>NC_138859.1:10632196-11832196 GCF_965183815.1 Platalea leucorodia | reverse complement strand
GATGCACCTTTTGTCCTATGAACAATAAAAGTTTTGTTTGTTCATTATCATATATTTTAGACAGAAGACTTTATTTAAAATTAAGTAATTAAAATGTCATAATTCCATCATGAATTTCCATTCAGAAATAGAGGTTTCCTTAGGAGACTTGTGGCCCCTAACCAGGGTACATGATAACAAAGAAGAAAACCCAGACAACATCTTTGATAGCAAAGAGGGTGACTGACCACAGAATTCAGTGGAAAGGTGGAGCAGCCTGAGTGTTATCAGGCTGAGCAATTCAAAGGTGAAATATCCATAACTATGAGTCGGTGATTACAGAATTGCCCTGTTATTACAATGCCTCACTACTTTTAAGAGAAGGAACAGTTTGATCAGGAACTTCCAAGAAAAATAAATTCACAGGCAAAACTTCTCTCTAAAGGACTACAGGTGGCTTGGTCAGACAGGTGAGGGTCTAGCATACATTGGGAAGAGGGAAAGATGGCTCTTTCACACGGGGTTTAGCAGAGTCAATGCTCTGTCTGAGCAGTGTTTGGGGGAGGAACACATTATTACAGGTAAAGGAGCTAATGAAGAAGTGGTCTGTAGACTACTTATAGGCATGAGGTTTAGAAGAGCAACTCAAATTGAATATGTATGCGGGAGAAGCAGTTTCTGGAAGGAAACCCCAGGTTCAGGAGGAGCATAGAAAATGTTAGAGAGGAGGTGGTAAAGGCATGTCTCCCTCAGCACTGGCACAGCAAGCAGTGAGCAAGTGGAGAGGAGCTGCGCAACGAGCTCTGGATAAAGACCATTTTTAGCTCTGTCACCAGCCTGTGTGTGTGATGACAGCCAAATCATTTTACCATTCCTGTGCTTTTTTCTCCCCACTATGGAAATGTCTCTTGCTCTGGGTTTGCATGGTTCCTAGCACAGGAGGGCCTCAGGTTTTCCGGGGCCTTCAGGTGCCATGGCAATGAAATATTACCTAATTATAACAGCAAAAAATAGAAAGGAGGCCAGGTCCAAATACAGGCCTAGAAAATGAAGGTAATAATGCAGAGGGAAAACACAAAATGACTATAAACTTTACTAGGAAGGAGGAGTGCTCATCGGCTTTGAAATCTCTGGGTCTCTCTCCTCCGGTCCACCCCTTTCCCTCTTGTCATTCCTTTTGTATTGTACCTTCACTTTATAGCTATCAGCCAACATCCAGCAGCTACAATCTACACGTCATTCCCAACTATAGCTTGCACATTGCTACAAACTGCCTCTCTAGCCCTGTTTCCATGGAAATGGAAGCTAGCAACTTGACAATAAAATATGAGAAAATCATCAAAAGAGAGCAGTCTAATACCTTTATATTAGTTCTGCTTAGTAGCAGTGTGGTGGGTTGACCCTGGCTGGATGTGCATTTGACCCAGGCAAGTCCTTTCTTCGTCTCTGCCTGCCACAGAGGGGACAGCCTGCATCCCTAGACACCTACCAGTAGGCTGCTGAGGTCCAAAATGCTGGCCTCCCCTGCCTTGTCCAACAAGCCCTCTGTCCTTTGGGGCTAAAGGGAAATTCAAAAGGGCTTGATGATCCTGGCTCTTGTGAAACTCCTGCCTGCTGCATGCTGGACACCTACCCCAGGCAGTCACAATGCAGATCCTCTAGTTGTACACATGAAAACAGAGCAGCCCTCTCAAAGTAACCTGACTATGCTGCTCATCTAGAAATAGAAGAGTAAGAGCCTCAAAGGTTGTCCAGGGATGCCTTAGACAGACCCATTCACCTTCTGAAGGTCCATTAGACATGTTTGTTCTGTCCTAATATTATGTTCCTCGCTGGTTTGTCCCTAAAGAATGATGTTGGCTTAAGAACAGAACTGTTTATTACCTCTGACTCTGTCGGGAGGGTCATGATATTTAGGGAGGAACACTGTCATCGGAACAGTGTTGTTGTTTGTCCCCTCCTGTGTGTGCTGCATTGTCCGGCCTGTAACGCTGTTGAGGTACCTCAGTCGCATTGGAGGTGTCAGGCCCTGTGCAGGAAGGACAGGATGTGGTCCCTCCTTCAAAAAATCTCAAAGACTAGTAGAGTGGAAAATGACTAGAAAATAAAAATAAATTTTTCACCAACTGTGATTTTTTGGATGTGTGAATTTGCACAAGCAAGAGCCATTCTGATCTGCAGAGGTCCCTTAACTGCAAAGTCACACGTCCCTTGTAGAGGTTATTAGCAGGTTATTGTTATTTTTTATGAAAAGAGAGTTAATGAGTAACGGCTACTATAACTTTCTTCATCAAGGCATTTACTAGACTCTTTGTAGTTTCATTAATTTTTTGTTTCATTAGTTCTTTGGATCAAGGCTTGTGCTGAGCACCCTTTTTTTTTTTCCTGTACTATTCTTTCTGGCAACTTAGCAGTTATTTGTTAACCAGTTTTCACCAAAATCCTTAAATTCATCATACTACCTAGTTCCTGCTACAGCTGTTCTCATCCAGCAATTGAAATTCCTTTAGTAAGTTGTATTACTTCAGTTCTTCAACAAACAGGATACTGGTCCTTCAAATGATCTTCCTGAATGTCTTCACTGTAATTTCTTCCCACATGATACACCGATGAGCAAAATTAACTCTTAACAAGTTTTAATCTCCAATTCTACATACAGTATAAAGTCTAGTTATAGCAAAGTACATTTATAAAGATATTCCATGGCTATTAAACCTTCATGTAACTTGTCATGAAGATTAAGGCCTAAAGTCTGCAGTTGCAGATGAAACAAGTTTCTAACAATAAATTTGAGGCTTTTTTCAGTGTCTTCTTTCTTCATTGGTGTGGTGTGTTGACCTTGGCTGGATGCCAGGCGCCCACCAAGCCACTCTATGACTCCCCCTCCTCAACTGGACAGGGGGAGAAAAATACAATGAAAGGCTCATGGGTCAAGATAAGGACAGGGAGAAATCACTCACCAATTACCATCATGGGCAAAAGAGATTCAACTTGGGGAAATTAGTTTAATTCATTACCAATCAAATCAGAGTAATGAGAAATAAAACTCTGCTGCTCCTTCCTCCTCACACTCTTCCCCTGCTCCAGCGTGGGGTCCCTCCCACGGGAGACAGTCCTCCACAAACTGCTCCAGCGTGGGTCCCTTCCATGGGGTGCAGTCCTTCAGGAACAGACTGCTCCAGTGTGGGTCCCCCAAGGGGTCACAGGTCCTGACAGCAAACCTGCTCCAGCGTGGGCTCCTCTCTCCACGGGGTCACAGGTCCTGCCAGGAGCCTGCACAGGCTTCCCACGGCGTCACAGCCTCCTTCGGGCACATCCACCTGCTCTGGCATGGGGTCCTCCATGGGCTGCAGGTGGATATCTGCTCCACCATTAACCTCCATGGGCTGCAGGGGGACAGCCTGCCTCACCATGGTCTTCACCAGGGGCTGCAGGGGAATCTCTGCTCTGGTGCCTGGAGCACCTCCTCCCCCTCCTTCTTCACTGACCTTGGTGTCTGCAGAGTTGTTCCTCTCGCTCTCACTCCTCTCTTCTAGCTGCAGTTGCTGTTGTACAGCAGTTTTTCCCCCTTCTTAAATATGTTACCCAGAGGCGCTACCGCCATTGCTGATTGGCTCAGCCTTGGCCAGCAGCAGGTCTGTCTTGGAGCCGGCTGGCATTGGCTCTATCGGACATAGGGGAAGTTTCTAGCAGCTTCTCACAAAAGCACCCCTATAGCCCACCTGCTACCAAAACCTAGCCACGCAAACCCAATACAAGTAGCAACAAGGCAAATGCTTTCTATCATCTAGAGCCATTTCCAGTGGTGGATCTCAAAGTGCTTTCCAAATGTAACTGGGTATGTTTTGACGTTAACTACAAAGTATATATTACTCACACTTTATAATGGGCAAATAGACTGTTTAGACTTTAAGATCCCTTCTCAGGTATATACAGAGTCCTTATTTCAGACTGGGCCTTTTAGGCACTGCATAGCAGTGATGTATGTGATGTGACAGGACCATGTTAATGTGTTCACGAACACATTAGCCCCAGGGCTGCCCATCACATCCCTTTCCCCCCAAGAACAATCTTCTTCTAAGTTCTAGAAGGAAGGAAAATGGCCTTTCCTGGCTTCCTGGGATTACAGATTCAAATTAGATACTTTTTGTTATTTTTGGTGGTATCTGGCTTTCATTCCCACTTCCATTCTCAGAAAAAATGAGATCAGGGAGTAGCAAAGCCTTTCAAGCACCTTTAAAACAATTGCCTATACCATATGTCTGACTTTCTCACTTCCATTTCCATGGAAACAGAGCAGAAAAAAAATGCAATATAATGGGACAGAGGATAGTTACACAAGTGTATGTTATAGTTCTCACTAATAGCCTCCAATTTCAGGTTGGGTGCATTTTAAGCAAGGAAATTGAAAATCTGATAACCAACTAAAAGTAGATCTCTCCCCAGTCCAAATCTTCACCAGCTAGTCAGATGTCTCCTTTCATAACATTCATATCACAATAAACTTCACTGCATTGATAGGTCTCTTCAGCTTGTTTGTTGGTTGCACCAAACTTTGCCTTGTAGTCCTATGAAACAAATGTAGTAGAACAGGTACATGTGAACACCAAAGTCTTAAAACAAGTCTTAGACACATTGAAAATAAATCTGTCTGTCTATCCATCCACCTTTGCATTACCTGAGCAGTTCTGTGTTTCCACTGGGCCAAGCACGTAGCACTGATTTCATATGCTAGCTGCCATACAGTTTTCTTCACTTTCTGGAGTGATATAAGCATTGTAATGAATGATACTGTTCATTCTGGACAGTACCACAGCTTAATGGGAACACAACAGCATTTTTCCTGTGGGTATTTGTTTTACTTGCCTTTTGATGAAAATATGTATGTGCATCAACAAGTCCATGGGAGGCAGCAGGCTTGGGATGTAGTTTCCTGGAGCAGAAGATGTATCCAATCTCATCCTTATTTTTCTGCCTCTAAGTTTCACAAACTTGTTTGTAACAAGCCTCAAGGCCACAGCTGCATTCCTGCGAACCTGTAACAAGCCTCAAGGGCACAGCAGCATCTCATCAAAGTAAAACACAATCTCATTTATTCCTACAAATCCCCCTTTTTGTTTTTCTACTACAAAAGCTTGTTTAATCATATTCTATAGCATTTTCTGTACTCAAAACACTAGACAAGAAACTATCATTATTATAGCACAAAATATTAGTAACAAGAAAAGACCCATTTTGATTAGAGACATTATCCACCCGCCAATTCCCCAACTTGTTAGTAAGTGATTCAGCCAATCAAATCCATCACTGACTTGTAATTTGCTAACTTCAAATCTTTGATTGCTTTATGGATTAATTTGGAGTTATCTAATAAGTCATTCCTCATCAGTCTTCTCGGAGTTCAGTGTCTTCTGCTGTTCGTTCTTGTTATCCGATGCAAGAGCCGGTCTTATGCACCTTGCAGGTACCCACTTAGGTCCTACATCTGTTGAGACACAAGCATACCCTCGACCCCAAGTTAGTAGCCGATATGGCCCTTCCCAACACCCAGTATTTAAATTTTTCATCATTACCATCGCCTTCTCCTGTGATATATATGCCATTCCCGACTCCATAGCTTTAAAATGTTTGACTATGGGTGTGACATCTTCATGTTGAAAAGGCAGCGATAAATGGTTTAGTACATATATAGCTTTTCCTAATCTGTTTTGGGGAGATTCCGGAGCTTCCCCCTCTTTTTGTTTTTGCAATAGAGTTTTTAAGGTTCTGTGTGCACGTTCTATAATAGCTTGCCCTGTGGGGGAATGGGGTATCCCTGTCTTATGAGTGATACCCCATGTGTGGAAAAATTTTTGTGTCGCATGGCTGACATATGCAGGGCCGTTATCTGTTTTTATTTCTTTTGGAATACCAAGCGCTGCAAAGGCAGCTCGGAAATGGCTTTGTACGTGCCGGCTAGTTTCACCTGTTGTTGCAGTGGCCCAGATTGCATGGGAGTAGGTATCTATGGAAACGTGAACATATCTCTGCCGACCAAAGTCGGGTACATGAGTCACGTCAGTTTGCCAGAGCTGAAGGGAAGAGAGTCCCCTAGGGTTTGTCGCAAACAATGGGCGGGATGGTTGTTGTTGACAGTCTGGACATGTTTGCACAATGAGTTTTGCATCCCCCATAGAGATTGCAAATTATTTCACAAGAGCTTTGGCAGATTGGTAGAAAAATTGATGCGATAATTGAGCTTGAGAAAGTGTGTTTGGTACTGGGGTATGTAATGCAATGTTCGTTAGGTAGTCGGCTCGTGCATTTCCTGCTGTAAAGAACCCGGGTAAGTTTGTATGGCTTCTAATGTGGATTACACAATAGGGATGTTTTCATTGTTCTATTAAGAATAATAGCTCCTTAAACTTCAAAAACAAGGCTTCTTTCAGTATATGTTTTAGTTGTGCCCTTTCAATGCGTTGCACAATTCCTACAGCATATAGTGAGTCTGATTGATACAATATTTAGTGGAGTTAGAGGCCATTCTCTAAAAGCCATGGTAATGGCGTGCAACTCGACTAATTGAGGTGAACCCTCAATTTGTTCTATTTTGTGTTGCCATTGACCTTCTTTTTGCCATGTGATGACTGCTTTTCCTGTTTTCCCTGAGCCATCAGTGAACACCGTTTGACCCTTAACCGGTTGCTACTGGTATAGTGGCTCCCCTTCAATTTTCACATTATTGTAAAAGGTGAACATTTTATGGGGGGGGGGTGATGAGTATCAATTCTTCCACTAAACCCTGCTAAGGCCATTTGAAGTTCTAGACTATTTTGTAAGCACCAATCTAAGTAGTCCTTTACGACAGG
The DNA here is from genome assembly GCF_965183815.1 of Platalea leucorodia. Classification (NCBI taxonomy): domain Eukaryota; kingdom Metazoa; phylum Chordata; class Aves; order Pelecaniformes; family Threskiornithidae; genus Platalea; species Platalea leucorodia. The sequence goes on along the minus strand of NC_138859.1, from coordinate 11,825,369 downwards.
AAGGACAATGAGATGAGGCTCTTCTCCAGCCATTTCTACAATTCGTTCTCTGCCCTTTTTTATCAAGGCGGCGAACATTTCGATACGAGTAGCCAGGGTTTTCGCAGGTTGATTTGGCAAAAACACCCATTCCAACATTATGAGAGGGTCTATCCCTTTGTTCTCCCATTGTCCGATGATTGCTAGAGGCTGTTGGTTTTGGTTGCAGATATATAATTGTATGGGTAAATTTTCAAGTCGTCGGTGACATTGTTGCAGTGAGAGTTTTTCATTTATGATTCTCAGTGCGTTTTTTGCTTCGGTCGTCCATTGGCGTGGTGTGTTAATATCGGTATCTCCTTTAAGTAGCTCAAATAAGGGTGTTAATGTGTAGTTATCAATACCACACTGCGCTCTAATCCAATTTATGTTTCCCAATAGTTTTTGTACATCATTCAAGGTTTTTATGTCTGCTGAAATGATCACATTTTGAGGTTGGATACTTTGTTGTAAGATTTTCCACCCAAGATATTTCCATGGTGCTTCCATTTGAATTTTTTCTGGTGCGATTTGCAGTCCTTTGCTTTGCAATGCATATTTTAAAACAGGTAGTGCTTCACGCACCATGGTGTTCGTAGGGCCTGCTAGTAAAATGTCATCCGTATAGTGATAGATATACATTTCCGGGAATTTTAGTCATACAGGACGTATGGCTTTAGCCACATATGTTTGACAGACCGTTGGAGAATTCTTCATTCCTTGAGGCAGGACAGTCCAGTGGTATCTATCCATTGGCTCGCCTCGGTTAATTTTTGGTACCGAAAACGCAAAACGCGGTGCATCCGTAGGATGTAGTGGGATAGTAAAGACGCAGTCTTTTAAGTCTACTATGATTATGTCCCAATTTCAGGGTATCATTGTTGGCGAGGGCAAGCCGGGTTGGAGCGCTCCCATTTCTTCCATAGCTTCGTTTATTTGTCTCAAGTCATGTAGCAGTCGCCATTTTCCACTCTTCTTTTTTATAACAAATACAGGAGAATTCCAGGGGCTAGTTGTAGGAGTGATATGTCCTTGTTGAAGTTCTTCTTTGACCAGTTCTTGAAGGGCAGCAACCTTCTCTTTGGGGAGCGGCCATTGATCTATCCAAATGGGTGTTTCTTTTTTCCAAATAAGTTTCATTGTCGGTCACTCATCAATGGCCGCTACTGAAAATTTTCAGGGCAGTTTAAGGTGAAGCCGCAGTGGGACATTACGTCTCGCCCCAACAGGCTCATGGGAAAATTTGTCACATATGGCCGTACAGTAAATGTAGACCCTTCTTGGGTATTGATATTGAGCAGGTGGGTACTTTGAAAGGTTTGAGAAAGGCCGCCGACTCCAATCAAGCCCTCTGTGGGGGTGGCTATTAAATCTTTTGATTGAAGAGACAGAAAATGAGAGATAATAACAGGAATATTATTTTCAGACATATTCAGGTAGTTTAACACATACACGGCTTTACATAGTCTGTCTGCTGGAGTGGCTCCTGGCATTCCCCCTTTTTGTTTTTGCAGGTTCAATTGTTTGTTGCAAGATTTTCCAGCCCAGATATTTCCAAGGCTGAGTTTTTTGCACTTTTTCAGGGGCTATTTCAAGTCCATATCTGTTTAGAGCTCGTCGTATCTCTTTTTCTTAGTTGTGGGCAATCTCTTTTAAAATGTCCAGTTTTACCACAGGAGAAACATGATTGCTGTACTTTCATTGCGGTGGCAAAAGCTGTAGCTAATGTTTCCATATTATGTGACATTGACCCCACCTTTTGGGTAGCTTCTATCATATCCATTAAGGAGGGATTTTTTTAGAGGCAAAAGCACTTTTTTTACAGTCCATATTCGCATTTTCAAAGGCTAATTTTAAGAGTAGGACCTCTCTTGCTTCTGCATTTTCGACTTGCTTTTCCAAAGCCTCTTTAAGATGATCTAAGAATGAGATATATCCCTCTCCTCTCCCTTGCTTTATTAATGTAAATGATTTTGTCGTTCTTCCGGCATCCGGCACTCTTAGTAATGCCTGTAAAGCAAGGTCTCTGCCTTGTGCTAATATCTCTGGTCGTAATCGTGCCTGTAACGTTGGGTGATTTAACGGCGGATCCCCCATAAGTTGTGGGAGTCCTGCCCCTTGTAAAGGGTCGCCTTGTTGTAGCTGCATATTAACAATTGTAGCGTTTTGGCAGGCGGTACACCAGGTGCTTTCAAAGATCACCTTTTGCGTTGGGGTCAATATAAGATTAGTAAGCATGCATATATCAAATGGTACTATTTCATTTGTAACTATTCCCCGTAGCAGGAATTGTGTAAAAGGAGAACCCAGTCCATGCGCGGCAACTGTTTGTCGTAGATCTTTTAAAACATTACAGCCAAAAGGTTCATGCTCATCGGGGACATTTGCGTTGCTGCGTATGATGGGACATGCTATCGCTGAACAAAAAGCTGTATCTCCCGCTTGCAATGCTTGGTGTCTAATCTTTTGCCACCTTGTAGCAGCGGCTGACGCCCCCCATTCTTCGGGCGGCAGTTGATTATGGGTTTGTGGAGTATCGGTATCAGGAGCAGTAGAGAAAGGCAGTAAGAGTGCCAACACAGCAGGGGCCGGGGGCGGGCGGGGAAGTGGAGGGGTACTGATTGCAGGGATCGGAAGGTCTAGCAGAGGTGTTGAAGCCATAGGAGCAGGTGAAGAAGAAAACGGCGCGGAGGGTAGCGGCGGCGCGGGGGGGGGTGGCTTCTATTATCTTGTACCTGCACCGGAAATGCGAACCCCGCGGTTTCTCCATCTTTCAACGCTTCCCTACGGAGCTGCTCCCACCGATCCCGGGGGTCGAAGGCTCGCTCAGGCTGTGGTACAGCCTGCGGCGTGGGCGGCTGCATCGGACGGGGGGACAGGACGGAGTGGATTTCATTGGAATGGAACTTGGGGGAGGCGGTCTGAGTCCTGTTCCCTTGTTTGTTTCACCCAAGTTCTCATTCTTTTCATTTTCCCCCAAGTCTATAAGAGCTTCCTTGTCTTGGAGCTTGCTTTCACTCAGTTCATCATTCCCTATCTGCGCTGCTTGAGCAACTGCGTTTTGTACCTTTTTTTTTTTCTCTTTTTTTTTCTTTTTTTCTTTTTTTCTTTTTTCTTTTTTCTTTTTTTTCTTTTTCTTTTTTCTTTTTTTTCTTTTTTCTTTTTTCCTTTTTTCTTTTTTTTCTTTTTCATTTTTCTTTTTTTTCTTTTTCCTTTTTTTTTTTTTTTTTGCAGCTTGCCATGAGTGCAAGGTCTCAGTCACTAATCGCCAAGTGGTCATGACTTCGGTGGTGGTGGTGTCCCCTCTGGACGCCGCCTCCCAAATCGTCTCCCCTGCCTGTTCCCAAGTTTTCACATCAAATACCGCAGAGACTGTAGAGGGAGCCCCTTGCTTTTGCAAGAACTTCAGTAATAATTTTATTTTATATGCATCATACTTCACTCCTCGTTTCGCTAATAGCTGCATTAAAAGTTTAACTATAGCTTCTTCTTCAGCTGATATGTTAGCTCCCATGATTACTGCCCAGCTGCTCACCTGTTTCTTAAGGTGATGTCCCGGGATTAAAACCACGGTCCTGCCGTCAGCTTGAGTCATTCAGCTGGGGTTCCCTCCAGACGCTACTTGCAGCGCTGCCTCCTCCGGATCACGTCGGGGTCACCATTTGAAGGGAATGAGACACGGACTCCGCATATGAGTTCAGGCGAAGACAAGCGAAGACCCTTTATTTTTACAATCTATCCCTTTTATAATATGATCTAGTGTTCACGAGCAAGCAAAACCCATTTCATTGGCTACTGTCTTTCGTCCACGCGTCTCTTCAGCGTTACTTATTGGTTCTTCAAGCTGGTGCACGCAAATTCCTCTTTCAGGGATGTATCCAATCTCATCCTTATTTTTCTGCCTCTAAGTTTCACAAACTTGTTTGTAACAAGCCTCAAGGCCACAGCTGCATTCCTGCGAACCTGTAACAAGCCTCAAGGGCACAGCTGCATCTCGTCAAAGTAAAACACAATCATCTCATTTATTCCTACAAAGCAGGGCTCCATCACACATAATGGTTACTTGGGAAGACAAATGCCATCACACCAAACATCCCCCCCCTTCCTTCTTCTTCCCCCAGTTTATATACTGAGCATGACGTCATATGGTACGGAATAGCCCTTTGGCCAGTCTGGGTCAGCTGTCCTGGCTGTGCCCCCTCCCAGCTTCTTGTGCACCTGGCAGAGCATGGGAAGCTTGACGTCCTTGACCAGTGTAAGCCCTACTTAGCAAGAACCAAAACATCAGTGTGTTATCAACATTATTCTCATCCTAAATCCAAAACACAGCACTATACCAGCTACTAAGAAGAAAATGAACTCTATCCCAGCTGAAACCAGGACACATACTTATTGGGAAAATGCAAATAAAGAGTAAATGAGGGGGGTTGTAGTCTGCTTATGGATATTCTGGAAGCAGACAAATAGGCTGACTTAATTGGATAAGTTATTAACTGTGAATTATTCATACCACCTGGATGATTAGCAAGTCTGTTTATTCTTGTAGCCCATTTTATATTTCTTCACAGATCTCGCAGGTAAATGCAGAACTGGTTACTTAGGTAAGGCATTTTGATAAAGGAACAAGGTAAACTGGTCAACTTGCTTACAATGGCTTCCTGCCCAAGGGCACTTGACGCAGATTACATTACACAAAGAAATAATTCAGATGTGACTCTGAAACAACCACATAAGTCACACTGAACCTTTATTAGAAACCTTGTTAATTGTTTACATGTGCAATTAAAAAGCCTGTACCTCATTTTGGCATGAATAGAGACAGTACATTCTCTTTGAACTTTACTTGGAAAAGTCTGAGTTTAGACCAAGTATATACCTTTATCTGTAGAGCTGTTTTGGCAAGTTTGATCTGAACTGCAGAAAGCTGTTAAGTGATGATGTCTTTCCACTCCAGCAAAGGAAAGCAGGAACTGCCTTACTCACTGTCTAATTTATCTTTAGATACTGCATGGAAAAAGAATTGCTGTTCTGGGAGAACCCTACCTTTCTGGCTCTGTTGTCCCCAAAACTTGGGTCCATTACCCAGTGTGCGTCGCCCAATTCACACACAGAGTCGAGGTATTTTCCTTTATTACGTAAATGTGCAGATACGGGTGCATGGTACAAAACAGGACACCATTGATGTAAACTAACAGTTATTTATACAATCGTCTAATACATATTCATTGTCACTTTGTTAAATGATTGGTTAAAATTCTTCGCCTGCCATGTAAATTACTACGCATGCTCACTATGATTCTCGAGACCTTTACTTCCTTAATCTTTTGGGTCGGTGGGTTTCTTGAGTGGGTGGTCCTTGAGTCGGTGGTCGTGATCTCCTCCTGCCGGAATTACCTTTCCCCTAAGTTCACTTAACTTTGGCAACACTAAGCAGTCCTTTACAGACCGTTAGCGAAGCAGACTATCATTCACTTTGGGGTTCTTTGTTTTGAGACAGATATCCCGTTTCATGATGCCATAGTATTGTTAGGGTAAAATGAGCAACGTTAATCTTTACCGACATCAGCTTTAGGAAACAGTTAGGGCAAGCCTGGTCAGAAAAAAGGTGCAGCATTAAAATTCAGCTCCTCTTTGAACTGTTTAGGAAAGCTTTGCTTTCTGCCCCATCTAACTTTTCAGTAAAGTGAGATCACAGCAAGTCTGACAGACTTTTTGCCTGTAAGCCAGGGCACCCAGAGCAGTTTGCTTCTTCTGAGAGAGGGAGGAAAAAGCTCTGCTCTTGGTCTGATCACCATGGTCATCTGCCCCAGGCCTATTGGACCTGCCTGTACCTTGTGTGCTTGGGGCTCTCCACATAGCCTTGCAGCCTGCATAGCTCATGTTAGTCCTCCCTCCATTATCACAGCTCTGTTCCAGATGTGTTTCCTTTGTTCCTATAGTCCACATAGGACAGCTCCTTCACTATGTAGGTCCCATCATCAACAGCAACAGGATTTTTAATTTGCTTATCAGAATATTTTGGGTCTGGTACCAAAGATTCTTCACATATGAGAGATGAGGGTGGGTGACTGATGATAGCTCCTCTGCTTCCCAGACTCCCCACTCCTTGCTCTGTTCCTGTCTTCCTGTTAAACACTTCTGTGGTTCCTAGACCAGCAGTTCTTTCCAGGTCACCTGCCTTCCAGCTGCCTTAAGAGGAGGGTGCGGAGGTCCAGGCACCGCAGGGAGGAAAGCTGATGTCCACCCTTAGGAGCTCACTTCCCTCTTAGTCTTGCTTAATGCACAGAGGCAATGCTTACCTCCAGATTTGGACACTGATGTCTCTGCTCTGTTTTAGGGGAACGTGGACTTCTTTGCCACGCACAGCTCAGAGCCAGTCCTGTGGGGAATGGGTGTCCTGTGCCCCAGAGTGAGGCTGCTCTTGGCCCACTAGGTCACCCTGCAGTCGTGCCTTATGCACAGTTTTGGGACCCAGGGACAGGTCCCTTTCTTAGAAGATTCTCAAGCCTAAGCTCTGGCTTTCTTCCATGACCTGAAATTAATACACTGAAATGGTAAAGAAGGCATACAGCAGAGTAAGGTATGGTAACTCTGAAGATATTGTTGGTTGACTCCTCTTTTGGAAGCCATGTGGCTTGTTTACTGGAAATCCTTTGGGTCTTTTGAGGAGGGAATCATCCACTTACAGAGACAGTCCTGCTCATCCCTGCATTTCAAAAGCTGCTTTTAGAGCTGTCTCTGTCACCTAGAGGAGCTCAGTTGTAACTCCTCCACACCACGGTGCCTCCAGGATGCTGTGGTACAGTGTGGGGTGGTACTGCTGGGAGATGGCACCGGGGATGCCCCGGGTATGCCCCGCTTGGATATCATAGCTATCAGACACTAGGAAGAATACAGATGTGGGGCCATTAATCTCCTTAAAGAGATAACCGCAGTCTTCTTGCTTTGCCTTTCCTGCTCATATGGTTGGGAATGTAACCTTGGAAATGCACTTAAATTTTGCAAATATTACCTTTTGCTTCCAAACATTCTTCAAGAATCTTATCAGCAATGCTGAACAGTTTTTACATTGAGCTAAATTGCCAAAATAGCTATTTAGTTGAGCTGTGACTCAAAAGATCTGGCATCTGTTCAATGCTCTGCTACTGAGTTCATCTACGGCCATAAGCAGATCCCTTCTTCTGACTGTAACACAGAGGGGTGAACTAACAGTGAAGTGGGGTGATTTAATTAGATAATGTTTTGCTTGTTCAGATGCAGAAATCATCATGGCCCCTGAACATTTTAAGAAGGAAGGCAGCAAGTGTTAAACACCAATAAGGTCTGCACAGTCTCAGCAAATTACCCAAGAGCAGAGAAAAGAAAGAAACAAGCTTCTAGAAAGTTCCAGTCAGTCCTGTAGCTACCTGTTGCCTCTGGAAATGTTTTAGCATTTATCAGGTCAGAGCATTTATCAGGCTAATATTTGAGTTTATAAAAAAATAAGCAAGCATGTGTGTATATGTATTTATATATGTAGTTGTAGAGTTATATAGTTCTAATTATAAATGTAGGTTACAGTTGCATAGATAGGTTAAAGTTATATAGTTTTTATATATAACTCTATACATATATAACTAGGAAATCACACACACTTATATGTATATATATTTTTTTCTGGTTTAAAGAAAGACTGAAGACCGCTCCCAGTATAACAAGGGTATCTCCTGAAAAAAAAAAACACAAAATCAGCTCAAGACTATCTATCTGCCCTTCTAAATATGGTAGAAATCGACCAACCTATTAAAAAGATATTGGAGAGACAGTAGATCAACAACATAGTCTTCATTGCCTTTGAAAACCAGGACAAAAATCAAGCTTAGCGTTTGGAAAGATTTCTATAGTTCTCACGCTGTACCATTTGAATAAGCAGAAATAATTCTTTTCAAATGTCCTCACAGAAAAACTGTTTTATCAATTTATTTATCTTTTTACACTGTAATTTCACTGGATTATTTACTGGTTTTTTTCACGCTTGCCTCCCATTTTCTGCCTCTTTCCTTTTTCCTGCTGAAAACAACTTATAAAAGAGCCAGGCAAAAGTCTGCACAGCCCCAGACTCAGGACCTTGGATCAGCTCCTCCCTACTTAGCAGCTTTATCTTGGTCTACAAGTAACTTTTAAATTAGGGTTGTCCACGTGGCTGGCTGGTGACTGTATCCTTCCTGTGAGCTGATTATGTCCAGCTCTCAACTGACTCCAAGTGTTTCCTAGTGTGTTGATGCATGCCTGTGTCCTGAGTCCCTGAGCCATTGTTGCATCCAACTGACCAGCCCACAGCATTGCCCCAGAATTGACATCCCAGTTTTAGAAAGATTGACTGACACAGGACTCGGCTTTAAATGAACAACTCCTCAGTTGTCCTTCAGCCAATACACACAAAGGCCCTTGTTCCTTTCCTCCCATTGCCTCAAAAGTCCACCAAAGAGTACTACAGAGCTTGGGCACATAGAGAAACATCAAGAGAGATTTGGAAATCATGAAGAAAGTGAGAAAAGGGCAAAAACACCAACTGCTTATACTATCCACTCGTTAGTTTTGATCCAGTGTTTATTCCTTCTCATTATCTCTAATTACAGAAGTATTTTGCATTATCATCTACATGGGGTGTGAAGCTTGCTTGTTCTGAAGAAGAATGTGGACACATTGTTTGTTGTCACTGAGGAAGCTTCTCAAAGTCTTGCTCAGACTCTCTGTGAAAGGAATCAGAGCTGTTCTCTCAGCTCTCCAACCCCAGACTGCTAGCAAATCCTGTCCAAACATTTTCAGCAGTGGTCATAGGGCTGACAGCATTTTCTGGGAACATTCTCACTAAAGAGAGTTCCAGTAGTGTTACTTCTCCACTCTACAGAAGATTTTATGGGCAGGACTCCCATATGTGGCCAAAGATGCAGGACTGAACTCCTACAGACATACTGCTTGTAATCTTCAGATACTCCTGAGTATTATCCTTCCAGGGGCTCCAGCCTGGCTCCAGCCTGACTCCAGTGATATTACAGAAAATTGAAAGAATTCAGCACCATGTATATAGGATTTGGCCCAAAGAAAGTCTTCATTGCTTTTGGTAGAGCAGTTAATTTTGAGTGCTTTCAGGGCATGAAAGACACCCTCTAAATAGACTCTTACAGATGATGCAACAGATATTAAACTAATCAAGAGCTGGGAAACATTTTGCTCTGGAAGAATTTTATCATTTCAAATAGCCTCTCAGAAGTTTACATATTCATCAGTGTATTTTTTCTCAGAATACATCAGTTCTGTATAATATTTTTTGGGTGATCAGGGGTTGAGAGTACTTATGGCCATTTTTGACAGGTTCCCATTTCTTGTGACTTCTGAACTGAGGGAACCAGTGCAAAAGGTTCCTCTAAGTCCTACCCAGACATGAGTTCCCTTCCTTTCCTTTCTCCACTCCACCTCTGCGACCCTCAGTATCAAACACGGTTTAATCTTCCAGGGCTTCTTGCTTAGCAGCCCAGTTTCCAGGAACAGGAGAAGTCTTTGCAGCCTCCTGACATCATCATTTACTAACCCCTGTGTGCTGGCACTGCTTATATTCTAGGAGATTGCTTACATGCTGTGCGGGCACTGGCTTTTGATCACACCAATATCCTGTTGTAGCAGCCTTTGTGTTCCTTGCCCTGCCTGTTTCTCTCCTCTCCTACTCTCCACTAGCCTGCCTCAACGCCAGTGAACACTGTCTAATGAAATCAAACATAGCAGTTACAAATATTTACATAAAAGCACAATCTATTGTGGAACAGTACAGCCATTGGAAAGTATGAGTACTTTACTTATTTTTCCTATATCATGCTTCTTTAGTTCTTTCTACTTTTTAAATTACTTTTCTAAGTTTACAGGGACCAAGATGGTTTTTTCTTTCTGGTTTTGCATCTTGTTGATCACAGTGGACTGTGTTCAATAATAACATCAATGAATTGTCAGATTTTTGTGCATTTCTCGGTGCTTCAGTAGATGTCCTGTCAACTGCAGAAAATAAACTTTTGCCTGAAGGTATTCAGTTGCATAAATAACCTCTTAACCCATCAGCATACAGGCTGGGCTAAGGCAAAACATCCATGTGACACTTCATTTTTGAGAGTATGTCTTTCTCCCATTGTTCTTGGCTGTACTACTAGTCCTGGATCTGATCTGATCTGAATTCTCTCGGTGCCAGGAGGCACACAAGGCGCGAACATCGTTCTTCCACTTCGATCGGTCTGCGGCTGCGTGCTCTGGAGTCAAGGGCCACAGCGCAGTCTTCCATCGGTTTCCCCCTCAGGACACGACCGATCCAGCTCCATCTCCTCCTCCTCACTTCGTTACTGATTTTCTCCATCCCCGCCATTTCTGATGCTCGTCGTTTCTGCAACTTTTTATTTTTTTTTCCGGGAGGAGGTAGTTGGCCTCCTGCCCAACCCCCATGACTTGGAGGGCCAGTGGTTTTTCTGTCAGGGTGGCCTTCCCTTAGGCTGCATTGGTTCATGGCACCTTCTTCAATTTTATCCGGTGCACCCTCCAGAGAGGGATCCCCTATCCACCACCCAGGGGACGCGCCTTCTAGCCGTGCAGCCCCAGCCGAAGGTTAGTCCTGGATCTGACAACATTTTTTCATCCAGTCACGAGGGGAAAAGCAAACAAGGGTATTTTTGCATCTCTTCCATGTAATGCTGTGAATTACTTTGTAGCACAATCGTGTTTCTCCTTTGTACAAGAAACCAATTGCTCTGATTCTGCTTGTGAGCACACGTTAGGAAAAAACCAGTGATTTCCAAATTCAGTTATGGCCTCTCCCATTATGTTCTAATGGAGTTAGAGCATAGTTCAGTCTCCCCCTTCTTTAGCTAGGAGTCCTACAGGGAAAAAATCACCAAGAAAAACATTTTTTTAAATTCTGTGTGCTATTAGATAGATTTAGGTCCACAGTGTTTCATAAAATGAATAATATCAGATCAAATTATATTGATAGAGAATGAGGAAGGGGAGGTAAGTATGGTTTAACTTAGTGAAACACCTTGAAAGATCTCAGTCACTAGGTGGAATAACACTCAATGGACTCAGCATGGTGTTGAAGGTTATTTTTTGCAGCGCAACCTTAGCCTAAATACACCCTCCCTGCTGCTGTAATCTTTATTGGTTGGCCATAGATTCTTCAAAGAAGATGAAACACTGTTCTCTTGTGAATTTCACGTTCATTAAAAGATTTCATCTTCTCCTGTGTAATGTTTGCATCACAACACAAATCATCAGCTTGCTTTGACCCTGACACCATTTTATAGGCTTAATAATAATAAATTGATGTCCTGAAATAGTCTCTGCAGATTATAGTAATCAATCAAAATTCAGGGAGCCTTAAACCATTAATGTCATGGGCAATGGTCCAACCCAACATCCATCTAAATCAGCCATTATTACTGAAAATGCTCCTTCAGAGCCTTAAGATAAAGGTAGCATTTGGGAGGATAAATTGCAGTTCTATTTTTATCAGCCATTGAGGGATGATTTTCATAGCATTTTTTTTGTATCTGTTTTGAACATCACAAAGCCAGAACAATTCTTTCTTTTTCCTCATGCAGCTGTTTTGGTTATTGTAATAGAAAAATAGAAAAATAGAAGCCAATACATAGCAGATTGCTTTACTAGAGTGAAACTGAAGCATTTGTTATGTAAAGGAGTCTCTGGATTTTTTGAAGGAAAAGGAAAGAGCTTTCATCACAAGGCCTTAGTACACTTTATGTTGAAACATTTCTAGTTCAAGGCAATGCTCCTAAGAGAAGCTGTGCCCACTTTATTGCACTACAGCTATCTACAGGATTGGTGATTTCACATTCTGGAGTTTTGTGATGTGGAGAAACAATGCAAGAGTTCAGGACAAAGCAATTCCTTCACTGAGAGATACATCTACAATTCTTTGTCTTGGGATTTTCTGTAGACATCCATTAACAGAGTACCTGAAAGCCTGTCAGGTAAAATCAATAGCAATATTGAAATGTTGCAGAACTCATACTCTTTTCTTTTGTGGGTAAAACTCTGTTTACTTTCTAGTTTGTGTGTAGATTTTTTAAAATTAATTTTATTTTGCCTGTTTTAATTGCATTTGTATGTGATTTTTTTATTTTACTTTTTGCTTAGCTGGTTGGATTGAAGGATGCTAGTGAAACAGAAGGGTCACATGCTTTGGGGTATGGTCTTTTGAAAGTGTCTATACTATGTCCTGCTGATTATCATGCCTAATGTGCTCTGACAGCTTGTTCCCACCCAGCTGTAAGCACACAATGCATCTCAAACACATCAACGCAGGCTCTGTGATCAGCATTGTCCTGTGAACAGCCATCATGTTATAAAGATCAGAGCTCCATCACTAGTGGGAATGGATTCAAGATGCCACTGAAGACTAGGTCTGGCCTCACAAATTTGCTAGAAGCTAGATGATCCCCCAACAGCCTAAACCATAACAGAAAATGCTGAGGCAATACAGCAGTCTCCATCTTCAGCAATCAGTATCTCAGCAGAGATCCAGCCAGATGGCTATAAAACATGCCAGCAAACTCAAAGTCAGAGGAAAAATTTTTAAGTCATTTTGCTACAAATAGGAATGTAAATCAGCTAACCAGACTGTCCCTATCACAAGGCATATCTGAAAAGGGAACAACCTTTTTTTTTCTAATGGCCTAATTTATCCACATATATTATTTGCTATGATTTTTTTCCCCAAAATAGAGCAAACATGAACTGCATGGATGATTTTGAATCTTAATACCTAAAAAGAAAAGAACACAGACAAAACCTGCCTCAGAAAGCATGTTGTGTGAGACTCACTGAAAAGCAGCTCAAATTTTGAGCTAATTCAAAGGAAATATATCTACAGATGGGTTTTCAGCCTCCTGTTTCACACTGAAAAGTGGAATATGTAAGAGAATAATTTTCTGGTTCCCTACTTATAAGAAGCACTCCAGTCGCACTTGGTGGCTCCCTGTTTTTGCAACTGCTATAATTCCCTGATGATAGATTAGCTGCTGTTCTCCACTTGAAATATGACATTGGCATTGTTCTCTGATAATGATTCAAACCAACCTTTTCACAGTTGACTCATTCCCAGTGAGAAATCTCTTAACTTTGCTCCCCATCACCACAGAGGTCTCCCAAATTCTGGTCCCACCAGAAGCATGCCATGTTCCTTTACTTGAAGGTGGATTATAGCCTGCAGAATCTATGCAGTAGAGAGCGCCAGGTGTAAGGGGAAAACAAACAGGTATTGTTCTTTCTCATCTGTTCTGTGAGTTAATGGAAGAATAATCTATGAAAATCATAACCTAAGGTGCATGCAGCTAAATCACCTTCTCTTGTTCTCCCCTTAACCTTGTATTTCCTAAAATGATACATTTGACCTTTTACATCTTTTAAATTTGATAGCAATATCTTTCAAAAACAGACAGGCAATTGTGACCTCAACAATGTCAAATAATTTTATCTAGCATTAGATGCCAGTCCTTCTCATTTAACTGATTTGCATTAGGGACTGCAGCGCTCTCTGTACTAGGTGGCTGTTAATGGGGCCTGCTACTGTGGTTGGTGATGCAATGAGCTATAAATGCAACCTTTTATTTTAGCTTTTACTATGCAAGTAAAACCAGTTACTATAAAAGCTGTTTGGGAAAATGGGTGACAAAGACCATCAATTGAATAATGTAGCCCTAGCCCATCCTATGTCTGAAACTTTGATACAGGATTTGCAGTTAAAGACTGAGGGTGGGGACCAAAAAAAGCCCCAAGGCCAAGACTTTGGAGGTGGATAACTACTACTTTAATGGAGTAGAAAAACAAGCAACAAAGTTTTTATTCGGTTATTTCTGAGGAAAGTTTGCCAGATGTACTGAACAAAGCACTTGGCTAAAGAGGAAAAGCACATGAGAAGGAGCCATGTCATTTCTTGGGGTTCATGAAATTCCCCAGTGTCATGATTTTGAGGCTGGTCTAGGCTCCATCTCATTGATGCTACTCACGCTGTAGGCAGGACAAACATGGATTTCTCTGGCTTCCTCCTTTGCACCTCTTTGTGTCACACCTATCAGGCTGCATGGGATTGCTTCAGGCTCTGTTCTACCGCTCTAACAAATGGTCGTGAGATCAGTATGTAAAGTGGTGTTATGGTGTAGGAATGAGCCATAACAGTTTCCCCAGACAATGATGAAACACATGGACCAGGGCAGTAACAGAGCTCAGGGATGTGCCAGATAATGACCTAATCCTCAATTGAGGATAAAACCAGCTTCTTTCCAAGTTGCATTTACCACCAGCAGAACAAGCAAAGGTTAATGAAATACCTATATTCTCCAAACAGATTTGGAAAGATTTAAATCCCTGGAAGCTCTTGGGAAGAACATTTGGACTCTGAACAGCTAACTCTTGACACAGTATCCCTGCTCTCAAAGGAGTGTTATCTGAGAGAAGTGCTAATTTGCACTGAGTTGTATTTCTATGCAATCTAAACAGGAAGAGAGTATTTCAGAACTGGGACATCTGGTGTGTGTGAACTCCCTGTACTTATGAACATTGAGTCTTTTGCTTAACCTTTGACCTTCCAGTTCTGACCATCTGGTTCTGGAAATTTGAGGGATTTGATCTGTGAACTCTCATCTTTCACCTAAACTGCAAATTGAGGCATTGGTATCAGCACAGCAAGGGAGAAAATACCAGCAGGATCACCTGCATGAATGGTATGTTTATATGGCATAGACAGTCCTTCTGGCAACTCACTCCATCCCAGAGATTTCTAACTCTCTCTTGGTTCTTTTGAGGAGCAACCCAGATTCTGTCATGTTGCACTCTGGTGAAATTACATAAAGGAGATTTGTTGACAGTGCTTATACTACAGTACATAAATTAGATCATAATCTTACAATCTACATCTGATATTTACAAATATTTAAATGCATTCAACAGAGAGTTCATTGCATTTAGTTAACCATATGCATAAAATATCTCTAAGAGCTGAACCTTAATTATTGAATATATTTTGTCCTGTTCTGCATTCTCTCAGATTTATACCATAAAGAAGACATCAGTGAAAAGCTTGCAATAGTGTGACCTTCCTGGAGATTAATGAAGCCAAATTAGTATAGAAAGACCTGGCTTAAAAGTATATATTTCTTGCTAAATAAATCAAAACTGATCTTTCTGAGTTTGGATTAGTTTAATGTTAGCAGATTTCAGTTTCCTAATTTCCAAGTTCCACAGCCCAGAACATTCAACATCTTTCTGCTGGTCCAAGCAGCTCTGGGGGGTCCTAGTTCTGCTGGTCCCAGCACTGTTGTGAAGCTATGCCATAAGGCATCTCTTCCCTCCAGGTGCACAGCACAGCCCTATGTCTAGTGAAGGTTAACAAGCTCCTCAGGAACATCAAGTACCCTCTGTAGGAGCTGTTAGAGATGTGAGGTCTTGAGGGACTTGAAATAAAGAGTACAGTCCAGAAATGGCATTGGGGTACACAACCATTATTCCTTCCTACAGGCACTAGGCCCTTCAAATTTGCTACAGCTGCAAGATAAAGCAGTCCAGTCCACAAGTTGGTAGGGTGTGTTGAAGGGAAAAATTGGAAAGTGGGCAAAAAGAGAGTCATACAAAAATATACATAGAAAAATTCTTCAAGACTTCTGAAGGCTTTTCTGCTCCTAATCTGAAAACCCAAATCTCTTCCTCAGTGAGGAAGGTACTCCCAATACCTGGCTCAATCCCTCTGAGTATTTCCTCACTGAATGAGGACCAGAGAGAAAAAGCAGTAGGTGAAGGCAGGCTGGTGATTTGGGAGAGAGCAGTACTTACTTACACTATTGTTTTTACTGAGAGGATAACTTAAAGTCTTAATGCTTACTGCTTACTGCTTATAAGGCTATTTCTGAAGCTAAAGATGGAGGGAAGGATTATTATTTAAATTATCATTCAGCTGAACATCTGAGAGAGGCATTTAACAATCTCCAAACTGTCCATGAGGAAGTGTTGGTTCTCCCTGGATTTTCAGGAGATTAGTCAGGCTATCTGGTGTCTGATGTTCCACAGACCCAAGGGCAGGAGGAATTAAGTACAGTAATGAACAGTAGGATTACAATTCTTTTCTAGAAAAAAAAAAAAAAAAAGATCTTGCATTAACGATTGTTAAAAGTATCTCTCGGTCTTTCATTTCTGTGTAGACATGTGCTGTCATGGGGTTGAGGTGGAGTCTGGATGAGAGAAGAGAAAGTTGAGAGTACAAAACAGTGTTGTCTCCACAGTTGTAGAGTAACAGTCCATAGTTGGAAAATATTTGAAACGTTTAGACTTGATGTTGTGATGAGGATCAGTATACTCAAGGCCTAATGAACATATTGGCCATAATAGAGAAGCAACTTCCGTCATCTCTTTTTTTATCCACGTTATTCTAGATATAATGGGAAGCAACCTCAAGGAGTTACATCTCTGAAGTGTCTAATAAAATTTTTTAATCATGGAATTTGAAATGTGAAGTTTTTCCTTCAAGATGAAATGTCAAGTGGAAGCATTGTCTGTGTTGTGGATGATGACTTATGAGTGCAGTGTGGGAGCAGAGAGCTGACAACTGTACAGTGGAGTATTTCTGAAAACTAGCTGTGGTTTTGAGTCACTAATTGTACAGCAAACCTGTGCTTGGCCTGACATTATGCATAGCTATTAGCAGAGATGTAACAGAGAAATATATCCCATTCAGTGTTTCCTCTTTTAGGGCTTGCCAAATGTTGTATATCACCCAGTGGTGATGAACATTTTTGAATCCCAAATCAAAAGGATCAGAAGGTGCTCAGCACCTCTCCTCTGTGAGGATTGAGCCAACAGGCTCATTGCAAATCAAGTCCCAGAGCAGCACAGGTAGGGAAGTGCATATCTGCTGGTGGGCAGAGGTTGAAAGGTCTACAATCTCCTGATCAACATCAGCCCAGGCAGGCTCAGATGTAGTCCTGGGATAATGCAGCAGTTTGGCTTTGTGTAACAGAGAGCTGGACTTGGCTGAAGGAGGAGTGCCTGACTGAAGTCCCATCCATCCATGGTGGTCCTATGAATGTCAGCTACAAAACAGCAGTTATCCATGCTTTCCTGCACTGCAGTACTACAAAGGGTGTTGTGCGACACTGGCTGTTTGAGGATATGGCTGAGTTCAGGTCTAGAAACCCCACTGGGGAGAGCAAAGAGCAACTAGCTTTTGCACCTCACCTATACGACAGCTATGGCAGCATTCACGACCATTCAGGATTTTACCTGATTATTTTGCTGAGCAGAAAAAGCAATCCTCAGCATAAGCTTATCCTTTCATTTTGAACTTTGTTCTTGCTTCCTCAGAGATCCTGTCTCAGTAGGCTAAAAAGCATAATTTTTCACTCATATTAGCTCAAGCAATGCACTTCATGTAGGTCAAAAACTGTTAGGCTACTGGCTAATATGCTCAAAAAATTGTTAGCTGCCCATATTTAGCCTGGGGGGGAGTCTAGGCTAAAATGCATTGAGTAATATACCTTCAGACTTTGCTTTGCTCTTAAATTAATATAAATAAAACCAGGAAACCATATGGGTATAACTGGATTCCAGACACATCCATCACTGATATGTATGGAGATAGATATACATATAGCTTCACTATCTAAATTCTCTAGCAGTTTTCCAGTGGCGTTCACAATAGTTGTGGAGGGTTGACCTTGGGTGGCCACCAGGTGCCCACTAAGCCACTCTATCACCCCTCCTCAGCTGGACAGGGGAGAGAAAATACAACAAAAGGCTCGTGGAACAGGGAGATCACTCAACAATTACTGTCATGGGCAAAACAAACTCGACTCAGGGAAATTAATTTAATTTATTACCAATCAAATCAGAGTAGGATAATGAGAAATAAAACCAAAATCTAAAAACACCTTCCCCTCACCCCTCCCTTCTTCCCAGGCTCAACTTCACTCATGAATTCTCTACCTTCTCCCCCTCTGAGCGGCACAGGGGGACAGGGAATGAGGGTTGCGGTCAGTTCATCACATGTTGTCTCTGCCGCTCCTTCCTCCTCACGTTCTTCCCCCACTCCAGCATGGGGTCCCACCCACAGGAGACAGTCCTCCACGAACTTCTCCAACATGGGTCCTTCCCATGGGCTGCAGTTCTTCAGGAATGGACTAGTCCAGCGTGGATCTCCCACAGGGTCACAAGTCCTGCCAGAAAACCTGCTCGTGTGGGCTTCTCTCCGCGGGTCACAGATCCTTCCAGGAGCTTGCTCCAGCACGGGCTATCCATGGCATCACAGCCTCCTTCAGGCACATCCACCTGCTCCAGTGTGGGGTCCTCCATGGGCTGCAGGTGGATATCTGCTCCACCATTAACCTCCATGGGCTGCAGGGGGACAACCTGCTTTATCATGGTCTTCACCAGGGGCTGCAGGGGAATCTCTGCTCTGGTGCCTGGAGCACCTCCTCCCCCTCCTTCTTCACTGACCTTGGTGTCTGCAGAGTTGTTCCTCTCACATATTCTCACTCCTCTCTTCTGGCTGCTGTTGCTGCAGCAGGTTTTTTTCCCCTTTCTTAAATATGTTATCACAGAGGCGCTACCACCATCGCTGATTTGCTCAGCTTTGGCCAGCAGCGGGTCCATCTTGGAGCCAGCTGGCACTGGCTCTATCAGACATGGGGGCAGTTTCTGGCATCTTCTCACAAAAGCCACTCCTGTAGCCCCCCCCCACTACCAGAACCTTGCCATGCAAACCCAATACATTAGTGAAATGAAAGCCCACTCAAAAGCTACTGGATTTTTAGAGAGATGATACTCAAAATTTTGCAAGTCGTGGCTATGTACTGTACTGGGCTTTTCAATCATCTTAAGTTAACTTAGCTTCACCTTTTCTACTCCTAAAGAAGAATCAAAGACACATGGTCAAAGATACCTTTTCTGTATCCCTGACTTGTGGTGAATGAGGCACATCTGACTGAACAGTCAAGCTAAATCAGCATAATAGTTCTGTTTTACTTGAATACGTTTCTACAAGAAATACATTCTCCCGTTGTTCCTAATGCACATGGCAGCTTGATACGGGTAAATTCATGCAGGGTTTTCTTTCCTGGCTGCTGATTTCAAACCCAGACTGAGAACCAAGCCTCAGCTTTTTCAAGGATTTAGATTCAGTTCAAGAAAGCGATGAGGGCATTGTGGATTTTTACCAATTCAGACCCAGGGTATCTAAACACACAGGTAAATTGGTGTGTTGTTACTGCTGCAAGCCCATCCGAAGCATACAGCATGATACAGATTTTCTGCCTCCCAAAGCCTTCTGGCATATGATAATGTTTGCTGTTGCAGTAGTTCAGTTCCTGTTTGAGGTAAACAGCAACAATAATATGTTATTAAAACTAAGAAAAAGATTTCTTAGTCCACACTGGATAACATTCCATGTGTACAGGGCAGTTCCCAAATCATGCCTTGTGAAGCACCCTCTCCTATGAGAGATTCTTCTGCACCAGCCCTTTGGGGTCTGTTACCTCTGCCCTGCTCCTTATCCTTGTGCTCACATGACTTCCTCCTCCACGCAGCCTCCACCACCAGCAAATCTTCTTGAATGCTTTCTTTGAAAATCTAACCAAAAAATATCCCATTCTTTCCTATTACTCATAGCTTTAAAATATCTAAGCAGTTTATTTTAAGCCACTCCATCTAATTCCATGTCTCTAATCAAATTATCCTGCTGTTAGCTGTTCTCTCAGTAATCCTCACAAAATTGTTTCTCAGCTAAGCTGATTTGTAACAAAGTCTCCACAAGCTCAAGTCTGGGGCCAGAGCTCTTGGTCCCTCCACCCTGACCCTGAGCTTTTAAAGTCTTGAACATTTCCTCTTGGGGTTGTTTTGCTTTGAAGTAGACAAGACAAGGTGATGCCACACTGCTGAACAGCTCCACAAGCAAAGCCTTCAAAGACTTCAAAGTCCATTTGCAACAGTCCTTGGCTTCCTTCTATACTCCAGAAATCACTGAAAAGGTATCAACTGAGCCAAGGCAACTCATCAGCTGGGATGCAGTTTTTCGCCACATCGGTGGCAGGCAACAGCTTTCTTCTTTCATGAAAGTAAATGAAATATAAATAATGTTACTGTTGTTTGGTGGGACAAAACCCAAGAGGAAGGGAGACCAGTCTTCTGGTCACTAGAATGGCTAATTGCTAATGAGTTTCTGTCTCTGAGTCAGTTTAAGAATAAAAAGCATCTTTTTTCACGATATAGTGGAGTACTCTCACCATGATGCTAATAGGTAATTGGAACAAGACTTTTTCAAGTGAGATCTCTTGTTAGTGCTATTAAAGTAGCAATCACCAACCGTATGAAGTTTAACAAGGGCAAGTGCCGGATTTTGCACCTGGGACATGGCAACCCTGGACGTACATACAGACTGGGGAACGAGAGGCTGGAGAGCAGCCCCGCGGAGAGGGATCTGGGGGTTCTGGTCGACAGCAAGTTGAACGTGAGCCAATAGTGTGCCCTGGCAGCCAAGAAGGCCAACCTGTGTCCTGGGGTGCATCAAGCACTGTATTGCTAGCCAGTCGAGGGAGGTGATTGTCCCGCTCTACTCTGCACTGGTGCGGCCTCATCTTGAGTACTGTGTGCAGTTTTGAGTGCCACAGTACAAAAAGGATACAAAGCTACTAGAGAGTGTCCAGAGGAGAGCCACGAAGATGGTGAAGGGTTTAGAGGGGAGCCGTACGAGGAGCAGCTGGAGTCACTTGGTCTGTTCAGCCTGGAGAAGAGGAGACTGAGGGGAGACCTCATTGCAGTCTACAGCTTCCTCACAAGGGGAAGAGGAGGGGCAGGCACTGATCTCTTCTCCCTGACGACCAATGATAGGACCTGAGGGAACAGCAGGAAGATATGCCAGGGGAGGTTTAGGTTGGATATTAGGAAAAGGTTCTTCACCCAAAGGGTAGTGGAGCACTGGAACAAGCTCTCCCGGGAGGTAGTCACGGCGCCAAGCCTGACAACATTCAAGAAGCATTTGGACAACGCCCTCAGACATATGGTGTGAATCTTGGGGTTGTCCTATGCAGGGACAGGAGTTGGACTCGATGATCCTTGTGGGTCCCTTCCAACTCGGGACATTCTATGATTCTACGAAATAGTGTCTATTAGGGCATATAAATAATTAAATGGATGCCAGAGTAGGATCTTGAACCTTGTTCTCCTATATCCCTGGTGAGAGATCTAGCTACTGGGCCATCATATCCCTCCTAATTGCCTATGCTTGCTCTGGGCCTGTGAATGTTTAATTATTTCTATAGAGAGGAATAACTCTCATAAAAGACATTGGTATTTATGGGGTCTGGTAGTGATATTGGTTTACTGAACTTAGTGTGTGGTTATAATATTATAATGCTCTTCCAGAAGTGCAGTGTCCTTGGTAATTTCTCCCAGACACTAAAAGTGGATGTTTGATGATTATAGAGCCTGTGGAAATTGCTTCTGTTAACTTTCAGAAGTTTTTTCTTTTTTTGTGTGTGTGTGTCTAATTTTTCACTTTTCATTTTGTATTCATGCCTTTCCTCCCCACTTCAAAGAAGCTTGTAGCAGAAAGCTAAGAGATAAGTCTTTGCTGAAACAGGGAAAAAGAAGAAATGTGACCAATTGCAGTGACAAGCTTGCACTGAGTAATTTAGTACACACTCAAATGAATTCTCGCTTGCCTAATACACTGTATTAGTCAGTGTAGTAGTCAGATGGTCACAAGAAAAGACAGAACAAAATGAAAAAGAAAGAATCTGAGGAGCGAAGAACCCACCAATATTCCCAGGGAGAGATGAATACATTTTTGGTGTATGAATGTTTTAGGTGAATTGTGTCCACTTCTCCCCAGAGCCATCCAGACTGAAGAGGCGAGCAGATGAGAGTCATCAGTGGGATTCCCGTGAACAGCCTGGTCTGATAGGGAAAAAGCTTTTGCATAGCCTCCTGCCAATTAATTAACTCCTATGCTTACACAAGGCCAAAAATGAAGTAAAATGGCTGCGAGGCTACTGAGGAATCAAAGAATAGAACAAAGTTTATCAGAATCAAGTTACATAGTATCTCCCATGACAGAGCTTCAGCTAGTGGATGGAATGAATTCCAGATGTTTCCTCATGTACCACCGAATAGGAGGAATTGGGATATCTGCCTTGAAAATTATTCAGAATGAAATAGTTTGGTACCAGCATGACTCTCTATCTAAAAAGCTGGAGGAAAAAGTTGGTTTATCGCTATCTTCATCTGAAAGGGTTTTTTTTTTGTTTGGTTGTTTTTTGTATTATTTGCAGTGTTTGGAAATAGAAAAAGATTCCATTTTACTAGTACTTGTTCAAGTAATGGAGAATGACAAAATAGACAAATGGCAGGAGGGAATACAGATTTAGAAATGCATCAGATGGAAATGTAATGACTGACCTATGATAATTCAGTGATGAATGGCCTGAATCTGGCTTTTGTGTTCCCTCCTTCCACTCCAAGATGAAACTTCCCCTTATGGCTAAACACTAGGTAATAATGAAAAAAATTCTCATTTTTCATCCTTTTTGGAGAGAGTTTTCCAGAATGGAAAGTAGGAGGAAGTCCTATTCTAATGACTGGAAATTAGAAGGACTAAATGATCAGGAAAATGTTTCTAACAAAGCGAATGTTATTTTCATGCCACATGAGTTCTGAATATACGGGCAGGCAATTACCCAATCTATTATAGGCCACTGCATATTGGATGGCAGCTACTGAACTCTTAGCTTCAACATGTTTGGATAGAGCAGTACCTTAATTCTTCTTCCCCTTTCTGTTAATGGGAAGAACAGCAGCTGGGAGGAACATTTGCTGTGGGCAGAGTGTAGACTGCATTAAGAACTAAACATTTAAGCAGAACATGTCAACAGGGATGCAGAACCCATTTAGATTTCAGCTGTGAACATGTTTAATCTTGTTTAAAACTGAGTCTCTTAAAATGCCTCTGCAAAAGCTCAGGAATACTAGAAATTAAGCTTACATTGACCTTTGAAGCAAAAGGTCATAAAAGCA
Source organism: Platalea leucorodia (assembly GCF_965183815.1). NCBI lineage: Eukaryota > Metazoa > Chordata > Aves > Pelecaniformes > Threskiornithidae > Platalea > Platalea leucorodia. The sequence continues at coordinate 11,802,263 of NC_138859.1, read as the reverse complement.
CAGTAAGAATATCTCCTTATTTGTTTATGTTGACAAATACTTGGTGTAATTTTAGTACATGTAGCTATAGTACTGTATACCCCAGAGACTGAAAGTGAGTCTCACATCCTCTTGTGGAAATGGAATTCTGCCAGATTTTCCAAAACTTTTATTAGCTCAGTCATGAGCTCCTGGAGTAATATTCATGAGACATGAGTTTGAATCAAAATTCTGGGAAAAAAGCCAAAGCAGAACAACATCCCACATTTCAGAAGGTAGATGTTTAAATAACAATGTGGAGCTGAACATTGCAGCTGAAGTTATGAGCCTAACCCCCAAATCCTTAACAAATTTGGAAACCAGGTCTGAATTATCTCAATAACTTTTTTCAGATGCTTGATTAGTCCCCATATAATAGCTTCCTTGGTTTATCATTGCTTCAGTTCTACTTGCAGTCTAAGGATTTTACTGCCTGGCAGTTGTAGCAGCAGTTTTTTGTTCAGTAGTCCTGATGGATTTGACTGCCATGAATTTGTCTAATCACTCTTTGGTATTCACAGTTTCCTGGGTCAAAGAATTTCACAGTTCACCTATATATTATTTGTATTCATTTGTTTTAAATCAACCACCTGTTAAGTTCGTTTGATGCCCTTAGACCTTGTGTTCTGAGAAGCAGTAACTAAACTTTCTCTATTTGCCTTCACTCTGCCTTTCAGAAGTGGTTGTACCTATCACACCTCCTCATCAGCCTCTTTTCCAAACTAAAGCACCCTAGCCTAGCTTATCTCCCCTCTCAGTGAAGCCACTCCACACCTTCAACCATCTTTCTGTCCTACTTGGTACCTTTGCTAGTTTTTTTATCTGCTTTTCTAGATGAGGGAGACCATAACCATATGTAATTTCCACTATCTTTGAAACAGCTGAGTTGCTTATCAATTTCTGAAACTTCTGAAATTTCTTCTTTGGGTTGGGTACTATATAAGGGCTTTCTCACAGATTCATGTTTGATAAACCAACAGACTGAGGTGTGAATTTCCACTGCCAACCTGAGGAAAAAAGGTAGATATGGGGCTTCTGACTAGTTGTGCTTAAGGTGCAAGCTGGTGCTGCAGCAGTGATGATTACTTAGTGACTTGTCCTATATGCCTGTCTACACTAAAAAAAAAAAAAAACCCTAAACACCTTTATACATTGCACTTTTTTACAAGAGGAAATGTGCACCTCCCTTTGACTTTGCCACTAATGAAAATCCACTTCCCACCCCCCCTCACTCCCAGCTATCTCCGCAATGAAACAGAGACAGAAAAAGATGAACCTTCCTGATTCAGGTGACTGCCACACGAATATCTTTTCACCAGTCCCTGTGAATTTGCTCTCATATCAACTGTTTGTCCCATCCTGAAAGTGACTGCTGATGACCAGGTAAGCCAAGCATCTGATCAGACTGCCAATTTGCTGTCTCTCACTCCCTCTCTGAAAGATTATTTTTTAGACAGGGAGGTGAACCTGAAGAATATTAAAAAAAGAAAACCATAAATGCAAAAGCCAAAGACATGACTGTGGGAACAATATCATAAACAAAGTATATAGCACAGATTCAATGGACAAAGAATAATAGAACCATAGAATCATTAAGGTTGGAAAAGACCCTTAAGATCATTGAGTCTTACCGTTAACCTATCACTACCAAGTCCACCACTAAACCATGTCTCTAAGCACCACATCTACCCGTCTTTTAAATACCTCCAGGGATGGGGACTCAACCACTTCCCTGGGCAGCCTGTTCCAATGCTTGATAACTCTTTCAGTGAAGAAATTTTTCCTAATATCCAATCTAAACCTCCCCTGGCACACCTTCAGGCCATTTCCTCTTGTCTTATCACTTGGTACTTGGGAAAAGAGACCCACCTCACTACAACCTCCTTTCAGGTAGTTGTACAGAGCGATAAGGTCTCCCCTCAGCCTCTTTTCTCTAGGCTAAACAACCCCAGTTCCCTCAGCCGCTCCTCATAAGACTTGTGCTCTAGACCCTTCACCAGCTTTGTTGCCCTTCTTTGGACATGCTCCAGCACCTCAATGTCATTCTTGTAGTGAGGGGCCCAAAACTAAACACAGCACTCGAGGTGCGGCCTCACCAGTGCCGAGTACAAAGGGACCATCACTTCCCTAGTCCTGCTGACCACACTGTTTCTGATACAAGCCAGGATGCTATTGGCCTTCTTGGCCACCTGGGCACACTGCTGGCTCATATTCAGCCAGCTGTCAACCAACGCCCCCAGGTCCTTTTCCGCCAGGCAGCTCTCCAGCCACTCTTCCCCAAGCCTGTGGCGTTGCATGGGGTTGTTGTGACCCAAGTGCAGGACCTGGCACTTAGCCTTATCGAACCTCATACAATTGGCCTCAGCCCATCGATCCAGCCTGTCCAGATCCCTCTGTAGAGCCTTCCTACCCTCCAGCAGATCAACACTTCCACCCAACTTGGTGTCATCTGCAAACTTACTGAGGGTGCACTCGATCCCCTCATCCAGATCAAAGATACTGAACAGAAACCGGCCCCAATACTGAGCCCTGGGGAACACCACTTGCGACCGGCCACCAACTGGATTTAACTCCATTCACCACCACTCTTTAGGCCCGGCCATCCAGCCAGTTTCTCCAGGAGAATGCTGTGGGAAATGGTGTCAAAGGCTTTACTAAAGTCCAGGTAGACAACATCCACAGCCTTTCCCTCATCCACTAAGCGGGTCACCTTGTCATAGAAAGAGACCAGGTTAGTCAAGCAGGACCTGCCTTTCATAAACCCATGCTGACTGGGCCCAATCACCTGGTTGTTCCGTACGTGCTGCGTGATGGCACTCAAGATGATGTGCTCCATAACCTTCCCCGGCACTGAGCTCAGACTGCCAGGCCTGTAGTTCCCCAGATCCTCCTTCCGACCCTTCTTGTAGATGGGCGTCACATTGGCTAGCTTCCAGTCAACTGGGACCTCCCCAGTTAGCCAGGACTGCTGATAGATGATGGAAAGCGGCTTGGTGAGCACTTCCGCCAGCTCCTTCAGTACCCTTGGGTGGATCCCATCCGGCCCCATAGACTTGTGTGTGTCTACGCGGTGTAGCAGGTCAATAACCATTTCCCCTTGGATTATAGGGGCTTCATTCTGCTGCCTGTCTCTGTCTTCCAGCTCAGGGGTACCCCAAGAATAACTGGTCTGACTCTTAAAGACTGAGGCAAAGAAGGCATTAAGTACCTCAGCTTTTTCCTCAGCCTTTGTCACTATGTTTCCCCCCACATCCAATAAAGGATGGAGATTCTCCTTAGCCCTCCTTTTGTTGCTAATGTATTTGTAGAAACATTTTTTATTGTCTTTTACAGCAGTAGCCAGTTTAAGTTCCATTTGGGTTTTGGCCCTTCTAATTTTCTCCCTGCATAACCTCACAACATCCTTGTAGTCCTCCTGAGTTGCCTGCCCCTTCTTCCAAAGGTCATAAACTCTCTTTTTTCTTGTGAGTTCCAGCCAAAGCTCTCTGTTCAGCCAGGCCAGTCTTCTTCCCCACCAGCTTGTCTTTTGGCACATGGGGACAGCCTGCTCCTGCACCTTTAAGACTTCCTTCTTGAAGAATGTCCAGCCTTCCTGGACTCCTTTGCCCTTCAGGACTGCCTCCCAAGGGACTCTGTCAACCAGGCTCCTAAACAGGCCCAAGTCTGCCCTCCAGAAGTACAAGGTAGCAGTTCTGCTGACCCCCCTCCTTACTCCTCCGAGAATCGAAAACTCTATCATTTCATGGTCACTATGCCCAAGATGGCCTCCAACCATCACATCACCCACCAGGCCTTCTCTGTTCGCAAACAACAGGTCCAGCAGGGCCCCTTCCCTAGTTGGCTCCCTCACCAGCTATGTCAGGAAGTTATCATCTTCCACACCCTCCAGGAACCTCCAAGACTGTTTCCTCTCTGCTGTATTGTATTTCCAGCAGAGATCTGGTAAGTTGAAGTCTCCCACGAGAACAAGGGCTAGCAATCATGAGACTTCAGCCAGCTGCTTATAGAATACTTCATCTGCCTCTTCATCCTGGTTGGGTGGTCTATAACAGACTCTCACCATGATATCTGCCTTATTGGCCTTCCCCCTGATTCTTACCCATAAACACTCAACCCTTTCATCACCATCAAGCTCTAGACAGTCAAAACACTCCCTAACATACAGGGCTATCCCACCGCCTCTCCTTCCTTGCCTATCCCTTCTGATATGCTATTGATCCTGCCACCTTTTCTGGGGGAGAAGCCCTAATTCCTATGTGACTGTTCTCAGGTGCTTCCGTGGTTTCTAACACATCAACAACCCTTGTGTCTTTGCTGCCACGTGGATCTCCATCCCCACTGCCACTGAGATGGCAGATTAAAGGACCTCGCTAGCACACCGTCCCTCAAACATTGGCATGCTGCCCCATGGCTTATCACTAGCGAGCCTGGTTTTATCCCTTTCCCCCTTCAAATCTACTTTAAAGCTCTTTCAATATGAGCCCTGCTAACTCCTGCATAAAGATCCTTTTCCCCCTTTGAGACAGGTGTACCCCATCTGTCACAGCAGGCCTGGTGTCATGTAGACCGACCCATGATCAAGAAACCCAAAGCTCTGCCGGTGATACCAGTCTCAGAGCCAGATATTGATCTGCTGGGCCTTCCTGTTTCTTCCAACATCATTCCCTGCAACTGGAAGGATAGAAGAGAACACTACTTGTGCTCCTGAACCCTTAACCAGTTGTCCCAAGGCCCTGAAGTGTCTCTTGATTGCCTTTGGACTTCTTATTACAACTTCATTGCTGCCTACCTGAAAAATCAATAATGGATAATAATCCGAGGGCCGTACCAGGGTAGGAAGTTTTCTCTTCACATCTTTAACCCGGGCCCCAGGGAGGCAGCAGACTTCCCTAAGAAGTGGGTCCGGTCGGCATATTGGGCCTTCTGTTCCCCTCAGAAGAGGGTCTCCTATGACAATGACTCGTCTTTTTTTCTTAGTAAAAGTGGTTTTGATGCAGGGCGTGGGCCGACTTAACCTTGGCAACACCTCCGACCTAGATGGACCATTGTCCTCATCATTGTTTGGTTCCACTTGCAGAGCCTCATACCTATTATGCAAGGGCACCTGGGAAGGTGGGGTAGTTATGGAGGAGAAACGCCTGCTGCGCCGTGCAGGAACTTGTTGCCATTGCCCCCTATCCCTTAAGTCACTGCGTTCAGCCAGGTAGAGAGATGATAGGGAATCCTCTTTATCATGTGTCCTGCCTGCCTGACAGGCCTGTCCCAGGGAAGGTAGGGTGCGATTCCAGTGGTCTATATCTCTCTCAGACTCCCTGATACTCCTCATGACCTCAAGAAACTCAGGCATCTGTAAGAGCCAAGCTCTCTAATTGGGAAATACAAGTTCTATTTTCCATTGCAAATATCTGTGGTGGGTTGACCCTGGCTGGACACCAGGTGCCCACCAAAGCCACTCTGTCATTCCCCCTCCTCAGCTAGACAGGGGAGAGAAAATATAATGAAAGGCTCATGGGTCAGGATAAGGACAGTTTAATGAAAGCAGAAGCAAAGGCCACACACGGAAAAGCAAAAGGAAAACAAAAAGATTTTATTCTCTACTTCCCATCAGCAGCAATGTCCAGCCACTCCCCGGGATGCAGGGCCCCAGCACACACAGCGGTTGCTCTGGAGGACAAACGCCATAAACAACAAATGCCCCCCACCTCCTCTTCCTTTCTCCTAGCTTTTATTACTGAGCGGACGTCATATAGTATGGAATATCCCTTTGGTCAGTCTGGGTCAGCTGTCCCAGCTGTGTCCCCTCATTCAAATACTGGGTGCATGCAGTCAGGCACACAAGGGGAACAGGTTTTTATGACACTAGTACAAAAGCAATCCATGGGAGCTTGTGGCAGCAAAATTAAATGAGACTGATAATTTACACTTTCTCACAAATGCAATAACACCAGTGCTAAATAAATTATTGAAAAAGTTGTCAAATAAATTGCCTAGTGGATATGATCATCATTCTTTTGGTTGAACAGCTGTTCCTCCAATACCCTCCAAAACTGATTATTTGAGTGAAGTTTTAATGTGACTCTTCTTCCACTGAACGTTCTTTAATGAATACCCTTGGTGTAATTCTATCACCCACTCAGGATTTTTACACTTTGATTCTGCTTCTATACAAATGATAAGAGAAAACTCTCCTTTACCAGACCATGGATGTCTTTAAGGCTAGGAGGCCTGACCAGTGATTTCTGTTCATTCACATTTACAAATGTTGGTAAAGAAAGCAGAAACCATTTAAAAATATTTTAGCTTATCAAGTAGGCAGGGCTAATCACTTTAATTTAACAGTAAAAATAGTAATCTTAATGGCAGCCAAATCTACCTATAGGGACTGAAGCTAATTCTGGGGAGATTGTTGTGCTGGGATTGGATGGAGTCAGTGAACCTAAAGAGATTTTTGGCACACACAGCCCCATCATGTATATTTGTCCATTTCTAGTTCACATGAATTTGTGCTGGGTTGGAGTAATCTGGAGGCAAGTGGTTTGAAACAGAAGACCCAAGGGTCTTTTCTGATTTGGAGCTTCCAATCAGTTAACAGTTAGTTATGCTGTGGTACATTTTTAGAGCCATAAAAGCTTCTAACACATTCATTGGCCTTTTAGTTACTGCTGTGTTCAAATGCTCTTATTTCTGATGCAAAAGACTAGGCAGTATTGAGTTTTTCAGTAAAAATGAGCCAAACCAAAACTGAGGATCTAAAATACCTTTGATTTCTGGGTGGATAAAGTACAGTTATGAAAACACCAGTCCAGTCTGGTTTCTGTGTCACACTCAGATCTGGTTGGGTTTGGTTTCCTGTTCTGTTTTTAAGTTATATCTGTTCAAAGCAGAAGGTTTGTGATTTCTACAATTGCATGAGATGGTTTCTCATGGCTGAAAAACCTCCCAGACTCTTTAGAGCCCCTCCTTTAGAATCCAAAGCTAGACTCACATCGCAGACCAATTAGGCCTTGAAATGTGAATAGTGATCTAAAAGTAGTTCTGATCTAGATGTCACTTCTTGAGCTATAATACTCAGTAAAGAACCAAGAAATCAGACTGCTTAGAGAAAAACAACACCATCTTCATAGCTATAAGATTACCTGTCTTAGCCTAAGCCTGCTTAGTTTTCAAGAACCTTGAGGCTTCATGCGGTATACATGGAGTAACCATTGAAGGAGGGATGTGAATTCAGTCTTCCCTTGTCTCTGGTGAGTGACATAATGACTGGGCACTGTAATCAGTTTTCTTTATCCCAATGAATATTTTTATTTATATGGAGTAAAACTACCAGTGGATTGAAGCTAACTCTTTAGTCTGGTGGGAAAAAGCATTCACCTAGGATGTCTTATCTCTGACTTCAGCCACTGCTCACCGGAGACTCTCCTAGACCTCACATATGCTAAGTGACTACTAGCATGGTCACTGTTGGCCAACAAGCTATATTAGATGGAAAATGGAGTCCTGCTTTTCATTTTGAACATTGAAAAAGTTCTGCTAAATGCATAACCCTTGTAAGGGTTTCATATCAAACAAGTGAGTTATTTTTTAATGAGAGTTGTCCTTGCAGAACTATTCTTGATCAACTCTAGTACGTGTATGCTGAGCCTTACATTCCTAGTCTCTTTCAAGGTCCATGACTAGATTAATTCCTAAGAAAGGATGTAGAATGACAACATCTTGCTGCTGAGTGGGCCATTTATCTGACACAGGAATGTAGCCATGGATTATCAAATGCATCAGTGCTAATAAATACACCAATAACTTTAAACTGATAAAGATGCTGGGCTGGAAAATTTGGCCTTTAATGATCTGCAGAGCAAAATTAAAAAGATAAGTAAATTGAAGGTTTTAGAAGACTATGTGAATAGAAAAGCTAGTCATTAACAATCTTGTCATATTTCTCTGCCTTGACCCTTCCCCTTGAATTCAAGTAGATCTCCCAGGAAATTGATCCACTAAAAATGGGTAGCTCAGGAAAATATTGGAAGAAAAGCTTTTTTCCCAGATCTCATTGTGCCTCTCTCTCAGTGAGAGCCAGTTCTCAAAGATCCAGAGCCAGGTTTGCTTCAGAAGCTACAGAGGTGAAAATGTAGAGAGATTTCAGATGCAAAATATCTGCTGGGACTGATACCCATTATTTTTCTTGTGGACAGCCTACAGTCAGTTATTTCAGCTTCAAGAATGATGATGATAACACACTGATGGTTTAGTTGTTGCTAAGTAGGGCTTACACTAGTCAAGGACTTTTCAGCTTCCCCTGCCTTGCCAGCAAGAAGCTGGGAGGGGGCACAGCCAGGACAGCTGACCCAGACTGAGAAGATATAGTGGATACACACCACGGGCCACCCTGTGGTTTTCCCTGCATGACCATGGAGAAGACATGAGGAAGTGGGATGGAAAATCTGCCTCGACCCTAGAGGCACGGGTACGTGAGTTGCAAGGAAAAACAACTACAAAAGGGGGTTCTCCCAGGAAAATTGCTGCTCCAGTTTCCAGTGAGCAGTTCCCCAGACAGAGCAGAAGGGCTGATTTTGCTTCCGATCTTAATAAAGGGACTTTTGATTCGCATTGACAAGACTTGAGTAACGAATGCTATGACCAGGACTAGAGGGGCCCAGCCTCCAGCCAGGTGGAGGAAAGGGACAACTGGGTGTACTGGACTGTGTGGATTCGATGGCCTGGCACATCAGCCCCACAGGAGTAGAAGGCTCTAGTGGACACCGGTGCACAGTGTACCCTAATGCCATCATCAAGCTATAAAGGGGCAGAACCCATCTGTATTTCTGGAGTGACAGGGGGATCCCAAGAGCTGACTGTATTGGAGGCTGAAGTGAGCCTAAGTGGGAAGGAGTGGCAGAAGCACCCCATTGTGACTGGCCCAGAGGCCCCGTGCATCCTTGGCATAGACTACCTCAGCAGAGGGTATTTCAAAGACCCAAAAGGGTACCAGTGGGCTTTTGGTATAGCTGCCTTGGAGGAAATTAAACAGCTGTCTACCCTGCCTAGTCTCTCAAAGGACCCTTCTATTGTGGGGTTGCTGAGGGTCAAAGAACAATAGGTGCCGATTGCTACCACAACAGTGCACCGGCGGCAATATCGCACCAACAGAGACTCCCTGATTCCCATCCATAAGTTGGAGAGCCAAGGAGTGATCAGCAAGACTCGCTCACCTTTTAACAGTCCCGTATGGCCAGTGCGAAAGTCTAATGGAGAGTGGAGACTAACAGTAGACTATCGGGGCCTGAATGAAGTCACACCACCACTGAGCGCTGCCGTGCCGGACATGCTAGAACTTCAATATGAATTGGAGTCAAAGGCAGCCAAGTGGTATGCCACCATTGACATCGCTAATGCGTTTATCCCTTTGGCAGCAAAGTGCAGGCCACAGTTTGCTTTCACTTGGAGGGGCCTCCAGTACACCTGGAATCGACTGCCCCAGGGGTGGAAACACAGCCCCACCATTTGCCATGGACTGATCCAGACTGCACTGGAACAGGGTGGGGCTCCAGAACACCTGCAATACATTGTGGGGCAACACAGCAGAAGAGGTTTTTGAGAAAGGGAAGCAAATAATAGTCCAAATCCTTCTGGAGGCCGGCTTTGCCATAAAACCAAGTAAGGTCAAGGGACCTGCACAGGAGATCCAGTTTTTAGGAATAAAATGGCAAGATGGACGTCATCAGATCCCAATGGATGTGATCAACAAAATAACAGCCATGTGTCCACCAACCAGCAAAAAGGAAACACACAAGCGTTCTTGGGCGTTGTGGGTTTTTGGAGAATGCATATTCCAAATTACAGCCTGATCGTAAGCCCTCTCTATCAAGTGACCCGGAAGAAGAATGATTTCAAAGGGGGCCCTGAGCAACAACAAGCCTTTGAACAAATAAAACCGGAGATAGTCCATGCAGTAGCCCTTGGGCCAGTCCATGCAGGGCAAGATGTAAAAAATGTGCTCTACACCGCAGCCAGGGAGAATGGCCCTACCTGGAGCCTCTGGCAGAAAGCACCAGGGGACACTCGAGGTCGACCCCTAGGGTTTTGGAGTCAGGGATACAGAGGATCCGAGGCTGGCTATACTCCAACTGAAAAAGAGATATTGGCAGCATATGGAGGGGTTCGAGCCGCTTCAGAAGTGGTTGGTACTGAAGCACAGCTCCTCCTGGCACCCCGACTGCCCATGCTGGGCTGGATGTTCAAAGGGAGGATCCCCTGTACACATAATGCAACTGGTGCTACGTGGAGTGAGTGGGTCGCACTGATCACACAACGGGCTTGAATAGGAAACCCCGGTCGCCCAGGAATCTTGGAAGTGATCATGGACTGGCCAGAAGGCAAAGATTTCGGAATATCACCAGAGGAGGTGGTGACGCGTGCTGAGGAGGCCCCACTGTATAATAAACTGCCAGAAAATGAGAAGCAATATGCCCTGTTCACTGATGGGTCCTGTCATCTTGTGGGGAAGCATCGGAGGTGGAAAGCTGCTGTATGGAGTCCTGTACGACAAGTTGCAGAAACTGCTGAAGGAGAAGGTGAATCGAGTCACTTTGCAGAGGTGAAAGCCATCCAGCTGGCTTTAGATATTGCTGAATGAGAAAAGTGGCCAGTGCTCTATCTCTGTACTGACTCATGGATGGTGGCAAATGCCCTGAGGGGGTGGTTGCAGCAATGGAAGCAGAGCAACTGGCAGCGCAGAGGCAAACCCATCTGGGCTGCCGCATTGGGGCAAGATATTGCTGCCCAGATAGAGAACCTGGTTGTAAAAGTACGTCACGTAGATGCTCACGTACCCAAGACTCAGGCCACTGAAAAACATCAAAACAACCAGCAGGAGGATCAGGCTGCTAAGATTGAAGTGGCTCAGGTGGACCTGGACTGGCAACATAAGGGTGAATTATTTCTAGCTTGGTGGGCCCATGACACCTCAGGCCATCAAGGAAGAGATGCAACATATAGATGGGCTCGTGATCGAGGGGTGGACTTGACCATGGACACTATTGCACAGGTTATCCATGAATGCGAAACATGCGCTGCAATCAAGCGAGCCAAGTGGTTCAAGCCTCTCTGGTATGGAGGACGATGGCTGAAATATCAATATGGGGAGGCCTGGCAGATTGATTATATCACACTCCCACAAACCCCCAAGGCAAGCGCCATGTGTTTACAATGGTGGAAGCAACCACCGGATGGCTGGAAACATATCCTGTGCCCCATGCCACCACCCAGAACACTATCCTGGGCCTTGAAAAGCAAATCCTATGGCGACGTGGCACCCCAGAAAGAATTGAGTCAGACAACGGGACTCATTTCCGAAACAACCTCATAGACACCTGGGCCAAAGAGCATGGCATTGAGTGGGTATATCACATCCCCTATCATGCACCAGCCTCCGGGAAAATCGAATGATACAATCGACTGTTAAAGACTACGCTGAAAGCAATGGGTGCTGGGACATTCAAACATTGGGATACACATTTAGCAAAGGCCACCTGCTTAGTCAACACTAGGGGATCTGCCAATCGAGCTGGCCCTGCCCAATCAAGACTTTTACGTACTGTAGAGGGGGATAAAGTCCCTGTAGTGCACCTAAAAAATATGTCTGGGTTACTCCTGCCTCAGGCAGAGGTAAACCCATTCGTGGGATTGCTTTTGCTCAAGGACCTGGGTGCACTTGGTGGGTGATGTGGAAGGATGGAGAAGCCTGATGTGTGCCTCAAGGGGATTTGATTTTGGGTGAAAATAGCCAATGAACTGAACTGTATAATGTTAGTTGCTATATAATACTGGATGTCATCACTTCAATGATTACTATGCGCCATATCAATGGTATTACAGTAAGAATCACCCAGATTAATGAAGAATGAACTTTGAGGAAACCGAGCCAAGTGCAGCGGTGATGGAACCAGAACTGGCTTCAGCATGCAACAATCCAACACCACACACCATCTCTCCTGACCTGAAAGAGTGTTATGACGGATGGAGCCCAAAGTCATGGACTAAATGAACTCAACAAACATTTTAGAGGGATAGCCTATAGACTAAGGAAATTATATCTATGTGTGTGTGTATATATATGTATATCTATATATATCTCAAAAGACTGGAAAAGTGGTGGTGATTAATTGGAATGTATTGGAAAATGTAAGACCTGGGCATGACATATATGGTATGGAATAAGGGGTGGATATTGTCCTGGTTTCAGCTGGGATAGTGTTGATTTTTCTTCCTAGTAGCTGGTATAGTGCTCTGTTTTGGATTTAGGATGAGAATAATGTTGATGATAACACGCTGATGTTTTAGTTGTTGCTAAGTAGTGCTTACACTAGTCAAGGACTTTTCAGCTTCCCATGCTCTGCCCGGTGCACAAGAAGGTGGGAGGGGGCACAGCCAGGACAGCTGACCCAGACTGGCCAAAGGGCTATTCCATACCGTATGACATCATTCCCAGTATATAAACTGGGGGGAGTTGGCCGGGGGGCAGTGATTGCTGCTCGAGGACGTGCTGGGCATCGGTCGGCAGGTGGTGAGCAATTGTATGGTGCATCACTTGCTTTGTATATTATTATTGTATTATATTATTATCATCATTATTATTATTATTATTACTACTATTCTGTTTCATTTTACTCCAATTATTAAACTGTTCTTATCTCAGCCCACGAGTTTTCTGACTTTCACCCTTCCGATTCTCTCCCCCATCCCACTGGGGTGGGGGGACTGAGCGAGCGGCTGTGTGGTGCTTAGTGCTGGCTGGGGTTAAACCACGACATGGGCCCCTAGGGTAAATGTTAGGTGTATCCTAAACATAATAATCTGAAAAGGGTCCCTCTGAATACCTCTGCAAATAAGATGACCTCTTCCATGTGGTGTAAGTGAGGGCCGCCTCCATGGGAGGCCATTATGGGCAGTGAGGGGCAGCCCAGGGCCTTGGTAAGGCTGTGCCACAGGGCTCTCCTCACTCCTTCCATTTTTTGCCTGGCTGCCGCCACCTGCAACTGTGGAGGTGCCTGTGTTTGTCTATGCAGAGCTGCCCGTGGGCACCGACTTGGGCTCTGCCTGCCCCCTCGCTCGTCCTGTTTGCTCTACAGGGACCTCTGCCCGCCAAAACCACCCTTGCTCACCGGCCAGATGATCAGTGCTGGTGTATGATTTACAGTGGGCCAGGTTGGTTGGCTTAGGCAGGAACCTTCTCCAGGTGGTGGGAAAGCCTGGGGTGTTGGGCACAGGGTGGGGTGAGCTGCTAGAGGCTGAGGGCACTGGGCAGCATCGCTGGCAGCCCCACAGGGCATCCCTGGGTGCAAACTCCAGAGGGATCCTTGAGAGGTTTCACCCTGAGGCTAAAGGATCTGATGCTCATTGACAGGCTGGAGCCAAGGCCATGCTGGCATCTCAGCATCACCACAGTGCTGTGCTGGCTCGGCTCATGGCCTGGACGGCCCTGAGCAGGGAGGAGACATCACCATCCATGAGTCAGTATAGAGATAGAGCATTGGCCACTTCTCTCGTTCAGCAATATCTAAGGCCAGCTGGATGGCTTTCACCTCTGCAAAGTGACTCGATTCACCTTCTCCTTCAGCAGTTTCTGCGACTTGTCGTACAGGACTCCATACAGCAGCTTTCCACCTCCGATGCTTCCCCACAAGAGGACAGGACCCAAAAGGGTACTGGTGGGCTTTTGATATAGCTGCCTTGGAGATGGAGGAAATTAAGCAGCTGTCCATCTTGCCCGGTCTCTCAGAGGACCCTTCTGTTGTGGGGTTGCTGAGGGTCAAAGAACATGTGCCAGTTGCTACCACAATGGTGCACCGGCGGCAATATCGCACCAACTGAGACTCCCTGATTCCCATCCATAAGCTGATTCGTCAACTGGAGAGCCAAGGAGTGATCAGCAAGACTCACTCGCCTCCCATTTAGTCCATGACTTTGGGTTCCATCTGTGATGGTGGTCACTCAGGACAGGAGAGGTGGTGTGTTGCATGGAGTTATTGGGCACCAAAGCCATCGCAGGTCGGGTCACTGCTGCACTTGCACTGCTTCTTGTAAGGCTTCTCCTCCATTGGTTCAGGTGGTTCCTTCTATAGTAATTCCTATAACATGCAACTCAGATCATGGGTTACAACCATTTAAAGGTATATCCATTACAATCGCCATCCCTGGTCCCTTGACCTTACTTTGTTTTATGGCAAAGCCAGCCTTCAGAAGGATTTGGACTATTTTCTTCCCTTTCTCAAAAACTACTTCTGCTGTATTGCCCCACACAATGATGTCATCAATGTATTGCAGGTGTTCCGGAGCCCCACCCTGTTCCAATGCAGTCTGGATCAGTCCATCAAGCCTGGAGAATGAAACAATGAGAAGTTTAAAATTTCCTCTTTCCTTTTTGGCTTCACAGCTCAGAGAAAGAGGTTTGTGTGAAGTTATTCACACATGACTTCGTGTGAGTCAGGCAGCTTGGGAAGAAAAAAAAAACACACGAAAAGCATTCCCAAGCCTTTAAAAAGACCACACCCACTTGTAGCTGCACAAAAATAGATTTAAGCAGTTTTTCATATTCCCTATGAAAAATGACCATCAAGCCTTAGCAAGAAAGCAGAGAGGGAAAGTGGGAGTGTGTTTGTCTGCAGATAGCAAAAATAGAATGACATTTCAGTGTCCAGTCTGCCAAGAGTGATTTCTATACAACATATGATACAGGCCAGAAATCTGCTGGTCCATAGATTTCTGCAGATTATGATCAACCAATCACAATTTCTCTCAGTAGCTGATGATGGACGATACGTGATTCATGACCTAGCTAACCTTATTTTTAGATATTGAGCTCTATGGCTACAGAAGAGTTTGTGTTGCTTAACATCCATTCAGGGAGCAGGAACGAGATAAACTTGGTGTCTGTTTAAAAGAATCAGCTTATTGAGAAAAATTGCAACAGATATATTCATTGGAGATCTAACCCCACTTTCTATTAAGTGGACTAAAAATATGATAATAGCCTTTAATCTATGTTTCTTATTAGAACCTCTAAGGGCCAGTGACAATGTTGTGATTATTAATAATCATTTCAAGCCTATGCTACCTGAGTACCTCAGTTAGGGGGTATTATGTGACTACAGTGAGCAAAACGTGGGCAGATTTTAGAATGGAAACCTCGGACAGAATGGGAATAGGAATCTCTTTCTGCTTCTAGAGTGGCTGGCTGGCTGACTTCCCCAGAGGACCTCTCCTGGGGCAAGATATGGACGGGCTCGAAGAATTCGGATACTGCATATCAATAATGAGGGGAAGAAAACAATGCTCAGAATCAGTCTTGCCCAATCCCCCCTTTACTTCCTCCCCCTTCTTCATTCTCACGTTGGTTTTCACAATCAGATATAGTCATGAAGCTGGTAAATTACCTCTAGCTACAAAGGCTGACAGGCTGGCTTCATGGAAATCAGTGACAAAACTCATACTGATTTCAGAAGAACCAGAACTTCATCTGCACTGTAAAAGGCAGATTACAGATCATTAATATTGTACTGCTTTTGCAAGAGTATGAGATGAGCAGAACTGTCATTTTGGCACTATTTGGCATGAGACTATTTTGGAGCTACTCAACTACTCCATTCAGTTCAATACATAGGATGGCTGTGAGTCAGCTGAAATAATTTGCTCCCTAGTTCCCTCTAATAATATGAGCATTTGGGTCTCATTTTCAAAGTAGGCCACATATAGACAGGAAGAGTCGTCCAAGGATTCTGGTAAAGAGACATCTCAGTCCTTACTGAAGCCTCAACAACTGAAATGCAGTTTCAAAACAACCTTTATTCTGTTTGAAGACTTATTACAATTTTTAAAGCAACTTAAAAACAAAACACAGTTCCATCAACTCTATAGCTTGAACAAAATTTCAAGGAGGCATGTTTTCATTGTTGCCTTTTAAAGGCAATTTGCA
The DNA here is from genome assembly GCF_965183815.1 of Platalea leucorodia. Lineage (NCBI taxonomy): Eukaryota > Metazoa > Chordata > Aves > Pelecaniformes > Threskiornithidae > Platalea > Platalea leucorodia. The sequence goes on along the minus strand of NC_138859.1, from coordinate 11,786,278 downwards.
ACCCAGTTTATCCTCTACCTCCTCAAAGACCATTTTAAACCAAAGTAATCTTGATGTTTTAAAGACATTTAACGGAACAGAACTTTATTTTTAAAAACAAGAATAAAAAAAAATAGCAGCATCTTGGGCAGCTAATGCAGTCTCATTAGGACAAGTGCAATGTAATGTTACCAACTCCCACAGTCCAGTTTAGTCTTCTACTGCAGTAAATACAACACGTTCTACATAAAATGTTGCATTTTGGAACCTTGTCCCATGGGAGGCATTGTGCGTTGAGCTGCCCATTTCTAAAGTGACCCTGAAAAAAATAATATCAGGATTCACTTTCCCAACTTAATACCATGTATAGCAAAAGCACTGTGTGAAAATCGGCAGTTTTCCCCATTAGAAGCATCTGAATGTTTTCCCAAGCATTATTATTTCATTGCCAATTACAAGACAAAGCCATTTCTTTACTACAGAACAGTTGACACCAAATAGAAAATGTGAAGATCTGGTTTTACAGACTGCTTGACAAGATTTCTTAGATAAGTGAACCATACAGACAAGCTTTTTTTGAAAAAAAAAAACCCAAACAACAAAAAACAACAAAAAACACCACCACAGGAACTCAGTTTTCTAACTGTATTTGGAAACATGCTGCACCCACAAAGGTCTAGCATGCATGTGTGTGTGTCTTTGAACAAAGTTAATGATATCACTTACTGAATTCAGAAAAATGATCATGTTTGTTTGGTGAAAATGCACATATACTGGGATTTATTCATACATAAACACAGCAAGTGTGCGTGCATATGCACAGATACACATCCCCAAACCTGCAAATTCAAATTTCATTTTAAGGAAATCAGAAACTCCTGATTTTGCTTGTGGGTGTTGGTTCTCTGTGTTATGTCTCATACCTTTCAAAGGCCTTGTGAAAGTGCTGTTGCAGTGCAGCATAACTCAGGGATTTAAAATAAAACAAAAGATTTCCCAAACCAAAAAAGCATACTAAAACAATTCCCACCCTTGAATCATATTAGATGCAAAAACTACATGCCAATAGAAATATAGAAAAGCACCATGCTTCTTCAGTTATATCCACGTGCTTTTTTTCTGTATATATTAGTCTGAGATCAAATCAAAACTGGAGTGAACAATATGGTACACAAAGGACAAACAACTCTGCAGCGAATAGGGTCTTTGGCAGGACGCAGCTCTGTGCATTAAGGAGGGAGGGAAATGCAGAGGCCACACAATACCTAGGTACCAAAGAAAACCCACTCATGCCCACTTTAAGGGCGTAAGTGATCCTTGCAAATTGCACAGACCCTGTGTAGGCAGAACTTCCCCTTAAGAAGCCCTATGCATTCATCCTCACAACATAGTGCTTATTTCGCATTGTTGCTTGTGCAAGAAAAGCAAGTCCCAAATTTGTGCACACACTATTTTTTTCTCTGCTGCAACCACAGATGAAGAGTAATAGTACAGCACGACAGGAACATACTGGGCTGGGCATACTAAGGATATGGCCCACCGACATAGCAGAAGTTTTCTTAATATGAGGAAAATTAGATCCAAATGCCTTAACTACCATAAAATTTCTTGAGAAATACTAAGTGAAACATCAATTCAGATTACATATATTTTGCTCATAGAGAAAAAAACCCACAATTTTACTCTTAAAATATTTAACATTCAAAATTCAATATATGTCCAAAGTGTTAACTTGCTACAAGTGTTAAATTGTTGTATATTGAACTAATTTGTAACTTCAAGCCCAGTAGTATGACTGTCATGCTAGAGTAATTGTTGGTGCTTTTCATAGTAAAAAAAGAGTTATTAGTAAACCAAATTTACATGGTCCTACAGGCCTGAAAAGAGGATGGAATGAGGAAGGGAAGGAAATGAGGAAGGGAAGGGATGAAGACTAAACTTCTATTCAGAAAAAAAATATTCAGAATAATTTTGTAAGTGGTGATTATCCCGAAACATTAATGTTGGTTGAATCTTGTTTCCTGATATAAATTCTAGTAAGAAAATACACCTATAGGAAAGCAAAGACAACCCACCAAAAAAAAAAGAGCACAAAATCAAAATAAAATCAAAAGCCTTACAGCCTCAGAAATGAAGAAATAATGCAAAAATAAAAGATAATATAAAAACTACTGGAGAGTGGCAAATTTTTTCTTATTATTTCCAGTAGCTTAATAAGCACTGCATACTTTGAATTAAAACACATGTATCTCTAAAACAGAGCTATTATGAGAAAACTCCATGGGTCTTACTCTTTTGATTGTGCGTGCAACTCCCTTTAATAGTAATGTGTCTTCCCTTTGCATCTTGGGGGAAGAATAAATTCATATCTATCTTCATTTAGTCAAAAGTTTTCCAAGATTTCTCTGAACTTCATTACTTTATCAATTTGCAATGTGTGAATTTCCTCAGTGGTCAGGACAGTAAAAAACCATTGCAAACCACTCAGTGAATTGTCCCAGAATTCCTAATAAGTTTGCTTTAGTGGGATTCATGTATTTGTTTCCTTTAACTAAACCATAATAAGTCTCTGGTGCTTGAAATGATAGAAGTGTTCACTTTGATACTGCCTCAGTCTACAAGCTTATGAAAATAAATCCAAAATGTTAAATATGAAAGCCTAATCATTTTCAAAACAGATGTTTTCCAGTCTTAATCAGCTCTATGTTGTATCCAATTGTTCTGAGTAAAGGTGGGAGCTTTTTTTCACAATACTAATAGAAAAAAAACAAACCTAGGCAACAGTTTAGAGAAACTTCCTTCATATGAAATGAAAATACCTTGACATGCTGACAAAAATTCTGCCACAGTAGGTCAAGAAGTCATTTATTTACTCTGAAGAGTGGATTCATTCTGAAATCCAAACTATCTATCTACCCCAGTAAAAAATTTTCCTGTTTTTTCTGCAGTCACTGTCAGAGAAGGATACACAATTTTTCATCTTCCAAATACAAAGACAATCATGATAGAAGTTCAAAATGCTTCAAGAAGCAAACATAGCGCAGTACCATATTCTAAAGATATCTCTGAAACAATATTGTTGGACTCGATATTTTGTAATGTTCATATATTTTTTATTGAATAAAGCAGCTTTGAAGCTTATCAGGCACTGCCCAAGAAAATATTTAGTAAAAAAAAATTATGAACTTTTAAAACTTTGAGCTAGTAGCTCAATATTCTATACAAATAAAATTGTAAAATATTTCATAGTTTTAATTCTGAAGCCAACTCTTGTTGGCTTCCTGTACTTTTTTTTTTTAAAAAACAAACAACAAAATGAATAACAAAAAATAATCATCAGAAAAAAAATATTCTCAGGCAAAAGAAAGAAAGAAAAAAGACGACAAGGAAACAAGAAAGAAAAGCAAGCTTAACCTCTAGATATGCTTGAGAGAAGACTACAACCTAAAGAAAATTGAGTATTGCATAGCATGGTCTAAGAATTCACTTTCAGCAAACAGAAAAGGGAAAAGAGAAGCAGTTTGGTATTGACAGTTTCCCTCAATGATAGTTAGTCATCCAATACTATGTACATTATTATATACTATATGCCATTGAAAGTCCTGTTTTCTTCAGTCTTAAATAAATTCTTAAAACAGGATTTTTAAACATCTAAACAAAACACTTCCTGGCACTTCGCTATTACAATTCCTCTGAACAACATATTGTAACTGAAGCCCTTTTAAAGTGTCCCTTAGAAATGAAAGTGCCATTCTGCTACATATCATTCACCAGAAAACAAAAAATCCACAGTGCTGCATGTCTGGATCCACTGAGTGCAGCAACACCAAATCCAAGCCAGGTCGTGACCAAGAAATTCCAATAACTGAATGACAAAGATCTCTTACACTTTGTGTCTGGAGAATCCAACGTTCTAGCTGGTAAAGCTTCAGAAGTGGTCATAAACAAGCACCATGGTTAAAGGCCTCTATGTCCCTGCAGGGAGATCAAGTTAGGATTTCTCTCTCTTTTGTTTTTGTTTTCTTAATTAAAAAAAAGCACTTCAGACTAGAAACATTTGTTCACAGCTTAATACTGTGATCTCTCCAACTGCAGTTGTGAAGGAAAGCTCTAGTCCCGTCTGAAGACAGACAGCTTTAATACTGCAGCTCAAATTCTTGAATAAGGCTGAAAGGAGCCTTCTCTCTCCAAAGGCCTCAATGTTGTCAAATCTTTTCTTTAGAAAAAAACCAAACAACCTGGAGTATTAAGATCTTCATCGCCTCTGCTGTGCATATACTGGGTAGGCTAGTGTAACATTGAGAGAGTCATTGTGCTGCACAAGTGATGTGTGTTGATAATGTAGCACCAGTTCTTTGAGCGAGTTGTACAAGTTATATGGCTCTGCAAATCCATACCCAGTAGGTGTTTTGTTTATCACACAGTGCTTTACTTCTCCATCCACCCTAAAGAGGAAAAAAAAAACCAAACCAACCAGTTTTTACTTTGTCAGTACAGTAAAGTTAAGTTAGAAAATACGGTATTGGCAATAAATCTTAAAGTGCTAGTCACCACATAGAATTCCTGTCTTCTGTGGTAAAAGTCTAGGTTTAACCCAAATTCCCAGATGTTGTGTTAGCTTAGGAAGGCAGGAGATGATAGGCAGGACTTAGCAGCTGCACATAAAGGAGTGCATCCATGCTCTGGTTTCCCTTCTTCTCCATGAGGCTCATCTGTGGGAGTGGCACAGGTTTGAGCTGTGTAGGAAATGGAGCAGAAATAAGGATGGCCTCAGGACTTGTTGGTCTGCTTCTAAGCCCAAAGATCCAATGGGATCCATGCATATACAAGTGTCTATCTGCCCCTGGCTCAAGGTAGGTGCCTCAAATGTTGGTTACATCATTCACAAATTAGGGTACATACACAACAGAGCAGGCATAGCAGCCTTGTTTGCTGCTCTCTCGAACGAGGAACGTTCCATCTCGCTTTCCCCGCAGCAGATTTTCAGCTTGACTTCTATTGATATTTCCCACATTCCACGTTCTCTCATCATGATGGAGCAAGTCCTCATCATCTTCTACCATAGAGTATTGGCTGTTGAAATAGGACAAAATGTGTTTGTGAAACACATTGCAGAGCAAAATCCACGAATTAAGTAGTACCCCTTTCATATTACTTGAAAAAAAAAAAGTCAGTGGTTAGTAGGATGACTCCCTGGAAAAACTAGGGATGTAAACCATGTAATACTGCAAAATTTTGACCACTGAATAAAAATAAAATATAAGTTCTGGTCCTTATTTCTTTTAAAAACACTCACGTAAATCTGAAGAAGGATATAAAAGGATGCTGTGTTATCTTTCAGAATCTGCTGTGAGCACTTCAGTACTTCAACCGTTGCTTACTGCTTTGGTAAATAGCAAGCCCAATGAAATCAATATCCTTTGAGTCATCTTCATTTCCAAAGATCAGAACACTTGGTCAGCAGTGAAAAATCATGCAATGTATTGATTACAGCTGCTGCTTGGGAAAGCTATGAGCAGTCATATAGGTAGACAGGTTAATTATTCATAGGGGAGATGGCTTTGTGGAAAGGGTGGAATAGTAGAGTGCGCTCTCTCCTTATAACCAGATTATGAGAAGAGCATATAATATAGGGCCTTCTCTACCAAAGCAGCCACCAACTATAAAGCTGATTCAGAGATATATAGAACACTCTGAGCTAAAGCCCACCATGAAAGAAGATGTCTCTGGTTCAGCTGTGTGGACACCACTGATATTCTGCAATTCCAGAGCTCCCCACTTGCCCAGCAGCCTGCACTGGTGGGCCCTGCCTCTCCTGCTCAGCTTGCAATCAGTCTGTGTTTGGCTAATGTATTTATTCTTTCTGTAATAGGTTTTTAATCAGTTTTCCTTGCTCTAAGAAAACATGACTTCTCACTCATCCACAGTTCTGTCTTTCTTAAGATTCTCAAAGTAGTCTACAGAAATCAGCAATCACACAGAACACACAGAATTCATTTTTTCAGAAAGAAGAAGGGTGCTTTTGTTTGAGATTACACTCTTTCTAATTCCCTTATCCCATTGTACTCCTTTGTCCTGCAAGATATTCAAATGCATTCAGCAGTGGCTCTATTTTTAACCAGCACCTAGAGAAAGGGATTCCTATTTTTACTGCTGCTCATTATACTGTTTTTTTTCTGCTTTACAACTTCAGAAAAAAGTAATATTCTGAAAGTTTAATTTTTCAGCAGAAACCTGAGCACTTACCAGACTCACTGGCAAGAAGAGTCACAGAGTGAGAGAAAAGAAAGATTTTCTTTAAACAGTTTCACTTACTATTTTGATGCTACGTTAAAACCATGACCTGGTATTGTTCTTTGCCTACCGTTTAACTGATGGAAGTACCACTGGAAACAGGTGTCTACATATTCTCCATCATATCATCTTTGAGCTGTGCTAAGACTAAGTGAACAACATGGCTTTAAAATGTGTATGCAATTTTTATCCCCTGCTGTGATTTATTTTATCCCCTGCTGCTTCTACCAATGCAGCCGCAGCAAGGATGCACAATTTCCAAGATAACAGTAGGAGACTCAATAAACCAGGCCAAATTAAAATAGACCACTAATGAGGACAAAGCTAGAATGTAAATCCAGAAAAGTCATTGTCAGTGTGCTGCTTCTGCTATATGTTCAGCCAGGCAGTGTAAAAGGCATGCACAGGAAACTACATCAGCAGAAAATGTTGATATGAATATTACTTAGACAACTTTGGTTTTCTATTTGTTCATTCTTCACTGTTACTACACTTTTAATATTATTTTGTGGCTTGCTTTTGTTTAAATTTGGTCTACATTTGTACCACCCAGGTGCTTTTTGCTTTTTTCCCAGGAATGAAGTGAAATTTACTCAGTAGCCAAGCCCCAGTCAGAACCTATACTAAACTGAACTGCTGAAATGACAGAATACTATCCTGCCATTTCCCAGAAAAATTAACCAGACCACACAACCAGAGAAGGACCATTCTTCAGCATACACAATTTTATCATCTCCAATAGCAATGTGATATATTGATGTGGGTACCACTATACTAGATAGCACCATGGTACCAACGCTTGAAATTTGGAAACAGCCTACCCGTGCCTAAGAGACCATCTGAACAATTTATCTATCCATATGACATCTCTACAAGATACTAACGCCTTATGATCTTCATTTTGCTGGTAAGAATAGAGACACAGGTTAAATTCCAGTGCTTTGCTATAGTAACTTGATTATGCACTTCCCTGAATAATGGCAGAGTAGTGGATGAGACAGTGTCTTTTCTACTATTTGCATTACGTAGGCTGCTGTGCGTTAACAGTGTGCATTGTTACTGGAGAGCTAGGCTTGAGATTTCCTCGGTGTGGTCTGGGAATTAAATATGCTTTATCTCACTTTTGCATAAGATGACTTGAAATACCAGTAATAATATTTAAATCTTTTAATACTCACTCTTCTGTATTTTCATTTCCAAGCCATTCATTTAGCTTCTTTTGCCGAACACCTTTTTGAGTCAGCCACCTGGACAATAATTGCAAATAAAATTAATTGTTAGTCACAGAAGTTAGATGCCAATAAAAAAAAAAACCTTTTAAAAAAAGTTTTGTTAATTAATAATGATACTCACATCAAGTACTGATCTCTTGTCTTCCTCAGCTGTATGAGGTCTGGCTTAATGCTGTTCATACGCTTGTCTATCTCTCTATATTCAGCTGCTTGCTTCTTTAAATCCTCTTCTAATCTACGCCTGCTGTCCACAATTTCACTTATTCGAGACTTCAGTTTTTCATAGTTGTGCATAATTCTGAATGGAATAATGTGGTAGGTTATACTCTGATGAAGTCTTATTCATGACTTTATATCTGCTGTTTTCTCATGTAGACATTTAAGAGAACAGATTATTTCTCCAGATGTAGGTACACTTTTTGCAAGTTCACATCTACCCCATTTGAGGCTTGCTGTGCTTACAACTGAACAACTTTAAACTTGCCAACTTGCTTTAGTTTTAGGCAGATCTATATTTGGCATTGTTTCTTTCTTCAAAATCATACAATTTGAAATATAAACACTGACCTTTGTATTTCTTTTTCATTTCCTTCCCGTTTAAATTTTTCAATGTATTCCTTACTGTATCTTTCTTGCGTCTGGCACTGCTCTTCAAATATTTTTATTGTTTCATTAAATGCTTCAATAGCTGTTCTTTTCATTTGAATTTCCTGAAAATAAAATAATTGTTATTACAGTTGTTATCAAACAGAGGAGATAGATAGATATGATTTATTGGCTTGTATCACAGAAACACTTCCGTATGTTGAAACAGAATGACTTCAATATCCCTTTACCAGAACACATTCTGTCTGCAGAGCCTTACAAAACAGAGAAAACAGGCCTGTACAAAAGGCTATCATGATGAGGCTTTCCGTGATGAGGTTTTCCAAGAAAGAAAAACTGCTAGACAAAGAGCTAGCTACAATCTTTGTTTTGTATAAATATCTTTTATTTGTGATGATTAGAGCCTTATGGCAATGCACTTTGTCCTTTGTACCAACTAATGTCCTTAGAAGTACATCTGGCTTTCTGAAATAAAGGTATAAAATATTGGGCTGGACAGGTCTCAAGAGGTCATCTAGTCTATCCTCCTGCCCCTACATAGCTAGTCGATAGCTAAGTATTTTAAGTTCAAGTTGTCTGCACTCCTCCACCTTTCTTCAATTATTTTGAGGCGTATTTCCTGAATATTTTAAGAAGCAGTCTTGATTCTGAGGCTGTAAAACAGCACTAATTCACTGGCACTTCAAGACTTGTCTAATAGTTTATTAAGATGTAAGAAGGATAGAGGCAGCTTTGCATTCCTGCACTGTATCTGCACGTCATCACTCCACCCTGCATAGGTGAAACCAGACCCTTAAAAAACTAATAATAAAATACAATGCTTCCCTGCAGATGTGTCTTGAAAACGTTAACTCAACTTGATGAGGTCAGTATGCAGAACTGTTGGTAAATCAAGTCAGTTCTGTGCTTGCTTTGGATGCAGGTGTCAGACTTGAGCACAGGGTTAGGTTACAGGTGGCGACTATTCAAACACGAGTAAGCAATTCTACTATACTGAGTGAGCACATCAGATATGTTTCCTCTTTTGGGCAATGGTAGTGGTGGTGGAAGGGAGGAGGATGGAGGAAGATGACAGTATGAATTTACAGTAATATTCTAAATCTACAGAAGTCTTCCACTCTCCCTTTGGTTTCAAATCTAGCTCACCTGAGATGTTCTTGTGTAGTCTTCATAGAGTCTGTCATATTCTCGGCTTTTTTCTTGAAACTGGGTATTATATTCATGTAATTTCTTTCCCACTGCTTCAATGCTATCCTCTTTTACAACTTGATCCTGGGATGATGAGCAGAAGGAAAGATAATCCGTAAAGAAACAATTATATTGCACAGATTTTCAGGATAAAACTGCTTAAAAATGACCAGATAGTTACATGGTAAATGTGACTTCTCTTTTATCAATATGGAGATATGATATACTATATGCATAATATGCAGATTAGAAATAAAATTAATGACAAAAAGCAATTTTGCATTGCAAGTGTTCAGCTTTATACTGAAAATTATATATTTTATCATTAAAGAGCGGGATATTTATTAACATAAGTTTATTTCTTAATAATGTATATCTGCAGTATTTAAAGTTTTATTTATTTATATGCAAATTGTGGAGTTGGTTTTAAACAAAAACATCCATTTTTATACCCACTTTATCTTTTCAAACATTTACAGAGATGAAGTTCTTCATGATAAATGACTCCCCAGTCTGCAGTAATTTCTCTGTATTTAAGTGTAACACAAAGAAAATAGACCAAATTACCTGCTGGTACTTAGATACTGGATACAGTAATTTTACATCCAGTTTAGGATTATACTGAGCTAGAGATTCATTCCGGTAGTGGTTTATTAGCTCGACCACAGAGTTGAAAGTTAATGGGTCAGAAAAGCCATATTTCCCATCTCGGTGAAATATTTTGATTAATTTGTTATTTCCTCCTTTCCTGCAAATAAAGTTTGTTGAAAAGTTAGGCATACTTCAAATACTATTTCCTAAGGAACACTGTATTTTAAATGCAGTATTGCGTTTTACTGTCAGGTATTACAGACCTAGCGTAATTATCTTACCTTAGCGTAAGTGTGTAGTCCCCATGCATTTTGGTTGAAGCATCTCGTACCAAAAAGGTACCATCAGCAGTGTCTCGAAGCTTCTCATTTACTTCTTCTCTAAAATGAAAGGAAAAGTACCCAATTATTTCAGCTACTTCTCACTCATTTACCTTCTCACTGTGCTCTAAATTATTCTGTTTTAAAATAACTGTTTTTTATAAGCTTCCTTGATATCCATATTAATAAATACAGTTATTTAATAGCTTATTTAACATTACTAGAGAACAACTGGGATATAAAAATGGTATATTCTATGTCCTCTCACTACTGGAATAAAGTTATATTCATGCAAAGGTCTTTCTGCTTGTTCATACAAGCCTGCACAACTGGAGCAGCCAGTGCTGGTCAAATGCACCTATATATAGTACAGTTAAAAATGTTGCTAATATATGGCACTTGATAACCATTGTGCCTACAGTTGAGGTTCTGGATGAAAGACAAGAAGAAAATACTTATTTCTTGGTGTTGTCCTTTCATGCTAGCATTTCATATAGCTGTCTTAAAATAACAGAACAATCACCAAATCATTCCACATATTACATTCTAACTGACTGCCGGTAACTTTTTAGTCATGCTTGGAATAAAACCAACTGTAATATGTTTGTGTTGGAAAATATCCTAAAAATGGCTCTTAGAACTGTAATTTTTCTATATTTAAGAATACATACACACAGAATAACAGCAAGAACATAAACCCAAATATAAGAAATACATGTCTTGAGCTGATTTACCTTGAGATATCTCCCCAGTACCATTCAGCATCTTGTAATGACATGTTGTTATTCATGCCGTTGTTAGTTACAGTATTAGGTTTCGGTGGCTTAGGAGGCAGTGCTGCAGATGAAGGGGGAAAAAGTTGATTATAACTCACTGAAAACCTGACCATATATTCCTTGAAATTACACATTATTACATGAATGAGAAAAAAGAATAGTTACAAAATAGAATTTTCCATCACTAACAGTCTTTAAAAGACATTGGAGGAATCAAGATATTTTACTGAAAACAATATAATTAATTAAACAAAAAAGATGTACTGTTTCAAAAAAGTATGTTAGTCTTGCAATAATATATTTTAAGCAAAATATAACACCATACTCATCTCCTCCCCCTGTGAAGAAAGCATTTGAGAAAAAAAAATTCTGAAGTTAGCTTTTACCTTCTTCCACTATCTTCAGGTGAATATAAATAATAAAACATGTAAAGTTTTATTTTTTTTCTCCTGCATAATGATCTTAGAGGAATGTTGCTGCTTCCTCACCTAGAAGCTGAGTAACAAAAGATGCAAACCCACAGCAATACTGTTTATTTTAAGAAGAACTGGGTTTCTGTGATCCTCAGCATTCTGTGTGATGATTTGCCAAAAAACACTTTAAGAAACCCACCTGTGACCCAAATATCCCTTGTGTTAATCTTAGTATTCTACAGAATAAATTGTGTTCCAAATGCCAGGACTGATTAAAAACCACATCCTCCTTTTCTCAATGTCAAAGCTGCATACATATACCAGTGGGTGCCAGAGAAGATACTGCAGCACTCCTGACTTAGTAGCAAGGGGGAATTGGAATCAGGATTAAAAATCAACCCGGCTCTTTTAGTTCTCCAGTAAGTACGACAGTCCTTACAAACATCCCTGTCTGTATATTATGACTGTCTACAAAAGATGATGTTTTTACAGTTGCAATGAATATCAAGAAAGCATAATTTTTTTATATGATATGAAAAAATGATGCGATATCAGGTATTCAATTAATATTGCTAGATTTTAAAATCTGTTTTTCCTCAAACAATCCAAAACAATGATTTGTAATCACTGTTTCAGGAAATAAAAGTGTTATTACAGCATCTCCTTTAGTCACAGTGTGGAACAGAGATAGCAAAAATAATAATAAAAGAAATGCAAATTTTTTATGATATAAATAGCAGAGCTAGAACTACATCTGACAGAATAAAATCAAAACAGAAACATGTCAATTCAGTAAAAATTCAATTAAGCAAGCAGACAGGTATTTCTACAGGTTATGATTCTAATTACTATAACCATGCACTAAAATACAATTTAATGCTAATTTATGAAAAAAAGGAAAAAAGAAAAACTATTTGTATCAATGACAAAGTAAAGAAATCCTACATATCCACTAAGAATTTTTCAGCAGCTATCATAAAGACCAAAATGAATTAAGTCTTCCATAATAAGACTGCACTTTTACCTGGTGGATCCATTTCTATGTAAAACATCAAGTCTGTGCCATAATTTATATCTGCCTTAGGATATTCTATATCCAGTTCTTCCATATTCCAAACAGTATTGTACATTTATATGAGTTTCACTGAGTAAGCTCAGATACAAGAAAAGCGTCAGGCTCTCTTTGTAATGGTGTCTTGGAATTCATTTTAAAACCTATAAGGGCCTGCACTGTAACCTATTACATCATAATCCTCAGCCAATCATGTCAAAAGAATGTCACCAGACCATTCCCGTTTCATCATTTTGTTCTACATTAATCTTAAAACATTTTTAGTTTCTGAAAGAATCTATATTTAGCAGAACTGCAATATACACCTGGTATTACAAAGAAAAGGACTGAGTGAGCTCTCCTCACCCACATTCCCAGTTTGTTTTCCTGACTTTGCAGCATGGTACAGTCCAATCCTGGCAGGATGACAAAAGGCTGATATGCTGCAGCACGTAGCTCTTTCTTACACACACGTGCACACAACACATGCACACTCACACACAGGGCAGCTCCCTTTAGAGGTAGGTCGGTCACTTCTCGGTTTCATTCTCCTACTCAGATATCTGAAGTTTACCATTCAAAAAGCTATAAAAGGCTTGTGGACCTACTGTACATATTAAAGATGCGGAAGGGAAAAAGAGCATGACTCTGTGTGTGTGTGTATCTATTACACACACATTATACATGTACATACACACACAGACATATATCTCCACATAACAAAATATGGATTATGTTTTTAAACTGTACAGATTTCTATAATTTTAATGGACACACAGGTCTGACATACTTGATATTATTATATTAAATAATAAAATATTTTATATTATAAATTTATAGATTATATATAAACAATTGTATATTATTTCTATATTTAAATTATATATCATTATAAGATATTATTATATAAAATAATAAAATCTCTGCTTACTGCAGAGATGCCTTCCCCCCTTATCATTTTGTAATAAAATACAATTCCAGTTGATCTGGATTAACTCATTTTGAAATCTAAAAATCAAATATTGTGATCTTACATTCAGCAGAGTTTCCTAAACCATGGAATAAAGTCAAAACTGAGCAAGATCTTGAAAAATGATTTTGCTGAACATAAAAAGCCAGTCTGTCAGGATACAACAAGATTTAGTCTGCCTTTTCACGCTGTTTCTCTACCCTGTTCTCATTGAGACATTTATCAAGTTAATTGGTTTTAAAAGCAAGAGTCCTTGTCAGTGTCGTCTTCTTCCTCACTTGATGTTGTCATCAGTATTCTCCTACCATTTAGAAATATTCCTTCTTAACTCCCCCCCATCGTTGACTGTAACTCTCTCAGACCTCTTGGAAGAAACATGTACAGAATAGACTATTAATTCCAGAGCAGAATGCTATGTAAAGCAATCCAAATGCTTTATACTCACTATAATCTATGGGGGCAGAAAACCAGATACCAAAAATAACCACAACAAAGAGTAGCTGTAGCAACTACCTGTGCCTACATCATAAGAAATCCTGGTGCGGCTGAAATGTGCTGTGTCTCTCAAATACTCATTAAAAAAAATAACACAATTTATATCCTTCCCAAATATTTCACACACATCTACCCTCCCTCTGTGCCCCTCATCAGCTCACCCCCTTTAGACAAGCATTAACATATAAGAACATGTCTGGAGTACCAACAGCTACCAAAAAATGCATGCTAGTTTGCTTTATATGTTAACAAGCTTAAATTCATTTTGAAGTAGATTCTCCCCTCCCTGTTTAGGTAGACATGCTCCAAAGATTCCTTCCATTTCCAAAATGAAATAGGATACTTAAAATCATCCCAGACATAAGTCCAAACACTGAACTTGGAAGTTTAGCCCACCTGCTACCCAAACAGTTGAGTTGCCAAGGTAATTATATAAATTAGGTTATAAAGATTTCCTACAAAGACTACATTGCTGCATTTAGGAATCAGTAAGATTTTTTTATTCTGTTGAATAAAGGCTTTCAGAAAAAATTACTTCTCCAGGGTTTCACTGGTGGCCGAATTCTGGACTGCCCACACTTGTATAATCAGGTTAGTGCTCAGTTCAGACTAGCCTAGCTTGCAGGCAAGAAAAGACAGGAGGCGGACAGGCAATTCCCCATTCCCTGTATAACCTGAAGAGGTACTGAGGTACTTGACTTTCATTCACATATCTTAAGACCATGAAAGCTGGTAATCAGTTATAGCAAAATACTTCCACATAGTGATGAAGAAAACACACACAGAAATTCAAAATCACTTACTTTTTGTAAATTATGCATCGCAAATGCTTGCCCTTGTAATACAGCCTGAAAATACAATCCAATAATCTGAAAAATTAATTGGTTTCCTCTTATAAAAATCTTGCTTAAAAAAAAACCCAAACTCCTTTTAATAGGAAGCTTCTCTGAAGCAACTAAGCAAAAAAAAATTCTGAAAAAGAGATTGCTCTGCTTTCCAACCAATGTTCCATAAAAATCTCTAAAAAAGCAGTAACATGCAGTGAGAAAATCCAAGCCTTCTCTCTCTTCTTAAAAGCTTAAAGCTCTGTGCTGTGCAGAAGGTATCCACTTACTCTGGTTCATCATTAAAAAGTGAACCTGACTTTAGTATTGTAAAAAAAAAAAAAAAAGGAAAGAAAGAAACCACCACCCTTGGTAGCTTGCACATCTCTCTCAGATAAAGATCTCAGTTTCATGATTAACTTGGGCAAGTTCAAATATTTGCTGAGAATGGGATTTCAGGTGGGGGAGGGGGAGCCAGATTCAAAGTAAAAGTTGTCATCAGCTAACAAGTGGCCAATGTAGGGCTAACTTTCTCATTTTAGCTAAGTAAATGAGAAGACCATTGTAAGAGGCCTTAAAATAGTCTCTGTCACTGGCTGCTGAGTGCAGTATTAAAGTCGAGAAAAGCACCATGAACAGCCAAATACAGGAAGTGGCTAACTAACTTACTGCAGAAAAAAAAAAAACAGAATCAAAATCTTCCTTGAAAAGAGCTGCATCTCAGAGCAGCCCTCTACAAGCAAAATAGCCTGCTTGCAAGCACAGCATCACCTCCTACAGACTCATGTTGGATCACAAATACAGGTGTTGCTTGAAGATCCTTAGCATGAAGCTCTGATCCATTTTCCATAAACTGAAAGTAGTAGAAAAAACACCTGTCTGTATCCATGGTGTTTTCCAGTACGTCAGGGTTGTTGATTTCTTGGGCAGGCAGGTGGGAAAAGGGACTGTACAGAGAGGGAGCAGTTTAGGTTAAATATATTTTCCTTGCCTTAGTGATTGGTGGAAATCAGACTCGCTAAAGGAACAGAACAGCAACTGAAGAGCCTGCTCCCCTTTGTCTACAGAGGTTAACTTCTTTTCCAGCTATACTTTTACAAGGAAATAAATCCAAAATGAAAGGAGAAGCAGACCACAAGATTTAATTCAGAGAAAGAAGAGAAGGGGATTAATATTTTCCTCTCACTTGTTGGAAACAGTGAGAACTTCTAGTAGCTGTGTTCCTTCAGATAAGCTTGTGCTCCTTACAGCAGTCAAACAGCATTGAAGTTTTCACCTCCTGAACACTCCACCTACCAAAATCCTCCTATGCTACAAAATACCAAACCCACTTGTACCTCATAATGAAATCCCAAATATATCTGCAGTACATTTTTTATGTTTTACAGTTTATTGATTAGCTTCACCTATAACACTCCCTTGCTTTTCCAGTTTTAGCCTTTGCCTACTTGAACAATTGTCAGTTCTATATATAATCTAAAGCAGCATAGTCATAAAGGTACAGCCTACTTCAAATGGAGACGGTAACCCGTGTTTCTGAACTAATGACAGTACACAGCAGAAGAGGAAAAATCCAATTTCCGACAGTATGCCTCCTACTTACTGTTAAAATTACAGAAGGGGTTGATATAACACTTTTTGCTTTATAGGGCCACAATACAGAAGCATATTCTCAAAGGAGATAAGACAACTCAAAACTGGTTCATTTAATTGTTTATAATTTTAAAAAGCACAGGTACCCACACAGAGATAAAAGATAAGACTTTGTTCCCAAGTCCAATTTTTTTTTGGATTCTAGTGCCTTGTGCAAAAATGAGTTCTTAATCATCCTGCAGAAGAGAATCATGTGTCTTGTCAAAAAAAGATACCGATATGCACACACCTGCATTTTCATACAATTGCCCCATCTTAACTTTTATTTAAATTTAAATTTCAAAATTTTGAGTGGTGCCCATTGAATCTATAAATTTGTATTTGCAGAAAGTTAGCAGCCTATGACTTTTTGCAGTCATACTCACAGTGGTGTTCTATCTATAAAGCAATTTGTTTCTAAAAATAGACGTACGAAGCAGGAAGAGAACTGATCAGGTTCAACAGGCTTGCATGTGTTACACGTACTTAAATACAAATACACACACACATATTAATCTGTAAAAAAATCTAATAATGTTGTACGTTTCAGTTTTACCAAATACTTTCAATTAGGTATTGAGAAACATAAAGCATACACTACTGTCAAAATCTAAACCAAGAATACAGCATTGCTAGGTATGGTGATTAACAAAGCATTTTGCTCTCCGTTAAATCAGATATAAAGCCTGATTTTTATTAACTTAGAAGGGGAGCCCTCTGACAGGTGAGGCGCGGATGCACAATATCCAGTACAACATCAGTTCTCCCCAGGACAGACTGCCTTCTGCACACTCCAAACCACGCTTAGTGCTGCCAACAGTCCAGCCAAGCCCATGACATGATCCAGAAAAGTCCTGACAAGGGACAGAGTTTTTACATATTTGGCTGTGCCCCCAAGACACTACTGACAGGACTGTGGGCTGAGCCTGACCACCACAGTTCAGGGGAGCTTTGTGACCAATTTCAAGAGGAATAGGATCAGCCTTTACACTCCCCTGCTCTGGTTGTTATGTCACCAAACTTGCTAATATTTTGTTCAGCTAAAAGCAAAGTGTCTGCATCTAGGTGATACTGCCAGAACTCTCACCCCATCCTCAGCAAGTGAGCAGTTACGTGTAAGGCAGTCTCATTACCTCACTTATTCTTAGCTATGACCCTGTGAGTAGTAAAACCTACCTCTTCATGCTTAAAACTGCAATATTTCACAGCTCGAGCCATTATTTACAATGTTATTTACAAGCCTGGGAAACAGGAATAAACTGGGATAGACAGTTTAGACAAAGCAGCTCAGCTTGAGTTAGTGTGCAGGCCATTAGAGGCTTCAATTCATCCGTACAGGATGGCAACTCCTTCCAGCCACTGCAATAGCTCTTCCTCTGCTCCTCACCAGCCCATCTGTCCACAGTGCCACCAGCTCCCCACATCTCTTTCGCTCTCCCACCATGTCCCCCTTCCTCTTTACCTTCCTGTGATAAGACCTCACACACCCAAAGCCACTCCACACTCCTCAACACACCTCTGTCCCAAGAGGACTCCCATCTCCCTGAGTTCTCCCCAAAAAAGCCCTCCTAACTCTCCTATCACACCACCTTCCTCTGTACAACCTGCCCTCCCAGCTCAGCCAAACCGACCACGCCGCCCCAAGCACCCGCCGGGCCCCATGGACAACTGCAGGACCTGCATCCAGCGCAAGTCTGCTCCAGACAGGAAAACCAAGAGCCTTTATGATCCTCAAAAGTGAACTGAAAAAAACATCCAGTCTTCTATACCAACAAATATAGCCCATTTATCAATATATACCTCTAAAAGCATATGCATCTTCACATCTCTCTCTGTCATGTGAGATTCTATCTGTGAGACATAAGCAGCACTGTTTGCTAGCTATAATCTCTTATAACTAAGATGATACTTTCTTCTAACACTACTGTTTTGAATAGCATATTTAGAGACATGCACTTTGTTTCTGACTGTAAAATCAGCATTACTTTTTAAAGCCTGTGTGGCTGTTCATCAAGTTGGGGTGTTAAAATGGGATGCTAAATCATCTAGTTTGCTCAGTAACACTTACCACCTTTCAGGCCTCCCACTGATAAACACAAAGAATGAGACAGGAATCAGAAAATGGATCTGGTTACCAATTATTCAAAACACCAAACATTTCTCTAATCTTACTTCTCCTGCAACGTTACTTTGTCTTGATGTACTACACACATAGGCACAACAGGTATTTTAACTTTAGTACTTTAACTTTTGTGGAGGGCTAAGCACTATTCTAATTCACAAACAAAAATGCATAGTTTGCTGTTGAACACTTGTGACAGGAAAAAAAAATCAGTCCAGAGTTGTGATTAAAAAAATCAAGTAATGGCCTAACAGCAACTCCTGTTTTTGTACTTTGAATAGAGAGGCAGGAGAGTTACAGCCTGCCCAGTGTTCTGTTCACCACTGCCCTATCCTTTGTTCGGATATTCTCTGTTACTAAGCTGTAAAAGCTAATATCTAAAGTCCCCCTGCATTAATAATTTCTTTTGCACACAGTTAGCAACTCTGCCTTGCTCTTACCAAATATTTGATTTAAAACCAGGGATTTTTGCATAAATTAGAGGTGGGTTTTACTGTTTCTTGACTAAATTAGGTGCTAACTCACAGAATCAAAACAAGTGTAATCTAACTTTCCTGAATGGGGTGCTAATATTTTCCACATTGTTTATTGATATTGATTAAGAAATCTTTTGAGTCTCTGGATTAAAAAATGCATATAAGTAAAGAAAGGGGGAAATCTTACTTTCTTCAAATGATCTCTATGGGGTATTGTATTTCTAAGAAAATTTGCCTGGGAGTAGAGTGAGAGTTAAATAAAATCTCCAGAATTTCCCCACCACCACTGCTGTATGATATGTATTCTATTGGTTTACAGGTCTTATAAGTTCACAAATTCTTATTCACTGTTTACTGAAAAAGGAATGAAAGTCCTAAGGCTGTACAAACTATGGGTACTAAAATTATTTTAATGAAAAAGTCAATTTCTTAGAAAATAAATGTTGCACACCACTATGGAACATATGAACAACTTCTACTTAGTTCTGTAATTATGCACTTTTGCATTAAGTTTGATTAAAAAAGAAAAACAACATGCATTTACTGTCCTTAAGTTGAATTTTAATATTTAAGAAAACAATGGTATATAATTTTTTTAATTAAAAATATTTTTACCTGGTACAGGCTGTCTCTCATTCCATTCACTTGTGATTAAAACCTCTAGGATTTTTATGTGGTGTTCAGTATTATCAGAGCTGCAGGAGATGAATTAGACAGTAAGAACTAGGAAAAAAGCAAGTTTACATTAGTATTATTCAAAAAACATTGGAAAAATTTACAACAATGCCCTCCACATTAGAAGTGAGGTCAGGAACTTAATTAACTATACTTACTTTTGTATATAGCTAACCCATCTTTACAGTACAGATTATAAAGATGACCCACGTACCTTGCTATCTGGAATTTGAAAAGCAGAGGGCTGAAAATTTCAGCCAGAGACCTTGCATTCAAGAGATTTTTGCTGGAGGCTTGACAAAGTCTGAGGAAATGTTTGAGCAAATACTGGAGTGTGAGCCAATACTGGGGAGGTATATTTGGAGATCTGATGAGTTTCTTCAGCAACTGAGCATATTCCTCTGAGCTCTGCACTTCTGCAAGCAAACAGATAAAAGGATCTTGATATCAGAACAGTAACATTCAACAAGTAAAATGAAACTATATATGACTTCTTTGGAAGCATCAATCTTACAGAAAAACAAAAAATTCTGTCCTCCATTAGTGTCATAAGAGTTGTTTCTTCTTTTGAAAAAAATGAAATGCTCGGGGAAGAGTAAAGAACAAGCATTTAAAAGTCAAATGGAAACAGATATGCATTTTGGTAAAAACCACAATGTGTTCAGAGTGTACTGGTAGAAGTCTGTCTTGTGTTTAGCATCACACATGATTGGGTAATTCTGAGATGCACTAGATAATTCTCACAGGTGCTGTTCTAACTTTGAAGGTTACCAGTAACAATATCCTGTCCTGAGACATATAACATAATATTTGGCCCACGTGCTGAAAGCCTATAAGCTGTACTTGTTTGAAATGACTACTGTAGATGATGAATCTTGCATGTATTTGTCACTTCATAATCTGCAACTCCCGATGTACTGCAGAACACGATGACCTCTAATACATTTACTTTGTCAGCACTGATAAAAAGTTAAAAATTAGCTTTCTGAATAGATAAATCCTTGATTGCCCCCACAGTTTTTATATAGTCATTCTACTTACTAAAATGAAGAGAACTGTGTTATCCTTTATATTTTCCATTATGTTTACCTAAATGGATAAGTAAATAATGCATGTCTAGATCTGAACTGAAACAGCTTTCATCAAAAGCAGTGAAGGTATATATTTTTTCTGAGATGCTGCCAGGTTGTGCAGAATCTTCCATGTTCTGTGGGTGATAGCTGGACCACTGGATATTCAGAATCCTAACAAAAGCTTTTTGGTTTGACATTTGAAATAATTTGTTATTCATACCTTGAGCTACAGAAATCATGTCACTGTAAACAGCTGCTGGAATGATGGGATTTGGCAGGTCCAGGAGATACCTCTTGAGAGCATCTGATAAAGTATGCACATCAAATGTCTCTAAATCCAACAGAGAGGCATCTAAAAGGAAAGAGCAACATACTTTTTAGATATTAGAAACTAGAAAAAATACATAGGCTCATGATATTAACGCTTTATACCAAGCTAACTTGTATACTGCTTATACTGCTAACTTATATCTGGGTTTATGGGGAACAACTTGTAAGAAAGAATCTAAGACACCAAAACACATCTTTGAGATAAAGAACATACAGTGCTCAACACCATGCCTAGGCCTTTGGCATCTGATGAACCAAATGCCTTCCAAAGCTGTGTGGCCTTCCGTCATATACAGTGAAGGGATGAAGTCAGAATAACGGTAGTGACTTGCTGTAAGTTGGCAGTGTAGTGGAACATCAGAGTATTTTTAACAGGTCTTTGTTTTACCTGTAAATATTTTCTGTAAGAAGTAAGTATTAATCAAGGGTTTGGGCAAATGCAGCTTCTCTACTATGATGACTGGAAACTTGATTAACAACTTGGGGCCCCAAGTCTGTAAATATTTATGTGAGTCAAAACAAATATACACGTGCAGAACTGGGTGCTTGGTGTTTTATGCAGCAGTTTTAGGATTTATCTTGTAAAACCTGGTACCCTTCCAGCATAGTTATGACCTGGGCTAAGGTTTGAGAGTGTCACATTGTGCTGGTTTTGGCTGGGATACAATTAATTTTCTTCATAGTAGCTAGTATGGGGCTAGGACTACTTGTTAGCATTGAAGCAAGGAATATCAGCAGCAAAAATAAAAATAGGAAAATATAGAAATGCTTACTTAATGCAAGCAAGATTAGGTTTCCTCTTAAAACATGAAACTGGTGCAGTAAAGTCCTAAATGTTTACAGAAAGATCCATGTTTGGTACAAGAATTGAGAGATATTAATGCTGACCAACTTTCTAGGCTAGCCAAGTGCCCTGTAAAATAACTCCTGAACCTATTTGGCCATTTTAAACCAAATTCAACAGGGAGGTAAAGGAATCAGATATATGGTGTGTCTACATGCACTGTGAAAAAAGGCAGCCAAGAAGGGGTAGCGAGACTCTTAGTGCTCCTCCAACTCCTTCCTGTTTTCCCCAAAGGAAAGCTTGCAGTATGAGCTCAATCCTTATTAGACACCAAAGAATCCACGTGAGAAAAAAAAGACATTATGAATGGCTCAGATGATAAAAAACTTGCAGTGCGGGTATGAATTCTATAAGAGCAATTATGTGTCAGAGAATCTAACCACAAATTCATAAGAAATAGTTTTCATTAGTTCTGCTGCTCACAGGATGATTTTAATTTCATAAGCCAAGTTAAGTCCTGGTTCTCTCAGTGTTGACCCATTCTCTGAAGTATATCCCAAATTGTTATAATGAATACACGAGTCAGAATAAGCTTGTGGCACTCTGCAATTCTTTCAGTCTAACGTCATAAACAGACCTGAACTCTTCCGTCTGCCGAGCTGGCCAGATGCAAGTCAGCTTTGATTTTGGAGCTAGATAGAATGGTGTTGAAGCTAACAGGCAGCTATCCAATTAATATGGAGAGCATTTTGACCATAAGCAGAACAACACACTAATGGAGTTCACAACTTTGAGACCAAAGCTGACTTGCACTCTGCTAATTCAAGAGAGTAAGCAGAGATCAGATCTGTCTGTATCCATATGTCTGGACACCCACTGCACTGGCTCTGTCCTGGAAGATTCTGATCCTATCTTAAAGAGAACTAAGAAAGATATGTTGTTATTAAAGGGTAAAGTCCTGTTTTCCTTTCTCAAACCTAAATACATTTTAAATAAGAATACATGTAAACCACAAGTTCTTGATCTCAGGAGATAGACGAACCTTTCTTAAAAGTACACCTCAGTTTAGAGACTTAACAAGGGATTCAGATAAATTAAGAGATACATTCATATTGGTGCCATAGAAAATCTGGATTTATCTGAACTGAAAAATATAATTACAATACTAAAAATATGGCTTAGGCTGCTAGCACCACACACATATCTCCTCTCCCTGCTTGCACTCATATACTCCTTCACTCCCACCACAATCAGCAGAGGACAGGATGCTCTTTTATCTGAAGGAACAGACAACTCATAGTATCATTTCTTGTTCATTTTGTTAATATTTGCAATTACTAAAAATGAAGAGAGCTAATTCACAGCTTGAGTTTGTTTCCTTTGTCCCTTTGGCAATACGGCATGTAACCAGTTTCATTTTCTAGCCCTTGTATTTTTGTGCTCTTTTATGTATGTGGAAGTTCACACCCCACATCTCACCCCAGCTTGCAAAGGCGTGGTCAAGCATTCCTCCTACAATAGCTCCTGATCTCTCATAGTGCAACTGAGTGTTGCCATGCCAGTATATTCTGGCCTGAAGTTGAAAAAAAGAGTACCAAAAAGAGAAGGAAGCATATTTCAGAAAAGTTGAACAGGTACATGGTGTTAGTGGTGTAGCTGCATTTTACTGTCCAAAACCTGAGAACCCAGCCTACTGCAGCAACATCAATTCAATTCCCTTTCCCTTCCAGCATCAGCTCGGTAGCAGCATCAGCTCGGTAGCAGGCAGGGAATGTGGAGCTATTGCCTCTCCATATACTGGACCAAAAAAATGCATGCACAGAACTGTATGTAAACAAATTGCATTTTGTTTACAAAATATTAACCTGCAGCCTTACAGGAATAGTGTATCTTTACCTTGCTTCTGAACAAAATACCTTTTTTTTCTGTACAGCTAGATTTTCAGTCCTTGAACAAGCAAGTTACCAACAAATGATTAAAATAATTATTCTTTGAAAAAGAACCATGCAGTGGAGCCATGAAAAAAAGACAACCTGTAAAAGTGAAAAATACCTTTCATATTAAGTGTAAAAGTAAGAAACCTTTTTTACTTATATTTGTCTTTTTAATATTATATTATTCAGAACCAGCTCATGTATAAGCTGAGTAGGGGAGCAAAGAAAACAGGATCCATCTGACCACAAAATCTGTATAGTGCTTTAAAGAGAACTGTACTTACCACATTCAAGAATTTGTCTTAATTCTGCTGAGCTGCTTGAGCCTTGTGTTCCATACAAAGTTGAGCACTCCAGATCTTCAAAACAAAATCAATGGGATACATTAACATTCCAGTGACTGTTGCCATGAAACAACATACTTCTGTTTTCTTCAAATAAGTACTTACAGTATAAATTAGCAACATTCTTTCCACCATCCTACTACCACCTACTACACTAAGGAATGTGATTGCTTTTTAAGGCTGTAAGACACCTCTTTGTACATGCAAACTGCTGGGTCTGCAGAAAGAGCTGGCCAAGGACGATCAGAGATGCCGGCAGTCCTACATATTCTGTACAACTCTTCATGGGCTGACTGTAGAAGGCCAGGACTAGGAAACAGATTCACATACCCCAGGGAAGAAAACAGCTTGCAGGAGCAACATGGGAGCTAGATCTTCCTTTACACTCTACATGCCAGCTGGAAACACCAGGTCCTTCAGGTGGATAATAAGTGAGCAGTCTGAGTCATGATACCCCACCACAGGAATGGGACAAGGACATGACAAAAGTTCTGACACATCCTAATTAGCTTTAAAGATTTAACTGAGACTTTTAAGTTACAAACGTGCCTAACCTTTGGCATCCTACGCAACCAACAGAGACAGAGTCCCTTCTATGGGACAGGTAACTCTTAGGCTGCCTTTGACTACTCGTAGAGCCCATAACCTCACAGTGTATGTAGGGCGAGTTTCACATCACTGATGTGAGAGAAAATGTCTGTATACGTCACATAATATGCCTGAGAATCCACTTGAATAAAAGACACCAATACAATGCTTTCAGATGAAAGATACTGTTTACTACTTCCCTACTTCAGAGAAAATACAGAAGACACAAGGAAAGAGACCATACCCAAGGATGCAGAGCACTGACAATTTAATAGTATCAGTGGCATTTCCTGGAAGCAGTGTTTGCTTATGCAAACTGTTGCTAAACATTAGCCCTTCTCATTGATATTAGCAAGCTCCTACTCATTCAGAAAAGGCTTATGCTCTCTTAAAAGTGTCACAGCACTATGTGAGAACCCATGTCCCCAAGGACAGCAGTCTTGAGTCTGATCAGAATACTACTTTTCCTCTCACTCCCAGGCTGTAAGGCCACTGAATGAGCAGGACACACTGGGCTGCTCCTTACCTCACCAGGACTATGAAGGTGAAATCAGAGGAGAAGCCAGGAAGAGAGATAAAGGGCAAAAGAGGCAGGACATAGAGTAGAAGAAAGGGGAAAGCCTCAAAAGGATGGAGAGACATCAACATGGGAAAGCAGATCAGAAAAACACAAAAATAACACTGGCTGGCTTAGCATATAGCTGCAATAAAGAACTGGCTCCTGAAGTATAAAAACAGTTCTTGTAACTTTTTCATATTTAATTCTTTTTTTTTTTTCCACTTTGGGGCAACACATTACTTGTTTGGCCTTGTATCCAATTCAATGTCATGATGGCATTTCCATAAGCAACTTAAGGTGCTCATTGGTTAGAAAAAACAAAGCAATACCAAACCCTTCTCCCTTACCTTTCAATAATATTTACATTAGTTGAGTTATTAAATGTCATTTGAGGTAAGCTTTGGTTTTTCTCCTACAGTCCAAGTAGCCTCTACTGAGCAGAAACCAATACAACAAACCTTAAATGAGATTATTTTCATATCTGTTGAGTAATGTGATGCATTAGCAGCTCTAGGAAGGAGAGATACCAGCTCTGGATATGATTCTGCAGTCTTGGCTCACACAAGTAACAAAAACCCTTGGTAGATCATTCTTCAGCCTACCTTTCTTTTCAATTGTCTCCACTATCTTGATGAGGATTGGTGGAGCAACATCAGGAGGTGCAAACTGCTCCGTAAGATCTGGAAGTGAAAAAGCTGTAAAAGAAGAAAAATAAGATAAGCTACAGTTAAATGCAATTTATGTTTACGAAAGTCACAGCACATAATGCAACCAGTTAATTTTTAAATACTGAACAAACATCCCACTTGTCAGGACTAAACGAGAACACTCTGCAACTAATCAGAAAGCAAATAAAAATGATGACAATTGCATTTTTACAGCATTTTCTTTTAGAGACCTCAGTCAGTTCTAGAATCACCCTCCATATTACCTAGGAAAAGGAAATACAATAAAAGTTTGCAACCTATGGATGGGCAGAAATAAAATGCAAGGATGGAAATTAAAAAATCTTTTGGTCTGAAACATTTACATCCAGTGTGCTGGGAGTTGCTGATCCCCTGGGTAAAACACACTTACAAAGGCCTGAAATAACAGTAGAAACAAGTATTTCATTGTGTTGGGTTTGCATGGCAAAGTTTTGGTAGCGGGGGGGGCTACGGGGGGAGCTACAGGGGTGGCTTCTGTGAGAAGATGCCAGAAGCTTCACCCACGTCCAATAGAGCCAATGCCAGCTGGCTCCAAGAAGGACCTGCTGCTGGCCAAGGCCGAGCCAATCAGCGACCGTGGTAGCGCCTCTGCAATAACATATTTAAGAAGGGGGGAAAACTGCTGCACAACAGCAGCTGTGAGAGTGGAGTGAGAATATGTGAGAGCAACAACTCTGCAGACACCAAGGTCAGTGAAGAAGGAGGGGGAGGAGGTGCTCCAGGCACCAGAGCAGAGATTCCCCTGCAGCCCCTGGTGAAGACCATGGTGAGGCAGGCTGTCCCCCTGCAGCCCATGGAGGCCCATGGTGAAGCAGGTGGATGTGCCCAAAGGAGGGTTTGACCACGTGAAGAGCCCGTGCTGGAGCAGGCAGGACCTGTGACCCCATGGAGAGAGGAGCCCACGCTGGAGCAGGCTTGCTGTCAGGACTTGTGACCCCATGGGGGACCCACGCTGGAGCAGTTCGTGAAGAACTGCAGCCTGTAGGAAGGACCCACGTTGGAAAAGTTTGTGGAGGACTGTCTCCCATGGGAGGGACCCCATGCTGGAGCAGGGGAAGAGCATGAGGAGGAAGGAGCGGCAGAGACAACGCATAATAAACTGACCGCAACCCACATTCCCTCTCCCCCTGTGCCGCTCGGGAGGGAGGAGATAGAGAAAATCAGGAGTGAAGTTGAGCCTGGGAAGAAGGGAGGGGTGGGGGGAAGGTGGTTTTAGATTTGGTTTTATTTCTCATTATCCTACTCTGATTTTGATTAGCAATAAATTAAATTAATTTCCCCGAGTCGAGTCTGTTTTGCCCATGACAGTAATTGCTGAGTGATCTCCCTGTCCTTATCTCGACCCATGAGCCTTTCGTTATATTTTCTCTCCCTGTCCATCTGAGGAGGGGGGGTGATAGAGCAGCTTGGTGGGCAGCTGGCATCCAGCCAGTGTCAACCCACCACATTCATACTTGTACAAAAGCTCAATGATAACTTCTGTTTGTTTTCATTTTTTCAAGCATAATAGTTTTAATGATATAGCTGTCTTGAAGCAAGAACTTTCTTTTCTAGAATGACTGGTTAAGAATAAATTGTGGTATAATCATAAAAGAACATTTTGTAGATTCAAGCTAACCTGCATACAGATTTTATACAAGGTCAGTTTTCACACAACGCAGTTTCTTCACTGAGAGAATATACTGTATAAAGGAATGTTCTGGCTCTGTGATGTGAGAGATGATCTATCTCTAAATGCACTATTTTTGCCAAAAGAGTAATTCAAAAGTTTTAGAGCAGTCCTGTTTAACTCTTGGAAAGCAAAATGTTTACATAAAGATATTATTAAACTACTGCCAGAAACATCTGGCATACTTTGATGGGTTATGATTGACCAAGAAAGCTTAATCGTTGAAGTAAAAGTTGCCAGTTGCCTAAGCAATGGTGATCTCTGCCCGATTAAACTCATCAGGGTCAAATAGAGAACAATTCTTAAACACACATGCATGTATGTGCCTACATGCATATGCATACATACATGCACGCATACGCACACACTGTATTTCTAGAAGACTTAAACTGAACTAGAAGGAGAAAAAAAAAACAGTAAAATATGAACAGAGAGTTTTTAATGAAAAACTTTTAGATATCCAAAAAATTAAATACACCACACAACTAAGAAAGCAGACAATTTTGGCTAAGAATTCACCCTATTTTGGAAGCAGCAATTATATAACTTTCTAAAAATGCAAACAATTTAAAAGTGAGAAAGACAGCAAGGAAGGTACAGAAGAAGTTTGGAAATGCAGAAAACTGAGAGAAATGAAAGATAATTAATAATTATTTACGAACTAGTAATGGAAGTGGAGCATACTGGGACACTGAGACATGTCCCTTGCAAAAAGAAGCAGAACAATGGTATGATAATGATGAAATGCTTTCCAGTCCATTCATAACTGAAAAGGACATTAGAAAAACATCTGTTAGTCATAACAGTTTAACTTAGGAGGCCCAGAAAATGAGCATTCAGGAGTCCCAAGAGAGTTGTCTAAGGAGATCTCTGGCCTGCTGATGTTACTTTTTAAAGACTCATGGAAAATCAGAGAAATTCCTGAGGATCAAGAGAGTTCTAATGCTTGATCCGCACTCTGAAAGGACAAGTAAGATGACCCCGATGACTACACACTAGTTACATTATCAATCCTGGGCAAAATAAAGGAAAACCTGATACTGTACTCATATGATAAAGCAATAAAAGACAGCACTATAACTAAGGATTGTCTGCATAGCTTTTTAGAGGATAGGTTCTGTTAAAAACCACACTACTTCCTTCCTTGATGGTGCCATAGTTAGCCGAAAAATGAAAATGAGTAGACATAATAAACTCTAAAGTTTTGTTAGATAGTTGACTTAGCTACACCTATATAACATGTGCTTTGTTTGTATTTAGCTTTTAATCATAGTGTTATACTGACCAGCAGATCTCCAAATATAGTTATTAATGCAGAACAACCTACTCAAGGAAGGAGTGGACTTTTCATCTCTTTACATCTTCAAACCACTTTCAGGTGCCATCTGGAACACCTCTTTTAGGATAACATCATATCTGCTTTATCAAGTTGGGCTCAAATGGAAGATGCTGCAGTCCAAGCAGCCTCTGCTGAGGCATGCTGAAATACAGACCATTTGATTTGTAGTATTCAGATCAAATAGTTCCTTTCGACCCCAAGCCATGAATCTATCTTATGGTGAGGGCAAATCTATTGAAAGAATAAATGAAGGATCAGATCAGAGTCACATCAAAGGGTATGCTATGAAAATACTCAAATTATGAGATACTAATAGACTCACAGAATGCTAAGGGCATAAAATGCATCCTTTACATGGTAGCAGAGGAAGAACAGGTTTTAAGAACAGAGTTTACATATTTTTACTTATGAAAATAACTTTCTGCTCCATTAGGTAGCTAGTTACATTAAGAACCTTTCTCTGTCTTAAGTAACAGCAATGAAATTGCATCATCTCTGAACAAAGATGCTCATCTCATAATTCCAGCTGGAGGCAGCATGCAGCTAACAGTCTAAACTGAAATTGAGGAAAGAAAGTAGAGACAAAGAAGAAGAAATAGAGACAGAGGATGGAAGTCAAATCTGAACCTAGTGTCAGGGGAAGACTTCAGTTCATGGGAAGAAGCCCTTGCAGGGTGAAGAAAGACACTACAGAAAACAGTTTGTCTCCATGGGACATAAAGAATGGGTGGATGTAGACCTTACCCAGATTACCTAAACAGAGAGTGCCTCTTCCTGCAACCTACCTGACGCTTCATGCTTTTCATCTACACTTTAAGCAGGATCTTAGCTTATAAACTAGGTTTGTATTATAATCTGTTACTGAACCTCTTTGTTGTACAGTATTCTTGGATCAATAATATCCTTAGTGAAAGGCTTTTGGAAGCTACACATTCACCTTTATATTTATATAAAATCTATAATATGTCTACAGAACATATGTATGTAAAGCAAATGTCACATTGGTTAAAATGAAAGATTTCCAACACTCCTCTGCTATCCTAAAATATGCAACTGGAAAAATATTAAAACATTAGGAGTTCAGAGGATTTCTGATGTCTCTTTCTCCCTATACCCCATTCCTTTTCTCCAAAACTAGAAATTTCTATCTACCAGAGACATTGCTGAAATTTTAGATATGAAAAGAGCATTTAAAATAATGACAATCTATTCCATACATACATAAATTGTAAAATACTTATGAATTTGACTGAAAACTCAGTATATTCACCTCTCTCTCAATACTATGCACACACTAGTGAGTATAAGCTCTATAGCAAAAAGACACACACAAACATATACACACACACAATGGCAGGAACAAAACCTACAGTTACCTTGAACACAGGAATGACAGAACAATACATCTAAGTCACATAGTTATAGTGCTCAGCAATGCTGAAAAAAACATTCACTTTATCAGCATGTAGGAGATGCCATAAACAAATTAAAATTACTTAACCTCCCACCTGTTCTAGGATTTCCTACTCATTGCATCATCTCCCATACAATTAACTCAAGGCATCATACTGTCTTGTACTTTAAGATTCCCAACTTTTGCACAAAAAAGAAAATGATGTTCATTTAAAGTCGAAAGACCTCACAAAACACACATCTGTCAGGAAAAAAAAAGAGACTTAACAGTACTCATAGAACTGAATCCAGTTTATAACAATTACACAGAAGACAGCCAAATCTAGGAACACTGCCCTTCATTTTCAAAATGCTGACAGGAAATGGCAGAGGCTAAACTGAAGAAAACTACAGCTAATTTTGGAAAAAAACAATGACTCCCGGAGCCAGAATACAAGATATCCTTAAAGAAGTCCTGATTCTGGATTATGTATTCCAGAAGAAAACTCAGCGTGCATATTAAGAGATCTACAGAGGGAAAGGAAACTTTTCAGATAGGTCACTTTCACTAAAAGAGAATAAAAGCTCACATGCAACCTGCATTTAGTACCTGATTTCAAAAGTATCTTTTGCTTTGAAGCATGCTGTAGCACAACATAGAGGTTTGGAGAACCAAATCCACTCTTAAGAATCTGAGCAACTTTGTAGATCCTTTTGCTACAATCCAGTATCAGTTTTTCACTTAAAACAATAATTTTTCCCCCAAATTCCTGTAATTTTTTTTATATCCCACAGTCTCCAAAAATGTTAAGGTTCTGAAAAGCTGTCATACAATTTTCGTGTCTTCTTTCTAGTCACAAGGCTGGTAGTAGGTTTCCAGATAGTAAAGAAGCTTCTGATGACACATGATAAAAGCTGGGTTTTCCACTAGCTCTATTTTTACCTTGCCACAGTGAGAACCAATGAGATGAACCACAAGTCAGGGTTCGCTCCAATCTGTGAACTCTTCGCTCTCCCTGATACAAACAGGCCTGAACAGCTCTAAGGCAACGGCAACGTGTGAGAGATAAGAGCATACCTTACGTTCAAGGGTTGCTGTCCTGGTTTCAGCTGGGATAGAGTTAATTTTCTTCTTGGTAGCTGGTATAGTGCTGTGTTTTGGGTTTAGGATGAGAATAATGTGGATAACACACTGATGTTTTGGTTCTTGCTAAGTAGTGCTTACACTGGTCAAGGACTTTTCAGCTTCCCATGCTCTGCCAGGTGCACAAGAAGCTGGGAGGGGGCACAGCCAGGACAGCTGACCCACACTGGCCAAAGGGCTATTCCATACCATATGATGTCATGCTCAGTATATAAGCTGGGGAAAGAAGAAGGAAGGGGGGGACATTCAGAGTGATGGCATTTGTCTTCCCAAGTAACCGTTACACGTGATGCAGCCCTGCTCTCCTGGAGATGGCCAAACACCTGCCTGCCCACGGGAAGTAGTGAATGAATTCCTTGTTTTGCTTGGTTTGCGTGCGCAGCTTTTGCTTTGCCTATTTAACTGTTCTAATTTATTTTACTTCAATTATTAAACTGTTCTTATCTCAACCCACGAGTTTTCTCCCTTTTTCCCGTCCGATTCTCTCCCCCATCCCACTGGGGGGGAGTGAGCGAGTGGCTGCGTGGTGCTTAGTTGCTGGCTGGGGTTAAACCACGACAGTTTCCAACACAGCTACAAAGTGCAAGATGAAACCAGCACACAGCTGCACCTTTTGGAAGGGTTCTCAGTAAAAAAAGATATTTTAGAGTTAGTACCTGGCAACGACAAGTGGAAATTTAAAGCTGGAATTTTGCTTCAGATGTTTCTGAGCTAATTCTTTCATTATTGCTAGAAGAAGAATGAAAATGAATATAAAAAAATGAATATAACTTAGAATGTAACAATACACACCACCAAAAGGAGTTTAATTTCTAAATATTTTACAGGAACTATATACTAACATTACTTGAATTTAGCTCTGAATCAAGATTACTCCATGCATGATGTTCTTTTTTCAGAAATGGCATTTAAGGTTGTGCATACATATTGCATTTGATGACAACACATCTGTACATAAAAGTCTAATATTTGAGAGCGTAGGTCTTAAGATGACCAAAACTGGCTTATCTGCATGCAGATATACTCTTTATGCATGCAACTGTATCCACTAACATAGTGAATTATGCATTCATATATTTATACATATCCTTGTTTGAAAGTCATACAATACGTCCAAATGTAAATGGTTTGACCAGCACTGAAATTAACTATAATAAACATAAGCATGTTAATTAACACAGAAGAAGAAATGTAAAAGTAAGGGTCATTGTCAAGCAAGTTGTGATAATGCCTCCAACAAGATTAGCTGGTAAACTATAACAAAACAATGGCTGATCAAGCACCTAAAATACTTTTGCCAGTGGCACCATCAGTTGCATAATGCATGACAAGGTGTGGACAATTTTCCATAGAGTTCAACACTCCTGCTTACTATTGAAAATTCTGGGAAACGCAGGAGCGTGCCTTCTTGATTGAAATCCTGTTATTTCAGGAAATAAGCAGTTATGCACTCTACTAGGTATGGGAAACAGAATCCAAAAAATGTTCCACTATTATCACCCATCTTCCCTGAAACAGAATCTGAATTTCAATAAGGATCCATAATGGCTGAATTGAATTGCTTGTCAGTATATGATGTCAAATTCAAGTGAAGATGCATTGGAAATAAGGGCAGTTTGGCATTCCTGCATAGCCTTTAAGGCAGTGGTATGAATTGAGGCAGTCCCGTGTACTGTGTATGTGTTTACTGCTAGCAACCCCCAGACCAGAGAGACAGCAATGCTTCAGAAGACTGCGCTGAGAACACACCAAAAGCTGTGCCTGTGGAAACCCGAGTTCAGACCCTGTAACCCTGGAAAGCACCAGGAGGTGCCTCCACACAGGTGATGGCACAGTCTGATGCTTCTCACAGCCCTGCAGTGGCAGCTGGTCCAGATGCAGAGCCTCAGTCATCACGGCCCCCTCAGCATCTGCTTTCATCAGCTGGGGAAGAAAGGTCACACAAGCCTCACAAACCATCAGAGATTGAAAAGACTCTTACTGACATAAAACTCATAACTTTTAATGAGAGGGCATTTCGTGGTCCGTTATATGTTTCTTTATAGTCTTAGGAAGCAGTAAGTTTCTGCAGAAATTTTTGGTAGAACAGTATGAAAGAGGAAAAAAACCCCAAACCATAAACCCTATGGAGAAAGTTTCCATAGAGATCTTGGCTTTGGGTTCAATGCCAGACCAAGACAGAGTCTGGTATTATAAATAAATACCAGAGAGAAGTTCAACCAGAGATTTGAGGACTGTAACCTTGCCTTGGCATTTGTAATTTTAGAGAGCCTAATGGCATTTACCAAAATAACAAGCAAATACAGTACTTAGAATTGCCTGCCTGCTATTAGCAAAAGGTTTTCAGTGGACAAGGATGAAAGACAAGAAGGTGAGAGTGAAGACAAAGAAAGAAGTTTATGTCACCGTGTGTCATAGATAAATCGAGGACTGCAATAGATAGTAAATTCAGCTGCAACTGTTGGAAAAGAAAAAGACTTCTCCTTAGACCCTCCTGACCTAAGATAATTTGGGTTTGGCTATAGTTAAATTCTCCTAGAGGCTAAAAGCATCACTGAAAATGGCAGGAGGAAAAGCTGTTCAGGGCTCAACCACCTTCTCTAGTACTCGATTCATTAGAAATATTTTAAAAGACAACACTATTCATGGAAAAATATGAAAGAGATTTAAGCTTGAGTGAATTTAACACATCATTACAAGTGGCTTAATAAGTCTGTCTACTATTACTTGTCTTTTTTATTTTTATCAGATGTCGTCAGTCAGGCAGACTGCAGACTCAGAATACCACAGAAGCCTTGGCAGCTAAAGGAGACTAGATCCAGGATAAATGAAGAGAGGTGAAGACTATCCCAGCACTAGAAAAAGAAATGGTCTGGCCCACCACACCCTTCCTAGGGCATCCCAATGACAACATTTAACTCTCACAGATAAACAGTACTCTGTTAATATGCTTCTGGACTTCAAATAGCTTTTTAAAGCATTCATATTTCTGCTGTAATCCTACATCAGTAATAGAGAGTGACAAGAACTTTTCAAAGGGGCTTATTTCAAAAGATGATGGCTACAGGAGTTTTCACCAACGTGACCTTCTGAACTTCGGTCCCAGTGTACTGCTCAAGTGAGCATCTGTAGATCTGTAGAATCCTGTACATGAGGTAGGTACTGACAACATTGACTCTAAGCTTGAAAAAGGGCTCTTCAAACTGATTTTTATAGAAAAATGTACACAATTTGTTAGAATATACATGGTATGTAACAGAATAAGGCCATGCAGTCATTTTTCCAGGAGGACAAATATATGTATATTATGATTAGGCCATTTATAGTCCAACCCACTGAATCTATGAGTGTCAGAATAAAAAATGAATGTTACTTCATTTTATCCTGGCTACACATAATTTGTGGACAAAGACAGTCACCTGTCACCAATGCTGTAACTGAGACAAGTCAAATACTTTGCCTAGATACTTTCCAGGGTTATCAGCACATATATGCAAGCAGTGATCTGATTGATAAAATATCATGTGCACAGTGATTATGCAGGAAGTTTGGGAGCCTGGAAGAACTAATTCCTCTCTTCATCCCCATTTATAATGTTGCACCAGCTGCACTCTCAGGGCTAAGGAGAATAAGGGGCAACTATTGGAACAAAGGGGAAACAACCCCAGGCAAATACAGATCAGTGCAAGAAAATAATCTATAAACAATAGATGGCAGAACTAGACAGAACAAAGCTTTGATTTGATATAGAAAGTCATACTTTATAATGCACCAATTCTCCAGAAAGAAATCTGGAGTATCTTTACCCTTCTCTGACACAAAAATAAATGCTTGTCACAGAGCTGCTGTGTTAATCGTCAAAAATTCCTCTAAGACAAAACAAAATGAAAGTGCAGAGAGAAAG
The DNA here is from genome assembly GCF_965183815.1 of Platalea leucorodia. Lineage (NCBI taxonomy): Eukaryota > Metazoa > Chordata > Aves > Pelecaniformes > Threskiornithidae > Platalea > Platalea leucorodia. The sequence continues at coordinate 11,750,867 of NC_138859.1, read as the reverse complement.
AAAAACAAAAAGACTTTCTGACTTGAGGAAAGTTTAGCTGCACAAATATGCAGAAAAATAAAACCACCAAGCAACAGTAGTGTAGAATACTATATTCCTTTATAATAGTTTAATACTTTAATAGTGGCTGCTAATCATGTTTCACACCTATTAATTTAATGTTTCATAAAGCCCTATTTCTATCATCTGTTGAAAGAGAAGTGATACTGTCTGTACTGGGGAAGAATTCTGTACATAATATTATATCAGACTAAACCTCAGTAAGTGTAAAATTTTGTAAAATTTTATTATAAGGTCAATTGCTTCCGTGGAAGATTAAAGTCGCACGTAGACGCTAGGCAAGGGTTGCCTTAATTGACCAGTGGGGTCAGAGCCAAGTGCGCATAAGGGAAATACTGACCAGGAGGATCAGAGCCGGCAAATAGGTAACAGGTAATTATTTAAGAATTTGGTTAAAATGCGATCAGACCAATCCACGATTCCTCCCTGTAGCCCTTTGGGTTGTATTTTGAAACATTTGAACAAATTTGGAGAGGACCCTATGACAAAAGACAAAATGAAAAGATATTGTAATCAATGGTGGCCGAATTATAAATTGGATGATGATGAGACCTGGCCAGAAAATGGATTGGTAAACTATAATACTGTATTGCAATTGATGTTGTTTTGCCGTCATATGGGAAAATGGGATGAAATACCTTATGTTGATGCCTTTATAACTTTGTATAGAAAGCCTGATATTCGGAAAAGATGTAAACTAACAACTGACCTGGTAAAGTATACAGCTTCTGAGAGAAAGGAGAGCAGTTGTTGCATGGGCTGTCGTGATAGAAAGGTTATGTGAAGTAGCTAGAAAATGGATGGATTTGAATCTGGACGATGAAGCAAATCAGAGGGAGAAGAGGATGGAATGGTGTGGGGCGAGGACGGGCCCCAGCGGCACGAACACCATTAGGACCCAATCAGTGTGCAATATGCAGAAAAGAAGGGCACTGGAAAAATGAGTGCCCCACTCTGCAAGGAAGAAATGAATCAGGGGACAAGAAAGATGTAAACCTTATTTTATTGGAAGACTCAGATAATGAATGAAGGGGACCGGGGGAGAAAACTGAGGTTTCCCTAGCTGATCCCCTGGTTCTAGTGAAGCTGGGGAATGAGACAATCGATTTTTTTAATAGATAGCAGAGCAACTCATTCTGTAATTACCAGTTGCAAAGGACCTTTAAGTAAGTTAACAATTCCAATTGTTGGGGCAACGGGAAAGTGAATAATATGGCCTTTCCTGAAACCAATGGAATGTACGATTGGAAATACCAGATTAACTCACAAATTTCTCTGTATGCCAGAATGTCCTTTGCCATTACTGGGACGTGATTTGTTGTGTAAATTAAATGCCTAAATAACCTTCTCTGACAACTCTGTACAGTTGCATATACCTCCAGATACCGCTTGGAAGGCTCAGATTTGCTTGTTGACTGAATCGAACCCGACCGAAAGGCCCAAGAATGATATACCAAACAAGGTGTTGGATGCAGTAATTCCATTGGTATGGGCTTCAAGAAAACCGGGAAGAGCAAAAAACATAACTCCTATAAAAATTGAATTACAACCCAGAATGAAACCGGTAAGAAAAAAAACCCAATATCCTATCAAATTAGAGGCCCGAAAAGGATTAGAGCCATTAATAAATACCTTTCTGGAATACGGACTATTACGGGAATGCCAGTCCGAGTACAATACCCCTATATTACCAGTAAAGAAACCCAAGACCCAGGAATACCGTCTGGTCCAGGATTTAAGGGAAATAAATAGAATCACAGATGATGTTCATTCTGTGGTACTGAACCCATACACGCTCCTTCCCTGAGACAAATGTTTATTTTACAGTCCTGGACCTGAAAGATGCCTTTTTCTGCATTCCGGTGGATGAACAGAGTCAGACCCTCTTTGCTTCTGAATGGGAAAAATCCAACTACGGGAAGGAAGGTGCAATTATGCTGGACTGTGCTCCCGCAAGGATTCAAGAACAGCCCCACCTTGTTTGGTAATACATTGGCAAAGGAACTGGAAACGTGGCAAGGTAATCACTCTGATGTAACCTTATTACAATATGTGGATGATATATTGGTTGGAGCAAGAGGAAAGGAAGAATGTCTTGAAGCCACAATTGTTTTATTAAATTTCTTGGGACTGGCGGGTTACTGAGTCTCAAAGAAAAAAAAGCTCAAGTGGCCCAAGAGAAGGTTCAGTATTTGGGATTTGAAATCTCAAAGGGACAGAGAGAACTTGGAGCTGACTGAAAGGAGGCTATTTGTCGAATTGCAGTACTGAAATCCAAGAAAGAATTGCAAGGCTTTCTGGGAATGGCAGGGTGGTGCCGAATGTGGTTACCAAATTTTGGACTGATGGCTAAGCCCCTATATGCCGCCATAAAGGGTCCCGGGGAATTATTGGAATGGACCCCAGAATGTAGAAAGGGTTTTGATGATATAAAAAGAGAATTGATGAAGACACCAGCCTTGGGCCTGCCAAATATGGATAAGCCCTTTCAATTATGCATCCACGAGAGACACAGAGTAGCGTTGGGAGTGCTGACACAGTTGCTAGGCGACTGGAAGTGACCAGTTGCTTACTTCTCAAAACAATTGGATGAAGTAAGCAAAAAGGATGGCCTGCTTGTCTACGAGCTGTAGCCACTACAGCATTACTGATAGAAGCAGCTCGTAAACTAACTCTGGGACAACCTATGACCGTGCTGGTACCCCATGCTGTGACAGCTGTTCTTGAGCAAAAGGGACACCATTGGATTTCTCCAAGCAGACTAGCAAAATACCAAGCACTGGAACAAGACAATACGGACCTTAAGACAGTAGCATCCTTAAATCCCACTACCTTGTTACCTTTGTCAGAAGAGGAGCCTTTGCAACATGACTGTTTAAACACTATTGAGCAAGTTTATGCTAGTAGGCCAGATTTGAAAGACGAGCCTTTGGAGGGTGCAGATATGGAATTGTTTACAGACGGGAGCAGCTTTATACATAATGGAGAGAGGTGGGCAGGATATGCAGTAGTAACTCGATCTCAAGAAATTGAATCTCACCCACTGCCTCCCAACACCTCAGCACAGAAGGCCGAGATAATTGCTCTGACACGAGCCTTGGAGACTGGGAAGGGGAAAAGAGTCAATATATATATACAGATTCCAAGTATGCATTCAGAGTTATTCACGCCCATGGGGCAATCTGGAAAGAAAGAGGACTATTGAACTCTCAAGGAAACCCTGTCAAGTATGGAAAGGAAATAATGAAGTTATTGCAGGCAGTTCTAGAACCCAGAGAGGTGGCTGTAATGCATTGCAAGGCCCACCAAAAGGAACAAGGGGAGATCATCCAGGGAAACCAACGAGCAGATGCAGCAGCAAAGAGAGTGGCAATGCAGAAGCCAATAATTGATGCATTAATACCAGAAGGAAAAATAAGTTTGGAACCACCCAAGTATACAGAGAAGGAAGATAGATTAGCTGAAATATTGAAGTGCACAAGGAATTCTGAAGGATGGTGGGTGACCCCCAATCACCAGGTGCTGGTATCTATGAAAATAATGGAAAGACTTATGCAAAAATTGCATGAAGAGACCCATATGGGAGCAGACGCTATGGTGAGTAGTGTCAGAAGACATACATTAGGGCCGAAAATGCAAACTTTGGCTGACATTGTTATAAAGAAATGCCAGACTTGTTGTTTAAATAATCCAAAGATTCAATGGAAGCTGCCGGAGGGAGATGTGAAAAGAGGAATTACCCCTGGGGAATACTGGCAAATAGATTTTTTGGAGTTAGCAAAATGCAATCAATATAAATATTTACTTGTTCTTGTAGATACTTTTTCAGGTTGGCCGAAAGCTTTCCCATGTCATATCAATTGGACCAGAAGAGATAACAAAGATCTTATTAAAAGAAATAATACCTAGGTTTGGGATACCGGAAGGAATATCCTCAGACAATGGGCCCCACTTCATTTCAGAGGTAGTGCAAGGAGTTTTGAAATGTCTTAAAATTAAATGGGATCTGCATACCCCTTGGAGGCCACAGTCTAGTGGAAAATTAGAAAGAATGAATCAAACCATTAAAAGACAAATAGCAAAACTATGCCAAGAGACTCATATGAAATGGACAGAGGTGTTACCAATAGCCTTAATGAGAGTTAGAATAGCCCCTAGGGTGAGAGAAGGAATAAGCCCGTTGTTTGAAATTCTGTATAGAAAACCCTATCCAGTCAATAGCCTTACGATAAGGGGGGACCAAATGCACATTAAAGGGGAGGAAATGTTAAGGAATTATTTAATATCCCTATCGCGAACTTTATCCTCCCTACATAGATACCTCAACCAGAGGACTTCTTTACCTCTAGACTCACCAGTACACGACTTTTATCCAGGAGATTTGGTCTATCTTCAAACTTGGAAGGAGGAACCTTTGAAGGAAAATTGGAAAGGACCCTACACCATTTTACTGGCCACCTTTACAGCGGTAAAGGTAAAAGGAATTGACTCCTGGATGCATTACACCCGGATGAAGAAAGCACCCCCAACGAAGCAGTGGACTGCTGAGCAGACTGGAGACTGTAAACTGAAATTCTCTAAAGCTTAATGAACTGTACCTGGGAATTGGAAGACTCATATCTTGAGTTAGAATGTTCTCAAGGACTAACTTCATTTTGTTGTCTATAACTGATATTAGTTTCCATTGCAATCGTGTGTATCCATAGAAATACTAACTTCTTCATAGGAATAGGCCAACATGTTACTAAACATCATTATCCTTTGCTTAATCATGATGGTGCATAGTTGGAACTCTGAGAGGCAGACAGTGAAAAATCCCTGGGAGGAGAATGTACATTTTGAATTAATACAAAAAACAATGCAAATCATAAACAAAAAAACTGATGGCTGGGTCTGTACGCGCTTCCCAGAAACCTCAAAGAATGGAATACCCTTAATCGGAATTCCTATTCCCGCCAATATATCTTGGAGTGAGTTGTGGGTGAATACATCTCAATGTAAGGAGAGAAATAGAAGATCAGGAGTGGGAAATAAGTACCCCAGGTCCATCAGAAAAATATTGTACCTGTATTCAGAGGTGCAATCCTCCAAAAGGAACGGGTAAACTAGATCGTAGGACAAGCCCACAGACCTTTGTTGGAAATTACACAGTATGCAATCAGACCATTGACATTTCAGGAACTTTTCCTTGGCCTGTGCTGGAGGGAAAAGGATGGTATTGGATATGTGGGACAAAAGCAAGAAAAGTTCTACCAGGAAACTGGTCAGGAATTTGTACCCTGGGAGCTGTTTTCCCAAATATAACAGTAGTTGATGGATTAGAATCAGGGCTATGGATATGATCCTATATGAAAAGACATAAAAGAAGCAATCCTTTGATCAACAGACCCACAGCATTCCACTCATTTGCCAGATGATGGTTTCTACCCTGGTTGGGGGTTAGTGAACTCGAGAAAGCTATAATAAATATATTGGCTGCAATAGAAAAGATCGGCAATGAAACTATGGATGCAATATCAGCCTTACAGGAAGAAGCGACACAGTTGGCTGAAATTACTATTCAGGATAGAATGGCCCTGGATATGCTCTTAGCATCTAAGGGAGGAGTGTGTATTGTCCTAAATACCAGCTGTTGTGTCTATGTATGTGGACCAAAGTGGCAGAATATCTACTGAAAATTTTACATGGAACTCAAAAGGATGATACTTCCCTTGGCTTTGCCGAAACTTGGAAATGGCTGACCTCTTGGATACCAGATTTAAGCTCATGACTAAAGAAGCTAATATGTATATTGATTATAGGATTATTAATATTCATATGTGTATATATGTTAATCCAATGTGCATGGAAATGTTGCTCCGCATTGAGGGGGACAGACCTATGAAAAGATGAGACTTGTATAAGGAAAACATGAATCTTTCCTTACACAGTCTCAAAGGGGGGAATCAATGACTAATTGTTTGAATTTATGATGATATCGTCTACCTTGAGAAGGAATGTACTAAAGATAATGAGTACTAGGATATCTGTAATGAGGAGCAGAAGGTCAAGAAACCTCTAAAACAACGAACATACATCCTTGAGTGTCAAAACTCCTCCTTAAACCCATTTTGCTAGTCAGCAAGATCCACTAATTGGTGTCCCCTAGGTGAACCAGCTAATTATAATATGAAAACCACACCTCTGTTGGAGGGGCTATCCACCTCCAAAGGAAGACCCCTACCCACTGAGCATGCGTAGTGATTTTAAAGGGAGCTGTATCTTTAAATCAAAGCAAGAATAGAAATAACCAATGACTAACAAGTAGGTGTTAACAGTAGGTGTAGTTACTTTGTTTAATTGTATAAATATGTGATGCAAGGATAACGGGGTGTGCTAGCTTTGTGGAATTACCACCCATCTCTGCGCAGAAATGAAATAAAGCAAATATCTCAACTCAGTGTGCGGATTGGTTCTTGCACACCATCTTTGGGACAACAATGCCACACATAATGCCTGAATTATTTTGCAAAAGAAAAACCCCCCAAAAAGAAGGAAGAGATGGGAAAACCACCTGTTTATTCAATTGTTCTTTCAAAAAGTTGAGAGATAAGCAGAAACATTAAAATAAGAAATAAGCAAGAATGTAGTAAAAGAAGATTCATTTCTGCTTCTAAGTAGAGGAGGGCATTCAATAAGCTGAGGAACCCAGAGGGGGCCCAGGACAGACACTGCCAGAGCTGAACCCTGAGTAGGCCAGCACCGGGGCTTCGTTACTGCCAGTCTCTGGGAGAGGTGCGTCTCACCTCCTTCCCACAGTCTGGAGCACAGGGAATGGCTAGAGACTTCCCACACTTTTCTCAGGGGATGGCAGGCTGATGCATATTTCCCTCTTACCCTTCATTCTCACAGATCACCCTAAGCCCTGCATGACACACAGGAGCACAGCGGGTAGCAGCATTCTTGCAGCCCCTAGCAAGCATCACTTTAAATGGAAGAGCAGGTCTCTAAATGGAATGAGCCAGCACAGTCCTCAGAGCTGAGGACAGAGAAAGAAAACATTTAAAAAAGCTAACACCTACTCTTCGTGTCCTGTTGAAGTCTGCAGGTTCCCTGCAGAAGTTTTCAGTTAGAGAGATATCAGCAGATTAGAGTTAAAATGTGGTGTGGGTACCAAGTTATTGCATCCCCACAACCAAGGAGATGATGACAGAGGTAACAGTAAGGGGGGGAGGGGGGGGGGGAAGGGACAGAGACAACCAAGAAGCTGGACCCAGTGAAGTGCAAAACATCATTGCCTTTTTCGTCAAGCGAGGCTTGTGTATATTCCCTCCTCCTTCAGGATGGCAGCTCCAGGGCTAGAAAATTGCTGAGCTCCGCAAGAATTTGAGTAATTATGCCCAATTCTCCTCAGAGATATTAACTGGCAATGAAAAATTTAACATTCCAGTTTCTGGCAGTGGTTTTATACAAAATCATACATGATGTCAAGAAGGAAAATATATGACACTGAATATTCAAGCGTAGTGTGGATAGCGTAGGTGTGAGGACAAACAGCACATTCCACTGACAGCTGCATCTTGTGACCTACTTAGGTTCCCAGTGCAACTTTCAGGGTTACTGCTGTCATTTCAGGGTTACTGCTGTCAGATTGCAGTAGTCGTACCTAGAAGCCCTTATCAGAATCTGAACAAAGTTGTGATAGTTCTCTACAAACAAAACCTCCATTATTGGTCTTATGACCAATATTGGTCTATATTTTAATAACTAACTAACTTCTGCATTCTAGACTTTTTTTTAAAAAGGAACAGTAAAACTTTAGTAAAAGCCTACTTTATTTTAAAGAGACTATATGTAAGTTAATACATTTACACAGTATTTTACTAATCACTCTACAAGGAATCAGCAGCAAAGCTCCCTCTGTCTGATGCCTGCTATACTACACAGACACATAAACAAAGCTACATTAAAAGAGCATCAAGATCACAAGGTCAAGCACTCAAAACTTAAGACAACAAAGAACTAAGGTTGCATGTGCTGTTTCAGTTTTTCCTCTTGCCTCTTTCCACATCATGACATAGCATTTTCCCCATGACATTACTCTGCCTATTTCAGCACACAAAGCCTAGTGCTCTCAAGGGATAGAATGCAGTTCAATAGTTGAGGTATTTATTATCTGGAACATTATCCAGATTGTACAAGGACACATGGTCTTCTAGTAGGCTTATATTCTCCTGTTTACTTTCCTCTTCAAACCTGAATTATCTCATCTCAACTCAGCTTCCCATGCAAGAGTACTTTGTTCCACAATTTGTTCTCAAATTCTTCCTAGTAAGTGGGGAAGGAATGTAATGCCCCTCTACAAGAAGGGTCGGAAGGAGGATCCGGGGAACTACAGGCCTGTCAGCCTGACCTCAGTGCTGCGAAAGGTCATGGAACAGATCATCTTGAGTGCCATTACGCGGCACGTGCGGGACAACCAGGGGATCAGGCTCAGCCAGCATGGGTTTATGAAAGGCAGGTCCTGCCTCACTAACCTGGTCTCCTTCTATGATAAGGTGACCCGCTTGGTGGATGAGGGGAAGGCTGTGGATGTTGTCTACTTGGACTTTAGTAAGGCCTTTGACACTGTCTCCCACAGCATTCTCCTGGAGAAGCTGGCTGCTCATGGCTTGGATAAGTGCACTCTGCACTGGGTTAAAAACTGGCTGGACGGCCGAGCCCAGAGAGTGGTGGTGAATGGAGTCAAATCCAGTTGGGAGCCAGTCACGAGTGGTGTTCCCCAGGGCTCAATGTTGGGGCCGGTCCTGTTCAGTATCTTCATTGATGATCTGGATGAGGGGATCGAGTGCACCCTCAGTAAGTTTGCAGACGACACCAAGTTGGGTGGAAGTGTTGATCTGCTGGAGGGTAGGAAGGCCCTGCAGAGGGACCTGGACAGGCTTTAATGTTTCAACAAGGCTAAGTGCTGGGTCCTGCACTTCGGTCACAACAACCCCATGCAACGCTACAGGCTTGGGGAGGAGTGGCTGGAGAGCTGCCTGGCGGAAAAGGACCTGGGGGCGTTGGTTGACAGCCGCCTGAACATGAGCCAGCAGTGTGCTCAGGTGGCCAAGAAGGCCAATGGCATCCTGGCTTGTATCAGGAATAGTGTGGCCAGCAGGACCAGGGAGGTGATAGTGCCCCTGTACTCGGCACTGGTGAGGCCGCACCTCGAGTACTGTGTTCAGGTTTGGGCCCCTCACTACAAGAAGGACATTGAGGTGCTGGAGCACGTCCAAAGAAGGGCAACGAAGTTGGTGAAGGGTCTAGAGAACAAGTCTTATGAGGAGCGGCTGAGGGAGCTGGGGGTGTTTAGCCTGGAGAAGAGGAGGCTGAGGGGAGACCTTATTGCTCTCTCCAACTACCTGAAAGGAGGTTGTAGCGAGGTGGGGGTCAGTCTCTTCTCCCTAGTAACAAGCGATAGGATGAGAGGAAACGGCCTCAAGCTGCGCCAGGGGAAGTTTAGGTTGGATATTAGGAAAAACTTCTTCACCGAAAGGGTAGTCAGGCATTGGAACAGGCTGCCCAGGGAAGTGGTTGAGTCTCCATCCCTGGAGGTATTTAAAAGAAGGGTAGACGTAGTGCTCGAGGACATGGTTTAGTGGTGGACTTGGCAGTGCTAGGTTAATGGTTGGACTCGATGATCTTAAGGGTCTTTTCCAACCTTAATGATTCTATGATTCTATGAAATGAAGGACTTGGGGGGGGTGGGGTCCAAAACAGAAATGCTCATGCCACCACATCCAACTGGGGAGTAAGTCAGGCCAACCAGAGTGGCGACGGATGTTCCTTAGCTGTCTCCCAAGATGTGTACCAGAGGAGCAACCACCTCAAGTGTATGTATACAAATGCACATAGTCTGGGAAACAAACAGGAGGAACTGGAGCTCCATGCCCAGTCAGAAGGTTATGATATCATAGGAGTAACTGAGACATGGTGGGACAACTCACATGACTGGGGAATCGCGATGGACGGTTATAGGCTGTTTTGCAGAGACAGGCAGGGAAGAAGAGGTGGAGGAGTCACACTCTATATTAAGGAAAACCTCGAATGTATCGAAGTCAACTATGGTGATTGTGAGTGCTCTATTAAATGCCTCTGGGTTAAAATTAGAGGGGTTGTCTCCAAGCAGGACCTTACAGCGGGCATCCGTCACTGACCTCCAAACCACGATGATAAAGCTGATGAAGCAATATTTGGGACACTAAGGCAAGCTTCTGGTCAACAGAACCTGGTTCTCATGGGTGACTTCAACTACCCAGACATTTGCTGGAAGAACAATACAGCAGCTCGCATGTCATCCATCAAGTTCCTGGAATGCGTAGAGGACTGTTTCCTCTTACAAATGTTAGATGTGCCAACCAGGAATGAGGCACTGCTGGACTTGCTATTCACAAACCAAGAAAACCTGCTTTGTAATATGTCGGTCAGTAACAACCTTGGCTGCAGTGATCACAATATTGTGGAGTTTGGGATCCGGCTGAGCATGCTGAAGGTTAGCACCAAGACAAGGGTTCTAGATATTAGAAGAGCAAACTTCAGCTCACTCAGAGCTCAGTTGGGAGGGATTCCGTGGGATGCTTCCATGAAGAATAAAGGAGCCAGCAAGTGCTGGGAGTTCTTCAAGAATGCTCTCTTGGAAGCACAAAACCAGTTCATCCCCTATAAAAGAAAGGGAAGGAAGCGGAGCAAGAGGCCCCCTTGGCTCAACCACGAGCTCCTGGGTCTGCTTAAAACCAGAAGAGATGCATACCAGAGATGGAGAAGTGGAAGATTATCCATTGAGAACTACAAGGGCATTGCCAGAGTGTGCAGAGATGCAGTTAGAAAAGCAAAAGCTCAGCTTGAGTTGGAACTGGCCAGAGATGTCAAAAATAACAAGAAAGGGTTCTTCAGGTATGTAAATCGCAAGCGGAAACAGAAGGAAAAGGTAGGCCCACTGTTAAACAGGAGAGGTGACTCAGTCACCAACAATGCTGAAAAGGCAGAGGTTCTCAACACTTTCTTCACCTCTGTCTTTACCAACACTGTTGGGTCCCAGGCGCTGGGAACGAAAATCCAGGTTAATCCAAACATAGACCCACCATCAGTGAAGGAGGAGTTAGTACGTGAATTATTACAGGAGCTTGACCCCTACAAATCGATGGGCCCTGACGCCATCCACCCAAGGGTGTTGAGAGAGCTAGCTGATGTCATTGCAGGGCCACTCTCCATAATCTTCAAGAAGTCGTGGAGATTGGGGGATGTCCCAGAGGACTGGAGGAAGGCAAATGTTACCCCTATCTACAAGAAGGGCTCAAGGGAGGATCCGGGTAATTATAGGCCCATCAGTCTTACTTCAGTCCCCGGGAAAGTTATGGAACAGATCCTCCTGGGGGCCATCATGAGTCAAATGAAGCATGTGATTGGGAAAAGCCAACACGGCTTCACCAAGGGCAGATCGTGCCTGAAAAATCTGGTGGCCTTCTATGATAAAGTGACCTGCTCGGTTGACATGGGGCGAGCAGTTGACGTTGCCTACCTGGACTTTTCCAAGGCCTTCGATACGGTTCCCCATGGCCTCCTCCTGGAGAAACTGATGCGTTATGGCCTAGACAAGTGGTCTGTGCGGTGGGTGAGGAATTGGCTGGTGGGCCACACCCAAAGGGTGATGGTAAATAGCTCTTTTTCAAACTGGCAACCCGTCACAAGTGGGGTCCACCAGGGATCAATATCGGGCCCAACGCTATTCAATATCTTCATAAGTGATCTGGATAACGGGATCAAGTGTAGCCTGATGAAGTTTGCAGATGACACCAAACTGAGTGGGGAAGTAGACACTCTGGAAGGGAGAGCCACCCTGCAGGAAGATCTGGATAGGCTGGAAGTGTGGGCTAACAAGAACCTTATGGAGTTTAACAAGGACAAGTGTAAGGTCTTGCACCTGGGAAAACATAATCCAGGAGTGCAGCTCAGATTGGGATCGACCTGGCTGGAGAGCAGCTCTGTGGAAAGGGACCTGGGGGTCCTGGTGGACAGGAAGCTCAATATGAGTGAACAGTGTGCTGCTGCAGCCAAGGCGGCCAATAGGATGCTGGGTTGCATCAAAAAGGGCATCACCAGCAGAGATAAAGAAGTCATTATCCCTCTCTACTTGGTGCTTGTCAGGCCACACCTGGAATACTGTGTACAGTTCTGGTCCCCACTATACAAAAAAAGATGTGGACAGGCTGGAGGGGGTCCAGAGAAGGGCCACCAAGATGATCAGGTGTCTGGGAAGCCTGCCATATGAGGATAGGCTGAGAGAGCTGGGCTTGTTCAGCCTTGAGAAAAGGAGGCTTAGAGGTGATCTCATCACCATGTACCAGTACTTAAAGGGGAGCTACAAAGAAGATGGAGACTCCCTTTTTACAAGGAGTCACATGGTGAGGACAAGGGGTAATGGGTACAAGTTACTCCCAGGGAGATTCCGATAGGACACGAGAGGGAAACTTTTCACAATGAGAACAGTCAATCATTGGAATAATCTCCCCAGGGAAGTGGTTGACTCCACTACGCTGAACACGTTTAAGACTCAGCTGGACATGGTGCTGGGCCATCTCATCTAGATTGTGCTAGAAAGGTTGGACCAGATGATCCTTGAGGTCCCTTCCAACCTGGTATTCTATGATTCTGTGAAGTACTTACTTGGTTGTTCCTGGAAACCTTTGTCACTCATAAAAGAGAGACAGCTGCCTATCTTTTAAGGGAAGAAATGCTGAAGTCCATCTCAAGAGGCACTTGAAAATTTTGGTTCTGGCCAGCCAATACCATCTTCTGCCTTTTCTGAGCAAGGCTGTGGAGTGTGTCATCATGAGATGACTTCAATGACCTCCACCAGGTAAAACTTCACAGATAGAGCGAGTTCCCATGCTGGTGTTTTCAGACATTTGACCCTTTTTACCCAAAAAGCAGTGATATATATTTTCTTCTGAATCATTTGGCACTAACCTACCAAGATTACTAACCTCAGTTCCCTTTCCACATAACCATGGTGATGGTTAGTAATGGTGCTCCAGCAGCACCTGCTCTTTGTAACCAAAATAGGACTGCTGGATGGATGTTCACTGTGAGATACTGGGGATGTTGGAACTCTCTCCAGAATGATCTGTTCCACCTGTAAAGGATCTTTGTTCCTTACTGCTGTTTCCTTTTTTTTTTAGTACTGTGAAGTTATTTCTTATGCAAGACCATCACTAGTTTGTGATAATGACTCTGCTTGAGAAGCATTTTTTAAAACATTCTCTTTTTATTCAATAATCATAATACACAAAACTTCAGGACAGTATGTTGTTTTGCTCTGAAAGAATATTCTGCTACCTTTTTGCTGTGGAGAAACTAAAGGGGGGGGGGGGAAACACCCCAACAAATCCCTCTCAAACTATCCACAGGCAAGCAATCTAGAGGAAAAGAATAAGCTCTTCACTACTGCAAGAAAAAGATAGTGTGTATTACTGTGCTTGAGAAGTCAAGTTGTTTAGATCTGGAAGATTTACATAAAAGTACTGGCAGAAGCTGCGGACAGATAAAAGCCAAAACAGCTCCTTCATCTTTTGGGAATTATGGGAAACATTTATAAGTACACAAAGTTAAAAATAATGAGCATATAGCAGTCACCCAGAAAAAAAAAAAAAATTGCAAACAATAGTAACAGCAATCCAGCATCAGGACGACTTTTTTTATTCTGGAAACTAATGTATTTCAAATCAAGCCTTTTTCCTCCTCTAAAAAAAAAGGCAATCTTATAAGAAAGTAAAACTGGGTTAATACTTACAGCCATTAAACCATGAGCTGATTTGACAGATACAAACAATAACATTATTAGGAAATTCCTGAACTAGATCTACAGAGAGTTAATCCCACCATCATCTTTAATTTCAGATGAAGAAAACTCTCAGTCTGTATGTAATAGATTTTTTGACCCATATCATACACCTGTCTAGATTTCTCTGCATAGTAAGTCAGTGTTGACTTCTCATTCCAATATATTTCACACTATCAAGATGCTATAAAAAAAAGACGTCACAGAATATGAAGTACATGTACTTAATGCATGAACTTAGACCTCTTTTCCATAAACCACTGTTTGTTCACACTCCATTGCTGAAGTAACTTTAATTTAGACCTTAGCAGTTAGAGCTATGAATGAATTTCACTGACCTTTACTAACTGCAACTGGACAAAGAACTGTGTAGTGTCTAGCACACTGCGTTGCAGAAATTCATATGACTCAAAATCTGTTTATAGGAAGTGTTAAAAAAGAATTGAAAAGAACAACAAAGATGGTGTCAATGAAAAGCTAGCATGAAAAACTGGCTATTTTTACATCACCATCTGCAAACCAAAGATTAACTGAAGACAGGGTAAGGAGGTATGGAACAGGATTTCAGTCTGCACTGGGAGTATTCATTTGCAAAGAGGCTAAAAGCAACAGGCAAATCCTCTCTTTAAGAAAACCCAAGCTTAATTCTAAGCACTTCAAGTCGGAGAAAACCTTTTGCAACCTCCAGGCAACCCATGTTAAAGAGTTTCTTGGTGTCTAAAACAAAGAAAAATGTGTCCCTCTTGATAATAAGCATTATGTTGTGAAAGAGTGAAGATGAGTAGAAGAGGCTGAAATAACGGCAAAAATATTTTGTAAGTAAGTAAGTTGCCTTGGAAAGCCTAAACTGAAGAGGGGCTGTACAAAGAAAAAAAAATTGCATCTGGTTAAAGACTGACATGTTCCCTGTGATTTTTAACTCAGGTGATCAAATGAAAGCTGCTGTTCCAGGGAAGAAGCCGGGGAGGCAGAAGCTCTTTTCATGTCCTCTACAAAGACTCAGAGGTGAGCAAGGAGCACTCTGACTAGCTGCTTCCCTTCCTTGCACCTGCCACCCGGCAGCTGCCCTACACTGGCCTATTCCAGCACAGGGGAATGTGCTGTGGATGTTCTCAGACTTCCCTGTAGAAAATTCATGGGGAGCAGGATCAGTGCTCAAGTTGACTACCTCTGAACTTAGGGGAGTACTGAGTGTATAAATGGGCATACCAAGAAATACTAATCTGTTGTATATTTAAGTGTTGCACACGTACAGAGTTTCTACAGGTCACACACAAAAGAAACAAACCCAAAACAGTTTTTCTACCATCCTGCTCCTGCCAAGAAAGTTAGCCAGTCTTCTAACTAACCCATCCACATCTGAAAATATAATGGCACTATCTTATCTATACATCTATCTGTATTTCCACATATGTACAAATAGAGCTTAAAGCTATAGTCACTCAGTTGTTTCAGAATGTTGATTATACGATGCAATAAAGGAGTAAAAATATATCCCTGACTTGCACAAGATGTGATCAAACACATGAAAAGGTCTTCTAGCTATGACTCACTAAGAAACAGGTGGAGGTTTGTGAGGCTGAAAGGCTGCTGGCTGGAAAGAGTGAGCCTTCTTCCACACTGGCCAGCAAGGACTGGGAATTGGCTGCTATTCTGTCAAAAGGCCAGGTATATCCTGCTTGTTTTCCTGCTATCCTACTGGGAAGAAAAAAAAAAAAAAAAAAAAAAGAGGAAAAAAAAGGAACTCTTGCATGTCTGTTTTTGTTATTGCGCTCAATAGGAATCCCTTGGTCATCATCTCACCAAAAGAAAGAACCCGAGTTACCTTTATTTGACCCTACCAGAAGGGAACACCTCTTTCTCTTTTTATTTTACCTTTCTAAAGGAAATAATTTTTTTTTCAAATGTGGGCCGTACCCAAGACAAGAAAGGATGTCTCACTTGACTCCCAAATGGAGAATCCTTCCAGAAAACCAGTTCCCTGTTGAGAACAGAATGAAGAGGAATGTATTAATTTTAAACTGACCTGATTTTTCTAACAGGCTTATGACTCCCTGTTTTTGAAGGCAGTTCACATGAGTTGCCTGCTACATCAGAACAATCATCTTTCTACCTCTCTCTCCTTTAGGTTTACCCTTCCAAACTTGTGCATACAGCTGGAAAAACTTGTATCCTAGTTAGCTCAGCCATAGCATTTTCAGAGAACTTTACTGAGGCTTTTACAAGATAAAGCTCCTCAAAAATGGTAGATGCAGCAGACAGCTGGTATAACTCACCTAAGCACTGCTACGCTACCGCCAGGTATGTAATTCTTGCAGAACTCAGAATTGCTAAACAGGAGCTTGCTACCTCCCAAAGGGTTCTAATATTTCATGGTAAATGTGCCACTAATAGCCTCTTTTAGAGAGATCAGTATGAGCAATCATCTAAATCTAGGTCTTGTTTTAAAAGAAATGCCTTTTTTTTTTTTTTTTTAAACCAGCATATTTCTTGACTTCTCAGGGGAGCCAGCCCTTCTGTTTCTCTCTTTCTTGTGTTTCACTACATCAGTCAGCTTCTCACATTTCAAACATTGCTCTCAAACTGAGAAGTCTTAGGAGACAAAGCAAGGCGGCTGGTTATTCTAATGGTATTCAGTTAGGAATAAATAATGCAAAGGACTAAGTGAATATTCTAATCTGTGCTGCCTGAGGTTGCGAAGGCACCCGACTTGAGCAAGAAAGTGTGAGGCCACAGGTGTAGACTCCTCTAGACACACATACTCAACTTGTTTGGCTGCTGCTTCCAAAACCTTGCAGGATAGTTTAGTTCTAACTACTATGCATAAAGACTGGGTAGGTTTTTTGTTTTGGTTTTGTTTTGTTTTTTCCAAAATAGCTACAAATTACACATCATCAAATTACATGCAGAAATTTAACGTATACTGGGAGTCAATACTGTAGTCTCGAATCAAGCTAATCAAGACTAAGAACAAAGTTTCAGAGCCTATTAGAGTGTCCACTTATGCCATGGTCTGACAGTGCTTTGTAAAGCTTCAAAGCAAGTTGCTTTTTTTTTTTTTTTTTTTTTTTTTAATTTGAGTGAGGAAAATAAGCATGGATTAAAGATTTCTGACAGGCTGCAAACAGGTGACCAAATCATACTTAACATGACAGAAAACTCTAGATGTTCCAAAACATTACATTCATCTTGAAATGAGAAAACTTAATGCTTTTACTTCTACATGGCTATCAACTTGAACCCAACAGAACAAATAGGTGTTGTAGAAGTCACTTTCTAGCTCAAATAGAATCCAATATATAGCATTAGGAGCAAGGCCTATTGAAGCCTTAGACTGCAAGCTGTGAACTTTCACCTAGATATGCTGACCATATGCTGAACTCCTACCTACCTACATGAAGGAAGGCTCTGAAACCGGTGCAAACCAGAAAGATAAGGTAGCCACAACCATCAGCAGAAGCTGCAACTATTAAGGTAAGAAAAGGAATGTCCTGCCTGGAGACAGGGAAAGGATCCAATGAGGAACAAGAAGACCCCAGACCCAAATATTGCTATTGGACCGAACCATCACATGAGGGGAAGGGAACTTAGACTGTAAGGGTATAATTGCCCAAGGATTTCTTTGTTCGGGGTCCCTCTCCAGAGGCACCCAGCTCAAGCTGCTCTTCACCACTGTACCACTCAATAAATTTGCCTGGCATACGTTGTGTCGGAGACTCTGCTTCGGGGAAACCTAGGGTTGAGCCTGAGGGGACAGAAAGCGCCCGAGGGCGAGAGAGAGAGAGAGAGAGAGAGAGAGTGCGTGTGGAGTCAAAAAGGGACACCTGTCACCTCAATGGAGCTGCCTGCTGCAAAGGTACTCCGGTCCTAGCAGTTAAAGTCTCAGGTGGTGTGTGTGCGACTCCCTGAATGGTGTGTGAATGTTCAGGCAGCAGCTGCTCCTTTAACATTGGTACCACATTTAAGTCTACCTTTTCCTGCTCGTTTTATAGCTTCCCCACGCTTTATGCACATTACACATTCTCTCACTCTCTCTCTAAGCATGTGGTCTCTTTCTCCTTCTGGCATTCTGTAATTCTGCCAGTCAATGAGCTTTGCTTTTAATAAGTAGATCTGCCAACTTAAACACCAGTTTCCTAAGGCAATCAAATAATGAAACACACATGTATGTACTTGCACATAATCTGTCAAATGCCTCTAGCCCACTACAAACAATTTTTGCAATTTGGGGTTTTCATAGGAGCATGCATTCATACACTCTTGGTTTTCAAAGATCAAATGCCATGGTTCTTCAGAGTCCTGTGTCTTGTTTGTACATACAAACCCAATGACCCTGCAATTTCCATATCAGTATCTAGAAGACACGAAATATGAAAAACCTAAAAATACAAAAGTTACGCAGACAACTTCATATGGAATAAGCATATACTTCAATTTCTCCAACTTGGCTTACAGGTCTGGTGCAAGATAGCACAGATTCCTCCATGGCAGAACACACTTCGCATGTTTCTAGTGTCTCTAGAAAGTTAATGAATAACCATTCCAGGTGTTAAGAGTATTTTTCATACCTCCCCCATTACTCATCTATCATCCACACTGAAGCTGCCTTGATTTCCACTTTCTAAACTAGTATTTCCCAAAAGAGAAATCTAATGTACGATGCTAGTAACAGAATAATCCAGGAAAAAACTTTGTCTGTCACACTGGGATGAAGTTGCACTGCCACACTTATTGATTAAATAAAGTTGCAGTTTACAGCATGGCAGAATAAAGATGGTAGCAAAAGCATCTTACAAGTAAGCAAGTTACTGATTGGTATTGAAACCTGATTTTAGTTTTCTAAGGACTGTAATTTACTACATAACTTGTCATCATTTCCAAAAATTCCTGCGCTGTTTCTGTGAATCACAACTTTGATACAGTGAAAAAAACAAAATTACTAGAGATTCATCATAAAAACATAAAGCAAAAAGGTACTTAAAAAGTGCATGCCCCTGATATGCATATTTCTATTACAAGACATGCTTTACATGTACCACAAAGCACCAAAATCTTGAAACTTTAAGTTCTCAGAATCAGGAAACAAGTGAGACAACACTAAGTTATGTCAACGCATCTGTTCAATCTGTGTACTCACATTCTAATAATTCTTTTGCTTTTGATGCTTATATTTGGATTCCAGCTGGTGAAGCTGGATGATGCAGACAGAGGTATGCCAGGAAGATTTGTTCTGCAAGAAATCATCTCGGACACCCAGTACTCAGTAACTGAAGCCAGCCATGCAATGAGCAGATGGTGCTCGCTCCTTGTGACAAATAAAGCCTTACACTGTCAAACCTAATGCAGTTCTGGTTCCTGGTTTTAGTTATCTCAATGAACATTTAAGTGTTAGAGTTCTTTAAGTTTAAAGTTCTGTCCCCAGATTCAGATTTTTTAAATGTTTTTCCACATGACCTCCCTATTACGGAGAGATTAACCTTAAAACCTTAAACTATCTTAAAACGATAGGTTGTTTGGTTTTGGTTGGGTTTTTTGGGTTTTTTTTTTTAATTGTCTTTTGGGGCTACCTCATTCCTCACAGGAATCGTGATGCTGCCTTTGCTCACGACAGTGTCCTGAAGATGACTTAATATTTGTGAAGTTCTATGAAGCTGTTATCAGCAACGTCACTGGAAAGAGCACAAGAGGCAATGAAGAAATCTGTTTCCAGAGAGGAACCTGAATGCTGTGAAGAAAAGGTGGCTTAAGACCACAAACTAAACAACCAGAATGAAGCAATTCTCATTCAGTGAGGACATCAACAATGAACAAAGAAAGGACGAGCAGGAAAATAGGTCAGGTGACTATGTAATTAAAAAAAACATATCATACTGCATACACTACAAGAAGGTATAACTACATGTACAAACACAAGTTTTAAATGCATAGTTTTGCAATCTTAACATTCTGCTACTATATTATGTAATTCACTGTATATATGCACATGCATCAAGGTAATAAAACTCTGTATTTATCATTTGTATTTATTGTTGTTACAATAAAAGAATATACAGTTAAAACTGTCACCATATCATTTTCTCACTTATAAGAAACCCTCGTTACCATCATACTAGTTACCCAAACAGGCAGCCCCAAGAAAAAAAACAAACAAACAAACAAAAAACAGTCTTGACAAAGTCTCTAGCAAGATGGAGCAAATTTTTCATATGCATTAGTGAAGATGACTGAATACAATGGAAGAAAATAACTTGGTGAAAATAATCTCTATACTGTCATCACCAAATACAATTAATTGTGTGTCCCCCAATTAAGACATTTCTACTACTAAATTTGCAATTCTTACTATATAATGACACACGAATGGCTAAAAAGTTAAATCATCTACATTAAGTATGTACTAAAGGGAGGAGTCTGGACTGATTAGAAACATGCTTTAAATCATCTAGAAGTTATGAGCTCGATATAGGAATTACCGAGTCAAAATTCCACACCCTGCTTTAGCGAAGGAGTTCAGACAAGATGATCATAATGGTGTTTCCCTTCTGTGTCTTCAAAATCCATGAAAGGACAGTCAGATACTGTTGTTCTTTACATCAGTGCTTATCGTGTAATATTTCATGCACATTCATATTAGATGTAATTTGGTATTCTGGAATCTCTTCAGAACAGAGCTAGCATAATTATAACATTTGTGCCCCAAACCCTAAAGGCAACGGGAATTTTGCCTGAGAGAAATGAGAATAAGAACTGTGGGATTTGTCCCAGTGCTGCTAAACCTTGACTATATGTCCGATCCTGTTCCTTCTGAAGTCAAAATGGGTTTTGCCACCAATTTAAGGGAAAGTAGAATAGGAGCCTGCTGCTTCTTGTATGAACAAGTCTTTTAAGTAAACAAGAAAAAAACAAACACCTATGTATACATGTATAATATTTACAAGAACATCTGTACTTTAAAATAATCTTATTTTTAGTTTGCATCCAAAGGTATTTTGAATAAAACATACTCTGTTTAGAAGAGAGCAGCTCACATTAACAAGCATGGGCATGTTCCATCTAAACTAACGGACAGTTTACCACAGTATTTGATTGACTGGCTATTTAGATCAAACAGACAATAAAAAGAAAAAAAAAAAGAAACCACTCACAACCCAAAACATTCTTATCTTATTGGTGTGTTCTTACTGTGTCATAATAAAACCCTAGATATTTGTCTTAGGGGAAACATCTGGAGAAAAAGTATAACAGTTGGTAACTGTCTTCCCCTTTTTTTTGCTAAACTGTACATGCAACTCAAAGTCCTGTATCTTAAATCACTGGGGAAGGCATCGCCAGTCCACTATCCTTTTCAGTGTAAGTTTTAATATCGGAAATATAATCATAGAATCATAGAATGCTTTGGAATGGAAGGGACCATTAAAAGTCATCTAGTCCATCCCCCCTGCAATTGGCAGGGACATCTACAACTAGATCAGGTTGCTCAGAGCCCCATCTAGCCTGTCCTTGAATGTTTCCAAGGATGGGGCATCTACCACCTCTCTGGGCAACCCGTTCCAGTGTTTCACCACCCTCATCGTAAAAAATGTCTTCCTTATATCTAGTCTGAATCTACCCTCTTTTAGTTTAAAACCATTACCCCTTGTCCCATCACTACAGGCCCTGCTAAAAAGTCTGTCCCCCTCTTTCTTATAAGCCCCCTTTAAGTATTGAAAGGCCACAATAAGGTCTCCCCGGAGCCTTCTCTTCTCCAGGCTGAACAACCCCATCTCTCTCAGCCTTTCCTCAAAGCAGAGGTGTTCCATCCCTCTGATCATTTTTGTGGCCCTCCTCTGGACCCTCTCCAACAGGTCCATGTCCTTCCTGTGCTGAGGACCCCAGAGCTGGACGCAGTACTCCAGGTGGGGTCTCACCAGAGCGGAGTAGAGGGGCAGAACCACCTCCCTCGACCTGCTGGCCACGCTTCTTTTGATGCAGCCCAGGATACAGTTGGCTTTCTGGGCTGCGAGAGCACATTGCTGGCTCCTGTCCAGCTTTTCATCCACCAATACCCCCAAGTCCTTCTCCTCAGGGCTGCTCTCAATCCTTTCATCCCCCAGCCTGTATTGATACCAGGGATTGCCCCGACCCAGGTGCAGGACCTTGCACTTGGCCTTGTTGAACCTCATGAGGTTCAGACAGGCCCACTTCTCCAGCTTGTCCAGGTCCCTCTGGATGGCATCCCGTCCCTCAGGCGTGTCAACTGCACTGCTCAGCTTGGTGTCATCTGCAAACTTGCTGAGGGTGCACTCGATCCTGCTATGTCACTGATGAAGATATTGAACAGCACTGGCCCCAGTATGGACCCCTGAGGGATACCACTTGTTACTGGTCTCCATCTGGACATAAGAGACTTAACTATCACTACGAGACTAGCACAGTCCCGAGCAATGATTAGTATTACATACAACAGACAAGCGCCAAGTGTTCCTCTAGCAGACAATCAGAATTCTCCCAAAAGCCAGAAGGCAACTCAAAAGAAGCAAGACTTCATGTTAGTCACTCTGTAGTAAACATTGTTAAACCAGTGATTTACTATAAACCCCCAAAAAGTGTCCTGATAATAATGGGATTGTGGAAATCTCTCATTTTACATATGAGGCTGCAGCTTACACAGACTAACAGAAGGGTTTTGGAGTTATCAGCATTAAGTTTGAATCCAAGAGGAAGTTAGAAAAAACATGAAAGCAGTGGGGAATGCACACTAATCTTTTAACAACGGTAATAAATTATAAATATGGCAGAGCAAAGAGAATTCAAACATTCATCCCTCTGTGCCCTTGAGGACCCCTGAGTGAACAGACATCCTTTATTTTCAGATATTTGATGTGAAGTTTTTGCTACTTGCTATTTTGAATGTGAGTTCCTTAACACTTTCTCTATTGACCAGGCCAGATTGTGAGGACCACTAAATCTTTATTCTCAGAACTGGCTTACACTGGAACAAAAGGCCTCCCTAAATCTTTCTCTCCATAAGAAAATTGCTTATGTAGGTTAATGAGTAGCTATGCTATTCTGGCTTCAGAACAATTGAGTAGATTTAGATTGGCAAGAATATATTCTAAATTATACTCAAACATCTGTATAGATTCAACCCCAAAGTACCCAAAAGAACTTGTTTCAAAATATCAAGGGATGACATTTTCCGACATTTCTCTCAAGGGAAAGGCTATATTCCAAAAAGTGTAATAAATATGAAACAAAGAATGAAAGACCATATTACAGTAAGAGGCACAAAGCAATCAAGCCTGGTCAGCCAAGAACGTTCTGTTTTAGAGGAGTTCTCAAAGGGCACTAACCCCTCACAGAAGACCCATGCATTACCCCACACAGACAGCACTGGAGCCTGTGCTCAGTGGAAACAGGAAGACCACAGGAGCAGAACACGCCTCGCAGCATCCCACAGTACCCTGGTGCCTCATAGCCCTTTGCAGACCAAGGCAGGTCAGGTGCCCCTCAAGCATGCGCCAGTCAACTAGGAGGAAAGCGGGAAATCATAAAGGGCTTTTCTCCATCCAAGCGCAGCACATGAAAAATTGTGAATTAGCAATAGAGGACTGGAATGTGCAGTCACAGGGTTAAACACTACGTGAAAGTAGGAAAAGGACTGCAAAACTTTTATTTCTGGAATGTTTCTGGATAGAAAGATAACAAAACCAGACACAGCTGTGCAGCCTTATCTATCACTGCACATAATTAGTTGTTTCTTTCATTAATTCCCTAATTTAAGCACTTTGGTCTACCTCCAGCCAAAAACAGCTTAGGAAGAGGGCTCGGAAACTAAAAGGTAATCTCACAAACTAAAAGCCCTCCCTTTGAGACAGACTGCTGGAGAAACCACAACATGCTTTGAAACATGGGTCTGCAGTGTTTGGTACCATTTAAAAGTTTCTTTGTCAAGAATAATCCTCCATGCTCATCAGCTACCTACAAAATCTTGTCCAAGTGGGATAAGGCGATCTGGGAAGAAATCAGTGACAGCACTTATTTTTATTCTCCTACCCCTCAAAAAAAATTTCACTGTTATATCTGTAAACAAGACAGACATACAAAACTCATGCAGCCATGCCTCCTGGAAGGTACATTCCCTCCTTGGACTACATATCTCACATTGCGCTAATCTCCCTTCCCAGCCTGTGAGCAGGAGGCTACAGCACGAGAGCGCTCAGACATCTGACAAATCCAATCCCACAGAAAAGAAAGAGCAGGTAAGAGACCCCTGAGTTACACCTATCTGATGTGTTAACTGGAATAGTTTGACTTCTGGCCAATATCTTTACATTCTTAAGTGTGCATGTTTTTTCGAAGGAAGCATCAAAACTTTAAAGGAAAACAGAGTTAGCTTTAAGTCTGGTTTTCCAACATACAGTAACTCAATTTAAAATAAAAAAAATAATGGGAGAAAAATCAGCCTAGTCTAGGCCTTGCTTATTTACTGAAAAAAAACAAAAAAAACAAAAAAAAAAAAAAAAAAAAAAAAAACAATAGCTGCTCAAGAGCTTCTAGAAGCTGGGTGGAGCCCAGAGCACAAATAGTCCAGAGCTGGACCAGAAGTAACTGCCCTTCCTTCGGCAGGTCTGCCTTCTGCAGGAGCATCTTCCCATCCCAGACACTGAGTGATCTACCAGCACAGACAGAAACTGGCATGTTCAGACTTGCCAAGGGTAGATCTCACTTCTTGCCCCCAGCATCCACAGTCTCTAGTGGAGAAACTCAGACATTAACCTCTGGGAAATGCTCTAACACAGCAAGTGATGCCAAGCATATACGAACAGATCCAGTAGATTAACAGTTCAGTTAGCTGTCAGACAATTTGCTTGTATAAAGACCTTTTTCATCATTCATGCCATAGTTTACACAGTAGTTTTGAAGTACAAGATAGTCTTAAACGATATTTTTAAAGTGTACAAGCCATATGCAGTTACATCTTTCCCTAGCTCAGGGCAGTAGCATGTTTTTGAAACTCTGTCCTGAGGATTTTTAATTATAGATCTTCATTACCTGAAAAGCTGTCAGCCTAAATATTATTTTTAAATGTTGTCTTACATGCAAACTGTTTTATAAAATGGATCAATATGTGAAAATAAAGAACAGCATTTGGGTGCTATTCTTATGGACTGTTGCATACAGCATTCATAAAAGACTGAACAAAAAGTAGTCAAGTTAGTACAAAGTTACACCTGATGATAACACTTTTACCAAAAGACTTCAAGCAATGTCCAAGGATGCATGCATTTCTATAACAAAGTGCAAAAAACCATAATACATAACAAAAAAAGCAAAAAAATCTCTTCTATTAATGAAAACATAAAACAGGATTGTATTTTAGACATATATTTTGCTGAAAGCATGAATAGAAGTTAGCAAGTATTAACCACAGTTATTACTTTTTTTTTAAAGCCTAAAATTCTCTTTAAATTCTCATACGTACCTAGATTCTCACCAAAGTATTCTCAGGACTTAAAATCCTTCTCCAGTTGAAATAAATATTTCTTTAAAATCCTTTAATTCCCTTTGTCATTCTTAGCTACGAAAATAAAGCAGTTCTTTGTATTCTAGCCTTCAGATTGATTTCATGGATGTTCATCATGGAAAGCAGCTTTGGAGCAAGACACAGATGTGAAAGAGCGCACAGCCAGCTGTAGTTACACCACCTGTGTTCTTTCACACAAGAAAACCTGGATGAGTATATGGCATCACACAACTATTTAAGTGGGCAGAATTATTTGCTCGGAGTTCAGAATGATCCTTTCTTGGGAAATACTTTGCACCCTGTATTACTGAAACTCACAAACTGATGTTATCATATGCAAACCTAAGAAAGAACTATTTGTTAACCAGTGGGATTTTTTTTTCTCAGATATTCCTGGATCACAGCTACAGGAACAGATCAAAATGATTCCAAGGAAGAGAAGCAGGCTACTTCACCTTTGCCTTGCTTTAAATCTGCCCCAGGAGCATTCATGTCAGCAGGAGGTATTAAAAGACTGAACCAGTATTACAGAAGGCTAAAGAAAGGTAAGCAAAGTCACTCAACATAATACCACTGTTGTAACTATAGAAATGCATATTAGAATTGGTGCAGTAGAAAATAGACAAATATTTCTTACAGCATCAAAATAGTAGTGTTTTCTTCTTTCAGTTTCTTAAAGCAAACTGTGTAAGGCTTTTTTTTTTTTTTTTAGACTAATTTATACAGCTGGGGAAAAAACACATTTCAGCCACACAAGCCTTTTCGGGTCCGAGATCATCCCTGAGAATCAAAAGGAGGTTCTGTGTGCTCCAAGTAATATATTTTTCCCAGAAATATCAATTGGTCAATTAAAATATTATTCTCAAAAGTTCTCTCTCACCTTTAATCTTATCCCATCACAATTAAAACACATGGAAGATACTGGTTTTGAAGCTCCTTCCTCTTCTACCAGCAGGTGGGGCCACACATCAACCATGAACTTGCCCATGTCCACTGTTACTGTGCAATTTGAATTAGTATTTGCAAGCATAGCCCTGTGCTCTCTGTGGTGCTTACAAACACTTTTTTAGTTATCATCCTGATCTTACCACTGTGAAAAAAAATGCTCTGCCTTACTTTAATGCAGCTTGCAAAATCTTTGTTTTCATTAGCAATAAAGCAGGTGATGAGAGCTTTGTTTTCATATGCATGCACTAATCTGGCAGTTAGAAATTTGCCTCGTACACCAAGAAACATGATCATGAGTAGCTGGCAAGGGCTCTTTGGCAGGAACCTGCCCCATTTCTCATTGCAAGTCAAAAGCAACCGACTTGTACAGTTCATGACTGCAGGGCAGTTCTGACAACTCCAGCAGGACAGGCTTACGCTCAAACTGGGCTCTTTAGAATGAACCCAAGGGCTCTGGCTTGAACAGCAAATACATTTACCAAATGAGATAGTGACTCATCACTTCACTCTGTAATTTCCTTTTTCCATTTGCCTAAATCAGGAGAGATGACTGTTTTCTTCCCAACTGAGGCTCCAGGCTCACTGCATTCCATTCACTCTTATGTCCCCTACTTTACAAATGTAAATAATTTTCAGAAACACAATCTCTCTACTGGCTTTACAGCAAAATTAAAGAAACAAATCCTACAGCATATTCAGTTCAAGAATGCACAAACGGTTTTCTGTTCTCTGTCAGTTTGCATCTTTGTCAGACATTGCATAACCTGGTCTTTGAAAGGAGTTTCCAAGTGTTCTGTGTCATTATCTTTGTCTAATTTGCTGATCTGTATCTGTTCTAAGAGAAAAGTGTAAAGAAAGTTTTGGGTTGGTTTTTCTGTTGTTTTGGGGGGTTTTTGGGTTTTTTTGTTTTGTTGTTTTGTTTAAGAAATCTATGTTATAGCTTCATTATGAGAAGGAAGAGCTTTGTATTTTTAGGCTCTAAACCAGCTGAAATGGTACAACATACACAACCCTTTTAAGTTACACAGGAAGTTGCAGGAAGCTCCAAAACATCAAAACAGACAAATTATTTATATAAAGTTCTGGTCTGCCTTCTGCAATCTGACCTTCATTTCGAAGTGGGAATTTAGCATTCCAAGTTAAATCAGAAAGTATTTCTGTCAATTAATCAAAGCTTTATGTTCCAAAGTCTGCTTAAGATCAGCCTTTACAAACCAGGTAGAAAAACAATACTGTATGAACCAACTCTAAAAGTATGCAGATGTATGAGCTGAATCAAAGTTCACAAAACTCAGCTGGACTCAGGACTCTCTTCATTTTCAAAAGGAGTTTGGCGAGACAGGGCTAAATGAGAGGAACCAGCCCTACGTAGCTCCAATTTAAAAAAAGAAAGCATTTCAAGACACACACACAAAAAAAGAATTTTTCATATCAAGTCTTTACAGCTTCACGTAAAGTTCGGATGTCTAGTGGAGGGCATAAAGATGACCCTGTGCTGGGTCTCCACTGTTGCAAGTACTTTGACCCCTCCAGTGGCAGCCAGTCACCCTTGCTTGGTGGGAGAAGTAACCTGGGGGAAAAGGCAGGTTGAGGCAGTGAGAGCAATAGGAATTAAATCTGCCTTGCCATAGCTCTGACCTGCACCAGGCCTGAAACTGAGAGATGCTAGAGACTTCCTGGGGCTCTTGTATCCCCTTTATTTTCATATCTTTTCAGATGCAATTAAAAAAAAGCCCTACAATCTCAGACTAAATCTACTACTTCATTAACAAAAGTAAGGGGAAAACAGGCAAAATGCAACAGTCCCAAAATTTCATTCAAAGAGCCCCAGTTCTGGTCTTGACCAATGGTTCTAGAAATTTAAATGGATCATTGATAAAATAAAAATCTGGGGAAAGATTTGACCCAAGTGTTGTAATAAATAAATTAATATTTTAATAGAATTTGAGGCCACCAGCAATTTGTTTTCAAATTAGCTTTTAATATTTAAAGAGCTCCTTATTTATAACTAAGACTGTGATTGCATAAGACACTGGCCTCATTGACTGCAAAGTCTGTTCAGATGCCCACGATTATTTGTGTATGAGTACCTGCAGCACTGTGAATACTGGCAGCATTGTGCCTAAATATTGCAAATTTGATCTAATACAAGAGAATCTGAACACTGATGAGAAAGTGATCAAGCTTAACAAGGCCAGGGGAAAAAAAAACATTCAGAATAAATAATTAAGTATGTAAGATTATTTAAATGATTAGAAAGTAAAGAAAAAAAAACTAATTCTGTTGAGGGAGGTCTAATCCCTGATCCTAGGGCATTACTGAAGGTGCCTAGCCTTTTACATGAAGCTCTAAATCTTTAATTCAAAAGGAGTTATGGGAACTTTTTGTTTTATAATCAGAAAAATGCATGGCTAGATCGCAAGCTGATTCTTAAACATTTTGAAGTATGGCAGGATCATGCGTGCAGACTTTGAGATTAAGATTCCCAGTTAATTAGCACATTTTCTTATTTCAAATCCTTGGTCCCAAGCTATTAAAAATAAACACATTATATGTAAATAGTACTCTGTCTAGAGGCAATAAACTTCAGTTTAGAAGTGATCTAGTCACTAAGGCTTGGGGCACTGTCTCATCCCAAAGATGAAAAAAAAAAAAAAAAAAAACCACAAAAAAAAAAACCCAACAAAAAATAACAAACCTACATTTAAACAGAGCCCCCCAAACCTGCAGAGTAACTCCCAGCAGCCGAAACTCCCATAAATGTCTGTTACGAACACAGTCCCAGGACAGGCTCAGAAACTGCAATATTAAAACCAGGACTTTTCAGCACAGCGCTGTGGCCAGCTCACAGCATGGAGTTGTGAACAGGGACATCAAACAAGCACGAGCACAGAGACCAAGCAAGTTACAAAGCACTACTTTAAGTTTAAAGCAATAAATACATCAAAGCCTCAGATGACAGTTACTTCACCACAGCATGCATAAATGAAGAAGCAATTTTTTTTTCCCACCCTCTGCCTCTCAAAATTACCTACCAGTGTTGAGGTGTCTATCCAAAGAGCCATGTTTATTCTGTAGTTACATATGATGCAGACAACCATCTCCACAGGTGGGTTCAGAAAAAAGCCAATGTTACCTGATCAGCAAACATTAATATCCAAATCAAGGAATTATCAAAGAAAGAGTAGTGTTTCCTTTCAAAAGCAAATACCCCATTTTCAGAATTAATCTAATGAGAAACCATGAAACTCGAGTGACTAGAGGCTGAAGAGTTTGAGGACTTAAGAAACAGGGACAGTATAACCTAAAATGCCACTACACCCCCATCTCTCCCCACCTTCATTCTAACAATGATATATACCTAGACATTACATACTTGCAAGCAGTTCTTGAGTACCTAAGGATACCACTATGTAAAACAGTTCAGGTCTACTCATTATTAAGCCCCTACCAACCTAGAAATGCTTCTGCCAGGTTTCCACTTGGTTGCCACATACAATTTTCTATATTTTCATTCTTATCTTCTTTAATTATCAGCACAGCAGAATATAAACTCTTAGGCAATGCAGGATGGAAGCTGATAAACTGATACCACAACTTCACAAGTGATGCTGCAAACATTGCTATGGAGGCAGAGGGTGATGATACTATCTAGGACTATGGTGTCACTTTGAGAATCAGGATCACATACTACAACTTGTATTTCCTACGGCAAGAAATACTGAGAATTTAAGAAGTATTAGATGTTGAAGCAATATAAGCTATTCTAGACTTTTGAGAAGTAAAAGACCAATGTAAAAATCTATCCTAAGATGGACTTGGCTTGTTGATATGTAAAACCCAAATATCTCAATATCAGTAGGTAAAGCAGACAAATAACTTTGAGGAAGGTTTGTTTCGGGGGTTTGTTTGTTCGGGGTTTTTTAACCTAAAGCTTTTCCAATTCTTAAGACCCTTTCTTCTATTAACAGAAGAGTTCTGATCAAAATCTGAGTTCTGTCCAACGTACTGTCACAAATGTAGGTTAGAAAGCAACTTATGTTTAAACAAAGAAGATATCTTCCTTTATTTATAAGTGCTATTTTTTCCTACTGCATGCCCTATGCCAAAACAAAATTAAATCTGAATTTCTCTATCATCATTCCATTGTTCATTTTTAAATGCCTGCTCTTACTTTTAATGCCACATGTAAACCTCCATGACAAAGTATATGTCGTGGTTTAACCCCAGCCAGCAACTAAGCACCACACAGCCACTCGCTCACTCCCCCCTGGTGGGATAGGGGAGAGAATCAGAAAGGCAAAAGGGAGAAAACTCCTGGGTTGAGATAAGAACAGTTTAATAATTGAAGTAAAATAAATTAGAACAGTTAAATAGGCAAAGCAAAAACCGTGCACGTAAACAAAGCAAAGCAAGGAATTCATTCACTACTTCCCATCGGCAGGCAGGTGTTCAGCCATCTCCAGGAAAGCAGGGCTCCATTACGCGTAACGGTTACTTGGGAAGACAAACGCCATCATGCCGAACGTCCCCCCCTTCCTTCTTCTTTCCCCAGCTTATATACTGAGCATGACATCATATGGTATGGAATAGCCCTTTGGCCAGTGTGGGTCAGCTGTCCTGGCTGTGTCCCCTCCCAGCTTCTTGTGCACCCGGCAGAGCAGGGGAAGCTGAAGAGTCCTTGACCAGTGTGAGCGCCTCTTAGCACCTATTTAGCAACAGCTTAGCACTACTTAGCAAGAACCAAAGCATCAGTGTATCATCGACATTGTTCTCATCCTAAACCCAAAACACAGCCCCATACCGGCTACCAAGAAGAAAATTAACTCTATCCCAGCTGAAACCAGGACAGTATATATTTGTTGCTGTTAGCAAGAGATTTATGATAGGAACATACTGTTTATTTGGAATTCATATTGTTGGATTCACTAAGAAGTTTCTCAATAGTGAGTTTGATGAACCACAGAGGGAAATGCTTCCATCAGCTTCTTAGAAACCTAAAATAAATGCTACCCTGCTCATTCTCCATTTAAGTCTTTACAGTTGTGAATTATAAGCATACTTTCCAACCTATGAGATGTACCTCACAGTAAGGCACCACAGAGACCAGTAACTGAGACAAAGCACATGAAATTACAAAGTGTATGAGATAAATATTATGAAGTAGAAACAATTCTTAATTGACTGAAATGAGGCATGCACTAAAAAAGCTGACCAGCATGTATTATATATGTAAATGTATGGCCATGCAAGTCTATGAAACAAAAATACCTGAAAAATGCGGGACGTACACACACACACATCTTCTGAAAACAGTACTAACCTTGTTGCTCACTCTCTGCTTCAACTTTTGCAGGACTTGGTGCTAGAGGAAGGGGTCGAAGAGGACGAGGCTTCGGAGTTGGGGGAGATATTTTTTTTCTTCCAACGTACTCTACATAAGTTCCTGGGAAATCCCCCCTCTCCCCTGTGGTTTCATTAAAGCCATTTAACCAACCAATTTCCTCAGGCTTTGTTTCTTCCCCTTCACTGAATCCAAGTGCTATTAAGGTACCTTTATTCACAGTTAATATATCTCCTAAGTGCAAGTCAATGTCGTCTTCTCGCTCTTTTTTGTAGTCATATAAAGCTCTGTACTGATATCCTTCAGCAGTCATCTTGGCAAACGATTTAACATTCAAAAGTGTTATTAAACAGTATCAAAATGCAATTGTCCAGTTATATTTTTATGTACAGATATATTCAAGATGTATTAAATGGGATAATAAAAATGTCAATTGCAATGTCTAAGTAATAAAATCCACCAGAGAATCAAAAAGCACCAGGATCTGTCATTTCACTGCTGATGTTTTTACTGATGTATTTATTCTGAGTCAATGACTGTTGCAGAAGAATGTGTTCTGCTTCTTCTATGTCTAGCAATATTCTTCCAATTGGTTCCATTTCTGAGCTTGCTGGCACTTCTGGGTCTCCATACTCAAGTTCAGCTGATTCTTATAGCCGGTCACACCTTCTTCAGATGTACTTGCCATAGATTGCCCACATACCTTAAATATTCTGCTACGGAACTCTGCATACATGCTCTTCCTGGAAAGAGAAGAGAAAACTGGTAAAGTAGTTTCAAATTCTCTTGATGCTTGTGAACTTGAGATTCCACTTATGACTTAAGCTTTCTGCAACCCTGGCAGAGGTCATGTGTCCCACAAAAGAGCCCTAAATAACAATATAAAAAGCAACCTCACAAAAAAAAAAAAACCAACTGTCAGCTAATGTTTGCATTTTTCTAAAGGATATATGTCTAATTACTTGAACTGAATTTGCATAATTTAACTGACTTGACCTACTCCTCTGATCTTTTATCATCAAATGTAGCATAGCAACTTTACGGCCAGATATTTAAAATGAATACTTCTGTCTCTTATATTTGGTCTGACAATACAGAACTGGAAATCTTGTAATAACATAAAAACTGCTTATGATATTTTTTTAAGCATATTTTAAAAACTCAAAACCTGAATCAGATAGGACAAAAGGTCCAATTTACTTGCATGTTAGAACAACTCAATGCAGTTATGACAGCAAAGTTTCCCTAAATCCAGCTTCCCTGGGGCTCAGAGCTGCAGTACCGGTTCATACTCACTCCTCAGCACTGCCTTCAGTGCAGAGCCCCCAGCATCCTGTCTCCTGACTGATCTACCGTTCATGTACCTGGAGACACACTGAATTTCTTGGATTTATGCCTTTTTCTATTCTCATTATCTGTCAAGTTCAGAGTCTGAGTCTGCCTCCATTCCCAAGAACCTTACAGACAGCCCTAATGTGCATTGATGGGTAAGTAACAGGGACAGACACTGGTTCTCCACACTGGTCCAGTAACACTGCAGTGTCTCCAAATAGCCCTCTTTCACAGTTCTTTACTTTCTGCTCTGTTAAGATCCTGTATAAACAGATTCCCTTTACTCCAAGTGGAGTTACATGGTTTCTACCCTCAGACATTTTGAGTAAAACTGATTTAAGCTGATTACTCTTAAAATAAATAGCTTGGAGACCATCTTAAGTAGAGGGAAAAACACAAACCAAACACTTCAGGCAAGAAACACTGTTATACTTGAAATGATGTATTACTGGATTTCCATTTGGCAAATGGAATGGAAAAGGAGGAAGAAGTATTGTAGAGAATCAAACGCTCATTTGGTTTTTATTTACGAAGAGCTTGATCCCAATGAAAGATTCCTGAGTTTAGGCAGAATTCTGGTCTCTAGCAGAATGGTTTACGTTGGGCATTTCAACAGTTATAACATTTAAACTTCAACAGAAAGTCACAAGAGGTTCTCGTAAATTTAAGTGGAAAAGGAAGGGGACATGAAATCTTCCCCTCCACTCCTCCTATTAAAAATGATGTCTGGCTCCCACTCCACTGGTACCCAAGCATTTCCTCCCACACTAGCTAGCATTCCTTTGGTGACTGAGAAGAAAAACTTCTGCCCTGTGAATCCATGTTACTGCTAGCCCAACCAGAGAGGTGTGCACGTACTACTGATCCAGCACCCCTATACAAGATAGCAAAGATTTTCTTCACTTTTAAATTAGCACATTTAATAACCATATCTCCTCATGCTGCCATCTCTCTAACACTTATTCCAAAAATCCCTAGGGAAATAGTACCTAACATGAACTTTCCTTCGACCGCAATTATGAGCTTCATCAATAGAAGATCAGATTAATGTACTTCGGGAGGCACTGAAATAACAGGAATTGAAGTGTAACCGAGGAATTTTGCTTGGAGACTGACTCTTCTCCCCACTAGGTGTCTACACACCTGTAACTCACAGTTATCTCTGAAGCGTGATGCTGCCGCTCGAGATAACCAAGGTAAGTACCACAACGGAACACTATTTTCTGCAAGAAACTGAGGTCCAAGATACATAGCGAAGTATTAGGAGATACATAATTATAATTCCTTTATACTACTTCCAGTCTTTGAAAGAGTGATTTTGAGCCTTTGGAGATTCTACCGCTGAACAAGTTCAAATATGTACACATAGAAAAAGTACATTAACTTCACTACAGACACTATAAAGCACGTCCCATTCTGAAACATTTCAAAGACTTTATATGTGCTGCAAAGCTACGCAAGAGGGCAGGGGAACATCAAAGCGCTTCAGAGAAGTCATTTAAAGAATAACAACAATAAAAAAAACCTAGGAATGCAGTACAAACTGAGCTTCTATCCTAGTAAGAGGCCAGTAAGTTAACCCCTCCGGGAATCCTGCACCGACAGGCACCCGGGCGGCAGCCCCCACCGCAGAGCAGCCGCTCTCCAAGAGCCCGGTGCTCGATCCCCGCGCCCCAGTCCCGCTCGGGGGCCGCAGCCCCTCCACCGCCGGGGCAGGGTTGCGCGGAGACGGCGCTTCCCGGTCCAAGGATGAGCGCGGAGCCGCCGGGACCGCCCTCGGCGAAGACCTAGAGAAAGCCAGGCTCAGCGTCGCACCGCCCCACCACCCGTTCCCCCTGGGAACGATCGCCTGAGCGCTTCCTACGGACACCCCGTCCGCCGCCCCCAGGGACGCCGGGGGCACCAGCCGAGCACCCCGCGCCGCACGACGGGGCTGGGGCTCCGGGGCAGCCCTGCGGCCGCCAGGCCTCGCCCCCAGCACTGCCCGCCCAGGAAGCACTGGGCCGGGCCACCCCCAGCCACGGAGGGAAAAGCTCCGCCGCCCCCAGGGTTCGGCGCCGGTCGCAGCAGACGGCCCGCCCGGGCCTGCCGCGCCGGAAGGCTCGGCGGCGACACAGCCGGCCCCGAACAGAGGAAAAAGTTGCACAGATCGGGGCGGCAGCGCTCCTGCTCGGCCTGTCACCCCGCAGGAGCGACCGGTGCTCAGGTCTCGGGCGGCCGCACGGCCCGGCCCGGCTCCACCCTGTCCTGTCCCCCTGCCCCGGCGGCCTCCCGCGGGGCAGCGCCCGCTTTACCTCAGCGACAGCGCCTTCCTCCCGCCGCCAGACAGCTGCCATCGCGTCGCCCTGCTCTCCGCCGAGCATCCGTTCCACCGCACGCCCAGGCCCGACTTCCCCCAGCCCTGCTCGGCTACGCCGTCCCCGCCGCCGGCGCTGCCTCCGCCCCTGCCCCGTCCCGCCCGCTGACTGACAACGGCCGAAGGGCGGTGCCCACCACCGCCCGCCCCGCGCCCTAGCCACAGGCGAGCCCGCGGGGCTGGCTGCCGGCGGCAGGGTCAGGCCGCCTGCAGCTCCCGCCCGCGG
The DNA here is from genome assembly GCF_965183815.1 of Platalea leucorodia. Taxonomy (NCBI): domain Eukaryota; kingdom Metazoa; phylum Chordata; class Aves; order Pelecaniformes; family Threskiornithidae; genus Platalea; species Platalea leucorodia. The sequence continues at coordinate 11,715,234 of NC_138859.1, read as the reverse complement.
CGGAGGCGGGCCGGGATCGCTGCCCCCGCAGAAGGCAAGGTTAGGCCGGGGAGCGATAGTGAGAGGAACACGTGCTACTTTGGGGATATTCCTCTTTGGGGATTTTTCTCCTCTTTTTTTCTTCCCTCCCCCCTAACTGATGTAATATGTTACGTTGGTGGAAAGTGCCCTGAACAAAACAGCTGCCTCTGCTCCCCTGTACCTGGGACGTGAGTGGCCCGCTGGGTCCCGAGCAGGGTCATGCCACGTGGCAAGGTGATGGCGGCCTGCCGTACCCCGCCAGCCTGCCGCGGTGGGTCTGCTCCTCAAGGGGCAGCTCTGTTCTGCCGGGCAGGAGCCTGGCTGTGGTGACACACAAGGAGCCACTGTCCTCCCCTCGCCCCCGTCCAGCTGCCTCCACCCTGCGCCATCGGGAGCCCCACGCTGCTCCAAACACCCATCAGCCCTGGCCTAGTGAGAGCTGCTTTGCAGCAGGCCCAGTCAAATGGGCGGAGGTGGTAGCTGTCTGCAGTAGTTGAGTTCTTCGGTTGATACCATTAATTAACATCATATGGTGCCAAAGTTTGCTAGATTCCATGCAGCACAGAATAAAATTACATATTCCCTGCCCCAAGGAGTGCACAATGTCCAGTGGATCTAACAACACGAGGGTGTGACACAACACCACAAGGTTGCAGCAACAGAGTTGCGCTGCTGAGGTATGTGTGCTGTGTCTGAACAGGTCTCTAGATACTAAATATGCTGTGCTGGTTTTGGCTGGGATAGAGTTAATTTTCTTCATTAGTAGCTAGTATGGGGCTATGTTTTGAATTTGTGCTGAAAACAGTGTTGATAATACAGGGATGTTTTAGATATTGCTGAGCAGTGCTTACAAAGAGTCAAGGCCTTTTCTGCATCTCACACCGCCCCACCAGCGAGTAGGTTTAGAGGCGCACAAGAAGTTGGGAGGGGACACAGCTGGGACAGCTGACCCCAACTGACCAAAGGGATATTTCATACCATATGACATCATGCTCAGCAATAAAAAGCTGGGGGAATGTTGTGGTTTAATCCCAGCCAGCAACTAAGCACCACACAGCTGATCGCTCACTCCCCACCCCCGGTGGGATGGGGGAGAGAATTGGAAGGGTAAAAGTGAGAAAACTCGTGGGTTGAGATAAGAACAGTTTAATAATTGGAGTAAAATGAAATAGTAGTAACAGTAGTAGTAGTAGTAATAATAATGATAATAAAATAATAATGATACAATAATAATATACAAAGCAAGTGATACACGATGCAATTGCTCACCACCCACTGACTGATGTTCAGCTCGTCCCCGAGCAGCGATCACTGTCCCCCAGCCAACTCCCCCCAGTTTATATACTGAGCATGATGTCATATGGTATGGAATAGCCCTTTGGCCAGTGTGGGTCAGCTGTCCTGGCTGTGCCCCCTCCCAGCTTCTTGTGCACCCGGCAGAGCATGGGAAGCTGAAAAAGTCCTTGACTGGTGTGAGCGCCACTTAGCAACTACTTAGCACTACTTAGCAAAAACCAAAACATCAGTGTATCATTGACATTGTTCTCATCCTAAACCCAAAACACAGCCCCATACCGGCTACCAAGAAGAAAATTAACTCCATCCCAGCTGAAACCAGGACAGGGAAGAAGAAGGAAGAGGGGGACATTCGGAGTTATTGCGTTTGTCTTCCCAAGTAACCATTATGCGTGATGGACCCCTGCTTTCCTGGAGATGGCTGAACACCTGCCTGCCAATGGGAAGTAGTGAATGAATTCCTTGTTTTGCTTTTCTTGCATGCACAGTTTTTGCTTTACCTATTAAACTGTCTTTATCTCAACCCACGAGTTTTCTCACTTTGACTCTTCCGATTCTCTCCCCCCATCCTGCCGTGGGGGGAATGAGCTAGTGGCTGTGTGGGGCTTAGTTGCCGGCTGGGGTTAAACCATGACATATGAGTACATATGTTACCATGACTCAGTCCTTGTAGGTGTCGCTGTGAAAGAGGAGAAACTTGTTTTAGCATAGGTATAACATCGAGGCTGGCAGGGGAATGAATGCAAGGGCGGCCATGCAAGAAGCAAGCTAAAGGTTCATTGAGACCATGGGACTGTTGAACTGCCAGGGTTGTTCTAATTAAAAGTGGCTAAATGAGGATGAGAGATATGTAGAACATCAAAAGCAAGGACAAGGCATTTGTCGGAAGAGAGTGTAAGGATCAGGCCCTGAAACACCCTGTGACAAACTGTAGGACTCGTAAAGTAAAACAGCCTGAAGTCTTATGATCGAAAGAGGAGTACGTGTTGGCTGGGGGGAAGGGAAGAGTCTGCCTTGCTGTTATTTGGCAGTTGGGCATTCTGAAACAGCATATTAGCTTATGGTCTGATCACAGACAACTCAGAGATAAAGTGAAACAGTTTTACTACAACGAGGTATAATTAGTTTTTGCAAAGAGCAATAGGACAGCGTGCGTGTTTTTGGAATCCTTATATTTTTGGAGGTATTTTTCCTGAAATATGTTCTAAAACAATAAATTTGGTTTTACTGAGTATGGGGAAAAAGTGGAAATCTCTTATCAGCTATAATTTCTTTAAAAGGTGCTCCTCTGTGACCTCTTCCTTATGCTTTGGAGAGGATTTAAAATTTTTTCCCATTGTGTTCCTAACTTTGCAAGCTTCCAAGAGACACTAGAAGGATGTTTCTTGACACCCATTAATCATTTCTGCATTGATTCATTAGGACTCAGTTCACTTCAGGACTGCAGATGAGAGAAGATCACAGCTCCTAAGGCCTCTTGGGATGACAGTGTGGATCTGACCCCACAGGGGTGTGACAGAGCACTTCGAGGCTGCAGCCACAGAGTCATAGGATCCAGTCCCCAGAAAACGGTAAAAATGCCCTCATTAGCCTATCTGGCAATCTAAACACACAGAATGACTTTTAAACTAAACACTCATTTTGGAACAGAGACTGGTGTTTGTATGTAAGCAAAAGCATTGCTGTAATTTAAATACTAAATAGTAAAATTGAAGGTTATTGAGGAAAATGCCAGCTCTCATCTCATACATTTTTTGGGGGGACTGAAAACGCAGGCAGAAGCACAGTAAAGAAAGAATGTTCCATTTCTTCTGTCCAGACTGCTGTCTCTGGCATTTACTGTTGCTGAGGGCAAAACCAGCATGGATTTTGAAGGGGATTAAACAGACTGGCTGGTTGAAATGCCAGTCTTGGGCACTAGCCTGACAATGGGTATTTAAGGGAACTAAAAACCTCTTGAGTAATGGTTCCCAACTGGTGAGACTAGACTTGTCCCACAGGTGAAATGGCAGGCTAGAGTCGATGGCTGTGCTTCCTCCCTGCTGGCATGGTATCCCTCACTGGAGGGGAAAGTCTCCAGGGCAGGGTTGAATGGACCTCCTTCCTGCCTCCCCTCTGTAGCAGATGAGCATCATGGTCTTTGCTTTCTTTACTGGTTTTCCTTCCTGAACTTGACTTTTGAGTTCACCTCGATCACCTCACTTGCTTCTTTCTCTGTGGATCAAGGAGAGAATGGGTCCCAAAAGGGGGAAAGTAGGCAATAGCAGCAAGTTGCTTTGTTGCACCCCTTGCTGGCTTTACCGTCAGGCCTGTTGTGACTTTTCTCCCAAGGTCACTCCAGCTCCCTCACATCCCTTTCCTCACAGACCCCAGCATTATCTCAGTGTCTCCAGGAATCATTTCCGATGTCTAATCTTGGTAGGTGAAGGCTATGCAATAAGGTTTGCTCCAAGAACATTGCAAAGCAGTACTCTGGTGTAAAGCTTGATAAAGAGGAGGATGAACAAGTTGAAAACCTTCTTCAATCAGATACTTTTCAGGAGGTCTTAAGGATTGCATAAAGCTTTTACATATAAAGCTTACAGCGGGAGTAATGCACATAGACATGTTTGATTAGGTCCAGATTTCTTGAGAAGGATATTCTTGACCAATTGAAAGATTAAGCCATTGAGGCAACATGTAAACAGGAGGGATTGTCAAGGCAACAGTCAATGGCAAGAAGAAAAGACAGAAGGGTGAAATATGGGTAGAAGGCAGGATTATCAAGGTACAAGCCATACACACTTGTGCTTGCTAAGAAAGACAACTGTAGTCTCCATCCATCAGGAGATCTCTTGAGGAGCATTTCTGCCAGAGACTGCTTAGGGGAATGCAATAAAAAAATGAGCAGGTATTTTGTTTCATACTAGTAGCAGTCAGATTATTTGAACCTTTGCATCTTACCTCTGGGCAAGCTTTCTGTAGTAAAGGTCATGCAGCACTGGAGAGAATCTACCCTGGAAGTTCCCTTTCCTCTGGCAAAAAAAGTTCAGCTTGATCTTAAAAGGAAATTTTAAAGTATGGAAACTAAGAGAGGAAAAAATGCAGTCATCAGAGGATCCTGTGGGGAAAGCAGAGTTCCCAGAGCATCAGATCTCTGCCACTAAAACTGGCAAACTCCATTTTTCTTCTTTACTGGCATATTTTAAGCAGGGAGATTTCCTTCTATTTCTTCTAAGATATCAAGGCAAATCCATTTGTAAGGTAAGATACCTAGCTTAGTGGATTTTATCAGTGCTGAATCTGATCTCCTGGAATAGTGTGGGCAAGGGTTGAGGAGACCATGCAGGGGAGTTTTATTGGAATATACCTTAGGTGTGGTGAATGCTAATGGCATATGTCATTTACTAAGTTCAGAACAGAGCCCTGCGACTTGTGACATAATATTGTACCCCATGTGTAGCAGAGCGGTTTCAGCCAGCTGATCTGAAGGTTGAAGTTGAAAAAGAATCAATGTTTATATTCTTTCTTACTCCCAAAGATGAAAATGACTTCATATGGTGTAACTATGCTGTTCTACTAATACACACTGCTAAATGACTCATGTAAAAAAATTCCTGAAGGAGTGACCATAGTGAGGAGTTAGGGAAACAACAGGAAAAACTGTCCATAGTTATTGTAGACATGACTTAAATACAAAATAAATAAAATGGATCACAAGAAGGACAAGCATAAAAGCCTGTGAATGGTGATGTTTTTCTGTCATAGCTAGGACAAAGAAAATATTGCTGCCCAAAAATGTGGGTTTAAGTGTGTTTCAGAAGACAAAACAGTAGCATGAAAAGCAAGTTCCTTCACTGCTTAAAAGTATTTTAGCATATAAAGGAAAAGAGTGAGCTAAAAATAAGATAGAGGAGTCCAGGAAAGAAAGAAGAAAAGCTTGCTGTCATATTAAGAATCAGATAAGTAAGCCTGACAACCTTCATGTTAAAACTGGAAGGAAGCTGATTAGCAGTGTGCCAGTCATGCTGGGCATAACAGAGTGATTTGATTTGAATTTTATTTCAGTTCTGTGGGAAGGATAGAATGGCTTCTATTTGGCCAAAAACCTGACATCAGCAATAAATGTCAGTATCTCAGCTAATCAGACAAATCTCCCTTTATAGACATTTCCAGTGTATGATTCATTTCATGCTATGGTGGACATCTGAGGCTTTTTTCCATTCTTCAAGATACAGAGCGACTGAGGAGGTGGTGGAATCTCCATCACTGGAGGTTTTTAGGAAGGCTAGTCAAAGAGCTGCCTGGCAGAGATACCAGTTGTCCTGCCTCGGCCAGAGAGATGGAATAGATGACCACTGGAGGCCTTTTATGATTCTGTAAGTGCATGTACATATTAATTATCAGAAGAAGACACAAATCCTGACAAATCATACTTTCTCTTAATTAAACTTTCCCACCAGAATCAAAGTGGCCCAAAAATCACTCCCCTGCTCCCATCCAATATCTGAAAACCAGATGACTGTAGTTGTAAAAGCACAGGGCTATACTTCTGCAATACAATCTGTTAGCAAGGAGTTTCTCCAGTTTGCTTTGGAGCACATTTCTAAAATACAAAACTAGTGGAAAACAAGATTTCTATGCACAAATCACAGCCAGAAAATACTTTGTGTTCATGAAAAGTCTTCAAAATATTTTGCTTAAAAAACCCAAACTATTTTTAGTCATCTGAAAGTTGACTTTTTATGTAATCTTTTTCTCTAGTTTCATAATTTTGAATAACTAAATGTATGAAAATTTACATTTTGTCAAGAAACCTTTTTAAATCTAAAAGGATTTTTTTTGGATCTACAGACTATTAAGATAAATAAATAGACAATGTTTTCCATGTCTGAAGCACAGCATAATTGATAAAAGTGTTTTAAATATCATATCTGCAAATGCAACATCTGTGTTTATCTTTCAACCATATAAAATTACATAAACATAGATTCTGCTTTTTATGAAATCTATGAGTAATTCCTCCTCTGCTCTTTCAGTGCTTGTACGCTAAGTGATAGAAAAGTCTAGGCTTGACAGACATGCAAGACTCATGTCTTCTGTGTAGATAAGTGGTGTGGCATGAACAGAAATCTTGGAAGTTTTCACATGCGCTGTATCATTTGTGCACCTGATGTCTATCAACCAGCACCGTCTGAATAAGACGACCACCAGGAGCAATAAGACCCCCATGAGTAATGATGTATCTAAATTCCCTAAAGATGCCATTTGTAGGTTTTGGTATTGACATCTGATCACAGGGAAATTTGCATCTCGCAGTAGTGAGCTCCATCTGAGAAACAGATGAAGTTTAGATTAAGACCTTCTAGTCATTTCGTATCAGTTTGTATAGAGTTGTCTAGTTTCTTCCAATAACATCAAAGTGGAAGAGATCACATTTTATTACCAATTGTCTGAGATATCCTGGACCCTTAAATAAATTATTCATAGGAGTCGCTCATCACAGTAAGTCTCAATATGGGTACTTGATAGATGACACCTTCCCTCAGTATTTCTCAGTATTTCTTGAATAGTACTCCCTCCCTCCATGAAGACAGCAGGATGTTCAGTTTGTTTCCCTGGCTGTCTCAGTCAAAGACCTCCTCGAGATATAGCTTATGCTGGGTGATGAGGCCAGTGTGATTATAGAAAAAAGACAAAACTTCTCTTCTGTTACCTTTTCCAAGTAAAAAGACAGATCCCTTCAGTAGTTTTGCTGCAGGGGTGTCTTCACAGCAACAGATGTGATCCACAACTCTCATTTTTTGTTGGCTTATGCCCTGTGGATAGATACATCAGTGGGATCCAAGCCCCAGCTGTGCTTATCTTTGGAGCAGGTATTGCAAAAACAGGCACACTCTGGAGAGTTCTGTGATGAGAGGTAGGCAAAGGGCTTAGGTCAACCAGTTCCTCCCTCTGTGCCCAGTACAGAAACTGCCCATGTCCGTGCCCAACCCTGGAAACTATTGCAGTACTATTTCTGTTGGAGGCTTTGTTCTCCCTGGTAAGCACTGTTGGGGTTGACTTGCGAATGTGACCTTGATTCAGTGGTGCAGTTTGGTAGAGCAGGGAAGTGTGGTAGCCCTCAGGGCTGTTGCTAGGAGCGGACAGACAGGCTTAGGATCAAGCTGAGGACTTCCAGAACAAAGAGCCTGAGTCTCAGTGCTTTCCCTGCAGTTAGACTCTAGCTAGTGACAGTAACTTCTATTCCATAATGCATCCAGCAACACACAGATCTGGAGGAGAGCAGCACAAAGCTGAGAAACCTGCTAGGAGTCTGCATAGCCTGGTCTGTGGCAGGCGAGCTCACACTTTGCATACTCACTTTATCCTGCACCTGGTCCATAGCAGCCGAATAAGTATACAACTTCTTTCTTCCCATATGCGCCCATGGCCTGGGGTGGTGGGTCTACATCTTTGCTAATTCAACATTCCTGGCTTCTCACCAGCCTTTGTTTATACTGTAGTCTGAGCAGAAAGTATAAAGCACTCTGCTTGCAGTCTGTTCTGTCCAACTCACCTGACCACAGTCTGTGTGCCAGACCCTTCTCATCTGCAGAAGAGCTAGACAAGATCCTGGTGGAGCACTGTGGTGGATCACCAACTGTCATGGTATAACCCCAGCCGGCAACTAGCACCACACAGCTGCTCGCTCACTCCCCAACAGGATGGGGGGAGAGAATCGGAAGAGTAAAAGTGAGAACACTTATGGGTTGAGATAAAACCAGTTTAATAACTGAAATAATAATAATAATAATAATAATAATAATAATAATAATAAATTGTAATGAAAAGGAAAATAACAAAGAGAGAGAAATAAAACCTAAGAAAGACAAGTGATGCAAATGAAAATTGCTCATCAACAACTGACTGATGACCAGCCAGTCCCTGAGCAGCAGCCCCCCCACCAACCTTCCCCCTAGTTTTATTGCTGAGCATGAAGTCATATGGTATGGAATATTCCTTTGGTCAGTTGGGGTCAGCTGTCCCAGCTGTGTCCCCTCCCAATTTCTTCTGCACCTCCAACCTACTCGCTGGTGGGGTGGTGTGAGAAGCAGAAAAGGCCTTGACTCTGTGTAAGCACTGCTCAGCAACAACTAAAACATCCCTGTACTATCAACACTGTTTTCAGCACAAATCCAAAACATAGCCCCAAAAAAGCTGCTATGAAGAAAATTAACTCTACCCCAGCCAAAACCAGCACACCAACTCAGTCCAGTGGGAGTTTGATTCATGAATAAGAAAAAAAAAAATGAACATTCTCTGGGATGGCTTTAATGTTTCAACAAGGCTAAGTGCTGGGTCCTGCACTTCGGTCACAACAACCCCATGCAACGCTACAGGCTTGGGGAGGAGTGGCTGGAGAGCTGCCTGGCGGAAAAGGACCTGGGGGCGTTGGTTGACAGCTGCCTGAACATGAGCCAGCAGTGTGCTCAGGTGGCCAAGAAGGCCAATGGCATCCTGGCTTGTATCAGGAATAGTGTGGCCAGCAGGACCAGGGAGGTGATAGTGCCCCTGTACTCGGCACTGGTGAGGCCGCACCTCGAGTACTGTGTTCAGGTTTGGGCCCCTCACTACAAGAAGGACATTGAGGTGCTGGAGCACGTCCAAAGAAGGGCAACGAAGTTGGTGAAGGGTCTAGAGAACAAGTCTTATGAGGAGCGGCTGAGGGAGCTGGGGGTGTTTAGCCTGGAGAAGAGGAGGCTGAGGGGAGACCTTATTGCTCTCTCCAACTACCTGAAAGGAGGTTGTAGCGAGGTGGGGGTCAGTCTCTTCTCCCTAGTAACAAGCGATAGGATGAGAGGAAACGGCCTCAAGCTGCGCCAGGGGAAGTTTAGGTTGGATATTAGGAAAAACTTCTTCACCGAAAGGGTAGTCAGGCATTGGAACAGGCTGCCCAGGGAAGTGGTTGAGTCTCCATCCCTGGAGGTATTTAAAAGAAGGGTAGACGTAGTGCTCGAGGACATGGTTTAGTGGTGGACTTGGCAGTGCTAGGTTAATGGTTGGACTCGATGATCTTAAGGGTCTTTTCCAACCTTAATGATTCTATGATTCTATGATTCTATGTTTGAATATAATTTTTAATTCATAGAACTGATGCTTCAAGAGGAAGGCACAGCCCTCTATGTCACACCTCAAAATTGCTGACTGATATTTTATTTACATGTGTCCACTACTTTGGATGATAACTCTGGGTGGAATGCATTCCACCAAACATTCCTTATAATTTCAGGACCTACCCTACCCATGTGAAAAGACATTTTATTCCCTAGAAAACCATTGTCATCTCGAGTCCCACAAAGGAACCAAACCACATAGTCCCATGTCCTTGTGTCAAATACTGTTGAAGCCTGCTTGTCAGTCCTCACCTGAGGTGAACCAGCATGTATTTATTTATGCTACTGGGTTATTTATGTATATCTGGGTTCATTGCTAGTAAATGGGTGTAATGCAGACAGATCTGTTTAAAGGATTCCCTTTCTAGAATGTTATGAAGTTAAAGTGTTACATATTCTTGTCATAATTATTCGTCTTGTCAATAGCTAAGATTTCATTGGATTTTATCATTAGGTTACCACACAGGTTTCTTAAATAGTCACAAGTGCATGTAACCATATTCCCGCATCTGCCAATAAAAGTACTCTCCACTATAGGAGGGAAGAAAATACAGTCTTAGTTATAAGTGATACATAACACAGAAATAGTATCCTAAATACCTTGATCTATTTTTATACTACCATGTAGGAAAATGAAGTATTCAGCAAATCTTTTTTGTGTTAAGAGTTATTCCTATAAAGAATTATTCCCCAAATCTCCCTGATAAGTGCTAATGTTGTTCCTGGTAGATTTCACTTTATATATTTGAGTGCTAACATTTACAGTACATTTTCTCACTTGTTTTTAAGCCATGCTCAAATTAGCAATTAACTAAAATAGTTGCTTTTGTAAATGGAGTATAAGAATAGTTAATAATTTATATTTTTCTGATTCCAGAGTGCAACAGTGTGAAAATGAATGATTAATTTCTTGTTGATATGGGAAGGAATTTTAATCTTTTATGAGAACATCTTGGCTGTGGGTATGCTTATCTCTGAGAAAGAGAGCTGAAATTCTTCAGTGGACAATGTATGAATAATATCCGAGGCAGCACTGAAAATAAAAATAATTGAGCAAGGAACTAGTTACAATTTCCTCTTCTGTGTCTAGGATTTTTATCAGCCACTTTTCAAGCAAATTGTTAGCCCATATGGAACCTAGTATTATTTCAGAAACGTAACCATTCATTTATTAATTGAGCATTTATCTGCTTCTGTTATAGGATTCAAAAGTCCATTGTTACAAATAAGCTAAGAGGGAAATTTGGCTCATTTTTCATAAATATTCCTAAAAAGGGAATTTAATGATCAATATAAGTGTCACTGCTACTTCAGTTGTTAGGATTTCACAGGAGCTGGTTGTCTTGTCGCATTCTGGGGCCATTTCCATTTGTCCTGCAGTTGGGTTCATGCTTCCATTTAAAGATCAGCAGCGTGACTGTAAGTGCGGACCTGGTGACTGTAGGGGCAAATCAATGCTCTGTCCTCACCAGTAGCACTCTCTGGTGCAATGTCCTAAAGATATTTTTATGCAGCCTCCCTTTTCATAGGTGTAGTTTCACAAGTGTAGTTGGTAGGCAGAAAAGAAGAATGAAGCCCTGGTCAGCTCAGCAGTCTCAGCTCTCTGTTTGCCAGGTGTGCAGCCCAGAACCACTCTGCCACATGTGTATTTCCAAGAAATAAGTAAAGCCTGTTGGTACTGGATCTACTACCTAACTCACCCAGTGAAACACAGCATACAGAGGCTAATGAATTTAAAGTACTGTCCCTCGTAGACTTTTGGTACTACTGTTGATGAGATAGTGGTCACTAAATAAATGCAGGGAACAGCAAAGAAACCTTCCTAACAAAAAACAAGAAAGATGACATGACCTTCCGCTCACACGCGTGCACACACACACACATACTACCTGCATTGCTTTCACACTCTGCAGTTTTCGTGCTCAGATTCTCCCCCTGTATAAGTCATTCTTTTGTCCAGACAAGGAGGTGAAACAACTAAATGTGCTGCTAAGTCCATGGACAGTATCAGCTGTCAAAGTGAAGTGGTTATTATTCTCTTAGGCAGAAATAGTGACTTAAGACCTGTTTGTTAGCTCCTTTCTTTGGCATTTGTTCTAGCTGCTGCCTCCCTGTTCTTCTCTTTCCCCTCACTGGTTACCAAATCCTCAGGACACTCATTTTACCTTACAGTTCCTGCCCCAAGAAGAGGATGCCTTTCTTCATGCTTACATAGCACCTAAAATTAGAAAACTTTGGTCTGCATAAGCCTTCTGAATGATATTGTAGTATAAATAAACAATGACTGCTACCTTAGCTAGCCACTGGACTAATTCCTGTAGCTGAGACAGATTTCTATTCTTTTCATATTTTGCATTACTGGTATAGTGACAAAATCCAGACTTTGCAGATCCCCAGATGTAGTGGTTCATGAAAAGTCATTTCTTGGTCCTTCTCATTATAGTCTTGTTCTTTTGTCTGGGTGGGGCAAGGGTGGGAATGGTGATGGGTGTGTTGGGAGCAAGGAAAGCAAAGGCAAAGTAAGGGAAAGGGAAAATAGGTTTAACATCTTTGCGTGACTCTAAGCTGTCTTGGAAGAAACTTGTCCAGGGGTCTTGGGCTATTGCTTTTCCTAGTTTTGGCCTTCTCTTCTCATTTTATTTGAGGCAGCATGATCTCGTCAGCTTTCTATGACTGACTTTTTTTGTTTTCTCTTTGGGAAACACTCACCAGAAAAATGGCATCAGAGCATGTACAGTATACAAGCTCTTTGTGTTTGGATACTAACATACACATACCAGTACATATACTAACATTGCTGCTCCCCTGTTGGTTTTACCTTGCAGAGTGGATGCTATTGTTGGCTACAGACTCAAATGTCATCTGGGTTTGGAGTCTTCCAAGCTTATGATTTTGTCTTTGCAAATGCTGAGTTTCAGAAGTCTGTTTATATGATCTATAAACTGAAATGTTCAGTCTGAAATAGTTTCAGATATTAAACTCTAATTAAAACATTTTATGGTTGAATTATGCCTGCTTCCACTGTTATAAAAACTCTACAAGTGAAATCACATCATAGTATTTTAGACTAGATGCCTAATGCTTGCTTGTTTGTGCACTTCCTTCACCCAGACAAGCTGCCATGTTCAGGGAGCAGGACTTAGGATTCTAAAAGGCACACATTGTTTCTGGAAAAAATCAAACAAAATAATGCCATTAGTATTGCCATTTCCATGAGAGGCTTAACATTGGGGAATTTGTTAGTTTAAGTCAGTCAGTTGCCACCTTTAATTTGGTAGCTATCTTTGAAGATCATGCAGTTCCTTTAAATTCCAGGATAAATGCCATTATCCAACGTTACAAAATAGAGGGTCAGTGATCTTTTGAATGTCTCAGTGGGCAAAATAGGTGACAGGAAACAGTTCTGCCCACTTAGAGATTCATCCAAGTCCTGCTGTAAGGACTGGAAAGATATACCCATTGACTTCACTGGGAACTGGATGAGGCTTTAAACATCAATAAAATCAAAGAAATCTCACAGTGAATTGGCCTATCTGGCACACATTAAAAAAATTGTAAATTTTGAAAATGATTATTCTTGCAACATAGGCCAATTGGTCAGCTTCAAACTTGGCACAACTGTGAAGCATGTGTCCTAGGCAGTCCGCAGGAACACAATGTTCTTTTTCACTTCTGAGAGCATTGGAGACTGAAAAAAAAGGACTCAACCCAGTGCTGAAGACTAAATGCTGAAATAATGGAGCTAAATACAGAAATCAACAAATACTATAGAAAGGTAACACTTCTTTTGGAAGAAAATAAATTAACAAATCCCCCAGAAGTTGAAACATTTTTAAGGCAAGCGTACTGCTTCATTGTGCGTCCTGGAAAAAAAGAACAAAATTCAGAGAATTCTCTGGCAGAAGCTAATGGAATTTGACCTTTATATCAATGCACTGTAGAAATCAGGCAGAATTGTTGGAAAAAAAATACTAAGCATGTAATTTTCATCCTTTAACCATCTGCAGGGGGAGTGAAACTCATCCAAAGACAGGAGAAGCTACTGAGCCCTAGGCATCCAAACTGCTATGCAGAAATGTTGCTGCTCTGTCTTCAAATAGAAGTATGATTTTGCAGCACAGAGTACTAGTTGATGCTTTTAAAGCCTTGTGCAGTGGGTACGAACTCCAGAAAGAACATGTAGACTTTTAACTGCATACAAAGACACAAGCGAAAATGGCAGTCGAATATTGTGGTTGATGTAATGTGCAAATAGAGCACAACACATGCACGCTTAGGCTTGAAAGCAGCCACTGCAAAACTGGTTTTGATTGCCCTGATTTCCCACAAAGGAAGCTTCTCATACCTAGAAAGCAGAAGTAATGTCATTAATGGCAATGGAGCTTCACTACAATAAAAGAAATATGAGGTTCAGTATCTGTACCATGCTGCTAAACCATAATCTCAAGAGATCTCGAGTCTAGTGTTCTTATAGCTCAGCATTCTGCAGTTACATAGCAAAAGATACTTTGGAATTGCTTCTTTCATGTCTTTGGGGGTAGACTGCACTGGTAAAACAACATATCACAGTATATACGATCAGTAACTAAATATTCCTGTTACCTAGATAGCTGCTTCTCTCCTGTAATTGTACCTTTCCAAGGAAAGTGAATTCCTGAAGAGTATAGTTGCAGTTGTTAAAGGGACTTGAGAATTTGGTTTTCAAACAAAGATATTAAAAAGTCACTGTTTAAAAAACAAGTCTATGCAATTTTAAATTAGCATTTTATTTTAGAACCCCGAAGTTTCAGCTGTCTTTTGTTTTGCTTTTTAATTCCAGATGTTGCATGTGATCTGGAGTTCCCATCTTCCTCCTCTGCTTCCCTGCTGGCTCTGAGTGCCTTTGTGACTCTGTGACACCAAGGTCAGTGAAGAAGAAGGGGGAGGAAGTGCTCCAGGCGCCGGAGCAGAGATTCCCCTGCAGCCGCTGGAGGTCCTGGAGGGGTTCCCCCTGCAGCCCATGGAGGTCCACGGTGGAGCAAGTGGATGGTCTCGAAGGAGGCTACGACCCCGTGGAGAGCCCGCACAGGAGCAAGCTTCTGGCAGGGCCTGTGACTCCATGGAGAGAAAAGTCCATGCTGGAGTAAGTTTTCTGGCAGGACCTGTGACCCCGTGGGGGACCCGTGCTGGAGCAGTCTGTTCCTGAAGGGAACTACACCCCATGGAAAGCATATGTGGAAAGGACCCACGCTGGAGCACTTCATGAAGAACTGCAGCCCGTGGGAAGGACCCACACTGGAGAAGTTTGTGGAGGACTGTCTCCCATGGGAGGGACCCCACGCTCGAGCAGGGGAAGAGAGCGAGGAGGAAGGAGCAGCAGAGACAATGTGTAATGAACTGACCGCAACCCCCATTCCCCATCCCCCTGTGCCACTCGGAAGGAGGAGGTAGAGAAAATCAGGAGTGAAGTTGAGCCTGGGAAGAAGGGAGGGGTGGGGGGAAGGTGGTTTTAGATTTGTTTTTATTTCTCATTATCCTATGCTGATTTGATTGTTAATAAGTTAAATTAATTTCCCTGAGTCAAGTCTGTTTTGCCCGTGAAAGTGATTGCTGAGTGATCTCCCTGTCCTTATCTTGACCCACAAACCTTTCATTATATTTTCTCTCCCCTGTCCAGCTGAGGAGGGAGAGTGATAGAGTGGCTTAGTGGACACCTGGCATCCAGCCAAGATCAGCCCACCACAATCACAATGCGGAAACAAGGCTGGCAGGCAAACACGGAGGGACGGGGCAAGGAGAGCGCCATAGGGAACATTCCTCTGTTTCACTGTTGGTTATTTTGACACTGCATCCAAGCTGCAGATGGGGGAATGGAAAACACAGGAGGAGGCTCACGCAGGATTGGAGATGGGGTGGCAAGTTGTTTGGGACAGTAAATGAAAATGCAGAAAGTAGGATCAGAGGTTTGAAACAGTGTGCAGAAAACAGCTAAGAATGAATCCAGATGTGGAAATAGAAAAGGGCAGACAATTCCAATTGTATCTCATCTCCCAGTCTAGTTTTACTGCACATTTCTGCTCAGCTAACTGTTGCTGTCTGTCCTAATGTATGTTTAAAAGCTAACAATGTTTTAGGATGAAAGATGGATAACAGACCATATGGTGCTGTTATTTTAGGTTTCTTAGCTCCAACTCAACTAGACAATTAAGCATGTTTTCAATATGTTAAGGTTATCTGTACAAGCCAGAAAGGGCTGCAAACCTCAGACCAGAACTGTCCCATGAACTTCACTGAGCAATGCAAGCAAAAATACCTTGCTCTTACACTGAAGCAAAAGTCAGGGTTCTGATGAGGGCAGAAGAAGGTCTGTTTGGATTATGTGTTTGTGGAGGCAGTGGGCACCTGTCTATGAAGAAGGAAGGAGGGAAAGAAGGAAGGAAGAAGAAAGGAAAGAAGGCAAAGCAAACTACAGTTACCTAGTTTGTGTAATGTATTATTGCTTTAGGCTGTACATTAGGGCCTCCTGATGTCCATTCATTCTCCAGTCAGGTGGAGAACTCTCTTATGAATTACATTGTTGTCAGAAAAGGTCCCAACCCAAAACATTTCATAGAAATATAGATAGGATTTTCAAAGTATTCAGATTTTCAGAGAATCTCCTTCTAACTCAACCAGCTGGATTCTGAAGACCTGGACTTCTGTTGACAGGATGGGGGTACCATGCCTATCACCCAGCATGTGCCTGGGGACTAGCACTCCAGGGCAGTTGGTCAGCCCTGACAAGGAACTGCCTTGGGGCCAGGAACTTCAGGGCCTAGAGTCTCTGACTCAGAGCCAAAAATTCAGAAATCCAGAGCTTCTAGCATCAGCAGCCGTAGGGCAGCCCAAATGTTTGAACTGTGCACATGTCCAGCATTTCTAACACTTTCAGTATTATTTCCTTCTTGACTGAGGGATGGTCTTCCCTAATGTAGGAAAGTCTCTACACGTTACCTTTTTTCACTCTTTTTTTTTTATTTTTGATAGATTTCTAAACCTCTTAGCTCTGTCAGCTACCGTGCGTCTGATTTTAGTTATTTTCTGAAGGCTAGGTATTGAATATCCTATCATATCACTGATCAAATCCCTGTAACATAAAGATGTTGGTGTCATCTGATTCTTCCACATGTTTTGACTTAGAGTCAGAATGAAGCAGAAAAAGGTGTATTTGCTATTACAGAGGATATGCAAAACAGTGCTCCACTTACTGGGAATAAAGGTATAAATCAGTACCTCTCAGTACAGTCAGGCAATCTGTAAGTATGGTTGCTAACAAACCCCCAAAGGAAAGAGTTTTCCTTTCTCACAAGAAAATGCTTATCCCTAATCAGGGCGAAGAATGAAATCTTGAGGGGAAAAAACAAACAAAAAAAAAATTGAAAGTTTCAGAGTAAAAAGAAATTCCAATCCAGACTGGGAAAATTTTTTGTTTGATAAATTTGAATTTCCCACAAGAAACAGATTTCACTGAAAAAAATTAAATCATCTCTTGTTTCCCAATTTGGTCTTCATAGCAGGACATGCTGGATTTGACCTCCTAAGTGCTGAAGCCCAGGCTTCTATTACTGCATGCACTGTAGTGTACAGTTCCTCCCAGAAATCTACTGATGTTTAAGGATTACTTAGGTGGTTTGCTCCACTGTTCTGGTTGAAAGGACCCCTTAATTTAACACCTAGGAACCATGGCTACACTTGTGGTCATGCCAATGTAATCTGCTATTATATATAATTCTTCTTCCTCCCTGCTTTAGAAAATTATCATATTCCTTCATAGTTTGTGTTTTACTATATGAAGCAAACTAGGCTCTTCTAGTGTCTTGTGGCCTCCTCTAATCTCCTCTCTCCCCTCCATTCCTCCCTCATTATAGTCTGAACTAATCTTTCTCAAATATGACAACGCAAGTTTGAATGTAATTGTATAAAAGTGGTTTCATGAGTTCTTGGTACTCTGACTGTAACAGTACTCCATTTCTGTTGGAAGTACTTCTCCTAATACACGCTAGTATGATGTTTGCCTTTTTTTCTGACTGCATTGCATTGGCAGCTTATAGCTGTTCTTTACTCAACTTCATACTAAGCTCTTACTCCTCACAAGTCATTTCCAACTGATGTTTTTGTTATGAGTCAAATTCTTCACAATCCAAGTACACAGAATTTCCATTGGGCAAAAAACGTTTTTTCTCCTAAAAATGTGGAGTAATTTCATTGCAGTGTTCGTGATGTCATGAGGTGCTAAGAAGTTTTAGCTTGAACTGATTTACAGTGCTCTGAAAAGTACTCTGTGGCTTTGCCATGCACAGAAAATGCCTAATGGTTGTGCCAATAAAAATTCTATTGCATATCACATCATTGGTATTACTAATTGCATATCATTCATTTGGATCTTTTTACATCTGAGTCAGCACCAAAAATACAAAGGATATTCTGAAAAACATCCAATTTAAACTAACAATAAATTTAAGGAATTTCAGAAGACTCTCTTAAAGTTTAGCTCTCTAAATGTAAAAAACTTAAGTATTGAAAAGTAAATTCACAAAACCATTTTTTGCCCTTACTATTGATCCTTCATCCTATTCTTTCTGATTGACATGAGACATGCTAACAACTGCATAGAATTGCCTTAGGTATAAGTTTTGCAAAATTCTTAACTGTAATGCGGAGAAAATATGGTGTATTGCTTCTTCCACATCAAGGAACAACCTCTACAATTGTATTTTTAATACCATAGCACTGAGAGGTTACTTTGCCAAAGGAGAGTGACTGCAGTATTTGGTAGTTTTCAGAATTGCCTATAGTAAAAAATCTTACTTTAAACTAAAAATCCATGCCAGTGAAAATGGCAGTACCTGACATTATGTGTATAAGAACATTGCAAATATAGATTTATTTAGTAAACAGAAATTGAAATTTGCTTATTGTAACTTTTCACATTCATCTTGGAAATGAAAATTGCTCTTAAGTACGTCTGATATCTTCTGTTGCAGATATCTGATCTGAACTGAATTCTCTCAGTGCCAGGAGGCACACAAGGCGTGAACATCGTTCTTCCACTTCGATCGGTCTGCAGCTGCGTGCCGTGCTGCTCTCAGCCTCCACCATCCGACGCCAGGTCGTTTTTGGACAACCCCGCTTTCTTCTTCCCTCTGGAGTCCACCCAAGGGCCACAGCGCAGTCTTCTGTTGTTTTTTTCAGGACATGACCGATCCAGTTCCATCTCCTCCTCCTCACTTCGTTACTGATTTTCTCCATCCCCGCCATTTCTGATGCTCGTCGTTTCTGCAACTTTTTATTTTTTTTCCGGGAGGAGGTAGTTGGCCTCCTGCCCAACCCCCATGACTTGGAGGGCCAGTGGTTTTTCTGTCAGGGTGGCCTTCCCTTAGGCTGCGTTGGTTCGCGGCACCTTCTTCAATTTTATCCAGTGCACCCTCCAGAGAGGGATCCCCTATCCACCACCCAGGGGACGCACCTTCTAGCCGTGCAGCCCCAGCCGAAGGCTGTTGCAGATATATGTATCTTTATATATTTGCTTAACAAAATCCATCTGTACTCATCAGCTTTTGTCTCTCCATCAAATATAAAACAAAGATAATGATTCTTAAGCAATAAAATGCTAACAGTTCTAGAAACATGCTTATGTGCAAGTTATGTGGGCATCTAAATCTTACTACTGGATGACATTTTTTCAGCGATAAAATTAGAGAGTCTTTAGAATTTCTTGCCATGGAACAGCATGGTGCATTTGCCAGCCTCAATTGTTTAAAAAAGGGGAAAAAAAAAGAATAAAAAGATCCAGTTCACAAAAAGCTTAAGATGTTGGTTTAAAAACAATGAGATTTTAAATAAAAATACATGCTGGGGCCTGTTTATTTACCTAAAGATGTTTGAACCTGCAGCATTCCTTTTTCATGTTTGGCTTAAAAGGCCAGTATGTGGAGTGCTATTTATTTATTTGTGTATTTTTGTAGTGAAAGCTGAGATTCTGATGTAGTCCTTAGCTCCTTAAGAGAGACATTGTGAGAGTTGCCAAAATGGTGTGCAATTCTCATCATTGACTTGAGAATATTTTATCCAATTTTGAGGTACTTCTATCATTTAGAGTAGATTTTTGAAAGTACAGTAACAACTGTCTCTGATTCTTGTGGTGCCAGAATTAGGACAAGAACACAAATATACCCACTAAGTAGCACACTGACATTGCTATGGAATGCAAGGCTACTAGAGAATTATGCACTTAGTGGCTCATATGATGTTGGGCTTTTTCTCTTAATAGCAGTATGGTTATAGTGCATATGGGCAATTGGCTCAGCATTAGAATAGATGACCTCACCTACTGACACAGAAGAATTACTTATGGAGATTAGAAAGCATGCCTTTAAGAAAGCAGAGTCTCTGAAACAAACGGAGTAGTCCAACACAATCCAAAGTTATGAGTCTTGCTGACAGAAAAGCTAATCAACAGTACTGTTACAACAGCAGTGAAGGAATGCAAAAGAAAAATGTTGGAGTTTGGCTGCTTCCGGACAGTCAGGTAGCAGTTTGTCAAGAATGCCTTGCATTATTTGTGGTAGGCAACGAGTCTGCCAGTTTCTCCCTGAGATGCAGGTCTCTTCACATCTTGATGTACCTTTGTCATGTGGAGATGTATCCTAAATGCTGGTTGATAGGCTTGCAAGAGGCTCACAGGCATGAGGACAAAACCCTGGGAGACTCCAGGAAATTATTCTTGGTAGAAGCTACCAGAAAGTGCTTTTGCTACCCCTGATTGTCACAGTATGGAGCATGAGCCATGTTATCCCACTAATTTTAAGCAGCTATTTGAAGTATTAATTTGGTGTACTAAGCCTTAAATTGTTTATATCCTTGCTATACGAGAAGTTCCTCCTGTTTCTTAGCTTAGTTGAATTCATGTTGATTTATGTCTGCTCGTCTGACAGTTATGTTCAGTTTCATCCTCCTCCCCTCCCTTTTATTGTAATTTTACAAAAATTTTGAAATGGAAAACAATTCTAAACCAAAACCCACTTTCTTTTAACTTCATTCTGACAACAGAGGATGCTTTGGCCAATTTGTGAATCACGAGATTTTTTAAAAAACAGTTCTACTAGCAATTTTGGTTTGAATGAATGGGTATTTTGACATATGGGCATAAGGAATTTCCCAACTAGCTACTTCCCATGAGATTTGTATTTTTATATCTAAAGCTACTGAACTGCAGTTTTAGTGTAAATGTAGAGAAATCGTAATACGTGATCGATTATAACCAACTATGACTAACCAGTGATGGAGGGATTTTAGAACCAGGCCCCTTGTAAGACGAGACTGACCAAGGAGAGAAGATGTTGTCTTTTGTTATATTGGTCAGTGATACCATAAAATGCATGCAAATCTCTCAGCATGTGTGGTGGGTTAACCTTGACTGGACACCAGGCGCCCACCAAGCTGCTTTAGCACTCCCCCTCCTCAGCTGGACAGGGGAGAGAAAATATAATGAAAGGCTCGTGGGTCAAGATAAGGACAGGGAGATCACTCAGCAATTACCATCACGGGCAAAACAGACTTGACTCAGGGAAATTAATATAATTTATTAACAATCAAATCAGAGTAGGATAATGAGAAATAAAAGCAAATCTAAAACCACCTTCCCCCCACCCCTCCCTTCTTCCCAGGCTCAACTTCACTCCTGATTTTCTCTACCTCCTCCCCCCGAGTGGCACAGGGGGATGGGGAATGGGGGTTGCGGTTAGTTCATTACATGTGGTCTCTGCCACTCCTTCCTCCTCATGCTCTTCCCCTGCTCCCACCCACGGGAGACAGTCCTCCATGAACTTCTCCAACATGGGTCCCATGGGCTGCAGTTCTTCATGAACTGCTCCAGCATTGGTCCTTTCCGTGGAGTGCAGTCCCCTTCAGGAATGGACTGCTCCAGCGTGTGTCCCCCACAGGGTCACAGGTCCTGCCAGAAGACCTGCTCCAGCGTGGGCTCTCCACATGGTCACAGCCTCCTTCGGGTGCATCCACCTGTTCCAGTGTGGGGTCCTCCACGGGCTGCAGGTGGATATCTGCTCCACTGTGGACCTCCATGGCCTGCTGGGGGACAGCCTGCCTCACCATGGTTTTCACCATGGGCTGCAGGGGAATTTCTGCTCTGGCACCTGGCGCACCTCCTCCCCCTCCTTCTTCACTGACCTTGGTGTCTGCAGAGTTGTTGCTCTCATATATTCTCACTCCTCTCTCCCAGTTGCTCTTGCACAGCAGTTTTTCCCCCTTCTTAAATATGTTATCACAGAAGTGCTACCACTGTCGCTGATTGGCTCAGCTTTGGCCAGCGGCAGGTCCGTCTTGGAGCTGTCTGGCACTGGCTCTATCAGACATGGGGGAAGCTTCTGGCATCTTCTCACAGAAGCCACTCCTGTAGCCCCCCTGCAACTAAAATCTTGCCACGAAAACCCAATACAGCATGTTTTAGCAATACAAGACCATAAAGAGGGAGTCATAGTTTAGCTTTTTTCTTCTACAGCAGCATGGTTTGGTAATTTCAAGATGTATTTCAAGTGATTCAGAGGCACACCAAGAAATGAGAACAACTGCCTTCCTGAATAATTATAATTCATTCTGAAAATGTTAGGTCAACAAAATTCACCTAGATCTACTCTACTGCTTAAAACAGGGCCACCTTAGATTTAAAACTTAATATTGTGGTAAGAACTACTTAAAAATATCGGCACAGTTAGTCTGCTCAGAGACAAGCTACTGCATACTACTGATAGTAGGGGATATTCATATTATACTGGGTACTGGTGTTTTGCCAATATGATAATTATGTGAGTTGCAACACAACTACGCATATATTTTATGCATTGTATATAGCCAATTGGACAGGTGGCTATATTAGTCTCATGCAAAATACTTAAAAAATATTCACTGCCTGCGTTTCTTTGAATCCTGCCTGAGGGACAGAACAAGGAGTGGAAAGCTGTTTTCAGCCCTCACTCCCAAGTTCATTGACAGCAATCAAGGAAGGGCACCAAGGAGATAGATGATGAAAGCTGTTCCCTGGCTCTTTCAAGCTGATTTGGTTCAGAAACCACTTCAAAGGATGTAGTCAGGTGTACACCTCTTGGTTTTACATCTGTGGAGCTGCATCTGCGAGGATTCTCTCTCCTCCTCACCTTCTCCAAACACTCTATCCTGGGCTGGCTGGTGCATGCTGGAAGCTGGCTGCATGGCTTTTCACATGTGCATCTTTTACAGAAAAGACACAATTATACCATACAATTTTTTCTAAGAACCATCTTAAGAATATTCTAACCAGCATTACATACAGCATCCAAAATACTGAGCCAGCCAATCAGAGCAAATCATCTAAAACTTTTAGTACTAGTCTTTTAAAAGGGAATTCCCATTCATTAGTTGTAATGGATGGGAACTACATTACAATCTTTTGATAGCTCAGTGGGCTATATCTGGTTCTACCCATAAACTTCCAATTGTCTGCAGACTTCTCCTTATTCACATCTATCTTACGCATTTGGAATAAAAAGCCAAGTATCAATCTGAACATGTTAGCCTTCAAGACACGTGAGACAGACTAAATCACCTGCTGTGGCTTTACTCTGTCTGCGTGGTCTGTGTTGCAACACTTTGGATTTTCATAGTCTCTGAAAGACCTAGAGGCTTGAGGGTTGCTACTGTTTAAAATTCAGCTGGAGCCTGATATAGCTCTGCAGTTAAATGCTAAGCATTTTTGTCAGTCTATGGGAAGGGTGGGTCTGAGAATATTGACAGAGATGAGAAAGGATAAACTGCAATTCCTTTATAGACTTCTATTTAAATGAAAGGCCGTAAGGATCCTACATTTCACCTTGTTTACATTAGTTCATTTCTAGGACATGGAGAGTAAAAAGTAAGGCCTGAGAGCACAGGATCACACTCCACCTTCAGTTGCTGAGAGTTTTGCCTGAGCAAGAACAGCATGGCACGGTGCGCAGTAACAACAGATACATCTGTGAGAGCTGGTCGGATTTCTGCATACATAGACATTAACCAGAATCATACATGCGGAGTGTTTGTCACTTTGCTGTGTGGTAACAGCTGATACTGCTCAGTCCTTCCCCTCTTCTATTTGGAAATTTCCCTCGAGTGCATGGTGTCTAATGCAATGGCCAAATATGGCTTAACTGTGTCTAACTCTGGTGTTGGTTGGTGACAATAATATTCAGGATATAAATATCCTAATTCTGGCTTAACCTTGGGCCACCAGACTGCATGACGAAAACATGCAGAGGACCAAATATGTACTTGGAGGACTATAACTTATAGCTGCCACAGTTGACAGGCATTCCCATTCAGAAGACCCCTAAAGATTCACACATAGCTAATGTGCTGCCCCCTGAAATCTTGTTGGCAAGGACTTATTCAATTTTAGGACCACTGATCTTTCTCAGGACAGTTGCACATCTATCTTTTTGTTCTCACCAGTACTTGCCTTTTTTATTGCGTAGTACTTAAAAATGTCAGTATTGATAGCCCTTTAAAATTCACCTATGATTTGTAGCAGAACAGAGAAGCTTTGCACAGGATTAATGACTTGAAAACTGTTAATCAATCTCATTAATAATTATCTGGACAGTAACCCTGATATCACTGGTTGCTTCCAGAAGAAAAGAGAAATGATACTTTGCTTCTTAGTTAGGAAGCTAGATAGTCAGGAATTTACTCGACTCCATAAATATCTACAGTTTCATCTGAGGAGAAATATAAGCAGCACCCAAATATCTATGAAGGAGCCTAAAGTGCCAGAACAGTATATTAGAAAATGGATCACTTTTTTTACGTTACCCACTTTAGGCCCTCTGATAACTAACTCTCACTATATCTGCAGCTAACAAACTGTAGCAAGGAGGAATGTTCTGTGAGTGCTGGAGAGCAGGAACTGTTTTAGCACTAGGAAACACAGCAGCTGAGATGCACTGCACGAATACGGCCAACATATGCAAACCAAACATTACAAATCAGGTGCTTAAGAAATGGCACACACAGAGACTCTTCATAAGTACTTCTCTAATACTGGAAACCCCTCAAGGACTTGCACAAAAAACACACACTGAATGATTAATAAGGAAAACTCATCTGGATTTATTTGCAAACATCATGCTTCATTGTCTGTGTCTTACAAATTTACACATTACTTCATCCCAGTAATATCATTATAAGGTTGCATGGTATTGACCAAGGTTAAATATCACTCATTTTATTTCAATCTATAAACTGAAGCCAATCGACATGCCTTGATATCACTACTCCAAATTCTCAATAGGATTGAATAATAGAGAAGAGGTAAATCAAAGTTAACTACTTTAGCTCCAGCCAGTCTGTCTCCACTCAAAGCATCCATTCAGCTGGGAAGCACATCAAAATTTATAGCATAGACATTTACTGTGAAAGGCTTTAACAATATGAGGAATCCTATACTCGTGTCTTGAAAGCCAATAATATGATGCAGAGCCTATATTTGCACTGTCCTACAGGAGTTCTTGGTGGCTGACAGCAACAGCAAACAAGCATTTATTGGCCTGTGAATCTTATTTCATCTGTGTACACTGACACTGGATTTGTTTTCCTTAAAGCTGAAAACAACATAAGATTAGAAATGGTAATGACTCCAGCCTTTTTCTTCTACTTCCAACTGAGAGTCCAGAATCACAGAAGACTGATACAGTTCTCCATCAAAAGGCTGGGCAACACAGTCCTGTGTTTCCAGCATCATAACTAAGCAACACAGAACATCAAAATTCTTGCACAGGGAATACAGAGCAAAGTTATTTTCCTAGAGAGCAGAACTAATGTTCTTTCATGTTCATGAAAAGAACCAAGATTGCAAACATTTATATTGCCAGCAACTTCATGCTTTCATTCTTGATATTACCACTGATGATATGAAAGAGATGAGCATCTGAATTACCCTCTTACTGTGAAACGATAATCATCTTGGCTGGACAAACTCTCACAGCTTTTAAGAAAGACCCTTGAGTGGATCTGAGCTAGCAGAAGTATATCCTTGCTTTCTCTTTTGACCATAAGTTTAATTTCATTGCATATTCCTCATGAGAAACATACATGGCTAAAGCAATGCATAGGATATATATGTTCCACTGTTTCCCTTTATGCTTGGAAAAATGGAAATCAGGTGAATTAGTCCCACACCATTTTTTCCAGATTGGGGTCCAATCAGTTGTAGAAGGTAATTGCACAGCTGTCAGAGTGAGTGCCCTTTGCAAAATATGTATTGCTTACAATCTGTTTGACAAAGCCTGAATTTTAGTAAAAGAGATTACTCTTTCCCTCATGAATGTAACAAGGTACTTTTTGGCAAACAGGAAGGACAGGAGATAGGCTGACCTCAAAAGGCTCTTGATTTAATCATTGACCTATGATTTCTTTTTACTTTGAAAAAGAAGGATTTCCTTTAGACCTATGACCTTCAGCCTGTGCTTCTAACATTCTTTACAGCCAGAGAGGATGAAAAGCCATTGCAGCTGTGATCTACATTTTGTACAGCAGTGAAACGCATTGCTGCCTGCAGAACATCAATTGCTTAAGATTGCAACCCAGAAGCAAAGAAAGATCTTTGTTAGCACTCTCTTATATCACTGAGTAGTAATTTTATCAGATGTGTCAAGTCAGAAGTCCAATCTACCAGAGGGATGCTCAAACGATAGGGACTTTCCCAGATCCTCAGTGGACATACAAATAGGAAAACAACCTTGCATTCATGTAGCAGGAACCTTCATGCATTCAAGAGTAATCAGCTCACAGCATGTTATGATATGGATTGTATGATAGTTTTCAAAGGTTTCTGCTATCCTAGCCAAAATAGGATAAAGTGAATGATTATATGAACTATTGGGGGGGGCTGCCAGATGTAACTACGTTTACTTAGCATTTCACTTGCTTTGTTTACTTATTTAAAGGTTCGATATTTGCATCTGTGAAACCCTTCTGTGGTTTTTTTTTTGTTTTTTATAACTAATTTGGTAATAATATTTACCCCTCTCCTCTCCCGCACTTCCCATCCAGAAAACTTCAGTGGTTCAACCTCCCCTTACCTTTTGCTCTCTAAGTTTGCTTAAGCAAATCTAGGAAAGGAAGTTGTGCTTAGAACTTAAAAAATGTACTAGCTGGTAATGGATAGAAAGTTTAAGTTTGATAAACCATCATAGCATCCTTTCAAAAGCAACTTCTCTTCCTGGCTTACATTTACCCTGAATAGCTCACCTTTTCCCCATTCTGGTGCCTTTGTCTTTTCTTGTGTTTACTAATTGCTTGCCAATGGCTATGCATTTACTTCTCAGGAAGAAGGTTTTTAATCTGACATGACTAATCCATATTAAGGAAAAAACAAAGTGAAAAGTGGAAACAAAATACCATAAGGCAAGCTATGTGAAGGCAAGTATGGCCTGTAGTGCTAACCCTGCCAAGTTTATCTTGTGATACAACTCCACTTTGTTGCTAAAGCAAGTGAGGGGAGGAGTGTCGGTCATTCTGTTATAAAACTGCTAGAGCTGATGATAAGAGTAAGAATATAAAAGTAAGACTTTCCTTTCCATTAGATATTACAAAATTGGAAGAGAAAGACATTCCATCTTGTTCCAAAATGTCTTTAGAAACTTCAAAGCTTCTTGGAAAGGGGAAATTCCTGTGACATTTCATTTTGAAATCATGACAAGCATTTCATTTCAGATATTTCAAAGCAAACTTCTACCAAGAACAGAAGCAAC
Organism: Platalea leucorodia; assembly: GCF_965183815.1. Taxonomy (NCBI): domain Eukaryota; kingdom Metazoa; phylum Chordata; class Aves; order Pelecaniformes; family Threskiornithidae; genus Platalea; species Platalea leucorodia. The sequence goes on along the minus strand of NC_138859.1, from coordinate 11,687,987 downwards.
CACAGCTCTTATGTGCCACTTAGCTGCACTTAGCAAATCTGAAAACCCCTGGACTGCTGATCTCTAGGGCAGATAGGTACTTCCAAGGGTGCCAACCTATTAAAACTTAGGCCATGAACCTGAGGTTGCATTATAGGTGGGTGGCCAAGCCTACAGTTAAGCAAACGGGCAAGCTTCTGATAGAAATCTGTCTGGCAGGCAACTTTTGCAGCCCTCCTTGTAGGAAAAGTTCCCAGTCTGTCCCCAGATTCCTAGATCAGTATTTCCCCGTGAGCTGATTTCATGCTATTGATTTAGCATTTTTTAATAGAAAAATAAGATCAATTTAGAAATTTCTGAGCAGTTCTAATAAAATTGGTTACATAAAATCAGGCATTATTCCCATTTCTTTTTATCTCAGATTCCCTTGCTTTTCTTTTGGGTGACTTCATTTTCATTGCAGACAACCTATTAGATCCTGTTCTCTCTCATGTCCCTTAGCTTGCAGCTCCTATTGAGCTTGTTTTCTGAGTCAGGTCCTTCATATCGCATCTGTTTGCTTGGTCTTTACCAACAAATGCTCTTTCCCTCACTAATCTTCCAAACTAATTCTGCTATTTCTTAAAAGTACTAACCTCCCTTCATATTGTGAAGAAGTTTTTGATATTCTCTAGGAAAGGAACATTCTCCTCACAGTAGTATGTTAGAGCAGATAGTTTTATATAAATCTTGTTCAAGCAATCCTAAAAAATATTCAGAGATATTGTCCTGGTTTCAGCTGGGATAGAGTTAATTTTCGTCTTGGTAGCCGGTATGGGGCTGTGTTTTGGGTTTAGGATGAGAACAATGTCGAGGATACACTGATGCTTTGGTTCCTGCTAAGTAGTGCTAAGCTGTCTCTAAATAGGTGCTAAGAGGCGCTCACACTGGTCAAGGACTCTTCAGCTTCCCCTGCTCTGCCGGGTGCACAAGAAGCTGGGAGGGGGCACAGCCAGGATAGCTGACCCAGACTGGCCAAAGGGCTATTCCATACCATATGACGTCATGCTCAGTATATAAGCTGGGGGAAGAAGGAGGAAGGGGGGGACATTGGGCATGATGGCGTTTGTCTTCCCAAGTAACCGTTACGCGTGATGGAGCCCTGCTTTCCTGGGGATGGCTGAACACCTGCCTGCCGATGGGAAGTAGTGAATAAATTCCTTGTTCTGTTTTGTTTGCGTGCACGGTTTTTGCTTTGCCTATTTAACTGTTCTAATTTATTTTACTTCAATTATTAAACTGTTCTTATCTCAACCCACGAGTTTTCTCCCTTTTACCCTTCTGATTCTCTCCCCCATCCCACTGGGGGGGAGTGAGCGAGCGGCTGCGTGGTGCTTAGTTGCTGGCTGGGGTTAAACCACGACAGATATCTAATTGGGGAATATGTAGCTTTTAGCTGACTTCTGTGCACTGTGCTACACAGGACCATATTCTGAACTGACTAGCATTACTAAAAGGCTGAGGCCCCCTTGGAGTCCTGATAAACCATTTCTGGTTATTAACAGGTTGCCAATGACTGACGATGGTGTGTGCTGTCTTTCCACATTAATGCGGCTTTTCTAGTAATCCTCACCTTATATCAGCAATCTCACCACATTTGAGTCAAATTTCCTAACTGCCTCCCAAAGCACTTCATACTGAATACATGTGAAACGACAAACATATTGCTGTCAGATATGCAGTTTTTCATGTGACACATATTTTGAGCTGAAAATTTTACTTCATGCTTGTTGAAACTTCTTCCTACTCTGAAATATATCTAAGGCCAGATGTGCACACCTCCTATCATTTGTCATGGATGACCTCTGAAAGGCAGTAAGATTTGCTCAAACATATGCTTCCTCAGAGGGTGCACCACTTACTTACACCATTGTTGGAATTGTTGGAAAAAAAATACTAAGCATGTAATTTTCATCCTTTAACCATCTGCAGGGGGAGTGAAACTCATCCAAAGACAGGAGAAGCTACTGAGCCCTAGGCATCCAAACTGCTATGCAGAAATGTTGCTGCTCTGTCTTCAAATAGAAGTATGATTTTGCAGCACAGAGTACTAGTTGATGCTTTTAAAGCCTTGTGCAGTGGGTACGAACTCCAGAAAGAACATGTAGACTTTTAACTGCATACAAAGACACAAGCGAAAATGGCAGTCGAATATTGTGGTTGATGTAATGTGCAAATAGAGCACAACACATGCACGCTTAGGCTTGAAAGCAGCCACTGCAAAACTGGTTTTGATTGCCCTGATTTCCCACAAAGGAAGCTTCTCATACCTAGAAAGCAGAAGTAATGTCATTAATGGCAATGGAGCTTCACTACAATAAAAGAAATATGAGGTTCAGTATCTGTACCATGCTGCTAAACCATAATCTCAAGAGATCTCGAGTCTAGTGTTCTTATAGCTCAGCATTCTGCAGTTACATAGCAAAAGATACTTTGGAATTGCTTCTTTCATGTCTTTGGGGGTAGACTGCACTGGTAAAACAACATATCACAGTATATACGATCAGTAACTAAATATTCCTGTTACCTAGATAGCTGCTTCTCTCCTGTAATTGTACCTTTCCAAGGAAAGTGAATTCCTGAAGAGTATAGTTGCAGTTGTTAAAGGGACTTGAGAATTTGGTTTTCAAACAAAGATATTAAAAAGTCACTGTTTAAAAAACAAGTCTATGCAATTTTAAATTAGCATTTTATTTTAGAACCCCGAAGTTTCAGCTGTCTTTTGTTTTGCTTTTTAATTCCAGATGTTGCATGTGATCTGGAGTTCCCATCTTCCTCCTCTGCTTCCCTGCTGGCTCTGAGTGCCTTTGTGACTCTGTGACACCAAGGTCAGTGAAGAAGAAGGGGGAGGAAGTGCTCCAGGCGCCGGAGCAGAGATTCCCCTGCAGCCGCTGGAGGTCCTGGAGGGGTTCCCCCTGCAGCCCATGGAGGTCCACGGTGGAGCAAGTGGATGGTCTCGAAGGAGGCTACGACCCCGTGGAGAGCCCGCACAGGAGCAAGCTTCTGGCAGGGCCTGTGACTCCATGGAGAGAAAAGTCCATGCTGGAGTAAGTTTTCTGGCAGGACCTGTGACCCCGTGGGGGACCCGTGCTGGAGCAGTCTGTTCCTGAAGGGAACTACACCCCATGGAAAGCATATGTGGAAAGGACCCACGCTGGAGCACTTCATGAAGAACTGCAGCCCGTGGGAAGGACCCACACTGGAGAAGTTTGTGGAGGACTGTCTCCCATGGGAGGGACCCCACGCTCGAGCAGGGGAAGAGAGCGAGGAGGAAGGAGCAGCAGAGACAATGTGTAATGAACTGACCGCAACCCCCATTCCCCATCCCCCTGTGCCACTCGGAAGGAGGAGGTAGAGAAAATCAGGAGTGAAGTTGAGCCTGGGAAGAAGGGAGGGGTGGGGGGAAGGTGGTTTTAGATTTGTTTTTATTTCTCATTATCCTATGCTGATTTGATTGTTAATAAGTTAAATTAATTTCCCTGAGTCAAGTCTGTTTTGCCCGTGAAAGTGATTGCTGAGTGATCTCCCTGTCCTTATCTTGACCCACAAACCTTTCATTATATTTTCTCTCCCCTGTCCAGCTGAGGAGGGAGAGTGATAGAGTGGCTTAGTGGACACCTGGCATCCAGCCAAGATCAGCCCACCACAATCACAATGCGGAAACAAGGCTGGCAGGCAAACACGGAGGGACGGGGCAAGGAGAGCGCCATAGGGAACATTCCTCTGTTTCACTGTTGGTTATTTTGACACTGCATCCAAGCTGCAGATGGGGGAATGGAAAACACAGGAGGAGGCTCACGCAGGATTGGAGATGGGGTGGCAAGTTGTTTGGGACAGTAAATGAAAATGCAGAAAGTAGGATCAGAGGTTTGAAACAGTGTGCAGAAAACAGCTAAGAATGAATCCAGATGTGGAAATAGAAAAGGGCAGACAATTCCAATTGTATCTCATCTCCCAGTCTAGTTTTACTGCACATTTCTGCTCAGCTAACTGTTGCTGTCTGTCCTAATGTATGTTTAAAAGCTAACAATGTTTTAGGATGAAAGATGGATAACAGACCATATGGTGCTGTTATTTTAGGTTTCTTAGCTCCAACTCAACTAGACAATTAAGCATGTTTTCAATATGTTAAGGTTATCTGTACAAGCCAGAAAGGGCTGCAAACCTCAGACCAGAACTGTCCCATGAACTTCACTGAGCAATGCAAGCAAAAATACCTTGCTCTTACACTGAAGCAAAAGTCAGGGTTCTGATGAGGGCAGAAGAAGGTCTGTTTGGATTATGTGTTTGTGGAGGCAGTGGGCACCTGTCTATGAAGAAGGAAGGAGGGAAAGAAGGAAGGAAGAAGAAAGGAAAGAAGGCAAAGCAAACTACAGTTACCTAGTTTGTGTAATGTATTATTGCTTTAGGCTGTACATTAGGGCCTCCTGATGTCCATTCATTCTCCAGTCAGGTGGAGAACTCTCTTATGAATTACATTGTTGTCAGAAAAGGTCCCAACCCAAAACATTTCATAGAAATATAGATAGGATTTTCAAAGTATTCAGATTTTCAGAGAATCTCCTTCTAACTCAACCAGCTGGATTCTGAAGACCTGGACTTCTGTTGACAGGATGGGGGTACCATGCCTATCACCCAGCATGTGCCTGGGGACTAGCACTCCAGGGCAGTTGGTCAGCCCTGACAAGGAACTGCCTTGGGGCCAGGAACTTCAGGGCCTAGAGTCTCTGACTCAGAGCCAAAAATTCAGAAATCCAGAGCTTCTAGCATCAGCAGCCGTAGGGCAGCCCAAATGTTTGAACTGTGCACATGTCCAGCATTTCTAACACTTTCAGTATTATTTCCTTCTTGACTGAGGGATGGTCTTCCCTAATGTAGGAAAGTCTCTACACGTTACCTTTTTTCACTCTTTTTTTTTTATTTTTGATAGATTTCTAAACCTCTTAGCTCTGTCAGCTACCGTGCGTCTGATTTTAGTTATTTTCTGAAGGCTAGGTATTGAATATCCTATCATATCACTGATCAAATCCCTGTAACATAAAGATGTTGGTGTCATCTGATTCTTCCACATGTTTTGACTTAGAGTCAGAATGAAGCAGAAAAAGGTGTATTTGCTATTACAGAGGATATGCAAAACAGTGCTCCACTTACTGGGAATAAAGGTATAAATCAGTACCTCTCAGTACAGTCAGGCAATCTGTAAGTATGGTTGCTAACAAACCCCCAAAGGAAAGAGTTTTCCTTTCTCACAAGAAAATGCTTATCCCTAATCAGGGCGAAGAATGAAATCTTGAGGGGAAAAAACAAACAAAAAAAAAATTGAAAGTTTCAGAGTAAAAAGAAATTCCAATCCAGACTGGGAAAATTTTTTGTTTGATAAATTTGAATTTCCCACAAGAAACAGATTTCACTGAAAAAAATTAAATCATCTCTTGTTTCCCAATTTGGTCTTCATAGCAGGACATGCTGGATTTGACCTCCTAAGTGCTGAAGCCCAGGCTTCTATTACTGCATGCACTGTAGTGTACAGTTCCTCCCAGAAATCTACTGATGTTTAAGGATTACTTAGGTGGTTTGCTCCACTGTTCTGGTTGAAAGGACCCCTTAATTTAACACCTAGGAACCATGGCTACACTTGTGGTCATGCCAATGTAATCTGCTATTATATATAATTCTTCTTCCTCCCTGCTTTAGAAAATTATCATATTCCTTCATAGTTTGTGTTTTACTATATGAAGCAAACTAGGCTCTTCTAGTGTCTTGTGGCCTCCTCTAATCTCCTCTCTCCCCTCCATTCCTCCCTCATTATAGTCTGAACTAATCTTTCTCAAATATGACAACGCAAGTTTGAATGTAATTGTATAAAAGTGGTTTCATGAGTTCTTGGTACTCTGACTGTAACAGTACTCCATTTCTGTTGGAAGTACTTCTCCTAATACACGCTAGTATGATGTTTGCCTTTTTTTCTGACTGCATTGCATTGGCAGCTTATAGCTGTTCTTTACTCAACTTCATACTAAGCTCTTACTCCTCACAAGTCATTTCCAACTGATGTTTTTGTTATGAGTCAAATTCTTCACAATCCAAGTACACAGAATTTCCATTGGGCAAAAAACGTTTTTTCTCCTAAAAATGTGGAGTAATTTCATTGCAGTGTTCGTGATGTCATGAGGTGCTAAGAAGTTTTAGCTTGAACTGATTTACAGTGCTCTGAAAAGTACTCTGTGGCTTTGCCATGCACAGAAAATGCCTAATGGTTGTGCCAATAAAAATTCTATTGCATATCACATCATTGGTATTACTAATTGCATATCATTCATTTGGATCTTTTTACATCTGAGTCAGCACCAAAAATACAAAGGATATTCTGAAAAACATCCAATTTAAACTAACAATAAATTTAAGGAATTTCAGAAGACTCTCTTAAAGTTTAGCTCTCTAAATGTAAAAAACTTAAGTATTGAAAAGTAAATTCACAAAACCATTTTTTGCCCTTACTATTGATCCTTCATCCTATTCTTTCTGATTGACATGAGACATGCTAACAACTGCATAGAATTGCCTTAGGTATAAGTTTTGCAAAATTCTTAACTGTAATGCGGAGAAAATATGGTGTATTGCTTCTTCCACATCAAGGAACAACCTCTACAATTGTATTTTTAATACCATAGCACTGAGAGGTTACTTTGCCAAAGGAGAGTGACTGCAGTATTTGGTAGTTTTCAGAATTGCCTATAGTAAAAAATCTTACTTTAAACTAAAAATCCATGCCAGTGAAAATGGCAGTACCTGACATTATGTGTATAAGAACATTGCAAATATAGATTTATTTAGTAAACAGAAATTGAAATTTGCTTATTGTAACTTTTCACATTCATCTTGGAAATGAAAATTGCTCTTAAGTACGTCTGATATCTTCTGTTGCAGATATCTGATCTGAACTGAATTCTCTCAGTGCCAGGAGGCACACAAGGCGTGAACATCGTTCTTCCACTTCGATCGGTCTGCAGCTGCGTGCCGTGCTGCTCTCAGCCTCCACCATCCGACGCCAGGTCGTTTTTGGACAACCCCGCTTTCTTCTTCCCTCTGGAGTCCACCCAAGGGCCACAGCGCAGTCTTCTGTTGTTTTTTTCAGGACATGACCGATCCAGTTCCATCTCCTCCTCCTCACTTCGTTACTGATTTTCTCCATCCCCGCCATTTCTGATGCTCGTCGTTTCTGCAACTTTTTATTTTTTTTCCGGGAGGAGGTAGTTGGCCTCCTGCCCAACCCCCATGACTTGGAGGGCCAGTGGTTTTTCTGTCAGGGTGGCCTTCCCTTAGGCTGCGTTGGTTCGCGGCACCTTCTTCAATTTTATCCAGTGCACCCTCCAGAGAGGGATCCCCTATCCACCACCCAGGGGACGCACCTTCTAGCCGTGCAGCCCCAGCCGAAGGCTGTTGCAGATATATGTATCTTTATATATTTGCTTAACAAAATCCATCTGTACTCATCAGCTTTTGTCTCTCCATCAAATATAAAACAAAGATAATGATTCTTAAGCAATAAAATGCTAACAGTTCTAGAAACATGCTTATGTGCAAGTTATGTGGGCATCTAAATCTTACTACTGGATGACATTTTTTCAGCGATAAAATTAGAGAGTCTTTAGAATTTCTTGCCATGGAACAGCATGGTGCATTTGCCAGCCTCAATTGTTTAAAAAAGGGGAAAAAAAAAGAATAAAAAGATCCAGTTCACAAAAAGCTTAAGATGTTGGTTTAAAAACAATGAGATTTTAAATAAAAATACATGCTGGGGCCTGTTTATTTACCTAAAGATGTTTGAACCTGCAGCATTCCTTTTTCATGTTTGGCTTAAAAGGCCAGTATGTGGAGTGCTATTTATTTATTTGTGTATTTTTGTAGTGAAAGCTGAGATTCTGATGTAGTCCTTAGCTCCTTAAGAGAGACATTGTGAGAGTTGCCAAAATGGTGTGCAATTCTCATCATTGACTTGAGAATATTTTATCCAATTTTGAGGTACTTCTATCATTTAGAGTAGATTTTTGAAAGTACAGTAACAACTGTCTCTGATTCTTGTGGTGCCAGAATTAGGACAAGAACACAAATATACCCACTAAGTAGCACACTGACATTGCTATGGAATGCAAGGCTACTAGAGAATTATGCACTTAGTGGCTCATATGATGTTGGGCTTTTTCTCTTAATAGCAGTATGGTTATAGTGCATATGGGCAATTGGCTCAGCATTAGAATAGATGACCTCACCTACTGACACAGAAGAATTACTTATGGAGATTAGAAAGCATGCCTTTAAGAAAGCAGAGTCTCTGAAACAAATGGAGTAGTCCAACACAATCCAAAGTTATGAGTCTTGCTGACAGAAAAGCTAATCAACAGTACTGTTACAACAGCAGTGAAGGAATGCAAAAGAAAAATGTTGGAGTTTGGCTGCTTCCGGACAGTCAGGTAGCAGTTTGTCAAGAATGCCTTGCATTATTTGTGGTAGGCAACGAGTCTGCCAGTTTCTCCCTGAGATGCAGGTCTCTTCACATCTTGATGTACCTTTGTCATGTGGAGATGTATCCTAAATGCTGGTTGATAGGCTTGCAAGAGGCTCACAGGCATGAGGACAAAACCCTGGGAGACTCCAGGAAATTATTCTTGGTAGAAGCTACCAGAAAGTGCTTTTGCTACCCCTGATTGTCACAGTATGGAGCATGAGCCATGTTATCCCACTAATTTTAAGCAGCTATTTGAAGTATTAATTTGGTGTACTAAGCCTTAAATTGTTTATATCCTTGCTATACGAGAAGTTCCTCCTGTTTCTTAGCTTAGTTGAATTCATGTTGATTTATGTCTGCTCGTCTGACAGTTATGTTCAGTTTCATCCTCCTCCCCTCCCTTTTATTGTAATTTTACAAAAATTTTGAAATGGAAAACAATTCTAAACCAAAACCCACTTTCTTTTAACTTCATTCTGACAACAGAGGATGCTTTGGCCAATTTGTGAATCACGAGATTTTTTAAAAAACAGTTCTACTAGCAATTTTGGTTTGAATGAATGGGTATTTTGACATATGGGCATAAGGAATTTCCCAACTAGCTACTTCCCATGAGATTTGTATTTTTATATCTAAAGCTACTGAACTGCAGTTTTAGTGTAAATGTAGAGAAATCGTAATACGTGATCGATTATAACCAACTATGACTAACCAGTGATGGAGGGATTTTAGAACCAGGCCCCTTGTAAGACGAGACTGACCAAGGAGAGAAGATGTTGTCTTTTGTTATATTGGTCAGTGATACCATAAAATGCATGCAAATCTCTCAGCATGTGTGGTGGGTTAACCTTGACTGGACACCAGGCGCCCACCAAGCTGCTTTAGCACTCCCCCTCCTCAGCTGGACAGGGGAGAGAAAATATAATGAAAGGCTCGTGGGTCAAGATAAGGACAGGGAGATCACTCAGCAATTACCATCACGGGCAAAACAGACTTGACTCAGGGAAATTAATATAATTTATTAACAATCAAATCAGAGTAGGATAATGAGAAATAAAAGCAAATCTAAAACCACCTTCCCCCCACCCCTCCCTTCTTCCCAGGCTCAACTTCACTCCTGATTTTCTCTACCTCCTCCCCCCGAGTGGCACAGGGGGATGGGGAATGGGGGTTGCGGTTAGTTCATTACATGTGGTCTCTGCCACTCCTTCCTCCTCATGCTCTTCCCCTGCTCCCACCCACGGGAGACAGTCCTCCATGAACTTCTCCAACATGGGTCCCATGGGCTGCAGTTCTTCATGAACTGCTCCAGCATTGGTCCTTTCCGTGGAGTGCAGTCCCCTTCAGGAATGGACTGCTCCAGCGTGTGTCCCCCACAGGGTCACAGGTCCTGCCAGAAGACCTGCTCCAGCGTGGGCTCTCCACATGGTCACAGCCTCCTTCGGGTGCATCCACCTGTTCCAGTGTGGGGTCCTCCACGGGCTGCAGGTGGATATCTGCTCCACTGTGGACCTCCATGGCCTGCTGGGGGACAGCCTGCCTCACCATGGTTTTCACCATGGGCTGCAGGGGAATTTCTGCTCTGGCACCTGGCGCACCTCCTCCCCCTCCTTCTTCACTGACCTTGGTGTCTGCAGAGTTGTTGCTCTCATATATTCTCACTCCTCTCTCCCAGTTGCTCTTGCACAGCAGTTTTTCCCCCTTCTTAAATATGTTATCACAGAAGTGCTACCACTGTCGCTGATTGGCTCAGCTTTGGCCAGCGGCAGGTCCGTCTTGGAGCTGTCTGGCACTGGCTCTATCAGACATGGGGGAAGCTTCTGGCATCTTCTCACAGAAGCCACTCCTGTAGCCCCCCTGCAACTAAAATCTTGCCACGAAAACCCAATACAGCATGTTTTAGCAATACAAGACCATAAAGAGGGAGTCATAGTTTAGCTTTTTTCTTCTACAGCAGCATGGTTTGGTAATTTCAAGATGTATTTCAAGTGATTCAGAGGCACACCAAGAAATGAGAACAACTGCCTTCCTGAATAATTATAATTCATTCTGAAAATGTTAGGTCAACAAAATTCACCTAGATCTACTCTACTGCTTAAAACAGGGCCACCTTAGATTTAAAACTTAATATTGTGGTAAGAACTACTTAAAAATATCGGCACAGTTAGTCTGCTCAGAGACAAGCTACTGCATACTACTGATAGTAGGGGATATTCATATTATACTGGGTACTGGTGTTTTGCCAATATGATAATTATGTGAGTTGCAACACAACTACGCATATATTTTATGCATTGTATATAGCCAATTGGACAGGTGGCTATATTAGTCTCATGCAAAATACTTAAAAAATATTCACTGCCTGCGTTTCTTTGAATCCTGCCTGAGGGACAGAACAAGGAGTGGAAAGCTGTTTTCAGCCCTCACTCCCAAGTTCATTGACAGCAATCAAGGAAGGGCACCAAGGAGATAGATGATGAAAGCTGTTCCCTGGCTCTTTCAAGCTGATTTGGTTCAGAAACCACTTCAAAGGATGTAGTCAGGTGTACACCTCTTGGTTTTACATCTGTGGAGCTGCATCTGCGAGGATTCTCTCTCCTCCTCACCTTCTCCAAACACTCTATCCTGGGCTGGCTGGTGCATGCTGGAAGCTGGCTGCATGGCTTTTCACATGTGCATCTTTTACAGAAAAGACACAATTATACCATACAATTTTTTCTAAGAACCATCTTAAGAATATTCTAACCAGCATTACATACAGCATCCAAAATACTGAGCCAGCCAATCAGAGCAAATCATCTAAAACTTTTAGTACTAGTCTTTTAAAAGGGAATTCCCATTCATTAGTTGTAATGGATGGGAACTACATTACAATCTTTTGATAGCTCAGTGGGCTATATCTGGTTCTACCCATAAACTTCCAATTGTCTGCAGACTTCTCCTTATTCACATCTATCTTACGCATTTGGAATAAAAAGCCAAGTATCAATCTGAACATGTTAGCCTTCAAGACACGTGAGACAGACTAAATCACCTGCTGTGGCTTTACTCTGTCTGCGTGGTCTGTGTTGCAACACTTTGGATTTTCATAGTCTCTGAAAGACCTAGAGGCTTGAGGGTTGCTACTGTTTAAAATTCAGCTGGAGCCTGATATAGCTCTGCAGTTAAATGCTAAGCATTTTTGTCAGTCTATGGGAAGGGTGGGTCTGAGAATATTGACAGAGATGAGAAAGGATAAACTGCAATTCCTTTATAGACTTCTATTTAAATGAAAGGCCGTAAGGATCCTACATTTCACCTTGTTTACATTAGTTCATTTCTAGGACATGGAGAGTAAAAAGTAAGGCCTGAGAGCACAGGATCACACTCCACCTTCAGTTGCTGAGAGTTTTGCCTGAGCAAGAACAGCATGGCACGGTGCGCAGTAACAACAGATACATCTGTGAGAGCTGGTCGGATTTCTGCATACATAGACATTAACCAGAATCATACATGCGGAGTGTTTGTCACTTTGCTGTGTGGTAACAGCTGATACTGCTCAGTCCTTCCCCTCTTCTATTTGGAAATTTCCCTCGAGTGCATGGTGTCTAATGCAATGGCCAAATATGGCTTAACTGTGTCTAACTCTGGTGTTGGTTGGTGACAATAATATTCAGGATATAAATATCCTAATTCTGGCTTAACCTTGGGCCACCAGACTGCATGACGAAAACATGCAGAGGACCAAATATGTACTTGGAGGACTATAACTTATAGCTGCCACAGTTGACAGGCATTCCCATTCAGAAGACCCCTAAAGATTCACACATAGCTAATGTGCTGCCCCCTGAAATCTTGTTGGCAAGGACTTATTCAATTTTAGGACCACTGATCTTTCTCAGGACAGTTGCACATCTATCTTTTTGTTCTCACCAGTACTTGCCTTTTTTATTGCGTAGTACTTAAAAATGTCAGTATTGATAGCCCTTTAAAATTCACCTATGATTTGTAGCAGAACAGAGAAGCTTTGCACAGGATTAATGACTTGAAAACTGTTAATCAATCTCATTAATAATTATCTGGACAGTAACCCTGATATCACTGGTTGCTTCCAGAAGAAAAGAGAAATGATACTTTGCTTCTTAGTTAGGAAGCTAGATAGTCAGGAATTTACTCGACTCCATAAATATCTACAGTTTCATCTGAGGAGAAATATAAGCAGCACCCAAATATCTATGAAGGAGCCTAAAGTGCCAGAACAGTATATTAGAAAATGGATCACTTTTTTTACGTTACCCACTTTAGGCCCTCTGATAACTAACTCTCACTATATCTGCAGCTAACAAACTGTAGCAAGGAGGAATGTTCTGTGAGTGCTGGAGAGCAGGAACTGTTTTAGCACTAGGAAACACAGCAGCTGAGATGCACTGCACGAATACGGCCAACATATGCAAACCAAACATTACAAATCAGGTGCTTAAGAAATGGCACACACAGAGACTCTTCATAAGTACTTCTCTAATACTGGAAACCCCTCAAGGACTTGCACAAAAAACACACACTGAATGATTAATAAGGAAAACTCATCTGGATTTATTTGCAAACATCATGCTTCATTGTCTGTGTCTTACAAATTTACACATTACTTCATCCCAGTAATATCATTATAAGGTTGCATGGTATTGACCAAGGTTAAATATCACTCATTTTATTTCAATCTATAAACTGAAGCCAATCGACATGCCTTGATATCACTACTCCAAATTCTCAATAGGATTGAATAATAGAGAAGAGGTAAATCAAAGTTAACTACTTTAGCTCCAGCCAGTCTGTCTCCACTCAAAGCATCCATTCAGCTGGGAAGCACATCAAAATTTATAGCATAGACATTTACTGTGAAAGGCTTTAACAATATGAGGAATCCTATACTCGTGTCTTGAAAGCCAATAATATGATGCAGAGCCTATATTTGCACTGTCCTACAGGAGTTCTTGGTGGCTGACAGCAACAGCAAACAAGCATTTATTGGCCTGTGAATCTTATTTCATCTGTGTACACTGACACTGGATTTGTTTTCCTTAAAGCTGAAAACAACATAAGATTAGAAATGGTAATGACTCCAGCCTTTTTCTTCTACTTCCAACTGAGAGTCCAGAATCACAGAAGACTGATACAGTTCTCCATCAAAAGGCTGGGCAACACAGTCCTGTGTTTCCAGCATCATAACTAAGCAACACAGAACATCAAAATTCTTGCACAGGGAATACAGAGCAAAGTTATTTTCCTAGAGAGCAGAACTAATGTTCTTTCATGTTCATGAAAAGAACCAAGATTGCAAACATTTATATTGCCAGCAACTTCATGCTTTCATTCTTGATATTACCACTGATGATATGAAAGAGATGAGCATCTGAATTACCCTCTTACTGTGAAACGATAATCATCTTGGCTGGACAAACTCTCACAGCTTTTAAGAAAGACCCTTGAGTGGATCTGAGCTAGCAGAAGTATATCCTTGCTTTCTCTTTTGACCATAAGTTTAATTTCATTGCATATTCCTCATGAGAAACATACATGGCTAAAGCAATGCATAGGATATATATGTTCCACTGTTTCCCTTTATGCTTGGAAAAATGGAAATCAGGTGAATTAGTCCCACACCATTTTTTCCAGATTGGGGTCCAATCAGTTGTAGAAGGTAATTGCACAGCTGTCAGAGTGAGTGCCCTTTGCAAAATATGTATTGCTTACAATCTGTTTGACAAAGCCTGAATTTTAGTAAAAGAGATTACTCTTTCCCTCATGAATGTAACAAGGTACTTTTTGGCAAACAGGAAGGACAGGAGATAGGCTGACCTCAAAAGGCTCTTGATTTAATCATTGACCTATGATTTCTTTTTACTTTGAAAAAGAAGGATTTCCTTTAGACCTATGACCTTCAGCCTGTGCTTCTAACATTCTTTACAGCCAGAGAGGATGAAAAGCCATTGCAGCTGTGATCTACATTTTGTACAGCAGTGAAACGCATTGCTGCCTGCAGAACATCAATTGCTTAAGATTGCAACCCAGAAGCAAAGAAAGATCTTTGTTAGCACTCTCTTATATCACTGAGTAGTAATTTTATCAGATGTGTCAAGTCAGAAGTCCAATCTACCAGAGGGATGCTCAAACGATAGGGACTTTCCCAGATCCTCAGTGGACATACAAATAGGAAAACAACCTTGCATTCATGTAGCAGGAACCTTCATGCATTCAAGAGTAATCAGCTCACAGCATGTTATGATATGGATTGTATGATAGTTTTCAAAGGTTTCTGCTATCCTAGCCAAAATAGGATAAAGTGAATGATTATATGAACTATTGGGGGGGGCTGCCAGATGTAACTACGTTTACTTAGCATTTCACTTGCTTTGTTTACTTATTTAAAGGTTCGATATTTGCATCTGTGAAACCCTTCTGTGGTTTTTTTTTTGTTTTTTATAACTAATTTGGTAATAATATTTACCCCTCTCCTCTCCCGCACTTCCCATCCAGAAAACTTCAGTGGTTCAACCTCCCCTTACCTTTTGCTCTCTAAGTTTGCTTAAGCAAATCTAGGAAAGGAAGTTGTGCTTAGAACTTAAAAAATGTACTAGCTGGTAATGGATAGAAAGTTTAAGTTTGATAAACCATCATAGCATCCTTTCAAAAGCAACTTCTCTTCCTGGCTTACATTTACCCTGAATAGCTCACCTTTTCCCCATTCTGGTGCCTTTGTCTTTTCTTGTGTTTACTAATTGCTTGCCAATGGCTATGCATTTACTTCTCAGGAAGAAGGTTTTTAATCTGACATGACTAATCCATATTAAGGAAAAAACAAAGTGAAAAGTGGAAACAAAATACCATAAGGCAAGCTATGTGAAGGCAAGTATGGCCTGTAGTGCTAACCCTGCCAAGTTTATCTTGTGATACAACTCCACTTTGTTGCTAAAGCAAGTGAGGGGAGGAGTGTCGGTCATTCTGTTATAAAACTGCTAGAGCTGATGATAAGAGTAAGAATATAAAAGTAAGACTTTCCTTTCCATTAGATATTACAAAATTGGAAGAGAAAGACATTCCATCTTGTTCCAAAATGTCTTTAGAAACTTCAAAGCTTCTTGGAAAGGGGAAATTCCTGTGACATTTCATTTTGAAATCATGACAAGCATTTCATTTCAGATATTTCAAAGCAAACTTCTACCAAGAACAGAAGCAACCACAGCTCTTATGTGCCACTTAGCTGCACTTAGCAAATCTGAAAACCCCTGGACTGCTGATCTCTAGGGCAGATAGGTACTTCCAAGGGTGCCAACCTATTAAAACTTAGGCCATGAACCTGAGGTTGCATTATAGGTGGGTGGCCAAGCCTACAGTTAAGCAAACGGGCAAGCTTCTGATAGAAATCTGTCTGGCAGGCAACTTTTGCAGCCCTCCTTGTAGGAAAAGTTCCCAGTCTGTCCCCAGATTCCTAGATCAGTATTTCCCCGTGAGCTGATTTCATGCTATTGATTTAGCATTTTTTAATAGAAAAATAAGATCAATTTAGAAATTTCTGAGCAGTTCTAATAAAATTGGTTACATAAAATCAGGCATTATTCCCATTTCTTTTTATCTCAGATTCCCTTGCTTTTCTTTTGGGTGACTTCATTTTCATTGCAGACAACCTATTAGATCCTGTTCTCTCTCATGTCCCTTAGCTTGCAGCTCCTATTGAGCTTGTTTTCTGAGTCAGGTCCTTCATATCGCATCTGTTTGCTTGGTCTTTACCAACAAATGCTCTTTCCCTCACTAATCTTCCAAACTAATTCTGCTATTTCTTAAAAGTACTAACCTCCCTTCATATTGTGAAGAAGTTTTTGATATTCTCTAGGAAAGGAACATTCTCCTCACAGTAGTATGTTAGAGCAGATAGTTTTATATAAATCTTGTTCAAGCAATCCTAAAAAATATTCAGAGATATTGTCCTGGTTTCAGCTGGGATAGAGTTAATTTTCGTCTTGGTAGCCGGTATGGGGCTGTGTTTTGGGTTTAGGATGAGAACAATGTCGAGGATACACTGATGCTTTGGTTCCTGCTAAGTAGTGCTAAGCTGTCTCTAAATAGGTGCTAAGTGGCGCTCACACTGGTCAAGGACTCTTCAGCTTCCCATGCTCTGCCAGGTGCACAAGAAGCTGGGAGGGGGCACAGCCAGGACAGCTGACCCAGACTGGCCAAAGGGCTATTCCATACCATATGACGTCATGCTCAGTATATAAGCTGGGGGAAGAAGGAGGAAGGGGGGGACATTGGGCATGATGGCGTTTGTCTTCCCAAGTAACCGTTACGCGTGATGGAGCCCTGCTTTCCTGGGGATGGCTGAACACCTGCCTGCCGATGGGAAGTAGTGAATAAATTCCTTGTTCTGTTTTGTTTGCGTGCACGGTTTTTGCTTTGCCTATTTAACTGTTCTAATTTATTTTACTTCAATTATTAAACTGTTCTTATCTCAACCCACGAGTTTTCTCCCTTTTACCCTTCTGATTCTCTCCCCCATCCCACTGGGGGGGAGTGAGCGAGCGGCTGCGTGGTGCTTAGTTGCTGGCTGGGGTTAAACCACGACAGATATCTAATTGGGGAATATGTAGCTTTTAGCTGACTTCTGTGCACTGTGCTACACAGGACCATATTCTGAACTGACTAGCATTACTAAAAGGCTGAGGCCCCCTTGGAGTCCTGATAAACCATTTCTGGTTATTAACAGGTTGCCAATGACTGACGATGGTGTGTGCTGTCTTTCCACATTAATGCGGCTTTTCTAGTAATCCTCACCTTATATCAGCAATCTCACCACATTTGAGTCAAATTTCCTAACTGCCTCCCAAAGCACTTCATACTGAATACATGTGAAACGACAAACATATTGCTGTCAGATATGCAGTTTTTCATGTGACACATATTTTGAGCTGAAAATTTTACTTCATGCTTGTTGAAACTTCTTCCTACTCTGAAATATATCTAAGGCCAGATGTGCACACCTCCTATCATTTGTCATGGATGACCTCTGAAAGGCAGTAAGATTTGCTCAAACATATGCTTCCTCAGAGGGTGCACCACTTACTTACACCATTTCTGTTTTCCAAAAATATTAACTGGAGATATTTTCAAGACTATGTGTTATTCTAGAGATAGTACTTTAAGAAACATGTCAACCTTCACTCTCTGTGAAGGAAGCTGGCTGGCAATATGTATTCATAACATGTATGCATCACAGCTCAAACACCTGCAAATCAGATACTTAGGGTTTTTGGATAATCCCTTAATGAATTGGATTCCATAGGGTAAATATGAGCTACATTTAGTCTAACTTCCATATGCTGTCTGACAATACTACTCTTATCACATCTCTCAGATCAACATTTGAGAAGCAGCTCCACAGGAATCCATAAGATCAGAAGAATAATTTGGTGTCACCTTGAGAGCTGTCAAGTACAAAGGATGACCAAAATAGATATAGCTCTCTTCCAGCACATTATGGTTACCATATGTGATATAGGAAGTATATTATAATATTCCACAACAATGTCTAGTGTAGCACAAGCAACAGGAATCTTTCCCACCAATATATTATGACAACTCATGAACTAATTTCTCAGCTGTGTTTGCAACCCTTTGTGGTGGGTTGACCCTGGCTGGATGCCAGGTGCTCACCAAAGCCACTCTATCACTCCCCCTCCTCAGCTGGACAGGGGAGAGAAAATATAACGAAAGGCTCATGGGTCGAGATAAGGACAGGGAGAGATCATTCACCAATTACTGTCATGGGCAAAACAGACTCAACTTGGGGAAATTAGTTTAATTTCTTACCAATCAAATCAGAGTAAGGCAATGAGAAAAAAAAAATATCTTAAAATGCCTTCCCCCCACCCCTTCCTTATTCCTGGCCTTAACTTTACTCCAAGTTCTCTACCTCCTCCCTCCAAGTGGCACAGGGGGATGGGGAATGGGGGTTGCGGTCAGTTCATTAGGCATTGTCTCTGCCGCTCCTTCCTCCTCACACTCTTCCCCTGCTCCAGTGTGGGGTCCCACCCATGGGAGACAGTCCTACATGAACTTCCCCACCGTGGGTCCTTTTCACAGGGTGCAGTCCTTCAGAAACGGGCTGCTCCAGCATGGGCTTCCCACGGGGTCACAGGTCCTGCCAGGAGCCTGATCCAACACAGTCTTCCCATGGGGTCACAGCCTCCTTCAGGCACATCCACCTGCTCCAGCGTGGAGTCCTCCACAGGCTGCAGGTGGGTATCTGCTCCACCATGGACCTCCATGGGCTGCAGGGGGACAGCCTGCCTCACCATGGTCTTCACCAGGGGCTGCAGGGGAATCTCTGCTCTGGTGCCTGGAGCACCTCCTCCCCCTCCTTCTTCACTGACCTTGGTGTCTGCAGAGTAGTTTCTCTCACATATTCTCACTCCTTTCTCTGGCTGCAATTGTGCAGGTTTGGGGTTTTTTTCCCCTTCTGTCATGGGTTAACCCCAGCCAGCAACTAAGCACCACACAGCCACTCGCTCACTCCCCCACTCCCCGGTGGGATGGGGGAGAGAATTGGAAGGTAAAAGTGAGAAAACTCGTGGGTTGAGATAAGAACAGTTTAATAATTGAAGTAAAATAAAAAAGAATAGTAGTAATAGTAGTAATATTAATATAATAATACAATAATAATATACAAAGCAAGTGATACACTATACAATTGCTCACCACCCACCAACTGATGCCCAGCATGTCCCCAAGCAGTGATCACTGCCCCCAGCCAACTCCCCCCAGTTTATATACTGAGCATGACGTCATATGGTATGGAATAGCCCTTTGGCCAGTCTGGGTCAGCTGTCCTGGCTGTGCCCCCTCCCAGCTTCTTGTGCACCGGGCAGAGCATGGGAAGCTGAAAAGTCCTTGACTACTATAAACTCTACTCAGCAAGAACCAAAACATCAGTGTGTTATCATCAACATTATTCTCATCCTAAATCCAAAACACAGCACTATACCAGCTACTAGGAAGAAAATTAGCTCTATCCCAGCTGAAACCAGGACAATATCCACCCCTTATTCCATACCATATATGTCATGCCCAGGTCTTACACTTTCCAATACATTCCAATTAATCACCATCACTTTTCCAGTCTTTTGAGATACATATACACAGATATAATTTCCTTAGTCTGTGGGCTATCCCTCTAAAATGTTTGTTGAGTTCATTTAGTCCATGACTTTGGGCTTCATCCATCATAACACTCTTTCAGGGCAGGAAAGATGGTGTGTGGTGTTAGATTGTTGCATGCTGAAGACAGTTCCGGTTCCATCACCGCTGCACTTTGCTTGGTTTCCTCAAAGTTCATTCTTCATTAATCTGGGTGATTCTTACTGTAATACCATTGATATGGCATATAGCCACCAGTGATGACATCCAGTATTATTTAGCAACTAACATTATACAGTTCAGTTCATTGGCTATTTTCACCCAAAATCAAATCCCCTTGAGGCACACATCGGACTTCCCCATCCTCCTGCATCACCCACCAAGTGCACCCAGGTCCTTGAGCAAAAGCAATCCCACGAATGGGTTTACCTCTGCCTGAGGCAGGAGTAACCCAGACTGTCTTCCCCAGCATATTTTTTAGGTGCACTACAGGGACTTTATCCCCCTCTACAGTACGTAAAAGTCTTGATTGGGCAGGGCCAGCTCGATTGGCAGATCCCCTAGTGTTGACTAAGCAGGTGGCCTTTGCTAAATGTGTATCCCAATGTTTGAATGTCCCACCACCCATTGCTTTCAGCGTAGTCTTTCACAGTCCATTGTATCGTTCGATTTTCCCGGAGGCTGGTGCATGATAGGGGATGTGATATACCCACTCAATGCCATGCTCTTTGGCCCAGGTGTCTATGAGGTTGTTTCGGAAATGAGTCCCATTGTCTGACTCAATTCTTTCTGGGGTGCCATGTCGCCATAAGACTTGCTTTTCAAGACCCCGGATAGTGTTCTGGGTGGTGGCATGGGGCACAGGATATGTTTCCAGCCATCCGGTGGTTGCTTCCACCATGGTGACCACATGGCGCTTGCCTTGGCAGGTTTGTGGGAGTGTGATATAATCAATCTGCCAGGCCTCCCCATATTGATATTTCAGCCATCGTCCTCCATACCAGAGAGGCTTGAACCGCTTGGCTTGCTTGTGAGCAAGCTTGCTTGAGCCCGTTGTGTGATCAGTGCGACCCACTCACTCCACGTAGCATCAGTTGCATGATGTGTACAGGGGACCCTCCCTTTGAACATCCAGCCCAGCATGGGCAGTTGGGGTGCCAGGAGGAGCTGTGCTTCAGTACCAACTACTTCTGAAGCGGCTCGAACCCCTTAATATGCCACCCATATCTCTTTTTCAGTTGGAGTATAGCCAGCCTCGGATCCTCTGTATTCCTGACTCCAGAACCCTAGGGATCGACCTCGAGTGTCCCCTGGTGCTTTCTGCCAGAGGCTCCAGGTAGGGCCATTCTCCCCAGCTGCAGTGTAGAGCACATTTTTTACATCTTGCCCTGCATGGACTGGCCCAAGGGCTACTGCATGGACTATCTCCTGTTTAATTTGTTCAAAGGCTTGTCGTTGCTCAGGGCCCCCTTTGAAATCGTTCTTCTGGGTCACTTGATAGAGATGGCTTACGATCAGACTGTAATTTGGCATATGCATTCTCCAAAAACCCACAATGCCCAAGAAAGCTTCTGTTTCCTTTTTGCTGGTTGGTGGAGACATGGCTGTTATTTTGTTGATCACATCCATTGGGATCTGACGACGCCCATCTTGCCATTTTATTCCTAAAAACTGGATCTCCTGTGCAGGTCCCTTGACCTTACTTTGTTTTATGGCAAAGCCGGCCTCCAGAAGGATTTGGACTATTTGCTTCCCTTTCTCAAAAACCTCTTCTGCTGTGTTGCCCCACACGATGATGTCATCAATGTATTGCAGGTGTTCTGGAGCCCCACCCTGTTCCAGTGCAGTCTGGATCAGTCCATGGCAAATGGTGGGGCTGTGTTTCCACCCCTGGGGCAGTCGATTCCAGGTGTACTGGAGGCCCCTCCAAGTGAAAGCAAACTGTGGCCTGCACTTTGCTGCCAAAGGGATAAACGCATTAGCGATGTCAATGGTGGCATACCACTTGGCTGCCTTTGACTCCAATTCGTATTAAAGTTCTAGCATGTCCGGCACAGCAGCGCTCAGTGGTGGTGTGACTTCGTTCAGGCCCCGATAGTCTACTGCTAGTCTCCACTCTCCATTAGACTTTCACACTGGCCATACGGGACTGTTAAAAGGTGAGTGAGTCTTGCTGATCACTCCTTGCCTCTCCAGTCGACGAATCACCTTATGGATGGGAATCAGGGAGTCTCTGTTGGTGCGATATTGCCTCTGGTGCACTGTTGTGGTAGCAATTGGCACCTGTTGTTCTTTGACCCTCAGCAACCCCACAATAGAAGGGTCCTTTGAGAGACCGGGCAGGGTAGACAGCTGTTTAATTTCCTCCGTCTCCAAGGCAGCTATACCAAAAGGCTTGAAATACCCTCTCCTATAGGTAGTCTATGCCAAGGATGCACGAGGCCTCTGGGCCAGTCACAATGGGGTGCTTTTGCCACTCCTTCCCACTTATGCTTACCTCATCCTCCAACACAGACAGTACTTGGGATCCCCCTGTCATTCCAGAAATACAGATGGATTACGCCCCTTTGTAATCTGATGGCATTAGGGTACACTGTGCGCTGGTGTCTACTAAAGCCTTCTACTCCTGTGGGTCTGATGTGCCAGGCCATCGAATCCACACAGTCCAGTACACCCGGTTGTCCCTTTCCTCCACCTGGCTGGAGGCTGGGCCCCTCTAGTCCTGGTCATAGCATTCGTTACTCACTTCTTGTCAATGCAAATCAAAAGTCCCTTTATTAAGATCGGAAGCAAAATCAGCCCTTCTGCTCTGTCTGGGGAACTGCTCACTGGAAACTGGAGCAGCAATTTTTCTGGGAGAACCACCTTTTGTAGTTGTTTTTCCTTGCAACTCACGTACCCGTGCCTCTAGGGTCGAGGTAGATTTTCCATCCCACTTCCTCATGTCTTCTCCATGGTCATGCAGGGAAAACCACAGGGTGGCCCGTGGTGTGTATCCACTATATCTTCTCTCTTGAGCAGAGGGACGCTTACTCCTAATGGCTGAGATACTGGTCTGTACAGGTGAGGAGTAGGACATGTCCTCTTTGAATTGCTGGAACTCCCGGGATAATTTTTCAGCTAGCACATCAGTCAGTTTCTCCACAGCCGAGATGCAGGCCGGTAGGGAGGGAGAGAGACTTTCTTCGTATTGTCGGATTTGGCCAGCCATCTCATCCACCGTTGGTCCCTCTTCATCTTTCCAGGTCATTATTGCCAAAGAGTTTGCATACGATGATGGTGCGCTCCATACAAACTTCTGCCACATGGGTCGTGTGCACTGGACTTCATCTGGATCTTTGGATAACTGCTCGTTGTTAAATATGTTATCACAGAGGCGCTACCACCATTGCTGATTGGCTCAACTTTGGCCAGCGGCGGGTCCAACTTGAAGCCAGCTGGCATTGGCTCTATCGGACATGGGGGGAGCTTCTAGCAGCTTCTCACAGAAGGCACCTCTGTAGCCCCCCCGCTACCAAAACCTTGCCACGCAAACCCAATACAGCCTTGCATGTTCTCACTCCATGAATAATCAAACTCTTGCCTTTAAGAGCAGAGATATTAATTAAAAGTGAATCTATAGTTCATTTGCTGAAAGTATTTGTTGAGGGTGCTGTTTTTAATGCTTTTATCTAATAGGATTTCAAGTATGTTATAGGGTTGATGAGTTAACTGCATGTGGCAAAGCCAGGGCATGACCAGGTTGAAAGGTCTTAGGGCTACAGGCTGAAGAGGCAAAAGTCAATTGGCAAAGGTCACAGTCACCTGGGGCTCATTAGCCTCCTAGGAAGCAGCCTGCAGCAGCACAAAAGGAGAGAAAGGGGAAGACAGCTCCTAGTGCCATTCAAAGGGTAGGGTTTAATCTTATGTTGTAATAAAGGGTTTCTCTATTTTTTTTGTTTCATGCTATTCTTAGGTGTAAAGTATGTTTAAAGAGTCTTCTTATCTTGCTGTGGCTTTCTGAGAACTCAGTGGGAAGGAACATAGAGAATGGATTTTTAAATACGGACAGGAAAATATATGGGATGTTACAGGTTTTGGATCATTACTCTGCAGTGTTACTGTTTCTAAACTAGATGGAAGAGAATACAAAGATATTTATGATTAAACAGATAGGATAGGTAGCATATAGCAACTATATCTTCAAGACTAGTTTGTTACAGAGGAGATTCTGTGGCTCTTCAAAGCAGCAGACTGTTTTTTTCCCCAAAGACCGAAGGTGCTAGTGGATTGTAACTGGATTTGGATTTTGTAACCGTTGCAAGCAGGAGACTGATAAACTCCTTAGCATGATGGTTCTATTATATCCAGAGGCTCAGCACCCTGCTTTAGTTAGCTTTGTACCCGGCTGGAGGAAAGGCGTGTCATGCTTGTCATTCAACCACATCATGCCACCAAGTACGTTACGAGGGAATACTAACTTTGATAAATGCCACAGGCTGGCATCTACCAGGAGCATAGTATAACTCCTGCCTGAGGTATATTGTAAGAACTAGAAGAGGGAAGGAAAGGAGTTGTGCCCATCAAAGTCTATGTCTTGCCTTGATATGGGACTAAAACAAAGCTGAGAGGTATGAATTGATCCCAACTGTGTTGGTATAGATGCAGCTATAGAAAATATCTGCAACTATTCCTTTAAAATGTATTATAATATTGTTGATACTATGATTTTATTGCCGTTCTGCCTGGAATGATTACATCAGAACTAGTGTGCAACATCCTTATGAAAGACAAAATGTCTTACATATACGGCTTGCACCCACCTCCACAAATATAGGTTCTTCTTACTCACTCCCTTTGGAACCTAGGCTGTTTTTCTGGCTTTAAATTTACTGTTGCTAAACAAAGACT
The DNA here is from genome assembly GCF_965183815.1 of Platalea leucorodia. Classification (NCBI taxonomy): domain Eukaryota; kingdom Metazoa; phylum Chordata; class Aves; order Pelecaniformes; family Threskiornithidae; genus Platalea; species Platalea leucorodia. Next base: position 11,663,407 of record NC_138859.1, on the reverse strand, counting down.
TCAGCAAAAGCTTCAATGACCACCTGGAGTCCTCAGCAAGAGCTTCTGCAGACACATGAAACAAGATCAGAGCCTATCCACACCGCAAGCTGGGGGATGTAGGTGAAAGGTGAAAAGTAAGAATCAAAACTTTTTATTATTTTGCTGGGAGACTAGGAAGGACTGTGAATTGCCTGAGGCCCTGCTGCCAGCCCTCAGTCTATGGCAGAGACAATATAAGTGTCTGCCTGCATACTGTGATCCTGGACAGGAGGACTTGTGTGATTCATGTGAAACAAAAAATGAAAGACAAATTTTACTCAGGTGAGAAACCTGATTTCTGTGTCTGACTTTAAAGACATTAAGGGTTTCTTATTTAAAGATTGGATTGTTTGGGGAACTAATTACTCCCCCTTATAGGACAAACTGAGAGAAATATATTCAATCTCACAGGAAGCTTTCAAAGAACAAGGACAGCTGAGGAAAAGGATCAAGCAATAACTCTTACTGGTGTGGAACAAGAACAAAGGTAAACAAGGGAAGAGGGATGATCTAGGGGGAAGGTGTGGATGCCCAGGGAAGCAGCAGGAAACACAGAAAGCAGGATAGAGCTGTATGCAGGGGTTCACAGTGTTTGGGGGGGCATTTCTAATGGCCAATAAACCTCATTGCATTGTTCAGAGCGTTTCTGAAACCCAGCTTTTAATTACATCAAGAAGTGATGTTGTACTTCTTTCTTTCCCAGAAAATCCCAATGATTTTCACCAATAGAACACCCCAAATCCTGTTTAACTACTGTTACTACAAGGAAAACAAAGCTAATGAATGTATGTTGCTGATGAATTGTATTAATAAGTCACCAATAAATTATAACACTGACTGGCTGATGTGATGCATCATTCATGCTGTTTCTACAATTTTGTATTAAGAACTACATTGAGCAGACAAGGAACGGTGAGAAGCTGACAGTACTGGGTTACTAAAGGTTTATTTATTTCTGCAACATAAATAATAATGAGTGAAATATTTGGAAGTAAGACTAGAAAGAGCTGTGTTGTCTTAGAAGTATGATAAGCAAATTGGTTTTTGTTGCTGGCCTTATTTTATAATTGAAGATCAACTTAAAATGTCATAGCATGAAAAACAAAGCATTTGGAAAGTTTCAAGTATGCTTTCTATTAGCTGCCTTTTGGAAGTTTCTTGAAGAGAAGTTGGGTAAATGGTATTTGCCAAAATATCATTTTAATAAGAGATGGTGAGAAAAGCATGTGAAAGCAATATGAAGAGGAAACTTTAAAATATGTCTTCTTTTGGTTGATATATCTTTGGGCTTTGAAGACTTAAGACCCTGTTCTTTTTTAGGCAATGAGCAACTTTGTTGGTTCTAGTGGAAGATCTGAAAGAGTTTCAAAGTACTTTGAAGGAGTCACATATTGGCTTTGAGTATTAAAAAAAATAAATAAATACTCACTTCAGCTCAAGCCAATTACACTTAGAGCACAAAACCCCCCCAAGGATGTAGAAAGGCTAATGTCTACACTGGGGTAAAGGCTGTGTTTAAAAGGAAACAAGCTAAGGACCTTATACCTGGACCTCAAAGGTATTTTGGTGCCTAACTACCATTGTCTCTGTCTAGGGACAAAGAAGTTGATGTGGATTTGCCCTGTGTCAACAAAGTAATTTGTAAGTTATGCTGCTGGATGGATTCAGTTATCTCCATGCAGGTTACAAAGGGTGTCTCTTTTGGTTTTCAGTCAGGGGAAAGAAGATGTGCAAATGCAAAGGTCAGCTGTACTAAGGATGGAAGCTTAAATAATCTACTTGATAGGCTTTGTGCCTTCATTACCCAGAACTGTAAGTACTTCATAGAGGTGATGGGGAATTTATGTAAGTATCTGCAATTGAGGATTTCTGTATAGCCGGATTCATCCACTTAGCCATGTAGGTCCTGTAGATTCAATCCCCAAAGAGTTATTTATGGCGACTGAATTTGATGTAGCTGTTAGAGAGAGAGATTTCGTATTAAGCATCCTATTTAGGAAAAAAAAATCCAAATTATAATGAAGCATTTTGATAACACTGAAATTAGCACAGTGATTGGGGTTTAAGAATTCACTCCACAAGAAATTTTACATGTTTTGTCTTATTTCATTCTACAGTCTGATTCCTACCGCTCTTGATGAGCTGTGCTTCTGGCCATCATATTTTTATTGGGAACGTTTCCAAACTCAATTAGAGAGTCAGCACATAAAAAGCCATCTTCTAGTTGGTTGGTTAGTAGTGGATAAAACTTCATAAACGTACAGTTGCTCTGTTGCAGAAACGAACAGGCAATAGTCTGCTTTGCTTTGAAATTCTAATTCTACATTAATTTTATTTTTTTAGTGTCAGTAAAGCATAGACATTTTTCAAACTTTTAAAATAGGAGCAGCCTTTTTTATGTCGTACTTATAGCATCTATTTAAACCTATCGAAGCCCCATTCTTCCACTTGACAAGCTTGATGGATTCACACATTCTATGTGTCCTGAAAGCTGAACATGTTTTGTGGCAGCCTTCTGCTACAGACTGAAAATGGAAATGCCTGGTGATGGGATCAAAGCCGGAGGAAAAAAATCTAAACAGAGAAGTATCTACTTAAGAAACGGTAGCAGATCTGAGGCAGAAATACTGGCAGCAGTAGACTGAGCTGTACAGTGCCCTGCAGTGGGAGCTGAGATCCAGTGTCGTTCCGTTGCTGTGAAAATGTAACGAAGGCCTTATGTTCTTCGAAGGTATAATAAGGTGCATTGAACAACTTAGATTAGAGCAAACATCTGCTTCTAATAAAAATCCATCCCTCTGTGCACAATGCCTGAGTGAACAGGCATGGGATTTACATCTTCCTGTATACCCTGAAACCTGCCTGGCACCGCAACCTATACAGTGGGACATGTGTACAGCTCACCACCCTCCCAGATCCAGAGGCTTCATTCTGTCTTACCAATGCCCTGCAATAGGATCACAAAGACCTGTTATAGTAGAATCTATAATCATGTTTAGAAAAGCAAACCAAATTGAATAGACTGGTCATTTGACGTTTCTGACTTAAAACAGTTGATTTAAATTAAAACAAAAACAAACAAAATAAACAGCCTTGGCGTAAATTTAGGATGAAAAAGTTGTCCTCTATCAGAAAGAGAGAGGCTTTCTCTTTGTCCTATCACTTGGTGATTATTATATCTGCAGTTTGACTTTTTTTTTTTTTTTTTCTTTCTCCATTTCCAAAGCCATAAAGTAGTTGTGGAATGGCAATTAACAAATGAGGAATAGCAGTTTCTAAATGACAGTTCCTGTTCCACCATTGGAAGATCTGCATAGATTTAGGTGATGATGCTTGATAGGACTTGGATATGTGAATTTCTTTTAGTTCTCTTTTACTAAAATACTTTTAAAACTGGACATAGGGCAGTGAAAGTAACATATGATTCCTTTCCCACCAGAAAGCTTGTAAAACTCTTTGGTAAAAGTTGAAGTCTACTGTAGGCATTTTCTCACCTGCATGGCTCTAGCCAGCATCTGCCAATGGGATTCCAAATGGTGTTTGCTAAAACGTAGAGCAATGCATGCTGTGAACAGAGAAAGTTTTATACTAGTCGTTTATGTATGTGTTCTAGTGGGTGGATCAACTGTTTAAAGAAGTCACATCATCAGAACAAGATGGTAAATGGTATATATCTGTGCATGCCTACAGTTAGTGTTGGCAAATACCAAGTCCTCCGAAGTATTTCAGATGAGAGTATTTTAATTTATTTATAAACCTCACATACTCTGGAATTCTATTAGTCTGCATTCCACTCGCAGGACCAAGTTCCAAAGAGCTCCAGAAGTACAGAAAAAACATAAAGGAGACTGCTGTTTTGGGACTGACTATAGTGGCTATAAAGCCATGCTGCTGAATGAGGAGTGATATCCTCTGAAAGAGGAAACTGTATCAGGTACAGGAGAGAGCTGTTCACTTTGTGAGTAGAGGCATAATGCAGCAAAATGTACACGAGAGAAATGTGAAGGCCTATACAAACATTAAAACTGGGGTCTGATTATGAGAGATACAAGTCGCAGAAGTCGGGTAGTAAAAATTAATGCTAAAATATAGGAAATGGTATTTGCAGTCGCTCTTAGTATAGGATGAGGCTGATCCCAGCAGGAACCTAAACATTCTGGCTGTTGTCTCTCTCGCCTCCACGCTGAAATTCACCTAACACTTCAAGGACAAAACATAATGTTTTTCTTGTACCTTAAAGTCATAGTGGAAATATTAAAGAAAAGAAAAAAAGAGAATTATCTACAGTCTCTCCCCTGCCACGTTTCCATGCTTGAATTTCTCTCAGAGCCTATTGTAAAATTTCCATACCTGCATTTACCTCTCAGTATACCGTACAAGGAGTAGAATGCTAGAATTTCTTACTCAATGAGGGAAAAAATAATGCTGCTTATTTTGCACAGCTCAAACTTTCAGGCTACAGCATTATTTTCTTTTTCATATTTGAAGAACGGCGACAAGGATGTTTATAACTGCTGTTTGAAAGAACAGTCTATAAACCCATACCATCCTTTCTTCAGGAGTTGTGTCATATTTCTCTCGGAATGTCATTCTTTCATACCTTACTACAAATGCTTCATTCTGAAACTGTCCTGAAGCCATTAATACGTACCTGTGAGTCAAAGAACTTGAATTCAAGAAATCTGGATGGTAACTATTTATCTAGGATACCTGCCATTTCAAGGGCTGTCTATAAGAAACCCAGCACTCAGCAGTATGTGGAAAGGCTATGCACATTAAAATGCCATCGAGACTTCAGTGTTCATATAGCCACCATATGGAGCAACAGCACTGGAAGGAGGAGTATTAGCCTTTGCTCTCCAAGAGCATGTCTGTCTGCAGAATCATAGAATGCTTTGGAATGGAAGGGACCATTAAAGGTCATCTAGTCCATCCCCCCTGCAATTGGCAGGGACATCTACAACTAGATCAGGTTGCTCAGAGCCCCATCTAGCCTGTCCTTGAATGTTTCCAAGGATGGGGCATCTACCACCTCTCTGGGCAACCCGTTCCAGTGTTTCACCACCCTCATCGTAAAAAATTTCTTCCTTATATCTAGTCTGAATCTACCCTCCTTTAGTTTAAAACTATTACCCCTTGTCCCATCACTACAGGCCCTGCTAAAAAGTCTGTCCCCCTCTTTCTTATAAGCCCCCTTTAAGTATTGAAAGGCTACAATAAGGTCTCCCTGCAGCCTTCTCTTCTCCAGGCTTAACAACCCCAGCTCTCTCAGCCTTTCCTCAAAGCAGAGGTGTTCCATCCCTCTGATCATTTTTGTGGCCCTCCTCTGGACCCTCTCCAACAGGTCCATGTCCTTCCTGTGCTGAGGACTCCAGAGCTGGATGCAGTACTCCATGTGGGGTCTCACCAGAGCAGAGCAGAGGGGCAGAACCACCTCCCTCGACCTGCTGGCCACGCTTCTTTTGATGCAGCCCAGGATACGGTTGGCTTTCTGGGCTGCGAGAGCACATTGCCGGCTCACGTCCAGCTTTTCATCCACCAGTACCCCCAAGTCCTTGTCTGCAGGGCTGCTCTCAATCCCTTCATCCCCCAGCCTGTATTGATACCAGGGATTGCCCCGACCCAGGTGCAGGACCTTGCACTTGGCCTTGTTGAACCTCATGAGGTTCAGACAGGCCCACTTCTCCAGCTTGTCCAGGTCCCTCTGGATGGCATCCCATCCCTCAGGTGCGTCAACTGCACTGCTCAGCTTGGTGTCATCTGCAAACTTGCTGAGGGTGCACTCAGTCCTGCTGTCTATGTCATTGATGAAGATATTGAACAGCACTGGCCCCAGTATGGACCCCTGAGGGGCACCACTCGTCACTGTTCTCCATCTGGACATCGAGCCATTGACCACTACCCTCTGGATGATTTCTTGCACCTGGGGATCGAGAGCTCTTGTGCCCTATGGAAAGCATCCTTAAAGACCTGCCAGCTCTGTTCTGCTCCCTTGTCCCTGAGGGCCATTTCCCAGGGGGTCCTGTTGATTAACTCCTTGAAGAGCTGGAAGTTTGCTTTCCTAAAATCCAGGGTCCTGACTATACTCTTCACCTGACCCTTATCTCTCCGGACTGTGAACTCTACCAATGTGTGATCACTGCAGCCAAGGCTGCCTCCAATCCTGACATCACCAATGAGCTCACTTACATTGGTGACCACCAGGTCCAGTACTGCATCCCCTCTGGTAGGGCTATCCATTACCTGGCTTAAGGAGTTGTCCTCCATGCACTCCAGAAGTCCCCTAGATTGCCTACCGCCTGCCGTGCTACTTTCCCAGCAGATGTCGGGGTGGTTGAAATCCCCCAGCAGGACAAGAGCCTGTGAGCGCGAAGCTTCCTGTAGTTGCAGAAAAAAGGCTTCATCAATAGGCTCCCCTTGATCAGGCGGCCTGTAGTAGACCCCAACCACAAGGTTCCCTTTGTTGCCTCGGTCTCTAATTCTTACCCGTAAACTTTCAACCTGCTCGTGGCTATTCTTCAGGGATGCTTCTTCACATTCTAGCCATTTCTTGACGTAGAGGGCAACGTCTCCGCCCCTCCTACCTCGCCTGTCCCTTCTGAACAGCCTGTAGCCTTCGATAGCTGAACTCCAGTCGTGGGATTCATCCCACCAAGTTTCAGTGATGGCAACTAGGTCATAACTTTCTAGCAGCACGGTAGCTTCCAGCTCCTCCTGTTTGTTGCCCATGCTGCGTGCATCGGTGTAGAGGCACTTCAGCTGGGCTGTCGTCTGTGTCACCTTCTTGGAGGAACACCCCTTGGTTCCCTTGAGGAATTTCTCTGATACTTCCCTGTTGGCTCCTATTACCTCAAGAGCCCCCTGCTCATCCCCGTAAGACTTCGACTGTGCTTCAGTGTCTCTAGCACGCCTCAGATCAACAGGCTGAGGGCCCCCGCTAGCATCCCATCCCCTGCTAGTACCCCATCCCTCTAACCACGGCGTGCCATCCCACCCCTTGTCACAGGCAAACGTGATATCGACCTCCTCCCCCTTCAAATCTATTTTAAAGCCCTGTCAATGAGCCCTGCAAGCTCCTGAGCAAAGACCCTCTTCCCCCTTTGAGAAAGGTGAACCCCGTCAGATGCCAGCAAGCCTGGTGCTGTGTAGGCCATCCCATTGTTGAAAACCCCCAAATTGTGACGTTGACACCAGCCACGGAGCCATGTATGAATGGACTGGATCTGTCTGTTCCTCTCAATGTTCCTGCCCAGAACTGGAAGGAGGGAGGAAAAAATAACCTGTGCTCCCGATTCCCTCACCAACTGTCCCAAGGCCCTGAAGTCTCTTTTGATAGCTTTTGGACTACGGGTTGCAGCTTCCTCTCCACCTACATGGAAGATCAATAACGGGTAGTAGTCCGAGGGCTGTACCAGGCTGGGAAGTTTCCTGGTGATGTCCTTAACCCGGGCCCCAGGGAGGCAGCAGACTTCCCTTTGAGGAGGGTTTGCCCGGCATATTGGACCCTCTGTCCCCTTCAGAAGGGAGTCACCTACAACTATAACTCTTCTTTCCTTCCTCGTGGAGGTGGTCGTGATACAGGGGGTAGGCCTTTCTGACCTTGGTGACACCTCTGCTATAGATGGACTGTCATCCACATCATCCATGGACTGGCTTTCCACATCCAGAGCCTCATATCTGTTGTACAGAGGCACCCAGGAAGGCAAGCTGGGCAAGGAAGGGGTTCGCCTGCCGCCCTGACTGCGGACTTGCCTCCATTCATTCCTTTCCTTTAAGCTACTGCCTTCAGCCTGGTGGGGGGAGGATACAGGATTCCCTTGATCTTGTTTTTTTTTCTGGTGGCTGTTCCTGTTTCAGTCTCGGGGAGGGCAGAGCATGGTTCCTCCAGTCTATCTCTTTCTCAGCCTCCCTGATGCTCCTTAACCTTTCTACTTCCTCTTGTAGCTCTGCCACCAAGCTGAGCAGATCACCCACCTGTTCACACCTCACACAGCTGTTCTCACTACTGCCAACGGTTACCAGTGAAAGGCTCTGGCACTCCCTGCAGCCTGAGACCTGGACGGCTGCATGGTTTGTTGGGAGCGCAGTTTGGGTTGCCACATCCACTCTGGTGGTTGTAGAGGACGTGGCCTTCTGCCGGGTGGAGACCATAGCTGAGCTCCTTCTGAGAGGGTGATGACCACTGGCTGAACTTACCTTTTGAGCTGGCAGAGCTTCAGCGCCCTGCCCGCGCAACCTGCCGCGCAACCTGCCGCGCAACCTGCCGCGCAAACTGCCGCGCCACGCCCTGTTTGCCCGTCCTGGTCACTCGCGCTCCCTAGGGGCCGTTTAAATCTCCCGCGGTTGCTCCTGGCTACGTCCTCTGCCGCGTCAGCCTCGCTCACGAGAGCTGCCAGCTCCCGGCGGGTCTCCGGGCGCGTCCTCGGGAACTCCCCCTTTAGCCTCGTGGCCTCATGCTCAGACACAGAACTTACCGTTGCTGCCACTGTGCTCCTTGCCGACTGAGGAGATTCATACGCAGTATATACAGATTCATATGCAGTAGCTCAAGCTGCACTACGTTGGATAAGATTATGGGAGGCTAACAATTGGATACAAAACAGAAAGGATGTCTGGTGCAAGGGAGACTGGCAATATTTGTTGCAACAAGCACAACAACAGAAGATTCAAATTAAATGGGTTAAAGGACATGACCCTTCTCCCAGTCCTTCAGCCCAATATAATTAAGTTGTTGATCAAATAGCTAAAATTTCCTAGTACAGACATCTGACCCTGAATTGCGTACCCTGGCAGAATGGGAACACACGCAAACTGGGCACAGAGGGATCTCAGTGCTCCTAAGGGGTATGCATGCCAAGGGGTAGCCATGCACTAAGAAGCTAGTTCAGGAAGTGATCACCCCTTGTCCTGAGTGTGTGGCCTGACAAACACACCTAAAGCCTCAGCAGGACTCCGCTCTTCACTTGCAAGAAAGCACCAAAGGCCTGTGGTCCACTTGGCAAATAGACTATATCAGACCCCTCCCCACTGCGAGAGCAGGGTGGAAATGGGCATTGGTATTAGTAGAAGTCATCTCAGGCCTTGCCTTTGTTCACCCTTCCAGAGCTGGCACAGGCAAAAATACAGTCAAAGGGTTGGAATGATGTTTTTTGGCCTATCCTATACGGCTAGAGATCCAATCGGACAATGGTAGCCACTTTAAGAATAGGCTAGTACAAATGTGGGCTGAAATCAAAGGCGTTAAATGGGTCTTTCATGTCCCATATTACCCTCAGGCAAATGGAATTGTTCAATGTACCAATGGCCTCCTAAAACAGGCACTACAGCTCCACAAGCCTGTTTGGGGAAGCCGCTTGTGGACAGCACTGGCCAAAATAAATTTCTGCTGGGGCACACATGGTCAACTGATTGGCAAGGCTTTTCCACCTGGACTACCCTTGCTGAACCTGTCGACACCCCCAGGAGTGCCTCGAGACCTGCAGATCGGGCAAGCAATATCTTTTAACCATCCCACTGAGGGCCTTAAACAAGGCTTCCTTTTGAGCATGCATAATAACATCTGGAGCATTCAAACTCCTGACGGCAAGACCCTAAAAATTTCCCACAAGTGGATCCAGGGGTAACCATCTGGCCTTTCCCCACCAAGACCGTTTTCTTTCCTGTTCTGCAGGAATGTCATGGATCAATTCATGACTCAGAATGGCATAATGTGGTTCACTTATATAATAAAACACAGGCTCCTCTCTGCCATGGAGCCAGCATTTAGCAGGGACCATGGGGTCTGTTGCACCAACTGGCAGCACCCCAGTCCCCGCACCTGTCACCTCCCATAGACGCACTTGCTGTGCTGGGCCTGCACAGGTGTGGGGGTTCCCTCATAGGGGTGAACCCCGAGCGCAGAGTGGATGTGGGAGCAGCAGTGGGGCAGGTGGAAGAGCATGGCCCCCACTCTGCTGGCTCAGCCCAGCACTTCCCCTGGGACACCACGCTGGCACTGCCTGGCTCCTGTAAAAAGAGGTGGTTCTGACTCGAAGTTCCTGTCTCCTCCTTGTGCCAGAGCTACCATGCCTGTGGCTATGCTGCCAGTGAGAGCAGGGAGTTGATCTGACAGAAAAGTAACTGGGAGTAAACCTAAAGCTTTGTTTTCAACCAAACCAGGTCTCAAATCCAATCTGACAGAGAGTGGTCCAAACAGTGCAAAAGAAAAGAGGCAATGATGAAAACTGGGGAAAGGAAGGACCATTTCTTGAAGCAACGGCACCATAACATCAGCTTAAAGTGACTTTTAGGTTCCGCATAAAGATGGGAATAAATGCTCCTCTAACTTCACTCTGCAATCTATGGATGGGTGATGCAAGGTAAGAACTAGGCAATAACATTAGGGATGTGGCGATGGGCTCCCTAACCATCTGGGTTCAGTAACTGACTCATCTCCACCTCACTGCAGTATGTATGTCACCAACCCACTCACACACCTCCTTTCCTTATTTAACCCACAGAGCTATTTCTCCCTTGCCTTCAAGGGACAAAAACCCAACGACAGTAGAACAGTAAGAAAAAATAATATTTAATCTAGTTTAACAGAAACAAAACAACTGAATTCTAGTCTGAGTAAAGCAAAATTGTCTCAACACATAAAGCCAATCTGCTTTGAATGGATACGCATTCTGAGGTTCCCTAGTGCTGAGAGTCCTGTGAAACCTGTATAAACAGAGAAAACGGAGTTGACTACAACTAGTTCTAGATCTGCAGCGCTGTCCTGTACAGAGTCTATAAAATGCACTTCCACACAAAACATCTATTGAAATACTCTCCACTACTTGCAGCTTTCACGGAACAAGGGTGGAATTTCTGCACTGACTTTTTTTTTTATGGCACTGTTCAGGGTCCTCAGGCCCAAACTTCTGCTCAGGGCAAGGCCAGCTCTGAAATTGGATCCAACTTCAATGCTAGACCAAGTTGCCCAGGGCCTTCAAGCATCTCCAAGGTTGGGGATAACAGCCCTCTCCAGGCAACCAATGTTTGACAGAGGTTCTGACAGAGGCACTTAAATTATCATATAATCCATCCAAAGGCCAAAGGAGCCGAGAATACAAAGAGCTCTGGGACAAAATTCAGAGTTTATACACTTAAGCCAGGGCTGGCAATAGGGGTCTCAATCCAGCCTGGTACCAGACAGTGTGCAGGAAGGCAACTTGGCCTGTCAAAAGCTGAGAAATGTGATTTTCCAACCAGCCATGGTTTGTTAGCTGGTGGCAGACTGGGAGACTTGGAGCTCCCTCTCTCTCCTTCTCAGCCTTGTCCCTTGTGCCTGAAGTCAGCTTTTAGCTTGAGCAGATGCCGGGCTCAGCCGCTTGGCCCTTTCCCTGCACCCTAAAACATCACCTGGGAGGAGAGGACCATGCTCCGTCCACTGGCACAGACATGGGGTAGAAAGCTTCTGGCTTTTGCCTTTTCCAGCTGAAGTCTCTGCTGAAGAGCGTCTGGTAGCACACACCAGTGGCTCCCCAGCCCTTGGAGAGACACCTCCTTGTCCATCAAGGAAAGCCACAGAGGTTGCCTTCATTTTTTTAAAAAATTAATCCAAATCAAAGGTTCATTTATTACAGAATCATAGAATCGTAGAATGGCTTGGGCTGGAAGGGACCTTAAAGATCATCTAACTCCAACCCCCCCCTGCCACGGGCAGGGAAGCCACCCACTAGACCAGGTTGCTCAGGGCCCCATCCAACCTGGCCTTGAACACTGCCAGGGACGGGGCATCCACAACCTCTCTGGGCAACCTGTTCCAGTGACTCACCACCCTCTGAGTAAAGAATTTTTTCCTAACATCTAATCTAAATCTCCCCTCTTTCAGTTTAAAACCATTCCCCCTTGTCCTATTGCTATCTGCCCTTATAAAGAGTCTCTCCCCCTCTTTTATATAAGCCCCCTTTAAGTATTGGAAGGCCACTATAACGTCTCCCCAGAGCCTTCTCTTCTCCAGGCTGAACAACCCCAGCTCTCTCAGCCTGTCTTCATAGCAGAGGTGCTCCAGCCCTCTGATCATCTTAGTGGCCCTCCTCTGGATCCATTCTAAAAGGTCCACATCTTTCTTCTGCTGAGGGCTCCAGAGCTGGATGCAGTACTCTAGGTGGGCTCTCACCAGAGCAGAGTACAGGGGGAGAATCACCTCCCTCGACCTGCTGGCCACGCCTCTTCTGATGCAGCCCAGGATACAGTTGGCTTTCTGGGCTGCTAGTGCACATTGCTGGCTCATATCCAGCTTTTCGTCCACCAGGACCCCCAAGTACTTCTCTGCGTGGCTGCTCTCAATGAGTTCTTCTCCCAGTCTGTACTCATGTCTGGGATTGCCTCGACCCAGGTGCAGGACCTTGCACTTGGACTTGTTGAACCTCATGAGGTTCATATGGGCCCACTTCTCAAGCTTGTCCAGGTCCTTTTGGATGGCATCCCATCCCTCAGGCATGTCAACTGCACCGCTCAGCTTGGTGTCATCTGCAAACTTGCTGAGGGTGCACTCTATTCCACTATCTATGTCATTGTCGTGGTTTAACCCCAGCCAGCAACTAAGCACCACACAGCCGCTCGCTCACTCCCCCCACGGTGGGATGGGGGAGAGAATCAGAAGAGTCAAAGTGAGAAAACTCATGGGTTGAGATAAAGACAGTTTAATAGGTAAAGCAAAAGCCGCGCGCACAAGCAAAGCAAAGCAAGGAATTCATTCACTACTTCCCATTGTCAGGCAGGTGTTCAGCCATCCTCAGGAAAGCAGGGCTCCATCACGCGTAACGGTTACTTGGGAAGACAAATGCCATCATGCCCAATGTCCCCCCCTTCTTCTTCCTCCAGCTTATATACTGAGCATGATATCATATGGTATGGAATAGCCCTTTGGCCAGTGTGGGTCAGCTGTCCTGGCTGTGCCCCCTCCCAGCTTCTTGTGCACCTGGCAGAGCATGGGAAGCTGAAAAGTCCTTGACTAGTGTAAACTCTGCTCAGCAAGAACCAAAACATCAGTGTGTTATCAACATTATTCTCATCCTAAATCCAAAACACAGCACTATACCAGCTACTAGGAAGATAATTAATTCTATCCCAGCCGAAACCAGGACAGTATCCACCCCTTATTCCATACCATTTACGTCATGCTCAGGTCCCACATTATCCAATACATCCTCATTAACCACCACCCCACTTATTCTATGGACCACTCCTGTAAAATGTCTGTAAAATGTCCATAAACATCCACAAATGTCCACATAATGTCCATTGAGTTCATTTAGTCCATGACTTTGGGCTCCATCTTTAACGGTGGTCGCTCAGGACAGGAGAGGTGGTGTGTTGCGTGGAGTTATTGGGCACCAAAGCCAGCTCAGGTCGGGTCACTGCTGCACTTGCACTGCTTCTTGTAAGGCTTCTCCTCCATTGGTTCAGGTGGTTCCTGCTATGGTAATTCCTATAACATGCAACTTGGATCATGGGTTACAACAATTTAAAGGTATTTCCATCACAATCTCCACCCCTGGCCCCTTTGGGCCAGGATTAACATTGCAAGGAACTCCTCCCCTTGCTCCTAGCCTGGCTAGCAACAAGGGGTTCCTGCTATAGTAATTCCCATAACATGCAACTCAAATCTCGGGTTAAAACAATTTAAAGGTATTTCCATTACAATCTCCACCCCTGGCCCCTTTGGACCAGACCACTGGGTTTAACACTGCAATGGACTCCTCCCCTTGCCCCTGTTCTGGCTTGGACTTATCCACAGACTGTAGTCCCTTAGGGGTTTACCTGCTCCAAGTGGAGCCTTATCTATGAGCCACAGTCTCTCCAGGGGTATACCTGCTGCGGCATGGACTTATCCACAGCCACAGTCACTTAGAGGTGCACCTGTTCCAGCATGGCCTTCTCCATGGGCCGCAATGCCTTCAGAGATATACATGCTCCGGTGTGGCCTTACCCGCAGCCACAGTCTCTTCAGAAGTAAACTTGCTCCAGCATGGCCTTACCCATGGCCACACGCTTTGAGGTGCTCCAGCATGACCTCATGCACAGCCACTGATGCTTCAAGGTGTACCTGCTGCAGCACGGACTTATCCACAGCCACAGATGCTTTGAGGTGTACCTTCTCCAGCGTGGACTTATCCTTGGGCCACAATCCCTTCAAGAGGTATACCTGCTGCGGCACACATGTAACCATGGCCACAGACTCTTCGAGACATACCTGCTCTGGCATGGGCTTATCCACATCCACAGATGCTTCGGGGTGTCCTGCTCCCGCGTGGACTCATCCACAGGTCACAGTCCCTTCGACTCAAGTTCACACTGGAGTTCCAGCCTGTCCAGTACAGCAGCACAGAAACAGCAGCAATGCCCTGGCCATCTGCCAGCCCAGGCGCATGGCTGTTGTTGTTATCAAAATGTTCCCAGGCACAGTAGAGTAAGATGATAAGCAGTTCAGCATGACAGCAAGCAGCAAAAGCAAAAAGCAGCCACTAACGAGCACTAGGCTCTAATATACAGTAAGGCAAGCAAGCCAGGTGCCTGCCAATTAATAGCTAAACAGTAATAACAGCTATAAATTCAATCTAGCACATTCCAGTTAAATCTGTTGTTATCTCGAACCCTTCGTGCGCCACGTTGGGCGCCAAAAAGGACTGTCGTGGTTTAACCCCAGCCAGCAACTAAGCCCCACACAGCCGCTCGCTCACTCCCCCACAGTGGGGTGGGGGAGAGAATCAGAAGAATCAAAGTGAGAAAACTCATGGGTTGAGATAAAGACAGTTTAATAGGTAAAGGAAAAACTGCGCGCACAAGCAAAGCAGAACAAGGAATTAATTCACTACTTCCCATCGGCAGGCAGGTATTCAGCCATCTCCAGGGAAGCAGGGCTCCATTATGCATAACGGTTACTTGGGAAGACAAACGCCATCACTCTGAACGTTCCCCCCTTCCTTCTTCCCCCAGTTTATATACTGAGCATGATGTCATGTGGTATGGAATAGCCCTTTGGCCAGTCTGGGTCAGCTGTCCTAGCTATGCTCCCTCCCAGCTTCTTATGCACCTGGCAGAGCACGAGAAGCTGAAAAGTCCTTGACTAGTGTAAACTCTACTCAGCAAGAACCAAAACATCAGTGTGTTATCAACATTATTCTCATCCTAAATCCAAAACACAGCACTATACCAGCTACTAAGAAGATGATTAACTTTATCCCAGCTGAAACTAGGACACAAACTCATGTCAGGAATTCATGTGGTCTGTGAACTCCAAACCCATGGCAGGCCTCTCTCTGTCAGGCCGTTGTGGGACACCAAGATACTCATATTGTGGGACTAAAACTCGACTGGAAACCTGGGCCTCCTCTTTCCAATATTAACCCACAAGGGGTTTGCAAAAAGTCACTGGGTGATCAGCCCAGTAGCACAGATGTTTACCAGTGTGCAGTCACCGATACTACACAAGGCAGTAAGAGGTACTGGGTTTGAATGTGCCTCCTGCTGCGAGACTCACAGATACATTTTGAATCTCAGCTGCATGCACTGCAGCAGATGGGGTGCAATGATGGTGTCCATCAATTTAGCTTGTCTGGCCTGTGTAGAAGCCAGGCAGAGCAGGACCTGGCTCTGCCACAGAGCAAGGATGACATCATGCTGAGGAACCAGCTGGTTCCTCTGCACTGCCAACACCATTCAGGGTCCATGAGAAAGACAGAGGAGATGACTGTGCACCAAAGGAGGATCACAATATCCTTGGACAAATGTGCTGATCTAACCCCATTTCTGCATTGAACTTGGAGAAGACATGGACTACAGCATACAGCTCTTCAGAGTGCCTGTGCTCTCCCACCAACCAGCTCAGAGTTAGCAAATCAGCAGTAGAGGCTGTTGCCCAGGAGGCATACATAGCTGTAAAATGGATATTTGGCCAAGCCAAGGAGGAAGACACAAGTGCAACCAGGCTTCATGCAGCTGCAGAGGCCTGCCAAGCACTGCCTGCCATGCCCAAGGAGAAGCCTTCTCATGGGGCTGGAGGATGCTTTGGGACTGCAGCTCTGCAGTGCACAGCTAATATTGGCTCTTAAGGACATGCAAGAGGAGCAAGTATGAGGGAAGAGATGGAGGGTAAATAAGGAGAGCATGAACTGGAGACTATTAGGCAACATGGACTATTTTTGCAACACTTTCAGGCAGATGTCCATCCCTCTCCCATCCAGGTAAATGGCGACATGTTCCATGGGCTCCTGGATCATGATTGCTGAGTGCTATGTGGGTCCTTCACCTCCTGGACACATCTTCATGAACTTTCCAGCTCCAGAGGGCATGTCTGGCCAGCCTGTGTTCCTACCTCCCTGGGGCCCTGTAAAGTCTCCCAGATACTTGCATATCTTCTCATTGGCCCTGTTTTTTTCCAGTGCTGGAAGCAGTGCATTAGCTGCACACCCGAACTGTGGTTTCTGGGAAGCTGAGGGTACTGTATCTTGCAGGTAAGAAATATAACACGGGATTGCTGGGGGGGGTGGTTGTAGCTTAAGAGTTAGAGTCCCAGATGTTTCTGAACTGACATGACCAGAGCTGCATGTAGCAAGTACCCAGAAGTGTCGCCCTCAAAGTATGGTCATGACCCTGAAGGGAAAGGACCCAGCAGGGAAAGGCAGCATGGACTGGGGACCCCATGTGGGGCCCAGTTGACTGAGGCTAGAAAGGAGATGCAGAATCCTGTTGTCTGTTGCTCTAATATCCCACAGGCACCCCTAACTCTAGGCTACCTAACAAAAAGGCAGCTGAGTTACGTGTTCACAGCCCTGAAGATGAACCCTGCACCTCCGGTCCTGTTGGCTGCTGTTGAGGAATGAACCGACTGTTCACAAATGCAGGGATGTAGGAGCGTGCCATTTGTGAGACTGGAAGAGGAGTTTTGCAGCATTATTTGTGCTGAAAGTTGCAGTGCTCTTTCTCAGGGGAAGGCAAGCCACATGTGCAATGTGATCAGGTGCTATTCTTGCTCATTTGTGGGAGGATGAGTGGGTGCAAGCAAGCGCAGGCAGTCGGCATGCTCTGGTATGCTTTGCACATGTGCCTTCCTGCCTGACTGCTGCTCACTTCCCTGTTAGGAACAAAAGCCATGTTGAACCCTGTTTTTTGTCACCAAAGTATGTCAAGGTAGGTGGGAAGGGGGCTGCTTGGCCGCTGACCAGTAAATAGCATAGCAGACTGCAAGCAGGTGCTAGGTGTTCCCGGTGCTCAACCTTTGCCCATGTGCGGGCCAGGTGATGGGCAGTGCTGGGCTGCGGTGGTGCCTGGAGGTGCAGCCCCTTTGCTGCTGGGGGCTGCACTGGCCCAGCACACTGTCACGGTGCCAGCCCCAGTGCTGATGGCAGCAGCAGGCTACGTCTCCAGGCCAACCCATGCTTGTGGCTTGTCCCAACTTGCTGTCAGGGTCTAAGTAAACATCCACAGGCACATATGCACCAAAGAGAGTCTTACTCCCCCATGCTAGTAGGGTCATTTTAAGTTTTCCTGCCCATATCTTCAGGACAAAGCTGGTAACACCTGGTCACCATTGCGAATCTGGAACTCAGCATCCATGGAGTCCCCCTGCTTGTGTCAAAGACGGGAGGTTGTCTTGTCCCTGCAGTTGAAGCTGTCAGAGGCAGTGTTCCCTGTCTCTGGAGGTATCTAGGCAGACATGTGGCCTGGCTGTGAGAAGGTGCTGGTGGCACATGCCTAGGCTCCTGCTGCGCCCATTGGAGAGAGGCAGGCTCCTGCAACCAGCGTCTCAGCATGCCCCAACGAGGCAACTCGCTCTCTTGCCACCAAAAAAATAGCCCGGATATGTCCCATGGGTAAAGCCAGGCTGTAGCATGCTGAACTGGGAGCTGCAGCACCAGTCGGAGTTGCTGGGAAGAAGAGCATGTCTGGCTTGGCACCTGAATGGCAGCTATGGGGTCAGTGCCTTTGCCAGATAGAGGGCTGAGTCTTTGCAGGACTGTGAAAGGGTAAAATTTGGGAACTTTGAGCCTGGAGGAGGTGAGATCAGGGAAGGGCTTCCTCCAGAGGATGCGAGGAGAGAGCTGCTGGAAAAGTAGTCAGCAGACGGGCAAGCAGAGCAGACAGACCCACAGTTAATGCAATGGGAAACATTTTAGGTCTAGTCCCATTACTTTCTGGTTTAGATTTAAATCACAATGGACAGACCTGTGTTTTTTTATTTCTGGGTTATCATATGGCTGTGGCATTTGGAGCTAATTTTAGTCTACCTTCTGTTAACTTTTAATTATTTGTCCAAATATAAGACAGGGAAGGTTAGACTGCTCTAATTCTTTTCACATGCTCAGTCTAGAACAATGATTCAAATGCAGAGAAAAATTATTCTTATCAAAGCAGAATGATTTCACCTCTTGGTCCCATTCTCCATGTCATGGTTAAAGACTTGTTTATGTTTCATAATGAATTTTAATTTTCAGGAAGTTTGAGCTTGGCTTCGGACTTGTGCTTGGGGCTGGAAATCAGTATATCAAATCTCAGCTTGGAAACAAATCATTGTTTGTACAAAACTGCAAAGAAATCCAGTTGGCTGGAGGTTAGTTATTTAAGAATATGTTGTGCTTCTGCTCTTTAAAAATATAATCTAAAGGGTGCTTATATATAGTCCATCATCTCTCCATAATTTGAGGGAACCAATTCACCTATCAATGAAAAGCAGCTGCTTTTGAGATGCTTCACTGTACAGCAACCACAGTTTATATGATAAAGTGGAAAAGACTATCTTATGCTAATGAAATTGCTTCAGGCATTTTTAAACACCCCCCACACCCCTGAAGCATCCTAGATGTAACTAACCTCTGAATAGCAGAAGTGTGCAGCAAAATGGCTGGTGCAGCTGAGCTATATAGATACAAATGTTACTGTAATATAATCTAGATATATAGAGTGAAAGTTTATAGCTCTTTTTATTTTTGCTTTCTCCGACTACTTCAACTAAATATCTCCTAAATAAAATAAAACTCAAATTGGCTTCTCTCATTACTGTTCCAGCAGAACCTTTTGTGTTGTTAGGGGTAAGCACATGCCAAAGTGCTTTGCTGGATTAGGCGTTAAATGTCTCAGGATTTAAACTCCTCAAATGAGTGGAGAGGAGGAAATAAAATTGTTCAACACAGAAAGTGCCAAGCATGCTCTAGGAGATCTACTATGGCTCTTAATTTAACGTAGAAACCACTCTAGCTCCACAGAATACAGTTTTGGCTGTTAAAGTAACTTCTTGGGTATTCTTGGGTATTGAATAATGAAAAGTTAAAGATAAGAGTTAGCTGGACCACTATGTTCATTATCTCACCAGCATAGAAATATTCCTTACTGTATGCATCTATAGCTGTTTTGTATCTGAAATCCTGTACGTGGATCACATGCAGCTCAGGCTAGCAGTGATCATGCTGCCTCCAGCTGATGGCCATGAGACAGCTTGTAAGAAATGTCACAGTCTCTGATAAGTCTACAGTGAATGGCCATCTCATCTGAAGAAGAATGAAGCTCCTGGCTGCCACAGGTGGCTCCCAGGTCTGACATTTCAATGCATAAACCCTCCTCTGAGCTGGGGGGGCACCTGGAGCCCAGGGGTACATGGAGTTTCCAGCATTTCCTGTTCCTTAGCACTGGGTTGTCTTCTGCCATCAGTGGCTCTGCTTCAACCCGGATGGTGTGGCACCCACTTCGCAACACCCCTTCCCATGGGGCTTGGTGCAGGAGGCACCCACAGGATGATCCCCCCAGCGAACATGGGGGAAGGCGCAGCTGCTCCCGTCACACCCAGCGCTTGCTGGTGGCACCCCAAAAGGGGGGGGGCTCAGGGCACTCCTGCTGGAAATTGCATCTGGGAGGACAGGGACCTGGTGCACAGGCAGTGTGGTGCTGTGTATTAGCAGGTGTGTGTAGGTGTTGGTGTTTGTCTGCCTCATCCTCTTTTGATGCTCTTTTGCACTGAAGGAGGGGGAGACAGCATGTGCATGAATGATCTCCCCTCTCTCTAGTCCAGAAAATGTGTTGACTCAAAGCAGAAGGGCTGTGAGTGGAGGAAGCCACTGCTCTCCTGAACACAGTGGGGTGGGAGGATGCTTTGCAGTGAGCTTTTGTGGTGAACCTCATCAAGCCAAGGAGGGACCTGGAAGCTGTTTTTTCTGCCTCTAGGCAAGTGCTCTGACTATTTGGCCACTGAATAGCAGAGGAGCACATTTTCCTCCAGTTGTTTGGTTTGAAAGGGCTTTTTTTAATACCCCTTTCATTTATTTTGTAATGATTGTGTTGCCTCAAGAGAAGGCCTGGGGATAGCCCTATGTGGAGGGAGAGGGTGACCAGCGGTCAAAAAAGGCTGCTGGGACTGGTAAGATACTCTTGCTAGTTGTTTAGCTCTGTTTTTTACATGCCTGACTCTTCCCCAGGCACTCTCCAGGCATAAAATTTGGGGAAGACACATTCCCCATATTTTTTTAGCATAGTCTGTCCCATCTTGCTTTCCTCCAGTGCTCCCAGTTGGAGAACCCTTACCTGAGGGGTGTGAGGTGGTTGCAGAGGGAATTTCTGGGAGCCCCAGGAGCAGATGGGAGGATGCCGCTGGGAAGGGATGGGCACCCGGGGAAATCTGCTGGACAGCTCCCCAAGGACAGGCAAGGGGAAGCCGATGGCTGCCGGGTGCCTGCCGCCCTCCTCACCATGGACCTCGTGGTAAAGTGTATTTCAGCAGCAGGGCTATCGTGCACTCCTCTGTGTCCTGCATAGGGACCTCATCAGGTCTGTTGCAGCTGGTCATCTCCACAGAGGAACTGCAAAGTGCCTGGCTGGGGAGCACGGGTGGTGTCATTCAGCCCAAGGGTGAAAAATTGTGCAGGGGGGATGGAGGAGCTTGTGTGGGTCTGTATTTGCCTAGTGCTTACAAGTGAGGGGCTGTGTGCTGGACACCTTCGGCAGCCCCACGTTCAGGCATCGTCATCTTTCATTCCCTCCGCTTGTTAAGCTGTCTGCTTCAAGAAACAAAAAATAAACCTGTCAGTTTCAGATTCCTGGTATTTACCAGCCTGTCCCCAGCCAGAGTGCTGATGGCTGATAATATTCCTTGGGAAGATAAAAGAGTTTCACTTACTTTATTTACAGAATGAGCCCTGTTCCTGCTCCCAGGTTTAAGGCATATGTTACAAGTGTTGGCCTTCTACCAGCTCTGGGTCCCAGGTTTGCAGTCAGGAGAAGCTCAGTGCTTGAAGAGGCATCAGGAAGGTCCTGCCTCAGCTCAAACAGGAATTTAAGGAGATGCTTATTCCCAGGAGGGCACTTAGCAATGAGGAGGAGTGGAGCCAGGGCTGGCCAATGGCCCCATGGATCTACTTCATTGGCACACTTCAAGTTACTCTAAGCTGTGCTAAGGGGATTTCACATGCCCTCCAAGAGCTCCTTCTCTCCGTCCTATCGTTGCACTCAGAAAACGGATGCAGCAGAGAATTTTTTCTTCTAACCTATTTTTCCTTCTAGTGAAACAGTTGTGCTTGTATCATCCAGCAAGGATCGCACAAGGCGGCAGTCAGTGGAAGGTACGCACCCCTGACAGGTCTTCTGGGACTATCAGAAGTTCACAGGATTGTGGGGTTTGGGCATTTTTATACTGAACTCCCTCAAGACCTTTTCCATCTGTGACTGTGCAGTCTCTCTCTGTGTCTTTGAATAATGCTTTGCATAACAGAATATTCTGGATGGGAACAAATGAATCTTCAGGCAGCTCTAGAGAATACAATGCAAAAAACAATGGGCTGAACTAAATTTGCTTTCTCCTCCAAACCCTCTCGTGGCTTTTGATTGTCACTGCCTGTTTGCTTATTGTTGCTTCTTTCTTGTGGAAGAAATTTGGTTTGTTAACCTGATTATATTCATTGTGAAATGATACAACGGTTTCACCCCAGTTGCCAATAATCCATGATGCCTGGAAAATAAATCTGTGAGCCCAAGTTGTTCTAACAATTTGCTGATTTCTTTGGGGAAATATGAACAAAATTAATATGATGCTTATGTAATCACTTACTAAAGCTATGACTAATTTGCATCCTGGCAGTGATAAGAGGAGATAAGATGTGGCATAAATTACACTCCTGTTTTTCTCTATCCATCTTTCTGGAGCCTGAAGGCGCTTGTTCACAGCTGCAGAGGCCTGCCTCTGAACTGAGCTGCAATCACACCATCAGAGAGGTGCTTAAGCCAGGCTAATGAGTCTCGCCAGACCCGTGCTGGCTTGAGCCAGGCTGTCTCTGCTTCCCTGTGTCCCTGGTCTCTCCCTCGCTAAGAGGCTGTTAGAAATGGCCAGTAGGAATTTCTTTGGACTTTTTCTGAAGCAGAAAACAGACAACCCAGCATTTCCTGCTCCAGTACAGAAATCCTGTCCCAGCGTGGCAGGAGTCACCCGTGTACTCATAAATCATCTAGACTGAACCCTGTCTTTTATATCAAGGCATGCACAATTTTAGAAAATTGGCATTCCTCCTTCCTCTACCCCTGAATTTTGTTTGTTTTGTTTAAGGTTTGCACACAAGTGCAGGTCCCCACAGAGCCCCAGGGCCCGGCTGCTGCAGCATGAGAACCAGAGACACCAAACAGCAACTGGGGAAAATGGACTCTCTTGACTTCGCTGTACCATGTGAAAGCAATGTGAAAAATAAACTGCCTTTCAAGGTAATTAGTGAAAAGTCCCTGCCTTTTAATGTTGTTACCTTAAGTGGTGCTATTGGATGCTGAAACATTTAAAAATGTGTGGGAGGAGGGTTTGTTCAAAGCTCCCCACTTCTGCTCTTCAGGGCTGGCGTTTGCACTCTCTGTCCTGAGCTGTCCTGACACACCGCCAGCCTGATTTTCTGGGGCTCTCTCCCATGCACCCTCCCTGCTCTCCAGCACTGGAGGTGAGCTCACACTGCAGTCATTCCTTCACAGGGAATATTAATTTGAGTTTCCTTTCTTTTATGTAGCCACCTAATGCCATTACATGTTGCCTCCATCTCTGTCCAATTTAACTGGAAGGGAAGCCAACAAGTTCAAAATTTGTTGAGGGGGATGTGGGACTGACAGACATAAACACTGTCATTACAGAAGTCTTGTTTCCTTAGGAAGTCAGGCTAAAAATGAGTTTAGCATACTATTTCACAGTATTGTCTGTATTCTGAAGGCATGTCTGTACAGGGCAGTATAGTGCCTCTCCGGGTTCTGAGCAAGCTCCGACTGAACCTTCATGTCAATGACACAGTGTGTATGGAGATAAGTTTGAATACTGGCAGCATCTCTTCTGTCTAGGGCAGCTGTGCTGTTTCTGGTTTGGGAGCCAGCTCATCCAGTATTAGACTGAGGAGCTCTGCAGTACATTGCATTGTGCAAGGCTGACATACTCAAATAATTCATCTGAACATCAGAATTCCCTTGAAAGTTGCTCTCCAAGTGTGGATTAGAGGCCAAATTGAAATTACCTGAAGGTAATTTGAGCAAGAAACTCCTAAGATGCAACCCCTTCTTAAAAATGTCATATGCGATCCAAATGTTACTGCTGTTACAGTACTTCATTTACTGGTTGTTGCACACATATGGATATTGCACTATGGCTCTGATCCTCTCCAAGCTGTTATCAGGTCATCTACTTGGAGTATGGTGTTTGGTATGGCATGGTGGTTGGCACCCAAGGACCCTTAGAGAGTTAATATAAGAAAAAGTAATGGAGTACAGTTTGGATCTCTGAATTAAGATGAAAAAGTAAAGGAAATTATAGTTGCATGCACAGCAGGACATGGTTTATGGACAGCTGGGGGATTGTTGGTAGCTCTGGGGATATGAATTGCAGTATTACTAACTTTCTATCTGCAATCTGCAAGGGCTTCTTGTCACGCTTTGGCCCTGACTAAATTTTTCATTCTCAGAGCCAACTTTTCAAAGGGCTCTGAAACCCACACACATGCTTGATCTGTTCTGAAAGTTGCTATGCCTTAGCAGGGTCAGAAGATAAATTTAGTCTGGGGTCACTCGCATGTTCTGTAGATACTGCCTCCCCCATATGCAGCTGCTTTTCATATCCAGATTGCTCTAAAACCGCCAACCCGCCCACCCCCAATAAGCCCCAATAAAGCATTTGCTTTACTGCCTCTGTATGAAGAGGCTTGGCATCTAGCATTTCCTCAGAGACCCCTCGCTGAGGGACACTGACCCATCAGCAAACTCGCACAGGGCCTATCCGTGATGGCAGTGTATGTGGGCATGGCCCGGCACTGGCAGAGCCGTATGCTGCCCATCCCAGAGCAAGCTCACCTCTAGGTCTGCCTTTGCTTTGCCTCCCTCCCTCTTTCCCCAAAGCAAGCCTGCCCAGAGCAGCTTGCAGGACTGAGTGGTGCCCTCTGGACACACCAATCCTCCCCCATGCACAAGTCTGCTGTTGGCATGAGCAGCACCTGGTGCCAAGGAGAGGTGTGAGTGAGGGAAGGGTGCACATGCATGAAGGTTTTGGGCAGCTGCCCCATGTGCCCGCAGTGCCATTTCCCCAGCCCTCTGTGACAGTTTATGTAGGTGGCACTAGGATGTGATCGGTGGTTTGATGGGAGCAATCAGGGACCGCATGGGAAAAGCACTGTTGCCACATTGTCAAAGCATCCAAAAAAAGAATTGTTATAATGTAAGGAGGTTAGTGGTTCCTGATTGTCATGGTTTAACCCCAGCCAACAAGTAAGCACCACACAGCCGCTCGCTCACTCCCCCCACCCCAGTGGGATGAGGGAGAGAATTGGAAGGGTGAAAGTCAGAAAACTCGTGGGTTGAGATAAGAACAGTTTAATAATTGGAGTAAAATGAAATAGAATAGTAGTAGTAGTAGTAATAATAATAATATAATAATAATATACAAAGCAAGTGATACACTATACAACTGGCTCACCACCCACCAACTGATGCCCAGCACGTCCCCGAGCAGCGATCACTGCCCCCCTGGCCAACTCTCCCCAGTTTATATACTGAGCATGACATCATACGGTATGGAATAGCCCTTTGGCCAGTCTGGGTCAGCTGTCCTGGCTGTGCCCCCTCCCAGCTTCCCGTACACCGGGCCGAGCATGGGAAGCTGAAAAGTCCTTGACTAGTGTAAGCCCTACTTAGCAACAACTAAACCATCAGTGTGTTATCAACATTATTCTCATCCTAAATCCAAAACACACCACTATACCAGCTACTAGGAAGAAAAATCAACTCTATCCCAGCTGAAACCAGGACACTGATACTTTCCAGAACGTGAAGTCAGCACTTAAAGACTTGAAGTATAATTGACTTAAACCTCCCAATACCAGGAAATTTGAAACTTGCCTTCTGCAACAACCACCTTGACTCTGCCCCTATATGAAATGCTCCTCTAACCTCTGCGAGAGCTCACCAGACTGTCCCTTTCCCAAGCCTGTGGAGAACAATGTGGGAATGTGCAGGAGTCCTGTGAGGGTGACAGAGACGCCCTGCCTTGCTTGGGGAAAAGGCTGAGTCAGATGTGATGAAGCAGGAGCTAGCTCAGTCCTGTGTGTCCTCGCTCACTTGTCTGGCTCTGATGCAGCACAGGCTCTGTAGATGCCCATGGGCAGACAATAAGGATGTGGAGGAGTGAATCTCTCCATTCCTCACGAGGCAAAGAGATGGAGCCATTCCAAGTCACTTCCATTTGTTCCTGGAGCCTCTCAAACACAGAGAAGCAATGTTTAATGACAGCCATAAACCATTAAGTAATTAAGCATGCAAGCTATAAAAAAACGTGCAAACAAACCTTGTGCAGTGATGTATATGTAGAGTTTCAGGTTAGAAAGCTAACACATTGCTACATTCCTACAAAAACATACCCAGTGCTGCACTGGAGATCAAGATAATCTGTGTAGGGAAATACTCCTCTTTATCCCATGAGCTATTGTTATTGGCCTGAAAAATACTCATTACCAGAGTTATATGGAAGTTTGTAACCAGGGCTAAAATTCAGGCAGCCGAGTCTTAAAAATGCTGGCACATTTTGTGAAGCAGGGATGCCAATTCCATCCATGCTTATTCTGGCGGCTTTGTATTATATCCTAGCAGTCTTTATAATCAGAGAATTTTGCCCAATCCCTTCACTTTTTCTTGCATTTCCCGGGGACCGTGTATCCTCTCAGGTCTTTGGCAGAGTGTGTGAGAGCAGCCTGGCCTGTTGGCAGAGCGTGGCAGGAAAAAGCACCAAGGGCTATGGCAGCAGGCACCTACCTGGGGTTTGCTGGAGCATCTCTTCCAGCAGTTTGGATTTTCATTTACTACTTGTTCTGCTGCTTCTGACATTTTAACTGCTGTCTCTCCTCAGCTGCTTTGCACTCTACAAGCTTTATTAAGTAAGGGATGTCACCAGGTGAATTCATGCACCAAATCTTTCTTCTGTCCCCCAGCAGCACCTATGAGATGTGCAGGAATCTGGGTGTCTCCAGAAAGACACGCTCCTCCAGAGAGAGCATCTCCATGTTAGCACTGGATCCTGAGAGAGTGGGCCACTTTGCCTTCAGACACTGAATTTTGAAAGATGGATATTTTTTAATTTACTCTCAGATGAAATAGCTGATATGCGTTTCTAGCATTTGGAGGGGCCTTCCCAAAAGGGCTATTTGATTTTCTTCTTTTATTAATCTTGTACAATACTGTATTACCTCCTCTGGTGCGTGCACGTGTGACCAGCCCTCAGGAGCATGGCCCACTGGCTGGAATGTGATTTCCCAAGCTATCAGCAGGGAGAGGGATTCAGCCCCGGGGCTGCTCCTGCCTCCTCCCTGCTTCGCCTCCTGCCACACAACTAACAAGACGGATGTTCCTAGTTTGGGTTTGATGTTATTTTCCCCACACTGTAATATCGCAGAAGAACCAAGGGCAAATAGTGCTCTTTGCTCTAAGCACTAGAGAGAATTATAAACATGCTGGCAGAAACTGTTGTTATATAACCATACAAGTGTTTCAAAGCAGTGGAAAACCCAGGAAGGTAGGATTAAGATGTACCCAAAATGAAATGATTATGTAAGAAGGACATTGAGGTGCTGGAACATGTCCAAAGAAGGGCAATGAAGCTGGTGAAGGGTCTGGAGAACAAGTCTTATGAGGAGCAGCTGAGGGAACTGGGGTTGTTTAGTTTGGAGAAGAGGAGGCTGAGGGGAGACCTTATTGCTCTCTACAACTACCTGAAAGGAGGTTGTAGCGAGGTGGGGGTTGGTATTTTCTCCCTAGTAACAAATGATAGGACAAGAGGAAATGGGCTCAAGTTGTGCCAGGGGAGATCTAGATTAGATATTAGGAAAATCTTCTTCACGGAGAGAGTGGTTAGGCATTGGAACAGCCTGCCCAGGGAAGTGGTGCAATCACAGTCCCTGGAAGTATTAAAAAAAAAATGTGTGGATGTGGTGCTTAGGGACATGGTTTAGAGGTGGACCAGGCAGTTAGGTTAACAGATTGGACTTGATGATCTCAGAGGTCCTTTCCAACCTTAACGATTCTATGATTCTATGACTGGATGGATTTGTTTTGCGCCAAAGTCCTCCCTACCTCCCGCCAGCAAATAATACTGCCAGATGGTAAGAGGTTGAAAAATTCTGGTTATGTTTGTAAAAGCTATCACTTCACTGAATGCATCAATCTGCCCACAAACCTGAAGACCCAAATAGCAAAGCTATGTTTAAAACAATGAATACAGTCATCTGCTAGTTACTGAACACCTTGGGCCTGTTTCCCCAAGTTGCAATGCATTGAGATATTTGGCACTGTCTAAAGTCCAACTCAAGGCCATTCTATGGATTTACTTTAAGAAAACTAGATATCAGACTGAAAGGGGAATTTTCTATATATTGAACTATAGGGACAGCTCAAGAGAAGGTTGCAAGGATTCAGTGCAAGAGAAAGGGTGAGTAACCCAAAGCCCATCCATGGGAGCAGTGCTGTTTTGTCATATCTCATTTCCACGAACAACTCAGGAGCATCTCTCCCGAAGTTTGTAGTAGCACAACAATATAAAACCAGCTTGAATGGGGGGGGGCATTTGGGGCTCTGGTAGTCTGTAGATTAAAATGTCATTTTTTGCATCACTGGGTTACACAAGTCATTTAGTACCATGAAATGTTTCACAGGCTAATGGTCTAAATGCTAGCTTCCAGCCCTGAGCAAGGGGTTCAGTGACAATGCCTTCAGCTGAATTGTGTTAGCGAGATTAAATTTGACCATATGCATGTAAAAACTTAATAAATTAAGGTCTGATGTCCCACAGACATGCAGGGTAGGGTGAAAATGTGTGACCCAGTTTTAGGGAGAAGGATCATTGCCTTCCTCTCCTTTCATGATTTAGACTTTGGGGTAGATTATGCACTTCTGTGGCAGAAGATTGCAGGGTCAGAAGTCACAGGCCTGGGAGCCACAAAGGGCTTTGAAATGAAGTGGAAAATGCTGCAGGATCTAGTTAGGTCCAGGAGAACGAGAAAGGCTGTTTCCGAGGAAGAAAGAGAAGAGTTACGTCTCTGTTAATCTTACTCTTCTCACAGCTGCTTCTGATGTTCTCACCAGAGCCTCTCTTCTGGAGGAGGAATCCACTTCAGAAGTACCAGGACACCCACCTGTGATAAAGGTAGGTCTGCTGAGGGCCAAGAGAGACTCCTCATCACTGGGGAGGCACACCTGTCCCCAGGCATGGGCTTGCCAGAGGCATGCCAGGGAAAGGTGCATCCAGGCAGACATGGCGGGTGCAGTCTGTGGTGAGGAGAACAACTCTGGTGCATGACTTAATAGAATCATAGAATCATAGAATCATCAAGGTTGGAAAAGACCCTTAAGATCATCGAGTCCAACTGTTAACCTGTCACTGCCAAGTCCATCTATACCATGTCTTCAAGCACCGTATCTATCCGTTCTTTAAATACCTCCAGGGATGGAGACTCAACCACTTCCCTGGGCAGCCTGTTCCAATGCTTGACCACCCTCTTGGTGAAGAAGTTTTTCCTAATATCCAACCTAAACCTCCCCTGGCGCAGCTTGAGGCCGTTTCCTCTCATCCTATCGCTTGTTACTAGGGAGAAGAGACTGACCCCCACCTCGCTACAACCTCCTTTCAGGTAGTTGTAGAGAGCAATAAGGTCTCCCCTCAGCCTCCTCTTCTCCAGGCTAAACACCCCCAGCTCCCTCAGCCGCTCCTCATAAGACTTGTTCTCTAGACTCTTCACCAGCTTCATTGCCCTTCTTTGGACACGCTCCAGCACCTCGATGTCCTTCTTGTAGTGAGGGGCCCAAACCTGAACACAGTACTCGAGGTGCGGCCTCACCAGTGCCGAGTACAGGGGCACTATCACCTCCCTGGTCCTGCTGGCCACACTATTCTTGATACAAGCCAGGATGCCATTGGCCTTCTTGGCCACCTGAGCACACTGCTGGCTCATGTTCAGGCAGCTGTCAACCAACACCCCCAGGTCCTTTTCCGCCAGGCAGCTCTCCAGCCACTCTTCCCCAAGCCTGTAGCGTTGCATGGGGTTGTTGTGACCCAAGTGCAGGACCCAGCACTTAGCCTTGTTGAATCTCATATGGTTGGCCCCGGCCCATCGATCCAGCCTGTCCAGGTCCCTCTGCAGGGCCTTCCTACCCTCCAGCAGATCAACACTTCCACCCAACTTGGTGTCATCTGCAAACTTACTGAGGGTGCACTCGATCCCCTCATCCAGATCATCAATGAAGATATTAAACAGGACTGGCCCCAGTAACTGAGCCCTGGGGAACACCACTTGTGACCGGCCGCCAACTGGATTTGTCTCCACCCAGTGTCCTGGTTTCAGCTGGGATAGAGTTAATTTTCTTCTTAGTAGCTGGTATAGTGCTGTGTCTTGGATTTAGGATGAGAATAATGTTGATAACACACTGATGGTTTAGTTGTTGCTAAGTAGGGCTTACACTAGTCAAGGACTTTTCAGCTTCCCATGCTCGGCCAGGTGCACAAGAAGCTGGGAGGGAGCATAGCCAGGACAGCTGACCCAGACTGGCCAAAGGGCTATTCCATACCATATGACATCATGCTCAGTATATAAGCTGGGGGAAGCAGAAAGAAGGGGGGGGGGGGGACATTCGGCGTGATGGCGTTTGTCTTCCCAAGTAACCGTTATGCATAATGGAGCCCTGCTTTCCTGGGGATGGCTGAACACCTGCCTGCCCATGGGAAGTAGTGAATTAATTCCTTGCTTTGCTTTGCTTGCGCGTGCAGCTTTTGCTTTACCTATTAAACTGTCTTTATCTCAACCCATGAGTTTTCTCACTTTTACTCTTCTGATTGATTCTCTCCCCCATCCCACCGGGGGGAGTGAGTGAGCGGCTGTGTGGTGCTTAGTTGGGGTTAAACCACGACACCCAGAAATATCCCCCAATAATTAAAGCTTCTAGGAGCACAGAGTAATACAAGAAAGAGATTGTGGTAAAGATTTCAGAAACTGTAAAAAATGCATTAAAGGAGAGGCCTTCACAGGCTGCAGGTCATGTCTGAGCTGTCCTGTGCTCCCAGGACCCACTTGTGCTATCAGCTGTCAAGAAGCCATTATGTGGCCTGTTCCCAGCACAAATGCCTAGGAGGAGCATGCACAACTAAACACACATATACATACATATGCATGTGTATAAATTGGGTCTATGCTCAGAGTTCTTTGGTAGCAAAGATTATCATAGAATCATAGAATACCAGGTTGGAAGGGACCTCAAGGATCATCTGGTCCAACCTTTTAGGCAAGAGCATGGTCTAGACGAGATGGCCCAGCACCATGTCCAGCTGAGTCTTAAACGTGTTCAGCGTAGTGGAGTCAACCACTTCCCTGGGGAGATTATTCCAATGATTGACTGTTCTCATCATTGTGAAAAAATTTCCTCTCGTGTCCAATCGGAATCTCCCTGGGAGTAACTTGTACCCCTCGCTATGATACAACATAAAAATATTTAAATAAAACTGTTGGAGTTGGCATCCTTGCTGTTTAAAAAGTGCTGCAATTTTGCCAGACATTGGTGGCTGAACTTTAGCCTTGGATACAAACTTCCATATAACTATGGTAATGGGTAATGAGTATTTTATAGGCCAGCAGCTCAGAGGATGAAAACTGTTTCCTTCCACAGAGAAATGATCCCAGGCTACAGTGCTGAGTGTGCTAACAAGGATGCTGCTGAATTGCATTGTGTCCTGCTTTTGCAGTTTTTCTATGTATGACTTCATTTTTATTTTATTTTTTCACAGGTGCAGGGAAGTTATAAAACATCTTTCCAGCTAGAGTTATCAAATGTTTTGGCATTTTTCTCCCGCCTCTGCCTTGACCAAACCTGGGGTATCTCGGGGTAGCAGTGAGCTGGCAGGTCTGTTCCTTCATAAAGACAGCACCAGGTGCAAGATAGATGTGGGCCTCACAGCGCTCTCAGGATGTGCTCCTCTGGCAGGGAGTCTGGACGTCTCACTGGCCCCCAGGGCATCTAGGCTCCCAGGAGCTGAGGAGGGAAGCGTGGAGCCTGGCCGTCTTTACCTTGGATCCATCAGCCCTGAAGCTTTTGACCTAGAAGCACTGGGCACTTAGAAATCCGTCTTACGCCTTCCTTGGCATAAAATCTTCCATGTCTTTTATTGCAAACCAAACATCAGAGTGAAGTCATCTTCTCTTTTTTTTTTTTTTTGACCTGGCCTGCTATGTATTTCTTCTTTGCTATAAATGCCAATTTAAGGACTCTACTTGGCAGCAGTGAAATTATTCCTCAAACGTGGTCCCAACACACAGGAAAGCTCTTCTCACGAGGTGCTATGTGCAGGTTACACCCAGATAGTTTTGCTGCTGGGGTTGCCGTGCAGAAGGATGCTCCTCCCCTTGCTGCTGATGGTTAGATTAAGAGGATGGAGGACTGTCAATACAGCAAAAGGAGCACAGAGAGTGAGCATCTAGAGCATGGGCTTTGGTGGAGGGGCTACTTTCTAGCCAATGGTGGCTTTCCTCTACTTTCAGTCAAATGTTAGGAATTGCTCTTATTTGAAGTGACTGAGAAACAGCTGGGAAAGTTTGTACTTTAATGGAAAAATTGAGAAGCTCTGAACTGGTATTGTCTTGACCTTGAACTGGCTGTCCACTGTATTGTTATTCTAGAAAGAGGTGGGAACCACGGCGTTCACAACGCTCAGTAGGGCTCAGAAAGACTGAGACCACAGTTCTGAGCTGGATCCATAACTCGGGAAGCATTGCAGTGCCCTGTGGCTGGAAGTCTACCGACAGAGAAGGGGAGTAGTAATAACTTTGCTGGAGTTAAGCTGTACAAAATAACTTGGAAAAGCAAGAATACTGTAGACAACTGGGGAAGATCCCAGGGGGGACGAAGTCTAAGTTAGGAGGCCCCTCAAATGAAATACAGAGGAAAAATGAGGTTATCTTACAATCTGTGGGAAATAAGAATTGAAACATACAGTGCTTGAACTCGCACACAGGTTGGGGAGAAGTATGTGTATGCAATGAATACTTCATATTTTTCATATTCACCTATCGGTATATTGTATAGAATGACATTTGCATGTGATGAAACTGGGGATCCTTACATTTATGGGTTTTTTTCCAATTGGTTGACTTCCTCCTTGCTGTTACAGTTGCTAATTGGAAGGTTTTATTGCATTGTGAATCATAACAGACTGCTAGAAAATTTGCTTGCTTTTGGATTTCATCCTGGATTCCCTGGGAGCATTCAGCACAGCTGTGCAACAGGTGTCTACAGGTCATGAAACAAAGTCATCTTCATGAGCTGCCTGCAACAGCCTGTGTGTGAGAGTAATTTGGAGAAAGCTGTGGCCTTTGCCTGTATAATAATCTCAGCAGATGTGAGCACTCCAGAACCGACTTTGTAACGGAGTGGTATTCTGGGTGAGATTCAATATATTTGCTGTTGATAAGAGGTCTCCACTTACTGCCTGTTTTCCTGTTCGGTAACTCTCATGTGCTTCTTTTCTAGACCTGGCAACCTGTTCTCAAAATAGTAGCACAGTCATGAGTTAAAATAATGATGGCAATTCTTAAAAAATTTTTCCACTTGGAGAAAAATGATCACAAGCATCTTTTTTACACAGCAACAAATAGCTCCAACTGTTATTTCTGTTTAGAAGCCCTTCCGGCACTCTATCCCTCCCTTTTATCATTCATCAGTTACTTGAGTGTAACATCACTTATAGTGCATTAATAACACAGAAGCAGAGGAGCTCTCCCTCTAAGAACTGTTCTCAGGCCAGGACATTTCTGGAATTTAATCCTCTTTAGCTTTCAACAGAAAAGACTAGCTGCAAACTTACTTCTGGGAAACCAGAGTATGAAAACGGAAGTTTCCTCATTCTTTAGCTCTTTCACTTCCCTGTTCTTTCCCTGTTCTGTATCATTTAGGTGCTACAGAACCTTTACAAACATTCAGTAAGAAAAAATGTCTTCTGGAACAGTATTTATTCTCAATAAGCATTAAAGGTATATGATTACAATTTTTATATCAACATATCTGTTGAAGATGTTTTCCTCACTTTACAGTGAGATGAAACTTAGAAAGGTGACGCTCAGGCCTGTCTGCAGTAAAGATTGCCTCATATGGGTCAACATATTTGGAAAGAAAGAACAAGGGAAAACAAGGAAAGTAATTGAGGGCTTCTGGTGATATTGCTAATACTTGAAACACAGGATAGTTGTTTAACTGAATTGCTAATACTTGAAACACAGGATAGTTTAACTGATCAGTTTGAATGCTTGTATAAGACAAACCACTTCTGTTAGTGTAACCTGAGAAGTTGCTGCCCTAGGTGGGAAGTAAAATGATCTGGATTGTATGGAAAAATAAATTTGATAACTTGTGCAGATCCAAGTTTCAGCACATTCCATCTGAGAAAAAAAAAAGAAAAAACACATCTTTATACCCACCTCCCACATGATACTCCAGGCACATTCTTATAGCCATTCATTCCTGGGCCTAGTATTAAATGCCCCTGGACTTGTGATGAACTGCTTTAATATTTAACTTCACTCCTGTCGTACTGATTTGTTTTAAAGGTCTGAACAAAGTAAGCATGCTCACATGGCATTAAAAAGAAATATGGTGCAAAATCTTAATCATTCAACAGTATGAAGACTGAGGCATTCATAATGCCAGCATATAATGTCTGGATTTAGTTTTCTTTATGAAATCTGACCTTCCCACTAATCAGTTCTTAGGAGGAAATCCTGAGCCCCACTGAAGTCAGTGGCAAAACTCACAATGACCTCAACAGAGCCAGTATTTCATTATTATTTTTACGTATGATGGAAATAATTGAATCAGAGAAAAACAGACCAATTTTCCATGTAAGCATATTTTATGCAATGATTATTTTATTCAGTGATTATTTTATGCAATGACTTTTAAATATTTTCAACATATTTGGCTCTTGTCAACATAACTATTCAGTGGAAAACCTGTGGAAGATAATTCTAGCCTTCAAGGCAATGATTTGTTTCAAAACTAAACTTAAAACTATCTGTGCAAGTCCAAATGTTAATTGTGAGCTAATTGCAATGGATATACACCCATTAATTTGTCCCTCTTTACTGTTTGCAGATTGCTTGTCCTCACCATGTGACTCCTTGTAAAAACGGAGTCTCCATCTTCTTTGTAGCTCCCCTTTAAGTACTGGTACAAGGTGATGAGATCACCTCTAAGCCTCCTTTTCTCAAGGCTGAACAAACCCAGCTCTCTCAGCCTATCCTCATATAGCAGGCAAAAAAATGGAAAATGGCTTTTTTATGGAAAAGCCTTTGTAAAATGGCAAATAAATTTTTAGGAAGAAAAAATTAGTTGTTGCTCCACCTGTTTATTGTGCTGAAATACATATCCTCACATGCAGAAAGTGTCTATGATATAAAGGGGATTAAAGCTAGCTGGGAATAGGAAGGAGAAGATAATAGTCACAGAAAATGGAGATTGTACTTTAGCTAGTACCCCTGTTTATAAATAAAATGTGGTTTGCTCATTGCTCATTGTGTTTTCCTCTATGAAGGGGTCTAAGGTAGCTATTCAAACATTTTGAACTGTGGACAGAAAATATTTCCTTGCTGTTCCTTTCATTTTTTTCTCAGTGCTGAAACGTTGGTTCTGTGGAAGTATCCTGGCCTCCACAACAGTGCTTGTCTGGTCTGATTTATTCCCATAACCAAAACCCTCTGATCATCTCTCTGCATGCTTGTTACTGTGAGTATATTTGTCATTGTTTACATCCATTTCATGTAGCCGTAAATGAACCTTTGCTTCAGTTAGGGTATTTAGATACGGTGAAATGACAAACAGCATTCAGGTCTTTCAAACACAGGAAGCCAGGGCACTAGGAGGAGTGTTTAATAGGGCCTAACAGGAAACAGCCTCGTTGGAAATAGAGGTTTATTTACAAACACATCAAATGAGGGACCCTCAGCCCCTGGGGTGGAGGAAGGGTGTGTTTTGTTCCATAAACATCCATTTGAACGGCCCATGTCAGCTGGGCTGGTGGTGAGCAGAGCCAGCTGGTGGGTCCCCCTTGCAGTGGCTGACTCATGGTGGGTCTGGTGGTGACACCGCTCCTGCTGGGGTGATGCCGAGGGCTTGCACCTTGTGCTTTCCTCGTACTATGGCTACAGGATGCCAGAGGAGGGCTTTGCTAGCTGAATCCCAGGTGTTGTGGGGGATGGCTGTTTATTTTGCTCATTAAAAATATTTGGAGAAAATCTGTCCTTGACTCAATTTAGGTAGGAGCTTGATGGGGGTGGATATTTCAACATATATGTTGGTGGGATATCTTAAAAAAAAAGAGAAGAGGTCTAGTCCAGAACCTGGGGTCCAATAGCTTTGAACTTTGAGGAAGTCCCGGTCATAACCTGAGTTTTGTTGTTCCAGCAAAGCCATGCTTATGGGGTTGGGACTCCACAGACTCCTTCTAAAGAGCATCCAGAGGAGTGGAGTAGCACAGATGGTTTAGGAACAGAGCAACCACTCATCTGATGACTGGTCATCAGAAACCGGAGGATGACCAGAGAATAAGGACATGCCAGGCCTAATGAAAATCATCCAGGCTAAAGACAGATAGCACACAGCTGATAAAAAAAGTCATAGTATTTCATCCTCTACTGCCTCCCAAGGGGACAATGGGAATGCACCTTTTTTTTGCTCTGTCCCAGAGCAGAGGGAAGTCAGGCTTTGGGCCACCAAGCGGCTGTGCAGGAAAGGCTCTCTGTGGCCAGTGCCTTGTGGGGGAAGGCTTGTCTCCTCTGCCTCAGCTGTGCAGCACAGCCGGAGGGTGTGAATTTTTTCTATGCATAGCTAAACATGGCTGCTTTTTTTGTTTTGCCTTTTCATTGTGTTTTTCTGCTGTTGTTTCCCCAGATGTTGACAGCAGCCAGGCTCAGATCAGGGAGGTGATTCAAGAGAACTGCTCCAGCACTCAGGCTGAGCCGGGAGAGAGCCGTAGCTGCCGCAGACTAACGCAGCCTCCTCTGCCTGGCGCTAACCTCAGCCTTCAGCTTCAGTGGGAGCAGTGCTAGGTGACTCCTAACACACTCAAAAATCCCCTTTCACAGTTTCTTTGCCTGTGCATCGGTCAGAGTACCTGTTTATTCAACTCTTTGAGGCAATTGCTCAATCTGGGCATTTCTCAATCAGCTATGGGAGCCACAGCTGTTGCTGTAAGGTGGCGATGGCACCCAGCTCAACAGCTCTTGTTGCAAAACTCAACCTCTTCCCAGCTGTTGTCTGCATGGAGAGTTTTGCCCGAATAAGGGATGAATAATGACTTTACAGTTCAGACCTGCGTGCGATATTCATTAGGCTGTGACAGTGTGGGTTTGCAAGTCTTTTGACCATCTTCCAAGAGCCTTTCAGCATAACATAATCTGGTAATGAATTTCACATAGAGGTGCAAAGGATGCAAATAAGCAACTCCCCACCTACCACTACCGTCTATATTCATTAGAGAGACAATTTGCTCGGTGTCCACACAATCATAGGAAAAAAGTAAAATGCAAGCAGGCAGGAAAGAAATTAAGGCAAGCAAAATTATTCTGTATTTTTCTCATTTAGAGAAGAATCAAAATTGCAGTGTTGATCAACGGTCTGCTGTTTTCATTTCCCACTAATTACTTTTTTTTTTTAATGGAGAAACTCCTTGGAATTATGATGTGTAGAAAATGGGGACATTTCAAAGCTGCACGCTGGGCAAAGGTCTAGTGAGCTGGGGTGTGATTCCCATTCCTGCTGAGTGCTGCCTGCAGGACCAATTGCCCGTTTTGAGCCAGCTGCCCCTGAAGGAGGGCTGGCTACCCCGGCGCCTGTGCCAGTGCTCAGGGATGCGCAGCACCGAGCCAACGAGGGTGCGATGCCTCCTGGGTTGGTCTCCTTGCCTGGAGGTTTCCTCTGGGGCTGGTGCCTGGGGAGATGAAGGCGAGGGCCAGGGTAGGAGGGTGCCTGCATCTGGGAGGGACAGGTCCCCTCCTACTCGAGGGGCCAGGCTCCCTCAAAATGCTGGGCTGCATCTTGGGCTCCAGGTGAGAACTGAGATCAGGTATCACGTCTACTGCCGTGACTGTCTTACAGGAGTGTTTTTCATTGAAAACCCATCATTTCTGGGAGCGATTTTTATTTTGCAGGTGAAAAATGCTTTTTCACCAGATGGGAGGATCATAGGAGGACAGGGTGAGGATTTGTGATGAGACTCAAAATGACCGACACATGAATGTTGCACATTCAAATTAAAAAGCTTTCAAAGGAATCAGTGAAAAAAAAAAACCCATAGATTTGCACAATCATCTGGTCAACAAGAGTTACCTGATCTGGTGGTTTCAACCATTATCTGCCATGGGATTAATGGGTGATTGAACCATCATCATCCTGCCAAGACTAGTGAAGTATCGTTGTCAGGAGCTAGTGGCCATCTGTTCAGCAAAGATATAGTATAAAAGCATAAAGAAATTAAAATAGAGGAAAGCAGAATAAAAACATAACTCTTAGTTACTTCATATTTTGAACTTAAAGCAACCAAATGCTTATGATTTTCATAAGAACATTTTTCCCCAAGTATTTTAAAAGACAGTAGAATGAACAACCCTAATAAGAATTTCAGAAAAGGCACTTTCTTTATTCAATATATACTCTACATAAACAAATCATAGACAAAACATAGCTGTGCCCTTTCAGCATTTGATTTTTTCTGATAAGAATGTGGAATTGTCTACATTTTTGCCTCTCAAAAAGTTTGTTTCTAGTCGTGGGCCTGCTCACACACAACTATTTAAACATCATTCTTCAGCACTCAGAAGAGCTGCTTAATGGTTTCCAAAAGAGTAAACCTACTGTGAGGCAGCTTTACCCGTCCCAGCCCAACCTGTCAAGATACTTACCAAAATTTCAAGCGTATGATTTAAAATATGCCATTGCAAGGGTGACAATTATAATGACACGTTAGTTATGAAATGGATGTACCATCCGAGGTAAAACTTGTTTTGGTCCTTTCAGGTGAGTAAACTCACCTGAACTTGCAGGATCAAAACAGAGGCCACAGTACCCTCAAATAAATATTATTTACATCTGAAGAACAATATTCAGGAATGTCAGCAGTTCTAACTGACAATTACAAAGGCACTGCCAAGCCTAGGTAACGAATCAGTTATTAGTAGAGGAGTCAGATGGTGCTAATCTCTTCACCAGCTAGTCAGCACTTTGAAACAGCCCATGGAGATGGCAGATGCTGTTTACTTAGCACAGACTTCTCATCTACTTTTTTAGTGATGCTGGGAACAGTCAGTGGTCAAAAAGTCATGTTGGTCCCTCTGACTGAGAAGTGTTCAAGCATCCCCTGCTTCACAATGTGCTTTTCTCTCTTTGTTTATGCTTTCTTTGTGAAGTTGCATACTTTTGAGCATTGAGCAGATTCCTTCTTCTTTATTCACTTGGAAGATTTATTTAAAAAAATAATCCCCAAATACCTGTCTGGCTTCTTGGGTGGAGAAATTGTTGCAATAATGTGGTTGGGATAATGCAATCTTGCCAGGTCTGTACAGCACAGTGAACTCGCACCCAGAGCACCCTTGGCAGAGCCACCCATGCCTTTAGATGTCGCTGCTGAGGACAGGGGCATGGGGAAGCTGCCACACAGAGGGACATCCTGGGCAACACCTAGTCAGCTATTTGCAGATCCAGCCTATGTTTGCATCTGGAAATTAATTCAGGTCACTAGTCCTGGGGCTTCTCAGCACAGAGGTGCCAGGAGCTCCGGCAGGCAGGAGAGTGTGAGCAAGGCCGGGTGAGCACACACAGCTGCAGCGCTGCTGCACGGGGCTCCTTTGTCAGGGGCAGGGGACACCTTCGCCTTGTGCCAGGGTATAAAACACCACCATAGCCTGAACACCAGCAGGATGGCTCACTGCTCACAGCATTATCTATCATCTGCCACATCAGCTCTGTTGTCTCTTCTTGCCATGTTAGCCTCTTTATAGCAAAGGATAACTTCTTCTTGACTTTTTGGCCAATGCTCCCTGAACCAGCAAGGCAGAGCCAGTTTCTGCCCATGGGGCTTCTCCCAAAATCAGCCTTGCCATCAGCCTCCTGTGAGAGAGATCGTGGGGACATGTGCACACACACACACCCTCTGCACAAGAGTCAGGCACGGGTCTGCCAGGAGTGAGGAGGCACCCCTGCATGTGAGGGGCTGAAGAAAAACATCCTGTTTGAGGAAATAACAAAACCAGGAAATTCAACAAAATTGCTCCTTTATGTAAATGCAAGTTGACAAGCGAGCAGCCAAGAAAAGGCCCTCCCCCATCTCCTTGCACTCCCCAGGCAGTTGTGCAGGGGTGACACGCTAACTCCCCTGCTAGAGAAACCCCCAGTTTATTTCCTTGCATATAGCTGTGCTGCAGCACAAAGAGATCTGGCTACGGGCTGGGGCCTTGCACTGCCCGTTCACTGCCCCTCGTTGCTTAGAAGCAAAATAATTCCTTCTAATTCTTGATTACCTCTGGCATGAAATTTGTTGCTTGGGTTTTAATTCCTACTTTATATGCTGTCCCGCTACTGAGACTGTTACCCGTTCCATCAGATGCAGGGCTGGAGCAACACAGGGGTCACTGATGGGGACAAGTGTGTCACCAAAGCTGTCAAGAAAACTTGACAACTTTCTGACAACATTTAGCAGGGCTCAAGCTGCTTCAATTACTTCCACTAGTTTTGAATCCATGATTTCTTTATCCATAGTACAGCTAAAGCCATTTCAATGAATCCCCTCAGTTTCAAAACCATTTTTTTCATCCTTCGACTCCCTTTATTTCGCTTGGAGATTTGAATCGGCGATCTTGGAGAGCTCAGAGACATGATGGGTCAAGTACAAAATAGTGGCAGTGTCATCACTAAAATATCATTATGAAGCAATTACCTGGCTGAGAGCTCTGCAAAGCCTGGCGAGGCACCTATTTTTCTGGCATGGGGCACTGCAGAGTCCCTCCAGGACTGCTTCAGGGTGACATAACTTACAGTGAGTTGGCCCTAAAGGCTGTGAGTGGAGAAGGACACCCAGCACAATCTGTTTGGCTTGGAGCTAACTGAACTTGCAAAAGGGAATACATGTGTGTTGGTCCCCAGAGCAGCTTCGCTCAGCATCATTCTGTTTCAGGGCTCTTTCAATTGAATCGAGCAGCTTTGGATTACAGATAATAGTGAAGCCTTGGGAGCTAAGGCCTTCAGCAGTGTCACATGCATGTATATTTAATTAAAGGTAATAACTGCTGCAAGCTTACTCATAAGAACACATAACATTCAATAATACATTATCTTCCAAATGTTCCCTGTACATTCATTATTTTCATTTTAACAGAGGGGTCCCTTAATATTTTAAACTCAGGAAAAAAATTATTGGACTGCATATTTAAGAACTGTATCAGCTGGGCTTTTTTTTTTTAATTGAAACCATATAAGCTCATGTGCATTAAAGGTATTATAAATTTTCCCATC
The DNA here is from genome assembly GCF_965183815.1 of Platalea leucorodia. Lineage (NCBI taxonomy): Eukaryota > Metazoa > Chordata > Aves > Pelecaniformes > Threskiornithidae > Platalea > Platalea leucorodia. The sequence continues at coordinate 11,622,346 of NC_138859.1, read as the reverse complement.
TGGAACCAGAAAAAACAAACTCGAGGCATTGGATAGTTCATGGTTTGCTTTGGATTCAGATGATAGCTGAGGTGAAGTTTCTTGTGATGCCTGTGTGGAAAATAATGTATGTGTGTCGTATCCAAAGAAGCTTTTTGTCCAAAAAAGGGTTTATCTCTTTGTGATGGAAGGCTAGATGGGCATAAGTTGTTGCAGTGACCTTTTGCCCCATGATATTACTGAATTATGTTGGAGCGGAGGTGGATTTAGGGATTTAGTAAATGGCAAACCCCTCTGACCTTAATTACTCTAATGCCTCCTTTAATCCCATCAGAACTATGCAAATGAAATACACTTCCTGTATTTAGAATAAAGATTGCTCGGTCAGTTTTAAGCTGCAACCAGGGCATATAATGTTAAAAATGTAACAGAAAGATATTCAGGCCACCTGTTGTGCAGCTCTCCATCGGAGTGACGGAGCACTGTGCTGGGGGGACTCACTTGACCTGCCGCAGTGAGGCAGGAAAGGCAGCACATGGCTGCTTCATCTCTCCTGCCCCTTGCACTCATGGGGCAGGTTCCTCTGGAGAGGCCACCGGAGTGGAAGCTCATGCTTTGACTCCTTTGACCTACTCCCATACAAATATTCAGGCCTAACCTACAAGCCAATAATGTGAAGGGCATATACATACATATATTTTTTTATATATATACATATATATGTTTGTGTATGTGCATACATGTAAGACAAAGGCTATGAAGAGCTAAGGGTATTTGTAGCTACCAAGGAGGCTGAGCACAAACATTAACTTCGCTGCTCTTCTCTGTGTAGGACTTTGGAACCTAAATGAGTCATCCTAAATTTGTAATTTTTTTTATTCCACTCCCCTCCTGATATATATTCACTCAAAAATGTATATACAATTATCTTGAGGTGTTGGGCTGTTGCAAACATTTCAGTGGATGCCCAGAAATTTGTATGTCACTCACTTTTTCTTGAGTACCACCACAGGACACATTAGCCCAGGCTCAACCATGTGCAGTGCTGGTGCCGACTCAGCTGTGCATGTAAGCATGTGCTTAACTCCCAGCGAGTACCTAATCCTGCTGACTTCAGGATTGACGCTACTGAGGGGCAGATCTGCTTGTGCTGGCACCAGAAATGGCTTCTGCCGTCCCCATGCCCTGACGTTTCTTCTGTGCTGAACGAGAGCAATGGACCCATGGGTTCCTGCCATGCACCTGCCATGTGCTGGGGATCCTCAGGGCATCCAGCCTGGCTGTGCACTTTTTTTTTTTAACAGGCCCGTGTCTGCTTTATTACAGAGAGAGCTGGTGCGTGCTCAGTCGTGCCCATCCCTGAGGACAGCTGTCAGCTGTCAGATGTCAGATGTCAGATGTCAGCTGTCAGATGTCAGCGGGGACATGTCCCCGCTGTTGGAGCTGGAGGTAGGACATGCCACACTCCTGCTTCAGTTCCTATGCCCTTGGAAAAGTAAACATGGAAGCAGGTGAATGGCAGTAACATTACTGCTGAGAACGATTACTTCATCACAGGAGGATGCCTGCAGAGCAGTAAATATCTCACCTGTAGGACAGGTGCTTCTGTTTTACAGGCACCATTTGTGCTTTTGACACACATCATAAAAAATAATCAGAGTTTAACAAATGGGATATAACCTGAAATTTATTCCATTTTTAGCTACTCTTCATGCCTGTGGCTTTCTTGAATGCATTTGATATTCAAAATCGGTTACAGAAGAAATCAGATCTACTGATCCTGACACCTATTGTGAGCAAAGAAACCTAGTGCATAAAATAAAACAAAATAAAATAAACCAAAACAAAACTACCAATATTGACTACATTTGGGCAAATAATATCAAATAGCCAAACAGCAGCATATACAGAGCTTTGCTACACTTAACAACAGATTTATAACAGCTGGATAAGGAGGGCTGCATTCATCTGAAAAAGATTTTTTCAATGGATGACATTTGGGATTAATTCAGTGAAAGCTCAGGAAGAAGTGGCAAATCTGGGATTTGAGATATAATACTTTGATCATATTAATCAAGGATGGCCAACATAGCTCCAAAGAAAGTGTTAGCAGTCCATGGTGTGTGGCCGCTAGGAAATGGCACTGAACTGTAATATATATTAGGAAGTATATGTTATATCCCAAAGTTATATCTCACCTTCAAGAAATGTTGGTATCACTGAGAAATCATTGGAAAACCAAACTGAGTAGTGTCTGCAGCTGCAGAAAAGCTGAGAGGCAGCTTAAAGCCATCATAGTCCTTCCTCCCTCACTTCAGGATCCCGCTTGACACACCAGGAAGAGGTGCGATGGTGAAACCCAGCACGAGAGCGATGATAGTAATCAGTGCCATCTGAAGCAGATTGCTTCTGGCAGAGCACAAGAGCTTGGAGGTGTCACTTGAAGAATAAGTCTGGTCAGACATATCTGGCTGCTTGGATCAGGCAAGAAATGAGAGAGCGCAGACACCAGCAGACCTGGGGTCTCCCAGTCACTTGCATTGCCAAAAACAGTCATGCCTGGGTGGCCTCATCACATGTGATAGGACGACAGCCATCCCTGGGGAAGCGCTAGTCACAGCCATGTGTGCAGTGGAAAGGTCAAGCAATGTCGCACTGAGCACAGGGGCTGTGCCAGCCTCAGCCATTGAGGATGAGCACAGTTCTGCCCATTCACAGTCAAGGCTCTCTCTGTGGTTTGTGGTGGGGAAGTACAGCACCCTGTTTTACCTGTCATGCCCATGGAAGATGCAGTGGTATTTCCCATCAAAATGGGTCTTCCTATCCCCATCGCACTGCGCTGTCCATTGAGTCAGAGCCTCATGATGCCCTCCTGCACAGAGCTGGCTGTGCCTCAGGACAGGAGAAGGGGACACTCTGGGAAAAATGCTGTGAGTGTCAGCAGTCTGCTCTCACTGGTGACCCTGGGACAGACACTTTGCATCAGACCAGGTGGTGAGTGGAGCAGAATGTGATGGTCTCCAGAATATGAGAATTTAAGACAGCAATGAAAAACAGAGCAGTGGGAGAGAGCTTGAGATGAGGCAAAAGTAGAAACTGAGAGAGTTCAGCTCATTCAGAAAATGCTTATACACTATATATTTATCTGCTTCAAGATACAGAGAGCTCAGGTGAAGGGGTGTGTTTCACATTGGCTTATCTAGGTGTCCTGGTTTCAGCTGGGATAGAGTTAATTTTCTTCCTAGTAGCTGGTATAGTGCTGTGTTTTGGATTTAGGATGAGAATAATGTTGATAACACACTGATGGTTTAGTTGTTGCTAAGTAGGGCTTACACTAGTCAAAGACTTTTTCAGCTTCTGGTGTTCTGCCAGGTGCACAAGAAGCTGGGAGGGAGCACAGCCAAGACAGCTGACCCAGACTGGCCAAAAGGCTATTCCATGCCATATGACATCATGCTCAGCATATAAACTGGGGGGAGTTGGCCAGGGGGGAGTGATCGCTGCTCAGGGACGTGCTGGGCATCAGTCAGCGGGTGGTGAGCAATTGCATTGTGCATCACTTGTTTTGTATATTCTTTTATCATTATTATTATTGTTGTTATTTTTATTATTTCCCTTCCTTTTCTGTCCTATTAAACTGTCCTTTCTTCCTTTTCTGTCCTATTAAACTGTCTTTATCTCAACCCATGAATTCTACTTTTTTTCTTTTTTTTTTGTTATTTTCTGATTCTCTCCTCCATCCCACTGGGGAGGGGGGGAGTGAGCGAACGGCTGTGTGGTGTTTAGCTGCCTGCTGGATTAAACCACAACACTAGGATAAGACAGCAAAGAGCAATTGCCTCGTCCTTCTGTCCAGATGTGCTGATAGGGCAACTGGTGCAGGAGCAGGCTGCCAACAGAAATGTTCTAGGCTCTCTTATGAGAGAGTTTCAGTGGAAATAAAGCAAGAAATTCATGCAAACATGAACAGTGAAGCAAGAGGACATGAAAAAAGTCTGGGGTAAGGGTGTATGTCCGGAGCAGCCTCCCTCAGCTGTGCTCCCTGCGAATGAAAGTACCCTGGTGCCTTCTGGGCCACACAGGACTGCGGGCACGCTGTTCCTTCAGGGAACAGGCAGCAGGGGCTCCTGGGGGGAGGAGTTCCAGTATGTGCGCAGTTGCACGCAAGGTGTCTGCATGCATGCTAAGAAGAAGTGGAAAACAGAACTAGCACTTCACTCACTGTCACTGCAGGTTTTCTTTGTGCCATGGCAGAGAGATGCAAAATAAGGTAAGAAAGTGCTAAGAGGTGCCTTCCCACCTGGCCACAGGGCAGTGCGAGGGCTATGGGCTACTCCTGACTCTGCAGAGCACCTGCCCGCTGCTGTCGGTCCTGCCTGGCATGGCCATGTCCCCACCGGAGGGGAAGCCTGCGTGCAGCTGCAACACAAGCTGCAGGTTGCAAACAGCCATGCCCAGCCTCATTACCAGCCAGGGGTGCTCTCAGAAATTAATGACGCTTTGTCTCAGGCCAAGCCAGCTCTTCCGCGTGACTGCGCTCAGACCAGTATCTTGAGGCCAATCTGCTTTAGCAGCCTCTAGACGTTGGCAGGCTTTTGCCTGGGTCACCAGCTCTGGCCCCTGTCACAGCAGCCTGCTGGCCCGGTGCCCTTTGGGAGCCTCTGTGCCAAGCCCAGGCCTCCGAAGGGCACTGACTGCACAGGCACACTGTCCCAAACCTCCCCTCCTGCCCGTACCCACCCCAGGCAGCACAGAGCAGCTGATGCTGGAATGTACAGACCGTGCAAAGAAGCCACCTGGGCTGTTTGCATTTTGCATGCAGACAGCACCTGAGAGGCACCAAAAAACCCAACACAACTCCACACACCCCTTCCCAAGTTTGCTTTACACCCCAGGAGGTAATAGCTGTGTGGGGAGGCGACCAAGCTGCTGCATTCGTTCACTTTCTCCTTCCTGTTTGGTCTTGCCTTTGTGCCACATCTCAGCAGATTTTGTCTTTTTATAACTTCCAGCCTCCTCTGACAGATCAACCTCAACATCTACCCATCAGATAATCAAGGGCTCTCTCCATCTGTCTTTTGCTAGGTTAGCCTCCAAGAGGCCAGACTTGAAAAACAATTTTTTTATCTAGATGGCAGCAATTTCATTGTTCTACTTGGAAAACAGACCGTTTATTTGTTAATTGTTTTTAATACCTTGCTGATTCAAAGGCAGACTTGCAGGTGCTGGTCTTCCTTTCCTTCCTGCAGATGAATAAGGCAGTGAGCGCTACAAGAAGTATCAGAAAAATGCAACACATATGAACTCTTAAAGTGAAACCAAGTATGTAAGCTGCATATATACCATCTGGTAGCCAATCTTCAGAAAACCAAAGTCAAAAACCTAATACTAAATAAATATCCTTAAGTATATTTAGATGAGAAAGCAATTTTGCCTTTATCAGTAGTCATTAGGTGAACTCCTTAGCAAAAAAAGCTGCCTAATTTCACTGTTTCCTCTCATTTCCAATAAGACCACAGCTGAAGTGACAGATGACTCAACACTAGTGACGGTGGCGACATCTGGCCTAAAGGTCTCTGAGTGTGACAAAATAGGGAAGACCTGTGAACCCAGGTTTTTCCAAAGCTGCTGCGAGTGGTTCAGTAAGCTCATCGGTTAACTCCTGTAAGACTCTATTCAGATCATATATATAATCTCTATATATAGGATTAAATTTGCATATAGATTTAGATTCTTCAAGCTTTTCTCCTCACCTGTTTTTAATTTAAATTTTAAATGTCTTTTTCCCTGTTAACTCTACACAAATCAAAGTCTATTGCCCTGGAAAGCCAATTCTTTTCTGTATCTCTCTAGGCATCCATCAGTGGTCTCAAGCACCTTTGAAAATCCTCTGGGAGCCTGATTTTTGAACTGACTTTTGTCTTTCAGATTCTTGCTTCTAGTCAGTTAAGAACCTATCTAGAGTAGCTGCCTGACTCAATTGCCACAGCAGCACAGGTATTTTAGCTTGAAAGGACAATGCATGTGCTGACACCCTCTGCCTATTATCCAGGGCTGCTGAAGCACGGCTCCTCTGCCCAATAGAGAGAAGCAGCTACTGCTTCCAAGCAAAGATGCATTCCTGTTGTGGTTTGCACCCAGGCCAGAACTGAGAGTTTTGCTAGAATAGTCTCATCAATTTTTAAAATACTTCTTATTCCTAAGCCTGCATCTTGTCTTTCCTCGTATCAGTGGTGGAGCACCAGCATGGAGTGACAAGCTGGTGCTTGGACTTCTTATTTACCAAATGGCACCTAAAGCAGGTCTCCAGAAGACAGCCTGTGGCCCTTTTGGAAAGTGTATGTATTCCCTGGCTCCTGGCTGTTTTGAATGGATGGATCATCCATTCTGCAAAAGTCTGTATGGAGTCTGGAGAGCCACTGACCACAGTGACACAGCAGTGACTGCAGCTCTGCTTGCATCAGCATGCCTCCTCCCACCATCTGAGTTTGTGCACTTAGCTCCTCCCTCCTTCCTTCCTAAGCTTTTGTTTAGGAAGAGAGTAAGAGAATTTAACCCTGAGAAAAATGTGTATTTTCAAGAATACTTTTAAGCCACGCTTCCTAGCAAATGACCTAGCATTATAAAGTATTGCTTCATTAGACTAATGATGATCTTAACAGCAATCCTCTGGTTCTGTGTAAACCTGACAGAGGAAAAACTTGCAAAAATGTCCCACCTAAATTGCATGTATGTGCCTCTGTGTAAAGGGTGCCTGTTTAGAGAAGGTGGATGTCACATGGCCGGTGAGAAAATAACTTCTTATAAAAGAACTGGTTGAATAGCTGTTCACAAAGTGATGGAGGCCACTGATAATGAGAAATGATGAAGCTGGTAGGTTCAGCTAGGCTATATAATGCTCTATTTTTAGAGTATTTATTTTTATTTTTTCTTGAAAGTAGTTAACAGGAATCTATATTTACCTGGCAAATACCTCTGCATAAGTCCTCTTGCAAGCTCTCCCTCCCTCACAGTGTTGTCCTGGTTTCAGCTGGGATAGAGTTAATTTTCCTCCTAGTAGCTGGTATAGTGCTGTGTTTTGGATTTAGAATGAGAATAATGTTGATAACACACTGATGTTTTAGTTGTTGCTAAGTAGGGCTTACACCAGTCAAGCACTTTTCAGCTTCCCATGCTCTGCCAGGTGTACAAGAAGCTGGGAGGGGGCCCAGCCAGGACAGCTGACCCACACTGGCCAAAGGGCTATTCCATACCGTATGACATCATGCTCAGTATATAAACTCGGGGGAGTTGGCCAGGGGTCAGCGATCGCTGCTCAGGGACGTGCTGGGCATTGGTTGGCAGGTGGTGAGCCAATTGTATAGTGTATCACTTGCTTTGTATATTATTATTGTATTATTATATTATTACTATTAATATTACTACTATTCTATTTCATTTTACTCCAATTATTAAACTGTTCTTATCTCAACCCATGAGTTTTCTGACTTTCACCCTTCCAATTCTCTCCCCCATCCCACCGGGGGGTGGGGGGAGTGAGCAAGCAGCTGTGTGGTGCTTAGTTGCTGTCTGGGGTTAAACCATGACAGTCCTTTTTGGCGCCCAATGTGGGACCCGAAGGGTTTGAGATAACAGATTAACCACAGTGTATTAAGGAATTTGTATCTGTTAACAGTTGCTGGTCATAATATTGATTCATCTGTTCTCGATCTTAGTTTATCTGATGTGCACCATGCTCTTCTCTTCTGCAGTACGTGTTAAAGATCGGTGTTGGGTTTTGCAGTTTGCTGTGCTCTGCAGTGATTAGTGATGTTTTGCCTGGGCGATTTGTTATTAAAACACTGACCTTGAGCACTATCTGGTATTTGGGTTCTGTAGTGAAGCCATTCCTGTACTTCGGGTACCACCTCATGGAGACAATTAGCAATTATACCTCTTCCTCTGAGAGGTTTTTTTATGGAGGAAATACAGAATGGCACCTTCGTTGCTTTCTTCTATGATGTTTCCTCCTTCATTACAACAACTTTTCAGTATCTTGAACATCCTTGGGTAGTTAAGATATATCTATTGGTAGTTCTTGGGAATATTGTTTCAGTTTTGTCTAAGGTTAATAAGCATTTTAAGAATATCATCCAGAGATCTGCCCCAAGGCTGGATAGTTATGAGTGGCAGGGTGTGTGGCATAGTATGGGCAAGTACCTAAGACAGTGGGCCCCTCCAGTGTTTTGGAACTTCACCCCTGAACAAGTGCAGAATCCTGAAAAATTAGTGGAATATTTGGAAAAAGTATGTTGTCACCCTGGCAATTCTAGGGAGACACAAATCACTGCAATGTGCTGGGGCCTGGCCCATGCCTACTGAGCCGTATTTAGAACCCTCAAGGGGAAGAGAAGGTCTCTGGATTTGACGACAAAACAACTGGCGCTGTGGCTATGCCAGCCCCGGCGACAGGCGCTGCATCTATGCCAGAGAACCAACCCATGCCAGTATCAGTCGCCCCTATACAGAAGAAAAAATACACAAGGAAATCAGCTCGTTTACTAAGGGCTGATGATGAGCCAGGGCCATCAAGAGAACAGGAGGAGGAAGAGGCAGAACCCACAAATGAGATGGCAACCACCCGATCCCTGTCCCTGAGTGAGCTGCGAGATCTGCGAAAAGATTTTAGTTGTCGTCCAGGCAAGCACATCGTCACCTGGCTGCTCCGATGCTGGGATAACAGGGCCAGTAGCCTGGAATTAGAGGGTAGGGAAGCCAAGCAGCTGGGATCCCTTTCTAGGGAAGGGGGCATTGACAAAGCGATTGGAAAAGGGGCACAAGCCCTCAGCCTCTGGAGGCGACTCTTGTCAGGTATGAAGGAAAGGTATCCCTTCAAGGAAGATGTTCTACGTCACCCAGGCAAGTGGACCACCATGGAGAGAGGTATCCAGTACCTGAGGGAATTAGCTGTGCTGGAGGTGATTTATAATGACCTGGACAACGAGCAGTTATCCAAAGATCCAGATGAAGTCCAGTGCACACGACCCATGTGGTGGAAGTTTGTATGGAGCACACCATCATCGTATGCAAACTCTTTGGCAATAATGACCTGGAAAGATGAAGAGGGACCAACAGTGGATGAAATGGCTGGCCAACTCCGACAATATGAAGAAAGTCTCTCTCCCTCCCTACCGGCCTGCATCTCGGCTGTGGAGAAACTGCCTGACGTGCTAGCTGAAAAATTATCCCGGGAGTTCCAGCGATTCAAAGAGGACATGTCCTACTCCTCACCTGTACGGACCAGTATCTCAGCCATTAGGAGTAAGCGTCCCTCTGCTCAAGAGAGAAGATATAGTGGATACACACCATGGGCCACCCTGTGGTTTTACCTGCGTGACCATGGAGAAGACATGAGGAAGTGGGATGGAAAATCTACCTCGACCCTAGAGGCACGGGTATGTGAGTTGCAAGGAAAAACAACTACAAAAGGTGGTTCTTCCAGGAAAATTGCTGCTCCAGTTTCCAGTGAGCAGTTCCCCAGACAGAGCAGAAGGGCTGATTTTGCTTCCGATCTTAATAAAGGGACTTTTGATTTGCATTGACAAGAAGTGAGTAACGAATGCTATGACCAGGACTAGAGGGGCCCAGCCTCCAGCCAGGTGGAGGAAAGGGATAACCGGGTGTACTGGACTGTGTGGATTCGATGGCCTGGCACATCAGCCCCACAGGAGTAGAAGGCTCTAGTGGACACCGGTGCACAGTGTACCCTAATGCCATCATCAAGCTATGAAGGGGCAGAACCCATCTGTATTTCTGGAGTGACAGGGGGATCCCAAGAGCTGACTGTATTGGAGGCTGAAGTGAGCCTAAGTGGGAAGGAGTGGCAGAAGCACCCCATTGTGACTGGCCCAGAGGCCCTGTGCATCCTTGGCATAGACTACCTCAGGAGAGGGTATTTCAAGGACCCAAAAGGGTACTGGTGGGCATTTGGCATAGCTGCCTTGGAGACGGAGGAAATTAAACAGCTGTCTACCCTGCCTAGTCTCTCAAAGGACCCTTCTATTGTGGGGTTGCTGAGGGTCAAAGAACAATAGGTGCCAATCGCTACCACAATGGTGCACCTGCGGCAATATCGCACCAACCGAAACTCCCTGATTCCCATCCATAAGGTGATTCGTCAACTGGAGAGCCAAGGAGTGATCAGCAAGACTCGCTCACCTTTTAACAGTCCCGTATGGCCAGTGTGAAAGTCTAATGGAGAGTGGAGACTAGCAGTAGACTATCGGGGCCTGAACGAAGTCACACCACCACTGAGCGCTGCTGTGTCGGACATGCTAGAACTTCAATACGAATTGGAGTCAAAGGCAGCCAAGTGGTATGCCACAACTGATATCGCTAATGCGTTTTTCTCAATCCCTTTGGCGGCAGAGTGCAGGCCACAGTTTGCTTTCACTTGGAGGGGCCTCCATGTAAGAGACTGAAGTGTTAAGAACAATTATCTTAAAGCTTGTTTGTGTGTGTTTATCTATGTGATAAGACCGGACAGCAGACCACTCTTTTGTCTGATAAGACCCAAGGGCAGACCATTCTTTGGCTTATCAAGTACCACCATCTTGCAAGGAAACCTGTGCAATCTTGCTGAAGCAGCAGGCCATTCTTTGGCTTATCAGGCACCACCAAGAATAGGACACCAACTGGTATCCGTGCCAGGCCGCTTGCCCACCAACAATATATATTGCGTGATTAGATGTGCATGTGTTGGGTACGTGATGTTGCCCTGGGTAACCACAATGGAAACAAGAGGGCAAACTCCCTCTCCAACACCGGATAAAAGATGGCACAACGAAACCTGAGTGTGGCCATCCACCACCGAAAACTGAAGACTGAGGACCAACGGGACGCCGCTGGATCTATGGTGGTGATTATCCTTTGCTTATCTCTCTGAATGCTTGCTTAATTTCCTCCTAATATTTCCTGCCTTTCCTATTGCTTTACTCTTTTGTATTTACCCAATAAAACATCTGATTGGCAGCATATGACCTCATTTGTGTCTTAATTTCGCTCTTGGGATCATTACAAACCTTCCCTGAGCCTGACAATCAGACTGGGACTTAACACTCCAGTATACCTGGAATCGACTGCCCCAGGGGTGGAAACACAGCCCCACCATTTGCCATGGACTGATCCAGACTGCACTGGAACAGGGTGGGGCTCCAGAACACCTGCAGTACATTGATGACATCATCGTGTGGGGCAACACAGCAGCAGAAGTGTTTGAGAAAGGGAAGCAAATAGTCCAAATCCTTCTGGAGGCCGGCTTTGCCATAAAACAAAGTAAGGTCAAGGGACCTGCACAGGAGATCCAGTTTTTAGGAATAAAATGGCAAGATGGACGTCGTCAGATCCCAATGGATGTGATCAACAAAATAACAAACAGCCATGTCTCCACGAACCAGCAAAAAGGAAACAGAAGCTTTCTTGGGCGTTGTGGGTTTTTGGAGAATGCATATTCCAAATTACAGCCTGATCGTAAGCCCTCTCTATCAAGTGACCCGGAAGAAGAACGATTTCAAATGGGGCCCTGAGCAATGACAAGCCTTTGAACAAATTAAACGGGAGATAGTCCATGCAGTAGCCCTTGGGCCAGTCCATGCAGGACAAGATGTAAAAAATGTGCTCTACACTGCAGCCAGGGAGAATGGCCCTACCTGGAGCCTCTGGCAGAAAGCACCAGGGGAGCCTCGAGGTCGACCCCTAGGGTTTTGGAGTCAGGAATACAGAGGATCCAAGGCCAGCTATACTCCAACTGAAAAAGAGATATTGGCAGCATATGAAGGGGATTGAGCCTCTTTCTTTGGAAGTGGTTGGTACTGAAGCACAGCTCCTCCTGGCACCCCGACTGCCTCTGCTGGGCTGGATGTTCAAAGGGAGGGTCCCCTGTACACATCATGCAACTGGTGCTACGTGGAGTGAGTGGGTCGCACTGATCACACAACGGGCTCGAATAGGAAACCCCGGTCGCCCAGGAATCTTGGAAGTGATCATGGACTGGCCAGAAGGCAAAGATTTCAGAATATCACCAGAGGAGGTGGTGATGCGTGCTGAGGAGGCCCCACTGTATAATAAACTGCCAGAAAATGAGAAGCAATATGCCTTGTTCGCTGATGGGTCCTGTCGTCTTGTGGGGAAGCATCGGAGGTGGAAAGCTGCTGTATGGAGTCCTGTATGACAAGTTTCTGAAACTGCTGAAGGAGAAGGGGAATCGAGTCAGTTTGCAGAAGTGAAAGCCATCCAGCTGGCTTTAGATATTGCTGAATGAGAAAAGTGGCCAGTGCTCTATCTCTGTACTGACTCATGGATGGTGGCAAATGCCCTGAGGGGGTGGTTGCAGCAATGGAAGCAGAGCAACTGGCAGCGCAGAGGCAAACCCATCTGGGCTGCCGCATTGGGGCAAGATATTGCTGCCCAGATAGAGAACCTGGTTGTAAAAGTACGTCACGTAGATGCTCACGTACCCAAGAGGCCACTGAAAAACATCAAGACAACCAGCAGGTGGATCAGGCTGCTAAGATTGAAGTGGCTCAGGTGGACCTGGACTGGCAACATAAGGGTGAATTATTTCTAGCTTGGTGGGCCCATGACACCTCAGGCCACCAAGGAAGAGATGCAACATATAGATGGGCTCGTGATCGAGGGGTGGACTTGACCATGGACACTATTGCACAGGTTATCCATGAATGCGAAACATGCGCTGCAATCAAGCGAGCCAAGCGGTTCAAGCCTCTCTGGTATGGAGGACGATGGCTGAAATATCAATATGGGGAGGCCTGGCAGATTGATTATATCACACTCCCACAAACCCGCCAAGGCAAGCGCCATGTGTTTACAATGGTGGAAGCAACCACCGGATGGCTGGAAACATATCCTGTGCCCCATGCCACCACCCAGAACACTATCCTGGGCCTTGAAAAGCAAATCCTATGGCGACGTGGCACCCCAGAAAGAATTGAGTCAAATAATGGGACTCATTTCCGAAACAACCTCATAGACACCTGGGCCAAAGAGCATGGCATTGAGTGGGTATATCACATCCCCTATCACGCACCAGCCTCCGGGAAAATCGAATGATACAATGGACTGTGAAAGACTACACTGAAAGCAATGGGTGGTGGGGCATTCAAACATTGGGATACACATTTAGCAAAGGCCACCTGCTTAGTCAACACTAGGGGATCTGCCAATCGAGCTGGCCCTGCCCAATCAAGACTTTTACGTACTGTAGAGGGGGATAAAGTCCCTGTAGTGCACCTAAAAAATATGCTGGGGAAGACAGTCTGGGTTACTCCTGCCTCAGGCAGAGGTAAACCCATTCGTGGGATTGCTTTTGCTCAAGGACCTGGGTGCACTTGGTGGGTGATGCAGGAGGATGGGGAAGTCCGATGTGTGCCTCAAGGGGATTTGATTTTGGGTGAAAATAGCCAATGAACTGAACTGTATAATGTTAGTTGCTATATAATACTGGATGTCATCACTTCAATGATTACTATGTGCCATATCAACAGTATACAGTAAGAATCACCCAGATTAATGAAGAATGAACTTTGAGGAAACCGAGCCAAGTGCAGCGGTGATGGAACCCGAACTGGCTTCAGCATGCAACAATCCAACACCACACACCATCTCTCCTGCCCTGAAAACTGTTATGATGGATGAAGCCCAAAGTCATGGACTAAATGAACTCAACAATGTTTTAGAGGGATAGCCTATAGACTAAGGAAATTATATCTCTGTGTGTGTATATATATCTCTCTATCTCAAAAGACTGGAAAAGTGGTGGTGATTAATTGGAATGTATTGGAAAGGATAGGACCTGGGCATGACGTATATGGTATGGAATAAGGGGTGGATATTGTCCTGGTTTCAGCTGGGATAGAGCTAATTTTCTTCCTAGTAGCTGGTATAGTGCTGTGTTTTGGATTTAGGATGAGAATAGTGTTGATAACACACTGATGTTTTAGTTGTTGCTAAGTAGTGCTTACACTGGTCAAGGACTTTTTCAGCTTCCCATGCTCTGCCAGGTGCTCAAGAAGCTGGGAGGAGGCACAGCCAGGACAGCTGACCCAGACTGGCCAAAGGGCTATTCCATACCGTATGACATCATTCTCAGTATATAAACTGGGGGGAGTTGGCCAGGGGTCAGCGATCGCTGCTCAGGGACGTGCTGGGCATTGGTTGGCAGGTGGTGAGCCAATTGTATAGTGTATCACTTGCTTTGTATATTATTATTGTATTATTACATTATTATTATTATTATTGTTATTATTACTATTACTATTACTACTATTCTATTTCATTTTACTTCAATTATTACACTATTCTTATCTCAACCCATGAGTTTTCTGACTTTCACCCTTCCAATTCTCTCCCCCATCCCACCGGGGGGTGGAGGGAGTGAGCGAGCGTCTGTGTGGTGCTTAGTTGCTGTTTGGGGTTAAACCACGACAAGTGTCCAGCCTTGTTTCTGCTGTTTCACTCCCTGATTTCTTCAGCACTTAAGAGCTGGTGTGGGGGTGTTTTTAAACCACATGTGAAAAGGAATCCAGTGAATTACCATATAGCCTAAAACATGGAGCACAGGCAAAGTTAGATGGTTTTAACCTGAAAAAATTGCTTTGAAACACCGTTTGCAAGTTAAGGAGAGAGATTCTCATTCCCAACCCAGTATTTGCTGCAGGGCTTTGACTTTTTGTATGGTGCCTATAGTCAATCTACATGGGATTCAACTGACTTCTTACCCAAAGTTAGGATTTGTTCATGCCTTTCCACTGACATAAACCAGCTAGATCTGTTCCTGTGACTTATTCTACCCTACAGGGAACCTACAAAGTTTTTAGAAACCCCATGCTCTGATTCTCTTTTACAGAGCAGGGGGCTGTCTGGGGACTCTGCTGCCTTGTCCAGCAGTTGCTGAATTTGGGCACAATGGCACCCTTCAAGCTTCAACTTGTGATAGTGGCGCAGTGCTCCTCAAGTCTGCTCATGTGTTGGAAAGTTGGTAGAAAACCAGCTAGTTTGGGAAACTGGCATGGAAATGAAGCTTGGCACACAGCAAGGCTCAAATGCCACAAGACATGCTGGTAAATCAATCAGCAAGGAGGTTGAGCTCGATTGCTGCTGTGTTCAGATGACCATTCAGCGGGGTACCAACCTTTCAGGCCATAGCCAATTGGTTCCTTGCACAACCACCCCCAGTGCTGCAGCATAACAACTAACCCTTTTGTAGCACTCTCCTAACCTAGAATTTATTGTACCAAAGATGGAAGAGAATTGACACTGCGGGGGTTAGGAACGGGTGAACCTGAAGGTAGTCAAAAGTCGTCTACCTTCAGAGCAGCATCCTGCCTTTGGAATGATGGATCTCTTGGGCATTAAAGCATGTTTCTGTAGAGAGTGTGCTCTTGTAGTCTACATCTATAGTGTCCGTATTAAGACCCAAATAAGAGGAGAAAAATGTGTTTATGTCTGAATAGACAGGACAAGATAAATGTAGCAATATGCAATAGCTTGTCTGAAGATACTGATTGACACTAACAGCAGGTGCAGAATGGGTTTTTGAGCTAATGAAAATTGTAGAAAAATTTCAGTTATAAGAGAAATCTGAAGGTCATCTTGCCTAACATCCTGCTCCAAGCAGGAGATTCAAAGTTATTATCAACAGACATAAATAATAGCTCCCATTTATATGACAGTGTTTCATTTTTCAGGAGTCAAGAATTTTACAATGCATGTGCATAAATTACTACATCCACTGCCAGAAATCCCTTAGGTACTGTTTGGGTGCAATGCCATAACTCCCCAGCACCATGTAGAGACACTTCCTGCAAGTTTAACAGGTGCTAAAAAAGTATGTAATTTCTCCTCTTCCTAAACCATTCATCTCCCTACAGTGAGTGCCATTTCATTGTTAATTATATCTAACTTGCATCATGATGACATCTTTTCCCCTGAAGATGGGAGGTGGTGTGGTGGGTTAACCTTGGCTGGATGCCAGGTGCCCACCAAGCCACTCTGTCATGCCTGCTCCTCAACTGGACAGGGGGAGAGAAAATACTACAAAAGGCTCATGGGTCGAGATAAGGACAGGGAGATTACTCAGCAATTACTATCAAGGGCAAAATGGACTCGACTCGGGGAAATTAATTTAAATTATTACCAATCAAAACAGAGTAGGGTAATAAGAAATAAAATCAAATATTAAAACACCTTCCCCCCCCACCCCTCCCTTCTTCCCAGGCTCAACTTCACTCCTGAATTCTTTACCTCCTCTCCCCAAACGGCGTAGGGGGATGGGGAACGCGGGTTGCGGTCAGTTCATCATGCGTTGTCTCTGCCGCTCCTTCGTCCTCACACTCTTCCCCTGCTCCAGCGTGGGGTCCCACCCATGGGAGACAGTCCTCCACGAACCTCTCCAACATGGGTCCTTCCATGGCCTGCAGTTCTTCACGAACTGCTCCAGCACAAGTACTTTCCACGGGGTGCAGTCTTTCAGGAACAGACTGCTCCAGCGTGGGTACCCCACAGGGTCACAGGTCCTGCCAGAAAATCCTACTCCAGCACGGGCTTCCCACGGGGTCACAGCCTCCTTCAGGCACATCCACCTGCTCCGGCATGGGGTCCTCTACGCGCTGCAGGTGGTTCCTCTCACATATTCTCACTCCACTCTCACAGCTGCTGTTGTGCAGCAGTTTTTTCCCCCTTCTTAAATATGTTATCGCAGAGGCGCTACCACGGTCGCTGATTGGCTCAGCTTTGGCCAGCGGCAGGTCCATCTTGGAGCCGATTGGCACTGGCTCTGTCGGACATGGGTGAAGCTTCTGGCATCTTCTCACAGAAGCCACCCCTGTAACCCCCCCTGCAACCAAAACCTAATACATAAACATAACCCTCCCTGCAACATAAACCAAATACATTCCACCCCTTGCCTCTGTGAATCACATATTTAAGAATTATCATTAAAATACACATTTATCACACAATCTACAATCTTCACAAACCTCACTTACATCAACAAAAAGAATTCCCTACACCAAAATCAAAATAACATCATCACTGCGCCATCAGAAGTGGACAATTTACACGCAATCCCCCCCCTTGTCTCTTCACCACAATTACAACAACAGAAATTCCCCACAATCATTCCGCTCTCTAGCAATGTTCAGTCCATGTTTTGCCTGTTACCTCTCCCAATTACTATCCTTATCTCGAATTTCTCATGTCCCTGTTCTGGTGCCAAAAAGGACTGTGGTGGGTTGACCTTGGTTGGCTCCCAGGTGCCCATCAAGCTGCTCTATCGGGGGGGGGGGGGACGACGACACGGACACGGACAACCGGATGGGACATGGACAGACATGACACAACACGGGACGGACGGACGGACGGACATGGGGAGGGGGAAGATGGAAAAGAACTCACGAATTGAGATAAAGGCAGTTAAATAAAGAAAAAGCAAAGGCCGTGCGCGGAAGCAAAGGAAAACAAAAAGATCTATTCTCTACTTCCCATCAGCAGACGATGTCCAGCCACTTCCCAGGAAGTAGGACTTCAGTACTCGTAGCAGTTGTTCCGGAAGACAAATGCCATAATAACCAATGCCCCCCTTCCCTCCTCCTTTTCCTCCTTTCTCTTAGCTTTTATTGCTGAGCAGATGTCATATGGTATGGAATACCAAAGGTCTCACTCTGCCCTTTAACAGGGCAATCAGAAACAGTTAAATGGAGTGCTAATTGTCTTCCTGGACCCATTTTTTTTCACTGATTGTAATGCATTAATTACAGGGTTCATTTGTGAATTCTCATTTGGCAGCCTGTCATTTCAGAGATGATACTTAGTAGCTTTGGCTTGCAGCAAAAATAGAAAATGCCCTTCTCTGATGTGAAAAACTCAGCTCGCTCTTAGCAGTGGGATAGTGGCCTAGTCTGCCCAAGCACCAACCCGCTGCGAGGGGAAGGTGCATGGGCTGCATGGATTTGGCCAAGACATAATTTGTGCAACCCAAGGATGGTGATTGCTGGCAAAAAAAGCCCCAGAGGAATTTTAGCCCTCAGGGTTCAAAGGGAGCAAAGTGACTCCTTACTGCTATATTCAGGCATATATTCAATAGCCATAGAGTGGGAAGTCTTATCTGAGCACCTTCTGCTCAGAAAAGAAAATCTGCTTCTTGGATAATTCTTTAGTAAAGACAAAATCTGGGCAGTGACAGGAATGCTTCAAAAACCAATGCTGAAATTGGATGTAGTCACGTTTTCCTTTCCTCCAAAAAGAAATGCCAGACAATTTCTTTCGAGTCACTGGGAAACCAACCAAAATGGCCAAATGAATGTTTTCTAGATATCATTATCGATAACATGACTGGCACTTCAACAAGTCTACCCTCTCCCAGTGGACTCAGTGAACTCGGTGCCCCTCAGCACTGCCCGCAATTGCGCGGAGGCTCCTCCGATCAAATGCCGAGATTGTGAAAACAGGGAAGGCTAGTCCCGTCTTGCTAGCTGGCACAGGGGCCATGGCGAGATATGAGTAACTTTGCTTTCCAAGTACAAAATGATTGCTGGCAGTACACCGTGAACATGTTAAACTTAGGGGAATATATTAAGAAAAGGCCCATCAGTGGTTTTCTTTCTTTAAATGGTAGCCATTGAAAAGTTATGCAAACACTTCAGCTGTGGAATATATAATCTGACATTTGGCAGGGCTCCTCTGTTGATCCAAGGAGTGAAGTATGCAGTGGATGGCTAGCAGTTGTTTCAGTGGTTATTCAAAATGATAAACTATATTAGATGTGCAGGGTTTTTTTCCCACTTCTGCTCTAGCTAGGTCACTCCCAGTAAATAAACCTGATTCCCCGGTTTTCTAACAATAAAATGTTCTCTTAGTGGCCACAGGCTAGTGTAGAGGGAGCTGCAAAAAGGAGTCGGTGGGGGAGAGGGAGCATGAGCCTGTGGCTACACATGAAAATGAACCCAAACCAGAACCAGCTATTTGAAACATGCACCCAAGAAAACATGTATGGTTTTAATAAAACAGTTCCCTGATCCAAGCCACCCGAGTGAAGCAACTTGCCAAAGAGGTGTTGCTAAATCAAAATAATTCCTGTTTCTGCCCATTTCTTATCAAAATGGAGATGGCCAAAATCAGAGTCTGTTCGTGGAGCCTGCCCCTGTCGTTGCAAGCTTTGGGGGTCCTGGTCTGAACTGCCCTAGGGCTGATTTTTCAGCCTCTCACCTTACTTTTCTGCTGGCTTTCTCCCCATAGCCACCAACCTCTGACTCTCAACCCAGCTTCAGTAAAAATCTGGGGGGAAAAACTCACAGGTCGTGTCTCAAGAAGTTACTCAGTCTTCATTCACTGCCTGACAAGGTATAAAGGATAAGTAAAGAAACCACACTTCCCGCAGAAGCCACTGTAGCACCTGATATAACACTCAGCCTGAGCAGCTTCTGAGGAAATGAAACTGTGCTGACTATGTATTCTTTTTATTACCCTTTGAGGGAAAAATAAAAGTCCTGATTAAAATAGAATATTGGTTTAAGCTTTTCAACATGTTTTCTTTTTTCCTGCATTTCTATTCTGTGTGAATACTCACTTACCAGTTCATTTTAAGGAGCTTAACTCTTTCTAAACTAAATGAATTATGATTATGAGAAATAGTCATGTGGCATCAAAAGTCTTACAGTCCTTCCTAAATTAAAAAGGGAGAATGCACTAAAAAATGGACATTGAGATACTCAGTAAACAAGATAAATATGAATTTATTAGTCATGCATCATTTTTACAGGAACAACATGCTATGAGAGGATAGACCTTTAAATTATTTGAAAAATAAAAGGGAATTTGAACAGAATAACTGCTTATCCTGAGAAGGAAAATCAGTGACTGAAGATGTTCAGGATCAGACTCCTTTTTGAGCATGAATTAGGCTTCACATTCCTTGCAGCATTCTTCACTCAAATACAGCAGCTATAACCAAGACATCTGGTCAAGGGCTGCAGCACTGGTGATATTTACTCCACAAAGAAAAAGCCATGCATAATTCTATTAGCTTTGCTGGGGAAAAATGACTTTCTCGATGTCCACCAACAATGGATGACTGGGTGATAAACTGCCATGATGAAATTTAATGTTAAAAAGAGCATTTTGCGTTATGCACGCAGGGAAAAACAGCCCTAGCCTTACATACATATGGATAGAGTCTAAAATGAGCAAATATCTCTCAAGAAGAAATTCAGGAAGACTGGAATCACAGAAGGCAATTGTTTGCTAGCACCAGCTCCATGCTAAGAAAGCTGGATGTGAGGATCTGTTAAAACGAGTGACAAGCAAAAGAGAAAGCATCATGTGCTGCCATAGAAAACAGAAACATTTCAGGAATTATTCCAGGAATACAGTGTCCAGTACCCATTACCCCTGCTCAGAAAGGAAAAGGTTAAAAAAAAGTGTGATGAGGAAAATTTAGGAATATGAAGTGGCTTCTGTGTAGAGAGAGTGATCAACAATAGGACTCCCTGGCTTGGAAAGCAGGCAAAAAAAAAGTGATGAACTGTTGGCCAGCCCCAGCAGGGATGTCTGGTTCGTGTGCTGGGCAGGACGATATGGAAAATTGGTAGGGCGGTGTGCAAGGTTGCTGTCATGCCCCGGCAAGACAGAGTCAAATACAGAAGAATTCAAGACCTCTCTCCTGAAGTGTTTGCTGTGACGGGTGAGGCTCGGAGAGGAGGAAGAGTTTGAAAATGCACCACTTGACTTGCAATGATGAATGTGTGTGAGTAATAACTACTCACAAAAGCGGGGAATGAAGGGGAAATGCAAATTGTAACTGCTCAGCAGTGGTACTTTGTGACTGAGGAATGATCTGGCATGGAGGGCAAGAAGGCCCAACTGCAAGAAAGGGTTAAACTGGCTGGAAGCAGGGATGCCAGAGACAGAAAGACTCCTTGCAAGGGAGTGAAGTTTCTCTTAGTGATGAGATAAGAAACAGCCTCAGCATTGTCTTGTAGCCATTCTGGAATGCAAGTGCTCAGGGGCCCAAGCTCAAGGGCCACCTTTGAGCAGCAGAGCTGGGCTGGGGGATGGACCCATTGCCAGGCTGAGGTGCCCCATGCAACTGCTCAGGGGACTGGTGCTGGTGCAAGTGTATATGAGGAATCTGCTTGTGATGCATCTTTGCAGACTCCTTGTAGAATAGCTTATTGCAGTAGGACTCTGCCCAATGCATTGTTCATTAAATTTTTCTTTTATATTTAAGCACAAATGTGTGTTTAATTCTCCTTGAGGGGTACCATAAAAATTCCCCAACAAAGCCTAGAGGTTGGTAAAAAGTAATCAAGAAATAATTCAGAAATAATTCAGTTCAGGTTTGGATACAATTTTAGATGATGCTTGAGGGCAATGGAGAATTTTTATTATATTGGAGTCTTCTGACTCTGCCTTTGGCAGCATAAATGAGGCTGTGTTTTAGCTTGCTCATTAAGGCAGAAATAAGTTGGCTCACAGGAGCACATGCGGACCTGTATTTGTAACAAAGTTATACTAAAAATCAGTGTTCATTAACCTTCTTCTCTATAGTGCTGCTGTATTTAACGAGAACAATTTGAGTTTTCAAGCCCTTGCTACTTTCCATGAACCCTTCATTTTTAATGAAAGCATTTCCCTCTTTCATACTCATGTTTCAAGAAAAAGCTGTTTTCTATTGCAGAGATGGAGAATTGGGGTCAATGGTAGTGCTCACACAGTCAAAACAAGGCCTGGCTATTGCAACACCACCCTCTAATACCAACCAGCATGCTCAGCCTACTTCCATGGGACTGTGCACAGGAGAAGGGGGACCTCTGACTGCCCATCCCAATGCCATTTGTGTGCCAGTCACTTGCCCTATGATGAGGAGGAGGGACTGCCTCAAGCAGGCAGTGCCTGGCTGCTGGGCTAATGGTGGCGGTGCCGCACACTGGTTAGCACTGTGTCCCTTCCCTCTGGCAGCAGCAGCTGGTGGATACTAATTGTAAATGAAGCTTTGAAGGCTGAGCCCGTTCTGTAATGACTCTAGTACAGGTAAAATATCTGCCTTGCCTCCACTGCACGGACATCCTGTGTCTCCCCTCCCATGGCGCAGGTCTCTGCTGCTCCAGGGGATGCTCCTGGTGGCACGTGCTGGGTAGGGGCTGTGGGGACAGGTCTCAGGGAAGGACTGCACCTCATGACCCCCGCACAGTGTGCTGGTGTCCCTGCCAGCTCCCAGGGCCGGTCTGCACTGGCAGGAGGCTGGGCTGGGCATGGAGATGCAGAGAAACATAGTTCAGACAGTAGCTGAATTATAATTCAGTTCTTAGCTTGTCCCAGGGAGTAAATTGTCCTTCATTCTGGGCTAGATGGTAAATCTGCAGTCTAGTCCTCAGCAAGCCTGGAGAATGGAGATAAAGCAAACCAGATGTGCGATTTCCTGAGTCTCTGGCATAAACCTAACATACAAAGGTAGCTATTACTGTTATACCTCTGTTGAGAACAATTATGCTTTCATCTTGATACAGCCTAAATTCTGTTGCAGCATACAGCATGTAATGCAACATGCCGAAGCAGGAGTTGTGCAACAGCTGCACTGGTGCAGCAGATGGGGGCAGAGAGTGGAGGAACAGTTGGGCCATGCAAGCTGGCCGTAGTGCTCTGCAGACCTCACGATCATGCCCTGAGCATGGTTCTGTAAACAGTGCCATGGGCCACCATACATCTTTTCCATCTCCTTTGCCAGCTCTCCATTCAGGGCATTGTCCTAAGCATATCTTGTGCCATGCTGCAGCAAGACAACTAGTGGCAGGAGTGCTTGCTTCATAAAGATGTCAGCTGAGGAGCTAACAACATCTTGCTCACCAGGTACCTTTGAAGTGGATGTGATGTTTTTCCACAGCCTCTTTTTACTTCTTAATTAGGTTGTAAACTTGATGGTCAGTGCTTCAGCCTGGGCCTTCACCGCTACCAGCAAGACTTTGGTCTAGGACTGGTGCATTTAAGGCCGACCGAAGGGTACCAAAAAGGGCATTGCTCCCTTATTCTCAATGGCACGTTCCCACCCACCTCAATGTGAAAGAAGAGCTGGGAATGTCACAGGCCCCAGGATGTACACTGGGCCTCTCAGTACAAGAAAGACATTGAGGTGCTGGAGTGCATCCAAAGAAGGGCAATGAAGCTGGTGAAGGGTGTAGAGCACAAGTCTTATGAGGAACAGCTGAGGGAGCTGGGGGTGTTTAGTCTGGAGAAGAGGAGGCTGAGGGGAGACCATATCGCTCTCTACAACTACCTGAAAGGAGGTTGTAGCGAGGTGGGGATCGGTCTCTTCTCCCAAGTAACAAGTGATAGGACAAGAGGAAATGGCCTCAAGTTGCTCAGGGGAAGTTTAGATTGGATATTAGGAAAAATTTCTTGACTGAAAGGGTAGTCAGGCATTGGAACAGGCTGCCCAGGGAAGTGGTTGAGTCCCCATCCCTGGAAGTATTTAAAAGCTGTGTAGATGTGGTGCTTAGGGGCATGGTTTAGTGGTGGACTTGGCAGTGTTAGATTTCAGTTGGACTTGATGATCTTAAGGATCTTTTCCAACCTAAACGATTCTATGATTCTATGATAAACATCTCCATACTCCTCTGCCTTTCTCCTTCATTCTCCCTCACTCCCCTTTTATTTTACACAGCTTTGCTAGTGCCCCGGGTCTGGGCTGGGCTCTCGGCCCTCAGCCAAACCTGAACAAACAGCACCAAAATCAGTGGCGCTGCCAGGTGCCCTTTCCTGGAGCTTGCATGGCTGCCTGTCCTCTCCCTGCTGCCACTGGCCATGAGAGCATGAGGGGTACAGCCCTCAGGGCCAGCTCACTGCACAGGTGCAGTCTGTACCGCAGCCCCTTTTCAGGGACCTGTGCCGCGGGACGGGTTGCGACAGCCCTGAGACTTCCTGACTCCTTGACATAGCTGAGGCTTTGTTCCTGCTAGCCCCATATGGCCTGTAGGGTTCAGCTGGTGGCAACAATCCTACAGATTTTGCCTTCCCGTCATTTGCGTGCAGTCAGCTCAAAATGCTTTACAGTCTAGCATGCAATCATTTTAATGGCTAAAACCCTAAACCCAGGTTGTTTGAACTTCACATGCCAAGCAGCTTCAAGTCTAAAAAGCTGACATGTTCCAATGTGTCCCTGTGAGCTGATGTGCTGTAGTTTTCCTCCACGTGTTTCACTGGGCCATGCTAGCAGCCAGTGGTGGGGACTCACGTCCTGCTGCTCCTTACCTATATTCAGTTAGATAGCTTGCAGTCTTTCCTTGGGCCAGACCCATGCTAATGGCAAAGAATTAAATCCTGGGGGATGTTTCTGGAGATTTTAATATTGCTTCCTGCATTCCTTTTTGGACAAAGATCCGTTATATAGAAAGAGATGTTTTTCAAACTGCAGCTATAGTCAACAAGAGTTCATCTGACTAAAGACCTTTGCTTTTAAGACAAACCAAAGATAATTAAATATGCTTTGTATTGAGTACAAACTTCATCATATTGGGAAGTTTCCAGCTCTGCTATTAATGGGATCCACAAAAGAGCAAAGATAGGCAGATAGACAATTTTTGATAAAAAAGGTGTAATTCACTAGACACCCCCTCAATTATTTGAAGATACCATCTTGGGCCTGGTTGAAGTATCACTAAACAGAGAAATGTACCATGGCTTACTTTTTTGATTTGGGTTTAACTCAGTGGTACTATACATCATTCATCATGCAGTTCCAAATTGAAGTTATCAAAATTTATGTGTGCATTTCATGGGCTTGCAGTTATTGCCACATATATGCTGCTATGGTATGGTGCAACTCCACAATGATCTCACTTGGCAGCAAGTGTCCTCGTGCATTTGCAGGGTCCCTTGTGCTGTGGTTGTTCACAACACTTTTATTTCAGAGGTTCAGAAATGGAGTTCTAGGTTTTGAATTTTTTTTGGTGAGGCGACCAAAATTTCAACTTTTAACATGGAATGAAGCAGCCATATTGAGGTTTTGCTTCCAGGCTGTGTTTGCAGGCTACCAGCACTGTACTTACAGTGTGGACTTAGAGTAAATTAATTCATCATTATACTATACTCTACTTGGAGGTGACGTTTTGCTGTCCTTGATTCTTTGTCTTCCTGGAGTAATTCTGACTCTTGTACCTACTTTCTTAATGTGAACAGTGAGCTTGATTCTCTGTTAATCGTTGGTTTGCATTAACTACAGCCCAGTAACAAAGTGATCATGTGTATCATTGCAATTCAGTTTTCAATGATCATGCAATTTTGCATATCTTGAAAGTTTCATGTATTTCAGCATGATGGATTAGCCACCTGAGACTTCTTATCAGAAGCATTGTGGTTTGGATTTGCTATCCATCACCTATCCTTCTCTCTTGAATATCTTCACTAGATAAGATGAATAAAAAGGCCAGGTAACTGATCAGCAGAACAAAAATCATCTGTAGGGGACAGAAAAAATGAGCAATTCTTGAAGAATATTAGCAAAATAATAATCAATGAAAGAAGATATTTCACAGTAGCCAATTTGGACAACCCATGAATCACTGAGTTTTAGCCTGGAAAATCTATATGAAGTATAGTCAGTTTTGACACCTATGACCTCTGTGGCTTTAGCCAGTGCTGGCTTCTTATAGCTGTGGTGTAAACAACAAAACTCTTTGGTAGCACATTGTTGTACAGATATTTTACCAGAGATGATGTTTAGTCAGCTATCTGTAATCTTTAACAGAGTGATTTTCAGTAGACGTGCTTAAATAATGTTAACATCTATCATAAAATGAGGCAGCATGTAAAGATAGATTAGGAGCACTACAGAAAAAAACAGAAGAACCATACTTTGTAAAAAGTCAATTCTGCACATGCTTAAATCCCTACCTTTTAAAGACCCCATGGACTTGTTTCAATTACTTGTGAATATGAGCAAAACAGTGAATTCTGTAGAACAAGTTATTTTGGACTTTAGCCCCCCCTTCTCATTACCTCATATACAGAGCCTAATGAAAAACTGTAAATATTGTCTGGCTAGGTAACATGCTGTTATGGATTAGAAATTAGCCAAGGGTATGGCCAGATGATTATAAGCGATCAAATTGTTGCTTGCCTGATTTTAGCCCACCCTAGTTGTGAAGCTAAACTTGTTATTTAAACCATGAAAGTGGCTGAAGCTCCATGGTTTTATCCCCTATGAGCAGTGGAAAGGGAGTGTTTGGGAAGGGTCCCTGACCCCTGAGAGGAGACAGTTTGCCTGGCAAGCCACGTAGGCCCTGTGGCCATGGAGCTGGGGGGAATGTAGTGGGGCAAAACAGAAAGCTCTGACCATGGGGAGAGGTTATCCATTGGCTTCACTGGCACTCCTGGGAGCAGCTGGAAAGGGGAAAAGAAGGAAGGCAGCACTGTACCAAATAAACCTGGGAAGAGTGATGGGGCTTTGCAGGGGATTTTGCTGTTAGATGTTAATTTGCTCTGGCTTAAAAACACCCCTTCAGCTTCCCACTTATAGATCAAGAACATCTCAGGGAAAGGAACATCTCAGCTAGAAACTAAACAGCCATTGCCAGATGGATTTTCCATGAGGGGTAAAACCCTGGGGCCTGTCATGTCTCATCCCAGAGCTGTAGCTCGGAGGAAACCAGGCATCCCACTACCTGCGAGGCTGTGGGACACCTTCAGACAGATCTTCCCAGTTACTCTGCATGGGGTTCAGACATGGGAAAAATACCAGAGAAGAACAAATGACTGTACTTCATCTTACCCCGATGGCCATCATGTGACTGAACTTCACCAGCGGTAGATGGGAGGTGAAACTCAACTTGCTTGATCCTGATTCTTCAAGTGTTTCGCTAAACTACTTTAAATTACCTCCCTTGTGTTGTGGGCTAAAAGATGGATGCATTGCTGGCTTTAAAATTAACTAAGTGCTCAGACATCTCTCTCTGACTTTTATATTAACTCTAACCACTTAAAAAGAAAACCTAGGAATGTAGTCAACTCTTAATGCTTCTAGATAGCATCTGGTACTGATCATTCTCAGGTACAAAATACTAAACCATTTAGACCACCGTCTGATCTGGGTTTAATAATTTTTGCTTTGCTTAAAACAAAGAAGTCCAGATAGATAAACCTTTTCTAAGTGTTTTCATATTATGGTAGTTGAACTGTTCAAGGAAAATTTTTAGGTGGCGATCTTCCTTTTTAGTATTCATACTATTGTCCAGCAGTGAATGATGGCTGATTGCCACTTCCAAGTTCGTTACAGCTTCCACTTTTACCACTCACTACTTCTGATTCATTGCTTAAGTTCGTGTGTCAAGCCAGTGCAGAACCTATCAGTTCACTCATGGCAAAGGCATCAGCTGATAGCAGCTGGAAGTAGGTGTGCTAAAGCATAGTTTACTGAAGTGTCTTATAGCTTTCAAGGTTGCTAAATGAACATGCAAGCTCTTATTTTGCAATGAGCTCTGTGTGGGTGTATCCATGTGCTGTCTTACTTCAGCAGGAGTCTTTGCTTAGATCTATTTTGGAGGATTTCTTTTCAGAAGTATTGGGCTTGTAATTTGCACACAGTTCACATCTTCCTGCAAAACTTCTCCTGTTCCATCCCTTTTACAATAGCCATTTTCCCAGTTCCTGCCATCCCTTTTTCATGGTCATTACTAAAATGCACTAAAACTCCTCATCAGGATGAACCGTGCAAGAGGGAAGGATTTTTAACCTGCTTCATTTTGAATGTAGCCAACAAAATCTGTGGATTAAAGCTAAATTCATCAATTTCTTCTCTGTGTGACATCATATATAAATTATTCTTTCATCTGCGCAATGACAAACATTTGACAAAATTATGTGCCTGAAAAAGACTTGGTGTGATTTTGCAAATGCATTCACTGGCAGCCTTTTTTCAACCTGCTTTAGCAGCAAATGAAAACAGAATAAAAGTCTCTAGATTTGGGCCAATATTCACCCATGGAATCTTCCTTTAGGCCATTAAGTGTTTGGTTATGACAGATATGTACGGCTTGAAAATATTCTTCATCTTAAAGCCATTCTGTGTTACCTTTTCTGCATGTTGCCATTGCCTGCAAAGCCTCATGAGCCATAATTTTCTTGAACTGTAGCTTGCTGCCTAAGGTCTGGTATTTCTGTCTTTCCCTCATTTTGGCTCCTTCTTTGATGTTTTCACTTTAGTCAGATAAACAAAAAAGATAAAGCTGCATTTCTACTAATAAGTCTCCTGGAGTCACAGCCAATTGGCTGAAGGGCTAAGGATGTTGAAAATACATATCCAATTATGAGGAGGGCTGAGGTCCCCATTTGGCTAATGTATCAAATGTCAGTTCCAAATGAAAAAAGCACACTCTGTCACTAATGTTGTTTTATACATAGCACAAAGTGTACTCTTGAGAAACATCCTCATCTTCTGATACACTGCAAAGCTCTGTCAAAAAGCAGGGAAGGATAGTCTATCCAAAATGCAAACCTAGACATACAAGAAAAGATTTATGATTCTCCACCAAATTAGGTAATACATAGACGAGCATATTAAAAACCACGATTACTTCCATGTCATGGATTTTTCAAGATACACAGCAACATGTGCCCAAATATCACAATTAGCATAAAAATCAACATCTAGAACTGTTTTCTAATTGCAAAAAACCCACTAATGGCATACATGTGTTTCATGTACCAGGGAACAAGGTAAGAGTTCAAGAATATAAAAACCTATGAATTGGGGGAACTGTGGTTAAGGTAGGGAAGTTGTCCAGGGTTTATATATTATTTTATTCCTCTACTCCAAAGCCTTTCTGTTCCAAGATGGGCTGCTGCACTGAATGCTGAAGAATCAAAGTCTTGTTCTCTCCCTTAAGATGCCACAACTGTTTGCTTTTTTGCTTTTTTGCTTTTTTGCTTTTCTGCTTTTCTATTGCCTTTCCTCCTTTCTACTGAAAGATTTCTATAGTGCACTGGAGTTTTGTGTAAAAGAGAGTCAATATTATTGTTTAGTTTTCCAAGATGAAAGACTGCTGGATAGAAAAGATTCTCCCCTTGATTTGTGGGTTGTGCTTAGTAAACATTTGGGGATTTTTTATGCCTTGGAAAGGAGACAAGTGCTGTGGTTAAAAAAGGTTCTCTCTCCTTTGGCTGCTGGCAAAAATGATAAAACAACTATAAGCTGAGGCAGGAGAAACAAGAATATGTGAACATGTTCCAATATTTTAGTCCCAAATCAGTCAGCTATAAATAAATGCATTAAGTCTTCAGAGAGCTGGGCTCAGTAGTCGTTTGTATATCTATCTCATAAGCATAGTTTGCTTTTGCAAACACCAGATCTCATGTACTTTTCTGTTTGATAGCCACTAATACTTGAGCACACAAAGTACTTGTACTTCCCCTTTATTCCACAATACATTTACGAGAAATATAGCACATTAACAACAGAAGAGTGCCACCACCTAAAAAAAAAATACTTTCTGGCCCTAGTAATTCCTATGCATACATTCATTCAAAAGAAAAAAAGAATATTGATGAACTTTGAGCAATGGCAATGTCTTCCTCACTCTTGAAAGGACATGTTATTCACTTAAGCCCAAATATTTTGTCACCTCCAAGTGGTATTTAGGATGAGTGCCTAAAAATTGTAGGCTTGCATCCTACATGGATTTCCATGCATACAAACTCAGCTGCGGATAATATACACCCCTTTAAAAGTCCCAGCTTTTGAAAACCAGTCCCTAGGCAAGCTGGACTCCCAGACACCCTATGGGACGTGAGAGGCAGGGACAGGGTGGATGGTGGTGGGCACTGCTAAGAGGAGGGTGACCTGAGGGGAAGGAGCAGGCTCCAGGACCACAGCCAGAGGGACGCTGGAGGAGAGCAGGTTCTGGGTTAATTTTTCTCTCGTGCTGTCTCCCAGGCATGCACTCGCACTGCTGCTGGATCTGGGGGCTTGTTTTCTTCTTTTTAGGTACCCTGCAGATAACCTCCAGGACACACACATGGAAATCCCAGAACCTGCCACTGCCCTTTCCTGCTGAGCTGCAGGTGACAAGCCTGCAGGAGGAGGAGAAGTCACTGCAGGGTATCTCAGATTCGTTGCTGTCGACATTTCCATGACTTCTTGTGCTATGTATTTTTAGAGTCATTGGCAATAATTTCTTTCTATGACAAGGTTACCCACCTAGTTGACTAAGGGAAGCCAGTCGATGTAATCTTTTTGGATTTCAGTAAAGCTTTCGATACTGTCTCTCACAGTATCCTCCTGGACAAAATGTCCAGCATACAGCTGGATAAACACATAATGCAATGGGTGTGCAATTGGCTGACAGGTCGGGCTCAAAGGGTTATAGTAAATGGGGTTACATCGGGCTGACAACCAGTCACTAGTGGGGTTCCGCAGGGATCCATCTTAGGGCCAGTGCTCTTCAATATCTTCATAAACGACTTGGATGCAGGACTTGAAGGTTTGTTATCTAAGTTTGCCGATGACACAAAATTGGGAGGAGCCATTGACACTCTCGAGGGCAGAGAGGCCCTGCAGAGAGATCTGGACAAATTAGAGAGCTGGGCAATCACCAACCGTATGAAGTTTAACAAGGGCAAGTGCCGGATTTTGCACCTGGGACATGGCAACCCTGGATGTACATACAGACTGGGGAACGAGAGGCTGGAGAGTAGCCCCGTGGAGAGGGATCTGGGGGTTCTGGTCGACAGCAAGTTGAACGTGAGCCAATAGTGTGCCCTGGCAGCCAAGAAGGCCAACCTGTGTCCTGGGGTGCATCAAGCACTGTATTGCTAGCCAGTCGAGGGAGGTGATTGTCCCGCTCTACTCTGCACTGGTGTGGCCTCATCTTGAGTACTGTGTGCAGTTTTGAGTGTCACAGTACAAAAAGGATACGGAGCTACTAGAGAGTGTCCAGAGGAGAGCCACAAAGATGGTGAAGGGGAAGCCGTACGAGGAGCAGCTGGAGTCACTTGGTCTGTTCAGCCTGGAGAAGAGGAGACTGAGGGGAGACCTCATTGCAGTCTACAGCTTCCTCACAAGGGGAAGAGGAGGGGCAGGCACTGATCTCTTCTCCCTGACGACCAATGATAGGACCTGAGGGAACAGCAGGAAGATATGCCAGGGGAGGTTTAGGTTGGACATTAGGAAAAGGTTCTTCACCCAGAGGGTGGTGGAGCACTGGAACAAGCTCTCCCGGGAGGTAGTCACGGCGCCAAGCCTGACAACATTCAAGAAGCATTTGGACAACGCCCTCAGACATATGGTGTGAATCTTGGGGTTGTCCTATGCAGGGACAGGAGTTGGACTCGATGATCCTTGTGGGTCCTGGAAGGGACTGTCCTGACTCAGGACATTATGATTCTATGATTCTAATAATTTCAGTACCAGGGGTTAGGCCTGGCAAGGGCAGAGTTTTGTCACTCTAAAAGGGTTTGAGGAGCACTTAGCTAGTTAGTTAGTTATCATTTCAATTTGTCTTTCTAAAACTAGGCCACTAGGGCCTGTCAAATGGCCTGGAAAAGTCTATATAGACCTTGTGCCGTCAGCTCAATTTTACAGATCTCAGTTTGGTCTGGCAGGTTTCAGGCTGCCCGGGGAGAAATTTGGCCAGTGTTAGGAAATAGTTAATCGAGGCTTTGAATATTATTGTGCATTTAAGAATAGTTATTGTATAGGGTAATTTAGAAAAGATAAAGTACATGAATTGTATAACTACAGGTGTTTTATATTCATCTAAGTCCATGCTACACTGCTCATTTTGTCCCTGTAC
Source organism: Platalea leucorodia (assembly GCF_965183815.1). Taxonomy (NCBI): domain Eukaryota; kingdom Metazoa; phylum Chordata; class Aves; order Pelecaniformes; family Threskiornithidae; genus Platalea; species Platalea leucorodia. The sequence goes on along the minus strand of NC_138859.1, from coordinate 11,590,535 downwards.
AGCCCTACCCCATGACTGGATTAATCACCAGCCGAGTTAATCAGTAGATAAAGATAGATGTAGTAAGAAAAGATGAATAACTGAACAGCTGATTAAGACATTTTAACTGATGTAGACATTAGATGAGAGTAAGGGTAAGGTAAGCATTCATAATATAAGTTAAGAGGTCAGATTCTTAGAATTTAAAGACGGTTTTAAATAGAGCATTGTGAAACTAGACATAGAAGGGAAATAAATGACTTCTTTTATGATCTTGCATCGGACCAGTGGTTGAAGCGGTCAATAAACAAGAACTGAAACGGAACGCAAAGAACCGGTTTACCGATGGGAAATCAAGAACTTTCTGCTGACCAGAAGAATGAAGAATTGAGAATGCAGTGGAAACCTTAGGTGGACTTTGATAAGCATGTAATTGTTATAGAGGCATATATAAGGTGACAATTTTAACACTTAGTTGCCACTCACTGAGGTGATGGCCCAACTCTGAGTTGTTAATAAAGCAAATCTAGAGATACCCACTTTCTGGTGAAAATTCTTCAACAGCCAGTGGCTTGTTAGTGCAGAGGACATTTTCCAAGTGGAAATGAAGCCAAGTTATCATGAACTTTACTAATGGAGGATGGAACACAGAGGCTGTAGGTTGGAGATGTTTTTCCAAAGGCTAAACCAAAATCCTGAGCATGCGAAACGGAAAATGTTGTGACAGACAGTGTGAGATCTAGAAACGAACTCTTGTTCAGGCTACCAGTTTGTTGGTGGCACTTTGTGTGAGTACGAGAGGCTTATGCACCTTTTTTTGCTTCTGTTTCCCAGCGAGTTGGCCCGGCAGGGTCTTTACAAGCCCTGAGCGGTGGGAGGGGGCTCGGGTAGCTGCTCGTTGTTTTGGCAGCCGGTGGCTGACCCTGCTTGGCTGGGATGGGAACCACCAGCAAGAGGCCAGGCCTGGCAGTCACTGGGTAAGGGTCTGACTCACAGACCTCCAAAGTCAGGGCTTCAGTGAGCAGCAGCCTGCCCTGCAGGCTAGGAGCAACTCCAAAGGGAGCTGTGCTCAGCTCTCCTTGCCTGAAAGAGCGGGAGGCATGACCTTACTTTGTTTCTGCATTTTTTAGACAGATAGATAATTTCTTTTCCTCATGGCAATAACACTCTGTACTTCCTTAATTTTCCAGTGTACTGCTATAAATTTACAATTAATGTATTTGTTTTTCTTTGACAATTAGATGAAAAATACATTGTGTACATTAGTCACTGAAAGAAAAACTGCCTGTGTCCTCTTCTGGTCACCAACACATGTTGTAATCTCCAAGACCAGAGCTGTACACATCCGTGCATTAATTGTATGATAAATTCTGAGGTTTGAGTACTAAGAGGCAAGCAGAAACTATGTGTGCAAACTGTCAGTGGAGACAGTGTGTGTTATACACAAGCCTGCACACACAATAATTGAAATATCTGTGATAAAAAAAAGAATTCAACATTGAGCTAGAAGCAGACCAAACCCCCCAAATTTTCTTAGTCTAGGATGACACAGATTTGGGGCTTTAATTAACTCACAATCCATCATTAAATTCTTGACAAATGTGGTCTAGGGTAGCCCAGAACAAGTATTTGAACTCCCATTACTTAAAAAAAAAAAAGAAGAAAAGAAGAAACAGGTGTACATTTTTCATCTTTTTGGCCTCAAGTTAAATGTTGGGTACATCTCAAAGCCCTGTAGGCCTGTCTTATTTAACAAGCAAACAAACAAACAAAAATGCAGGTCTTTAGAAAGATGTGAACTTCCCCATTCAGCTTCATAACTGCTCCATACTGATGTGGACCTTGAGCTCCCTTGTAATGAGCACAAACAAAGTGTGGTATGAGCCAACTCTCCTTTCCTGTAATTGGGAGATGGAAATTGCCCAGGTGGCAGAGCTGGCCAGGGAGTAATTGAGAAATAGGCTTCCAAGTCTTTTGATTCCCAGTCCATATTCTCATGCTGGAGAACAGAATATTGCCTCTCCTTAATATGGGCTCATGTTTTCACTCCAAACTATGGATCCCAGCCCTGGTGTAAAGTCTGAAATAAGAACACTCTATAAAAGTGTCAGCATGAGTTAGTGCTTCTCTTGCTCAGGCTAAGACATGGATATTGAAGGGTGTTTAATGGCTCACCAGTTCTGCTTATCTTTTTCACCAGGTTAGCAGGAATCAGATTTAAACCCTATAGTTCACATTCGGTTCTAGTGCATGGTGCAAGACAAGGCCTATGCTAGCTGCAGCAGTTGTGTAGCAACAGCTACGTTATTTCTGTCTGCATTGCTTCAAAAAGACAGTGAATCTGTACAGTTGGACTCCATTTGTAAAGTTTTACAAGGCATTGGGCACTTTTATTGCAACAGACTCCATGCCAGAATTGAACTTGTTCATTTTATGTTCTGAACATAACATTGTCCACATGAGCTTCACAGTTGGCGGCCACCAGCAGCTGGTTTTCTTTATTCACCAGCTGGCATACTGAATGCACTCAGCTGTAATTCACTTTTTCATTCCCAGCCATGAATACTGATGCTGCTTTAGAAGCTGAGTTTGCATTCAGAGTGCTAATTTTTACTAGACCTTGCAGGAGGAGGGGAAAGAAACACCATTTCTTTCAGGACTGGTCCTATATGAAGCTACCTTTTGCAAGAGAATGACAGAAACAGTTTATATCCACTTTCATATAATGTATGTATGGCTGTGCTTACAGCACTCATGCTCTTGGCATATCAGTGCCAGCAGGAGTCTGAAGGAACTATGTTTCAAAAGACATTTCAAGCCATCAAGTGACCTAGATACTTGGAGTTTTAGGCAAAACCTTTCAGGCCAAAGATGAATGTTGCATGTTGCATGTTGCAAAGATGAACGTTGCATGTTGCAAAGATGAATGTTGCATTTAGAGTCTCTACAATGCAAAAGGTTTCTATTTGCCTGATTGCAGATTTCTGGCTTTACATTGCAAGCCTGTAGAGTTGACATATGTGCACACTTTGCTTAGAGCTGCCCCATATTCATGCCACAGATGGAGCTTAGATCCCGTGATTTGGCAGAGTAGCATGTGGTTTTCCAGAGAAGGAGGAAATGATTTCACCCCTCACCCAAAAACAGGCTCCAGGCAGAGGGTAGCCCAAACACGATACAGCGATAGGAAGGGAAAAGACCAAGATGGCAAAGGCGAAGCCATGTGTGTTCTTGGTATATTTGGCTCATGCTTGACTTCATGTTTATCTCTTTTTAGAGTGCTACTTATCTTCATCCTTAGTTTTTGTTTGCTGAATATTCATTAAACACAGTTCTCACAATACAACTTTTAGTTCCAAGATGGATACATAAGATCTAACAAAGAGAAAAGTCATATCCAAATACTTCAAATAATCTCTATGCAAAATTTTGTGTTAGATATCAGGAAATAAATTCATTTCCTCTTGTAATACCAGGACAAATTACAAGAATTACAGCAGGCACTGTATGTTTCAGGACATTGTCTGTCTGTTAGAAAGATGCTGACTCAAAGAAGGACAACATTGTTTTCTTTCCTTTTTTTTTAACTCGAGTCTTTCCAGATGGATCAGGTTATTTCACATACAGCTTCTTTCTCAGAGGAACTAGTTTCTAATGAACTGAGGTGAACTGATCCTGCTCACAGCCTGAAGTAAGATTAGCCAAGCCAGATCACAGGAAAGTGCCATATGATTTTCATTATGTGTCTTGTCTCTTATTCTGCACCTCAGTGAACAGTGTTCAAACCTGAAAGATAAAGTGAGTTGTAGCCTGAAGCTGCTAATGAGTAGCCAGAGCAAGAAAAGCACACCTGTGAGATTTCCAGCTGTGGAAGCTTTGCAGGAACAAATGGAGGATCCATTGCACTAGTGCGTAGTTCTAGAGAGGATTCAGACTCAAATCAGGGAGCAGCTGGAGTTTCCCTGCAATGCAGGTCATTAAACAGGTAACAATGAATTTCTCCAGTCTGATAAACAACAGATAAATAGACAAGCTACAGCTGCAATCCTCAAAGAAACTGGTGTATCCCAATGTTTCACTTCTGACTTTCCTTCCCTCTCATCACCTGCCACTCCTTCTCCATGATATCCTTTGAATGTCTCAGACATTTTAGCTGAGAATAAAAGGGACATACATTGTCTCAATGTCATTAGCTGTTACCATGTCAACCAGTAGACTACATTTAACAGCAGTCAAGATGCAGATTTGATTATAACGAATGTACCGAATCTTTATCCCTCCTTAAACTAACCCGGACCTACCCCTTTACACAGACACACAGCTAAGCAGAAGGTGTAAAGTAGGACAGCTAGAGAGAGCCTGACAAGAGCAGGAAGAGCTTTCTCTGGGGTGAGTTTTCCTCCCAGGAAAACTACAGAGCAGCTCAAATTGGCAGAGAGACAAGGAGGTGAGTGTAAGGACGGCCAATGGAGAAGTGACATGGTTTCATGGAAGTACTGAGCATACTGGTTATTTAGGAATTCTTATACATTTCCAATGGACCTTTTTTAAAAAAAAGCATGGATGGAGGAGGGCATACAGATAAGAAAATATGCACATTTATGCTTCTCAAAGCTGATAGAACCCAGAATTATTATTATCAGACTTTCCTGTTTCTGCATACAACTGCAAGTCAGATTTCTTCTGCTTCTGCAGCACTTGAAATGTCCTAATAAAATCAGAACTGATTTCTGTTCCAAAACTGGTAGTTTTGTTCACACATTGAGATGCTTTTAATAAGTAAATCCCATTTCACTCCAGGGTGAAGCAGTTCTTTAAATGGCAGAACTGTACAACCACAGGCACAGAGGGACTGGAATGGGTCTCGAGAGATCATTTAGTCCATATACCCCCCTCCCCCCAGCAGCCCAATAGGCAGAAGCAATTACACTTGCATCATTTCTGACAGATGCTTGTCTAACCTGTTCTTGGAAAGTTCTTACAGATGGGACCTCATGACCTTCCTAGGCAATGCAGTGCACTGCTTCCCTCTCCTTACAAGTAAAGAAAAGAAGATACTGCTCTTAACCTAAGTCTCCTTTGCTGCAGTTTAAGCCTTTTACTTCCTGTGCTGTTTCCAGTGGATCTGGAGAATGGTTTACTAGCTATGCAGTAATCTTTTATAGAGTAGTTGAAGACAGTAATCTTGTGTTATCTGCAGCCTAAAGCACCTCTACACGAATCTTTAACACTCTATTTATCCCTAGTGATGGCCTCCTTTCTTATGTTCATATCTGACATCATAGGAAATTTACAGAATGGTATTCCACAAAAAGTATAGAAAATGTGCAGCGGGAAAGTTATGAAGCACCTATACCAGGAGATGTCCTGGACATAGGTCTGTCCCCTGCTACCTACCTATGTAGAGGACAGCCTGGAAAATTCCTCCAGAAACACTTGGCTTGGCCGTGAGAAGGGTGAGGCTTGGCTGCTGCTTTAGCAGTAGAGGATTCCTGAAAGACCAGTTCTTTGACTCAACAAGTCAGATGATAATTATATTGCTGCTCAGGCTAATAGTGTGTGTATATGTGAAGAATTCTGTTCATTATCAAAAGTCACAATCACGATACTGATTATTACTTGGTTATTGTGAAATATACCATGAGGCATTTTATGGGAACTCTGTGGTGAACAGAGTGCATAAGACCTTTTGGAGAAACAATAGAAATGTGCAGCACAAAGAGATTTCTTTGGAGTTGCTAATAGAGAACTTTGCTCCTTAAATGCAGCCAGATGAGTGGGGCTAAGCTCTCTTCATACCCTAAAAGTAAAGTGGTGAGGAGCCCTATAAGTATCCATTTTGTCCCTCATCTTGGAATCTGAGCCAGACTCCACAAAAGAAAAAGACACCCTTAAAAAGTAACCTGCTTATTAAATATAACTGGGAAATAGAGATGGCATGTAAAGAGCAATAAAGCAGAGCTGGGAAATGAGATAAAAAATCTACTCTAACTGGAAACATAAATCAAATGCAATGTAACAAAGGTTCTCTGCAAGAATTTGTTTATGGCTGCAGGCTCCAGAGAACCAAAGCCAGTGTGTGGTTGGCTCGGGGATACTCCACAGAAGTTCGTCAGCCTGATTCGGTGCCTTGCTGGAAGACTGGCCCTGAGACTCACATACTTGAATCTTTCCATTCGGGGACAAGGATAACAATGGAAAAGTTGTTCAGCATGTATGAGGAAGGCACAGAGCACAGGAAAAAAAAAAAAAAAGAAAGGTAAATGCATTATACTGGTGTTTCCTTCATTTCTTCTGGGTTTAAGAAAATAAAATGCTGATAACAATGCCCACAACAGAGCTAAAATGCAGCAGAGCTGTTCAGCACTCACAAAAAACCCCAGTCTCAGCACTTGAGTCACCTTCCCCTCCCATTCTTACACCACCAATCTCCATTCCCACTTTTCTTGCGTCCTTGAAAGTTTGGGATTTTTAGTGGTCTGAAGTTCTTGCTATTTAGACTATTTGTGATCTTCTGCTATTTTGAGCTAGGCTCCATAAAACTCAACCAAAAGCAGTAGAGGAAAGACCTGAAAACTATAAGTTCCAGCTCACCCAGCCCCAGGCCTTCTGCTGATCTCAGCTGCTATCCAGCTCTCCCCTTTTGGGTAAGGTGGTACTTTGTAGATGTTGTGGGACTTGCCAACACTGCTCAAACTCTGTGTTTGGAGAAAGAGTAAAAAAATTATTTCTTTATTTACCCCCCCAAATAGCCAGTGACCTCGAAGTATGCAGCTGCTGAGAAGAACAAAACTCCTATGTTTGTATAAAGAACATAGTTTGGTACAAGTGTCCCTTATCAGCATTTCCCCTGGAAATAACAACATAGTCATTGCTGTGTACTTCTGCCATCTTTATGTAGGAAAGATGCAGGTGACAGTGAGAGAAAGAGGAAAAATCCCATCCCACCAGGGCAAAAGAACCTGCAAAAACAAAAGCAGTGGGAGAGGTGGGACCTTTAAATGAGCAACATTGGTGGAGAAAAAAAGCACACAGAAAATGAACATTGAATATATTTTGAAAGTGGAAATACCTCATTTTGCTTCTTTGGCAACTATGCCTGTGTAAACCATAGACAAATAATAGGTACAGAGCAGCAAGTGACAAGTGACAAGCTGCCTTTTATCGGTGGCTTCTAATTGTGACCATGGTATAAGAGAGCACAGATTCCTGATGAAAACTGGAAAAAAAAAAAAAAACCAGATTCATTAATAGGTTTGTCCTGGTTGAACTAGAGCATCTGGTCAGGTGCTGCCCAATGACATGAATCCATATCTGCATGCAGAGGCGTGTACAGATGTACCCACAACAGCACTTTGCCAATCCTAATCAGTTTATTCAGTTGCAGTTGCTGCTGTTTTCTGCCTCTCTAGATCCTTTGCTGCAGTCAAAGCTGAGGTTGGGAATAAAAGGCAAAGCTTTTTAAGTCTCAAGATTGACTTGTATTTCTCTGTAGTAAAGAATGCTCACAATTAATAACGGAGGATAAAACCCAGCCCTCTGGAGGAGAGGCTAAACCAACCAATATTCCCTTGAAATCACCATAGCAAAGTCTATGCGTCTTTGACAGCATCTTGTGAACTTCACAGTTTTCTATTCATTAGCTTATTTCAAATGAATGAATCTTATATTTGCAGAGAAGGGAACTTTCTCCAGGTTGCTCTGTTGTCAAGGGAGGACGAACCATCACAGCTCTCACAACTTGTGGGTTTCACCTCTCATTCTGAGAGTACTCGGGTCTCTCCTTTGGCTCTGCAGCATCTGGAGCTATCTTTTAAAGAACAGATATGCTATTTCTCCAGAGGATATATTGACCCTGCACATTTTGCAAACTTCAGCTGTAAATGCTTTTTTATGTCTTAGCACAGCAGTAATTTATATAAAAGCTTAAAAATATTTCCTTGCTTAGGACTAAATGGATGGGACACAGGGGATCAAAGAGCTTTAAAATCAAGTGATCATTTGGGCACAATGAGCTGGTGCAGTGTGGAAGATCTCTGGTACTTTTTTTCCCCAAGCAAAAGGAGCTTAAAATTGCTCAGTAGGGCATCTAAGCCACAGTGGGGAAGGGAAGGTGGGGACCTAAACTCAAAAAGCCTAACACTTTCCCACTGTAGGAAAGCCAAGCTCAAGGATCTCTATGGAGATAAAATGTGCTCAGACTGTGATTCTTTACAAGTCTAAAAAGAGTGATGACATATTTTGGCGAGTTGTCTGTACAGATGGATTTATTTTGTGAGCAATGCATAGAAGAGTGCCCCTTCTATTCCTCCCTCCAACTTCCTTTGCAAATGTACTTTGTCAGAGTGGTGAATTACAGGGAGGTATTATTCCAACCAAAGAGGTCACTTTGTCATGGACAAGGAGGATATGGGGCTTGCAGATTTCCACTGTCCTGAATGACAGACTTTTTCCTTAATTAATGAACTAGAACTAGGGATTTACCACTTTTTGCACAAAATAAGTGCCACCCTTTGCTTTATAGGAGATGATTTAATTTGAGAAATAGATATAGTTCCCAAGCCTTATAGCTGTGGCTTAGTTTGGACTCCCTGTCTGTAGCAGTATTAGATATCAGTTCACTGCTGGGGGATTGCTGCTCCTTTGTGCTGGTCATACTGTTTGGACCTGTAGACCATCTCTGAAATTCACTCTAAAATATATGCTCCAGGACTCTTGGTCAATAAATGTTATGGCTAAACATGTTTCAGTACGAAGCCACATTTCATGAAAGCAGTGGTTCACAGGAAATGTCTACTTTCCCCAAGGCATCTGCTTAATTTTTTTTTAAATGGACATCCCAAAGCTAAAAAGGTTTTGGTCCTCAGACAAAACATTCAAGTGTCAGATATTTTGCTCAGAAATCTGAGAGTGAAAAATTGCTCTTGCTGAATTTTTTCCCAGGCAAAATAGTTTCTGAGCAGCTTCAGTGCAGATGCACTCTGTGCTCCAGCCCTGCCTCTGATTGATAGAGAAAAGTCTATATGGGTGATGTATGAAAGTGCTTCAAAGCAAGGTCAAGCTCAGGCACAAGTCAAAACATGCTTTGTTCATTAGAACATGGATTAATGGAAACTCTTCAATGGTGGCAAGGAAATGGGCAGTTACATTCACAGCCACTTCCACGCAGTTGCTTTAATGCCACGCACAGAGGCGTTGTTGGAGAAGCTGCCCCTCCCTGGGAAACTGTTCTGTGGCTACTCCAGGACACAAGGGGCCTGTCTTTTCTTATGTCAACACATCTGGCCATGGAGGTTACCCTGGCAGGTGTAATTCAAGGTGTAATGTGATTCTGATGGCAATTAGCCTTCACAGGCTGAGTGGTGGCAGGAGAGGGCCTGGTGTTGGCAGCACACTGGGCAGGTCTGGCTGGGGCACTATGCCCATCTCCCTTCTTCAAAATCCTGCCCCTTTCCTTTGCAGGACACTGGTCTGAAGGTCTCCAGGGGAAGTCATCCCAACAGCTACCCTGGGACTGCAAAGGAAATACAGGGCAAAGATTGAAGCCGGTGTTCAACTTGCCCCAGCTCAAGGTTTGGTTGGGTGGGACTTGGCCAGAGCCGGGCTGAAGAGGCTGCAGCTGTGTCCTCCAGAAGGCAGCCCGGCCAGTGGGGATGCTATGACCAGGAGTATAGAGAGGAAATACAGAGACCACAGACCTCAGATCCTCGAGTCTCACAAGAGGCCATGCTTCACTCCATATCATCTCAGATCATCCATATTTTCTCAGAAACCAAAGGTTTTGTACAGCACCCTGTAACAGAGTGCATTGTTCAGAGGAACATTTTTCTGTCAAATGCCTGCCTGATTAGAGTCGTGTAAGCATCAGATTTGTGGTGCTAACCCTGCTATAAAGATCAGGACTGTTTCACGCTAGATAAATTTATTCAGTGCCTTTACCTAGCACGACCATTACCTAGCAGTTGGAGCTACTTTGACTACTGGTCCCCACCTCCTGTGTGGCTTCAGATTTGTTTGCCACTAGCTAATAATTCACAGTGGTGCATAACTTCCTAGTATCTGAGAGCTTAAAGACCTCCCGAGATGAAGATCGCATGGTCTTTGCTTGATGTCTCTTTTATCTAACACTTTTTGAGTCTGTTTATGCTTTTTGGCAGATTATCCTCTGACAATGAGTTTCAGGGTTTGATTCTGTGCTGGCTGAAAGGGGATTTGGTCCAGGATTTTTGTTCTTCTTTTGTGTGACCTAGTACTTGTGCTATGAACCACAACGAATTAAGTGATCCCTATTCTCCTATTTCGGAGGCCTCTGACACACCACCTCTGTGCTGCTTCTTTTCCAGGCTGAAAAGTCCACTTCCATTTAACCTTTTCTTACGTGCAAACCACTCCTCACCTCTGACCATCTCAGCTCCTTCCCTCTGTGCTAACTCCAAGGTAGAAATTAACCCCCCCTGGATTTGTACTGCTGCATCCCCTGCTGCTGCCCTTTCCAGAAGGGCCCGGGGAGGCTGGGTGTGCATATGGTTCTGAGCAGGTGGGACAGCTGGCTGCTGGAAAGGGCTGCTACTGAGGCATATGCTCTTTTGATGTCCCTCCACTCTTTGTGGGTCCAAGGCGGCGCGGCGCCACATCTGCGCTGCAGAAACACAGCACCTCTGTGATGTGCTGTGGAGCCCACAGCTGCGGGGAGCCACAGGCACTGGGGCAGGATGGGGTCAAAAAGGACCCCTCCAGGGCAGCACCCATTTAACTCCCACCCAGGCACCTGCTCCCGGTCCTGGTCAGCAGGAGACCCCGGCTCCTTGCATGTCCCCTCTGACCACAGCACAGCCCTTCTGTTGTTCTGGAAACCCTCCTGACTGACAGACAGCAACGGGAGCCCTATTTGCTCCCCACAATAAACTGGCCGGTCCTTCCCAGGTGACAGACAGAAGCAAAGTGCTGGCATCATCTCAGGAGGAAAAGCAAGTTTCTGAACTACTCAATGCAGCCACCTAGGAAAGAAATGGGCACTCCTTGAAAGCTGTGGAAATTGCTGCTGGAAGTGACGTGGCATGTCTCTGCCTCCTTGGCTCCAGCCTAAGCATCGTCCCCAGCCAGGGGCAGCAAGGCTGGGCATGGGACAGCATTTCTGGTGCTCAGAAATTTCTCTTTGTGGCATCCCAGTCCTGCAGTACTCCATGCTGCCTGACTGAAGGGTAGGTATTTTCTGTTCTGGGTCTATTGTTATGGCAGACAAGGGCTGAAAGTCCTTGGCACATGTGTCTGCCACCATCCAGGCAGCTTCCAAGGCTTGCTGGATGCTCCTGACCAGGTGGCATCTGCACCCGAACTCCTTGCACTATTACAAGTCGTGATTTTAAGAGCTTGTTTTCTCCTGCGTACAGTACAGGTTAGCTCAGCCTGCACTGAGTTTTCCCTTCTCCATTTTTCATGACCTCTGACGTGTACAACAGAAAAGAGAAAATAAATTGAGCCTTTCAGAGCTGAAATATAAAAAGTCCTGAAATGTTTTTGAAAAAGAAACAATATGTTGGCCTTATGAGTGTGCAATTTTCAAATTATTCACTGAAGTCCAAGCTACAAAGTCAGTGAGATATGCAAGCACCACTGATGTGGTCTCCTGCCCCACTCTGAAGGCACCAATATGCAAGCAGCTATAGTTAACTAATGAAAAACAGCATTTCAGTGTTGCTGGAAGATGCAAAAAAAAGGTGGAGTCTAAGAAAAAAAATCTTGTATGAAAACAATGTTGAGAATGAGACACATTACTTTCCAGCTGCTTTTTTTTTAACTTACAGTGTGATGCAGTAGCACACATTTTTAAGATTTTAAAATTTCTCTTAAAAGCAGCAGGAAAATATATTCAGCAAAGCACTATCTAGAAAGTAAGAGATTAATAGCAATCTCTAACTGAGGATCAGGATCCGCATTCTATTTAAAGCAGCACTTTCATTATTATTCATAATAAATTGCACACAAACACATTTATGAGCTGAAAGTGTGTTTTAGATTGTTTTGCAAAGCAGGATTCCATATGGCAGCTGAGGTCCAGAGCTGGGATGACTCAGGAAATCGAGAAGATGAAAAGATCAGCACAGTTTATTGAACAGGTCTGAAGCATCCTCAGCTTCATGGGTTGAACAGGCAGACTTAGTAACTGGCAGAGCTGGAGACACATTTTGCAGTAGCTGGAAGTCATGACTACATTTTTCAAAGACTGATTTTCTAGTAAATAAGCATATACTACAATCCAGCTCATATTAAGTTTTTTTTGTATGTGGGATTTTATATAGGGAAATAGGCAATAGGAAATCTGATTGATTATAGATGTAAAATGGCTTTGTAGAAAGCAGGTAATAAAAAAGGCCAGAAAATGGACATGAAACAAATATCTTTATGAGACTTAGGAGGTTGGAAGCAACTTTTTGAACGTTTTTTTAGGTGATAAAGAAAGCAGTAAACTCACCTGTTCCGCACATATGAAAAATAGGTAAACATAGCACTCCTCAAACTGGGAATTACTTGTATTTACTCTTGACTATATTTCTACTTTGACAGTTGATTTTCTTGTCTTTGCTTGCTGAAGCAAAAGCCAACTTCTGTGCAAACCACCTGCAGTAATCGCACACGGAGGCCATGCCTCCCTCCAAAAGCCCTCTGTGATGGGCTTCAGTGTGTGGGGCTTCAGTGCGTGGGACTTCAGTCCTTAAAAAGGCAGCCATGCAGTCTGAGTAGAGGATCCCACCTGCCTCAGGGGGAGGGAAGCTCTTCCTAGAGGTGCCCACCTCTGTCCACAGAGCATCCCATCCTGCGCTGCCCAATAGACATCGATGACTGCCTTGCAACTTACTACTGATGAATGAGAAGGCACCTGCTTTATTTTGGGGCATTAAGTGGAAAAAAGTTCTACCCGTTCTTGTCAATTTCTCTTTTCATGGTGATTTGGAATAAATTCATTTATTTCAAAACTTGAAGAATATAATACAAGAGACTTTTGGTTTCCCAAACAAGTTCTGATCTCTGCCTCTTCTTTCACAGTGGTCCAAATGCACAAAAGATCCTTCCCAAGTTGCTCTGTGAGGTTAAGAGGCAATCTTATTCCCTATCAAGGCCTGATGATAGGATCTAAAAGCAATATCAGCCTTTACAAACATGCATAAGTGTAGCTGGGAAGAGATGTCAGACTACCAAGCAAAACAGCAAACAAAGATAGGTCTGTGAAAGGTGTGTGTGACTGCAGGCCTATTCATTGCCATCTTTAGATCGCTAGTGAGCCATGACAATGATCAGTCTGAACTTGAATGAGGTCTTTGGGTATTTCCGCAGCATAACTATGGATTGCACTACCTTCCCCATGCAGTTTCCAGAGCAAAGACAGCTCTCTGGAAGAGGCAAAGGTTTCCTCCAGCCGCCTCTGCAAGTCCTCATTTCCTACAGACAGGCAACACACAGCTCCTCTGGCTGCCCTACTCCCCAGTGCCCTGCTATCCTGAGCCATGCTTGCTTTCTCCTCTTAGCACAGGTACAGCGTGCCCTTGATGGCACTCGGGGGACAGTTGTGCAAGCCTGCTAACTAAGGCATGGCGAGCTGTGCCTGGGACCAGCGCATTGGGAAACGCCATCCCCAGCCCCAGGCGCAGCGCAGACAGCACGCCCTGGCCATGGGAAGAGAAGCTCTCATAGCCTCACAAGAGCCACAGCAGCAGATGGCGGCCGGTCTGCCACCGCCCCACTTCAGTGTCAGGCTTGCCATTTTCTGTGCCACGTGGAAATGGAGGGAGCTAGGTGGCTGAGCTCCATGGGTGGTGACATCAGCTCAGCAGACAGGCTTTGAGAGGAGAGCAGAAAACACTTCAGCAAACAAAGAGATATTGTGTACAGATCAGCAGAGCAAATGAAGAAACAAAAGAGCACAGACATAAGGACTTACACTCTCTCAGGGAGCCAAGAGACAAATGCAGAGGGGAGGCAGACAGAAAGCCCGAGAGCCCGTAGAATGCCTCAGCCAAAGCAAAGCAGAAGAAAAGGAGGTTTGGGGAAGCTATCAACTCATCTCGAGCAGGGTCAAGCCCCCAATTCAAACCATGGCATGTAAAGAGGGAGCTCTTGGGGAGTTTGTTTAAGCGTCCAAAACTGAGTTTATCGGGAAGAAAGGAAAATGTACTTTGCTTCCTCTCATTTTCACAGTTGTTGCTTTATTTCGTATTGCTCTTGGCATTTTAGCTGGCGATCAAGATATCCAAACCCCATTCCTGATTCTTTATTTAGTTCCACAGTTTTTATGTGCATTACATCATCCTCTGCTCTGAATTTGCCTGGTACAGAGCTCTGGGTAGGAGATTTCCTTGTGAGCTAAGCTTGGAAGCAAAGACATTCCTGGGCATGCAAATCCTCATGGAAATGTGCGGCTGGTGGAAGACAAAGACAGAAGGAAGTCCTAAGTCTGTAGAGGAAGGAGCTGCAGTTACCACCTTCTGCAAGCCTTTTCCTCCTCCCTTGATAGGGTATTTAAATGAATAAGAAGGGCAGAAAAAACCCAAGGGAAGGGAGCAGCGACATGGAAAAAAAAAAGCAGGCTCAAGAGCAGCAGAGCTTTTGGTAGAATTAGGAAGCTCAGACTGACATCTGCAGCCTTCAGCATGCCAGAAGCTATGTTCCTACCTACAGCTGTATGTGTGCCACCGTGAGCGTATAATGCCTGGGAAATACAGTGAGTGTTTGCGTCTTTTCCAATTTTCCATTTGGTCCAGCCCATTGAATGCTTTCCATATCCTTTCCAGCTCTGCATTCCTGCCTGGGGCTGGGAAACACACTCTGACATTGGCTTTGGGAAAAGGAGAAAGTGGCGAGGGGAACCTGGTCCCAGATTCAGCGCTGTCCCTTTGTATGTCATAGGTGGAGAAGGATATCATTTCAATGAGCTGCTCTTGTCACATACTTTTCATTTTTCCCTTTTCCTGTCTTGCTTTCTGGCTGAACCAGGTCCAGATCTTCAGTTAAAATGAATCCACAGAGCTCTCTGACTGTGGCAAAGCTACCAAAATGCCTATTTGTAGCACTAGGCTCTTAATTACCACCTTCTCCTGCTGTGTTTCTCCAAGATATGCAGATTGCACTCTGCAGAGTCACAGTGCATGGGAAAGCACCACTGGGGATCCTCCACGCAGGATCTGAATCATAGAATCATAGAATCATAGAATGCTTTGGGATGGAAGGGACCATTAAAGGTCATCTAGTCCATCCCCCCTGCAATTAGCAGGGATATCTTCAACTAGATCAGGTTGCTCAGAGCCCCATCCAGCCTGACCTTGAATGTTTCCAAGGAGGGGGCATCTACCACCTCTCTGGGCAACCTGTTCCGGTGTTTCACCACCCTCATCGTAAAAAATTTCTTCCTTATATCTAGTCTGAATCTACCCTCCTTTAGTTTAAAACCATTACCCCTTGTCCTATCGCAACAAGCCCTGCTAAAAAGTCTGTCCTGCAGTGGTTTTTGTTTAACTGCAGCCTGACCTGGAGCCTATAATTATGTTGCTTTAATATAACTATATAGAAAGAATATTATATAACAACAGTGCAACAATGTGTAGGCAAAGCAACAATAGAGAAAAGACCGTATAAGGAGGGGTGAGAGGTCAATGTGCCAGGGCTGTGGGGTTTGAGGAGATGAATGCATGAACAATGGTCGGTCCCATTCACCTGCTGCAAGTGCCTGCTCCTGCTCAGCGCAGCCACAAAGCCACCGCTGGGACCCACCAGTGCTCAGGACCTTGACACAGATTGAGCTGATGGCAGATGAGTCCAAAAAAGGCCACAGTGGCGGTGCTAGCAATGTGTCTGTCTGCTCAGGGAGCGCTGATGCCATGCTGAACCCCCTGTCCTACGGCTGGAGGGTGGTGGAGCAGCCAGGGTGGGCACAAAGCGTATGGGTGCCAGCAGCTGATGGGCTCTGGTTTGCTCCAGGAGGTGCCTTTTACCTCCCAATGTCTGAAAAATTTGCAGTCAGTGGATGTTCTTTTTAGGTTTTGCCCCAAGGGGTTTCTCCTCAAATCAGCATCAGAGGCTGCTAATTCGTCTTCATTCCTCTTAGATTCAACAAAATGAATTTATTGCTCACAGTCTGTGATGCAGATACAGTCTGAAAAATTACATTATTACCATTCTTGTCTTTTTTACAAGGGCAGAATTAGATTCTGGCATATTTTATTTTATTTTACTTTAATTGGTTTATATTATTTAACCTTATTTATTTTATTTTATTTTATTTTATTTTATTTTATTTTATTTTATTTTATTTTATTTTATTTTTTGCCTGTGCATACAGTTACTCTGCATTGAATACAGCAAGGACCCTGGCTAGCTTTCCATTTTTCTGTCTCTTCCTTTTAGCAGATGGACAGTGCTCAGCAAGCAGCTCTGACCAGTATAATCACTGCTGCAGATGGAAGGGTGCCCACAAAAAGGGATCAAAGAGAGAATTCCTGTCATGGCAACCATTAGCACAGGAAGTCTGGATGGCTGATATGTCAGAATATTTTGAAACCAGATTAGGAAAGAGATGCAGCTTTGGACATCGATGCCTATATCTGGGTTCTAATTATGGGGAAGAAGGACTAGCCAGAGGGTGCCGACCACATAGAGTGGTTCTGCTGGTTTCGTCTTAATCCACTTACTTACTTACTCAGATCTTTGTGTACAAGATATCGATGTATGATGTTATTATCCCAGTTTGCTGCTTGCATCAAGGTCATTCAATTAAAATTATTCTTATTACAGACACCTTAAAGCCTGATCTTGCAGAAAAGAGGGGACATAGCCATAAACAGATGCCATAGTCTGAAATGGTAACTAGCAGGTAAAGTGTTCCTTGTAGAAATTGTATCCTTTCAGTGTGCTAAAAGGTAGCACAAAATGCACACTGCCCACATATTCACACAAGACAGGCATCCAAATCTCTATCCAAATCCAGGTCAAAGGTGAATCTCACAAATCTAAATCCAAAGCCGGATTTACACAGCTCTAAATTTAATTCACTATACCAGTAAATGCTCTCAAGAGCTCAGACATCTTGAAGGCACTGCTGTAGATTTGAACTCTAAGACACAAGACTGCTTTTCCCACACAGCTCTGTAGCAACAGTAAATCGTGAGTGTGTGATGAAGCTGTACATCTTTGTCTTTTTTTTTAACAATCAAGTTACTCTTTCTGAGGGAGAGGCTTTGCAATGCTGGTGCAATTCCATTAAAGCTTATTTTGCTTAAATTCCTATATCAGATTCATTTTCTTAGGTATAGCTGTCAATAATAAATTGTGTAAAAGAATCTAAGCCTTGTTTCCCAGTAGCTCTTAGCACTGTTAATGGCTTCTACTGTATTTATTGTGATTTTTTTACTGTTACACATCCCAAAGACTCTGTTCAGGTGACTTTTGGCTCTGGAGAAGTGAGCCACTAGACACTAAATAATTATTCCTGCAGATACAGATGGTAAAGATCCTGATAAAGGTCTGAAAAGACAATAGGGAATATGTGAATCATGAAGAAGAGAAATATTCCAAAATAGACACAAATACTGTATTCAAAAAAGGATAATATCTTTTTTAAACTTAAATTTTATAATACGTGAATGAATCTCAGTTTGCTCAAAATGTCGCTATTATTGGCTGGTCATGCTCTTGTAGACATATATGGAAAAATTTCACACATATTATTACCAAGGATCCTGCACTTGGGTCATAACAACCCCATGCAATGCCACAGGCTTGGGGAAGAGTGGCTGGAAAGCTGCCCAGAGGAAAAGAACCTGGGGGGTGTTGGTTGACAGCCAGCTGAATATGAGCCAGCAATGTGCCCAGGTGGCCAAGAAGGACAATGGTATCCTGGCTTGTATCAGAAATAGTGTGGCCGGCAGGACCAGGGAGGTGATAGTGCCCCTGTACTCAGCACTGGTGAGGCCCTACCTTGAATACTGTGTTTAGTTTTGGGCCCCTCACTACAAGAAAGACATTGATGTGCTGGAGCATGTCCAAAGGGCAACGAAGCTGGTGAAGGGTCTAGAGCACAAGTCCTATGAGGAGCAGCTGAGGGAAATGGGGTTGTTTAGCCTGGAGAAGAGGAGGCTGAGGGGAGACCATGAAAGTAGGTTGTAGCAAGGTGGGGGTTGGTCTCTTCTCTCAAGTAGCAAGTGATAGGAGGAGAGGAAACAGCCTCAAGTTGCACCAGGGGAAGTTTAGGTTGGATATTAGGAAAAATTTCTTCACCAAAAGGGTAGTCAGGCATTGGAACAGGCTGCCCAGGGAAGTGGTTGAGTCCCCATCCCTGGAGGTATTTAAAAGACATGTAGATGTGGTGCTTAGGGACATGGTTTAGTGGTGGACTTGGTAGCGTTAGGTTAACAGTTGGACTCGATGATCTTAAGGGTCTTTTCCAACCTAAATGATTCTATGAATATTAATTATTCCTGCATAAAGAGCCTGGAGGAATGAGAGGAAAGAGCTGCACAGAACAAGCTTTCAGAGTCTTCTCAAATAGTATCAGAGGAGAGACAAGAAAAAGAATAAATAAATACAGACATTTTGAGGCAAATAGCCATCTCAAGGCTGTTTATATAAATAATGATAATGCAAGCCCTCAACTGTGACGGTGCTGCAGATCCTAGCTAGAGGGAAAGTATACTCTGAGCAGAATATGAGAGAAGAACAGCTCCAAGAGGAAACAGATATGTATGGTTTGAGTTTAAAACCAGAGCTCATTTACATTAAGAGATCAGTCAGTGGGAAAATCCATTCTGCAGTGCTAGCCCATCAGCAAGTAAGCTAATTGAATGCAGAGCGAGGGAGAGCATTGGTGGCCTCTCTCCTTTTTTATCTGCAGCACAAAGCTTGCACCAGCTCCAAGATCCCCCTCTCTGCAAACGAAGTGCCTTCAGACCAGGCAACCGTCCAACTGAGCCCAAGGAATTTTATCTGTGAGTGTGTAGCATCTTTGAAACCGATTTGCCTGATTCTGAGCAGGGCTTGGCAGCACACTGTAAAAGTGGCTGCGGTTCACAGCCACGCAACTGCTCACTACCGACAAGACCGTGCGGGTCCGGTCCCCTGGCCCAAGCAGGGTGGGAGTCAGACAGTCACACTGGAGATGGAGCAGAGGTAGCTACGCATGGTGCTGTGAGCTCCCTAAATAAACATGCTTACATAACATGTAAAATCGTCCCATCTTTCCCCTAGGTTTTTTTGGCAGGAACACTCACAGGAAATATCCTGTTAGTGGAGATAAAAGGCTTGATTTACTCTGTTCCTCATAATGCATAATTGCTTAATCGCAAGCGCATAATTGCTTAATCGCAAGCACATAATTAAACTCCATTGGGAAGGTTACAGTGACAAAGATTGCTGAGTAAAGATGAGTTAAGAGAGGCAATATTTGCATCAGCTGGAACAAGGGGAAATGCACTAAAAAGCCCGAATGTTTGGCAAGAGCTGTGGAGCCACTGGGCAGAGAGGCTGGACCCAGCTAGAGTGACACAGACAGAGGGAGAGGAGATTTTAAAATAATTTTAAATTCATTCCTTCACTAAACTGAGCTGCTGGTGGAAGCAGCCTCTCTGGAGAAGCACTTTTTGTGTGATGAGGAGGCCACTGAGCTCAGCAAGCTCTGGAGAAGCCTGCTCCAAGGCACCGAGCACTCCCCCAGATCATGCCAGGATGGGGGCCCACATGGCCCCACCAGCCCAAGGCTGCACTGACCCTGATGAAGGTTGTTCGTGCAGATGGCATGGGGCCATCGAGCCGGGCGGGTCAGGGGACCATCAGTTGGCCTAGGGCTCTGTAACCAGCTGCATAAATGCAGGGCAACTGTAGCAGACCCGTGTCTGAAATGGCAGATTCAGTGGGGAGCCACAGCTCCCCAAAACAGAGAGGCCACTGGCTCCTACAGTGCCCATTCTGTCCTCCAGTGTAGGAAACTGCCTGAAAGGAGCAAACAGAAAGCCATTCCTCCCAGCGACGGGAGGCAATTTCGCAAATGGGTGCATGAGTCATAACTCCTTTTATTGAAATCTGCTGTTCAGTCATCTGGAAGCCAGCAGTAAAAATATTTTTTAATTCCTTCATCATTTAAATTCCGTGTCACTACTGCATTAGGCACCCGCAACAAAGGAACAGCAGTTTGCTGAGACCATCGGAGCCTTGTGTGCATGTCCACAACTCCGAGGTTTCCTTAATAACTGCATAAATGAATGAAGACCTGTTTGCACATGGAAGAGCACTGCATTCATTTTCATCAGTGATGATGAAGGAAGTCTGAGAAGTTAAATAAAAAAAACAAAACCCTTTGATATACAAGAGCCACTCTGTTCCTAACAGAGAGAAGACAGTCAGTTCCAGTTTGGGGGAGCTGGACTGTAAGTGCAAGTAAAGAGCGTCACTTTGCAGACAGCAGAGCAAAAGAAGAAAAATCTCTGCTTCAGAAAATGGTGCTTGCTTTGAGCTGGCAAGAACTATTTCAATAACAGGCTGTGGAGAATGTTACTTCGAAGTTTTGGAGTCGATGGAGTTTTGGAAGCAGTTGCTGAAATTTTGTATCCAAAAGTGATTTAACTTCCCCAATAAGTAAGTGATGTGTACAAATGGCACACACCACTAAACCACATATGCATGCAATGTATGAATTCCCACATTCCTGACTTCCCATTCCAGCTTTAACATTTTTTCCAGTGCAAAAAGAAATGAATCAAGCTTGCAATAGGATGTATGTATAAATGCCAAAGAAAAAAATAAAATCAGCTATTATTTGAAAATTACTGAGCCTGGAATACTTTGTTTAGATACTTAATGCCCTCATAAATCCTTTACACCATTGTGGGTAACCAGCTAAAGGTGGAGCTCTTTAAGCCAAAGCTATTCCAGGTTCGTTTGGCTTTTTCAGTAGTATGACCTTTTATAGTGACTCAGATGGTTATAAAATCATCAGGATCCATGGGGCAAATTCTTTGTTCCTCTGTGAATTGATTTCTTGTGGTGTGGTAATTCATCCATTTTAAAAACATCCTCATTGCTCCTGCTGAAGAAGAAATGTTGTGGCCAAAAAATGTGGGGACATGCTGGAGAATACATTGCCCATTATTTTTCTTTGCCTCAACTTGCTCTGTTAAGAAAGAGAGAATTGCTGGGACCATATGGAAGCAGAATGGCAACAGCCTACAGTATGTGAAGTTTCTGCAACAAAGCAGAATTCCTCTCATTCAGCCTAAAAGTACAATCAAAGCATTTGGGGCTGGGGTTAAACCACAACAGAGGGCTTGTCAGCATAATTATGGCAGGAAAAAATTTACCAAAACAAATCTTTACTTAATGAATGTCGGTAGCTGTCATCTTTAAAATTCTTTAGATACAATATAGGAAGAGAACGAGACAGAGAACTGTTACATCTTGTTTAATATCCTAAAAATAACACCATGTTGTGGTTTAAACCCAGCCAGCAACTAAGCACCACACAGCCGCTCACTCCCCCCCTGTGGGATGGAGGAGAGAATTGGAAAAGTGAGAAAACTCCTGGGTTGAGATAAAGACAGTTTAATAGGTAAAGCAAAAGCCGTGCGCGCAAGCAAAGCAAAGCAAGGAATTCATTCACTACTTCCCATCGGCAGGCAGGTGTTCAGCCATCTCCAGGAAAGCAGGGCTCCATCACACGTAACGGTTACTTGGGAAGACAAACGCCATAACTCCGAACGTCCTCCCCCTTCCTTCTTCTTCCCGCAGCTTTATATGCTGAGCATGACGTCATATGGTATGGAATAGCCCTTTGGCCAGTCTGGGTCAGCTGTCCTGGCTGTGCCCCCTCCCAGCTTCTTGTGCACCGGGCAGAGCATGGGAAGCTGAAAAGTCCTTGACTAGTGTAAGCCCTACTTAGCAACAACTAAAACATCAGTATGTTATCAACATTATTCTCATCCTGAATCCAAAACACAGCACTAAATTTACTCTATCCCAGCTGAAACCAGGACACACCATCACCCTGCTAAATAAGAAGGGACATAATGCAACACTTGGAAGAAAAACAGGTTGTCATTTTTCTCTGTACTGTTTAGAGTGAGTTCATCTGTACCTGTACAAGGAGATTAAATTGTAGTGCAGGATGTAGAGGCTTGAGTCTCATTTCAGCTGGTGGGGGATTCTCTCTGTTACCTTTTTTTTCCCCTCTTTTTTTTTTTTCCTGAATAGCATCCTACCTTGCTTGTGCACACGAGTAGGTACATGGGTCAGATCACCATGAAACGTGCAGAAGCCAGGAAGGTAGGAGTCAGCCTGAAAGCAGAGCTAGATGAAGCTGCATGTCACCATCTGCATTGCAAAAGTAGCATAGCCATCTGCTGTATTTCATTTCCATGACCACATCGCAAATCCTTCCTTTCAAGGGGAAAGGCAATGCTACAGGCAGATACAGGCTGGTGGCTCTTACTTTGGCTTCAGGACTCATCCCAGCAGTGAGATAGGGAAAGCAGCATGTGCTAGAGCCAGTGCTTACCTGGCTCTGCCTATTACAGGGCAGGAAAATGGATCCCAGTGTCACAGTGGAAATGGGTAGAAGAAGGGCACATTTTTCAAGCAGAGCTGCATATATTTTACTCCCTCCCTAGTTCCCTCACACTTGCATTTCTTCAGGCTGCTACCATCTATTGCAACACAGATAACAGCCAGCAAGAACAAGCATGTTAGAGGTTTTGGACCCAGTAAGCATACCACTGACAAACAGGGAGGCTGTTATTCAGAGACATAAACCATATGATGTTGGGCATGGACCCTGAACCTACCTGCAGCCACTGGGCATCTTTTTGACATTACTCACACTGAGTAATCACAAACCATTTTGAGGTAATGAAACCTTCCTGGGGGAAAATACAACAGAGCTGCTATCAGTTGCAATCGCTTACCAAGGCTAGAGCTTTGCTCCTAGAGGAATGGGAACAGGACCTGAAGCATCATGGCGGACGTCAATGATGCAAATGCAATTAATACTACTGCCTGGTCTATAATGACTCTGCTCCCCTAATGCAGTAGAGTGGCTAGAAGAGCAACCTCTCTAATGGCACATAAACATTTTCCAAGTGGCTGTCCTATTAAGGTTATGCAAGACCCAGGGCAGTCCTCTGCAACATGATGTCAGCTCTGGCTCCCGGCCTGACACACAGTTACACAACACGACAAAACAAGGGGAGAAAATGGAGATGCTCTGGAGCTGTCAATTTTTTGAAATACAGTTTAAGCACATAGTTTCTATTGCAGTTACTAGCAAAACATCAGCTGGGTAAACACCAGTGGGGAGAGTTAAGGTTGATCTAAGACATGCTGGGTTTTTTCCTTTTCTTAATATTATTCTTTATTCTTCTTTTCATGCATCTGTTCTGATTTTCCCTCTGTCAGAATCTTGGCAGGGGTGCAGAAAGAAGCTCAGAAGTACATAGCTTATGACTGAGTAATGCTCTACTGAAGGCAGGCAATCTCTTTTTTTCAGTTTTTCATGTTTTTATTTCACTTTGTGCATGAACTGTTAGCCTAGAAGCCCTCCTGATATTTAGCATTCCTTCCACACTGGTTAATTCATGCTTGTCACAAGAAGCACATGGTGGGGATTTGGGGCCAGCATTGGTGGAAATGTGCTCATTATCATAAGCAGGGAAGGGAAATGTCACTGCCATGTTGCACAGCCCAAGAAAATGGAACAAAGGTATCAAAACACACCTTTTTCCTCACTGCCCACGTAAGCCCACTCCAGTGTAGCAATGAGTGCTGAACAGATGTGGAAGTGTGTCTGAGATGGAGGAGACCTTCAGGTGCCACCCTTGCAGGATAGGTTGTGCTGCTCTTTCTTCCCAATGCTGTTTGGAAAGATCAGGGCTATCAGCCAAGTGAAATGGTCCTATTTCCCACCTGACACATTAGCCAGCCTTTTTGAAGGCATTTTTGTCCTCCCTCAACTTAAAATCTTGTAGGCGGCTCTGGCTGAGGAAGGCATTGCCCGGGATGAGTAGGGCTTCTCAGGGCACAGAAAAAGCCTTGCACCATGTGGGTGGGCACAAGGGTGCTGGCCTCACCACCAGGTCTCCACATTGCAAGCTGGGTAGGGGAGTGAGCTGGCAGCACAACCACAGGCAGGAGAAACAGGGCCCACAACGTATGCCATCTGAGAATGGGCAAAGACACAAATGGGTAGCATGCTCTTGGACTAGGGTCCAGCTCTTGGACTCACTATACGAAGGGAAGGTCTCTGCCCAACCAAGCTCTCTGGGAAACTCACAATAGCCGAGAGCCACATGGAGCCCAGAGCTACCCTGTTCCTCCCCAAAATGTCCCCATCCTGTTGCTTAATAATTCCTTTATTTTTCCATCAGCCTATATAAAGACCTTGACTGTTCACTCAGTTGCTCACAGGAGAGTACATTTGGCTGACATGTAGGAGTCCTGTCTACTCATACATGTAGCTACACTCTCCTCATGCCCAGATTAGGACTTGTCAGAATAAAGTTGTGAAACTTTATCTATCTGGACTTCTGTAAGGCCTTTGACACGGTCCCCCACAACATCCTTCTCTCTAAATTGGAAGGATAGGGATTTGATGGGCGGGCTGTTTGGTGGATAGCAAACTGGCTGGATGGTCAAATCCAGAGGGTAGTGGTCAATGGCTCAATGTCCAGATGGAGATCAGTGACGAGTGGTGTCCCTCAGGGGTCCGTTCTGGGGCCAGTGCTGTTCAATATCTTCATCAATGACATAGACAGCAGGACTGAGTGCACCCTCAGCAAGTTTGCAGATGACACCAAGCTGAGCGGTGCAGTTGACGCGCCTGAGGGACGGGATGCCATCCAGAGGGACCTGGACAAGCTGGAGAAGTGGGCCTGCGTGAACCTCATGAGGTTCAACAAGGCCAAGTGCAAGGTCCTGCACCTGGGTCGGGGCAATCCCTAGTATCAATACAGGCTGGGGGATGAAGGGATTGAGAACAGCCCTGCAGACAAGGACTTGGGGGTACTGATAGACGAAAAGCCGGACATGAGCCAGCAACGTGCGCTCACAGCCCAGAAAGCCAACTGTATTCTGGGCTGCATCAAAAGAAGCGTGGCCAGCAGGTCGAGGGAGGTGGTTCTGCCCCTCTGCTCTGCTCTGGTGAGACCCCACCTGGAGTACTGCGTCCAGCTCTGGAGTCCTCAGCACAGGAAGGACATGGACCTGTTGGAGCGGGTCCAGAGGAGGGCCACAAAAATGATCAGAGGGATGGAACACCTCTGCTATGAGGACAGGCTGAGAGAGCTGGGGTTGTTCAGCCTGGAGAAGAGAAAGCTCCAGGGAGACCTTATTGTGGCCTTTCAATACTTAAAGGGGGCTTATAAGAAAGATGGGGACAGACTTTTTAGCAGGGCCAATAGCGATAGGACAAGGGGTAATGGTTTTAAACTAAAGGAGGGTAGATTCAGACTAGATATAAGGAAGAAATTTTTTACGATGAGGGTGGTGAAACACTGGAACAGGTTGCCCAGAGAGGTGGTAGGTGCCCCATCCTTGGAAACATTCAAGGACAGGCTAGATGGGGCTCTGAGCAACCTGATCTAGTTGTAGATGTCCCTGCTAATTGCAGGGGGGATGGACTAGATGACCTTTAAAGGTCCCTTCCAACCCAAACTATTATATGATGAAAGAGTTAAAAACCACAAGAGCAAGAAAGATGTTGTAAATACCTTAGTCACTTAATTAGATCAGAAGACACCCTGTTGTGATTTAAGGATGTTGTGAATACCTTATTAGACATGTGATTTAGGGAGTAGCTAGAAGAACAGTTGTAAGATAAGGGGGGCTCCAGGATAATCTCGTTACAGACAACTCCGCCTTGGGAGAACAAATGCACGGAACCATGAAGATAGGAAGACACAGAAGAATGACAACAGCCGCCTTGAAGGACACTGTTTACGTGATCCTAGGACCGAGTTTGCGCAGAACCAAAGGTCAATCAGTGAACACAGTGAAGAAGACTACGAGCCTTCATCTGAAGACCCCCAAAGACCACTTGAAGACCACCACAGGAGACGACTGCCCATGCGGATTGGACATTTGCATATGTTAATAAGTTCCAGTAAATCTCATGTTTATGTAAACGAATTCCCAGAAATCCTGTGAATATGTAGGACTTTACAGTATATAATCTCTGAAAGTCTACCAAATCGGTGGAGCACTTATGGTGGAGAATCCCCAGTGCTGCCCAGCGCTGCAATAAAGGATACCTGCTTAATAGTAACTTCACTGCTATTGAGTTTCATTTCAGGGACTCTCTGAATATTCCGTTTCCCCCTCGGGGAGATTCAGACTGTGAGGAGAAGCATCCGTGAATTTTTGTATCATCAGAAGAGAAACCTGTAGAATTTTTGATAGGCACGGGTGCCACATTCTCTGTATTGAATCAAACCTTTTATTACCTATAAGTGAACAAAATGTTAATGTTGTGGGAGCAACCGGGCAGGTTGAAATAGCTTTTTTCTTGAAACCATTAAAATTTAGAATTGGGAAGAGCGTGGGGATTCACAAATTTCTCTACCTGCCTGAGGCTCCTAGACCGTTACTGGGGAGGGACCTATTAGAACAACTAAATCCCAAAATAAAATTTAGAAACGGGGAAATTGAATTTAAAATGCCAGACAAAAATCACATTGGAATTTTAAGTTTGGTTCTTACTGAACTCCAAACTGGAGAAGAAGATATTATACAAGAAATAAAAGACCAGGTATACCCAGGAGCGTGGGCCTCAGGAATACCCGGAAAGGCTAAAAATGCTGAATTGGTTGTTGTTAAACTCAAAGAAGGGGCACGACCTGTTAAGATAAAACGATACCCCTTGAGATTGGAAGATAGGCGAGGGGTAAAAAGTATTATAGAAGAGCTTATAAAATTTGGACTATTAATTGAATGCTCTTCAGAATATAACGCTCCCATTCTGCCTGTCAAAAAGCCTGATGGCAAAACTTATCAATTGGTGCAAGATTTGTGGACAGTAAATCAAATAGTTGAAGATTTGTATCCGGTAGTGGCAAACCCATATACTCTGCTGACTAGTTTAAAGGAAACCTATGAATGGTTTACTGTATTAGATTTAAAGGGTGCATTCTTTTGCCTTACCTTGGTTCCAGAAAGCCACAGTTTATTTGCCTTTGAATGGGAAAACCCCGATACAGGATGAAAAACCCAACTGACCTGGACAGTGTTACCAGGTCATAGGATTTAAAATAGCCATTTTTGGAAATCAATTAGCTAAGGAATTAGAGACCTGGGAGAGGCCCCCAGGAAATGGGATTCTTTTGCAATATGTGGATATTTTAATAGCCATAGCCACAGAAAAGGACGAAGAATGCAAAGAACGGACTGTGAGCTTGTTAAATTTTCTCGGACTAAGTGGTTACCGAGTCTCATTACGGAAAGCCCAGATCTTGAAAAAAAAAAAAAAAATAGAAGTAATATACCTGGGATTTGTGATTTCTAAGGGACAAAGACAGCGCGGGAATGACCGAAAGGAAACCATCTGCAGGACCCCAGAACCAGCCATGGTAAAAGATGCAAGCAGACCAGACCTGAAGGAGGAGCCGCTGGAGGAAGAGGAAGCCGACCACACGTGGTATACTGATGGGAGCAGTTTTGTAAAGAATGGAGCTCGAATGGCGGGATACGCTGGGACCACCACAGACCAACTGGTGGAAGCAAAGTCACTCCCTAAGGGCACATCTGCACAACGAGCCGAAATCCGAAATAATTGCTCTAGTGAGGGCGTTGGAGCTTGCCAAAGGACTGCGAACAGATTCAAAGTATGCCTTTGGTGTAGTCCATGCCCATGGAGCAATTCGGAAAGAACGAGGACTCTTAACTGCTCAAGGGAAAGGTATAAAACATGCTGATATAATTTTGCAACTTTCAGATGCTGTACAACTTCTGTCAGCAGTGCCGATTATGCACTGAAAGGGCATCAGAAAGGTAACACTGACAGGGAAGTGGGAAATAAATTGGCTGATTATGAGGCAAGGCAAGCTGCAGAACAAGGTGAGGTATTAAGTTTAATCCCTGAAAAATCTTTGCCACTAACCTGAAACAATTGAATATGATGAAAAGGATCAAAAGCTGATTACTAACTTAGGAGCTGAAACTGGCCCATCAGGATGGGCAGTGTTGAAAGATAACAGAATAATAGTTCCCTTTAGAAACTTATAAAAACAGAGCACGATAAAACTCATTGGGGAACTGGAGCCTTATGCAACTCTTATTTATTAAGCAAATTGTAGCTAGAAATTTATATCAGACTGCCAAAGACAACACATCCTGATGAAAGGGTTAAAGCCAAGAGAGATAAAGCCACTGCATCAAAATGCCTCCTGAAAAGCCTAGGGGCAAGGAGGATATTTAAATATCTTAGTCATTTAACTAAACAAAAGAAAGGCCTTTGTGATTTAGGGAGTAGTTAGAATGGTTGCAAGATAAGGGGGCTCCAGGATAATCTCGTTACAGACAACTCCGCCTTGGGAGAACAAATGCATGGAAGATAGGAGGTCACAACAAAATGACAACAGCCTTGAAGGACACCGTTTACGTGATCCTAGGACTGAGTTTGCGCAGAAGCAAAGGTCAATCAGCAAACACAGTGAAGAAGACTACGAGCCTTCATTTGAAGACCCCCAAAGACCACCTGAAGACCACCACGGGAGACGACTGCGCATGCAGATTGGACATTTGCATATGTTAATAAGTTCCAGGAAATCTCATGTTTATGTAAATGATTTTGCGGAAATCCTGTGAATATGTAGGATTTTATAGTATATAATCTCTGAAAGTCTACCAAATCAGTGGAGCACTTATGGTGGAGAATCCCCAGTGCTGCCCAGCGCTGCAGTAAAGGATACCTGCTTAACAGTAACTTCGTTGCTATTGAGTTTCATTTCAGGGACTCTCTGAATACTCCGTTTCTCCTTGGGGGGATTCAGACTGTGAGGAGAAGCATCTGTGAATTTTTGTATCATCACTGGGGTTTTGAAGAATTATGGCATGGTCTTACCTCATGGCTACCTAATTGGACATGGCTAAGGAATCTGTTTGTAATAGGGATAATGGTGATTTGTGTATGCATCCTAGCCTGTGTTATGATACAATGCTGCTCTTGTATTTCCAATCTCTCTAAACGTTGCAAACGTAAGTGATGGAGGCTTGAGCTCTAAAGAGCTGCAACCCTCAATAGGTAAGGAGGGAATGAAAGGGTTAAAAACCACAAGAGCAAGAAAGATGTTGTAAATACCTTAGTCACTTAATTAGATCAGAAGACACCCTGTTGTGATTTAAGGATGTTGTGAATACCTTATTAGACATGTGATTTAGGGAGTAGCTAGAAGAACAGTTGTAAGATAAGGGGGGCTCCAGGATAATCTCGTTACAGACAACTCCGCCTTGGGAGAACAAATGCATGGAACCATGAAGATAGGAAGACACAGAAGAATGACAACAGCCGCCTTGAAGGACACCGTTTACGTGATCCTAGGAATGAGTTTGTGCAGAAGCAAAGGTCAATCAGTGAACACAGTGAAGAAGACTACGAGCCTTCATCTGAAGACCCCCAAAGACCACTTGAAGACCGATAAAGTTCAGTTTGAACTAAATCTTTTGTCCACAAATATTTCCTACAGTTTTACGTCTTTTATCTCTGATACATGCCAGCTTGCATGAATTTCTTTTGGTGATGTCTTGGGAGAAGGCACCACAGGAAAACCACTCAGTCAAAGATTTCCCTGTAGATGAAGAAAGTCAGACCTTGCAATCCAACTACCTATTCCAAACTGCATGTGTCTGAATTTGTGCATGTCTGTGAAAAAAATTAAGCTTTTCTATTCCCCCTCTAGTCATAGAATCATAGAATCATCAAGGTTGGAAAAGACCCTTAAGATCATTGAGTCCAACTGTTAACCTGTCACTGCCAAGTCCATCTATACCATGTCTTCGAGCACCGTATCTATCCGTTCTTTAAATACCTCCAGGGATGGAGACTCAACCACTTCCCTGGGCAGCCTGTTCCAATGCTTGACTACCCTTTCGGTGAAGAAGTTTTTCCTAATATCTAACCTAAACCTCCCCTGGCGCAGCTTGAGGCCGTTTCCTCTCATCCTATCGCTTGTTACTAGGGAGAAGAGACTGACCCCCACCTCGCTACAACCTCCTTTCAGGTAGTTGTAGAGAGCAATAAGGTCTCCCCTCAGCCTTCTCTTCTCCAGGCTAAACAATCCCAGCTCCCTCAGCTGCTCCTTATAAGACTTGTGCTCTAGACCCTTCACCAACTTCGTTGCCCTCCTCTGGACACTCTCCAGCACCTCGATGTCCTTCTTGTAGTGAGGGGCCCAAACCTGAACACAGTACTCGAGGTGCGGCCTCACCAATGCCGAGTACAGGGGCACTATCACCTCCCTGGTCCTGCTGGCCACACTATTCTTGATATAGGCCAGGATACAGTCCAGGATACAGGCCTTGATACAGTCCTCACAATTCACTTGGAACCAGCAGTATCATTCAGGCAAAACAGACCTTCTCAGAGAAAAGCAGCTTGCTTTCTCCTGCTATGTTAAAAGGAACTGGATTTCTTTGAAGCAATACAAATTCCTTGCATTAAAAAAAAGAAATCCATTCCACATGAATGTTAATGCTACCTCCAAATGATGTGTGTGTGTGCAGAGTGCCTTTGAAAGAAGCCCTTCACAAAATCCGTTTGCATCAGGGGATGCAACTGGTGGACTTCCATCTGAATGTTGCTATTGTTCTAGTCTCTGTCACATTTACTTTTCCAGTCAGTCTCAGATGTAACTTCCCAACCACAAGAAATTGTTTTGAGTTGTCGGCAGTCTAATTCATCTAGATTGTCTTTGTTTACAGGAAGATTTTAGTGTCCAATGAGAGGAAGGGATTTTACTGCCAGCTCTTAGTCACTGCAGGGCAAAATGCAGGCAGGAGAGTAGATTTCCACAGGTCAAGGTCCATAGGAGAACTTTTTGTTCAGGTTACTGGCTGTAGCCTAGCAATAACTTTGGCATGAAGTATCTATACTGTGCTTGGAAAGAGCAGGACTCAAGTCATCTGATGCTAAACTGAGCCACCATGTCCTCAGCTGCATTTGTATCCCATTTCTTTGAACTTCATGAGCAGAAACCTCTGTCCACTCTCCTGCCCCATGGCTGGCTGAGCCACACCTATGGCTGTCACTCCTGGCACTAGTTTGTCTAACCTGTTCTTTAAGACCTCTGATGTTGGAGAGGCCACAGCTCCCCTTGGCAAGCTATTCCAGCTTTTGTCTGTCCTCACAGTCTCCACTTTCTAACCT
Source organism: Platalea leucorodia (assembly GCF_965183815.1). Lineage (NCBI taxonomy): Eukaryota > Metazoa > Chordata > Aves > Pelecaniformes > Threskiornithidae > Platalea > Platalea leucorodia. Next base: position 11,559,175 of record NC_138859.1, on the reverse strand, counting down.
AAATCTCTTTTAGGCAGTCTAAGATCCTCAGCTTGTGTGAAATGAGATGAGCTCTGCTGACATCAGTGAAGTTTAAAAACTCAGTCCTTCCACTTCCCTCTTAATTTTTCTCTGTTCCTACTCTTTATCTTTTCATAGGTCCACAATGTTCCTTCCACTCACTTTAACATCTAAGCAGTGTGAAAGTGCTGATGCTCACTCCTACATACCATCATCAGCATTCAGCTCTCTTATTCTGTTCATATTTCTAAAACTTTCAGATATTCATCTTCACACATGCCTACTACAGCATTCTGCTGGGGATCTAAAAAACACATCAGACATATAAAGAAGTGTCTGAGATCATCTTCCAGCCTTGTCTTTCTGAGCAAATAAACCTTCTCTTTGTGACCCTCACCTGGCTTCCCAAGTTCAAATTTTCAGACATTACCTTTAATACCACTCTGTCACGGAGGTACACTAAGACTAACTGAAACAAAGGACAAACTCAAACAACTTTATTGCACAAAACAACCAAACCGGCACAACAGAAACCAATGAGAAACAGGGGTAAACCAAAATCAATCAACACTCCAATAACATTTAACACATAACAGGTTCGAGGTGTCAGTCGGGCAGGGTATTGTTACTGCACGGCAATACACAAGGCAATGATGATCCAAAGTACGCACACACGCTCACTCACAAAGGGGGGGAAACTCTCTCCTTCCCGTGGGTACCCAGAGGATGTAATCGCTCACCCCGGGTGTGGGGTGGGGTGAGGGCTCACTCAAGGATATCCAGAAGAAAATCACTCACCCAAAGGAGGTGAGGGCACTCAATCCTGGGAAGTTTCCTCAGGTGGCATCCCAACCCGAGAGGAGAGGTTTTCGAACACAGACCTGCTGCTCTGAGAAGACCACTCCAAGGGGGTCTCCGGCAGCACCCCTTTTATACCCTGGATTGGATCTGAGCTGTGGTCATCGTTGGTCATGATCCAGAAGCCTCTCTGAGCCAAGGCGCCTCATTGGCTGCAGACCCTGCCTGGCAACCGAGAGGCCCCGCTCCTCCTGCTCTCCTGCTCCCCCTGCCGAAGGGTGTACGTGCCTGGGGGCACGGCAGAGCACAAAAGGCGCGAGAACGAGGCACGAAAAGTGGTGGTGAGGGGGAGGAATGTATCTGTCACACCAAGTCAAAGATTATTTTATTTTCGTTGGTTGAGATTTTAAAAGGGAACTAAAGATTTAGTGTGATCACCACAACAGAAAGCATTTATAAAAGTTCTGGTTTTCAGAAGGCAATTGTTCAGTAGCCGCTAAAAAAAATCAGGATTTCTTTAGAAATATCACAAGTTACTACCTAAGAACATTTGAAACCAAAAATCACCAGTCATTTCTGGAGATTTCATGGAAAAAGAAGCTATATAAATATAAAGCCTAGTGGTTTCCCTTTACATGGTGGCAAGTTTTGATTAAAATTTGCACTTCTTACTTGTTTCTTCAGTGTCTGGTCTAAACTATAATTATATAACCAATCTGATACTTTGAGCCTATGAATATAAAAATGAAGATTTAAACTTTGTGGCTTTCACTGCATTTCTCTAAAGGCCAAAACTAAAAGTACCCATCTGACAACCTCAGACTGTGGTAAAGTTCAGTTCTTACACCTATCTGGACCCCAAACTCCTTGGTTCTTGCTCATCTTTAGTTCTGTTGGGTTGTCATTGTTTTACAGAAAAAAATGGCTTTTAGAGTTTTTTATAACAAAATCACTGTTTTTGAAGCCTAAATGAAGATACATGAAGAGAACACCTGAAAGAAATACGTCATGTTAATGACATGTCATGTAAATGAAAGATATATGAAAACATATAACGCCTATTAACCATGTCTATTTGGAGAGCTGCTAAGTTTATGGTATTTTACTATTCCAACACCACTATGAAATTCTCCTGTACATTTTAATTTGCATCCTACTACCTATAAAACACAATGTTCAGTTTACCTTGCTATCTCTTTTTACTAGGCTGTGTAAGAGGTAGGACCTGATATGCCCAGAACCTTTGTCGCTTGTGAGGGATTCTCTTATTTGACTGTGTTTATCACTAGCTTTAAATAAATCTGTGAATGACATGAAACATGGCAATACACCTCTACCACCAACTCAGTCAAATGTAGTTTTCAAGTGGAACGTATCCCAGGACTTTATTTTAAAACACCTGGCTGGCTTTGGCTCGATGCTCACCCACTGCGGCTAGCGTGGATGAGGCCAACAGTGTGACCCCACTGCAAGTGAGGCCTTTGGGAGCCCATAGCTCCAGTTGTTCCCAGTGGTTGCTGTATTGCAGCTGAGATGCCACTGAATTATAGCCTTCTGTAAGAGACTGTTTGGGGCTGCAGAGCCTTTATTCCCACTGCAGTGTTTTGCAGGTGCTATACGCTCTGATGGGATGGCAGTAGTGTGTCATATGCAACAATATGATGGTAATGCTTGGGTTATGCCCTTATAGAGGCTTTTACCCAGAAGCGGGTGAATGTTTAACTTTAAGGGGTTTTATATTGTTTTGAGGTTTTTAGCTTTGTTTTTAGAAAGGAAATCTAAGAGAGTACTACATCTGAAGTTGCCTGTTGCTGTTGAGGCACAGCAGGTCGGCCGCATCTGCTGTCCCTCCCATGTGCTCCATGCTACTCAGAGGAAGCCCTCCTCTGCACCCACAGACAGGCACTTGCACAAACAGACTGGTTCCTGAAACTCACCGTCACATAGCACAACTGAAAACCTGGGAAGGGCCAGAGACATGTGAAATGATGCTATATTCAAGCCTGAAGGCCATAAAATGACAACACCAAGGCACAAGGCACCAAGAAGCAACACAGGGCTGTGCCAGCCCTGAGCGCAGCAAGCCCTGTTGGGGCTCTGCCAGGGAGAGGAGGTGGGGCTGGCAGGTGGGGGGCACATCTCCCCACTCGGGTGGAGCAGCAGTGGCAGAGCAGCCCCACACAGTGGGAAACACTGGAGCAGCAGTGGCAGAGCAGCCCCACACAGTGGGAAACACTGGAGCACCAGCAGTGCCAGCCTGGGCCTGCACAACACAACAGGGCATGCAAGGCCACATCAGAATATAATGCAGTTGTGAGGGTCTTTTCTTTTTCTTTTTTTTTTGAACCAAACAGCTTTACTTTGCATACAAACATTACTGTATATTAAGTGTGAGATTTCACAATAGATAACATCAAGCATCTCAAGCATCCTACTCACAGGGCTTGGCACTGAAGGTCTCCCTGACCATCTCCTGGGAACAGCCTTTGACTGAAATGCCAAATACTTAAAGCACATCAAACCACCACAAGAGATCCACACAGTGTTTACACACATGCACACACTAGCTGAAATCAGATATCTTCTAAAATAGACTGGAAATACTCATCGCTTTACAGTGGCAAGAAAAGAGGTTTCAGGAGAGAGGAGACAGATAGACCCATGTTATCAGAGCTGCCAAGAAACTGAAGAAAAGGTTTAGCAGTCTTATAACCTATTCATTGGGAAAACTCTCTTCATACACTGCATGAATGATACCCAGCTATTAAAAGATGATCTTTTCCTTAAATTGCTGAGCTCAGGAGTCTGTTGGGTTAAAGGGCAGAGGAACAGCTCAAAGTTGGTCCAGTTCTATAGAGAATCAGAGTCCTCCTTCACAACGCCCCGAGGTTTAGTAACATGGTGATTCAGCTCTGGGAGCTGATTTTGTTTCTGGAGCCTTCAGTGTTCTCACTTCAAATTTAATCAGAAATAATTGGCCCTTTTGAACAGTAGGAAACTTGGCTGCTATCCAAGCCGTGCTACGCTGCCAAGCTCTGCCTGTCCAGCAGGAGCTGCAGTCCTGTTGTGTGGATGCAGTTTGCAGCCCTCTGGGACAGCCTCCTAGGCTGCCCTCTGGGACATCCTCCTAGGGGGTATGCAGCTCAGCATCCCAACAGCCTCTTTGGGACCTGAGGGGAGAGCAGTGCCCACTTCCATTGCATTTAATTGAAAAAAAAAAAGTGACATGCAACAGGAGAACGTTAACTCATGTTGCATCAGCTCCATAAGGGAGGTCTCCAGATTGTAAAGTGCTGAGGATCAAAGGATGTCCCAGGCAGATCCTCAGGCTCTGAAAGCTGTCTTGTACCCTGACTCTAGTAATTGTTTTAATGTGATGAACCCTACATTAAACTGTGTAAAATGAGTATGCCAGGTAACAAAGTTGCCCTTTGAAAAGTTTCAGCAGTGCTATTAAGCGCACTTGCACAAAGAGCAGGTGCGTTCGCGCATGGCAAAGAGTCACGAATGAAAGGCCAGGGACTCTGATGTCAGACTGATGCCACAGTACTGTCAGACTGATGCCACAGTACCGGCTCTGCAGGAGGATATTGGCTTCCAGCAAAAATGCCAAGAGCCTTTCCCAAACATGAGCATGCAATTAGGAGATGACAGGGAATGCCTTTCAAAATGATACAGTGGTGCTTTTGTACCAGTGTGCATGAGATCTCACAGTGTTGCAGAAATCACAGATAATGGGAAAGAGGATGAAAGGGAACTTGTGCAAACATTGTCTCAAGCACAAGAATGACAAATGCCCTGGGGAGGGATCCTTTAAACACTCAAAGAACTTTTGAAATGCTAAGAGGATTTGAGGGGGAAAAGATGGAAAAATAAGAACTTTTAAGGGCACAAAAAGTTCAAATTGTCACAAAACATTTGCAAAATATTTCACTCTCAAATTGCTTTGGCAATTGCAGTGGAAAATCTCTGGGGTCAGAGTCTCTGCTAAACTGGGCAGAGAAGCTGAGCCAAGGCACCAACATACCTGAGGTTGGGATACAATCTTTTGACAAGTATCCTTCTTTTTTGCACAACGGAACCTCCTGCAGTAGGATTGTATTGAGCTTGGCTGGGATGGAGTTAACTTTCCCCATAGCAGCCCTCATAGTGCTGTGCTTTGTATTGGTAGCTAGAAAGGTGTTGATAACACACCAGTATTTTGGCTACTGCTGAGCAGTGCTCCACAGCATCAAGGCTGCCTCTCCAAACACCACCACCACCCCCAAAGGCCAGTAGGCTGGGGGTGGGCAAGATCTTGGGAGGGAACATAGCCAGGACAGCTGACCCAAGCTGACCAAAAAGCTATTCCATACCATATGACGTCGTGCTCAGCAATAAAAACTAAGAGAAAGGAGGGGGGAGGGGATTTGTTATTAAGGCATTTGTCATTAAGGCATTTGCCTTCCAAAGCAATCGCTATGTGCACTTGATGTCCGTAAAGATTAACCTTGCTCATTTTACCCTAACAATACTATGGCATCATGAAACAGGATATCTGTCTCAAAACAAAGAACCCCAAAGTGAATGATAGTCTGCTTCGTTAATGGCCCGTGAAAGACTGCATAGTGTTGCCAAAGTTAAGTGAACTTAGGGGAAAGGTAATTCCAGCAGGGGGAGATCACGACCACCGACTCAAGGACCACCCACTCAAGAAACCCACCGACCCAAAAGATTAAGGAAGTAAAGGTCTCGAGAATCATAGTGAGCATGCGTAGTAATTTACATGGCAGGTGAAGAATTTTAGCCAATCATTTAACAAAGTAACAATGAATATGTATTAGATGATTGTATAAATAACTGTTAGTTTACATCAATGGTGTGCTGGTTTGTACCATGCACCCGTATCTGCACATTTACGTAATAAAGGAAAATACCTCGACTCTGTGTGTGAATTGGGCGACGCACACCGGGTAATGGACCCAAGTTTTTGGGACAACATACTGAGACCCTACTTCCCAGGAAGTGGCTGAACATCATCTGCTGATGGGAAGTAGAGAATAATTTCTTTTTGTTTCCCTTTGCTTCCGTGCACGGCCTTTGCTTTTCTTTATTAAACTGCCTTTATTTTGGCCCATGAGTTCTTTTTTCATCTTATTTTCTCTCCCCCCCACCTTCTGGGGACAGGGGTGATAGAGCAGCTTGGTAGGCACCTGGCCAGCCAAGATCAACCCACCACAATGATTTTGCAATAGCCAGTTTTCTTTAGATGTGAATATCAGAAGGGGAGTCAAGCATATGCTGGAATGACTGCGACTGCAGTCTGAGACTAAACAACAAGTAATGTTTCTCACTGAGACGTGCTAATCCTCCTTACAAAAGCCAGACAAGTATGCTGTGCATTCATAGATTTAGCCAAAGGGCTTGCTATGGCAACCTTCTTATGGCGCATAGCTGAGACAACCCAGCTGTGTCCTGGCCTGAAGGGATCCTAGGTAATAAATGAAAAGTAATCCTTTTATATTCATATGGTGAGATTATAGGTATGTAACCCCTGCAAAACACTTTGTTTCCACTAGAAATGGTGGTACCCCAGTAGTAGGATTGGTTAGTGTGTAAGATGAGAAAAATGGAGGTATTTAGCTTTTGCCAAAAGAAATGAAGGTTAACAGATAAGCAAGGCTGCTCTTAGGCAGGAAGTAACAAATCCGTTTGGGTCTTTATTCTTCAGAGGTGCTTCCCCATCCGTTACTCTCCTCTATTTAATAAGACAAGCGTCAAATTTTAAATGTCATGCTATGCAACTCCACAAATATCATGGGATGGAACAGACTGCGAAACGAAGCCAAGACACTGCAGCACTGGGAATAGAGGTCAGAGAGTGAAAGCTAAACCCAACCTGGATTTGGTTATGCTGGTAAAAAGAGAAGTGAGACAGCTCAGTGCCTCACTCCTTCACAGATCACCATGGCTCCCTCTGCTGCATCCCTCTTCCCTGCATCTTTCCGGCATGCTCCAGCCACCTCATCTTCAAACGAATTTGTGATGACATCCTGCTTCAATCATCAGACTTGCCACAGAACATCTGGAGAGCCTGGAAGGACAGCCTTTAGACTTTTATTCAGACTAATTGCACCATTTTGCCCTCACTTTCATTTAAAACTTTTTAGCATCTAATAGTTAATCAAAATAAAATTCTTCTGTTATCAGGGGCCTCAGACAAGAATGCAGATTGTTACCAGGGGCCTCAGACAAGAATGCACCCAAGGACGTGACTTTCCAACTGTGACTGGCATATCCTGGGGAAGTGCAGATAAACCCATTGAAACCAAGACAAGGAACCTGAGAAGACAAGACCACATCTGGAAGAAAAGACTCAGAATTCATGAAAAGAACACTAAGAGACACCTCTTCAATAACCACTAGGAACCACCAGGGACCATTGAAGACCCCTCCCATGGAAGCCCTCGGAGACTCAGATCGCATGTGTAAAGACTATGCAAATTTGATAATTGGTTCCAGGAAATAGAATGAATATGTATAGTAATTCCGGGAAATCCAATGCGTATGTATGTAACAGGGGGATATAAGCTTTGACTGATGCAACATACGGCATGCACGTTAGGTGGAACTATCCCCCTGTGCATCCAGCACTGCAATAAAGAGAATGCCTGCTTCTTAATACTACATTGGTGTTAAGAGGTTTATTCCCGATTTCGGTGACAGTTTTGGCACCCTAGATGGGACTCTGCTTCTGAATCTCAACAGATCCGTGGGATTGCAGGACCTCCAGCCGACACCAAGGGATTCTCGGGGAGAACCTCCAATCCCCGGACTGAAGAGCTCTGAGCAAGACCCCTGGGAAGGTAAAGGCATTCCTTTCTCTAAAAAAGAAAAAAAGAAAAAAAAAAAAAAAGGGGGTGGTTGCCTGCCTGTAAGGCGCGGCGAAAGCCTCGCAGGGTTGGGCTATAGAGGTACCTAAGGGAAGGATTTGATCCTATCTGACAAAAGTCTATAGGACACCCGGGTTTGGTGGGTTGGAGTCCCACTGAAAGTGGTACAAGGGGTTCGAGTCCCCAACATCCTGTTATTTTGTGTTAAGTCATTGCCTTTGTGTCTTTGTGTTAAGTCATTGAAGTCATTGCCTTTGTGGTTTTGTGTTGCTTTTTGTGTTTTTGTGATAAACCCCCGGCGGAAGGGGGGATTCTGAAAAAATCTCCCCTAGGATGTATATTGAAACATTGGGGAAAAGTGGGGGGGGACACCCTCTCACTAGAAAACAGCTTATAGAGTATTGTAATAATTGGTGGCCACTGTATACTCTTGAAGATCAGGAAAAGTGGCCAAAGAATGGAACTCTAAGATATAACACTATATTACAATTGATGTTATTTTGTAGGCGTGAGGGTAAATGGGATGAGGTACCATATGTGGACTTATTTTTCACACTAAGAAACCATTCAGAATGGCAGAAGGATTGTGGAATGATCCCACAGGACCCTATGGTTTTGGCTCTAGAGAACTAGGGGAAGGGGAAAATCACTTCCCCATCTTACGGTAGATCAGTGCACCATCTGCAAAGAAAAGGGGCATTGGAAAAGGGAATGCCCTCAGGCTGGAAACCTGGACCCAGCCCTGCAAGCCGTTAAGCTGATGACACTGCACCATGAATCCTGAAGGGGACCAGGGGAATCATCCCCAGTTGAACCCCTGGTTACACTAAGGCTGGGGAACGATGAGGTAGAATTTTTAGTTGATACAGGAGCCACTTATTCTGTACTTAATACTCGTAAAGGAAATTTTAGCCATGAAACTGTAAGCGTTGTTGGTGCTACAGGGAAACAAGAAAATCGGCCTTTTTTGCAGGCCTTAAAATTTAAGTTAGGAAAACAACGGGTGACTCACCAATTTCTGTATATGCCTGAATGCCTGATACCCTTGATGGGAAGGGATTTATTGAGCAAATTAGATGCACAAATAACCTTTAAGAATGGGGAGGTGCAACTACTAATACCTGAATCAAAAGCTGTGGAAGCAAGATTTTTTATGTTACAGAACACACCAAGACTGGAGGAAGAAATTCCTGCAGAAATAGAGGATGCAGTAACACCCTTGGTATGGGCTAGTGGAATCCCAGGTCAGTCTAAATTGGCAGAACCAGTAAAAGTTGTTCTAAAATCTGGAACTAAACCAGTAAGACAAAAACAGTACCCTATTAAGTGGGAGGCTAGAAAGGGGTTGGAGGAATTAATAACAAAATTTTTGAATTATGGATTATTAATAGAGTGTGAATCAGAATATAACACCCCGATATTGCCAGTGAAGAAGCAAAATGGCAAGGAATATAGATTAGTTCAGGATTTAAGAGCTGTGAATCAGATTGTTCAAAATATTCACCCAGTAGTGGCTAACCCATATACCTTGCTGACATCCTTGAAGGAAAAGCATAAGTGGTTTACTGTACTTGATCTCAAGGATGCTTTCTTCTGCATACCTCTAGACAAAGACAGGCAGACGATATTCACCTTTGAATGGGAAAGCCCCACCACCGGATGTAAAACACAACTTACCTGGATGGTGCTACCTCAAGGGTTCAAAATAGTCCAACAATTTTTGGCAACCAGATGGCAAAGGAGCTGGAATTATGGAAAAAGGAAAACCCGGAAGGAACAATACTGCAATATGTAGATTGTAGGAATAAGTGAGATGATTGTGTTTTACTTTGACGAGATGCAGCTGTGCCCTTGAGGCTTGTTACAGGTTCGCAGGAATGCAGCTGTGGCCTTGAGGCTTGTTACAAACAAGTTTGTGAAACTTAGAGGCAGAAAAATAAGGATGAGATTGGATACATCCCTGAAAGAGGAATTTGCGTGCACCAGCTTGAAGAACCAATAAGTAACGCTGAAGAGACGCGTGGACGAAAGACAGTAGCCAATGAAATGGGTTTTGCTTGCTCGTGAACACTAAATCATATTATAAAAGGGATAGATTGTAAAAATAAAGGGTCTTCGCTTGTCTTCGCCTGAACTCATATGCGGAGTCCATGTCTCATTCCCTTCAGTAGATGACATCCTGCTGGCTGCAGAGACTCTGGGAGAGTGTTTACAGATGACTATAAGCCTGTTGAATTTCTTAGGACAAGGAGGATATCGTGTATCAAAGAGCAAAGCTCAGGTAGGAAAAGAAACTGTGATTTATTTAGGTTTTGAGATTTCACAAGGTCAACGGAGGTTGGGAGCCAACAGAAAAGAAGCAATCATCTGCCAAACTCCAGAACCAAGAACTGTACGAGAGCTGAGAGCGTTTCTGGGTATGGTTGGATGGTGCAGACTGTGGATTCTCAACTATGGACTATTGGTAAAACCTCTTTATGAAACTTTGAAGGGGTCAAAGGAGAACCACCTACTATGGACCCCTGAATGCCAAGTAGCCTTTAAGGACTTGAAGAAGGCTTTGATGTCAACACCTGCATTGGGACTGCCCGATTTGTCTAAACCTTTTGAGCTATTTGTACATGAACGACAACATCTTGCCCTGGGCGTGCTGACTCAAAAACTAGGAGCATGGAGAAGAGCTGTGGGATATTTCTCCAAACAATTGGACAATGATGATGTGGAACTTTTAAAACCACCACAGCAACCAACCCAGTGATGTTTTTGAACTCAGAAGTAAGGGACTCCAAACCCTTGCACCATGACTGTCTGCAAACCATCGAGCACGTATATTCGAGCAGACAGGATCTAAGAGATGAACCATTAACGAATCCTGATTTGGAGCTGTTTACACATGGTAGCAGCTTTGTACGAGATGGGAAACGGATGGCCGGATATGCAGTGGTTACAACTACACAGGTAATAGAGGCTGGGGTGCTACCTGTTAACACGTCAGCCCAGAAGGCGGAATTGGTAGCATTGAGACAAGCCTTGAAGATAGCTGAAGGGAAAAGTAAATATATGGACTGATTCAAAGTATGCATTTGGAATAGTCCATGCACATGGGGCTATCTGGAAAGAAAGAGGATTGTTGTCGGCTCAAGGGTCACCTATTAAATACAAGGAAGAAATTCTCCAACTTCTACAGGATATTCAAAAACCTAAGGAAGTGGCAATAATGCATTGCAAAGCACATCAGTTCGGACAAACCGCAGTAAATGTAGGCAATCGACTGGCTGATAAAACTGCTAAGGAGGTGGCAGAACAAAACATCCTTGCACTGATACCAGTAAAACAGGTGAAACTCCCAATTCTGAAACCTAATTATAGGGAGGCAGATCGCCAATTGGCATCACTGTTGAAAGCAACCACAAACGGAGAGGGTTGGTTAATAACTCCCACGAAACAAGTCATAGTTCCATCGCAGGTAATCACTGAGATTGTAGAAAAGAGACACGAGGAGACACACTGGGGTAGTGAGGCTATGATTTCTAGCCTTCAAAATTCGATTATATGTGTAGGGATGACTGGGATAGTAAAGTCTGTAATAGCAAAATGCCCCATTTGTTTAAAAAATAATCCCATGAACAGGAAAAGACTGCCCCCAGGGACCACTAGGCAAGGAAATTCCCCTGGGGATTACTGGAAAATTGATTTTTCTGAATTACCAAAACGAAATGGTTATAGATATCTCCTGGTATTGGTTGACACCTTCTCAGGATGGCCGGAAGCTTTCCCCTGTCGTACCAAAAAAGCTAGGGAAGCAACTAAGCTATTGCTCAAAGAAATAATACCAAGGTTTGGGGTACCGATAGGAATGTCCTCTGATCGGGGCCCGCATTTCGTGGCGGATATAGTCCAACAGTTAAGTAAGATCCTTGGTATCAAGTGGGATTTACATACCCCATGGAGGCCTCAATTGAGTGGGAAGGTAGAAAGAATGAATGAAACCTTGAAGCAGCAGATTAGTAAAATATGTCAAGAAACCTCTTTAAAGTGGCCACAGGCCCTTCCACTAGCTCTTTTGAGAATCAGAATACAACCAAGGTCTAGGAGTAAAATTAGTCCTTACGAGGTATTATATGGAAAACCATACCAAGCGCCACTGATTCCAGGGGAAATACATGTAAAAGGGAAAACAGATTTAAAGTTATATCTGATTTCTCTAGGGAAAATCCTTGCAGCTCTCCGACTACACATTGTTTTGACAGGACCACTCACATTGGACACTCCTGTCCGTCAGTATCAATCAGGAGACTTTGTATACGTAAAAACGTGGAACTCCGAACCTCTGCAAGAAAAGTGGAAAGGACCCTTTCAGGTACTCCTAACAACCTACACTGCAATCAAGGTAGGAGAAATTGAACCTTGGATCCATTACACTCGAGTAAAGCTGGTGTTAGAGCCGAAGAAACCTCGGTGGAAGGTGGAATCAGTAGGAGACCTACAAATAAAGCTGATAAAGGACTAAACAACTACCGATGATAATAATTTTATTAATCCTATATGTGAGCCAAGTCCAGACAATGAAAACCCCTTGGGATGAAAATCTGCACCTCACAATGACTCAAAACATCTCAAGAATAATTAAGCAGATGGATTGTTGGATTTGCACTCACTTCCCAGAGACCAAACAACATCACTTTAACAAAATTATGGGTCAATACATCCTTTAACACTGGTGGTACTGAGCAAGTGTGGGATATAACTCTCCCCTCCCTCACATATAATGTCACTTGCGTACAAAGGCGTGTCCTAAACAGCACCGGCCCAAATATGGGAGGAAACAGTTCTGACCATCAGTGTGGACCCAAAATTGAAGTAGGGATATTTCCTCATTGTAATAATTATCACACATATGCAGGGGCTAACACCTTTTCTCTTAACCAAACAAGAAAAAGGAACAACACAATCACTGGATGGCCAGTACCTACAGGGACAGGATGGTATTGGCTTTGTGGGAATAAGGCTAGAAAGTCCTTACCCCTGGGGTGGACAGGAGCTTGTACATTGGGAGCAGTAAGATATGGAAAGAACAACGATCGCTATGGATTAGAACTTATCTAAGAAGAAGCAAGAGAACCAATAATCCCTTAGTGGAGAGGCCCACAGGGTTTCACAGTTTTGTTCGATGGTTCTTCCCTCAGCTAGGTGTAAGCGAACTTGAAAAAGCAATAGTTAATATCTCTGCTGTGATAGAAACTATGGGAAACAAAACAGCAGATGCTATAGGAGCTATTCAAACAGAAGTTAATAGTTTATCTAAAATAGCACTCCAAAACAGGATGGCCTTAGATTTACTTTTAGTATCAAAAGGAGCAGTCTGCACAGTAATTAACACAAGCTGCTGTGTATATGTTGATGAGGGTGGAAGAGTCGCTACAGATTTAAATGAGATATGGAAGCAAACCAAAATATTACACAAAATACAAAAGGATGATACCTCATGGGGATTTTCTGAAGTTTGGAACTGGCTCACATCATGGTTACCCAACTTCCAGTGGTTAAAGGAATTGTTTGTAATAATTATAGCCATAGTTGTTATATGTATAATGTGTTGTATTATGATTCAATGTCTACCTTTAATCATGTCATGCTGCACCCAAATGTGTGTACCAGAGTCTCGACAATATTATTGAAATTATGCTATATAGGTGAGACTCCCAAATAGATCTTACTTTGGAAGTCTCAAAGGGGGGAATTGTTATCAGGGGCCTCAGACAAGAATGCACCCAAGGACGTGACTTTCCAACTGTGACTGGCATATCCTGGGGAAGTGCAGATAAACCCATTGAAACCAAGACAAGGAACCTGAGAAGACAAGACCACATCTGGAAGAAAAGACTCAGAATTCATGAAAAGAACACTAATAGACACCTCTTCAATAACCACTAGGAACCACCAGGGACCATTGAAGACCCCTCCCATGGAAGCCCTCGGAGACTCAGATCGCATGTGTAAAGACTATGCAAATATGATAATTGGTTCCAGGAAATAGAATGAATATGTATAGTAATTCCGGGAAATCCAATGCGTATGTATGTAACAGGGGGATATAAGCTTTGACTGATGCAACATACGGCATGCACGTTAGGTGGAACTATCCCCCTGTGCATCCAGCACTGCAATAAAGAGAATGCCTGCTTCTTAATACTACATTGGTGTTAAGAGGTTTATTCCCGATTTCGGTGACACTTCTAATAATACCTTCTTTTGCCTGCATGAGATTTATAGAAATAGTAATCAATCAGCATTAAAAAAAAAGTTTCTCTCCCAAAATCAAATTGCAGGAAAAGTTTTGAATTAAGGGGTACATTTGAAAAAAAATAGGAGCTTTTCACCGAACAATGCTAATAACAGGAGATGTTTAAACCCTATTGAAATATAATTGAATACACGTTCACCTCAAAAAATATTTTAAATAACTAAGATTTCCTAAAGCCATTCAATAAAACCCCTTGGAACTCATTATGAATCCTTTCAGTAACATTTTACAACCTTTCAGTTTTCGGCTTTTTTTTTTCCTATTGGCTTGGTACATTTTCTTGAGAGCAAAATGTCCTAGTGCCATTGTGTTAGTGTTGGGGAAAAATCCAGTGCTATAAGCAAATGCTCTTTTGTTTTCCCCTCATTACCCAATAAGTGCTTTAAGAATGTGGGTAATTGAACAAGTGACCTCACATTTGGACATACATAGGAAAGAATGAAATGCATGTTATTGTAAGTTGTCCAGAGTCCACATAAGCAAACCTCTCCAGATATTGCATTAAATGTCAGATCCCGCTTCTTATGAAATCAGTGGGAGGTTTGCTATTGTCTTCTGTGTCAGCAGGATGGAGCCATTTGTCTTCAGATGTGGTGACTTGTCCATCATCTCCACCGATATCAGTCCTGCACCTTTGGGAAAGGACTGCACATGCACAGAGCTGAAGAACATGGAAAATATTTGGGTATGGTAGCAGTCAGAGCATGGGAGCCATTGCGCAGAGCACGCACTTGCCTTGCTCTCTCCCGGTGGCACGCTAGCTGCAGTTCTTTACAGATGGATATGTGAGAACAGGAAGGGAGGATGGGGCGACCCTTTCTCCTGGGGCCCTGTGGGGCAGAGGTGGGAGAGGGAAGATGTGAGAGCTGGGTGTCAGCAAGGGACAGGGAATGCCAGCCAGGCCTCGGGGAACAGAGGGAATGAGCCATTCCCCTTGCCATCACCTAAGCTGGAGTATAAACAAACTCTTCTTAAAATTTCAGTGCATCATTGTTTTGTTTGAATGTGGCTCTTTTTGGAAAAAAAAACCTGCTGTTGTTTACATCTTGCTAAGCCTTTTTATTCAGTGCCAGACAAAAAGCAGTTAGAGTACAATGCTTGATAAGGACAATAACTACAATTTGTTTTGGAGTCAGCCCACCACAGAGAAGAGATGAAGTCCAAACAGTTGTGATGAGACCTGTATTCATAAGGATCCTCCAACAATGTTTGCATTGTCATAATGCCATCTGCTTAAAGAATATGCTCAACACGCCAGTGAGGTAAAATGAAAATAATACTCTCAGTGGGAAAATGGAGATGTAGGTAAGTGGCTTTCCTGAGGTCACAGGACTTGTATGTGGTGCAGACATCAACCCGACCCTCCAGTCCAGGGCTCAACCAGAAGACCAAACATCCCCATTAGCTGCTTAATCACTGAATGCATAATCACAGTACCACCGACAGGGAAATCCAGGACTGCCGTGACAACAGGACATGAAGCCGCTCACAACTACAGGTGTTTCTGCTGACCCCTCAGACAAGCATTGGAACAGGCTGCCCAGGGAAGTGGTTGAGTCTCCATCCCTGGAGGTATTTAAAGAACGGATAGATACGGTGCTCGAAGACATGGTATAGATGGACTTGGCAGTGCTAGGTTAACGGTTGGACTCGATGATCTTAAGGGTCTTTTCCAACCTTGACGATTCTATGATTCTATGATTCTATAAGAGCGAGCTGCTGATGAGCAGCAGTGCTAGATCCTGGAGCTACCATCACCAGGGTGATAGCAGCATCAGCATTCATTGCCATGTAATAGAGCCACTCCCTCAGAAATAGTAATAGTTTTAAATATTGCTGAGTTATATCTCATTCTATGTAAACAACCAAAGTAGCCCGATAGGAGCTGAAACATAACTAGCTCCACTGAAAACCGTCTGTGACTTAGCTCACCTGCCACTGGAGCAATAAGGAAGGACAGATGAAGTCCAAGAGTTTCTTGACAACCACAGGTGGAAAAGGAGCACCCTGTCCACACCAGCAACCAAGGAGGAGACCATGGCCAGCAGGTTGGGTGTGCACCCAGGATGCTCCACAGTGCTCAGCCAGGCAACTCACATGGCTCTGCCTGAGGAAGACCATCTATATCCCTCTGGAGGTCTGAAGGAAGATAAAACCATTTCCCTACACCATGGCACCCCACGCCCTTCTGGCTGTGACCCACTTCCAGGAACACGTCTCAACTCTGGTGATGCAGGCAGCGGCCTTCCCGCAGGCTCCTGTCCCAGCTGCCATGGTTGCACTCATGTTCATAGCTGGCGCTGTGGGAACCGCTCCCCAAAGCAGAGCCAGCTCAGCAACTAAACTAACCCAATGTGGATCTGCGTCCTGACCAAAAATGGGGAGCTGGCAGACACAGAAGCAGCAATGTTTTCCTCCTCTGCTGAAGGGACCCAAAACAATGGCAGTGACTATCAGCAAGGAAAGATGATGAGACTTCTGAGGAGATGGCAAAGGACCTTTCCCGCACCAAGAGTTATTCAAGACTATTAGGGCACAGGGTCAGCTTGTTAGCCCAGCATTTCTACCTTCAGGGGAAAAGGATGAAAGGCAGAGAAAGAGAATATTAAGGCAAGGATATTGCTGTGATAAAGGACAGCGCTGAAATCAGGGAGAGAGACAAAAACAGGCATCAACTTTCTCTCAGATTATCATTCAATGAGCTCAATGCCTCAGCTGTACCCGTGACATCTCCCCATTTTTTTCTTTTCTCATTCAAATGGTAGAGAACCTGCAATAAATGTTAAATGGATTATTGTTAACAATGTGAGGGTGTTTCCTGCTCATGCAGTAACTCATTGCCAGGCCAATAAACTCTTTGGCTTTTTGCCTCTCAGTATTTATTTGCAGTGCCTGTGTCTGCTTGCTGATTACAAAGGGAGCTTTGGGCGAGCAGGTCAGATGTGGCCATCCATGCTCAGACAGATGGACCCTGCCCAGGAGGAAAGAGGGCTCTCAGTTTCCTGAGCCATCGCTGACTTTTTTTCCACCTGGGGTGGAGAGAAGAAAAAAAAACAGAATCTGTCCTTTCAAGCTCTCAGTGACTTCTGTGAGACACGTTATTTTAAAAGCAACACATGCTATGCATAAGCCTTTTGCTTCAACCAAGTTCACAGATTTTCCTGGAAAGGGAAATGAGTCGCTATTGCTCAGCATAATGCAAAGATTCCTTTCTTATGGAGCCCTCTACTTAATACCATCCTGAATTAAATTTGGAAGTAGGGATTAGATAGGGTCTCAACCCCTCTGAAATCATGAGAAATATTCCTACAGCTTCAGTGGCTTTGCAATCTGATGTATAAAGGGTTCATCCAAACATTGTACAATATCACCATGATGACACTGCAGTATAATTTATAAATAAATAACTTCAGCTTTGCGGTACAAAATGGTTGCAGTACTATGAAACCTGTGCAGATACTGAATATACTATATTTGATTTGGACAGTTTATGGTGGGTGGGCTGTTGCCTTCACCGGTAGAGTTCATCTTTTGTTTGTTGTTAGTCCAAATTGTGAAGGGTTTTCTTAAATAATCTAAGAATAAAAGCAGTGTTTTCCATCTGTTTCAAGGAATCAATAGCTCTTAAATGCCTTAAGTATTTGGATCTACAGCTGCTCTTCCCCTAGCCTGTAGCATTACATGGGGTTGTTGTGACCCAAGTGCAGGACCTGGCACTTAGCCTTGTTGAACCTGATATAATTAGCCTCGGCCCATCGATCCAGCCTGTCCAGATCCCTCTGTAGAGCCTTCCTACCCTCCAGCAGATCAACACTCCCACCCAACTTGGTGTCATCTGCAAACTTACTGAGGGTGCACTCGATCCCCTCATCCAGATCATCAATGAAGATATTAAACAGAACCGGCCCCAATACTGAGCCCTGGGGAACACCACTTGTGACCAGCAGCCAGCTGGATTTAACTCCATTCACCACCACTCTCTGGGCCTGGCCATCCAGCCAGTTTTTTACCAAGCAAAAAGTACACCTGTCCAAGCCATGAGCAGCCAGTTTCTCCAGGAGAATGCTGTGGGAAACAGTGTCAAAGGCTTTACTAAAGTCCAGGTAGACAACATCCACAGCCTTTCCCTCATCCACTAAGCAGGTCACCTTGTCATAGAAGGAGATCAGGTTAGTCAAGCAGGACCTGCCTTTCATAAACCCATGCTGACTGGGCCCAATCACCTGGTTGTTCCGTACGTGCTGCGTGATGGCACTCAAGGTGATCTGCTCCATAATCTTCCCTGGCACCGAGGTCAGGTTGACAGGCCTGTAGTTCCCCAGATCCTCCTTCCGACCCTTCTTGTAGATGGGCATCACATTGGCTAATCTCCAGTCAACTGGGACCTCCCCGGTTAGCCAGGACTGCTGATAGATGATGAAAGTGGCTTGGTGAGCACTTCCGCCAGCTCCCTCAGTACCCTTGGGTGGATCCCATCCGGCCCCATAGACTTGTGTGTGTCTACGCGGTGTTGCAGGTCACTAACCATTTCCCCTTGGATTACGGGGGCTTCATTCTGCTGCCTGTCCCTGTCTTCCAGCTCAGGGGGCTGGGTACCCCGAGAACAATTGGTCTGACTCTTAAAGACTGAGGCAAAGAAGGCATTAAGTACCTCAGCTTTTTCCTCAGCCTTTGTCACTGTGTTTCCCCCCACATCCAATAAAGGATGGAGATTCGTTCTAGTTGGGCTTTGGCCCTTCTAATTTTCTCCCTGCATAACCTCACGACATCCTTGTAGTCCTCCTGAGTTGCCTGCCCCTTCTTCCAAAGGTCATAAACTCTCCTTTTTTTCCTGAGTTCCAGCCAAAGCTCTCTGTTCAGCCAGGCCAGTCTTCTCCCCTGCCAGCTCATCTTTCGGCACACAGGGACGGCCTGCTCCTGCACCTTTAAGATTTCCTTCTTGAAGAATGTCCAGCCTTCCTGGACTCCTTTGCCCTTCAGGACTGCCTCCCAAGGGACTCTGTCAACCAGGCTCCTGAACAGGCCAAAGTCTGCCCTCCAGAAGTCCAAGGTAGCAGTTCTGCTGCCCCCCCTCCTTACTTCTCCAAGAATTGAAAACTCTATCATTTCATGATCACTATGCCCAAGACCACCTCCAACCATCGCATCACCCACCAGGCCTTCTCTGTTCGCAAACAAGAGATCCAGCAGGGCCCCTTCCCGAATTGGCTCCCTCACCAGCTGTGTCAGGAAGTTATCTTCCACACACTCCAGGAACCTCCTAGACTGTTTCCTCTCTGCTGTATTGTATTTCCAGCAGACATCTGGTAAGTTGAAGTCCCCCATGAGAACAAGGGCTAGCGATCGTGAGACTTCTCCCAGCCGCTTATAGAATACTTCATCTGCCTCTTCATCCTGGTTGGGTGGTCTATAACAGACTCCCACCATGATATCTGCCTTGTTGGCCTTCCCCCTGATTCTTACCCATAAACACTCAAGCCTATCATCACCATCGTCAAGCTCTAGACAGTCAAAACACTCCCTAACATACAGGGCTACCCCACCACCTCTCCTTCCTTGCCTATCCCTTCTGAAGAGCTTATAGCCATCCATTGCAGCACTCCAGTTGTGTGAGTCATCCCACTGTGTTTCCATGATTTATGCACAATGGCTTCCAGCTCCTCTTGTTTGTTGCCCATGCTGTGTGCATTGGTGTAGGTGCTCTTCAGTTGAGCTATTGATCCTGCCACCTTTTTGGGGGGAGAAGCCCTAATTCCTATGTGACCATTCTCAGGTGCTTCCATGGTTTCTAACACATCAATAACCCTTGTGTCTTTGCTGCCACATGGATCTCCATCCCCTACCTCCACTGAGACGGCAGACCAAAGGACCTTGCTAGCACACCGTCCCTCAGACTTTGGCATGCTGCCCCCAGGCTTATCTCTAGCGAGCCTGGTTTTATCCCTTTCCCCCTTCAAATCTAGTTTAAAGAAGTAAACCTCTGTCCTAAAAAAACCCACCACGGTATGGTTCCCTGCCCCATCCCCTTGCACACATCCCAAAAAGAGGTTGCGGCACACCACAGTTGGGGGGCACAGCCAGCTCCCACTGAGGCATTACGCATCTTGGTCTTGCTACACACAGCCCAGTCAGGATTGAGCTTGCCAATTTCTACCAGAAAGAAAGAAATTGATAGCAGCATCCTCGTTCATGTGAGATGACACTGCTCTTTCTTTGCCTCATGTTCAATCAAGACCAACAACTCTCATATCATTTGGTTCCCTTGAGTGAAGGTTTCAGTCAAGCTTATCTTGTCTCAGCTGAACTCACCTTCTGGGTCTGATTCACTGCAGTTTTGTACCCACATTATGGCAGAAAAACGCCACATAGATGTGCAAAATTGATGAAGAAAAAAGGCCCTCCAGACCCAACAGTAATCAAATCAGGGTGTGGGAGTATCACCTCTACCTCAATGTTTGGTGTTTGCATTGCTGTTTATGCAAACTGCGGGGGTTTTGTTTTTTTTTTTTTATAGAAACAATGAAAGAATATTTGCACAAATCCCATTTTACTGAAGGAAAGGCTGTCATCAATGGACGCAGCAACAATTGGCACCTAACCATTCAACAGGAGCTTTACAACACAAATACTTTTTAAGATAAAGACTCGTGTTTAGGAAAAAGCCCTGCTTGCTGATGCTTGAGGTAATACACTTCATTACAAGAGCCTGATTATCCCATTAATTGGCTAGATGATGCAATCATTAAAATAAATGAGCTACACTTTTGCAGGGCTAGTAATTCAGGAATTCATGCTACCCTATTATCTTACAGTGAATAAGAGACTGTAAATAATGCAGATGTAATTAAGCTGACTAAACATTAAAAGAAAAAAAGATGAACTCTAAGGATTCTCTAGTTTTTCCCCTTCTGCCAAAAGACGTTACCTATCAGATATCCCACAGGTTCCCCAACAAGCCCTCCAGAATGACTTGCATGAAACGAGTCTCTCGAACATCATAATTAGTTAGATTAAAGGTTTTAATGCCTTTTCTTCATGAAGTGACTAAATTAAAGGCACATCTAAGGGAACACAGATATTAATGCACAAGAGCCTCCTACCATCTTTACAGTTTGATTATCATCTGGCTGCTGTAAAAAGGAGGTGAGGCAGGCTGAATGCATACGAGGCATTCTATGTAATTTAAGTGACGCCAGATGCTTATAACATGTAGTGGAAGATGCAAACCTAACATAGATCTACAGTAAATTAAAAATGCAAAAATTAAGCTAGGATCAAATCTCAGTCTTGTATGGAGAATTAGCCAGAACATGCATTAAAATTAAATGTAATGTGTACTCTGTGCAGGGAGCTTCTGCAGGCTGGTCCAGCTGCAGGCACACAGCTTCCCTCCTCCTCCGCCTTGCAAAAAAAGATGTTTGTCTTTACAGGTCCAATATCAGCACTGAGGTGGAGCAAAGGTTAAGGATGAGGAAATATTCTGTTCTTCCAGGGGATGTATTTGCCTAGCAGTTGCACACCTGCTGGCATCAGCTAAGACCAACATGGGCTAAAATAACCATTTTCAGCCCAAAAGCCCCTACCACCCCAGCTGAAGAACTAAAGTGACAATTACGAGTTAGGACTCTCCACCAAAGATGTATGTATTTGGGCTAGAGGTGGTTTTGAATCATTTTATCATGAAAATTTTACACAGTGAAGGAAACCTGACTGTAACCTAGTATAAACAACTCAATTCAGGGAATATGGCTCCATGGAGGACATTGTCCATGTCCAGGATTACCAAATAATCCTACAAAGCCATTGCCCGTAACTTCAAATATCTTTCTGCTGCTGTTTCCTATTTGGATCTACTAGTAGTACTTCAGGATCTACTTTTTTCTGTTTCTTTTTCTTTGTCTATCAATCAGGGTCATTAGTTGAAATCCAGAGTGACTTGTGTGAACGAGAAGTGAGCTAGGGCCTCCTGTACAGAAGAAGATTTAAGACATTCTTTTTCACCACCTCTTCAGAACTTAGCTCTGACCTCCTAATCCTGAATAAGCCTTTTCCTTCTTTTTAACCAGACAAAGCACAGATGCAAGAGATGTATGCTTTTTGGGTAGATATGAGATGTGTGTGCTCTTTGGCTAATAAAAAAATTCTCTGGATGAAGTACTTGAGGCAACATGTGCATGGAAACAATGGGCAGGCATATAAATATGCATGACTGTATATTCAGACTTCATTTCTCATATTCTGTGGCTAAGCATTACCAGGACCAGGTCTGAAGACCCTTTTTGCTGCCCTGCTTTTCAGTATCTCTCCTGCCCTGAAGGAGGGGCATCCAGTCTGCATTCTAGGAAACACCTGATCCAAAGCCAGGAATAATGTATATGTTTGAAAACAATAACCCACCCTGAAATGTTCTTGCATCACTTAATGAATGGAGATTATCCATACACTATCCATTGCAAATGAAAAAGCCTAAATAATGAGGCATGCAATATTCTCAATGGTTTGCTGAAAAAAAGTCTTTTGGGAAGTATCAGAAATACACATCATATCCCTGAATTCTGGGAAAATACATCTGATTAAGCTGAAATTTGTCTAACAATATATGGAGGTAAATACCTTACAATTGAAAGCACATTTGAAAGATCACAGGGACATATTCCAGCAGAGGTCAGGAACAAATTATATTCCAAAACATGTGTTTCCTAGCTGCTTGTTTCATAGCTTATGGCTAGCTGACATGCAGAGCTAAAATGTCTCACAGTCAAAAGGAACCTTGTTTGCAGAGCAAACCTCCTTTATAGGTCTTTAAGCACAAGCAAGTTGGACAAGCACATCTCTGCAAATTTACTTTCTAGAAAGGCAACGATGTCCTGGAGGCTGTACAAGATTTTATGCAGCAACTGCTGATCAAGCTCTTAGACACACAGATTATGCCATTTTGATAGTGTTTGCTGAAAGATCCTAATGGCTGCCAGGAGGGGAATTTCAGAACCAAAGACAATAACAGTCCTCATTAAACACTGGATTTGCCACACTCATTTTAGGTTCAGTTGAAGGAGCAATGAAACTGCTTTCTATATAATAAAAAACATTTTTAGAGATGCCTTGCAAGGCATTAAATTGCAGAAGAGGTCAGAGCTAAGCTGTTTTGCCTGAGAGTTTCCACTCGTTGCAAAAGAAGAGGCTGGAATATTAGTTTTGCAGGATTTGGACTTTGGAGACACAAAGTCAGATGAAGGAGTTTTGGAGAGGAAATTGGGAAGAGATAGGGCTTTCTGAATGTATAACTTCTTGGAGTTATGGTCTTTGGATATACTAAGAACTGTACCTGGTATGTATTTTTTCTATTTTGTTAAAGAAACCAGCACATTTTCTGTTAACAATACCAACAAGCCCAATTCATAATCTCAGTCTCTATATGCCTGATTCATAACCCTGTAAATTCTCTCCTTTACAGGTTATATTTTTCCAGTGTTTCCAAAATTTCTGAAGAAGTTGACTGGAGTTTCCAACTCTGCCCAGCCCATCTAGGAATTTACAGAAAAACATGACAATTACACTGCAAAGATACCCCAGCAATGAGCCTGCAGGACTCCCGAGACTGTTGTTTTAGACTTTGTCCTGATTCTAAAAATGGGCACTCGCCAGTGTAAAGGCTGAAGAGAAAATGAAAGAGTCTATCAGTAACTGATAGATTAAAAACCCTTGAGGATGAGAAGGCACAGTAAAGCTTCATCAAGATGGAGGAAAAGGCTATTTATACATAAAATATACATAAATATATACATTCCTGTTCTGGTAGGGCATGCAAGTAATACTAAGGGAAAGTAAATCCATCTTTTAAATTGGGTCTCTGATGATTTAGCAAAGTATCACACTCCTCTTGTGTAACTCTCGGGAACTGAGGAAAAGGATGGGAACAGATGAATAAACATCACCTTTTGATTGCCTTCCACTGGAGCAGTACTGAGCCATTGCTGCAATATGTAGTTCTTAAAAATAAAAAGAAAAAAGATTAGCAAGGTTTGAAAAGATTCATACTTTTGGTCCTAAGAAACTGATTATCTTTGCTGTTTCTCTGTCCACCTCTTCCCTGCTCCTCAAGGCTCAGAAGAAGAAACATGATGGCCCATTCTTTCTCATCTCTCTTTGATTTTTTTCAAGAATTTATGTAGATTATGTATGAAGTGAGGTCTCCGTGGTTATTTTCATTTGCACTCTAAACCCTTCATGTTCCCCTCTGAAATCCCTGACAATTCAATTTGCTCTCTGCTTTTCTATTTATAAATTCTTGTGCTGAAGTTCTGAAATCTTCATTTGCATTTTGCATTTCAAGGCTTGGAGGATGAAGTGTGGATTATTTTTGAGTGTTTTTTCTGTTTGTTTTCAAGTCCACAGAACACCTTACAGCTAGGTTATTTGTTGTTTTTACATTAAATCCTTCCACTCTTTTTAGCTGAGTGTTATTTTACCTGTCTGAGGGGCCACACTGCTCTGCTCTTGGACTGGAACATGCTATCATATTCCCTTCAAGAGCTTGTAAGAACTTCTCAGGGTAAGTTAGATGCTAGTCCAAGCAAGGGCACTATTTGTTTGATGTGGTTACAGCTGGTGAGTAGTTATCAAGGATTCTTTATTCTTTCTGTTTCAGGAAATATGTATTTCTGCTTTCAATATATTCTAATCATGTAAAGGTGTGACTTGAACAGATCTGCTCTGGGCATTTGCCCATTGCGCTTTTGAGTATCACCAAATAGTAATATCTGTGCGCTTACTTGTAAAAACTTGGGTTCTAAATCCATTCCATATGTGCAATAATAATAATGAAGTGGACAATATTTTATATCAGACTGAATACATTTATGGAGCTATTGACAGAGGTCATCTCATTAAATGATGTGTGCTCCCCCAAATAATAAGCCAAATCAACAGCTGAAGGTGTAGGTGCCCATAAACCTCAGGAGCCCTCCAGCTGACTGCTTCTTTTATGCAGGAGTTTCACTCCTTGAACATTTTGTATGTGCTAACTATCCAATTACCCAAAACTTAAAATGGGAACATCCATAAGCCCTGATATACAAATATGGTAAGAAAGACCTATGTAGCATCAGTAATCAGTCTGTCATAAATTCCACCTGCTGTGCCAGAACATCATCTTCCCAAGAGGACTCATTCACCACCTCAGGAAAAATGTAACACCAATTCCATCCAAAGAAAAAAGTTTAGAGTCAGCTCTTTGCTGCATGCAGTGGCTGTGGTTTGTTCTTGTTCTGAAACTCTCCCCTTGCCATGAAAAAGCCAAGGTAAAATGAAGAGTCCCCATATGGTTAGGATACAGATTTGTGAGCATTCATAATATTTGGCCATGTATTACAGTGCCTTTTTTTTCCACAGATATTCAAATTGTACTGCTTATTAGTCTCTGTGGGGCTACGGAAGATGAGGATTAGAAAGACTAGGTATGGTAGTTGCATGGGAGAAGCAATCCACACCAGGTGCATAAGCATGCCCTCCCTGTAGCTCTTGCTTCTCCTGCTGGCTCTTTCTGCTGCCTGGCCTTTGTGATCTCGGTGGAATTGCTGCAGACAGTCCCATGGTGGGTGTGATCCAGGGACCCCACACAGCTGTCTGCAAAGAGCAGGAGAGACAGAAAGCACATGGTCTAAAACAACCATGTTCAGTCTGATTTGTATGGACTGAAGAAGTGGTGTTGTCCCAAAAACTTGGGTCCATTACCCGGTGTGCGTCGCCCAATTCACACACAGAGTCGAGGTATTTTCCTTTATTACATAAATGTGCAGATACGGGTGCATGGTACAAACCAGCACACCATTGATGTAAACTAACAGTTATTTATACAATCATCTAATACATATTCATTGTTACTTTGTTAAATGATTGGCTAAAATTCTTCACCTGCCATGTAAATTACTACGCATGCTCACTATGATTCTCGAGACCTTTACTTCCTTAATCTTTTGGGTCGGTGGGTTTCTTGAGTGGGTGGTCCTTGAGTCGGTGGTCGTGATCTCCCCCTGCTGGAATTACCTTTCCCCTAAGTTCACTTAACTTTGGCAACACTATGCAGTCTTTCACGGGCCGTTAGCGAAGCAGACTATCATTCACTTTGGGGTTCTTTGTTTTGAGACAGATATCCTGTTTCATGATGCCATAGTATTGTTAGGGTAAAATGAGCAAGGTTAATCTTTACCGACATCAGTGGTATCGCTACTCATGAGTGCCTCAGCCACCACAGCTGGACCACAAATACCTGCACTGATCATGAAAGGAACAGATTTTAATGTAAATTATTATTTATAATAATAACACATAATACCAGTATAATAAAAATAATGAAGAATATGGATTCATTATCCATAGGTTTGCACTAAAATCCTCTGTTGGGGAATTTTTATTGTACCCCTTGAGGCAAATTAAGCACACGTTTGTGCTTAAATATAAAAGAAAAATTTAATGAACAATGCATTGGGCAGAGTCCTACTGCAATAAGCTATTCTACAAGGAGTCTGCAAAGATGCATCACAAGCAGATTCCTCATATACACTTGCACCAGCACCAGTCCCCTGAGCAGTTGCATGGGGCACCTCAGCCTGGCAATGGGTCCATCCCCCAGCCCAGCTCTGCTGCTCAAAGGTGGCCCTTGAGCTTGGGCCCCTGAGCACTTGCATTCCAGAATGGCTACAAGACAATGCTGAGGCTGTTTCTTATCTCATCACTAAGAGAAACTTCACTCCCTTGCAAGGAGTCTTTCTGTCTCTGGCATCCCTGCTTCCAGCCAGTTTAACCCTTTCTTGCAGTTGGGCCTTCTTGCCCTCCATGCCAGATCATTCCTCAGTCACAAAGTACCACTGCTGAGCAGTTACAATTTGAACTTCCCCTCCACCTCTGATCAGCAGTACTTATTCCATTTAAAGTGGTTCCAGCTACACATTAAGGAAACAGACATATCATAGACACCAGCTGACCATGATGCAAATGACTAAGATGAATGGCATGCAGACACTCCATCCTCTGAAAAAGTAGTTATCCACACTACTCACTGAGTCTTAGCAGAGGAAGTCTGGTCAGTCCCTCCATGAAACAAAGTCAGTGGCTGATAAAGGCAGAAAGCACAGAGGAAGTTAGAGTAGGCTTTGCTTTCCCCTAATGTTAATGTCTTCTCACCTCCCACCAGTCCAAAAACTTCTTATAGCTACTAGAAGACAAAGAGTCAAGAGTCCCAGACCTGCTGTCCTGCCTCATTACCCTTACCAACTCCTCAATCTCCCAGGATACCTAGGAAGTCAGTCCTGCGAGCCTGGGGAGCAGCATGAAGTCTGCTGTAGTGGTTATTCAACATCATATATAACACTTGAAAGCTCTGCATTTGCAAACAGGCTTTGCTTCAAATATAAATGAGTTGCATTCTCCCATTTTTACACTATCTCTATGTTCAGTCTCAGCACACACATACCGAGCTGTGGGGTATAAGTGTCGTGGTTTAGTCCCAGATGGCAACTAAGCATCACACAGCCGCTCAGTCACCCTCCCTCTCCTGGTGGGATGGAGGAGAGAATCGGAAGGGTAAAAGTGAGAAAACTCACGGGTTGACATAAGAACAGTTTAATAATTGAAATAAAATAAAATAATAATAATGATAATAGTAATGATAATAATAGTGAAAAGGAAAACAACAACAAAAAAAGAACAAAAACCCAGGAAAAACAAATGATGCAACCACTCACCACCTGCCGACCAAAATCCAGCCAGTCCCCGTCCAGCCAACTCCCCCCCCCAGTTTATATACTGAGCATGATGTCATATGGTATGGAATAGCCCTTTGGCCAGTCTGGGTCAGCTGTCCTGGCTATGCTCCCTCCCAGCTTCTTGTGCATCTGGCAGAGCATGGGAAGCTGAAAAAGTCCTTGACTAGCGTAAGCCCTACTTCGCAACAACTAAAACATCAGTGTGTTATCAACATTATTCTCATCCTAAATCCAAAACACAGCACTCTACCAGCTACTAGGAAGAAAATTAACTCCATCCCAGCTGAAACCAGGACAAAACGTCTCCAGAGAAGTCAGCTGGCAGACTAATGTAGAGATCAAATTTACACCCAAGAATGATTGAAGAGAGAGGATTGTTGCAGTTTCACTGGGATTATCAGAAAGGCCTGGGTCAGCTCAAAATGTGAGATCAGAGCCATCAGGGAGCAATAATATAAATGTAAGAAACTAGAGAAGGAAGACAGAAGTGGCTTAGGGCATACTTGAGGCAGTAGATCAAAGAGATGACTTGTGAATGAAAAAAGTCAGATCCAAAACTAATTGAGTAAAGGGAAGAGCTGACAGACACAAAGACTGAAGCAAGTCTGTTTTTCTTTACTATCATCTTCTGTACAATCTGGACTGTGCTTACAGTAGTTACCATGATTATCTTGGGGATATTACAAGTAGGGCACTGGAGGAGATGGTGGCATTAACAGTCAAAATGATTATATCAGAGGTACTGTTTATTAGACGAAGATGTCTCCTCTGCAACTGAAATGGCACTGTTGTTACTCGCCTATCCTCTTCCCTGTCCAAATAATACTTAGGCAGGGATTACAGGAGCAGGAGTCCAGGACGTTTTAACCTGAGATGCTTTGTTTTGTCCTGTAGGCACAAAGTCGGAGGTTGCTCACTGGGGGCACTTGAAGGAAGACATTCCATGGGACACTGAGCTGGAAAGGGTCCAAGGAGACTTCCAGATGCTTTACAACATAAAACTGTCTCTAAGATTTAAACCACTGAGGAGTGGGTCTCTGTAAAAGCAAAGCTCTTTCATCCATATCTTTTCAGTTTTGACACACAGTTACATAAATCATAGAATCATAGAATCATGTCAAGCGATGAAGCAGCAGTCAGTATCAGTGCCTCTTTTTTCCTCTATCCGTTACACTCCAAAAAGAAAGGGGGAGGGGGGAACTAAGATGATTATTTTAGTTCCTAAACCCTTTTTTCCTCAATATCCTGTTCACGGCACATATCTTTCCCCAGTCATCTTTAATTGTGGTATAGAAATCTTTTGTCTTAACTATCAGGAAAAAAGCCATCTTAAGAAGCAAACCATTTAGAAAACATAGCAATAAAACAGTGATGATCGGAATAAAATCTCAACAGCTTTCAATTTAGGCTAGAATAAATTAGGTTTATAGCAAGATCTGGTCCATACATTCACAGGAGCAGAAGGCAAAGCTTCCATTACAGACAATGCTTTAAGGAAGAAAGGACCCCCACAGACATCCCCAGCCTGCGAGAGAGAGACCACCCCTACAAGGTTAGCTGCCAAACCAGGACAGCTGTGGTTTGCAGGTCCCTCCATGCATGCTTAGTGTGAAGCATGTTGGTTAGACTCCTTATGTGCCTGACATCAGGAATGTGCTTACACACCTGGCTAAATGGAGCTGCTGGCAAGAATTACAGCTCTCAGAGCTGTTGCCCCAACAAAATTATTAGTTACTTCAGGGCCGGGTGTCACCCAGACAGATTCATTACAAACACTGTAGCAATGGGTGAACTTTCTGCATTGACTGGTCCAAACCAAGAAAAACAAAAGCAGGCAGTCTACATTATAGGCAGATCAGATTAGGAGACAACATCTTTTTTTCCATCTCACCGTGTCTCCCTGTCTCCCTCCCCCAGCTCCACAATATGCACTACTGCACAGACATCCCCCATTTGATATGTTTCATCTGTAAAAGACCTACAAGTTGACTGACAGGCTTTTCATATACCCCACACCCTGTCCCAGCTCATCACAGCAGGAAGACAGAAATAGGTATGTAAGTATGGCTGCATCTCAGCCCCATCAATCAACTCAGTAGTGATGATGGAGCCAAATGAAGTCTTTCCACTCATTAGATTCCTGTGGCCTACAATTTGCCAAGAGTTTGACCACAACTCCCTGGTGTATGTAGATGGCTTCTGTGATTCCAAGGTGGTCTCTCATCAAAATATATCCCAGGCCTGGGTCTGGTTAGCTTCCCAGAACAGATGAGACCGACACAGCCATGGGCTCCAAAGATAATTATTTCTTGAAATATACAGTTTTTGGTGTAGGAACAAAGGTTGGCAAGCAACCACCACTTGTGGAGTCAGAGATAAGAAGTCATAGTGAACCTTAAGAGCTACTATCACATTCTCATATAACCTAATTCCCAGCAGCTCTGCTCTCTTCCACCCCTGTTCTGGCCAGCTCTGCTCTGACACCCCTTGGGCCCAGGTGACCGCAGAATTAAGAAAGTAATTCTTATTGTGATAGTAAGATAAATGTCTGTTTTTTACAAAAGCCCCTTTTCAGTGGAATTTGATACCATTTTATGATTTGATTCTGCAAGAAGTATGTCCAGTTGAGCCCCAAATCAATACAGAATTCATTAAAGGACCCAGGCACAGGCTTGATCTCTAGGCAGAAGAACAGGGTCTCTCTCTCTCTTTCCCTCTCTTTTTACCACACTGCCAGCACAAAAAGGTATGAAACATGCAGGGAAGATTTAATAAATCAATAGAAGGACTTGTAGCTTTTCCTTTTTTTTTTTTAATAGAAGGATGAAATATAGGAAAAGGACCACAAGAAGCAGGGAGGGAGAACTAGGGAAAGTCAGCAGATGTAAAAGGTCTATTTTCATGTTCCCTGTGCACCAGAAATGGGCAGACATATGTTGGCAGAGCTACAGTCAGAGTCAAGGGTACAGTCAGAGCAAGGGTACATCTTACACATCTGGAAGCTATTTGGCAGGGTGTAGAGTTCAAATATTTTCTGCTTCAGCTGTTTTCAGACATACCTTTCAATGCCAAGCTGAGCTTGGGACAGCTCAACCTACAGGCTCATTAAAGAAGGCATTCACCCCAGCTTCAGTGCTTCGGCGCGCTCACTTCAGCTGTTGTCAAAAGCAGGCATGAGGCTGGGGTTTGCTCTCCCCCCTTTGGCTACATGGTGCCAGTAACACTCAGTAATGAGAATGTTAATAGAGAAACAGGGAGGAGAGCAGGGAGAAAATGGCACCACAACTCAGCAAAGCCTGGCCTCATATCAAGAAACAAAATGTACTTGGACAAAATCCAGGGTGTGAGTTAACTTGAGTGCAGAGCAAGCCATTCAAGAAATAAAAAGATCCATGCTGCACAGGAACACATTAATGCCCATGTGTTTTTTTGCAGAAACCCCTTCATTTAAAAAAATAAATAAATAGAAGAAGAAAGGAAAGCTTTGGTCTCTCTGCCCTAGAAAAATGGCCATCTTAAGCCAGCAGGAAAGAGGAGGCACATTGCTGGGTTCGGGGCTGCTGACATTGCACTGACCCAGCATGGGAGCTCCCAGCAGTCACCAGAGGTTAACTCTGCTTTGGTAAGAAACATTTCCCAGTGGAGATGCACTTCTGGGACCGCCCCATATTCCAGCTAGCATAATTCAGTGCCTGCGAGCTACCTGCCGTGCCTAGTGAGTAGAGAGCAAACCACCAGTATGGTGCATGATTTACCCCATCAGCATGAGACCCCTGGGTGCAGCACGGCTTGCAGCAACCAGCCTGTCCGAGTGCAGCAGGGGGTTGCCGTGACCAGGTAAGCACCCCACTGCCCATAGCCCTGCTGATGGTGCACACCCAGCAGGTATGTAAGACTGCCACAGACTAAGGCTTTCCCCACCTCGCAGAACAGGTCCCAGCTGTGCTGCCGCAGGAAGCAAGCCGGGGACTTTCACTAGTGAAGAAAGATGTCTACTGCAAAACAAGGGGCTCATGGAGAGCTAGGGACCGAGCTCCACCCCCGTGAACTGACCTTGAACTATCTAGCCAATGTTTCCTCCATTTTCTCCCCTCTAAGTCTCAACCATGCTCAGGAACTTAAAGCAATACATTGATCCTTTCAATGCTTAACACACTTCAAGCCTTCATATCTCCTTAATTTAGATATAGAGTATCTTACATGCCTCTAATTCTGCCTTCATCTTCTCTGTCCAGAGCCATCCTGGAATTAAAACAGGGAAAGAGAAGAGGAATGGGATGAAACGTCATCTAAAAGTAGCGTGCCAAGATGTTATCACTCAACGCTGTCAGTGGCAGGAACATTTTGCAGCACAGCACAGCTCTTGTAACACTTCCACCTCCTGCTCCCCCTCTCGCCCTCACCTCACTATTTTTATTTGCACTCTGCGCTCTCTGATGGCGCATGCGCCCGGATGCAAATGATGTCACACTTTTGCTTTCTTCACTCCACTTCAAAACACGGAAAGCAGCAATATTTATCTGCTCATTTTGTGGCTAAGGGCACAGACACCAGTGGGGGTGATCCAGAGCATGTGGCAGAAGGACAAGGGGGCAGGAAGCCCCTGTGCCATGATATCTCCACATGGCCACTGCGGTCATCTCTACCCCCAGTCCAGGTGCCCAGCCACATTACCCCAGTTTGGAAATGTCCAGTGGCAGGGTCTGACAGCTGGGCTCATGCTCAGAGGGTGCTGCTCATCTGCCAGCCCAGCCATCAAGTCCTGCACTGACATTTTCCCTGAGTCAGCATGTCCAAAAGTTTTCTCAGCCTGACCCTACCACCTCTCTCCCCCAGCCTCCTCCTTCCCTGTCCTCCCCCCACGCACCATGACAAAACAAGCATCCATCTCCTCCCCATCCTTCGTCTATCCTTGCCGTAGCCCCGCTCGCCCATGGCCCTCCCATCCTGGCACTGATGCAGAGGAGCCATGCTACTTGTTTAGCTGACATAACGAGAAGGTCAGTCAGGGATGAAAAAAGCCCAAGAGAAACACTAAGATGTTTTATATCAACTTTAAATGAACAGCAAGACAGGACTTTCATACCACTGGTCCCATATGTCAAAAATACAGCTAAGTCAGAGGAAGAACCCACACTTGTGGCATAACAAAAATTGAACCTTGGACCAGTTAAAATATATCTGATTATGGTGGCTGGAAAATCCTAGCAGACTGTGACCTACATAATTAATCTTTTCCCTACAAATAGTTTTACTAGAAAATACACGTGACCATAAATATCAAATTCACTTCTTATGTTCAACCTGGTGTACTTGGCTCAGCAATACCGAAATGACACAGTGCCATGGAGCTGGACGGTCTGCAGTGGAGAAGGGGTTTAACCACGACGTCCAACTGCTCTGCCTCCGCACAGTAGCTCACCTCCACTATCCCCAGTCTAATGGAATAAAGGAAAATGGTTTTGAAATGGGAGAGCATCCACTGGAAGCACCTGCAGTACCTGCATTTGGCTTATATCTAAATGCTCTGAACTACAGAGCAAGATGCAGGTTGTCACCTGATGATATTTCATCCAAAAGAAGCGAAAGCACCTGCAAAACAAAGAACAATCACCAGTCTTCCAGCCTTTCAGGTGTGGAGAGCCAGATAGGAGAAAACAAACGTCTCGGTCAGAGCTGGGGCCAGGAACCCTGGGACAAGGATGCAGCATGACCTCATAAATGTGCCACTTTTCCAAAAGCCCAGAAAGGAGGAAGGGGAGAGGCACTTCAGGCACTACATCAGCCATTTTCTTCAACACTGCTTCAGAAAAACCATAACCTCAGCAGGGTGACGTGCCTGAGCTCTCAGTCACGGTACAAACAAGTTACCCCAGATTGGCAATGGTGGTGCTAGCGGCCATGGGGTGTAACAGTCTAAGAACATAAAGCAACAAGGTCTGTGGACAGAGGGTAATACCTTTTATTAATTAGACCTACTAAAACAGTTTGAAAAAAACAGACCAGCTTTCAGCACACAAGCTTTTTCTCAGGTCTGAAATGGAAGTGTGTTATCCCAGGGGAGAGCCACGACCCACAAGGAGCACACAGCATCTGAGAAAATAATTGGATGCTGAGAGTCAGTGGATTATTCATGCATATTTGAAATATTAAGTAGTAGGGTAACTGCTGACTACCACAGCATTTGGCCAGGGGAAGTGAGTGCCTGGCTGCTCTCCAAAAGCCAGTTGGAAGCAGCCACACTGCACTGGGCAGGGCAGACCCTCCTGTGGCTGGCCTGGAGGCCAGGAGGCCAGGCTGGGGCTGGAAACCTGCATACCAGGGACAACAACCAAACCAGCAGCCAAGGAGCAAGCACTGCCCAGGTTCCCAGGCTCCCAGGCTCCGAGGGATTTCCCAACGGCATGTCCATGACAACACGTAGTTTTGCTCACAGCCCTGGTGGAAGTTATGTTTATCAGCAAAGCTGCCTGGCTTGGTGAGGCTCCAAGGGCCAGTGCCTCGCTTGTGTTAAGGCTGAGCTGGGAGTCTGTAAAGAGTCCCTGCTGCAAAGTGCACAGCAATGGGGACCTTTGAGGGTTTTAGAATTCTGCAAAAAAGGTTTACAAGAGATAATGTTTTTTCCAGCTGTTGACAAAACTTGCCACATCTCTACAGAGCAACTTCTTTGAAAGAGTATGAAAGCCCTATAGCCAATCTCAAGTACACCGAGAGAAATAAATGTTTTCTTCCCGTTGAGATAAAGGTCCAGTGGCTCATGAAGAAAAGTGTATGCTCCCTTGGAAAGATGACAAAACCTAGTGCATTAGTATTGTTCTGGCTGTGCAGAGGCCACTGCAGCTGCCCTGCCTCATTCTGCATTCTCTTTCTTGCAGCCTATAAAAAAGGATAAATTATGAAAGCGTAGCCCAGAACTGTTCCCGCAGTTAGAAGGTGAACAAGAGTATGGAAAGAGAGTTTGTGCCTGATTTTGAACCCCTGTTGGCTGAGAAAGAGATCTGCATGTGACAAAATTTGAAAATTCTTGGTCTGGTAAAAATGTGTAATTATTCATCTTTCAGATCAAGGGATGAAACTAATTAGAGAAGGAAGGGAGGAGACAGTCAGCGGTAGGGTTGAACACATGGAAACTGAAACTTTTGCCATTGGCATTGAGCAGCTCCAGATCCAGTACTGAATGGTGCTTTCTATCCTTCTTCAGTAGCAAGAAATATCTTAAAATTAGAAAATTATGATGCAGTCAGAAGTAATACCCCAAAGTTCCAAGGAAATGCAGGAATATGGATTTTTTTACCTGGCTGCCCAAACGAGTGAGGCAATGTCATTGCAGAGTGGCCTGAAGTTCCCAGTGCTAAGTCGCACTTGTGAAGCCCAATATCTCAGGTAAGAGTTATAGCTGACGGCTGTTTTTCTTTCATATATGAACCTTAAAAATCATCTTTCTCTGTTCAGATCATGAGAAGCCAGTTTGCCATTTTTAAAAATGATATATCTGGTGTTAATCAAATCGAAAATAGAACCACCAACTGTCTTTAAGTCACAGGGCTTTCCTGGAAAACCAAAAGACACCAAATGATCTCACTGTGTATCTTTTATCCTTCATCTTTCCTAGGATGTTATCAGCTGTGATGCTCAGTGGCACATCCTCCTCCAGAGGAAAAAAAATGCTTCAGATTCAGTTCAGGAAGAAGAGTAAGTGTCTGAAGTACTACTGCAGATGCAACCATCCTCCTGCTTCGTGAAAAATCAAGGGGAGATAGGAGAGCAGGTTTTGCTGCAGCCTTGCCTTCAGCAGTCAGAGCTCTGGCCAGCTGAAGCTGATCTTCAGGATTTTGCAGGCAAAGAGTGTTTTTCTGATAACAGAGCACTGACACCATGGCACCGATACCTGGTAATTTGTCATTGCTACACTAAGCGATTGCCCCAGAGAGAGAAATAGGTCACGTTGCTTTTGCTGGTTGCCAAAATCCACATGGGAGAGAGATGTGGCTTTCTGCAGAGTTCGAAGATGGAGAGGAGATGCTTCTCCCAGAATGACAAGGAAGTTTTCCCATTGCAGCAGAGATGATGGAGCTGTGAGGTGCATTGGGGAGGAAAGGCAGCTGCGCCAACCTTCCATTGCCCTCCAGCTCTGGTTCTGGCTGTTCTGCCCCCTTGGGGTCAATGAAATAAATTAATGGAAAGTTTCTCATGGACTCAACCCATGGTCACAACCTGACGAGTCACTACCACAGAGGAGAGATGTGGGAATAAATGAGATAGATAGTGTTTTACTTTGATGAGATGCAGCTGTGGCCTTGAGGCTTGTTACAAACAAGTTTGTGAAACTTAGAGGCAGAAAAATAAGGATGAGATTGGATACATCCCTGAAAGAGGAATTCGCGTGCACCAGCTTGAAGAACCAATGGGTAACGCTGAGGGGACGCGTGGATGCAAGACAGTAGCCAATGAGATGGGTTTTGCTTGCTCGTGAACACTAGATCATATTATAAAAGGGATAGATTGTAAAAATAAAGTTTTCTTCGCTTGTCTTTGCTTGTCTTTGCTTGTCTTCGCCTGTCTTCGCCTAAACTCATATGCGGAGTCCATGTTTAATTGCCACAGAGAGACATTATATATGACTTCTAGTTTCAGTGTTTGCTTCACATCCAGTGCAGTTCTGTGTTTTGCCACACAATTTTACCCTCTTGCTTCAGATGTGCTCAACCCTGTCTGTTCCTGTTTGGAAAGAAACAGCCTGAGCTTGGATTTGTAGAGGAAGCATCATCGCAAAGGGTTATTTCCTTCACCATTACACACCAATACCTATAATGTGCATCAACACTAGGAAGACAACCAGAGAAAATGCAGGTCTTTGAAAGCAAATTTTCTTATTACCCACCATAACACAGATTGGTATTCTCATCTAGTAACCTAACCCAGTGCTACAAACTATCTGCAAAACAGCACAGTATACGTAATCCAGGCAAAGCCACACGCTTGCCCTGCACGGTGCTGGGTGCTGCATCGTAGGAGGGGTAGGATGCAGCGTCAAACCCACAGAGCAGCCCAGTGTCCTGTGCACTTTTCAAATTACTGCCAGACATTGGCTGATGGTTTAAAGTTTATATATACTACGTCTGCCAGATCGTTTTCCTTGCAGTGTCCTGGAGGCTGTTTCCATTTAAAGCATGGCTCATTTTGCTGTTGTTTAACCCAGTCCTCTGTACTATTACATTTTTCCATGTTAAATTATATTGGACCATCTTTACTGAAGCATAGAGGGAATCCTGCTGTTTTACCCTGGTTGCTGACTATCATCTTATACACAGAGAATTTGCTTTGTAAAAGATGCTGGAGCAGCCAGAAAGTTTACTGTAGAAGAACCTAAGGCATTGCCAAGGAGAGAGGACCACAATCCCTCCCTGGCATGGCAAAGCAGGACAACAGCAACACCAAGGCCTCATCTGGTTCAAAGAAAAATCTATATCTCTTTATATCATTTCTGCAATGGAACCTCAAAACATTGTAAATAATTGCAACTACTCTTGCCATAGGCAGTCCCACTTCTTTTTTGTTTCTGGACTTTTTTGTTTCAGAGACCACAGAAACAGAGCTGATGAGCGCGAGGGGTGGTTACAAATAGAGTGCCCTGGTTCCGGCTGGGATAGAGTTATTTTTCTTCCTAGTAGCTGGTATAGTGCTATGTTGTAGATTTAGGATGAGAATAATGTTGATAACACACTGATGTTTTAGTTGCTGCTAAGTAGGGCTTACACTAGTCAAAGAAGACTTTTTCAGCTTCCCATGCTCTGCCAGGTGCACGAGAAGCTGGGAGGGGGCACAGCCAGGACAGCTGACCCAAACTGTCCAAAGGGCTATTCCATACCATATGATGTCATGCTCAGTATATAAACTGGGGGGAGCTGGCTTGGGGGGAGTGATCACTGCTTGGGGACTGGCTGGATTTCAGTTGGCAGGTGGTGAGAGATTGCATCACTTGTTGACTGGAGAGCCAAGGAGTGATCAGCAAGACTCGCTCACCTTTTAACAGTCCCATATGGCCAGTGCGAAAGTCTAATGGAGAGTGGAGACTAGCAGTAGACTATTGGGGCCTGAACGAAGTCACACTGCCACTGAGCGCTGCCATGCCAGACACGCTAGAACTTCAATACGAACTGGAGTCAAAAGAAGCCAAATGGTATGCCACAACTGATATCGCTAATGTGTTTTTCTCTATCCCTTTGGCGGCAGAGTGCAGGCCACAGTTTGCTTTCACTTGGAGGGGCCTCCAGTACACCTGGAATCAACTGCCCCAGGGGTGGAAACACAGCCCCACCATTTGCCATGGACTGATCCAGACTGCACTGGAACAGGGTGGGGCTCCAGAACACCTGCAATACATTGATGACATCATCGTGTGGGGCAACACAGCAGCAGAAGAGGTTTTTGAGAAAGGGAAGCAAATAGTCCAAATCCTTCTGGAGGCCGGCTTTGCCATAAAACAAAGTAAGGTCAAGGGACCTGCACAGGAGATCCAGTTTTTAGGAATAAAATGGCAAGATGGACGTCATCAGATCCCAATGGATGTGATCAACAAAATAACAGCCATGTGTCCACCAACCAGCAAAAAGGAAACACACAAGCTTTCTTGGGCATTGTGGGTTTTTGGAGAATGCATATTCCAAATTACAGCCTGATCGTAAGCCCTCTCTATCAAGTGACCCAGAAGAAGAACGATTTCAAATGGGGCCCTGAGCAATGACAAGCCTTTGAACAAATTAAACAGGAGATAGTCCATGCAGTAGCCCTTGGGCCAGTCCATGCAGGGCAAGATGTAAAAAATGTGCTCTACACTGCAGCCAGGGAGAACGGCCCTACCTGGAGCCTCTGGCAGAAAGCACCAGGGGAGACTCGAGGTCGACCCCTAGGGTTTTGGAGTCAGGAATACAGAGGATCCGAGGCGCGCTGTACTCCAACTGAAAAAGAGATATTAGCAGCATATGAAGGGATTCGAGCCTCTTTGGAAGTGGTTGGTACTGAAGCACAGCTCCTCCTGCCACCCTGACTGCCAGTGCTGGGCTGGATGTTCAAAGGGAGGGTCCCCTGTACACATAATGCAACTGGTGCTACGTGGAGTGAGTGGGTCGCACTGATCACACAACGGGCTCAAATAGACTGGCCAGAAGGCAAAGATTTCAGAATATCGCCAGAGGAGGTGGTGACGCATGCTGAGGAGGCCCCACTGTATAATAAACTGCCAGAAAATGAGAAGCAATATGCCTTGTTCGCTGATGGATCCTGTCATCTTGTGGGGAAGCATCGGAGGTGGAAAGCTGCTGTATGGAGTCCTGTACGACAAGTTGCAGAAACTGCTGAAGGAGAAGGGGAATCGAGTCAGTTTGCAGAAGTGAAGGCCATCCAGCTGGCTTTAGATATTGCTGAATGAGAAAAGTGGCCAATGCTCTATCTCTGTACTGACTCATGGATGGTGGCAAATGCCCTGAGGGGGTGGTTGCAGCAATGGAAGCAGAGCAACTGGCAGCGCAGAGGCAAACCCATCTGGGCTGCCGCATTGGGGCAAGATATTGCTGCCCAGATAGAGAACCTGGTTGTAAAAGTACGTCACGTAGATGCTCACGTACCCAAGAGTCAGGCCACTGAAAAACATCAAAACAACCAGCAGGTGGATCAGGCTGCTAAGATTGAAGTGGCTCAGGTGGACCTGGACTGGCAACATAAGGGTGAATTATTTCTAGCTTGGTGGGCCCATGACACCTCAGGCCACCAAGGAAGAGATGCAACATATAGATGGGCTCGTGATCGAGGGGTGGACTTGACCATGGACACTATTGCACAGGTTATCCATGAATGCGA
This sequence comes from Platalea leucorodia, assembly GCF_965183815.1. NCBI lineage: Eukaryota > Metazoa > Chordata > Aves > Pelecaniformes > Threskiornithidae > Platalea > Platalea leucorodia. Next base: position 11,519,582 of record NC_138859.1, on the reverse strand, counting down.
AACATGCGCTGCAATCAAGCGAGCCAAGTGGTTCAAGCCTCTCTGGTATGGAGGACGATGGCTGAAATATCAATATGGGGAGGCCTGGCAGATTGATTATATCACACTCCCACAAACCCCCAAGGCAAGCGCCATGTGTTTACAATGGTGGAAGCAACCACCGGATGGCTGGAAACATATCCTGTGCCCCATGCCACCATCCAGAACACTATCCTGGGCCTTGAAAAGCAAGTCCTATGGCGACGTGGCACCCCAGAAAGAATTGAGTCAGACAACGGGACTCATTTCCAGAACAACCTCATAGACACCTGGGCCAAAGAGCATGGCATTGAGTGGGTATATCACATCCCCTATCGTGCACCAGCCTCCGGGAAAATCGAACGATACAATGGACTGTTAAAGACTACGCTGAAAGCAATGGGTGGTGGGGCATTCAAACATTGGGATACACATTTAGCAAAGGCCACCTGCTTAGTCAACACTAGGGGATCTGCCAATCGAGCTGGCCCTGCCCAATCAAGACTTTTACGTACTGTAGAGGGGGATAAAGTCCCTGTAGTGCACCTAAAAAATATGCTGGGGAAGACAGTCTGGGTTACTCCTGCCTCAGGCAGAGGTAAACCCATTCGTGGGATTGCTTTTGCTCAAGGACCTGGGTGCACTTGGTGGGTGATGCAGGAGGATGGGGAAGTCCGATGTGTGCCTCAAGGGAACTTGATTTTGGGTGAAAATAGCCAATGAACTGAACTGTATAATGTTAGTTGCTAAATAATACTGGATGTCATCACTTCTATGGTGGCTATATGCCATATCAACGGTATTACAGTAAGAATCACCCAAATTAATGAAGAATGAACTTTGAGGAAACCGAGCAAAGTGCAGTGGTGATGGAACCAGAACTGGCTTCAGCATGCAACAGTCCAACACCACACACAATCTCTCCTGCCCTGAAAGAGTGTTATGACGGATGGAGCCCAAATCATGGACTAAATGAACTCAATGGACATTTTAGAGGGATAGCCTATAGACTAAGGAAATTATATCTCTGTGTGTGTATATATATCTCTCTATCTCAAAAGACTGGAAAAGTGGTGGTGATTAATTGGAATGTATTGGAAAGGATAGGACCTGGGCATGACGTATATGGTATGGAATAAGGGGTGGATATTGTCCTGGTTTCAGCTGGGATAGAGCTAATTTTCTTCCTAGTAGTATATAAACTGGGGGGAGTTGGCCAGGGGTCAGCGATCGCTGCTCAGGGACGTGCTGGGCATTGGTTGGCAGGTGGTGAGCCAATTGTATAGTGTATCACTTGCTTTGTATATTATTATTGTATTATTACATTATTATTATTATTATTGTTATTATTACTATTACTATTACTACTATTCTATTTCATTTTACTTCAATTATTACACTATTCTTATCTCAACCCATGAGTTTTCTGACTTTCACCCTTCCAATTCTCTCCCCCATCCCACCGGGGGGTGGAGGGAGTGAGCGAGCGTCTGTGTGGTGCTTAGTTGCTGTTTGGGGTTAAACCACGACAAGTGTCCAGCCTTGTTTCTGCTGTTTCACTCCCTGATTTCTTCAGCACTTAAGAGCTGGTGTGGGGGTGTTTTTAAACCACATGTGAAAAGGAATCCAGTGAATTACCATATAGCCTAAAACATGGAGCACAGGCAAAGTTAGATGGTTTTAACCTGAAAAAATTGCTTTGAAACACCGTTTGCAAGTTAAGGAGAGAGATTCTCATTCCCAACCCAGTATTTGCTGCAGGGCTTTGACTTTTTGTATGGTGCCTATAGTCAATCTACATGGGATTCAACTGACTTCTTACCCAAAGTTAGGATTTGTTCATGCCTTTCCACTGACATAAACCAGCTAGATCTGTTCCTGTGACTTATTCTACCCTACAGGGAACCTACAAAGTTTTTAGAAACCCCATGCTCTGATTCTCTTTTACAGAGCAGGGGGCTGTCTGGGGACTCTGCTGCCTTGTCCAGCAGTTGCTGAATTTGGGCACAATGGCACCCTTCAAGCTTCAACTTGTGATAGTGGCGCAGTGCTCCTCAAGTCTGCTCATGTGTTGGAAAGTTGGTAGAAAACCAGCTAGTTTGGGAAACTGGCATGGAAATGAAGCTTGGCACACAGCAAGGCTCAAATGCCACAAGACATGCTGGTAAATCAATCAGCAAGGAGGTTGAGCTCGATTGCTGCTGTGTTCAGATGACCATTCAGCGGGGTACCAACCTTTCAGGCCATAGCCAATTGGTTCCTTGCACAACCACCCCCAGTGCTGCAGCATAACAACTAACCCTTTTGTAGCACTCTCCTAACCTAGAATTTATTGTACCAAAGATGGAAGAGAATTGACACTGCGGGGGTTAGGAACGGGTGAACCTGAAGGTAGTCAAAAGTCGTCTACCTTCAGAGCAGCATCCTGCCTTTGGAATGATGGATCTCTTGGGCATTAAAGCATGTTTCTGTAGAGAGTGTGCTCTTGTAGTCTACATCTATAGTGTCCGTATTAAGACCCAAATAAGAGGAGAAAAATGTGTTTATGTCTGAATAGACAGGACAAGATAAATGTAGCAATATGCAATAGCTTGTCTGAAGATACTGATTGACACTAACAGCAGGTGCAGAATGGGTTTTTGAGCTAATGAAAATTGTAGAAAAATTTCAGTTATAAGAGAAATCTGAAGGTCATCTTGCCTAACATCCTGCTCCAAGCAGGAGATTCAAAGTTATTATCAACAGACATAAATAATAGCTCCCATTTATATGACAGTGTTTCATTTTTCAGGAGTCAAGAATTTTACAATGCATGTGCATAAATTACTACATCCACTGCCAGAAATCCCTTAGGTACTGTTTGGGTGCAATGCCATAACTCCCCAGCACCATGTAGAGACACTTCCTGCAAGTTTAACAGGTGCTAAAAAAGTATGTAATTTCTCCTCTTCCTAAACCATTCATCTCCCTACAGTGAGCAAAGTGCAGTGGTGATGGAACCAGAACTGGCTTCAGCATGCAACAATCCAACACCACACACCATCTCTCCTGACCTGAAAGAGTGTTATGACGGATGGAGCCCAAAGTCATGGACTAAATGAACTCAATGGACTTTTTAGAGGGATGGCCTATGGACTAAGGGAATGATATCTCTGTGTGTGTATATATATATCTCTATCTCAAAAGACTGGAAAAGTGGTGGTGATTAATTGGCATGTATTAGAAAGAGTAGAACCTGGTCATGACGTAGATGGTATAGAATAAGGGGTGGATACTGTCCTGGTTTTGGCTGGGATAGAGCTAATTTTCTTCCTAGTAGCTGGTATAGTGCTGTGTTTTGGATTCAGGATGAGAATAATGTTGATAACACACTGATGTTTTAGTTGTTGCTAAGTAGGGCTTACACTAGTCAAGGACTTTTCAGCTTCCCATGCTCTGCCAGGTGCACAAGAAGCTGGGAGGGGGCACAGCCAGGACAGCTGACCCAGATTGGCCAAAGGGCTATTCCATACCATATGACATCATGCTCAGTATATAAGCTGGGGGAGCTGGCTTGGGGGGAGTGATCACTGCTCAGGAACTGGCTGGATGTCGGTTGGCAGGTGGTGAGCGATTGCATCACTTGTTTTTTCTGGGTTTTGTTTCTCTCTCTCTTGTTTTCCTTTTCATTACAATTTTTTATTATTATGATTATTTTTATTTATTTTTACTTCAATTATTAAACTGTTCTTATCTCAACCCACGAGTTTTCTTACTTTTGCTCTTCAGATTCTCTCCCCCATCCCACCAGGGAGGGGAGGGTGAGCGAGCGGCTGTGTGGTGTTTGGTTGCCAACTGGGGCTAAACCACGACATAGAGGTATAACAAAATATGCATTTCAGAGATGACCAAAATTCAGCTGTTCATAATTCAAGTCAAATAGTGTTAGCCAAACAAAGGTGGGAGAGAATTTTTAAATAAACTGTTTCAGTGTTTTAAAAGTGTAAAAGATTGAGTATTTCATTTGAGACAAAACTAACACATTTGGTAGCTCCAAGGTAAAATTTTCCTTCTTATTACATTTCACTGGAGAAAAAAGGACATTCAAACATTTACTTCCCTCACCCCCCCTTGGCAACTGAAACATAGTTCAGTACAAGCTTTCATTACTCAGGCCTTTCATATTCCTTTCCCACTATTCCTATTGTCCACATTAGTACTTTTGCAACAGCTATCAGTTCTAACCAAGACGTAGGTTCCTCATCACATGAGCCTCAAGAAATATATAAGAAGACAAGAAGGGACCGTATCAACTTTGTTTCACTAATCAGCTTTATCAAACAGTGGGAATAATGTTTTCTATGTAAGCCTTTGTCATTATCTGATAACTGCATCCTCATAGATGTCTCGGAAGAGAGAGCCTTCAAGAGGAACTGCAAGCTACAGGGCTCCCTTCCAAAGGTGCACTGCATGCTTTTATCTTCTGTACTTTCTGGGTTTGCCAAACAGAGGCTCATCTCCTTAGGAGCTGCAGAGGATGGAGAATATGAAACCAAGTAGAAAGAAAATAAAATTTATTTTAGGAAGCAGAAGCTACAGAGACTTACCCTGCCTCTCATTAGCCATCAACCCCTTTTCCTGACCACATCATCTCTACTTGTAAAAGAGAGACAATAGGACTGTAACAAGCATGGAGGAGGATTTTTCTTTATCTGAAATGTTAATTACTGGCATGGAGCTCTATGAGGCCCTGGTAGCTCTCTCTCACCACGAAGCTGATCCACAAAGCCACACCATGAACCACCTCCCTTGGGTGGCCAGGGAAAAATCCTATTCCATTAAAACATCAAACATTTTCATCCCATATCAAAATGAAAACTTGATCTACAACATTTCTGAGAGAAAAAGGCAAAATAATGCGATCTGATCTTTTGTTTAAAATAATTATCAGAAAGACAACAGGCTGAGGTTTAAGTCTTGTCTCTGCCTCGTTCAGAAAAGAGTCTGAAATCCAGATCTCCCATGCCTTAAGTGAGCACTCTGATCTCCGATTTACCCATGCTGAGACAGGTGCACTCATGTGCCCAGTGAGACACAAGTGTACAAAGCTCCAGGCTTTGCAAGGAAACCCCAACATGCAGACAAGAAGCCCTGGTGCCACTGTTACTGTTGAGGGATTCAGGTTTCAGGGTGTCTTGCAGCAAACATGGGGCCAAGATTATAGGGCATGCTACAGAACAGATACAGCCATCATCCTGCTTAGCCTCTATGAAGCTGAAGAGCTTCAAAGAGGTATTCTTTGTGCAAGAGAGAGAGAGAGAGACTTTCCCCACTTTTTTTTTTCTTTCAAGAAAAAGATTTCACTGAAACAAACAATAAAAACTCAACTGGCTCTAGCTGCCACAGAGAGCAACCCTGCCTCTTGCTTGCAGTGGTAAGTCAACCAGAGGGTTGTGGTCCACACCACAGGGTGTGCGGGTCTGAGTTCCCATGTTTGAACACCAGGGTAGAAGTGCTGCTCCAAAAGGAACCAACAGCTCCAGCTTGCAGTCAGTTAGCTCTTCCTCTTGCATTCCTATATATATATATATATATATTCCTGCAGTCTTCAGACCTACTCTACAGCCTCCTTGTTCCTTCCCTTGGGGAATAACCTGAGCTTACGATGCCCAGCCCTGCTCATGGAGCCTGGAAGCACCCCAGGAGCTGCCCGTTGACTTCCAAATCTGCCAGCCTTCCCAGAAGCAAGGTGCTACAGCTAACCTGGGAGGTCGCAGGCAGCCAGAGACCTCTGGAGATTTCTGCTTTATCTTGAGTGGAACAAATGGGAAGATATTAACAGCATTAAACTTTCGGCCAGTAACACAGATACAGACAACAGACAGCACAGGCTTATGAAGAAATAATTGTCCAGACAACTGCAGTTGCTTAATCAGCAGGACTGCAAGCTTAGTGGAACATAGAAGACATAACGTCTGAAGGTACATCATAAATTCAGCCTCAGTGCTTGGAGGCAAATAGGAGACCTGCTTTGTCTTGTTTAATGTCTTCAGGAATCATTTGCCAGCAAATGGAAGTTGGCAAATAAACTTCCCAACTAAAGAAGGAAAACGGCGCAGGAGAATTAGATCATTGTCTTCTAGGATTGAAATGCGCTCACTTCAAATGAATGATGTGATGAAATGGTAACACACAGCCCCCTCTCCGATGGGGATCTATGGGCTGGAGCCAATTCTGTGTAACCGGTGAATCAACCGAAAGATGCTTTCTTTTACCATGTTTGCTGTAAATTCTTCTTAGGGAGGAGCTTGTGGTTGCAAATGAACAGTTCAGTTAGTAAAGATGAGGAAGAAGTGGAAATGACATGCCACAACTGTCAACTAATCCTGTTCTGTTATGTGACTGCTTTTTTCAGGTTTGGCAGCCTGCACTAACCCCATCACTTCTCTGGGGAAGTGCTCTGAGCAGAGCATGGCAACATGCTGAGCAACATATGTGGCAGAAACTGCGTGCAGCTCTTCTGCGTTAAGCTCTGTATATAGCAAAGAAAAGGCATCATGCAGACTCTACCATTTCAGGAACAGACGTGTGAGAGTGGAGGTCCATGCTGAGTCCAATGAAATATTTTTGAGATCTGTGTCGCAGTCCTCTGCTGACCACTTCAGATGAGCAATTGGAGGCAGTGGGGATGTCCCAGGACAGTGCCAGAGAAACAGAGAGCAGCTGGAGGTGGAACCTCATTCTTTGGATGGAGCTAGTTGGTGGAAGGTTTGGAAAGCTTCTCACCATCAGGCTTAGTTCCCTAACTATGTGGTTCAAAATCTGGCTTGCTAGGACAACTTTGGTTCTTTCCTTTGATCTTCTTGATGGGGAAAAAACATGAAGTAAGGAAGCTTCCAAGTAGAGCTGTGCAAGACCTGTCTCTCCCCCATCAGGCTGGAGCATACCCCTCAGGTTACCACTTCTTGAACAAGGCAGTTTCTGCAACAATCTTTGGTTACCAGTCATCCAAACATTCTGGAATCAACAAAATCAAAGCATCCCACTATTATTCTAACTTATGTTTATTTTACTGCAATATTTGATGTTCAATTGGGGGACACACACTTGTTGGAATGTTTAAAAATAATTCAAGTATCTCACCAGAAAAATGTTCAATTCTTCTACTGTTCTCCCTTCTTTCTGAAAGTGAAATTCCAGGAAAATCTACCCAATTTCATAGAACTTCAATTTTAATGGAAATGGTTGAAATTTCTCCTTCCAGATGGATTTTCCATGTCCTGCAAAAAAAAATTGTCTAAAACTCTTCGGCATGAAACTCCAGAGGAATTGCACTAAGGCTGGAAGCATCATATTTCAGATCAGCATGTTTATTTAACACGTTTGACTTAGCCCTACATAACTGCTTAAAATTTCCTTCTAGTACATATATAAGAGAAGCAGCTCCAAAAAATATTATCTGAGAAGGTAATTCCTGCTTCAGCTAGAGTAAGAAGTTGTCTTTGCTGGTTAAGGGCTAGCAAATCCAGTTTATCTTTCTATATGCCCAGACTACTAGATCCCATCTGGAATTTTCAAAACTCATTATCTCTCTCCTCCATACCCATCCCCCTTTTCTTCCTTTTTACAGGCTGCATCTTGCTCATCTGTCTCTCTACTAAGAAAACCCACTAAAGCCACATTCCTACTAATACTATTCTTAGCTTTTTGTTTCCCCTGTAGGAGTCACAGTTCATGTTACCACAAAACAGACTTATAGAAATTGAATTGCCAAACCAAGCTGTAGCTTGAACCGAGTTCCCAACAAGTTGCATTTGATAGTTACCTTTGTTTAGCCAGGCTACATACTACAAAGTCTAATATCATGTTGGCCAACAGACACACAAAAATGGGAGCTGATGGGGAGCAGTGATGTTCAGAGCTCATGATAAAGCCATGTTAGAAGGGGTGAGATTCTAAACATTCAGTCCAGGTCAGACTCAAACCCCAATTAATTGCAGAAGAAACTCCTCCCCAGAATGCAAACTTCAGATTTTTTTCTTTCACTTCGCACAACCATTCCTGAGAATGAGCTGAGAAACCTTTTGCTGTGAAAAGCAAAGCAAGCTGTATAGAATCATAGAATCATAGAATCGTTAAGGTTGGAAAAGACCCTTAAGATCATTGAGTCCAACCGTTAACCTAACACTGCCAAATCCACCACTAAACCATGTCCCTAAGCACCACGTCTACCCTTCTTTTAAATACCTCCAGGGATGGGGAATCAACCACTTCCCTGGGCAGCCTGTTCCAATGCTTGACCACCCTTTCGGTGAAGAAGTTTTTCCTAATAGCCAACCTAAACTTCCCCTGGCGCAGCTTGAGGCCATTTCCTCTTGTCCCATCACTTGTTACTTGGGAGAAGAGACCGACCCCCACCTCCCTACAACCTCCTTTCAGGTAGTTGTAGAGAGCAATAAGGTCTCCCCTCAGCCTCCTCTTCTCCAGACTAAACCACCCCAGTTCCCTCAGCTGCTCCTCATAAGACGTTCTCCAGAGCCTTCACCAGCTTCATTTCTCTTCTTTGGACACACTCTACTACCTCAATGTCCTTCTTGTAGTGAGGGGCCCAAACCTGAACGCAGTACTCGAGGTGCGGCCTCACCAGTGCCGAGTACAGGGACACTATCACCTCCCTGGTCCTGCTGGCCACACTATTCCTGATACAAGCCAGGATGCCATTGGCCCTCTTGGCCACCTGAGCACACTGCTGGCTCATGTTCAGGCAGCTGTCAACCAACACCCCCTCTACCACCTGATGCTAAGCATACCAAGCAAGATAAATCTGAAGCCAGGTTATCTTCACTTTCAGTTTGCTCAGTGCAAAATGCTTTGAAATATTTGTGTTGTAGAATCGTAGAAGTATATAGCTCAAAGGGATTTGAAAAGCTATGTACTTCTTCCCACTGTCCCAAGGCAGAATCAGCGGCTCTGGTGTCATAACTGAGAGATGTTTCTCCCAATTATTCTTGAAGACTTGAATACTATTCCTACAGTTCACCATCATTAAAAGTTGAAGAAGAAAGTTTTTCCCATTTTCAAACCAGAAACTTCTTCACTGCTATTTGAAACTGCCATTCACTTACTCTGCGGCACTCCTGCAGCACCAAACCATTTCTCTCTTCCTTCCTCAGTCTCCCATTCTTTGGACTGAAAAGCCCTGTCTTTCATCATCAGATGTTATTTGCTGCATCCCTGAGGACTCTTATTGCTCTTTTGTGGACTTTTTCCAGTTTGTGCCCAGCTTCTCTGCCGTGGACACAGCTCTCAAGCTGGCCTGTCCAGTTGCAGGCTCAGTGCATCCTCCAACAGCTCGTACTGCTACCCCAATGGCATTTCCCCCCCCTTCCCTGCAACTGGAGGATAACATTGCCTCATGTTCACCCTGTACCTAACTACATCCCCCCAGATTCCTTTCTGCCAAACTCCTGCCCATTTAGCACTTCCTTACCTGTGCCCATTCATTTCATTACTTCTGGAAAAGCAGTCTTGGACTTGTCTTTACTGAGTTATGCCATCCTTTTTCAGACCAAATCTTTAATTCATTGCCATCCTTTAGAATTCAAATCCCTCCTGAGATGTGCTCACAGCACTCCCATGTTGGTGTCATCTACAAATTTAATAATTCATCTCTACTTTATGAAAATGCTGAGTAGTGGTGGACAAAAACCAACCTCAGCCTAACCTCTCACAACAGTCTTCCATTTTGATTCACCAGTTTTCCAGCCTCCATGTTTACTAGGGCAGGTTTATTGCTAATGAGTTCATCTACACCTCCCCTCAGATTATAAACCCCCAGTCCTGTCTTTCCTATCTACTTATGGTGAGAGAGTTAGAAATAAAGATATCACTAATGAGGGATGAGATTTTCTCAAACATAAGCCATCATACATAATTGGCGAGAGCTGCAAAGACCTGTGCCCAAGGAACTTGCCAACCCAAATGAAGAAGCCTCACATTAATCATAGAATCATAGAATGGTTTGGGTTGGAAAAGACCTCCAAAGATCATCTAGTCCAACCCCCCTGCAATTAGCAGGGACATCTACAACTAGATCAGGTTGCTCAGAGCCCTGTCCAACCTGACCTTGAATGTTTCCAGGGATGGGGCATCTACCACCTCTCTGGGCAACCTTTTCCAGTGTTTCACCACCCTCATCGTAAAAAATTTCTTCCTTATATCTAGTCTGAATCTACCCTCCTTTAGTTTAAAACCATTACCCCTTGTCCCATCACTACAGGCCCTACTAAAAAGTCTGCCCCCCTCTTTCTTAAGAGCTCCCTTTAAGTATTGAAAGGCTGCAATAAGGTCTCCCTGGAGCTTTCTCTTCTCCAGGCTGAACAACCCCAGCTCTTTCAGCCTTTCCTCATAGCAGAGGTGTTCCATCCCTCTGATCATTTTTGTGGCCCTCCTCTGGACCCTCTCCAACAGGTCCATGTCCTTCCTGTGCTGAGGACCCCAGAGCTGGATGCAGTACTCCAGGTGGGGGTCTCACCAGAGCAGAGTAGAGGGGCAGAATCACCTCCCTCGACCTGCTGGCCACGCTTCTTTTGATGCGGCCCAGGATACGGTTGGCTTTCTGGGCTGTGAGCGCACACTGCTGTCTCATGTCCAGCTTTTCATCCACCAGTACCCCCAAGTCCTTGTCTGCAGGGCTGCTCTCAATCCCTTCATCCCCCAGCCTGTATTGATACCAGGGGTTGCCCCAACCCAGGTGCAAGACCTTGCACTCAGCCTTGCTGAACATCATGGGCCTACTTCTCCAGCTTGACCAGGTCCCTCTGGATGGCATCCCATCCCTCAGGCGTGTCAACTGCACCTCTCAGCTTGGTGTCATCTGCAAATTTGCTGAGGGTGCACTCAATCCCACTGTCTATGTCGTTGATGAAGATATTAAACAGTACTGGTCCCAATATGGACCCCCGAGGGACACCAAAAAAAAGATCATTAGCCACTGCTTCAACTTTCAGGGCTTCAGCACATTTCATCTTTAACACTTTTAAGAAGTCAAGTGCTAAGGTACTCATGCAGTTCTTTCTTACAGCAAGTAACAGAGACAAAAATCAAGTAAGGGGAAAGGAAAAGGTCAAGAAAAGGTAAGATATCCCCTGATCACTGTAACAAAGTCTAGAGATTAGTCTTTAGGGAAATAGAGCTATTAGTGCTCTGCTGTTTGATATTTGCATTGTAAGTGGCATTTCTGATTTGGCTTGGGCTTTTGCATTGTGCCAGATGTTAAAGACCTGGCTCTCTCGCAACCGTTCCTCCCTAATTTAGCATTACAACAGCATTACAACAGCTTCTTTGCAAGGTTTATTCCCTGAAGCATTAAACACAATTAAAAGCATGAAAAAAATCAACATACATTTCTAGGATAATCTTTTGATATTTCCCCATTGTTTACCTTATCTCTGGCTTTTCCTCATACTATTATTTGTGTCTGTGTAAAATCTGACAATAACTATGTATTCAAGAGTGTCTTGAAGATCAATGCCTCTGCAGAGAATAATTGAAACTCTTTGCAAACTTCCCCTTGAAATGAAAACAATACAAAAGCTAAAGCTACAAATATCTGACATTTCTATGATTTTTTTTTTTTTTGGTCATAAGAGCAGATTCTTTCATGTCCCCTGGATGAGGTTTCTGGTCAGTAACAGGTCACAATACTGGCCAGGCTGGCTTCTGGCTGGTGCACAGGTGCCCCAAGCAGCTACTCCTCTGGCCACCGGGTGATCCAGAGAAGCTGCTCAGGCAAACTTGTCATGGTGTGGCCATGGGTAAACTGCCCCATTCCTTACTGTCAGCAGTGCAGCATTCACCTGTTTCCCACAGTCAAGACTGGGCCAGCAGACAAGGGAGTCAGTCTGTCCTTCTCATTTACCACCACACCACTGGTCTTTGCCCCAAAGGCCTTACAGTCTACTTTGAAGCAAGGCATGAAAGAGCATAAACAAACAGGAGAAGGACAAATGGAGATCAAAGGCAACCAGGGCAATGAAGTAATGATGCATGTCTGCCCTTGCCCAATTTAATGGTTACAAATAGTCTTAAAAATCAGCTGACCTTCCAACAGGTTCTGGGTTAATTATGCTGTGTGTGGTTTGGTTTTCCTATTTTTAATCAGATTTTTCTTTCCTCAGAGCTGTTCCAGCAGAAGTAATTGAGTGGAAACTGCCTGTAAAAGGCCAAAGCTTTTGACCTAGTTCAGAAAAGGAAGTTTGAAGAGCACGGGGGAATTCAAGGAAGGAGTGGAGAAATGAGTTGTTTAGGGTGCCCGACTGCCATCCCAAGGAAAGAGTGGAGCAAAGTCATGGAGGAGAGCAGATTAGGAGCCAGTGGTCTAAGATACTTGGAAATCTGGGGATACAAATCCAATCCCATTTTGCTGGGCAAGCAACACACTCTTGTGCCAGGGTTTCCCAGCTGCAAAAGGGGGGGGGGGGGGGCAGTATTGTCTTTTTCTACCAGAGGTAGAAAAATCTCTACCAGAGAGATTAAAGAGAGTGATGTCTTTGAATATGGCGGTCGACAGCACAGTACAAGAGTAAGAGCAGAAGCCTGGGGAAGAGGGCTAGCACCATGAATTTGTGAGCCTGCATGGAATTTGCAGGGAGTCCATAGAGCTGTGCAGAGAAACAGCTTCTAATAAATAACAAGCTGGAGACAAGGAAAGCTAGGAATTTAGAAAAGCCATAAGGTGACCCTGTTTGCTGTGACTCACCCTTTAATAAAATTAAGATTTAACCTTTTCTGTAGTTTCACGTGGATAAGTCACAACCATCTTTATATAGATTCAGCTCAGCAGATCTCTACTATAATTTCTTGCTGTGAAATCATATCTTATTCCAAACACTTCATTACTATGGCAGACAAATCACTGCTGTTACAGTACCTTTTTATGTATCATACGCACACCATTGCTTCTCTGCTCTGTTTACTATCCTTTTTCATTGTCTCCATCAAGCACAGAGTAACAAGAAACCCTACCAGTGTAATTTACTCTGCTCAGTATGGTATTTTGCTAAAATATTTTTCTTTCATATGATACCCCCAAAATAAATAAATACAAGAATATTACTATGGTTGAAAAATCAAGCTAGTTAGGTAATGTCAAATTGGCAGACATTCAGCAGCCTTCAATTACCCCCCTTGTACATATGCATTCTGGCATAGTCTTTAATTAACATGATCATACCATTTTTTTTTCCAGTGAAAACATGTCATTAAGTACTCAGAGGGAGTGAGGACCCAGTACAGAGCATTCTGCTTTCTCCTTAATGTTTAACAGGCTTATTTTCTATAATCCTCAAAATCCTGCTCTGAAGACAAACTAATTAATTTCTGCCTGTTTTTCTCCCATGCCACCACAGTACACAAGTGCTTCAGAAACAACATGTTAATTTCCATGGCAGCCTTGGGAGATGGGCAAGGGGTAAGGAGGTATGGGAGGTGATAAACTTCATCTTACAAGAAGCGAGCCAAAATTGTAAGCCTCAGTGGGGACCAGACTCAAAGACAGCACCCCTGTTCCCATCCCACCCCAGATCTGAGAAGCATAAATCACCCATCCCCAACCTGAAGCACAGTGCTGGGGTCTGTGGAGACGGCGTATGCTTTGGTCAGTGGCAGAGGCACTGGGACAGGCTGGTGCAAGCCCCAGGACATGCAGCCCTGCCGAGCCGCCCCGAAGGACACAGTGAGCTCAGGGAGCCCTGGGGGACAGTGTGCACCCGCAGGCAGCATTAAGGGGTGCACCAAGAAGACACAGAGTTTTAGCCATTGAGCTCTCGGAAGCTCCTACTCAGCCTGAATAAACCACATTTTTAAAAGCACATAATCTGGCCAAATTCAGGGAAATATCCTCAAAGCAATAGAAAGTGCATCCCAATAAAAAGGCTCAGCCCAGCCAGCTTTCTCGCCTGAAGTGTGCAGGCAAGTGGCTCGCTCTTACTGTTGCACGTAATTGAGAAAACCCTCCAAACGAAAGACTAAAAGTCTAGTTTAGAGAGCTGACATTGCTTTATTCTGCGCAGGGTGCTCGGTGGTAATTCCACAAATCAAGCACACCATCATACAAAACTACAGCATATTTATCAGGCTACATGATTAGTATAAACCCGCCTAAATTTACACTTATTGGTTAGTGATTAACATTTCATACACTATTGGTTTGCTGTATTTAAATTAGCCTCGCTTGCTATGTAAATTAGCATGCATGCTCCTTTCAGGTGTGGGGGGGCAAGTCTTTTTGGTCCTGAATTGAGTTGGTGGTCGCGATCTCCCCTCGCCGCATTTACCTTTCACCCAGTTACTGCAATTTTATCAGACTTCATGCTTCTCTGGCCACCATCCAATCTTTGGTGCCAAGGTGTTCCCTTTTATCGGCTTGTTAGCTCTTCTTCAAGATTAGAGCTGTTAGTTTTCCACAGTTCGTTACTTATACAAACACTTTCATATCTTTTAGCTCCCTCCCAAATTCCTTTCCCAAGGCACAAGTGGTTAGTAGCTTTGCTAATTGGAAAATTACTGTTTCTGCAGGACATCATTACCAGAGGAAACCATCCTCTGTGCAGTCCAGGATTTGTGCTCAAAAATGGCCAAGCTGTTTTGGCTGAAGTTTTCCAGCAAAATTAGCTTGACCCAGAGATCAGGCAAGGAAGTGCTCAACTCAGGGACTCACGCTTTATCAAAAGCTACAAAGTGACTGAAATCAGAATTTTACAATCAGAAGCACCAGATAACCATAATAATAAAATCTAATCCTCATAATAAGAAAAAAAGTAGCATGTCTGGCCATATCCAAAACTGAGATTGATTTTGACAGTCTGACAGCATAGTTTTAATTGCTGGTTATAGCACAGCACTTTTGTGTAGCCACATAATCAGTTAGCAGTGCTGCCAGCAGCTAAACACAGCCACGTTTGCACATCAGCTCAGGAAGATGGACTGAGGCGGTCTCGCGTGCTCTGGGTTGCAGATGGGCCAGTGTTGCTCTGGCCATCACCACCTCTGCTCAGGGCCACCTCCTGCCCTCACCAAAGTCCGGGGCACAGCCGCCAGGGTCGCATTAACATATATATCCATATGCACTGGAAAACCTTGTTACAAGCATACAGCTCAGGGCTATGTCCAGCACCAGGGGCTTTCTGATGAAGAAATCAACCCATATGAGTTTGAAGGACTCCACTTTAATCTTGACAGGTGAGTGGAGCAGTGTGGGTCTGCCTTGTCCAGCCAGTGGCAAAGTGCGGCCGTGAGGATGAAGGACCCTGGGCAGGATGCTCTTCCAGATAGCATGTTTTTAAACAGCACAGCCTGCCACAATCAGACCCTCTTGACACAGTGTGATTACTAAATAGCAGTAACAGTCAGAGACCCCAGAGCACATATCATTTTCTGAAGCACTGACATGAGTTTTTACCCAGCTACTGTGAATAGAACAGATATGACTAGGTCTGAAACACAACTGCTTAAAAAAAAAAAGTCAAAAAAATACATATCTGAAAAGCTGACAGGTCAGGCACATATAGTCAAGTGATCACCAGAGTTAGCTATACGTGGCAGATCTGTGCCATAGACCATGTGCTGCATGTGAAGCCCTCACTGCTGAACCTGAGAGGCCTTACACTGAAGAAAATTCAAAATCCTGCATCAAGTGACATTAATTCACTGCTACAACAGTCAAAGGCATCACAGTGCTGCACCACCACTGCCACTTTTTACTCTGATAGTCAAAGATTGGAAAGCCTCTGCAACGAACCTTCATATGCCTGTCTCAGAAGCCTTCGTGATCACCTTCTTTTACTTTAGTGGCAAAGTCACCTCTCTTTTGCAGCTCCTCACCAGGCAAAGAAGGGTGCCTTGAAGACATACTATACTTGCTCTCAAAGAGAGAGAGGTCAGTATAGGCTTCAAACAGTACCTCCTCCTTTCTTCCTGAAGCAGCTCTGAATCTGGGACACACCCTTCTCAAAGTCAATGGAAAATCAGACAGTCCCCAAAGTTAAGGATGTGCTTATATGATTTCCTGATTAGGGCTGGACTGAAAAATATGCTTAGATGCTTTTCTGAGTCAGAGCCAGAAACAATTCCCCCAATCCACCCCTTTTGCTTGAGACTCATCACAGCAGCAGATAGATGACAGTTTTCATTAAATCCTTGATATCAATGTGAGATTCAACACATCCTTAATTACAACACTCTGACTGGCATCTCCACAATATTTCCAAGGAGAATGCAAATTTTTAAGCTCTGCAGGAGCATACCACCCCACAGCAAACAGCTCTGGGACTAGCGCACAGCACAGTGTGAAACACAGGTAAGAAACTGTTCCACATTACAGCAAATACCAGCATGTTTTAATCTTCCTTTAAAACCAGCCAAATGAGAGACGTTCATTTGAAGGAATTAACATAACTAATTAGATTCAAATGCCAAGGCAATCTGTCTGCAATTCTTACCCCAATTTACTAGCTAACAGGTGACTGCTTGTGTTCTGAGCAAGCACAGATTCTTACAGAACGAAAATATGCAATTTTCTGAATATTCTCATGGTAAGCAATCATTTTAAATCTAAAGACAAAGTAGAGCCTTTCTTTAGAAAGATCTGTCTGCCAAACTCTCTGAACATATGCGCTTTTTAAGCGGGCTCAGACAAAATATTTTATATATATCGATCAAGTGACACCAATAGGCTCAGTAAAATCTTCTACCTTTGTTTTTTATGAGCTGAGAATAAAGTTACATTTTGGAGGAAAGGAGAGTAGAAAACCATGGCTACCAATATTTGAATGACAAAAACGTCTGAGTGAATTCCAGATGTCAGCCATGTGTTATGGTTTAATAGTTCAGTTCTGAGTCACAAGCACAAAAACCTGTTATGAAACACATATGCCTGCCCATGTGTGTGCGCACACACACCAGTGTGACCTACTTAAAGAAAAGTCATGTTTTTCGTGCACTTATGAAAGAAAAAAAAAAATTAGTTACCCAGCCGACGGTGAGAGTGCTCATCCTTCCTCCTCCGTCACAGTGCGGGTGTCCCCTGTATCACACCAGGAAGCACGAAAGCCTCAGCAGTCCAGCTGCTGTTGGATATGCTTCAAAAGCTTTTTGGGTAAGATGATGTTTTATACCTTCCAGCTTGGAGGTTTGGTCCATACCATTTCCATAAGTTAGCAGATTCTGACGAAACTGCCAGACAAAAGATAATGGCTGCTGGAGACATCAATTTTTCACTCATCCCTTCCTTCTGGAACTAGAATTGCCCACACCGTGCTCCCATGCGCTGCACTCCCATGTGCTGCAATCAGCCTGCTCAGAACCTGGACCAATTGGTCTCAGGGAATTTGCACAGCAGTGAAATCCATAATGAGTTACGGACACTTTGCCACCCCCAAGAAACTGTACCTGTTTACACCCCCAAACACCTTGTATGTTTTCTTGGCTGATTTCAAATGCACACTTGTATTTGGACACGCATGTGGCAAGTCTATGCACCTACGCAGCCACTCACACGTGCAAACCTGAGCCAGATAGGCCAGTATGTCAAGTGTACATATCAAGGTGCATGGTAACCATGTGCTACACATGTACAAATACACATTTTAATGAAAATTAGGCCTTTAAAGCTATGTTTAAAGAAGCTGTATTAGGACTCCATGAAAGGACAAGTGGGATAGTGGCAACGAATCGTCCCAAGCAGAATTACTTCAAAGGAGGTCACTTTGGTAGGCTCAAGAGGGGAAGAAAGATGAGCAAACTTCAGCGAGGGGAACCACAGCAACGTGCTCCTCAGCAGAGAAGCTGGCTGATATCTGCCTGTTCCTTGGGGTCTCCTGGCTGTACTCCTCAGCTGCTGGAGGATAGTCTTTAGATTAAAGAAAATGAAATTACACTGACGCTGTCTCTGTCATGGTCTTGAAAAGCAAAAGACCGACAGTGCTTGTTAAGTGTGCCAACAATGCACCAGAGGTTTCACTCTGCCCCAGGGGTGCCTGGAAAGAGGACGACCCTCTGCTTGGGAACTCACAGGAGGTTTTTATATTTCTTCTGAAGTTCCCTCCACTTTAAAGTGCAGGCTTGGGGGGTAGGGAAGGAGGGATGCTAAAGCACACTGAAAAAAATCCAAAACAACCACCAAACACATTTACACTCCAGTCTTTGCAAATTAAGATTTCACATGGAAATTTGGACAGGTCCAGTGTTACCAGATCTGGCAATGGCAACCCACTGCCCTATATAGTTGACCCTTATTTATCTTACTGTGGTTTCCACTTAGCCAACTCCCGCGGCAGTGAGGATTTCAGGCTCTGTGTCACTGAGAAGCAGTAGTTGGCTCTCTGCTGTGGCAGGAGTGGGGAGGAACGAGCCCCTGGTGCACCCCAGGCCCTTGCTCAGGAGGGAAACCTCTGCCCACTTGCTCTGCGCACCGGCCATCGCGGCGGCTGCACGCTTGGGGGCAGGCATGCATTGCCAATGACACCTTGTCACAGATATACTGCTTAGCTTCTGCATGCAAATGGACATGCAGCATACAGAGAACACCAGATTCTTGTGACAATGCCAGCACAGCCCTAAACAGCTCGCAATGCAAGCAGCGAGCAAGGCATTTTCAGGTTGCCCTCTTTTAAAGCATTATAAATATTGCATATAAACCTGGCCCTAATTTTGACAACTCCTGGAGAAACTCCTGAAATAAAAGCCTCTCCCTGAGCTGCTTCTGTTTGTAGTAGCTACAGTAGGAAAGCATGCCTGAACGACAGGGGCACAAGGAGCTTGGCTCCTTGGCTTCTCCCGGTAGAAGGCCAGGTCATGCTATGAGGTTCACAGACATACATCACAGGACAACAGCATTCACATGATTTTTTTATCTGCAGTAAGACTCAATGGGAAATAAGGCTGATGGGAGTGAAGCGGAGAGGGCATGAGCAGGCACTGGAGCAGGGAGAAGGCAGCACGTGGAAAAAGACAGAGCTAGTTTAAAAAACTAGATTAAAAAGGACAGAAATGCCACATGAGGGGATCATCACAACTTGGTGAAGGCAGACAGCTGCCCCAGTGGGCTGAGAAGTGTGGGTGTCAGGGGGCCACTTCCCCGAGCATGCACAGGGTGGCCCGCAGGGACAGTGGACATTGGGGGTTTCTTTAGCCACAGCAAAATAAGCCCTCTGGAGAGATGAGGCTGGATGCACACCCCACCAGCCACACCAATGCAGGGTGAAGCTGCTCTGCAACACACCAGCACCCCCTGGGAGCAATTTTGGGGAGGGGGGGTCATTTGTAAGGAGCCTCTTGACAATGCAGCCTGGCAAAATGCGCATCGAGCTCCAGCAGTTTTTGTTGGATTTTTTTTGATAATTATTTTTCATAAAAGCCTACCCGCTTCAGAAATATTGTCATGGAAATAAAATAAAATATGCTGTAGCGTGCTATTCTCTGAAGGCTGCTGCCAAAGCCATGTTAGAATAGCTCCATCTCGTGGAAATCAGCAGCCTAAGTGGGGGCAAACAATAACGAACGGGAAGAAAAGCTGTAGGAAAATGTTGGCACTGTGCTCTTCAGATGCATGTGCCAGCTGTGGCTTTGGTTCCCATCTGCAGGGATTTTGCTAGTCCCTTCCCTCCTGGAGTTTCACTCCAAGCTGCAGGTTTGAATAAAACGAAAAAATCTTTGCACAAAGCCAACAGAAACAGTATATTTTTATCTGACTTTTGACACATAACTGTAATATTTACACGGTTACTGTATGATTGCGCTCAGAGCTCATGGAAAGGTTTGGGGCTTGGGTGGTGGCTTCAAGCTCTGCCACACAGAGCTCCACTTCAGACCATCTCCAAAAGAGACTCCTTTTCTCTCTGTCACTCCCTGCCTCCAGTTAATTTACAGCTGTGTTCTGTACCTTGATCAGCATTTCTTTCTCATCTACATCATCTAGTTTCCCCTTCTCGTTTTGCAGCTTGTTTCAGGAGTATCTGTCTGTACCCCTCTGTGTGTGTGCTCATAAATCAGAGAGAACATCTGTATTGCAGAGCTCAAACACATTCCTGTCTTTGAAAGCGTTTCCAGTTTAGATAAGCAATGTTTTAAATAATGAATATGAAGCAAGTACACAGCATTAAATCCATGGGTTACATTTTAAAATAATAATTACTCCTTCTTTTCTAATGTACAGTTGGATTTATTCTCCTGTGTATCTGTACTCTGAGTTTTACCCTTTACGTTTGATAACAGAGTTTATCTATCTTGCAAGTCTGTCTAATCCATGTCCTGGAGGACAGGGGAGATGAGAAGTGGATTTTAGCATCAAGGACATATCCTTTTGGTTTTGCACTGTTACCACCACGTAGAACCATCTAAGAAAATACAAAATCTTTCAGGCTTAAGAGGTCTGACAAAAATCCCATGACCTGCATAAGACATCAGCAAGCCACCAGTGTAGACTACTGAACACAGATGCAAGAATCTCCTTGGGTGAAACCACTCAGCTGTAAGGTACACAAACATATAAATAATGCTAAGATGATGAATTACCCCTTGGACTTCAGGGGAGCTCTGCATTGCTTTGCCATGCTCAGGGTATCCCAGAGTGCCTTAGCAAACAGCACCTGCTCAGCATGTAGGCATGAGAGCTGGAGGTCACTCCCACGAGATGCCAGCAGAAAGGCACAGCAGTGTACACTGCAGAAATCCCATACCTCTGGCTGCAATGAGGTCCAGGCTGATGGCAGTCTAGAAATGGGACCTAGAAAAGAAAGGCCATGGAAAATGCTATTAACTGAAAATCTAGATACAGTCATGGTTAAAGGAAGGGTCCCCAGAGTAACTGGCCAGATTTTCCTCTGGCAGTGGGTAACCCACTAAATCTGTTACAAACTCCAGCTCCTTCCCCTTCCCTTTGTCCCTTTGTCTCTGAACGAGAACCTCCCCGAGCCCCTGCCTGCTCCGCACTGCTGGGCATCACTCCTCCACGCCAGATAATGCAGCATTTGGTCCAGTAGCAAACCACACATTGCTGTATGTGCTGGTTAGGCAGCTGAAAACCAGAAGAGACAAGTGGTAAAACTAAGTAAAAGGATAATTTGGTAGGCGAATTTCAGAAATCTCATCTGGAAACAGGCATTTCACTTTCTGCCATTGTTCACCCCACCATCCTCCTCCAAAGAGTTATTTCTATTCACGTCTAAAAAAGACCATCTATACAGTACTATTGCCCCTCCCAGCCTGTATCATTTAATCAGGTCAGGCAAACCCTGGCCAGGGCAGGCTTACCGCTCACAAACAGCAGCATATTGAAAGACACTGCTATTTCTGTCACACCAGCACAATGACAACACGTAGGTACTTCAGGAACTGCCTCTGTTTATTAAAATGTAGGGCCAGTGCCCAACCCCTTCTGTTTCTTTAAGACCGACTCTTCTGATATACATCCCATGGAGTGCTGCAGATGGAAAGAAACCTGTCTCTGCCCCGGGCAGCTGTGCTGGTTTTGGCTGGGATAGAGTTCATTTTCTTCATAGTAGCTAGTATGGGGCTATGTTTTGGATTTGTGCTGAAAACAGTGTTGACTGATTGATAATATAGGGATGTTTTCATTATTGCTGAGCAATGCTTACAGAGTCAAGGCCTTTTCTGCTTCTCACACCACCCCACCAGTGAGTAGGCTGGGGGTGCACAAGAAGTTGGGAGGGGACACAACTGGGACAGCTGACCCCAACTGACCAAAGGGATATTCCATACCATATGACATCATGCTCAGCATATAGTGCTGGGAGAAGAAGGAAGGGGGGGATGTTTGGAGTGATGGTGTTTGTCTTCCCAAGTAACCATTATGCATGATGGAGCCCTGCTTTCCTGGAGATGGCTGAACGCCTGCCTGCTGATGGGAAATAGTGAATGAATTCCTTATTTTGCTTTGCTTGTGCACACAACTTTTGCTTTACCTATTAAACTGTTTTTTATCTCAACCCATGAGTTTTCTCACTTTTACTCTTCTGATTCTCTCCCCCATCCCACCAGGAGGGAGTGAGCGAGTCGCTGTGTGGGGCCTAGTTGCTGGCTGGGATTAAACCATGACAGCAGCACAGCTTAAATCAGCATGGCAGCATGACAAACTACAATTCACACAACTACTGGGAACACTTCTTTAAACATGCTTTTGTCTCCACGAGCTGGAAATGATGGCCCTGACCAACAGCCACTGGAGCCGAATGCTCAGCAAAGCAACGCAGTGGAGGGAACAGGGGCTGCAGCTCCAACAGCCCATGGATGCTGTGGAGGATGTTATGCAGAGGAAAGGGTCAATTGTTCTGAATAGTCAAAAACAAAATAAGGAACGAAGTTAAATTAGAGCAAGGAAAATATAACTACACCAAGCAGAAAAAACCTATAATTGACTGCAAGTGTGATTAGGCAATGGGCCCTGGTGCCAGAAGAAGCACTGACTATTGGCCGACACCATCCTGGTGAGACTTCGTCATCATTGCCTGTTGGAGGATGGAGCTTGGCCACGGGAACAAGATGCGCAACTTGCTGGTAACCCCTTCCTTTTGGGGCTAGGGAGATTAGCTGCCCCAGGCCCTCCCCGTTACAGGACAAATAGTGGGGTGGTTGTTCAGCTGCTCCCAGCTGCCCCAAGAGAGCCCAAAACCACCAGGGTAGAGTCTCTTGAGCATTTCACTTTTTAAAAAAATTTATTGCAAAAAGGAAGAGAATGCTATTGCTCGTTTATGGCTTTAATATCAAAGCAATTGATATTTTGGAGGGATAGCAATATGTGAAGAATTAATACAAAGCCAAGCCACAGTGCAAAGCTCTGGTGTGCTTTCTCTGATGGCAATGAAACCTTGCTGAAGACTGTGTTGCTGAGCAAAATCACTTTCAAATGACTAATCACCGATCTGCAGACAGTTACCCCTGGCAATACTGTAGGACATTCATCCAACAATCTTTCAGAGAGCTGAGGAGTAAACCAGGCTGTTTCTGACCTGGGTCTGACAAACTCATCAAGTCTAAAAATTTGGCAAATTGTTCTCTTTGCATGTACCTTTGCAAAGAGGGACTAGGTATTTGGTGCATATAAAAAAAAAAAAATACGTGAAAGCAGGTGTTAGAGTGGGCAGGATTTCTGGAGCAACTATCTGATGGAAGAAGTGACTCAGGGCTCCAGGTCATTGGTATCTACTGAGGCCAGCAGGTGGATGAGGCACAGCTCCAGCAAGGACCGCCATGGGATCACCCTGCACTTGCAGGACAGCTCGCCTCATTTTCACATCGTTAGTCCGGCTGGGTGGTAAGAACTTCCCCTTTCAAAACCATCTGATAGAAACAGCTCATTAGCAGCATCCAACCACAGCTCCCAGCAGCCACACTGAGAACAAAACCCTGAATTTTAGCAGTGAAGTCTGTCTGTTCTCCCCTCAGCAAACCAGATCAATCAAGGATTCAATAAAGGAAATATCGCTGGCAATAAAGGAAAGATCGCTGCGAGGACAGGGACTTCAGAGCCACATGGAAGGAACCAACATTGCCCTGTGGCAAAATATATTTTGGGCATCAATATATTCCCAACTGGAGCTGCATGTTTTTTACCTTGTTACCTCACATGCAGTAGTACCCAGCATAGGATATTACTCGGCAGCTGCATGGATGCTCGTCAGGCAAAGACCATCGGTGCAAAATGGGCAGATAGGAATTTGTTAATATGAATGGGGGAGAAAAAGGAAAGAAACCCAAGAAGTGAATTGGAGCAATCAAAAGCACACAGAGACACATCATTTCAGGTTCCAAGCCATATGGTTGAACACAGCCAAGGTACTCACAACCTACTTTTTTTTTTCCTCGTTATGGCAGTTTTGGGTATTTCTCATTATTCTCACCCACACTGATCAGAGGTGCAGCCTGCTGTGTTTCAGTACTCTCAAAACCCCCAGGTGGAGGAGAGGTGGCTTTCACCTGCCCACACAGTCTCACCAGTGGCCACCCTGCACCAAAGGTTCATGGAAACCCTCTCAGCCAGGACACAGCTTGGGACACTTTCAACCCACCTCGGGCACAGCTATGGTGCCTGGGTCATGTGTCCTCCTTACCAGCATTTCTTACTTTAAATTGGGGGAGAGATTTCTTTCCTCTCTTCCTGGAGCTTTATATACAGCAATTAACGTCACTTAGCAACAGGACTTCCTTTTAAGATGCTCTTTTGTCATTTCAAAGCCTCTGTGCCAAAAGTTCTTTAAATAGCCTGAACACACACCAGCTCCCTCAGTTTGGCCCTTTTTCTTTATCTCTACCCAGTTTCCTCCCATTGCAAGGTTAATATCTGCTGCTAGCCAAAGCAAACCAAACCCAACAAAAATGTGACTCCCGGGGATTGGTCCAGCCTCTCCATGCAAGGGCTGGGAAGCTCCTTTTCCCCGAAACCATGCCAAGCTACACCCAATAGAGACAAGCTGAGGAAAGGAGAAGCTTGGGACGGTTTTAATTCTGATTTTTTTTGCTTGCTAGTCAAGTTGGATTTACTGATGCAACCAGATTTCTCACTTGTCAGTCTAAAATCTAGCGTGAAAGACTTGCACAGCCCAGCTTGTCAGATTCTGTCTGTATCATCGGGAGGGCAAAACAACAGCTTGTTACTAATCATTGAAATCTGCATTTTATGTTGGCTTGATATTACTGTTACAGTCCATGGGGAGCAAGAATACTGGCTATTTTGCCTGCTTAGCAGGGAACAGAGGCTGTATTTTTGAAATAGGAAAAAGTCTTACAGCTGTTTCACAGCGTAACATGGGCCTCCAGCACCGAGATCCTCAAAACATCTTCTGAGTTTTTGAAAAACCACAAGCTATTCAAGGAGGATAACACAACAACAGTAGTTATACAGAAACAGTATCTCCAGGAAGAGCATAGGAGTCATCCCCCTTTGCAGATGAAACACGGATGTACAAGACATCAGTAATTAATCAGTCGCTAATTCCTGTCAGCAATTTCCTTCCCGCATAGCGCCTTTCTCCTAACTATTTTTGGTTTGTGTTTGGTAGGAGGACTTCAAGTGGCTTCGCCATGGCCAACCCCAGCTTCCTGGCTGACGCGCAGAGTGCAGGCTGCAGATGTGGGAGCCAGGAAGCCTGGCATTCCCATGGCCTCTAGCAAGCTGTGATCATTAGCTGAAAGTTTGTTCATCTTGCCTACTAAAAAAATAGTATCAATGTGCCCCCCACCCCCCAAGCCCATGGGTTCCAGGACCTAGCACAGCAGCAGTGCCCCATCTGAGCACCTCTGTTGGCACACGGTACCCATTTGCCACGAATCCTTTTGAAAGCTGCCTCAAATAAAATCCATGTGAGAACAAACCACCCATGGAGAGGGCAGCCAGGGGAGCACTCACTTTATTCATTTGGTATATTTCTATACAAAGTGCTCACGTCGTGTCCCTGGTCACGCTCGCTCTCTTTTTCAAGAGGCATCTAAGTCACTACCTGTGCAGATGGTTTGCTCAAGTCATGGAAATGCCAGATTGAAGTTGCGGTGTGCTTGCAGCATTAACCTTAACCATCAATGCCAGAGGACAGAAGTGGGTGGTTTGGTCCCCTGCCAAGGAGCAGTGGCAAAGCAGAGGAAGAGAAATCCCTGCGGTGGGGGGATGCTGCAGCCCAGCCCCCAGTTGCAAGAAACGTGCACTGGAGGGGCTGGCGCCCAGCTGGGAAGGGCGTCACAGGTGCAGTCCTGCAGCCTCTGTCCCCACCACCCCCAAGGGCAGGTGAAGGGATGTTGCTCATATGCGCAGAGAGTACGGGCTGGAGAGCACATCTGGCTTCTGTCTCCTGCCCTCGTTTAGGGTTTGAAAAGATCAATTGCTGCAGCACAAAGCAGAGGGGTTTCACATAAAGTCTGGTAAATTCTGACATTTTTTATGGCAGCTTTTTCTCCCTGCAGCTGATTTATGCTCTTGCTGCATCATCTTGTTTTATGCTTTTCCTCACAGCACAGGCTGAGTGTGCAGCACCTCCTGCACCCGCAGCAGAGCCCACGCAGGTTTTCCTGCTGGAAAATGCCAGTTTGTGGCAGAACAAGGCAGGTGGTGCTCCCTGGCTGCCATGTCTCCACTTGGGGCATCACGCAGCTGCAGTGGGAGAGCAGTCACAGCCCAAATCCCACTGCCTCAAGGCAAACCCCGGTCCGGGTTCTTAACATCCAGCATTTAAAGCAATCATTTGGGTTTCTCTCTCTTGTTTGTGGTATCAAAGAAAATGCCAAACAAGGAAAATCCTTAAATCTGTGCTTGAAGGAAAAGACTGAAAATTATTTTAATCTTTTGATCTTGTATAGACAAGTATTTTGGAAGCTCTGCTGTATTGGGTTGCCAATCCCTTCTTCTTCTGAGCTATGGAAGACCCAGAGAATGACACGATTCACCTCTTAAATAAGAGAGAATTAACATCTTATAGGAATTTTGAAGGTGCTAAAGTCTGTTTAAAATATATACAACTCATTACTTTTTTTTTTTTTATTATTTCTTGGATTGATCCCCACTTACCCCTACACTCATTACACATTTTTTTCCACAGCCTCCCTGGAAGAGGAGCAATTTCCCAGGTTCATCCCACCTGTGGCACTCCTTAGGGGCCAGGCTTTTTGGAAGTGATGTGCTCAGCGCTCTGACTGGGAGCCCTTCCCGACACAAGGGCCAGGCCGGGCCAGGCCAGATGTAGGGTTAGCTGTGCAGATTTAACACCAGACAGGATATCCCCCTCGACCTGACCAGCCATCCTCCTGCCTGGGAGGAGAGGCTCCTACAGGACCCAGGATCCCACCTTTCTGCAGCGGGGGTGGGTATTGGCATCCCGTGACTTCATCATCATGCCAAAGGCACGCACCGACGATGCCCACATCCGTGCCACTCAGCCAGGCTGAGGAACATACCAGCACTTCACTGTCATGGTCACTGCTAGAACTGACACCGTGTCAGTGGTTTTTAAGTGGGGGGAGGGCCACCATTCGTGGGCATATGCTATGGATGACTCACCTGCATTTTGGTGAGCCTCATGAGCTGTTCCTCCTGTCTAGCTCAGAAATCAGGTTAAAATGGAGAAATTCAGGGGGATGTACAGTCCTTTCCAGGGGACTTTTTTATTGCAGGGGCAGTGCATCTTGTTTGTGGGGTGGCACAGTGCTGGAGCAATTTGTTTGCCCCCCCCCCAGCAGCATTCACCACCTCACGAATGCTCATCAACAAGCACTGTTGCACTAAAGCCAATTATTACCACTGGTGTTCACACATTCTTAAATTTCCCATCAGAGCAGGAAGAGTTTTGGTTAAGTACATAGAAAGTAAAATTATGAACAGAAAAATACTTGTGAGGGGACCCCTGTGGTGTTACAGCCCTCCCTGAATGCAGTGATGGAGAAAGGATCCACCAAGCACTTAGGAACAGCAAACACCATCATTATTATAAAAAGAAAACATGCAGAAAAGGAGCGTGCTCTGTTTAACCAGGGAGGTGAATCAGTCTGCAACATCCCCGGGTGCTGTGGCCATGGTCGCAGAGGGGCTGTAGCCTGGGAAAGCCCTCGCAGCAAAGCCTCCTCCCAGCACGAAACTCCCTCCCATCCGGTGCTGTCTCCTGCTGACTACTGCCATAAACTCTCACCCCTCCCCTTTTGCTTCTTTAGGAGCACAAAGAGCTAAATTAATCAGATAGGCACACATAATGAATAATTCAGACACCTCTAATCATTAGTCATTTTTACTAAGCTCAGCGATTGCTTGTGCACATAGATGAGAAGAGGCACTTCAGTCATCCGATACCAATTTCATAATGAATTCTTCATTACCTAAAATTGAGGCAGGCCCTGGAATTCATTATTTGCATCATAAAGCTTCCCGTTTCCTCAAATACCCCCTCCCCTAAAAAAAAAAATCTCTGGAATTATTTCTACCCTGTTGTCACATGTAAATTCCATGACACATAATAACATACTTGCACTGCAGGAAGAGGCAGGATTAGTTTCAGTTGATATCCCCTCCTAATTTAAGGGACTTTTCTTCCAAAACAACACATTAATCTTAAATTCGAGGTTTCTGGTACATGTGGTTTGAAGAAGCATCTGTGCTGCTAGGGCTCATAGCCTGCCAGAAACAAGACATAGGGTGCAAGTGTGAGTCCAAGCTGCTGCCAGTCAGGAAAGCGCAGCAGGGAGGATGGGGACATGCAGAGCCTTAGCCTTTAAGCATTAGCATGAAAAATGGAAAATAAAAAAGGAGCAAACATCCCAAACAACAAATTCCTCTGAAGTTTTTGCTACCAGCTGCAGGGGGAGCAGGATTTCCAGCAAATGCGGAGCTGGCTGATGCTCTCCAGATGGCGTCTGGATTGCTTGAAGCTTGACTGATTGAGTTACCAGGGCTGCGATCAGCTCCGTGGTTCAACCTGCCCAGTCTTTCCCCATCATGCCGGGGCACATTTGCTGAGTCCAGTATGTTTTCATCATGCCTTTCTCTACTAGGTGATGAAGAAAGAGGGCCAGTTAAACCTGCTGAAAACAAAGTTATCAAGCTAACAACTTAGCCATTTAAAAAAAAAAAGGAAAAAATAGGCAGGTCCAGCTGGCTGGCTAGAGCCAGCACTCAGTGCCGTCCCAGGCAGTGAGGACCAGACACTCCTGTTTTGCTGGCACGGGATCCCCTCCCGCCTGCAGGTGCATGTGCCCATCTTAGAGATGGTTAGAAATATTGTTCCCCTCCAAAAAACTGATCGTTACCTGTAGTCTAAATACAAGAGGAAAATAGTTCATTTTTAGATTGAACTATTTCTTTTCAGCTTTGCGGTTTCAGTCCGAAGCTACTGTTTTGCTCACACTGAGCCTGGGAGGTTCAGTGAGCATGTTTTTCCTTACGATCTGCTTTCTAGCCAGCTCGCCCAGTTTGTCTAACCTTTGCTGCTCTATCTATCTCCCTTTCATTAAGGGAAGGTAGCACAAGATCATCCATTTTAACAACCTGCCTCACTTTGTAATGGCTTATGATTGATACCTTTTGATTTTCACAACAGCCTGCGTTAGCTGCAAAGTGTCTAGTGCTGCAGAGATGATGTGCACAGAGGTGAGTGAC
This sequence comes from Platalea leucorodia, assembly GCF_965183815.1. Classification (NCBI taxonomy): domain Eukaryota; kingdom Metazoa; phylum Chordata; class Aves; order Pelecaniformes; family Threskiornithidae; genus Platalea; species Platalea leucorodia. Next base: position 11,490,442 of record NC_138859.1, on the reverse strand, counting down.
AGTTGCTGGTCTCTCTCGAGATACAGGAGCCGCGTACATAGAGGATTGGTCTCTGGTGAATACTTGAATACTTGCCTGCTGATGTCCGACTGTTTTCAATTGACGAGGGTTTTCTCTCAGGAAATCTGAAGGCCTTTATAGGAGAAATAAGGCGGGTGTGTCTTGAGATGTGCTCAGGAACATTGGTCACTGTCCCTCCTCCTCATACCCGCACATCCGTGCACCCTCATGCTCTCTCCTGCTGCTGCCTGGGGACTTTGGGAGCCCATCAAACCAGCACCACGCTTCACCTCCCAGAGAGCTCAAAGGACAATAAAATTTCACAGAGGTGTTTAGCAGATATCAGAGCTAGAAAGAGGACAGATCTAAGGAATTTTGTCTCTTATGCTGTGCTCTCCATACAGGAATTTGTACATGGTGGTGGGATGATGGTGTGACTATTTGCCATTTGGTTGATGTGCAATACCACATGAGAATAGTAAGAAAGTACCAGGGTTTTTCCAGGGGCAGGGGAAAAGGCTGACCCATAAGATTTTTATTTTATTTTATTTTATTTTATTTTATTTTATTTTATTTTATTTTATTGAAGTGGAAGACAAGGAAAAAAAGGCAAGGATTTTGATTCAAGGAAGAAGCACCATGGAAACCCAGTCCCACGCAGCACACAGCTGGGGCCAATAGCAAATTCCTCACTGAATTAAATGTACAAATCCCTGACTGCTCTGAGATGTACAACAGGATCCCCCAGGTGATGGTTGTTCCTCAGTTCCCCATGAGAGCCACTCCATGCCCCGAAGCGTAAGAAGAGAGCTCACTTGCTATTTTATTTGAATGGTAAAACATAGGCACTGTTCTCATTTATAGTGACTGCTAAACATTTTTTATGTCTGAACTGCACATTGTGGCAGTCAACTCCACAGGTTCTTCTTTGCTTATCAGTATTGAAAGCATTGGCTTTTCTAAGTCTATATTTTGCCATTTCTATAGTTACCAGCACTCTACTATTTAGGTGCTTCTAGGCTAGAACCAAGTCCCTGTGCTACAGCCACGTATTATCATGACAGGTACCAGGCTGACTTGCTGTCCCCCACATCATTATGCCAAGTGCCCACATGCAGGGCAGCTCAGCCGTGGGCAGTACTGGCATGTCCTTCCCTGCTGGTGCCGGACCTGGTGCCATCCCCCCTGTGCTGAGCTCCAGCCAGGCCCCAACGTGCCAAGGGGGGAGTGGAACCGCAGAGGAGCCATACTCACAACTCACATGGGGCATTTTGTTGCTGACAGTCCCTTTCTACTGCCTCCCAGCTCCCGCCACACCACTGCCGGCATCTCTCTGCCTCGCCTGCTGGGCTGCACTGCCTGCTCCCCCTGCACTCCCCAGCACCCTTTGGTTACAGGATTTGCGCGTAAAGGAAAGGAAGAAAGCATTCACCGTATCCAGCTTGTGGCTTGCAACAAATACTTCTCTTCCCTCTCCAGCGAGGCTACCAAGTGCCTCCGCTACCTGCCTGCATCTCCTAAGCCACATACAGGCAGAGACGTGGTTTGGTCTGAAACACTCATGGTCCCACGTGGCCAGAAAGACCCAAACCCTGTGAATTGTTCCCCAGGATCCATGCGCATGCACCTCAACAAAACCCTGGCGGGCCGTGTGCTCCCACCCCACAGGGCACACACCTGCATTGTCCCCTGCTCATCACAGACTCTAGGCTCAAGTGCATTTCTCACTGGACATCCCATGGCCTGTGCTTGCTTTCCTCGGGCTAATAGAATAGCTTTGAATCTAATTAAAACATGGAGTGATCTAGGCATGAAGCATGGCTCCAGCTGCTATTTCAGTCAAAAGACTATATGCTTCTCATTAAGTGCTGTAAAGGTCCAAAAGTTTGCAGGGTGTATGTTGTGTCACTGGTGCGGGTAATTTAAATAGCGCTTCTCTTAGCTAGGAGATAGCCATGCACAGGACCCCTGTGGTCAGATTGGCCAACTGTGCAATATGTGTGTTTACTACCTTGCAAGCAGAACGTCTCAGAGCTTCCTGGCAGGATATTGCCAAAGCTGTGGCTCCCACGTGGCCTTGGGGACCCCATCCCTCTCAGGCTGGCCTCATAACCACCCAGGGCAGGCCCTCTCCTTGCCCTTTCTTTGGGAGCAGGGCTGGGCAAGGAGGAGGGTGGCATTGCGCTGGCTGTGCCCACGCTCCTCATCATGGCTCAGCAGTCGGGGCGACTGTGATGCTCTGAGCATTTCCTCTGCCTTGAGCAGCCACAGCAGGCTATTCCAGGGTGGCATTTTCCTGCATGTGATAGTCCCAGGCTCTGGCTGACTTTCATGCCATCACCAGGCAAAGGCAGGTCAGGCATGTTTAATCAACTTCCCTGGTATCCACAGAGTAAACTTCTCTACATAATAGATCAATTTATTTTCACTGAAACTGAAAAGCCTTCATAGAAATTTTGAAGTCTTGGTGTATCAGATATGATCTTTGTCTAGCTTGAGCTAAACATTCACGCCATCCTCTTGCTGTAGAGTGTAACCGCAGTTCAGATCCAATTAATTTGGACATGTTCCTTCTAGAAATATTCCCAGACTGACTCTTTTTCACCTTTTGTCTGCAAGGTTTTCATAAGACTTGTCTTAGAATAAGCTTTGTTACAAGACTCATGAAATTCAGAATTTAAAACTACCTTGTGGGGATTCTTTCTTAGGGATTAATAATTCATCCAGAACAGTAAACAATCCTCATATGTGCTAACTTCGATAAGAAAGTACTACAGATGAGACACATTTCAAATTAGTACAAGAGAGATTCAAGGCATTTGTTTTAAAAACACACTCCACAAAACCCCAGGGCTGTGCACTGCAAGCCTATGCTAAGGTTTCCTAGGGTTCTGGCTGCTATGTTTTTAAATAATTCAAAATTCTGTTTGTTTTTTTAAAGTACCATAGTTTCCTATTTATATTCACAATACATACCTCTTGCAGTTTCATTATATATTTTCCACAGATTACAGTAAATAAAAGCTATAGCTGTGAAGGTTTAGGACTGAGGGAGATTCCTGAAAAACTACCTGTCACAACTGAAATCCTCGACTTCAGCTTCAATGTGCTCCCTTCCCTCCAGAATTCAACCTTCTCTGAGCTGAAGTCTCTCTCTACTTGGACTTAACAAGGTATGGGAGAGCATCCTCACTTTTGCACATCATGTTGGTCAAACCCCCTGCTCCTGCCCAGAGCTGGAGGCTTCTGGAGCACACCAGAGCAGCATCTCCCTGCCTTCACAGGGAAACCACCAGTACACTTGCAGACAACTGGTGAAGTATTTTGCTAAGCAGAGATTGATACGCTTGGGCAATATCTAGTTTTCTCCTCCAGTGACAACCATTTGTGGGACAGTGGGTGAAATATGCATTTTCCAAATATTACTGCTAAGACCAGCAAAGCTGCTAGAGCAATTTTTATTCAGTTTTCTATAAAAATATTGTTCCCTAAAACCTAGGGAAAGACATGTTTGGTCCTTGTAAGTGCCCAACTTTTTCTATAGGAGAAGAGATTTTCATTTTATTAAGCTGGACACTAAAAGACTCATGTCTCCCTAACTTCCGCAAATGCCTCCTCACATCCATCATTTCAGGGCAGGTTTTTCTGCTGTAATACAGCTTCTCACCAGGACCCTGTATTTAAATGTGACCTTATAAATATCAGGCAAGCATCACTGGAAAAGACATACACTTTTATCCTGGTGAAGGCAACTGATCATGAGGGTTTTTTTCAGATATGAAGTGCAGTTTGGGTTATCACATATATCAGGAGAGTTTTACGAGACAGGCCACTGATGCTGGTTTCTGTTGCTTTCTCAAGGTGTCAGATCAACTGGGTGTATGAAGGCGCCTTTCACAACAACAGGCAGCTGAAGACAATTGTGCTGACCGGAAATCTGCTCATGTTTCTGTCTGACACAGCATTTGCTGGCCCTCAGTCCCTGAAGCAGCTTGTCTTAATGCAGACAGGAATAACCAGTATATCCTTTATTCCAATGACAAATCTGGACAGCTTGAATACCCTCATCTTGGGCAGCAACCACATCTCTTCACTGCAGCTCCCTCCCAACTTTCCAACTCAAAACCTCAAATACCTTGACTTTCAAATGAACATAAGAGCAATCACCAGCATTCTGCAGAAGACCAGCAATATAACTCTCATCTTTAAAGGCAACAATATTTTATACATTGAACCTGGAGCTTTCCAGTCCCATTTCTACAGTTTGGACTTTGGGGGTTGCACTGACATCCCTGGAGTCCTTGCAGGGATACAGAACTCCACAGCCCAGACCCTTTGGTTGGGAACATTTCATGGTGTGGAAAAAGAGCCCTACATAAGCCCGAATGTTTCACAAGGCCTCTGTAATATCTCTGTCAAGGATCTCTATCTGCAACTATGGCACTTCAGAAACCTAAATGCTGCCACATTTCAGTGCTTGACCAAGCTCCAAAAGCTGGACCTAACTCAAACCCACATCAGCGCACTGCCCCCTAGCATCAGCACCATGAGCTCGCTAACAGAGTTAGTTCTCAATGTGAACTCCTGTGAGCACCTCTGCAACATCAGTTCTGCCGCCTTCCTCTCCCTCATCCACCTCCATATCAAGGGGAACTTGCAGATCCTGCCGCTGGTCTCTGGCTGTTTGGAGAAACTGACAAAGCTTCAACATCTCGATTTAAGTCACAGTCACATTGAAAGCTTCGACTTCACCAAGCAGAGGTGACTGCTGCTGTCCAAAGCCAGAGACAGCACAGCAGGCAGGGCAGTTAGATCCAGAGTCAATCCTCAACTCTAAGCCATTTCCTTTCCCTGAGCTGCCGGATCCTGCTCTCCCCTCCCCAACACACCCCCTCCCAGTGCACTGATTTTGCAGACTCTCTGCCTTCTGCTGGGTTGCAGCAAGTTGGAAAGGTTGGGGGTGACCTGAGCTTCCCCTCACCTACTGGTTTCAAAGAGAGAGCACAGCAGCAGAAGCGGTTCCATAACACTGCCACACTTGGTTTTGTACAGAGGAAAAAACACAGAGAAAACAATGCAATAGTAAAATGTGAGCAAAAAATAATCCCCCCAGGGCAGACAGTTCCTGGCATGTGCCAACCAGCTGTGCAAAGCTCCTCTACCAGCTACTGGCAGTGGAACAGTAAAGACACATGTATTTTATTAGATGCTGCTCCCCTGCAAGAGATGGAAAGATGAAAATCAGGGGAGCAATAGTTCTGCCCTGTTGCTCCTCCTGCCAAAAGGATTTTTCTTCACCAGAGGCCACTGGATACTAAGGTGCTCTGCTCCATCTCATCACTGCATCTCTTTTATCTTCTATTATGAGAAAAAAAAAAAGAATAAAGGGAGATTTGATGACATTCAAGGGGTAGAGATTTCAAAACTGAAGAAAACATTGCATGCACTTACACATGCTCTAGGAATTTGTTAAAGCTGAGAATTTAGCGTAAATAAAAAAACCAATAAAGATTGGGTATTTTGAGAAGGTACTAAAAACATACTGACCTGTTGTAATGAATGATGATACATTTTTGAAGGAGAGATTGAAATGTCACCTTATAGCCTACTGCTGTTGTTAGCTACCAGTCAGGATGTTGTCTATCATCACCCCGTGCCTCCCTACTGAACAGCAGTGCAGTGGTTCCAGCCACTGCCCGAGACGAGATATTTAGCTATGCAGACCTCCTCCAGACTAGACTACATTTCCTCATGCAAAATCCTTGGCCAGTATGTGCTTGCCTCTGAGTACAGCAGAGATGTGCCTTAAGTTACAGGAGTGAAAGCAGTTCAAGGGAAAATGCTAACACCACAACATTTCATGCTGAATTTTTATTTCAGTGTTATGCAAGTATAAATAATTGTATTCAATATACAACAATTATGACATCCATAAGGAGTTTCTTAGAGAAAATAAGACCTGCAAACACTTTATTGCACAGATCCTAACATTTTTATTTTCTTTTTTTTTTTGTAAGCAAGCTGAGAAATCTACAGCAGGAAGTCTAGAAAGGAACACATCATCAGATCTACAATCACATAGACTGACCAAGTAGCACACAGGTAGGAGGATCTCTAACAGCTCACTGATAAGGTAAACACCAACAAACAGGTACTACATAAACACAAGCTTAAGCACTGTTACACTTCCAAAATGCAAAAAACTTATTTGTCAGAAGTGATAGTGAACTATACAAAATATACATAAAGGTATACTGTAAACAAATAGCTAGATGTGATTTAAAGGAAACTAGGATAGTTTAAAAAATGCAGAAGACTAAACTAGGAAATACCTCCCAGACAGAAATGTTATATCAAAATGCATTAGGGTTCATTTGTAATAACTGCCAAAGCACAGATGAACTGTAAATGTCAAGACCATTTTCTCTTTAAAACCGCTCAAAAAATATTATCCATTGCTCACTAGCTCTTCTGTGAATGCATCAAAGGCAGTATGAATGTTCTAGTGCCACATGAAAAATCAGGAATTTTTTGTGATTTTTACTTTTCCATGACAGGTTTGCTGTAATCCAACTCAACTAACCAGTGTAATAAAGCTTTTCCCAGAGGGAAATGAATTCTGTACACTGTCAGTTGTCATAAAAACCTCCAAGTCAAGTTTACACTGTGCTTTTATGAACAGTTTTCTAGCTTTTGAGACAGAAAGACAATCCATATGCCCCGATGAAACAGGTAGGGGCCTAGCTCTAGTGTGGGTACATAGTGCATATAACAAATAAGCAAAACCACCATTCTATTGATCCCAATCATTTAAAAAAACGCATCTGCAAGGGTATTTTGTAGTGCTCCTGTACACGTTTCAAATTTTACCTTTCATCCTTCAAAACAAACTAAATACCTCCATGCTAAAATGATCAAAGTCTACATGTTCCACAGTATACAAAATTTAAAAAAGGCTTAGCAAAAGTAAAAAGACAGTCACATTCTAGCACCAAATAGCTCCAACAGGTTCCTTTGTTACAAAATGCTTCTTTTATAATTACAGTATTTACTTTCTCTGCATACAAATAAAAAGATTATGTTATGAAATGTATGGAGATACTCAATGTATTTAGAAATGAATTTGAAACCCAGAATTACTTGCTAAAAACAGCAAGTCAAGTCTACAACATAATGCCCCAGCTATGTATTAAAATGTATCAGATGTCCTGAACTTTTTTGAAGATATGACACTGAAACTGCTTTTTTTCCTTTTTACCTTGCTTGTCAAAATAGAAAAAAGCTACAGCTGTATGAAGCTAATTATGCAGACCTATATGCCATGATAATACGTATTCTCTAGATTCATTAAAAAACAGGGATGAACATAATAGTACTGCAAGTTGTGCTTATGCTTGTGCCTCACGCTGTAAGGGCCTGAATTTAAAAAAGCTCAAGGAAACCAAGAGAGGATTGCAGCAGAAACTAAGCACACGGTGTGTGCTTCAGAGTCTCAGCCTTGTCTGAGGTGAAGGTCACAGAACACACTCCTAATAAGACGAGAACCACCATTTCACCAGAGAACATGACTCTTCCTGGGATGCTGTGATAACCAAGCGGTCCTCCCTTAGCTTTAATTACACCTACTCTAAGAGACAAGCTTTGTGCAGTAGGGAGATGTAGTTAGATCTTGTGTTAGATCTGGTGAAGCAGTCAGCCAGGTACAGTACTATCAAAATCTGATTATTAAAAATACATGTAAAAACTCACAATAAGTCACCATATTTATTCTTTCCTAGTATTTTTTTAACCTCTAGCTAGGGTTTTTAGTAAGGAAAAATGTGGCCTATTTTTGTCTTCCCGTCAGACCAATGCTTGTGCATGTCCATGCCAGGTCTGAGTTTTAGTAATTCAGTTTCATATTCAAGTATGGCAAATAAGTGGCAAAGCAACTATCTTAAAAAAGGGGAGCAAACAATGCAATCAGCAGCAAAGTATATATGCTACATTCAAACCCCAAAAACATGACTAGGTATTTACAGAGGAAATCTTTTCTTCAACAGCACTCAGCTGTAAAGATATTTTTGTACAAATACTATATGGTAACAGTTTTACCGGTTACAATTGGGAAGGCATTTTGAAAAAAAGTCCTCTCCCTATATACCCCCTGTCCCCTTTCTTCAGTGACATGAAAGCTTTGCCACACAAAGACACCAAACAGTGCTGGTTTCAAGGCAGTCAAAATATATTGATATTGTTTCAGCTAGTCTCAAAGTCACATCTGCCAGGTCTTACAGTCAACAGGATTTTGTGCGGGGACTGCTCCGCAAAGCTTCCTTTCCTTGCCGCTGCCAAGCTGAGTCTTTGTCATTAGAAAGTGCGTTAGGGCAGTCAGGTGTGATTGCTGACTTAGGTAAATCCTTACCTACATTCTGTTTTCTTGAAGCAGACTGTTGAGTCTGAACGGCATCTTTTCCCTTTACATCCACAGTGTTAACAAAAAAAGACTTTTCTTGATTTCCAGGTTTCCCCCCAAGGTTTGAAGCAGGGTGGTGGGCTTCTACTACAACAGCAGCACTGTGCAAGGTCATCAGTGAAACACTTTTAGTCATTTCTTCCTTACCACTCCCTATGGAAGAGGTGCTTTTCTTAATTAGTTCCTTGCAGCTGGTTGCAGGAAGCTTAGGTGAGCCTACTTTAACCTTTGCTGAAGATGCATCACTCTTCGCTGAAGACAAAACAGATACTTCTTGTCTACATTCAGAGAAATTGGCTGAACACGTCAGCAGCTTTCCTGGTGTTGTAGCCACACAAGAACTCTGCCCACTGGCAGCCAACAAATGTTTTATTGCAATCTGCTTGTTTGCATCTTCTGGCTGTTTTTGATTAACTTGTCCTTTCCCTTTCGAATTTTGAGAGCTTTTGCTACTTACACTTACTTTTTCTGCTCCTTTCCCTCTGACATCACAGTCTGCGAGGCAAAGGGTAGGCTCTACTTTCCCACTGTCGTGTTGAACATAAAGTGCATCAATGCATATTTTTCCTTCAGGTCTTTTGTCTGCAGAGATCATCTGGTTACTAGGGCTTCTGTCTGCCTGTTTGCTCAGCAAGAGACGGTCTTTCACAGTGGAAAACTTTGGAGACATGGTTTGTTTTTCACTGAGGTGAAGTTGCTTTTGATCAGCAGATTCCCCAAAGCCTGCTGGTTCTTGCCTTTGCATTTGCTTAGAACTCTCTGGGCCTGCTGGTACTGGGCCAACAGCAGAGGATTTAGGTTTGGTGTCAGGAGTGATGCTGCTTATTTGGAGGGTGGCTACTGAGCCATGCTCCAAACTCACAGGCCTTTCAGCCTGCACATGTTCATTATTCATTTTTCTCAAAGAGCCTGAAACAAAAGAAAGGGGATCTGGCACATTTTTACTGGCATGTTTCCCATCTTTCCGGAAGCAGGCAGACACCTGAATAATAGTTTCTTTTTCTTTTACAGTTGGAGTGCATGTTTTTTGTGAAAATGTCTGTTTATCCAAGTGCCTAGACTTAGAGGAACTCATATCAGAGACAGGCCTGAGTTTATTACTTCTGCTTTCCGCATAGGTAGCAGCAGGCTTCACATGTTCTTGAATACCTATGTGAACATCTACAGCACAGTTCCTGCTTACAGTCTCTCTCACAGCAGGGGAGCCTGAAACGTTAAGTTGCTGCCGAGGAACTTGGCTGGACTGCTCTCTCTTGGTAGCTTGAAGCCTTATGTCAGTAAGCTGTTTCTGATCTTTCTTTCCTAAATCTTTGGTGTTGTGCTTCTGCACAGAGGAAACTGGTGCAGACTTCTCATTTTCAGGATCACAATCTATTGAGGATTGCATGGGCTGTTTGGATGAAGGAGCTTCACTCTTTGGCTCTGCAATAACTTTCTTAGACTCACTGAGAACTTTCTGCTTGGTTATGTACCTTTCCACAAAATGACTAGCAATGCTGGTGTCACCTTTGCCTGGCTGTTTCAGTGAATCTCTGCCATCTGTAGGTTGTGCCTTGGGGCCAGCTGCCTGCATTTTTCCTTGCATCTGAGGTGGAATGGCAAAATCAGCAGAATTTTTTTCATTGCTTTTGGAGTAACTTGTTGTCAGGACATCTGAGACAGATACCTTCAGAGATGACTCCCTGATCACCTCCACCTTTGCAGGGATAGGCTCACAATTTCTCTGGGCTACTGGCTGTTTGGCAGGCAACTCCTTTTGTATTTGCTTCTCTTTTCCTACAGCTTTTTCAGGAGTGCTTTGGACAGTAGAAAGTTTGGAGTATGTTTGGGTAGTTTTAATGCTGATTAACACAAGACTTTGCTTCCATTGAATTGTCCTTCTGTTTTGAAAGGGAGGTGACTTTCTTTTGAACAGCTTCAATAACAGAACTATTGCTTTTAGCAGCTGGACTAAAAACCTTTTTCTCTGTCAGTACTTCTGCAGCCACAGGGATGACTGGTGGATTTGGAGAATTCTTGCTTGTTTGCAGAACCTGAGGCTCTGATACATTGACTTTGCTAGATTTTGAATAGCTTAACAACTGCTCTTTCCAACAGGCCAGCTCTGCCTGTCCACCACTCCCTTGTGGTGTTGGGGATTTAGGAGATCCCCCATCACTGCTGGTGCTCTGTCCTGGCAGCACACACAAAGGCAGTTCAGTCTTCGAAGCCTGTGGCCCAGAAAGTAAGGCAATGTCTAGTGTGCCTTCTATTGGCTTCAAACAGGAAACAGACCTCCCATCAAGTTTATATTCTGATGGACTTTTTCTGACAGGAGAATCGGTGGAAATAAGGGCTGATTTTTCCACGCCCATTTCTGCTTGGCCATTCAAGGTCTTCAGAGGAACAAAAGAAACCGAGTTAAACTGAGCAGCATGTGCACTGCTGATAAACACTCCACCATCGGTAACTGCAGTGGAGTCCTGCTGTATGTTTATGGGTCTGCCTGTATTAAGTTGAAGGCATTCATGAACATTTGATGTCAGTTTGGGTTTTAGCACTGGACAGATGCTGTCATCTTTTTCTTCAAAGGACATTTTCTTTCTAAGATAATCAATATTTGCAAGGTTAACATCTAATCTTTCAAATTTGACAAATTCTTTTGTTGGTACATTTTTATCTGTGTTTTCTCCCTTTCCACTTAACATCCTGTCAGAGGACTGAGGTAGCACATCTTGCAGTGTACATGGAGGGGAAATTCTTTTGAAGTCATAAGAAATATGACTGAGTTCATTAAGTGGAGGCCCATGACACATTTGTGCATCTAATACAATACAATCATTTGATCTCAAGCTTACATTCTTTTGAAGGGTGTCTTTGAGTATGCCACCAGCTGACTGGGTCTCCAAAGCAAAAATTTTTGTTTCAAACAGATTTGATCTTTCTAATACCTTCTGGAGAGCTTTTTTGTCTCTTTCTTCCAATCTTAAGGTACTGGGATTTTCTGGTTCACTGCTAGGTTTATGTATAGCAACATTTGCTTTTTCAGCAAAATCTTGCTTTTTCATAACTGTCTTGACCTTCAGCTTCTCTCTGTCTAGCTCATCAATGGATTCTTGCCTACCTAATTTTCGGGAGATGGTCCGTTTCAAGCAGCCCTGTTCTGCAGGCCTGACTTGTGTGAGTGATGGCACATCACATACATTCTCCTCCAAGCTCCGAAGAGTTACTTCCCTTTGGGACAATTCTCTATTCACTTCTTCCTGGGTCACTTCCAGACTGTGTTTTCATGAACATAAGTGTTTCTTATCACTGCCATAAGAAGGTGCAAGTTTCTCTTCAGATTGAACTCTCTTTAACAGTGGAGATCTTGGTGGCTCTGCACTCTTTGGCCTAACAATATGCCTTACAATAGTTGGAGGGGAGTGCATTTTGCTAGGAAAAGACTGAGCTATTTTTGTATTTCCAATCAAATGTCCTAACAATGGTGATGGAGATCACTGAGGGGATGTCGGCTGGGGTGTTGGAGAAGGTGTCCGTGCCAGAGGAGAGAGAGGAATGCTGCCAGCTGATTTGCGTCTCCCAGATCTGTATCTTTGCCCACCAATCTTTGGACCCAAGCCATGAAGAGTGCTGGGTCTTATGTGTCCTGAACCAGCTGGAGAATTGTGAGCACTTGAACTAGGGGAGCTACTCTGGGAAGAATTAGAACCTAAACAAACAAACAAACCAAACATAAGATTAGCAAGGTTTTTTGAATCTTGTCTAAATGCTTAGTGAGAGGTAGCGCTTGCGCTGATCCAAAAAGGCATAAGTGCTGTCTGCTCCCAAAATGTTCCAAAATTTGGAAGGTTTTGAGTGACTGGGCTGTAAAACCTGAATCATAGAATAGAATCATAGAATAATTTGGGTTGGAAGGGACCTTTAAAGGTCATCTAGCCCAACCCCCCCCTGCAATGGGCAGGGACATCTTCAACTAGATCAGGGTGCTCAGAGCCCCATCCAACCTGACCTTGAATGTTTCCAGGGATGGGGCATCTACCACCTCTCTGGGCAACCTTTTCCAGTGTTTCACCACTTTCTTCCTTATATCTAGTCTGAATCTACCCTCTTTTAGTTTAAAACCATTACCCCTTGTCCCATCACTACAGGCCCTGCTAAAAAGTCTGTCCCCATCTTTCTTATAAGCCCCCTTTAAGTATTGAAAGGCTGCAATAAGGTCTGCCCGGAGCCTTCTCTTCTCCAGGCTGAACAACCTCAGCTCTCTCAGCCTGTCCTCATAGCAGAGGTGTTCCATCCCTCTGATCATTTTTGTGGCCCTCCTCTGGACCCTCTCCAACAGGTCCATGTCCTTCCTGTGCTGAGGACTCCAGAGCTGGATGCAGTACTCCAGGTGGGGTCTCACCAGAGCAGAGTAGAGGGGCAGAATCACCTCCCTCGACCTGCTGGCCACGCTTCTTTTGATGCAGCCCAGGATACGGTTGGCTTTCTGGGCTGCGAGAGCCACATCCTCCGCTGTATATCAAAGTAACCTGAGCAAACAGCATTTATGCTTTACAAAGAAAACTATGCCCTAGACAGCAGCACGTTATTCCTGCAGAAGACCTCCTTTCTTCCTCCAGGACGCTCCCAGTTTGCAGTAGTGATGCTATTTCCCCAGCCTACCAGTACACTAAACTAAGCACACTGCAACAACTGTGTCCGGGACTGCCTGCGACACCGGTGTTCTCAGCTCCCACAGTTCGAAAGATTATATTAGAATTTGCTGAAATGTCACTAAAACGATACATAGAAAATGAAATCTTCCCAAAGAGAAACAGTTAAATAAAGATATATAAATTGCCTGGACATTTAAAAAAAAAAAAAAAAAAAAGACGACAGAAACAGGAAATCTTCCATGTTTCTGCACAGAAGTGGGGCTTCAATTTAATCTAAATGGAAAGCCTGGAGTAAAGCACACATCTGCTGAGACCCTGAAGATGCTGAACTTTGAAGTAAAATGATGGGAACAACCACAGTGAGTTCTGGCACATAATAACTTTGTCTTGGGTAATTCTGAACCCTGATTTGCCACCTTTGAAGCATGCTTCTGTTATTGTATAATAAGTTATCATGTAGATTGTGATGGACTTCCAGTTTCCATTCCCTCTCCTCGAAGCTGTCATCTCGCTACATTCTCCTAATCCTGGCGTTGAATTCACACCTTTTCTTTTTCCCCCACAGGCCCACTTTCCCACATCTCTCTCTATTCTTTACTTTACAGAATGTTATAGCTAGAGCATTAGGTGGAGGTTTATCTTTGTTTTATACATGCTTTTAAGAGAGAGCACAATACCTCACTCCTAGTTTCTTGTCCTTGATCATTAAATGCAGCTCATGATTTTCAGTATATTATAAAGACAATCATAAATTTGAGGATTCATTTAACACAAAAGCAGTGTATTAAGAACATCCAGAACATCCAATTGCCCTGTCGATCCATTCAATGACAGTGGTATGCCCTCTCTGCCTGCAAAGCCACAATCAGAGTGGCGTTGTTGCAACTTCCTATGCTTTCAAATGAAAAATTTGCTTTCCTACCCCCCTTTCTGTTTTCATAACATGGCAACAAGAGGTTTCAAAAACATCCTCTGATTTCACTGTATGGATCTCAACAGGTGCACAAGTGCTCTGTATTTTATTGATGCTGTATTTCAACAAAGCAAGCAAAGTTTACTTTTCGAGAGAAAAAAAAAAATTCATAAACTATAACATTGTCCAAACATCACCTTCTTCCACTTCCAACATAAAACTCAACTTGAAAAAGTATCTCTAAAATACCTTTAGCTAGGCACAAATATAAAACACTGTGCACATGTGTTAAGATGACCAAAAAAAATTATAAAACATTTAACTGGGTTCCTGAATTGCTCCAACTTAACTGTTATGCAATCTATCCCTCAAATCTTACAACCAAGATTCCTGTTTTTTCTTTAAATTACTTACAGGCTTCAGGCCTAGTTTACAGCTCTTCAATAACTTTAAATTTTAGAGCCATTTTACAATCATCTAGTCTACATTCAGGCTAATCTAGCTGTGTTGCTTGCTTTGACCCAATTCTCTAATTAGTCAAAGGACCTTGAACTCCTTGTGGAAACACAGGTACTGTACTTGCTGTTTAAAAGTTACAGCTGCTAACCAGGAACAATGCTTCATTTTCACAAGCAATTTCCTGAGAAGAGACTGCTAGATTCTGTACTACCCTGGAATTATGTCTGATGTTGTCTTGAGTGTAGGGGAGCCATTTGCGAGGCTGTAATTCATATTATGGCAATATGGTAAAGTTTACAGACAGTTATTTAAGATCAGAATTTACAAGCAACATTGCACCATCTCCTAGCTAGACGATGCCCATGACCAGATCAGATTTATTTGCGGGCAAGGGGAAATGCTGCCTAAAGCACTGCAGCACTCCTAACATGAGCATCCAGTGCAGTGTGGGTCTTCTGAGCCCCGGGACAACATGCACAGCCTCCTCTCAGCAACATTTCAGACTTATCCTAGTCTGCCTAGCAGCAAATGAGATGCTGGCCATCTGAAGAAGAGAACACGATGGCCCTGATTCTTCTCTCACAACTGGTACTAGTCCTAGTTGTTTCAATACATCACATAGATTTTGGCGAATAAAACCACCTCTCCATATGTAACAGTAGCAACTTCTATCTTTATGGCAGCTAATAAACACAGGTGCAAAATGATGAAACTGCTGTCCAGATTTCCTATGGGAAACTTGATATCCTGCAGAAAGTGGAATTTTCCACTGAGCAAAACTACGAACCACCTGTGCTCTGGGAAAGGAATCTGGGAAGGAGATAAAAGATGTAAGAGCATTTGTTTAATTAACGAACCATGGAAAACTAATGGCTCTAACCTTGAAGAAGAGCTAACAGACTGATAAAAGGGAACATCTTGGCACCAAAGATTGGATGGTGGTCAGAAAAACATGATTTAAATAATAAAGACTGCTGTGTTCACATCCCAAACATTACTGAAAATCTAGACGATCAATTGGACAAATTAAAACAAGTGGCAAAGTCAAGTCGTGACCTGAGGGCCTCAATGGAAGTGGCATGGTTAAACAAAATATTACATGGACTTGGATTCTCCCTTGCTGGATGGTTACAGAGCTTATTGAAAAATTTAATCATTGTCATAATTGTAGTCATAATTGCTTGTATTTTACTTGGATGCATTAAGAGTATGATAGTAAGACAAGTCATGGGAAATTATGTACGGTGGATGAAAAGAAAGAGTGAGACATATGAGACTTGTGAATGGGTCTCATAGTCTCAAAGGTGGAAAATGATATCCTGCAGAAAGTGGAATTTTCCACTGAGCAAAACTAACGGCTCTAACCTTGAAGAAGATCTAACAGACTGATAAAAGGGAACATCTTGGCGCCAAAGATTGGATGGTGGCCAGAGAAGCATGAAGTCTGATAAAACTGCAGAAACTGGGTGAAAGATAAATGCGGTGAGGGGAGATCACGACCACCGACTCAATTCAGGACCGAAAAGACTTGCCCCCCCACCTGAAAGGAGCATGCGTGCTAATTTACATAGCAAGCGAGGCTAATTTAAATACAGTAAACCAATAGCGTATGAAATGTTAATCACTAACCAATAAGCGTGAATTTGGGTGGGTTTATACTAATCATGTAGCAGGATAAATATGCTGTAGTTTTGTACGAAGGTGTGCTAGATTTGTGGAACTGCCACCTAGCACCCATCTTTGCGCAAATACGAAGGGAATAAAATACCTCAGCTCTGTGTGTTAATTTGCGTCTGCACACTGGGCTAATGACCCCACTTTTGGGATAACAAACTCAGTAAGAACTGTTCTGTATTTGCAAAAGAAACACTTGAGAAATTGAGCTCCTCACCAGTTTGTAGCACGCTGTACATTCAGGAAAGACAGAATTTGAGACCTTCAACACAGTAACAGCCTTTCTCTACCACCGAGAGGATTGCATTAGCTGCAAATATTCGATCCTCACACATATATTAGCTACAGAATAAAGATAAGGCACTTGGCCTGCGCTGTACTGGAAAGGGAGGCTCACTCAAGGGCAATAAAGTCCACGAGTTCAAAGTTCACCATTTTGAGTAAGTAAGTCCACAATGAATGATAAATATATGATCCCTAGCACAGAAATTGCCAGACTACTTTTTAAGCCGCTCTTTAAAGCCATGGGCTTCTAGGAATCAAAGCCTCTTACTCTGTATAGACCAGTCTCCCAAAGGGATAAACAGAAAAGAAGGAATGCAGTTTATTTGACCAGAGGTGGTGCTACTTAAGTGAACCTACAAAGCTGCGCTCCCCCATCCCCTTCCACTTCTGAACTGGTGGTTTCCAGGCTGATGAAGAATTAACCTGATTGACAGGGTGTTATTCTGCAGCTGGGTAACTTTCTTAGTCTCATTCCCAATGCAACTACACATGAGCAAGTACTGTCAACCAGGTGGAGAAGGGACAGGACTGAGTACTCACAGATTAGGGACAGCATGTGCTCAAGCCAACGTTGCCTCTGAGAGTTATTAAATTTATCAAATGACACCATTAGCCAGTATGTCATGTACACATTGACATTACCATCTCTGTAGAAGTAAAAGCATTCCAGGCAGATGCAAAAGTGGTATTATATATTTGCTTTAAGCAGATACAGTTATACATTAGTGAAGAGCAACTGAACTAACATCACTTGCTTCCCTGAAATCAAATGTAATATTTATTTTGTTGGGCTGGTTCAGGAAAGTGGGCTGATGCCAACTTGAAGAGATGGACTACTACTACCTGCTACCTCTTGGAAGCTGGAATATGGAAAAAATGTTGCTGTGATTCCAGTAAAAGTTTAACAATTGGGAAGTATGAAAAGTTTTGGCTGGCTGAAAGAAGACAGATAGACAGCTTGTGAAACCATTAATGACTTGGCCAGCATCCTACGTGTTTACCAATTCACAGCTTGTTTAATTTATTGTATATTCCTAGCTGTTCTCAAAGCTTGATATGCCTCATCTACTATATAGGCATTTAATTGCACTACAAATGATTTTACTCAACCAATTAAAAGCAGAGAACTGTTAAGATATTTACTCAAACTTTCACAAAACCAATAGTTTATATTTAAACTCATCAAGTTTAATGTATCTGACAATTCTCTGCTACAGTATGCCAAGACCAGAAATTACCCTGTCAAGCAAAGCTTTCCATTTCACTAATGAAGGCAAAAACATCACAGCAAAATCAAAGACATCAGAATGTATGGGGTTTTTTTAAATTGGTTCACAATGAAACCCTCCATTATATCCTCAAAATAAATAAGATATTACAATAGCATACTAAATCTTTAATAAGTCGGAGCACAAAATATGCCCACTGATGTATTTTTGAGAATAAATCAATGAAGCACAGGCAGAATTCACATGTATAGGAGGTTATTTAAAAAACTTAATGGCCTACAAAAACATGGAAGAGAAAAAAAAGTCCTTGTAGCATAACAACAATAACTTTTATTTTGGCTGCTTATACTTGTAATAAACTGCGATAAATGCCTATGGGGCAGTTTACTGCTTTTATTCACAGATGGAACAGGTATTATTGCTTAATTGTACTCTATTTTGTAGATGGGTTAAAAAGTATTTAGGTAATTGTGATGTGTTCCCCTTTAACCTTGACTGTAAGTTTTGAGAAAAAAAATCCTACATGCCTGCATCATACATGCCATAGAAAGCCTTGGCTTTTCATCCTTTCTTTTCCAGCTTTTCAGATCCTTACTTGTTTCTTGTTTCAAATGGATAGTTGTCTCCAGTCTATATTTCTTAATGGCTCATCAAGGCTCCTTCTGACTGTAACACTTATGTAGCAAGAGTCACAGGCCTACCGAACCTCTGACTTCTGGTGGCCAGCCTCATGCTACTGGTTGCAGCATGCCCTTCTGCAGCCACTCCCTCCTTTCCCCATCCCCCAGCATCCTAAAACTGCTGGGAAGCTGGTCAGGTCCAGTGATTCATACACCCTTTTCTCTGATAGGGACCCACCCCACACAGTTCTTATCCTCCAGTAAGACAGAGGAAACTGGGTAGGAGATGAAAGGGGGAAGGGAGGGGACTAAGCATCTGCCAAGGGAAGGAGAAAGGGATGCAGCCAGGGAGGGGAGCAACAGCTACTGCTAACTGCTGGAAGAAAGGCTTTTCAAGTCCTGGGGTAATTGGGAGAAACTGGCATATGATAAGTAATGAGTTTGCCTAGAGACAAATTCTGAGAAAACAAATTGTGGAGAGGTTGAATTGTGAAAAGTTGTATTTGGATATTTACATAACTTTAATGCAAATTATGCTATTTCCTTCAGGCTTTTTGCTGAGCTATGTAAGCAGGTCTGGACACAAGTAATAGCCTCTACATGAGCTATAATGACCAACAATACTAGGCAGTACTAAATGCCTCCTGTTCCATCAAGAGCTCAGGGTTACCTGAGAGAGAGGCATTATTGTGTCCATCATCCTCAGGCCATTAAAATGGCATGCAAAACTCCAGTGGGTAGATTGCAGGTGCTTTCTCTTCCATGTCCAGGGTCTCTTCAAAGAATGCTCAGTCCTATTAGGTTGCCACTGCTTCCTACCTCAAGCAGAGGTAGCGCAGAGTTGAGTCAGTCTAATGGGGTCTGCAGCCTCATTTGGTGATGGGCTCCTCATCTCAAGATGGAAACCCCTCTTTTTTGAACCAATACATCTCTACTGCTCCTGCAGGTTAGATCAACAGTTCCTGTCTTGATACATTTCAGTGCAGATAAGGAGCCAATCAAGGGTCTAATAGATAGTATATGATCAGAAAAGGAGACTGAAGACAGACTTCTGTCTGCTGGTAGACACAATCCCTGCTCAGTATTTCCAGAAAACATTTAGTGTTCACTTAAGGCCTGGGCTAACATAATTTTCTCTTGGTCTTCCAAGATGTCTCCAGATGACTCACATACCACTGGGCAGTAAGTTGTGTACTTTCCAAGTACTTGGAAACTAGCCAAGCAACAGAAAAAGATAACTGGGTAAAATCTGAGGACAGAAGAGTGTCCATGGAGAAGCAACAAAACAGCGCAGCCCTACTAAGGAAATTTGTTTCCACTTCACCAATATTTTTAGGTCAAGTAAGCACTCATTTTTAACAATCTGTCGCCCTACAGATGCAGTTTTATTCCATTTCACATTTCCATAAACATAGGCTGCTTCCAGTATTATAAAGGTGGCAGTCGTGGTTTAACCCCAGCCGGCAACTAAGCACCACACAGCCGCTCGCTCACTCCCCCCACAATGGGATGGGGGAGAGAGTCGGAAGAGTAAAAGTGAGAAAGCTCGTGGGTTGAGATAAAGACAGTTTAATAGGTAAAGCAAAAGTCATGCACGCAAGCAAAGCAAAGCAAGGAATTCATTCACTACTTCCCATCGGAAGGCAGGTGTTTGGCCATCTCCAGGAAAGCAAGGCTCCATCACGCATAACAGTTACTTGGGAAGACAAAACACCTCCGAACGTCCCCCCTTCCTTCTTCTTCCTCCAGCTTTATATACTGAGCATTCATATGGTATGGAATAGCCCTTTGGTCAGTTGGGGTCAGCTGTCCCAGCTGTGTCCCCTCCCAACTTCTTGTGCACCCCCAACCTACTCGCTGGTGGGGTGGTGTGAGAAGCAGAAAAGGCCTTGACTCTGTGTAAGCACTGCTCAGCAGTAACAAAAACATCCCTGTGTTATCAACACCGTTTCCAGCACAAATCCAAAACATAGCCCCATACTAGCTACTATGAAGAAAATTAACTCTATCCCAGCCAAAAGCAGCACAGCTTTAAAACTGCCTTTTGATTTATTCAGATTTCATCTTTGGCATTACATGATACCTAATTCTGAAAAATCTTTGTGATGTAATATTTAGTATTTTAATTTAATGCAATACACAGTAATTCATTGTTGGCTAGCAGGCTTTCCAAAAAGTTTTTCTTGTGAACTTCAAGTATTAGCAACAAAACAGGAAAGCAGAATTAAAAAAGCAGCAGTGCAAACAAACTCCCTCACATAAACATCCCTTCAATAAAAAAAAAAAATGGGAAGCTACGCAAAAATAAAATGCAGAAGATCTGTTGCACTCATGGATTACTCACCCATAAGCTCCATTACTAATCAGTTTGTTTCAAAATCACTTTCCTGAGGTTTCCTCCGCAGTTTCAGTGAGGTATTGGAGCTCTTCAAAGTAAAAGAGGAGAAAGAACAAATTAATACAGTACTTTTTTCAAAATCAGGGAAAAATAAAAAAACAAACAAAAAAACCCAGATATCACCAGGCTGTCACACCCTGATGAACCAGCTAAAAGCTCTGGCCAGTTAGCCACACAGCTAGTGTAGAGAGGGAACAAAGGGGCTCCTGAAGCAAAGCTGCTTTTTCATCAAAAAGGTATCATCTGTTACACCATAGCTATCTGTCCACTCATCTACATGCTAGGGTTACAGGAGACAGGCATGAAGGCTTCTGGTAAAAGAGTTACTGGCAATTCCTATCCAGAGTTACGCACTTCTGTGAATCCCACCAGGCACTCATTGGCCATTGCTTTCCCATTTTAATAAGTCTGACTCTGGCAGTACAGCCTAGTAGTAACAAAATGTAGATGAGTTCTCGTTCATTCAAATAAAATTTTGTACATTTCTAACTAATGTTAGGATAGACTGTGATATAACTTAGGATGGACTGTGAAAAGAGACACAAAATGAAAGAGAAATATATGGAAGATAAAAATACAATAATTCTACCATTAGAGGTCACCTTCACCTACTTGTATGCCAGAATATTTTCAAAATGGAGATGTCCTGAGTACTGTACAACATTTTTCTAGCTTTAATTTTTAATTAATCTTGAAGATCTAAGTGCGAATTAGAATTGGGGGGTGGGGAGGGTGGATGATTGATGAGGGGACGGGACTTCCAAATTCAGTATTCCAAACCCACAAGATCCTTTTCAAGATATTTTCCAAATCTCCACAAAGTTCTGTGATCCCTTTCTAGGCAGTTTGGTAATAGTTAAGGATGAAAGTAGACCTGGTTGGAACATTTTCAATTAAATGCTTGCTAAAGAAATAATTCAGTGCAAGAAGATTAGTGAATATGACAATAGAATGAATTACACAGGAGCAGAGAGAGATTTATTAAATTGCTTATCCCACTTGCCTGCCAGTACAGGATTCTTCCTAATTGCATATTTATGAATGATTTTGAATGGTCCTTTGCTTTACTTTTAAGTTATGCTTCCTGCCACTTCCCATGTGTATTTATTCCACAACTACACTTTTGAGAAAATGTTTCCAAATATTCATCCTATATTTTTCTTTACTGATTTAATTTCATCATCTTCCCCAGTTATGTTCCTTTATTACACTGCATAATCCTTCCTTTATTTCTTCAACATTTGCACAATACAAATAACTTTACAATTACAATTTCTTAAGCTACTGCTAAGCCAGTTTGCACCTTAGATTCTCCTAAGCACTTCCCTTAAGCCTTTTAGTTATTCTTTCTGACTTTTCTCCAATTTGCCAGTATCCTTCCACTAAATAACACTTGGGTCTAATACAATATTTGAAATGCAGATGAACAAATGCAGCAGAGTAAGAAACACCCTTCATGTCACAACTCTGGAAGCCTTTATAGGTGGCATTTTTCCAGAAAATCAGAAAATATCTCAAGATAATATGACATTTACCAAAGGATGATGTCTTTTTTTTTGTAGCATATCAGAACTAGTTTAACAGATACTCCATGCCTGTATTTTAAACTCTACTAACATTTGTAAATGCCTGTAAAGCACCACTGAATTACCTATGCATCCCCCAAAAATGCACTTGCTTTTTCTATCCACTTGCACTGAAAATCGACACTAAAGAACTGCATTTACTCTGCTGATTGAAATCCAAGGTATAAGAACCAACTTTT
The DNA here is from genome assembly GCF_965183815.1 of Platalea leucorodia. Classification (NCBI taxonomy): domain Eukaryota; kingdom Metazoa; phylum Chordata; class Aves; order Pelecaniformes; family Threskiornithidae; genus Platalea; species Platalea leucorodia. Next base: position 11,468,007 of record NC_138859.1, on the reverse strand, counting down.
AAAAATAAGAATTTAAACTGAGAGCATTTAAGCCCACAATATTCAGCCCAATCAACTCCTCCAACTGATTTTTCTTTTGCCAACCTGAACAAGCATCTGACAATATATTACTGTATGATACCCATTACTGTAGTCAAATATTTTCAAACACAGATTAAGAAGAATAATGCACAATCTTTCAGATTGAAAACTAACTTTCTGAATCCAGGCTATTTGCTAACTAACTTGCTCATTTCTTCCTTGTCTCTTCACTGGATCTGTTCAGACTCTTAATTTGATCATTAGCTGCCTCTGTAAATGTACTGTCTTAAAATCTGTTTAAAATACTTTATTTTTTATGAAAGGGTTCAAATGCCCTTCTAAAAGGACAATACATACATTAATTAAACAGAAATAAAGGAAGCAGTGGTGGAATTTGTGGCAAAACATCCTCCACATGGCGAACATGTAACTTCATGGAAATTAAAGATACTGCAACATCTAGGAAAATGGAAAGTTTTTTTCTAATATTTTTTGCAAGCCTTCTGTCTGCTGAGCACCATGGCGTTAGTCTGAGGATTAACTACTGTTCTATTCAATCTGTTTACACATATCGGGAGAAAATACAAGGGGGGAGGAGGGATGGATGGATGACGATGGACGGGGGACACCCAACACATTTAATTTTCCTTGCTCAGATTCAGCAAAAGCAGCAACATAACAGGAAAACTTACACTTACTGATTCATCCATTTCCAGAGTTTCTGCTGTCCCATTGTCACAGTTAGCTATCTATCATCTGAACTATTTCTAGAAACAAAGATTAGAAATTTCATTTTAAACTCTAGTTTAAAACCCCAGCCAGCAACTAAGCACCACACAGCCGCTTGCTCACTCCCCCCACAATGGGATGGGGGAGAGAATCGGAAGAGTAAAAGTGAGAAAACTCATGGGTTGAGATAAAGACAGTTTAATAGGTAAAGAAAAAGCCGTGCACGCAAGCAAAGCAAAGCAAGGAATTCATTCACTACTTCCCATCAGCAGGCAGGTGTTCAGCCACCTCCAGCAAAGCAGGGCTCCATCATGCGTAACAGTTACTTGGGAAGACAAACGCCATCGCTCTGAATATCCCCCCTTCCTTCTTCCCCCAACTTTTTATTACTGAGCATGACATCATATGGTATGGTATATCCCTTTGGTCAGTTGGGGTCAGCTGTCCCAGCTGTGTCCCCTCTCAACTCATTGGCAGGGCAGTGTGAGAAGCAGAAAAAGCCTTGACTTTGTGTAAGCACTGCTCAGCAATCCTTGTGTTATCAACACTTTTTCCAGCACAAATCCAAAACATAGCCCCATACTAGCTACTATGGAGAAAATTAACTCTATCCCAGCCAAAACCAGCACAGATATATATTATATGAAAAGTACTTATTTGTCCATATTAATAATAATAAAGTCTACAGTTTCTACTATTCAGAACAAAGAAATGCTTTGATATTTGAGTGAAAGGCTATTGGTATATGTTAATCAGGAGGAGAATGATATGGTGTCTTTGCATTCATTATCACCCTTACATTATACCATTTGTTCTTAGAAGAGAAAGTTTGAAAGAAATTTGAAATGCAGTTCAGGCCACTGTGCAAATCTTTTCAAACCTTCCAGAAGTATTTTTTCCATATGTATTCATTTATAGCTTTTTCCCCCCTTTGTTGTCATCTTTGTAGAACTCAATTTTTCATTGTCTTTCTTTCTGCATGTACCTGTATATGGCCTCTCTCTGCAAGTATGGTCTCCTATATATATAGGTCATTGTCATTTTAGTGTGACATGTGGCCATAGGAAATCAGTATCAATTTGGCATGGATATTGCTTATGTTTATTAATATTACTTAGATCAGTTTTCATTTCATCCTAAAATTATTAACAAATTGAGAGACAACTGTAAATGTAGACAGATGTATGTTGTATTGAAATGTAGTCCCTTTTGCAAAACTGATGGTAATAGTACTATGTAAGTTAAAAAAAAAAGGTAGGTATTATGTCCATTGTAGGCACTTTTACTTTGTTTTTACAGTGTTAGAATTGTACAAATGGATTACTTCAATTTGAAATTATAATGTTGCTCAAATCCTTGTTATTTCTGTTGGCATCTTGAAAATGACATGCTGTTTGTCTCAAGTACATGCTTCAAAACCTGCAAAAGTGTCCCAGATATCATATATACTTTCCTGAGTTGTGCATCGAATATGGTTTATTATCCCTTTATTTTTATCTTTGAGGCTCAAGAGCGATCAGAGAGTGGAGAACTGGCATTTATTAAGCAACTAGTCCAAAAAATCCTAATAGTTGTTGCTTGTCCTGCTCGCTTACTGGAATGCCTGGTAAGATTATGCTTACTTTAAATAGGTTTTTCACTTGTTAGTGTAGGAAAATTTCTGGGTTAGCATTCAAAGCCCTTTACAATCATTTTTTGAAACATGTCAAACAACTGGGCAGGGCTTCATTGTTGGTGGGATCATTTTGGCTTTTATTTTAGGAATATGGGACTGGCAAGGAACCTCTTGCAGTTGTGTTTGGTTCCCCGCTGTTGCAAATACTATGTTATAGGATCCCTTTCATCAATTGAGGAAGCTCCAGTTTGAAACTAGTTGGGTTTTTCTGTTGTTTTGTTAGACTTTGCTATTCTCTTGGGAAGACTGTTCCAGAATCGTAATTGCTTGGTGGTTTTCCTGTTGTTGTTGTTCTTACAATTTTCATAATTTTGTTTCACTCAACATCTGCCAGGGCTATAGGCAGCTTGCAGTCAGCTCTGTGGTACCTGATCTGGGGGGAACAGCAGCAGGGGGGTTAGGGTATCTGGATATACAGATAGTCCAAGTAATACTAGGGAACAGAAGAAACAGAAGAGTTAACTTATTTATGCACGAGCATAGCATTGATGATGCCAGACTGGGCTAGCTTGTGGGAGGCCACGTGGGCACATTTCTGCTTTGCCTGCCCATGCTGTGGGAGCTGGGATGGCTCAGGTACAGGAAGTCGCTCCTATGCACAGAGTCAATATGCTTCAGTTGTTCAGTGGAACTGGCAACCTGTCACAAGTGGGGTCGCCCAGGGATCGATACTGGGCCCAACGCTATTCAATATCTTCATAAGTGATCTGGATAACAGGATCAAGTGTAGCCTGATGAAGTTTGCAGATGACACCAAACTGAGTGGGGAAGTAGACACTCTGGAAGGGAGAGCCACCCTGCAGGAAGATCTGGATAGGCTGGAAGAGTGGGCTAACAAGAACCTTATGGAGTTTAACAAGGACAAGTGTAAGGTCTTGCACCTGGGAAAACATAATCCAGGAGTGCAGCACAGACTGGGATCGACCTGGCTGGAGAGTAGCTCTGTGGAGAGGGACCTGGGGGTCCTGGTGGACAGGAAGCTCAATATGAGTGAACAGTGTGCTGCTGCAGCCAAGAAGGCCAATAGGATGCTGGGTTGCATCAAAAAGGGCATCACCAGCAGAGATAAAGAAGTCATTATCCCTCTCTACTCGGCGTTTGTCAGGCCACACCTGGAATACTGTGCACAATTCTGGTCCCCACTATACAAAAAAGATGTGGACAGGCTGGAGGGGGTCCAGAGAAGGGCCACCAAGATGATCAAGGGTCTGGGAAGCCTGCCGTATGAGGATAGGCTGAGAGAGCTGGGCTTGTTCAGCCTTGAGAAAAGGAGGCTTAGAGGTGATCTCATCACCATGTACCAGTACTTAAAGGGGAGCTACAAAGAAGATGGAGACTCCCTTTTTACAAGGAGTCACATGGTGAGGACAAGGGGTAATGGGTACAAGTTACTCCCAGGGAGATTCCGATAGGACACGAGAGGTAAACTTTTCACAATGAGAACAGTCAATCATTGGAATAATCTCCCCAGGGAAGTGGTTGACTCCACTACGCTGAACACGTTTAAGACTCAGCTGGACATGGTGCTGGGCCATCTCATCTAGATTGTGCTAGAAAGGTTGGACCAGATGATCCTTGAGGTCCCTTCCAACCTGGTATTCTGTGCTTCTATGATTCTATGATAATAAACCCTTGCAGAACACAGTGTACTCAGGAGGACAGCGTAGACACCCAAATACCATGTAAGAGCTAGCCTGAGTCCAACAGGCCTGGCAGGCAGCTCGAGCTGACTTTGTTGAGCCACTGTGCTTGCCAATACCAGGATCACAGTGTTGATGTTGCACATAACTATTTGAGGCTGGCAAGGCTTATGTGGGAGCTGCTAACCTGCTGCTAGACTCAAGTTATGCCTGAAAGTGTCATAACTGTATTTGCATGGCATTGAATCTGAGCTAATAAGTCTTTCCAACCTGATTTTGGCTCTGTGCTGTGTCTCTTCATCTGTGGCACAGTTAATCCACAACCTGGATCATTCAGCCATGGGCTGTTTTGTTTTGGAAACACCATGTCTCAGTGTTCCCAGTTGCAATTTGTTCATGGCTTGCAGTTCAGAAGGAATTTAAAATAAGGTATGTGCAGCATGGTATGTGATAATAAGGTATGTGATCAGCATGAGAGAGATGTTAAAAAAAAAAAAAAAAGTCAGGCTTTAGAGAAGAGGATGCCTTAGCATGTCCTGCCCCTGCCAATGAATCCAAACTTGTGTTACTCCTTCACCCTGTCCCCTGAACCCTGAAATGCTCATTCCATATCTAGAGTGATCTTTCTTGCTCTGTTCTTAGGATTCACATAATCTTTCTCCAGCTCTTCGCCCAATTTCTCATATCATGTCTTGTCTTCCCTCTCGTCTGTGTCTTTGTCATTGCACATCCAAAAATGCCTTTAAACACATCCTGTGGGCTGACAGACCAAGGCTTCCTTGTGATGCTTTGTCTTTCCCTCCCATGCTTGCTAGCTCTCTCCCACCCACCCCTGCCCCCAGCCTCATCATTGTCTTTTAGCCTCTTAATTCAGGTTCTCTCCTGGTGACCTATTTGCCCATTAGTTCGTTATCCCTAAATACTAAGTTTTATAGCTAGCTAGTCCAAATCTTCATTCACTTAGTTCCCAGTTTCTGCCCCTGGGATTTTATCCTAGGTTACTTCCTCTGCTTTATCATGCTTCAAGTAGAGCTGCTGCACATCCTGTATCCCTCCTTTTGCTGGGCCTGCTGATGTGAGTGGAAGGACAGTATTGTGAGGCCAGGAGATGAGCTGTCTCTTAGTGTTCTGGTACTTAGTTGCTTCCAGCTGTTAAGCTTTTCAGAGCAGCAATTGCAGAGAAAGCCAGCGCAGCTGCCTTGGAGTGTTCTTACTTCAGATGGGATCTTTAAGAGATTTAAGCTGGAATATAACAACTCTGCACAGTATGTTTCTTCAGAGGCAGGTAACTTGAACAAATTTAGGCAGACTGTCACAAAACAACACATTTCTCATGCAAGAAGGTGTTAAGCCTGCTCCATAAAGGTCACTGGAATAATTTAATCTTACAGAAACAATATTGTTGTTGTTTTTCCATAGCTTCCCTCTGGAAACTTTTGAATAATATGGGCTGATATTTTAGAATGTCTGTCTGAAATAGATACTAGGTATGGAATACTTCAGCCTCTCTAAGAAACTTTGTAGCATTATAGGAAATAAATCCAGCACTTTTGTCATGAGAAGTTTCAGATACCATACAGTAATGCTGTCAGTTTTCTGATGGTGATCTTAGCTCAGGTGTTCATGGTATATGAATTCCTATTATTTGTATTCACTTTTTAATCATATGAATAAAGCTTTTGCAGTTTCATATGTGCCAAGAGCTACTGCCAAATATTGAAAGATTTTCTCCATTTGCACATGGAAAATGAAACACAAAGTTGGAAAATAAATTCCTTGCTTCTAATTATTTGCGTGTGTGTGCATATATGCATATGTGTGTATATATATATACACACACATATTCATATGATTAAAAGTATCTGTTTTGAAATTACCTTGACTTTACTAGCAAGTGGAGAAGCTGTATATCTGCCACTGCTGCAGGTAAGATGATGAAGGCAGATAGGAAGTCATGGCACACATCATCATGTTGTTGTGTTCTTCAGTGCCAAGGAGTAACATATAAGAGATACAGCTAGGAACAGCATGTCAGATGAGGAGAGTAAGGCTAAAACAGCATGTAATGCTTAGTTACTCAATTCAGATTTTTAGGCAGTTTAGCAGCATCCTGAGACTTTGAGCTAAATAAGAGAGTTTGGGCAGTTCATGGGTTTGTGGTAAATCCACTGGAGCAGGCTGGAGATGATGAAAATTGTTTCATGACATTGAGTTCCCAAGTCCTGGGTAGCCTGAGGAGCTAGGACAGGCGCCTTGTGACCCAGCAGGCAGACTAAAGCCCTGGGGAATTATGGCAGGCCAAGAAATGACCTGTGGGGAAGCTAACCAGCTCAGCAGCCTGCCTGGCTTCTGCGGAAATTTTTGACAGAACTGACTTGCTCCAGCAAAAAGTCTGTTTTGTTGCATCAATGTTTCATGACTCTGACTGGCTCTCCCTATATTAAGCATTGCACCTATTGTGATCTATGGTTGGCAAGAACATCTTGAAGAATGTAATGGCTATGTGAGAGATATTTTGGTATGAATTCATACCAGAAGAGAGAGAAAGTCTGTTTAAAAAAAAAAAAAAAAAACACCAAACCAAAACAAACAACAAAACTTTTAAACTTTCTTGTTCCTTTCAATGCTTTCCTATTTTTATCATCTATTAAGGATAATAAAATAAACTTATTTCCCAGGGGCTTAAAGGATAGGCAGGGTTTTGAGGTGTGGGGTTTTTTTGTTTTGTTTTGTTTGGGTTGGGTTTTTTTACCTCTTTGAGGCTTACCTTTTAGGCATGGTATAAATGATCGTAATAATATAGTTGGTTCCCAAAGGAGGATGTTTCATTTGTGGATTTGGAACAACTGGATTAATGAAGTTCAAATGTTGTTTTCAGCAACTTATGATTTTGGATTCGTTCTAAAGATTTATTTAATTTTATTTTCCATAAAACATAATGCATATATGTTGATTAAAAATATTTCAAAATTTCATTTAGAAGTAAAAGCAGAGAACAATATATTTACATAGTTTATTTATTTCAGTAGTGGATTTTTATATGCAAGTGGCTGCAGGGAGATGAAGTCTTCTGTATGGTTATAAGTCATTTCACTCTGAATATTATGGGAAGTTTTGAGGGCAAAGAACTTACTATTCTTATAAAGTAGTGCTCTGAAATAATGGTATGAAATTTCATTGCTTACAGCATGTTACATTGTATAGGAATCATAATAGAATAATAGGCTATTAGTAATAGAATACCGAGGTATCATTTAATAAGGGAAATGTCAAATATTTGCAATAGAAGAAGCAAAGGAAGCTTTTATGTTAGATTTTTAGACTTCAGTTTCTGCAGGGAGAATGATGGTGATTATTTTTCTTCTAGGAATTTGATCCTGAAGAGTTTTACTATCTTTTGGCAGCAGCTGAAGGCCATGCTAAAGAGGGGCAAGGCATTAAAACAGACATCCCTCGATATATTATTAGCCAGCTGGGCTTAAATAAAGATCCTCTGGAAGGTAAGTATATCTCCTGGTCAAGCTATAGACTCCCAGTTGCTTCCTTCTCAATGTATTTAGTCATTGTGATAATCTATGTGTACCTCAAAAGAGTCAAAGTAAAGATGGTAGCAGAACAAGCATTCACTAACCCTCATGGTTCTCTCACAAGCTCAAAGGCATTAAAAAGCCTATCTGAGATTTTCTGTTGTGAATATCACTTACTGTGTCGATGATACTCATCGTCATCTTCCAGCCTGGCAGTGTAACTTTCTTAGTTCAGCTCTAGCTTGAAATTTACTGGTATAATTTGATGGCAACTGTTATTCAACCATAGGTATAAATGAAACCGGGCTGAGCTGTTATTTGCCTTTCAGTGCCCCCAGGCTCCCACATCTTAGAATCCCTGAGAAGAATGTCTCCCATTCCTATTAAAACTGCAAAGATTTATTTTCCTGGGTAATTTATATGTCCATGTTGAGGACTTCTGTAGGGGGAACTTGGGTTCCCATAGAGGTATTGTCATTGCACAATTTTTGGTTGCCTGATTCTTGTTTTAAGGACAGTGTTGGGAAAACTAAAATTACTTCTGTTTCCGAACCAGACCATTTTCTCTTTCATCCTGAGACCAGGTTCTATCACTGGTGACATATGGAAATTGGTTCATTGTGTTCAGTGCTAGTCCTGCAATTTGGAAGTCCAGCAGAAATGTCATCATGAAAGATGGGTCTAGCTAGTGCCATTTAGCTTGTCTTCTGTGTTTTGACCCAGGACAAGGGGGATCTCTAGGAGAGGACTTGATAACACAAAATAATAGCAAAAACCTATGATAAGCTTTTTTTTAACCAGTTCTCATGATGCAAGATCACATTTCCTTAAATCAAAGGAGGAGCATATTGTTAAGTATATTAAAAGAAAATGCTTTTTTGTTCAACTTAAGCAGCTTGTGTTCAGCACTGCCAGATGTTGTCAGGAATTTGGTTAGATCTAATTCAATTAGATTGGATATTGTTATAGATGATATTCATGTTATGTTAACAGATTTAAAGGAAGTCAAGCCTATTATTAGTCCTCTTCCTATCTTCTCAGAAGAACTTCCTCATCCAAATTTAGTATTATTTTTATCTGAGATATAGATTAAAGCAGACTTGGCACTTTTTGCTTGGATTCAGAGTGCAGCAAGGATGCAGGGCAAATTGGGAAAATACACATAAATATTGTTTTCCATGTGGTACTGGGAAAGATCAAGAAGTAGCTTAAAATTCTCTGCAAGATAGAGGTGTCTGCTGGATTTGGAGAGCTGTTGGTCTGGCCTAGACTGACAATTCATAAATTCTTCACTGATCAAGTATGCAAGATGTAATTTGGAGTGTGGGTTGAGGTTGTAGTATTATTGACCCTGGTTCTGCCACTTGAACCTTATCTTACTGATTGACTCTTTTTGGCCACTTGGATAAAAGTGTTCCTCAGCATGAGTCAAGAAACCTAAGTTTAGTAATGTCTTTGAATGTTTTTAAATAGTTTATTGTGAGAGAGGTCTAGAGACAAATGCTCCATACAAATAAGGGATACTATTTTCTCAGACTGAATATTTATTTTATGTTGAGTGTACTTCATCTAGAACACATCTTATAATTACATTTCATAAATTAAATATTGCTGAATATAACTTAAACTTTGAAACATTCCAGGATAATTGAAATGTTTGTTTTGTGAGGGGGAAAATAGGCTATGTGGTTTGTCAGTAAATACTGAGGGGTGTATGATGTGTGGATTACCGATCTTTGGTTCAATTGGAGATTTGGGTGATTAAATTATTTTGTGTATCATTTTAAAGGTTAATGTGTATGTGGAGTTGTGATCAAATAATTCAGGCCATCTGATTCATATTAATGCTTTCCTGCCTCTCCACAAAAAGTGATATTTATAAGCAGTATAAATCACTGCAATGACTTCTTAAATGATCTGGTTTTGGTTTTAAATTGGTGCCTCTATATAAAAGTACATTTCCTAAGCAAAAATAAAAGAATGTCACTATGGATTTACACTCTTGAATTAATCAGTTATGAAGGGAATTATTTGGAAACACTGTATTCACTGGTATAAAAAAATATTACATGAAGATCATCCTCCTGAGAGAGCTTTTAAATTCCTTGTATGCAAAAATGGAAAAATTTTTAAAGAGCAGAAGAACCAAATCTTTCAAAACAAACAAAGCCCACCTCAGTAACTCCACTTATCCTGAAATATGGTATTGTATTTCCAAATAAGCTGTTAAATTCTGTCTGCAATGTCCATAAATGTTCATGCAAGGGATTTGACTTCCTCTGCAGAGAAAAGCAACCTACTTCTTTAGACCCTTCTCTACTTACCTCCTTTGTTTGCTGCCATAGCTGTAGTATCCTTTCTTTGAGTGAAATGATGCATGCATTACTTGGAGATAACACCAGATAAATTTATACTGTACTGAAAGCAATACCACAACAGATTCATCACTTATCAGAGACTGGTGGCTGCATTTCTAAAGAGTTCCCCAGGGAGAAATTTTTCCCCATGGTTTTTAAATTACCATATTTATGTTTTTGAATCATGAGTCTTCAGAAATGGTTTAAATCAATGAAAGAAAAAGGTAAGATGTTTAATGGTATTTAGATGAGTTTTAAAAATCTCTTCAGGCATTGCACAATGGTTCCATAGCTCCGTGTTTTGAAAGCTGACTCTTGGTTCCATTCTATTACTGCCTACTGTTTGCAAATAATATGTATTTCTCAGATAATGGTTATTTTGCAAAAGTTCTGTTTAAAAATGGCTCATTTTAATTTGATATTTATGAAAATAATTTCAGTTGAGAAGGCTGTCAAAGTATATTATTCTAGCTTGCTTGGTTCTCACCCATACAATAAAGGTTTCATCAACACTTCTATTATGAAAACCCCATGTTCACAAAACTGTGGCTTTTGCCAGAGAAATCCACTCCAGATTGGAATTAGGCCTGTATCATTTTAGCTTAGGCTCTCTTTTATTTAGATATCTTTATTCTTATTGGAGACTTTTCTTCACTGTTTATTGACTTTATATTCAATTTTTTTAAATGTTTTTAGCTTCTGTAACACTTTAAAGATATGTTTGGTTTTCTGAAATGACATTTTCATTACTTCTGATTCTTACACTTTACAAACGTTGTGTTTTGTATAGTGATTACACATGAGAGTTACTCTTTAAATCTTTAGCTGTTCCAACAGAAAATTATCTGTGTGATTAATTTGCTCTTAATGATTACAGTGTTGTGCAAAATTTCACCTGTAATGGTGTCCTGGTTTCAGTTGGGATAGGGTTATTTTTCTTCTTAGTAGCTGGTATAGTGCTGTGTTTTGGATTCAGGATGAGAATAATGTTAATAACACACTGATGTTTTAGTTGTTGCTAAGTAGGGCTTACACCAGTCAAGGACTTTTTCAGCTTCCCATGCTCTGCCCGGTGCACAAGAAGCTGGGAGGGGGCACAGCCAGGACAGCTGACCCAGACTGGCCAAAGGGCTATTCCATACCATATGACGTCATGCTCAGTATATAAACTGGGGGGAATTGGCCGGGAGGCAGCGATCGCTGCTCGGGAACGGGCTGGGCATCGGTCGGCAGGTGGTGAGCAATTGTATAGTGTATCACTTGCTTTGTATATTATTATTGTATTATTATATTATATTTTTTTAATAATTATTATTACTACTACTACTGCTACTACTATTCTATTTCATTTTACTTCAATTATTAAACTCTTCTTATCTCAACCCACGAGTTTTCTGACTTTCACCCTTCCAATTCTCTTCCCCATCCCACTGGGGTGGGGGGAGTGTGCAAGCAGCTGTGTGGTGCTTAGTTGCTGGCTGGGGTTAAACCATGACAGTCCTTTTTGGTGCCCAACATGGGGCACGAAGGGTTTGAGATAATAACAGATTAACCAGAGTGTATTAAGGAATTTGTATCTGTTAACAGTTGCCGGTCATAATATTGATTCATCTGTTCTCGGTATTAGTCTACCTGATTTGCACCATGCTCTTGTTTTTGCAGTACATGTTAAAGATCGGTGTTGGGTTTTGCAGTTTGCTGTGCTCTGCAGTGATTAGTGATGTTTTGCTTTGGAGATTTGTTATTAAAACACTGGCCTTGAGCACTATCTGGTATTTGGGTTCTGTAGTGAAGCCATTACTGTACTTCGGGTACCACCTCATGGAGACAATTAGCAATTATACCTCTTCCTCTGAGAGGTTTTTTTATGGAGGAAATACAGAATGGCACCTTTGCTACTTTCTTCTATGATGTTTCCTCCTTCATTACAACAACTTTTCAGTATCTTGAACATCCTTGGGTAGTTAAGATATATCTATTGGTATTTCTTGGGAATATTGTTTCAGTTTTGTCTAAGGTTAATAAGCATTTTAAGAATATCATCCAGAGATCTGCCCCAAGGCTGGATAGTTATGAGTGGCAGGGTGCGTGGGAGAATATGGGCAAATGCCTAGGACAGCGGGCCCCTCCAGTACTTTGGAACTTCACCCCTGAACAAGTGCAGAATCCTGAAAAATTAGTAGAACATTTGGAAAAAGTATGCATGCTGTCACCCTGACAATTCTAGGGAGACACAAATCACTGCAAAGTGCTGGGGCCTGGCCCATGCCTACCGAGCCATATTCAACACTATTCAGAACCCTCAAGTGGAAGAGAAGGTCTCTGGATTTGACGATAAAACGACTGGCGCTGCGGCTATGCCAGCCCTGGCGACAGGCGCTGCGGCTATGCCAGCCCCAACGGCAGGCACTGTGGCTATGCCAGTTCCCGCAACAGGCGCTGCAGCTATGCCAGCCCCAGCAACAGGCACTGCGGCTATGCCAGTCCCGGTAACAGGCACTGTGGCTATGCCAGTCCCGGTAACAGGTGCTATGGCTACGCCAGAGAACCAACCCGTGCCAGTATCATTCGCCTCTATACAGAAGAAAAAATACACAAGAAAATCAACTCGTGTAGTAAGGGCTGATGATGAGCCAGGGCCATCAAGAGAACAGGAGGAGGAAGAGGCAGAACCCACAAATGAGATGGCAACCACCCGATCCCTGTCCCTGAGTGAGCTGCGAGATCTGCGAAAAGATTTTAGTCGTCGTCCAGGCGAGCACATCATCACTTGGCTGCTCCGATGCTGGGATAACAGGGCCAGTAGCCTGGAATTAGAGGGTAGGGAAGCCAAGCGGCTGGGATCCCTTTCTAGGGAAGGGGGCATTGACAAAGCGATTGGAAAAGGGGCAAAAGCCCTCAGCCTCTGGAGGCGACTCCTGTCAGGCGTGAAGGAAAAGTATCCCTTCAAGGCAGATGTTCTATGTCACCCAGGCAAGTGGACCACCATGGAGAGAGGTATCCAGTACCTGAGGGAATTAGCTGTACTGGAAGTGATTTATAATGACCTGGACAACGAGCAGTTATCCAAAGATCCAGATGAAGTCCAGTGCACATGACCCATGTGGCAGAAGTTTGTACGGAGCACACCATCATCGTATGCAAACTCATTGGCAATAATGACCTGGAAAGATGAAGAGGGACCAACGGTGGATGAATTGGCTGGCCAACTCCGACAATACGAAGAAAGTCTCTCTCCCTCCCTACGGGCCTGCATCTCGACTGTGGAGAAACTGCCTGACGTGCTAGCTGAGAAATTATCCCGGGAGTTCCAGCGATTCAAAGAGGACATGTCCTACTCCTCACCTGTACGGACCAGTATCTCAGCCATTAGGAGTAAGCGTCCCTCTGCTCAAGAGAGAAGATACAGTGGATACACACCACGGGCCACCCTGTGGTTTTCCCTGCATGACCACGGAGAAGACATGAGGAAGTGGGATGGAAAATCTACCTCGACCCTAGAGGCACGGGTACGTGAGTTGCAAGGAAAAACAACTACAAAAGGGGGTTCTCCCAGGAAAATTGCTGCTCCAGTTTCCAGTGAGCAGTTCCCCAGACAGAGCAGAAGGGCTGATTTTGCTTCCGATCTTAATAAAGGGACTTTTGATTTGCATTGACAAGACTTGAGTAACGAATGCTATGACCAGGACTAGAGGGGCCCTGCCTCCAGCCAGGTGGAGGAAAGGGACAACCGGGTGTACTGGACTGTGTGGAATCGATGGCCTGGCACATCAGCCCCACAGGAGTAGAAGGCTCTAGTGGACACCGGTGCACAGTGTACCGTAATGCCATCATCAAGCTATGAAGGGGCAGAACCCATCTGTATTTCTGGAGTGACAGGGGGATCCCAAGAGCTGACTGTATTGGAGGCTGAAGTGAGCCTAAGTGGGAAGGAGTGGCAGAAGCACCCCATTGTGACTGGCCCAGAGGCCCCGTGCATCCTTGGCATAGACTACCTCAGGAGAGGGTATTTCAAGGACCCAAAAGGGTACCGGTGGGCTTTTGGTATAGCTGCCTTGGAGACGGAGGAAATTAAACAGCTGTCTACCCTGCCTGGTCTCTCAAAGGACCCTTCTATTGTGGGGTTGCTGAAGGTCAAAGAACAACAGATACCAATTGCTACCACAATGGTGCACCGGCGGCAATATCGCACCAACAGAGACTCCCTGATTCCCATCCATAAGCTGATTCGTCGACTGGAGAGGCAAGGAGTGATCAGCAAGACTCGCTCACCTTTTAACAGTCCCGTATGGCCAGTGTGAAAGTCTAGTGGAGAGTGGAGACTAACAGTAGACTATCGGGGCCTGAACGAAGTCACGCTGCCGCTGAGTGCTGCCGTGCCGGACATGCTAGAACTTCAATACGAATTGGAGTCAAAGGCAGCCAAGTGGTATGCCACAACTGATATCGCTAATGTGTTTTTCTCAATCCCTTTGGCGGCAGAGTGCAGGCCACAGTTTGCTTTCACTTGGAGGGGCCTCCAGTACACCTGGAATCGACTGCCCCAGGGGTGGAAACACAGCCCCACCATTTGCCATGGACTTATCCAGACTACATTGGAACAGGGTGGGGCTCCGGAACACCTGCAATACATTGATGACATCATCATGTGGGGCAACACAGCAGCAGAAGTGTTTGAGAAAGGGAAGCAAATAGTCCAAATCCTTCTGGAGGCCGGCTTTGCCATAAAACCAAGTAAGGTCAAGGGACCTGCACAGGAGATCCAGTTTTTAGGAATAAAATGGCAAGATGGACGTCGTCAGATCCCAATGGATGTGTGTGGGATATCTGAAAAGCCAAGGACATGTAGTGAGCAACCCAGACTCAGACTATGTGGACTTAATCTGCATTTAACGCAAGAGGAATTCAAGGATGCTGCGAAGGTCGACTGCGGTTTGGAAGACATGAAACAAGCAGATTAAGAGGAAGAAACTATTGGCTTGCAATGTTGAAAACAAGATATGGGAGAAGCGGGCGGTGCGTGTGAACTATTGTTATGAACGAATCAGAATATCGCTAGTAGCGCATGAACAGCATATTGCCAAACATAGTTAACCAATTAGCGATAAGTTTATGCATGATTAGGAAGGCAAGAAACTATATTAACTAAGCTGTGTATGTAATAAACCGACATTTTGCTTGATCATATTGATCGTGTGCTGTGTCCGTGACTTCCGCGTCAGCAGGTGGCGCCCGAACAGGGACCCTCAGATCGGAGTTGGATTTTCCAACGAAACCGAGCACGGAGGGGGCGGAAGCCGGCCGAAGGTGAGCGCTGCCCCGGCACTCGGGAAACGCTAGCGCGAAAGGTGGAATCTCACCCTGATCAGGTGAGCGGCCGGGGAGGAGATGGGGGCTACCATGACAAAAGAAGAGTCAGCGGTGGTTAAGCTCCTCCAACATATCCTCTCAACGAGAGGTATGACTCGTCTACTCTGAAAGCATTATTGCTCTGGGCAAAAGGAAAAGATTTGATCCCCACGGTTGGAGTTGCCTTTGATGCTATGACATGGGAGAAAATAGGGGCAGAACTGTGGGAAGAAATAAGTAAAGGATCCAAAGAGACGAGCAAATTCCCCACTGTGTGGAGACTGATTAATGAAACTTTAAAAAACATGGGGGAGGAGCGGCAAGTCGCTGCATCGGCATTCGCGGCTTTGACTCCAGGTGACGGGCCCACCTCTGCAACCAGTATGTTGTTTTCGGGTCCGACAATCCCTGCAGCGACCCCAGCCCGCGTTGCAGGAGGGGTCCGGATCCTAGCAGGGACTGCAACTGCAGCTCCCACCACCACCGAAGTGCAGTCACCAGAAAAAAACGCTGCGGAGGCTACTCCACCATCGCCCGATGTACCACAGTCGGATCACCCTCCGAGTTATGATGAGGCCGATCCACCAAATCGACCTCCCTCACCGGTGGCGACCACCTCACTTTACCCTCCTTTGCCACCAGGTGGCGAAGAGGAGGAGGAAAACAATGGTGTTCTAGAGGAGAAAGCTGAATTACAGGAATTGATAAAAAGACTAGAGACTTTAGAAGCGCGATTGGCGGCCCCGCCAGAAAACCCACCAACGTCACTGTCCGCATTATACCCAGGATGGTCAGCACCCAACGTTTTTGCTCCAACTAGGACACCGGTGGAAACTGGTGCTTTTCCGTCTTTGCCACCACAACAACCATCCGGGGTGGGTGTGTATTCGGGCAAGGGATGTTGGTGGGAGGAGCTGGGGATCCGTCAATGCGATGGAAAGGTGTTATCCGAGATGCCATGATAGAGGGACAGGTTTTACCCATGGCTTTTCCTGTTGTAGTTGGTAATAACGGGAGAGGTGTATGGGAAGCACTGGACTGGAAAATATTGAAAGAAGCGAAAAGCGCTGTTACTCAATATGGTTTAAAATCACCATATACTCAATCTATATTACAGCACATTTTTTCAGCACAGTTATTAACTCCTTATGATTCTAGAATGATTGTCCAGATGCTATTACCACCATCGCAACAATTACAATTTTTCCAACATTGGCAAACTGCCTGTGATAGGGCAGCTTCAATACCTCGACAACAAGGCGATCCGTTATTCGGAATCCAGGCTCAAATGTTAATGGGCGCAGGGCCTTTTACGCGACCTGATTGGCAAGCGCAGTTTGCTATCGAGGTATTGCAATTGAGTCAGGAGTTAGCTTATAAAGCTCTTATTAACGTGCATGATGAGAAAATTAGACCTGCTTTTACCGCTGTAAGGCAGGGACCCACTGAATCGTACGGCAAGTTTATTGATCGTTTGCACGCTGCAATTATGGCTCATCCAGATATGGATGAGGGAATGAAAGTAAAGTTCTTAGATATGCTTGCTTTTGATAACACTAATGAAAAAACAAAAAGAGCACTCAGTGTGTTGCCAAGAGGATCCAGCACAGGACAGTTGCTAGAGGCTGCTGAGCGAATGTTAGAACAAGAAAAGGCTACGGTTATGGCTGCAGCTGTAGGTGCAGCAGTGAAGCCGTTGGTATCAAAAAAGCAAGGGGGAAAAAAGGACAAGAAGTGCTTTAATTGTGGAAAACTAGGCCATTTTTAAAAAGAATGTAGGAGTCCAATTAATACTGAGGGTCGGAAAGAAAAATGGTGTACGAATTGTAAAAAAGATAATCACGACACCCAAGAGTGTCGAAAATCGGGAAACACGGCGCGGAGCGCGCCACACCCATGCGTGAAGACACAAGTGCAGGGTGCTTGGACCGCTGTGCAGCTGCCACAGCCGGTAGCGCCGGAGTGGACCTGGCAACAGCAGTAGACATAACCTTAACAACGTCTGAGGTTAAATTAATTGATTCAGATCAACAAGGACCTCTAGGGCATGGGTTGAGTGCATTGCTCATAGGCCGTTCTTCAACATCACGAAAAGGTATATTTATAGTACCAGGGCTCATCGATGCGGATTTCTGTGGAACCATAAAGATTATGGTATATACCTTAACGCCACCACTTACAATACCAGCACAGTCTAAAATAGTTCAATTAATACCATTTCATGCGTGTGTCCCTAAAGCGCATTCAATTGTACGTGGGCATGGAGGTTTTGGAGCCACAGGAGTACCAAATGTGTTATTAGCAATAGATATTGCCAAGGGAAAACCTGAAGAAAGGGTAACATTAAGACATCCTAATGGACAATCTTTAGTACTGTCAATGTTAATTGACACGGGGGCAGATGTAACTATTGTCCCTATCACAAAATGGCCTCGTAATTGGCCACTGGTACCTGCAGCTACCAGTGTTGTGGGAGTCGGGGGGGCACAATGCACGATGATTAGCAAATTACTGATAGCATTCAATTTTGAAGACGGTGCCACTGTTACCACAAAGCCATATGTAATGCACTTGCCTGTAGCTCTTATAGGTCGGGATATATTATCCCAAATGGGAGCCAAACTTGTAACCCAGCATTTTTAGGAGCGGCCATGGTTGAGCAGCCCATCTTAAAACTCACCTGGACTACGACAACGCCAGTGTGGGTAGACCAGTGGCCGCTGAAACAGGAGAGGCTGCATATTTTACAAAATTTAGTTAAAGAACAGTTAGAAGCAGGTCACATCGTGCCTTCCACAAGCCCTTGGAACACACCCGTTTTTACCATCCTGAAAAAATCTGGAAAATGGCGATTGTTGCATGATTTACGAGCGGTGAATGCTGTAATGCAAAATATGGGGGCATTAGAGCCAGGATTACCCTCCCCGTGATGATCCCAGAAAATTGGGACTTACTCATCATTGATTTGAAGGATTGTTTTTTTACTATTCCTTTGCATCCTGAAGATGCAGAAAAATTTGCATTTACAGTACCATCAATCAATAAACAGGAACCGGCAAAAAGATACCATTGGGTGGTACTACCTCAAGGAATGAAAAACTCACCTACTCTGTGTCAAAATTTTGTAGCATGGGCCTTACAACCATTCCGAATGAAACATCCATTTTTACTAGTTTTTCACTATATGGATGATATCTTAATTGCTGGAGAAAAAATGGATGTGGAAGGAACTTTACAAAGGTTAATAGAAACCTTAGAACCGAAAGGTCTTAAAATTGCTCCAGAAAAGGTACAACGACAAAATCCATGGCAATATTTAGGATGGACAATTACTGGGAGCACAGTCAGACCACAGAAGATCATACTCAAAACAGACATTAAGACGCTCTCAGATGTTCAAAAACTAATGGGAGATTTACAGTGGGTAAGGTCAGTTAGTGGAATAACTAATGATGATCTAGCTCCCTTGATGCCTCTGTTGGGAACCTCAACCAGAGCCGATGAACGACGAAGCCTGACGAAGGAACAAGAGCAGGCATTGGATCACATTATAAAAAAGGTTTTGACAACAGTTGTACAAAGAAAAATTAGTGATTTGCCTTTGCAATTTTTAATTGTTAACTCATCACCCAACCGAAAACACTTAATAGGACTCATAATCCAAATAGATAGCCCACGCATCAACATTTTAGAGTGGGTATTTTTATCCTATCAATCAGCCAAAAAATACCGTCTGTACACGGATTGAACTATTAGCTAATATGATCATCAAAGGTAGAAGAAGGATTTGTGATCTGACAGGACAAGAACCTGAAACCCTGTTTGTACCTATAGCACAGAATTATTTAGATTGGCTTTTAGCAACATCAGAAATGTTTCAAATCGCTTTAGCCGAATATCCAGGTACTGTAACCAATAACTATCCTTCCACGAAAATTTTGCCGCTTTTACAAAATCAGGACTTTGAAGACATCCCTTATAGATCAGAAGTACCAGTTGAAGGGCTTACAGTATTTACTGATGCTGGTAGAAAATCGAAACGAGCTGCTATTGCCTGGTATGACAATAATCAATGGAATCATCAACTTCTTACAGGTCATACCGCCGACTCTTTACAAACCCTCGAGCTGAGAGCGGTGTTATGGGCCTTTCAACGCTGGCCCGACAAACCTCTAAATGTAATTTCAGATTCGCTCTACGTAGTAGGAACGGTACAGCGCCTGGAACGCGCTATGATCAAATCACTGAAGAATAACACCTTATATATGTTTGTTATTAATGCAACTTTTATTTTTATTGAATCAACGCACTAAACACTATTTTGTGACACATATTCGTAGCCATCAATTTGATCAAGGCTTGTCGATTGGAAACAACATAGCCGACAAGTTGGTTGCTACCATCTGGAAAAATCAAAATATTAACCTGTTTGAGCAGGCCCGTTTGTCTCATGAATTTTTACATCAGTCTGCAAAAGTATTGGCGAAACAATTTGATTTAAAACTATCAGATGCCCGAGGCATCGTCCAATCCTGTCCTGCCTGCCAAAAATCAGGATTCGGTTTAGGTCTTGGGGTCAACCCTTGAGGTCTGGGAGCCCTACAATTATGGCAAATGGATGTCACCCACATCACAGAGTTTGGACGGCAAAAATATGTACACGTTAGCATTGATACTTATTCGCATGCAATCTGGGCCACTGCTCAAACAGGGGAAACAGCCAAACATGTTGTAAAACATATGTGTGCAGCCATCGCTGCTTTGGGGATTCCTCAAGAGATAAAACCAGATAATGGCCCTGCATATATCTCTAAAACATTCGAACATTTCTGCCACTTGTGGGGCATTCGCAGAATCACAGGCATACCACACTCTCCTACAGGACAGGCGATCGTAGAACGCGCGCATGCTACGTTAAAATCGCTGTTGCAAAAACAAAAGGGGGGAGAAATAGCCCCTGCTGAATGTCTTGCAAAAGCGATTTACGTTTTAAATTATTTATGGTTAACAGGGGACCGTGAATCTCCTCCAATTGTTATACACCATATGTCATTTCAATCGGGAATACAGAAGATGGATTCAGTATTGGTAAAAGTACGATATCGTGACTTAAAAACTGGAGAATGGAAGGGTCCTGCAGAAATTAAGATGAGAGGTCGAGGATATGTTTGTGTTTTGACAGATGAAGGTCCGAGGTGGGTGCCTAGCCGCTGGGTGAAACCATGGAGAGAAGAGTCGGGACCACAACAGGAGTTACCATGATATGTTTTCTCACGTCATTCCTCTCCATCATTGGTAGTGGTCACTCATGGATTTCAGTACAACCACGTACAAATGTTTGGGTAACTCTAGCTAATAAAACAGGGCAAGATTCAATCTGTTTAGCGGCAGCAAATGCAGGCAACCCATTTATGACATGTTCAGTGGGGACTCCGATTGGCAGTAAAGAGTGGGAGTATGTTTGTAACTCCTCCGCCATCAGGCATGCATGCAGAGATATAGCTAACGACGTCAATGATTTTGAATATTAAAAAACAAACCCACAGATCTTGAAGAAGTATTGAAAAATATTCAAAGGATTGTAAGTCAGATTTAGATTTCTGGACAGCAGATAAAACAATTGTAGAAAGACTAGCTCTTTAGGTTTTAACTCATGGTTAGCTGGGTTAGGCATTTCAGGTTGGGGAAAAGATCTAATTATCCGTGGGTTTATATTATTATTGGGATTATTATTAACTATACTTATATTAAGATGTGTTTTTAAATATTTCATGAAAGCCGTGGAGCGTATGATGAATGGAGTCTGGATTGCTCAAAAACAAAAAGGGGGATTTGTGGGATATCTGAAAAGCCAAGGACATGTAGTGAGCAACCCAGACTCAGACTATGTGGACTTAATCTGCATTTAACGCAAGAGGAATTCAAGGATGCTGCGAAGGTCGACTGCGGTTTGGAAGACATGAAACAAGCAGATTAAGAGGAAGAAACTATTGGCTTGCAATGTTGAAAACAAGATATGGGAGAAGCGGGTGGTGCGTGTGAACTATTGTTATGAACGAATCAGAATATCGCTAGTAGCGCATGAACAGCATATTGCCAAACATAGTTAACCAATTAACGATAAGTTTATGCATGATTAGGAAGGCCAGAAACTATATTAACTAAGCTGTGTATGTAATAAACCGACATTTTGCTTGATCATATTGATCGTGTGCTGTGTCCGTAACTTCTGCATCAGCAGATGTGATCAACAAAATAACAGCCATGTCTCCACCAACCAGCAAAAAGGAAACACACAAGCTTTCTTGGGCGTTGTGGGTTTTTGGAGAATGCATATTCCAAATTACAGCCTGATCGTAAGCCCTCTCTATCAAGTGACCCGCAAGAAGAATGATTTCAAATGGGGCCCTGAGCAACGACAAGCCTTTGAACAAATTAAACGGGAGATAGTCCATGCAGTAGCCCTTGGGCCAGTCTGGGCAGGACAAGATGTAAAAAATGTGCTCTACACTGCAGCTGGGGAGAATGGCCCTACCTGGAGCCTCTGGCAGAAAGCACCAGGGGACACTCGAGGTCAACCCTTAGGGTTTTGGAGTCAGGGAAATAATGGGACTCATTTCCGAAACAACCTCATAGACACCTGGGCCAAAGAGCATGGCATTGAGTGGGTATATCACATCCCCTATCATGCACCAGCCTCCGGGAAAATCGAATGATACAATGGACTGTTAAAGACTACACTGAGAGCAATGGGTGGTGGGACATTCAAACATTGGGATACACATTTAGCAAAGGCCACCTGGTTAGTCAACACTAGGGGATCTGCCAATCGAGCTGGCCCTGCCCAATCAAGACTTTTACGTACTGTAGAGGGGGATAAAGTCCCTGTAGTGCACCTAAAAAATATGCTGGGGAAGACAGTCTGGGTTACTCCTGCCTCAGGCAAAGGAAAACCCATTCGTGGGATTGCTTTTGCTCAAGGACCTGGGTGCACTTGGTGGGTGATGTGGAAGGATGGGGAAGCCTGATGTGTATCTCAAGGAGACTTGATTTTGGGTGAAAATAGCCAGTGAACTGAATTTTATAATGTTAGTTGCTAAATAATACTGGATGTCATCACTTCAATGATTACTATGTGCCATATCAACAGTATACAGTAAGAATCACCCAAATTAATGAAGAATGAACTTTGAGGAAACCAAGCAAAGTGCAGCGGTGATGGAACCCGAACTGGCTTCAGCATGCAACAATCCAACACCACACACCATCTCTCCTGCCCTGAAAACTGTTATGATGGATGAAGCCCAAAGTCATGGACTAAATGAACTCAACAAACATTTTAGAGGGGTAGCCTATAGACTAAGGAAATTATAGCCATGTGTGTATATATATATATATATACATCAAAAGACTGGAAAAGTGGTAGTGATTAATTGGAATGTATTGGAAAGTGTAAGACCTGGGCATGACGTATATGGTATGGAATAAGGGGTGGATACTGTCCTGGTTTCAGCTGGGATAGAGTTAATTTTTCTTCCTAGTAGCTGGTATAGTGCTGTGTTTTGGATTTAGGATGAGAATGATGTTAATAACACACTGATGTTTTAGTTGTTGCTAAGTAGGGCTTACACTAGTCAAGGACTTTTCAGCTTCCCATGCTCTGCCTGGTGCACAAGAAGGTGGGAGGGGGCCCAGCCAGGACAGCTGACCCAGACTGGCCAAAGGGCTATTCCATACCATATGACGTCATGCCCAGTATATAAACTGGGGAGAGTTGGCCGGGGGGCAGCGATCTCTGCTTGGGAACGGGCTGGGCATTGGTTGGCGGGTGGTGAGCAATTCTATAGTGTATCACTTACTTTGTATATTATTATTATTATTATTATTATTATTATTATTATTATTATTCCTCCTCCTCCTCCTCCTCCTCTATTTCATTTTACTTCAATTATTAAACTGTTCTTATCTCAACTCACGAGTTTTCTGACTTTCACCCTTCCAATTCGCTCCCCCATCCCACTGGGGTGGGGGGAGTGAGCGAGTGGCTGTGTGGTGCTTAGTTGCCAGCCTGGGTTAAACCATGACAAATGGTTGCTTATTACTATATAGAAAAATCCAGTTTAGATATTCTCTGTGTATATTTAATTATTTTTCATATTCATCAATTCAGTTAACAGTACTGACGACAAAAATGCACCTCACAAATTTCAGGTGGTCTTATCTCTGATACCCAGCACATAATTATGATAAAATGTGCATCTTCGGCTATGCAGAGTATAAAATTAACTATGTATATGATTGAAGTAACACTAAACTTCCCAGAGTCTTTTAGCTACCAGCTGTCCTGTTTAGCTTTTATTACCCAGAGGAATTCTTAGTTACTTGGCCCCTGGAGAACAGGATAGGCTTAGGAGCTCTGCAGCATAGGTTGACCCTGGCAGGGGCAACCAGGTCAAGTTGTAGACCCCCCAAAATCTTAGCAATTCCCAGAAGTCGTCAGTATTAGTGACTCCATAAATTATAAGCTTCTAGGAAGGAAGGCTTTTAGCTGATTTTGTTAGGCATATCAGCATTTCTGTGTATAAGATAAAAACAATTCAGAGTCCATATCTGTCTAAAATAGAAGCTTTTTGCTCTAACTATGAAGGAGCCCAACAAGGATGGGACCTACTGTTAACCCCTCAGGGCCTAAGATCTTCAGGAGTCTTAGCAAATTAGTGCTGCCTTTCCCTTAATGCTCAGATCACACAAGGATCTCAGAATTTCCACGTCTCAGCAGTCATAACAATATTGCTCTTCATTGCTTCATGGCTGTTTGAAGTCAGTGGAAGATTACATAAGCATTGAATAGCAGGTCTTCATTTTCCAGTTGGGATATATTTTTTTTATATATGCTTGGAGATGCCTTAAAAGTTATTAGAAAAGTACTACAAATGGGACAGCATGTTTATTAACTATTCCAGAAAAGTGTCACCTCTCAGGTTTTCTGTACTTCATTTAGTGTTGTACTTACTATAGTTTAAAATGAAATTTCTAATCTTTGTTTCTAGAAATAGTTCAGATGATAGATAGCTAACTGTGACAATGGGACAGCAGAAACTCTGGAAATGGATGAATCAGTAAGTGTAAGTTTTCCTGTTATGTTGCTGCTTTTGCTGAATCTGAGCAAGGAAAATTAAATGTGTTGGGTGTCCCCCGTCCATCGTCATCCATCCATCCCTCCTCCCCCCTTGTATTTTCTCCCGATATGTGTAAACAGATTGAATAGAACAGTAGTTAATCCTCAGACTAACGCCATGGTGCTCAGCAGACAGAAGGCTTGCAAAAAATATTAGAAAAAAACTTTCCATTTTCCTAGATGTTGCAGTATCTTTAATTTCCATGAAGTTACATGTTCGCCATGTGGAGGATGTTTTGCCACAAATTCCACCACTGCTTCCTTTATTTCTGTTTAATTAATGTATGTATTGTCCTTTTAGAAGGGCATTTGAACCCTTTCATAAAAAATAAAGTATTTTAAACAGATTTTAAGACAGTACATTTACAGAGGCAGCTAATGATCAAATTAAGAGTCTGAACAGATCCAGTGAAGAGACAAGGAAGAAATGAGCAAGTTAGTTAGCAAATAGCCTGGATTCAGAAAGTTAGTTTTCAATCTGAAAGATTGTGCATTATTCTTCTTAATCTGTGTTTGAAAATATTTGACTACAGTAATGGGTATCATACAGTAATATATTGTCAGATGCTTGTTCAGGTTGGCAAAAGAAAAATCAGTTGGAGGAGTTGATTGGGCTGAATATTGTGGGCTTAAATGCTCTCAGTTTAAATTCTTATTTTTAAAAGTTGGTTCTTATACCTTGGATTTCAATCAGCAGAGTAAATGCAGTTCTTTAGTGTCGATTTTCAGTGCAAGTGGATAGAAAAAGCAAGTGCATTTTTGGGGGATGCATAGGTAATTCAGTGGTGCTTTACAGGCATTTACAAATGTTAGTAGAGTTTAAAATACAGGCATGGAGTATCTGTTAAACTAGTTCTGATATGCTACAAAAAAAAAGACATCATCCTTTGGTAAATGTCATATTATCTTGAGATATTTTCTGATTTTCTGGAAAAATGCCACCTATAAAGGCTTCCAGAGTTGTGACATGAAGGGTGTTTCTTACTCTGCTGCATTTGTTCATCTGCATTTCAAATATTGTATTAGACCCAAGTGTTATTTAGTGGAAGGATACTGGCAAATTGGAGAAAAGTCAGAAAGAATAACTAAAAGGCTTAAGGGAAGTGCTTAGGAGAATCTAAGGTGCAAACTGGCTTAGCAGTAGCTTAAGAAATTGTAATTGTAAAGTTATTTGTATTGTGCAAATGTTGAAGAAATAAAGGAAGGATTATGCAGTGTAATAAAGGAACATAACTGGGGAAGATGATGAAATTAAATCAGTAAAGAAAAATATAGGATGAATATTTGGAAACATTTTCTCAAAAGTGTAGTTGTGGAATAAATACACATGGGAAGTGGCAGGAAGCATAACTTAAAAGTAAAGCAAAGGACCATTCAAAATCATTCATAAATATGCAATTAGGAAGAATCCTGTACTGGCAGGCAAGTGGGATAAGCAATTTAATAAATCTCTCTCTGCTCCTGTGTAATTCATTCTATTGTCATATTCACTAATCTTCTTGCACTGAATTATTTCTTTAGCAAGCATTTAATTGAAAATGTTCCAACCAGGTCTACTTTCATCCTTAACTATTACCAAACTGCCTAGAAAGGGATCACAGAACTTTGTGGAGATTTGGAAAATATCTTGAAAAGGATCTTGTGGGTTTGGAATACTGAATTTGGAAGTCCCGTCCCCTCATCAATCATCCACCCTCCCCACCCCCCAATTCTAATTCGCACTTAGATCTTCAAGATTAATTAAAAATTAAAGCTAGAAAAATGTTGTACAGTACTCAGGACATCTCCATTTTGAAAATATTCTGGCATACAAGTAGGTGAAGGTGACCTCTAATGGTAGAATTATTGTATTTTTATCTTCCATATATTTCTCTTTCATTTTGTGTCTCTTTTCACAGTCCATCCTAAGTTATATCACAGTCTATCCTAACATTAGTTAGAAATGTACAAAATTTTATTTGAATGAACGAGAACTCATCTACATTTTGTTACTACTAGGCTGTACTGCCAGAGTCAGACTTATTAAAATGGGAAAGCAATGGCCAATGAGTGCCTGGTGGGATTCACAGAAGTGCGTAACTCTGGATAGGAATTGCCAGTAACTCTTTTACCAGAAGCCTTCATGCCTGTCTCCTGTAACCCTAGCATGTAGATGAGTGGACAGATAGCTATGGTGTAACAGATGATACCTTTTTGATGAAAAAGCAGCTTTGCTTCAGGAGCCCCTTTGTTCCCTCTCTACACTAGCTGTGTGGCTAACTGGCCAGAGCTTTTAGCTGGTTCATCAGGGTGTGACAGCCTGGTGATATCTGGGTTTTTTTGTTTGTTTTTTTATTTTTCCCTGATTTTGAAAAAAGTACTGTATTAATTTGTTCTTTCTCCTCTTTTACTTTGAAGAGCTCCAATACCTCACTGAAACTGCGGAGGAAACCTCAGGAAAGTGATTTTGAAACAAACTGATTAGTAATGGAGCTTATGGGTGAGTAATCCATGAGTGCAACAGATCTTCTGCATTTTATTTTTGCGTAGCTTCCCATTTTTTTTTTTTATTGAAGGGATGTTTATGTGAGGGAGTTTGTTTGCACTGCTGCTTTTTTAATTCTGCTTTCCTGTTTTGTTGCTAATACTTGAAGTTCACAAGAAAAACTTTTTGGAAAGCCTGCTAGCCAACAATGAATTACTGTGTATTGCATTAAATTAAAATACTAAATATTACATCACAAAGATTTTTCAGAATTAGGTATCATGTAATGCCAAAGATGAAATCTGAATAAATCAAAAGGCAGTTTTAAAGCTGTGCTGCTTTTGGCTGGGATAGAGTTAATTTTCTTCATAGTAGCTAGTATGGGGCTATGTTTTGGATTTGTGCTGGAAACGGTGTTGATAACACAGGGATGTTTTTGTTACTGCTGAGCAGTGCTTACACAGAGTCAAGGCCTTTTCTGCTTCTCACACCACCCCACCAGCGAGTAGGTTGGGGGTGCACAAGAAGTTGGGAGGGGACACAGCTGGGACAGCTGACCCCAACTGACCAAAGGGCTATTCCATACCATATGAATGCTCAGTATATAAAGCTGGAGGAAGAAGAAGGAAGGGGGGACGTTCGGAGGTGTTTTGTCTTCCCAAGTAACTGTTATGCGTGATGGAGCCTTGCTTTCCTGGAGATGGCCAAACACCTGCCTTCCGATGGGAAGTAGTGAATGAATTCCTTGCTTTGCTTTGCTTGCGTGCATGACTTTTGCTTTACCTATTAAACTGTCTTTATCTCAACCCACGAGCTTTCTCACTTTTACTCTTCCGACTCTCTCCCCCATCCCATTGTGGGGGGAGTGAGCGAGCGGCTGTGTGGTGCTTAGTTGCCGGCTGGGGTTAAACCACAACAATATCTCTCTCTTATATTTTTGTAGTTTTAAAAAACCTATGAAAATATGAAGCTACATATCGCTCTCAATATAAACACTATAATTTAAAAACAAAAACACAACCAAATATTTGAGAAGAATTAATCTGTGAAGTTTAAAGAAAGAAAAAAGAAAAAGGCACAAATACCACCCAGCACTCTGCAATAGGTTTTGGAAGAACCTTAATTGAACACAAGCATTTGTGTTCTGCACACTATCAACTAAGTCCAAAGAGACCTCTCTGGTAAACAAAACACCTGCCTATTTTAATCACCAGCAAAATTTAAAGCACTTTTGTGAACACTCTAGATGTGTATGTGACCAAAAGGCTCAATACATGTTATGTTTAAAAAGGATGAAGCAGGAAAGCATTCAGGTCCACTTGACTTTGACCTTAGAATTATAAAAATGTTGGTTGAATCAAACTGCTCAAACCTCAAGGGAGTCTTTCCCTGGTTATGCAAAGTAATCGCAACATACCAAGTAGCAGCAGGAGATGCAGCTTTCTACTGAACATCACAGCTGGGAACTGACAAAAAATGAATCACATCATTAATACAAAGCACAACTGAGTGATCGTAACCGAGTTGTGCAAAGAAACGGGTTGTGCAAAGAGCAAGTTTTCTTACTGTCATATTATGCTATTGACAGTTACAATGCAGTTGACTCAAAAGTTAAGTCTGAATATTTTAAGGAATTATGTGTTTGCAAAACAGGAAATTTACATAATAAAAATAATTTACATCATAATAAAAATTTGCATCACAGAACATGACAAAATTAGTGCTTTGGTGTTTTTTTTAATAATGTACTGCTTTATATGCAGATTGGAGAATAACTCACTAGAGTGGAGTTTTTAGGGTTTTGGGGGGGTTGAGGGTTGTTTGTTTTTGCTTTAAGTGAATAAGCCAACGTACTCTAAACTCTACTTACTACGTAGCCATTTTAAAGGATATATTGTTAACACAGTTCAGTTAATCTTAGCTTAGACATGTTTCCTTGTATTTTGACATTATCACAAACATAATATAATGCATAGTCAGATATCTTCAGCCAACTGGCCAACTCTGCCTGTACTTTGGCATCATAAAAATGTGAGTATTTCACGAGGTCACTAGTTCAAACTTCCTTTTGACTAGTAAGCAAGCTCTATGTATTTTCTCTATTTGAAAAAACAGGGTTTCAATAATCCAGAAATAATTCACTGATGTCTTAATTTTTGCATTGCTTTATGAAGAGAAAAAGTTCAAAACAAGCGGAAACAGAAGGAAAACATAGGCCCACTGTTAAACAGCAGAGGTGACTCAGTCACCAACAATGCTGAAAAGGCAGAGGTTCTCAACACTTTCTTCACCTCTGTCTTTACTAACACAGTTGGGTCCCAGGCATTGGGAATGAAAATCCGGTTGATCCAAACATAGACCCACCATCAGTGAAGGAGGAGTTAGTACGTGAATTATTATCATAGAATCATAGAATTGTTAAGGTTGGAAAAGACCTTTAAGATCATTGAGTCCAACCGTTAACCTATCACTACTAAGTCCACCACTATACATGTACATGTACAGTGTACATGTACAGTACTGTACAAATCGATGGGCCCTGATGCCATCCACCCAAGGGTGTTGAGAGAGCTGGCTGATGTCATTGCAGGGCCACTCTCCATAATCTTCAAGAAGTCGTGGAGATCGGGGGATGTCCCAGAGGACTGGAGGAAGGCAAATGTTACCCCTATCTACAAGAAGGGCTCAAGGGAGGATCCAGGTAATTATAGGCCCATCAGTCTTACTTCAGTCCCCGGGAAAGTTATGGAACAGATCCTCCTGGGGGCCATCACGAGTCAAATGAAGCATGTGATTGGGAAAAGCCAACATGGCTTCACTAAGGGCAGATCATGCCTGACAAATCTGGTGGCCTTCTATGATAAAGTGACCTGCTCGGTTGACATGGGGTGAGCAGTCGACGTTGCCTACCTGGACTTTTCCAAGGCCTTCGATACGGTTCCCCACGGCCTCCTCCTGGAGAAATTGATGCGTTATGGCCTGGACAAGTGGTCTGTGCGGTGGGTGAGGAATTGGCTGGTGGGCCACACCCAAAGGGTGGTGGTAAATAGCTCTTTTTCAGATTGGTAACCTGTCACAAATGGGGTCGCCCAGGGATCGATACTGGGCCCAACGCTATTCAATATCTTCATAAGTGATCTGGATAACAGGATCAAGTGTAGCCTGATGAAGTTTGCAGATGACACCAAACTGAGTGGGGAAGTAGACACTCTGGAAGGGAGAGCCACCCTGCAGGAAGATCTGGATAGGCTGGAAGAGTGGGCTAACAAGAACCTTATGGAGTTTAACAAGGACAAGTGTAAGGTCTTGCACCTGGGAAAACATAATCCAGGAGTGCAGCACAGACTGGGATCGACCTGGCTGGAGAGTAGCTCTGTGGAGAGGGACCTGGGGGTCCTGGTGGACAGGAAGCTCAATATGAGTGAACAGTGTGCTGCTGCAGCCAAGAAGGCCAATAGGATGCTGGGTTGCATCAAAAAGGGCATCACCAGCAGAGATAAAGAAGTCATTATCCCTCTCTACTCGGCGTTTGTCAGGCCACACCTGGAATACTGTGCACAATTCTGGTCCCCACTATACAAAAAAGATGTGGACAGGCTGGAGGGGGTCCAGAGAAGGGCCACCAAGATGATCAAGGGTCTGGGAAGCCTGCCGTATGAGGATAGGCTGAGAGAGCTGGGCTTGTTCAGCCTTGAGAAAAGGAGGCTTAGAGGTGATCTCATCACCATGTTCCAGTACTTAAAAGGGAGCTACAAAGAAGATGGAGACTCCCTTTTTACAAGGAGTCACATGGTGAGGACAAGGGGTAATGGGTACAAGTTACTCCCAGGGAGATTCCGATAGGACACGAGAGGTAAACTTTTCACAATGAGAACAGTCAATCATTGGAATAATCTCCCCAGGGAAGTGGTTGACTCCACTACGCTGAACACGTTTAAGACTCAGCTGGACATGGTGCTGGGCCATCTCATCTAGATTGTGCTAGAAAGGTTGGACCAGATGATCCTTGAGGTCCCTTCCAACCTGGTATTCTATGATTCTATGAAAATACAGCAGTTGCAGAAAACCTATTTACTGAATAGAAGTTAACAAAAAAGCAGCACAGGAAAAAAAATAATCTCAACCAAAACCTTTAGCAACTGATCCTGCATTTAAATGAAAGAAGAAGAAAAGATATAAATTAAGACAGGCATGGTATCTTAACATCTCAGTTGGAAAATTCCAAGACAATATCAAATCTGCTGGTCTATCACATTAACTTTGGCTCATAAAATACTATCAAATACCCCACAAACAACTGAGTATGTTACATTGTACTGGGTTTGCGTAGCAAGGTTTTGGTAGCGGGGGAGGCTACAGGGGTGGCTTCTGTGAGAAGATGACAGAAGCTGTCCCCATGTCCGACAGAGCCAATGCCAGTCAGCTCCAAGATGGACCCACTGCTGGCCAAGGCCGAGCCAATCAGCGACAGTGGTAGTGCCTCTGTGATAACATAATTAAGAAGGGGGAAAACATGTTGCACAACATTAGCCGGGAGAGAGGAGTGAGAATGTGTGAGAGAAACAACTCTGGAGACACCAAGGTCAGTGAAGAAGGAGGGGGAGAAGGTGCTCCAGGCACCAGAGCAGATTCCCCTGCATCCCATGGTGAAGACCATGGTGAGGCAGGCTGTCCCCCTGCAGCCCGTGGAGGGCCGCACACCGGAGCAGGTGGATGCCCGAAGGAGGCTGTGACCCCATGGGAAGCCCGTGCTGGAGCAGGCTCCTGGCAGGACCTGTGGACCCGTGAAGAGAGGAGCCCACGCTGGAGCAGGTTTGCTGGCATGACTTGTGACCCCGTGGGGGACCCATGCTGGAGCAGTCTGCTCCTAAAGGACTGCACCCCATGGAAAGGACACGTGGAAAGGACCCACGCTGGAGCAGTTCATGAAGAACTGCAGCCCATGGGAAGGACCCACGTTGGAGAAGTTCGTGGAGGACTGTCTCCTGTAGGAGGGACCCCATGCTGGAGCAGGGGAAGAGTGTGAGAAGGAAGGAGCAGCAGAGACAATGCATGATGAACTGACTGCAACCCCCATTCCCCGTCCCCCTGTGCCGCTCAGATGGAGGAGGAGGTAGAGAAATCAGGATTGAAGTTGAGCCCAGGAAAAAGGGAAGGGTGGGGGGAAGAGGTTTTTAGATTTGGTTTTATTTCTCATTATCCTACTCTGATTTGATTGGTAATAAATTAAATTAATTTCTCCAAGTCAAGTCTGTTTTGCCTGTGATGGTAATTGGTGAGTGATCTGCCTGTCCTTATCTTGACCCACAAACCTTCCATCGTATTCTTCTCCCCCTGTCCAGTTGAGGAGTGGGGAGTGATAGAGCAGCTTGGTAGGCACCTGGCGTCCAGCCAAGGTCAACCCATCACATACATGCTGTACTCATTGTTTTAAGAATAATACATTCATAAAGTGCAGTGACTTATGTCATAGCGCTTTTATTTAGTCAAGTTCCAAGTTTTTCTTAATTCATTTAGCTGACTATTCTATGGAAGTTTCAACACTTTTAGAAATGACATTATTTCTGTTAATAAACAGTTTAATTATGAAAGGAATATTATAAATATTTAAATAATTAAATAACCTCCAACTAATGGAAAGCTAAGGGTTGCTGTCTGCTTTCTCAACACAGCAGGCAATTAGTAGGGTTGATAAAGTAGAAAGTGTATGTTTCCTCATTTATCCACAGTAAATGGAATAGCAAGCCTCCTCACTTAGGGCCTATGCACACACTTCTGTAAGCAATTTATAACTTGCACTGCATGACAAATTGCTGTTGTTTCTGAAATCTTTACAACCCATTTATTCCAGGCTAGTACACTAGGATGCCTTATAGTCTTTGTAGCAGTCATTATGTAGACTAAAACTGCTATGAATATCACTTTGACAACTATTTGTGAAGCAGTCATGATTATTTCAAGGCAACAACTCTTAGGCAAACAGATTTAAACAATTTTTCAAGACAACATAACAGTAGTCTCATGGCTCATACCTCCTGTAGCAATTTGTCTAATTTCTGCTGTAATTCAAGGAAGTATCGTGACGTGATGAGGCCCTGGTGGGATTTATACAAACAATCTCGAGCCAGTTCTGTGATCTGATAGTGGGTAAAACTGAGCACTCCATCTGCTAGGGGAAGGATGTTATCTGGAGAATGATTTGTTATAATTTCCCGAAGCCTCTCTTCCGTTTGAGCTGTGGCCTATAGACAAATAGATACATGATACAGCTTTATATGAAACTAACAGCCTCAAAACTTACTTCTGATTCTGCAACATTTCTATAGCACCTAAGAAGTTACCTAGGTGGAATACGTGAAATGACTGAAGCAAAAAGGCAAGCAAACAGAAAGGCAAAGTGGCAGGTGACATTTCCCCACATTACCAGTCCAGAAAAGCAATAGCCTTACTGTTCTATTAAGCAGATCCTCCCTTTTGTCTGCCACTGACATAGTGCACAGTAACTGTGCACTAATCTTGTGTTGATCACTAAATAGAACTAAAATAAGAGCCATGACTGTAAAACTTTAAGTCCAAGTCAAAATAATAAAAAAAAAAAAAAAAAAAAGAGAACTCATGGAGGTCTACTTTGTTTTGCTAAAACTGCAGATACTACAGACCAGAATATCTTCCTTCCTTTCATATAGGTTATACCACAAAAATATTTCACTGGGCAGAGTCTGAAAGAACACTGACTGATTAAAAGCACCACAAGCTGTCAGATGTGTCTGCAGGTTGCTAGATGTGTCTGTTTTACAGACCCAACTGTTTCTCACAGAACTGCAGATGCTTAAAAAAACTTAAAGATATTTTTATTATTAAAAAGTAATCCCACACCTCTTAGTTCATATCTCAAACACTGAAACGAGTCGGTCGTTTCACACTTCTGATTGTTGCTCGATCACTCTGCAAATCCTGACAAATCTCTCTTCATATTTCTATGAAGAAATATGAAGAAATTTCTTCTATTTTTTAGGTACTTTTTGGAACAGTATCAGCTTTACCTTATTTTATTTTCCAGGGATCACCAAAATCCTAGGAGCAACCAAGAGTGCAGTGCTCCTAGCAACGCACCTGCACCTAGGAACTCATTTGTGTCTCAGATCTCTGGACACAACAGCAACATGTCCTCATTTGGTATCTCATAGTCAAACCCCCACAACTGTGTACTGATCTTCACAATTAAAATAAGTATATAATGAGTGTTTGGGAAAAGGAAGAAATGCCACTAAATAAAGGAATTTGCTGGTATATCAGCAGATGTTGCACAAGACTTAGCAACAGAAACTATTTTTGGTTTATTAATTCAGTATACACTTACCCCAAGTATACATCACCTATTGAAATTTAACATACCATCGCTTTCCAGTCAGTGGAATATATTACCAACATGATTCATTTCAAAACCAGTTCAGCAGCTTTCCTGAATGAATGTCCAGTTCTCAGCAGGGATTTTCTTTATCTTTCTAATAAGAGCTTGGTGATGCTTTATGAAAACCATTACAGGCTTGGATCATTAGTTCCCATAACAAAAACACCACTTACTTAAGACCTATGTTGCCTATCAATTTAGATACTGGGTATCTTAAATATAATTCATTACCTTTGGAAACCTTTCTTTGTAGACATGGTTCATCATAATTATTTCATTGTCACAGCAGGAAGAAGAATGTCCAGGGCTGCAAGCAAAGCAAATCATCCCTTTAAACTTGTCTCAGCATGAACTAAAATTAGTTATTATATTTTTGTACAGTTTATTTGCACCAAAAAGTTAGCATAGGCTTCACTGGAAAGGTATATTCTCTCATCAGTGGTACACTTGGTTCCTTTCTGCTATTTCTGACCAGACCTTAAAGATTATTTCATGTGCTTGACATCTAACTGCCAGCTATGTTATTTTCTTAGTTTACAGCTACACTTCAGGGTACAGGCAGTTTTGTAACACTAGTGAACATCACCTTTTTCTCAAAAGGGCAACAGAGATATATTTAACCATTCATTATGACTATACCTGCCCCTTTGAAGGTTACATACAATCAAAATAGCAAGACCTGACCAAGAATTCTGTTAGCTGCAAGTGAAAATGTTGAGAAGAATGAGTCTATTTTTTTTATTTTTTTAAAAAAACAGATCATAAAAGAAAAATCAAAAACTCTATTTCCAATCTGACTGGCAGATAAAAGCAACAACTTCCTACAAATAATACCATACATATGCATGGGTCCATCAATGCTGGGGCACTGTGTCTGTAAAAAAAGCATGAGACTTGCAGGAAAACAATCCATAAAAGGTACCCATGGCCTTGGCTAACCTATGAAACTGCTTTTTGCTATCATGAGCCGCACTGTCAGTTATCACTTCCTTTAAAAATCTCCATCTGATTTTCCTGGGTTGGTGACAATGGCCCATTTAGTCTGGTCCAAATGATGTGGAGTAGGAAAAAGATCCCACAAAAGGAATGCCATCTGTCCACATAGGAGTTTCTCACATGAACAAAAGAACTGGCTTTTGGCTTTCTAAATAGGCGAAAATGAACAATAAAATCGGTCCCAACATATCACAACGGTGGGTCCTTTAACTGATATGGACAATCTGTTATGGACATTCACAGGAAAATCCACCGAGGACACAGTAGGCACCATAATTTCATCACAACACTTCTGCAGCATA
This sequence comes from Platalea leucorodia, assembly GCF_965183815.1. Classification (NCBI taxonomy): domain Eukaryota; kingdom Metazoa; phylum Chordata; class Aves; order Pelecaniformes; family Threskiornithidae; genus Platalea; species Platalea leucorodia. The sequence goes on along the minus strand of NC_138859.1, from coordinate 11,432,358 downwards.
ATCCCCTCTCTGAAAATACTTGGATCTTTTCTTTTTGCTGAAGCATTTGCACACATTCTGTGAGATCAAATGGAAGATTATAATTTTTTTAAGTGTTAAAAGCATAAGAGAAATTGAAAAAAAATGAAAGATGTGGCAATAAATACAATACAGTTCCAATCTGTAACCTTCTAATGAAGAAACAGGATTTTTTTTCTTAGAATCATATAGAATAGTTTGGGTTGGAAGGGACCTGTAAAGGTCATCTAGTCCAACCCCCCCCTGCAATGGGCAGGGACATCTTCAACTAGATCAGGGTGCTCAGAGCCCCATCCAACCTGACCTTGAATGTTTCCAGGGATGGGGCATCTACCACCTCTCTGGGCAACCCGTTCCAGTGTTTCACCACCCTCATTGTAAAAAATGTCTTCCTTATATCTAGTCTGAATCTACCCTCTTTTAGTTTAAAACCATTACCCCTTGTCCCATCACTACAGGCCCTGCTAAAAAGTCTGTCCCCCTCTTTCTTATAAGCCCCCTTTAAGTATTGAAAGGCCACAATAAGGTCTCTCTGGAGTCTTCTCTTCTCCAGGCTGAACAACCCCATCTCTCTCAGCCTGTCCTCATAGCAGAGGTGTTCCATTCCTCTGATCATTTTTGTGGCCCTCCTCTGGACCCTCTCCAACAGGTCCATGTCCTTCCTGTGCTGAGGACTCCAGAGCTGGATGCAGTACTCCAGGTGGGGTCTCACCAGAGCAGAGTAGAGGGGCAGAATCACCTCCCTCGACCTGCTGGCCGCGCTTCTTTTGATGCAGCCCAGGATACGGTTGGCTTTCTGGGCTGCGAGAGCACATTGCCAGCTCATGTCTAGCTTTTCATCTATCAATACCCCCAAGTCCTTCTCCTCAGGGCTGCTCTCAATCCCTTCATCCCCCAGCCTGTATTGATACCAGGGGTTGCCCTGACCCAGGTGCAGGACCTTGCACTTGGCCTTGTTGAACCTCATGAGGTTCAGACAGGCCCACTTCTCCAGCTTGTCCAGGTCCCTCTGGATGGCATCCCGTCCCTCAGGCGCGTCAACTGCACCACTCAGCTTGGTGTCATCTGCAAACTTGCTGAGGGTGCACTCGATCCTGCTATGTCATTGATGAAGATATTGAACAGCACTGGCCCCAGAACGGACCTCTGAGGGACACCACTTATCACCGATCTCCATCTGGACATTGAGTCATTGACCACTACCCTCTGGATGCGACCATCCAGCCAATTCCTCATTCACCCAACAGTCCACCCATCAAATCCATATCTCTCCAATTTAGAGAGAAGGATGTCGTGGGGGACCATGTCAAAGGCCTTACAGAAGTCCAGATATATGACATCCGTAGCTCTTCCCTCATCCACTGATGCAGTCACTCCATCATAGAAGGCCACTAGATTGGTCAGGCAGGACTTGCCCTTGGTGAAGCCCTGCTGGCTGTCTCGAATCACCTCCCTGTCCTCCATGTGCCTCAGCATAGCTTCTAGGAGGATCTGTTCCATGATCTTCCCAGGCACAGAGGTGAGGCTGACAGGTGGGTAGTTCCCAGGATCCTCCTTTCTACCCTTTTTAAAAAAGAGCCAGGAGTTCCTGAGTCAATAGGAGCCAACAGGGAAACACCAGTGAAATACCTCAAAGGAATTAAGATGTGTTCCTCTAAAAAGGTGACATAGCCAACAGCCCAGCTGAAGTGCCTCTACACTAATGCACACAGCATGGGCAACAAACAGGAGGAGTTGGAAGCCACCATGCTGCTAGAAAGCTACGACCTAGTTGCCATTACTGAAACTTGGTGGGACGAATCCCATGACTGGAGTGTGGCTATCAATGGCTACAAGCTGTTCAGAAGGGACAGGCGAGGAAGGAGGGGCGGAGGCTTTGCCCTCTACATCAAGAAATGGATAGATAGTGAAGAGCTGTCTCTGAAGAATAGCCACGAGCAGGTTGAAAGCTTATGGGTAAGAATTAGAGACCAAGCCAACAAAGTGAACCTTGTGGTCGGTGTTTACTACAGGCTCATCTCCATAAGACTTCCAGTGTGCTCCAGTGTAATTATAGTGCAGTAATTCTTAATTATTAATTAATTAGTAATTATTATGCAGTTTAATGTAGGTAGAAACATCATCATAATACTCTACACAGATTTTAAATAAAATAATCAAAAAGCAGAGTTAAAATAGATTGCACTTAAAATCTAAATCCTTAAGATTTGTATACCTGTGAAACTATTTTTAAAATTTTGAAAGGAACAATACAACAACTAGAAATATAATATTTCCTTTTTTTTCCCCTTCCAACTCTTGAAAACTTATCCATAATTATTAATCTGCATTTTCCAAACCTAACCTATTCTGACAGTTTAGAACTGATCTTGGATAAAACACATCTTCCACAAATGGCCACTGCAAAGGAACTGCAGAGGCCTAGTCTTTGGGAAACAAGAAACTGAAGTTCATCTTGGTTAAAGAAAATAAATGAATGCTTACACCCCCCCCCCATTTGTTCATCATCACATTTCTTTCCAGATACTCCTAGAATATAAATACATTTCAAATTAGTTTTGCAAATAAAGACTATATTCTGTGAACAGTTTGAACTCTGGAAGAGAACCAGAGCTAGTGTCAGATCAATAATGACTAGCTCATCAAGACAGTTCACGCGGGTTAGTTGCCTCCATTAAGCCCTATCTTACAATGTTAACCACTGAAGTAAGCTATGATCAAAACCAGGAGTAAGAATTTAAAAGGACTATTAATAACTCATCTTCAGATTCTTACTTCTTTTATTATACTTCAGCAATTTTGAAAATAGAGAATGTTCCCAATGTACAAAACCATGATGCTTGAGAGTATAAAAATTTAGATTCAACCCCTATTTCCAGACAGACAAACTCACCTGAGACTTCGGGACCGAGGGTGCATTGCAGTGGTCCTGCATCTGTTATCACTGGCAGTGCTCTCAGTAGTACAGAAATGTTTAGATAAAAAATGTAGTTCATCAGGTGTCGGCTGGTATGGTAACTGATGTAGCTTCTCTTGGGATGAGCAGGATGACTACAAGAACAGAGCAGAACACAAGCTTCTATCAGAATAAAAAAGCATTTTTTGAGACCATATTCAGTGCTCATGAATAAAGCCATTTAATTTAAAAATTACAGTTACTGTTTCCCATGCTTGACTATCAATTTAAAGAAGAAAATAAAAAATTAGTCTCAACTTAATGAACTAAATATAGAGTAAGTATAAAAACTACTTCAGTCCCAGAAAAAAGAGACATTGCATTTCAAAAGTTCAAATTTCCTCTAAGGTAAAGATGACATCTAATGTCAGTTATATAGACCAATACTTAAGGAATACTTAAAAAAGGATCTGCTGAAAATTACTTATTTGAGTAGGACAGAGTAAGTATAACTGTAGAGTACAACTTATTGCCACAACAGAAATTGCAATTCTACATACTGAAGATATTTCATTATCCAAATTTAAGACATTATCAATGCTTTTTAAAAAAAAAAAATTAAATTCTTGCTGAAAAAAATCATACGTTGTTTTCTCATGAAAATCTGTACATTTAAAATGAAGTGAAAGAACTTAAGACATTTACCAAGATAGGTTCTAAGGCTGACAAAAATGAAAGGGATTACACTGAAACCATTAACTTAGTTTCAAAATGGAAGATACAGACAGTTATGAAATTGGAAGTGCTACCACAATAACTAGCATTTCAAAATTGCATGTAAAACCGTACTACATAAAGCAGTGCAGATGATCATACTATCATATTTTACTGTCTTTTATGAAGCGTGGCTAGCTACCTGAGCCACACTAAATGTTTGGAGGTAGAACTTTGAAACTACTTCCCTGAGCCTGGATTTGATGTCCTTGTAAAGAACGTGTACATAGTTCAATGCATTAACAGTCAGCCTTGCTTATCTGGATGTGGTGGGTTGACCCTGGCTGGACGCCAGGTGCCCACCAAAGCCACTCTATCACTCCCCGTCCTCAGCTGGACAGGGGAGAGAAAATATAATGAAAGGCTCGTGGGTCGACATAAGGACAGGGAGAGATCATTCACCAATTACCATCACGGGCAAAACAGACTCAACTTGGAGAAATTAGTTTAATTTATTACCAATCAAATCAGAGTAAGGTAATGAGAAAATAAAAACTAAATCTTAAAACACCTTCCCCCCACCCCTCCCTTCTTCCCGGGCTCAACTTCACTCCCGAGTTTTCTACCTCCTCCTCCCCCCAAGCAGCACAGGGGGACGGGGAACGGGGGTTGAGATCAATTCACCACACGTTGTTTCTGCCGCTCCTTCTTCCTCAGGGGGAGGACTCCTCACACTCTTCCCCTGCTCCAGCGTGGGGTCCCTCCCACAGGAGACAGTCCCCCACGAACTTCTCCAATGTGGGTCCTTCCTATGGGCTGCAGTTCTTCATGAACTGCTCCAGCGTGGGTCCCTTCCATTGGGTCATAAGTCCTGCCTGCAAACCTGCTCCAGCGTGGGCTCCTCTCTCCATGGGGCCACAGGTCCTGCCAGGAGCCTGGTCCAACACGGGCTTCCCACAGGGTCACAGCCTCCTTCAGGCATCCACCTGCTCCACCATGGGGTCCTCCACGGGCTGCAGGGGGATATCTGCTCCACTGTGGACCTCCATGGGCTGCAGGGAGACAGCCTGCTTCACCATGGTCTTCACCACAGGCTGCAGGGGAATCTCTGCTCTGGTGCCTGGAGCACCTCCTCCCCCTCCTTCTTCACTGACCTTGGTGTCTGCAGAGTTGTTCCTCTCACATATTCTCGATCCTCTCTCCGGCTGCAATTGCCGTTGCGCAGAAACATTTTCCCCCTTCTTAAATATGTTATCACAGAGGCGTTACGACCATCGCTGATTGGCTTGACCTTGGCCAGCAGCATGTCTATCTTGGAGCCGGCTGGCATTGGCTCTATCAGACATAGGGGAAGCTTCTAGCAGCTTCTCGCAGAAGTCACCCCTATAGCTCCCCTGCTACCAAAACCTTGTCACTCAAACCCAATATGTTGGACTGATAAGTGTAGACAGAGAAATGCTCTACTGTTTCTGGTACCAAAACTAGTTTCCAAGATAGCTCGTTCACAGATATCCTTGTATGACTACACGAAGCTGCTTGGTACCATGCAGACATTCCCTTTATTTTACTTGTGGAGGGGAAGAAGTCCAAAAACTTGCACTTCTTTCTGGAGCTCTTCAGTCTCCAGCTGGCTTTTTCAACAAAATGAGATTCTTCTATATGTCAGTCTTCATGTGCAAATTATTGTTCTTTTCTGTCTTCTCATATAGGACACCAAGGCACCTGCCTGGCTGCTCTTTTATTGGAGGCCAGCACAATAAGAGCAGTTTTGCTATATCATTCTAAGTGAGGGAAATCAATAAACTTTCATACTGTACAGACATTGCCCTACATTGCTCAGGTCAGCAGGTAATATCTAGTCTGGTAAGCACAGAAACTAGAGTCTGTATAATTTCCTGGCAACTTGTGTGGCAAAAGGTGAATATATCCTAATTCCTAAGAACTCAAGAAAAAAATTACTTATTACACTAGATCTCATGAAGTCATCTCTTAAAAGAAAAAAAGAAGAAAACCCACTGCTGGGAAAGATTATCTCGCACAGGACTGGTCTATGTGGGAAGGCTGCATCACATCAGAACAAGTTAAAGTTAGCAAGATCGCATTACCTTGCTTTGCTGCAGGCTAAGAAGCATGCACACCAAGAATTTACTCCAGTTCACCTGATGGGTAGTAACTTGTCAAGTCACAGTAACTCATTTATGAATTTCAGCTGTAGCACATTACCATGCATAACTGAGCACACAACATAAGTTCTTTCTTATCTCACACTATGGCAGCTAGTTGCAGTTAACCTCATGGCATATTTCCTACAGCCACACTTAGTAAGTTAAAACATATTCTAGCACAATGAAATTTCTCAGTACAGACCATCACATATGGCTATTTCTATAAAATCAATCTCTACCTCTTTGGCTTCAGGGGATTCTGGGAAGATCAGGAGGACAATAACCTATATCACACTTTTTCTCATATAAAGTGTCACAGAGTCTAGATCCAACAGGATTAAAGCGAAAATCTCCTTTTGCTAAGGGCTCTCGGTTGTATCAAGACCATCACAGGCACAGAGTGTGTTTTCTTGAAGGTCTGAATTTTTATCTCTGTACAAATCCAAATTCTCATACAAAAACTCTTTAAAAAAATTAACTCTCCTGGCATTCTAGAATAGCTGCTTCAAAATTTACATAACATTTAACATATTTTTAACATACACAGCCACAGTGCATCATGGCAAGACAAATTTGCTGGCAATATCAGCTAATGTAACCCCAAAGTCTCTTTCCTCATCTCTTTACCCTATTTCCCCATCCAAATAAGCTTCCAAGAATATAAGCTACTGGCAAAAATATGCAGCTGAGTATTCTCTCACTTTATCTTTTTGATAGGCTTGCTCTCCTAGAATTTTCAAAATCATCTCAACTGCATCTTGTAACTGATCCAACTTTGCTAGAATACGACACACCAAGAGTTTCTTTTCAATCGAATAATCTTAGCAGGAGATATTTTCATTTAATTTCAACTTTGTTGTGAGAACTGGTATATGTGGCACTTGTACCACTTCTAAACCCATGAACTTCCATTAAATTGATAATTCCATCAATCTCTTGACTTCCAATATAAAAAAAAAATTAAGAAAAAACAGGCTAACAGGAAATGGTGTGCTGCACTTACCTGAGCATAACCATGATTACTACAGACCCTTCTGCCCCTGCTTTGAATTTCAGTTGCTTAGAAAGATTAAAGTTGTGCTCTGTTGTGATGTATAAAAACTGTTTCTGGTCTCCAGTTGATACATCTCTGGATTAATGTGAATCTTCTTTATCTGGCACTGAAAAGGGAGCATTCTGTATGTATACTTAGGCTATTGTGTGTGAAGTGGTCTCTCATTGCCTCTAAGAATTTGTAAAAATATGGAGGAGGAGGTTGCACAGTACTAGCTGTTTCAGATTCTGAAAAAGTACATGAAATCAATTACAGTTTTCATTTTCTGATTCACGTATATCATCCAGTGGGTAAAAAAAAGAAAATGAAAAGCATCTCTACTAAGAAGCAAAGAAATAGTGACTAGATTTAAAATTCAGAGGTTGTTCCAGTGGTTTTGCAGGGTTCATCAGCAGTAGAGGATTCTTGGGAGGAGGAGATAAGAAATATATGGCATGAATTCTCTACTGCTGGTTTCTTCAACAAAATTCAAACTTATTTATTGGAAAACCAGGTTTCTTTCCACAAGTCAGAAACTGTTTGTTCAATGCTAGGAAAGACATCTATTTTAATATTTATAATATATGGTCTATTCAGGAAATATCAAGGGAGAGCTCAACAACAATCTATTACAGAAGTTAAGATATCCTTGTCCATAAATGACAGTGCTATATTTTTTAATAAGAAATACAAAAATGATGTAAAGCTGCTCCACATTCCAGCATGCATACAGTAGTTAGTAAGCTTAAGTTGGAAAGAAGTAAATGAACTAGAATTACCATTTTGAAGTTGCAGATGTCAAAGAAAAAGCATATGACTATGGATTGAAAATTAAAACTGTGTTTTGATATGTTTCTGACACAGCTTTTCATTACCTTTCTAGCATAAGCCTGTTTCTTACAACAATGATGGGGTTCCTATGGTAATTACTTATTATCTGACATAACCTCCTTTACGTCAATATATTTTAAGTGAAGAGCACAGCAGATTTGGTCTAGTTCCAACAAGAGGTGTACAAACATGCACTATGGAAAGTGGTTAGGGTATTAATGTGAAACCAAGCAATTTGCTTGACAAAAGCAAGATCTACATGGGAAGGAAAGCAGAGGTCAAAAATCAGTGCTACTGAGGAACAGTTCTTAAGATACATTAAATCCTCCAACCTGGTTTGAAGTCAGCAAGAAAAAGAATTGACTTGACTTTCCAGAAGCCTTTGTGGACAAAAATAAAATAGAGTTGATCATAACATAAAATGGTCAAGTTTTATCAGTGTACAGGATGTGGAACTCAACTACTTCACAAGAGAAACAGAACACACCCAACAAAAGAGAATGCTTACTTAAATTGTAAAAGAAACATTTAAAAAAAATCAGATACCAAGTGTCCAATAATACGTATCATTCATAAAACAGTACTTTTGTTAATGATGCAACTCTAAAGGTACAAAACAAGGTTAAAGATACAAAACAATTTTTGAAGATTCATGGTTGGATCTACAAGGACCAAGCCCTTTACTGCAGATGATGTAATATAACTGTCAAAAAGCTAACTACTTGCTATTTCCGAAGCAGGCTTCCTCCGCAGATCTATCTCCCTAGTCTCTCAGGTGTGATTATCACAACAGATAGCTTAGTTCCAGGTTGTAACATGACCCAGTACTTCCTCTCCAGTATAGAGGTGTGCGTGATGTGCAAAAGTACAGATTCATACTTTTCGCACTGCCTAGCTCCTAATTATTGAAGCAGGATCTCATGTGCTGCCATGGTGCACGTCACAATTCAGATGGTGCATGGCATGGCAGGGGGGGCTGATATGAGATCACACACAATGTAGACTATTATATTTATCTTATTATGTATCCCAAGGGATTCTTCTATTCTAATTATAGCCATCTAAAATGCTAAATAACTCACCTATTATCATGCACTAACATCTCACTATTGCCAAAGAAAAAGACAGGCAAATGCGTGATTCATACCATCTTAAGATAGCAGTCTAGCCTAGGATGGATGAATTGTATCAGAGTGGTTTCTCTTTCTTTTTGTTATCAAGGCAGCCTCACTTAAGACTTGATACCTAACTACCATATGGTTAAAATAAGGCAGTATGTCTCCCCTCCTACTGCCCCACAGATCAAAAGGGGGTAGTTAAACACTACTTCCCTACCAGAAAATATCTCTAAGCAAAGCACACAAAGTTTTCTTCTATTTCAGTGAAGCAGTTTTGTATCCCATATTAATTCAAAGTCTATCAACAGTAACAAAACCTACATTGCCTTCTCCTAAGAGAAGTAAGCTAAATTTGAGAAGATACAGCATGTAATAGAAATCTATCAGTATAGCAAAGTGGATACTTACAGAAACAGTTGAGCTGGGTGTATTTGTACCATAACCAGAAGAAGGGAGAGAAGCCAAAGACCAGCGGCGACCATCAGTCCTGTTGTGAAACTGAGGTTAGTCAAACGAACACTGCAGTATCCTAACACAGAAACATCTGTGAAAGTATTACTGTGTAAAACTGGATTCCAAAAGCATGATACAAACAGGGTTTTTAATAGAGTAAACTTTCACAGGGGACCACAGTAAACAAGCATTCAGCAAGGATGACTTAGGCTTACAGATTTTTTTAGAGTGTTTTTCTAGTTAAAATCTATGAGATGAAATAACCAGAAAGTGAACGAACAGCTCCACAGGATTGGTCTCTCACTAATGTGCATAGAAATGGAACACAGGGAGTCTTCATAACACTCAGGTCCATCAGATGAAAATTAATGAGAAGCAAATTAAAAATTTGTGAACAAATGCAAACCACAATGCTCTGAACCATGGAATAACAACCATAGTCTGCATACAAGGGTAACACTGTCATAAGTGACATCAGTACAGGATACCAGCAAACTAGCAGGCTAAAGTCAAATAACTGGAAAGAATGATTAGGTAAAAACTTAAACTTGCTAAGTGTTAGATATGTAGATCAGGAAAAATAATTTTTCAGCAAAAATCATGCTCACTCAGAATTAAAAAAAAAATCGTAACTAAAACCAATTTCTGTTCTTCACTGCTTCAGGTGAGCTACACACAGACAACATGGAACTTGAACATTCAACATGACAAACCAAAAAGCAACTATGGGAGCAGTGTTTGGATTTTTGAGAAGGTAACATTTACCTGTCATTTCAGTGCCCATGACTGGAGTACAATTGTATCAAATATGTTAAAAAAAAAAAGTAAAATAATACATAAATAAATAACAAAACAGGACTAGTTTTTATTAACACACAATATGATAGTGGGAGAGAGGAGATAGGAGAATTGAAGCTCTGCTTTACAGCCAGTACAAAGATCATCTCTCAAGTCTGATCTGCACAAAAAATATAATTCCATAAAGGAGAACTAAAGTCATGCCAAATCAGGAACCTTAAACCTCTTGATGCAACTTCCCTACCCTTCAAGCTAACTGTCTAAAAATCCCTTTGGCTTCTCTCCATTCTAATACCTTATTTCCTACTGCCATTTATCCATCCACAAGTCTCTGGGACTTTGAATAATAGTGTGAGAAGAGAGGTCAAGAACCATACCCGAAATGTTGCCAATTGCAAACTACAGTGCATAATTAGTGTTAAAATATAAAGAGAACATGTGGTAGAGGGACTGCTGACTGTATCAAAGACTGAACTCTGGAAAAAACTTCTTCCTCTGCCATAATTTTGTTTTTAATTCATTAATTCTCCTCCCCTTCCCCCAGCTATGCATGAGCTACCTCCAGATGAATGAACAATTCCAAAAAAAGTTTTCTCTTCATTTCGGCTCAGCTGCACAAGCTAAATATGTTCACAGTTGAAAGAACAAGAACTTGGAAGGTATTTAAACATGGGTAAGACCCATATATTCTGCAGCTGTGAGACAGAAAATACTTCCTTACTGAATAACTTATATTGAACAGGGTTCCTGCATCACATAGCAATTCTCACACAGAAGGGACATCGAAGACAGGGATGGGATATCACAGAAAGTATCTGGGAAGCAAAGGCAGAAGAATAGGAGGCATCCATAAGGGAATAAGGGGAAAAAGGGTAGCAAGCCCCTACAGCATTTTTCCCTGGACTCTCATACACCGCTTGTCCCTGCACTACAGTGCAGTCCTACCCACTTCCCAGCAGCTCTGGAAAGCAGGATCTGTTACCTACCCATGGGCTTGTGGACACTGGACTCGTATGTACCAGCAGAAGAGGCCTTAGCAGCCGCTACCAGAAGTGCAGGCTATTCCCCAGCATCAATCGCCCCACCAGATGTGGGCAGAGGAAGGTGACACTCCTGCTCGTTGCCGAGGGGCCATTGGGAAGGCTGCCTCCAGCCCAGCGCACCAGCTGGCAGCGCAGTGGAGGGCTGCCTTCCTGCTGCAGCTCCCCTTCCTATTGCAGCTGTGTGGCATGGCCTGCAGCTGATGAGAAACTGCTATCCCGGGAAGCCCTCCTTTCCCACAGGAGGCCTCCAAACCACTCCCTTTGCTTTTTCCTCCCTTACACTTCCCCAGTTTTTTGGTATCCCCACTGACTGAGGGGGAGTGGATGGAAAAGGACTATCCATACGCCTATAACGCCTCACCTCTGCTCCTTCTACCTGTTGCATCACACACACACACTGTCCTTCCCTTCCTTTGTATCTTCATTAAATTTACAAAACATAACAGAAAAGGCATAAAGTCAGAAGTCTGAAAACTGCTGTCATTAACGCACAGGCTATTTTACTACCAAAATGCATCCTATTATAGGTTATATGAAGACAACCATAACACACATACCAAATTGATAAGAAAATTTTACATTAACATTGTTTTAAACTTTTTTATCAAACTTTTTTGCTATAAACATAGAACAAAATCAGTTTCCATAGAAAACTGCTCTGAAGAAGTTTCTTGAATCCCACTGAAGTGGTGAAATATTTTGAAATGACAGAAACTTCTTGTGTTAGCACTCCTTTAAAAGAAAGATTTTATTTAAAATTTCATTTTGAAATTAACATCATTACAGGGCTCTAAAAATGGTCAAAATCTAAATGAATCACTGATAGACAAATTCATTTTTTCCTCCTGAATTTTAAGGTTTGCAAAAACATAATGATTTCAACTTTCTGTTGATTACTGGTGGGAAAGGAAAACTACTTCTTGCCCGCTATATTTCTAAATAATGGTCGATCTTTCACATCTGCTTTTTCCATTATAAGCTATTTCAAGATTTAATGAATCTTTCTAAAAATATGTTCACAAATAAATGTAATCTACGGAGAGATATCTTTCCTTTTTTTAAGGATATTATCAAGAGGAAGTAGATTCAAAAGAAATACTCAACTTTAAGACGTTGATTAAAAAAGTGACATCATATGCTATTAGAAAGATTGACAAGATCTACTATCACAGATGAATTTGATTCAGATAATAATAAAAGGAATACAGAAGTAAAGTCTTCTCCCCTTTGCAGCTTTTAGAAAGAGTTAAACCATTTCCTTGCATTTACTTTTGAGAGCTTGTGTGTGCAACTTTCATGAACTCCCCAAAATAAAGGAAGTAAAGCTATAGCGGCAAGTGCTGTCGCACTGAAAATGCAAGTTACATGCATCGCACTGTTTAATGACAAAGAAAGCCACAGCATTCCAATTTCATTTTTTGTGTGTATACTCTTGGGTCAACATATAAACTCTGCCTACCCTCCCAGGCTTAGATTTAATGAACATATTATTTGAGGTAGGCTGACAAGGTGTTAAGTGATATGGAACCATGCTGGCACAAATAGGCAGTCTCCCATGACATGCTATCAACTTTGGTTACGGTTCAAATTCATTTTAGGTCTTAAAAAATTCTACTAGCAATAATTAATCCTCACAACACTCCTATGACAAAGCTGACTGTCTCAGTGGTACAGATAGTGAAACAGGTCAAGGTCGGGTATTGAAGGTATGCTGACTGTATTGCTGCTGCCAGTAAAATCAAGCCCTGAACTCAGGACCTCTATAATAGGGCTCTTATAAGCTATGCACTTCTTTTACATGGTTAATAAAAAAAATAAATAAGAAAAAACTAGATGTAGCTTAAAATTTCCCATATTTCAATGGATGAGGAGACAATGTCTGAATTGGATACATTACAATTAAGTCATTAACAAAAAAAAATTTTTTTTAACTTTTAAAAAGGTATGATTGCATTGTATCAATCATTCAGTACAATTTTGTTGCAACTGAGGTTTAAGAGAGTTTACGTAAGAGAGATAACACTTGTCATTCTAAGTGATAGACTTGACAGATATAGCTATGTATTTGCAATCATCTTTTAATATCTGGGTCCAACAACATTTCCTCTATGCAAAATGCATGTTGCGTACTACAAACAACCTCTTACCTTTGTGCAAAAGAAAAGTGGGATGAGGCACTGGGAGAGAAATTCCTAGGGCTATCTTGAGGACTGTTTCCTGGGGGGGGGGGGGGGGGAGGAATACACAAATAAATAATTATTAGGGAAAAAAAACACCACCACCACCACCCCAAAAAAAAAAACAAAACCAAAAACCAAACAAACAATAAAACAGAAAAAAAACATTCAGACATACTAATCCTAGCATTTCCAGGCAGGTTAGAAACTAATTTCAGAATTTCTTCTCTCACGGTCTCTGAGAAAACAAACTCTGAAATAGAATCTTATTTCAAGTTACATTTCATGTATATTTGATTTTTAATTATTGGATTTTATAACTCATAGAAAACCCTCTATTTAACCCTTTAATTTGAGAATTTAATTTGAGAATTATAAAATTAATTTGAGAATTTGAGAATTAAAGTTTACAAAAACAGTATTTTAGCTTGAAAGAAATATATTTTGAACGTCAGAAACAAGGTATTTTTTTTAAAATCACACAAATACTTGAAAGATAGAAAAATCCCAATCAAAGCATGGGTTTAGCCCTTACACAAAGTCTCTAAAGCATTTCCAGAGGAGTTTTAGTGTGAATTTTTCATTGTTCAATTTTTTTTCTATCTCTGAACCCCAAACAAGCAGGCAAAACATGCTGAATGAAATTTTTTTCTTTAGTTTGTTAGACCAAGGCATGAAAAGGCAACCACCCTCTGTGATGAGAAGAAGCGACTGCACATTGTGAACAGGTTATAACTTTAGGGTCTGTTACTTCTTAATATTAAAGCACCCAAACTCCTGCTAACCAACATGAGTGCAGAAAGAAGGCAACTCCTTCCACCTCTGCTCCTCAGCACCTATAACTAGAGGAGACACAGTATCTAAAGAAGAAATAAAGATGACCCCTGGAAAAAAGAAAAAAAACACCACAAAAGCTAAAAAGATTTGATTTAAAGTAGCATTGGCATACATCTAAAAATCAATCTTTCCTTAAATAAGGAACATTAAAGTAATAAGGATACATTAAAGTAATGTATTTGTTGTAGTATTTTATTTTTGGACATAAATGAGACTGCAACATTAAGCAACAGATAAAAAAAAAGCTTCTATGTATTCAGTTAGAATCAACATTTAATTTTTGAGGAGAAAATTATTACCTATGTGTGAAAAGGCTAGTACAAAAGAATGAGTCTTTAAAAGACTTCAAGCGGCCTTGATTTCTACTCAAAGTTTTGAACTAACATTGCATTTTTCATAGTGATGTCCTTAACAGATCCCATTAATTCTATAACAGAAAGTGTAATCATGGAGCCATTAGGTAGCAAACACAGAGAACCCCCCTCCCTACCTTTTTTTGGCCAGAAGCAGATGGCAAGATGCTTTTTGAGCTGTGCTTAAATCACATCTTTGCAGCTGCTCTTCCCACGGCCCTGAGAGACAAGGATTCCACTCTTGCTGGCCAATACCCCCAACTCTTTTTTGTCCGTTTATCTATCACGGCTGAATTATGTCCCTCCAACATTCCCTCCTCCCCCTCAAGACCCCAGCTTCTTCATTACTCTTCAGACACTTCTGAGGGCCTAGATAATTTCAAGGTGGCAAGGATTTTCATTCCCTGAAGGGATTGGGGGGGGGAGCAGAAGGAATCTGAAGCCACGCACGTGGCACAGATTTCAATATTTGAGGGCCACCACAATTTATTCTTGTCCTGCATGAACTGCAAACACCAAATTACTGAGAGCAACAGTTCATTTAATTTAACAGCTAACTGGATTTCTTTTGCTGCTACCAGACCTTATTTTAATAAAGATAAGCTAAAAAAAAATTGTAACACTGTGCAAAGAAAACATGGTCGCAAACTTTAGCTACTGCACTAGAAAAAAATAGCTGCAATTGGGAGTGTGTTGTGGACTTAGATAAGAGGAAAAAAGACAAAGAAGCTACCTTAAACTCTGGCAGAAAAGCAGAGAATTAGGCTTAATGCAGTGAGACATAAACAGCTTTTGACAGGAAATAATTTGACAAATCAAATTCCTTTCCACTGATAGCTATTTAAAAGTTATATATGGATATATACTTATTTAATACACATCAACAACATGCCTAACTGTCTATCAGTTAGTCAGAACATATACTTAACGTTCACAAAGAAGCAAAAAACATGGTGGAAAGATGCAATAATTTTATAACTATTGCGGTGGATTTGAGGAGATGCAGCGCTGCAAACTACCTCACTAGAAACAACAAAGATTACTTCATTACAGATAAAACCTGAAGAAGTCAAAGTCTTATTCAGGAGAGCATCAGATCCTGTTATTAGGAAAATCAATTTGCAAGCACTGTTTCCAATAAGCAAACAAGCTTTTAAACTAACAAAACTGGTAAAGCTGTATATGTAATACCTGGATACTAAATCCTGCAGGTTTATCTAGAAGTCTAAGAACTTGGACAAGCCTGGAAACAGAGAATGAAAATCCAAACCCCAAATGACTGGAGAAACAGCTAGTGCTATTAAGGGTTTAGAGTGTGGTGTTCTAGAAAAGCAAGATAGGTTAGAAGCAGTGTCCTATACGTGACCTTCATCCATCATGGCATTCATCCACCCATCTGCAAGTCAATACCTGGGAGACTTTCAAATAAAAACCAGTGCCAGTTAATTCTCTGTCCATATGTGCAGTGCTTGCTTATTAGTCAAATTCTGCTGTTCTTTGTGATCTGCTGGCTGTTGTATGTTTTAGTCCTAGGGTATCTCTATGCTGCTGAGATTACTGTTGATGTTTCTGACCTGGTAAAGTAAACCCGACTGGTGGTCAGGCATTAGGTAGGTAATTAACTCCAGTATCCTTTGGGACAAGTAACACAACGAATAGGCAATCAACATACATACCAAAACAATACTCTACCTGATGACAATACACAGGGCAGCTCATTTTGCAAGCAGCTATTGTTAAGAAAACTATATCCAGAGTAATTGTGATTGGTTTGTAAGTAGCTTCAAGAAGTCCTGTGTCTTTGCCACAGAGGGAAGATGTTTTAAATCTTTTAGAGAGGCATATGTTACAGTCACTGTATATTATTAATGTACTTTTAATAGCTGTCTACTTACTTACAAATTAAAGAGTTTCTGATGCAATGACTTTCTGTTAGTACTGAGGGGATAACAGTGAATGATAATTGTTATCTCAAATTCCTAATGGATCAAAAGACAGCTCCAGTTTGAAGTCTTGGTGTCATTATTTGATGGTCTTTTTAAATGAATCACAGTACATCAGCACCACAGCAATACAATATAACAATAGCAATACCATAGAACATACGTTTTTCTGTGTCAGTTTACTTGGTGGTGAACCCATGCTGTGAAGCGAACAATACACAAGAAACCATCAACAGCTACAGGTCTGACTTTCATACCATAACAAACCGTGCCAGTCAGCAGAACACACAGTTGGGCAGCAGAATCATTTTGAATACTTCTGCAGGTGCTTTCCACTGAGATCTGCTCAGAAGTGAAGAGCTCAAGCTATTTCAAAAACTGGACTAATTATGCTTCATGCCAGCAAACGACTTTCCCCAGTAACGGCAAGGAAGGTTTGCAAGCTCTTTAAATCTGTTTGCCAAGGGAGGCCTTCTCTACCCAGACTTTTTGCTAAATAGCTTTGCTATGGTTAGCAGCTGGCTTGTTTCAAGGAGATCCCTTACTCTCATCCTGGATGTCACTGAAATCTCCTGGCTTGCTCACTAGCACTCACTTGCTTCCAGAAGATACTAGCATTAGACAGACATGAAGGGGTAAGAGAGCTGCACCTGTATTTTTTTAATTTCTCCAAACTGGAATTAACATTGAAACCTAGGTCCAGAAGAAATGTGAACTTTATACTGATGAGACATAGCACAATTCCCACAGCCCAATGCACTAGGAGACAGTAGCAGCAACAAGAGAAAACCAGATGAACTATACTTACAGTGAGCACAACAAGAACAGTGGGATCTTCACATGTTCTGACCACTACTTAAAATACTGGCAGTGCTGTTTTAATAGGACATAAAAGTCAGTTGTATCTGCATGTAACTTACCACTTACTCTTTCCTCTCCAGTCCCTAAACTAGTAGAAGGTGCTCTGACATTGCTAGAAGAGTTTCACTTTACCCAAAAGCAAGACTAAATAAAAAGTTTGATTTTAGCAAAAAAGTTTCTGGTTTTCTACATGTGACAACAATCAGAATAATTGAAATACTGTATTATTTTCCTTTCTGTAAATATCGGTTTTCTTTTAAAAGAGATTCAGAACCCTGCTTTATCTGTAGCTTTCAGCATTCTCGTATTTCACCATGAAAACACACTAAGGCTTCATTCATTTACAAACCTAGTCCTCCTTTCCCCAAAATCCAGTCAACACAGACTGTAGCTAAAGCAGAATAGCACAGAAGCTGCATATGAGAGATTCTTCTTTGCTTCAAATAGATTGTAGTAAGCCAGTACTCGTTATCACCTACCTCAGACAAAAACGACAGGATTAAAGTTAAAAATCCAGGGAAACTAACTCTAAAGTTGATGCACACACGCAAATGCCTCCAGTGTGATTCAAAGCAACTAAAATATAGGGTGCAAACGGCTTTGTTTGTTACAATGTAGCTTGTGGCAATTAATCATGGACTCCGCATATGAGTTTAGGCAAAGACAGGTGAAGACAAGTGAAGACAAGCGAAGAAGACGACAACACTTTATTTTTACAGTCTATCCCTTTTATAATATGATCTAGTGTTCACGAGCAAGCAAAACCCATCTCATTGGCTACTGTCTTGCGTCCACGCGTCCCCTCAGCGTTACCCATTGGTTCTTCAAGCTGGTGCACGCGAATTCCTCTTTCAGGGATGTATCCAATCTCATCCTTATTTTTCTGCCTCTAAGTTTCACAAACTTGTTTGTAACAAGCCTCAAGGCCACAGCTGCATTCCTGCAAACCTGTTTGTAACAAGCCTCAAGGGCACAGCTGCATCTCGTCAAAGTAAAACACTATCTCATTTATTCCCACAATTCCCCCTTTTTGTTTTTCTACTACAAAAGCTTGTTTAATCATATTCTATAGCATTTTCTGTACTCAAAACACTAGACAAGAAACTATCATTATTATAGCACAAAATATTAGTAACAAGAAAAGACCCATTTTGATTAGAGACATTATCCACCCGCCAATTCCCCAACTTGTTAGTAAGCGATTCAGCCAACCAAATCCATCACTGACTTGTAATTTGCTAACTTCAAATCTTTGCTTTATGGATTAATTCGGGATTATCTGATAAGTCATTCCCCATCAGTCTTCTCAGAGTTCAGTATCTTCTGCTGTTCGTTCTTGTTATCCAGTGCAAGAGCCGGTCTTACGCACCTTGCAGGTACCCGCTTAGGTCCTACATCTGTTGAGACACAAGCATACCCTCTGCCCCAGGTTAGTAGATCAAAAGGACCTTCCCAATTACCTGTTTGTAGCAATTTTGTAAAAACTCGGGCCTTCTGTGGTGTGGCTGTTAAATCTTTTGATTGAAGAGACAGAAAATGAGAGATAATAACAGGAATATTATTTTCAGACATATTCAGGTAGTTTAACACATACACGGCTTTACATAGTCTGTCTGCTGGAGTGGCTCCTGGCATTCCCCCTTTTTGTTTTTGCAGGTTCAATTGTTTGTTGCAAGATTTTCCAGCCCAGATATTTCCAAGGCTGAGTTTTTTGCACCTTTTCAGGGGCTATTTCAAGTCCATACCTGTTTAGAGCTCGTCGTATCTCTTTTTCCTAGTTGTGGGCAATCTCTTTTAAAATGTCCAGTTTTTCCACAGAAGAAACATGATTTCTGCAGTTTCATTGAGGTGGCAAAAGCTGTAGCTAATGTTTCCATATGATGGGACATTGACCCCACCTTTTGGGTAGCTTCTATCATGTCCATTAAGGAGGGATTTTTTTAGAGGCAAAAGCACTTTTTTTACAGTCCGTATTCGCATTTTCAAAGGCTAATTTTAAGAGTAGGACCTCTCTTGCTTCTGCATTTTCGACTTGTTTTTCCAAAGCCTCTTTAAGACGATCTAAGAATAAGATATATCCCTCTCCTGTCCCTTGCTTTATTAATGTAAATGATTTTGTCGCTCTTCTGGCATCCGGCACTCTTAGTAATGCCTGTAAAGCAAGGTCTCTGCCTTGTGCTAATATCTCTGGTCGTAATCGTGCCTGTAACGTTGGGTGATTTAACGGCGGATCCCCCATAAGTTGTGGGAGTCCTGCCCCTTGTAAAGGGTCGCCTTGTTGTCGCTGCATATTGATAATTGTGGCGTTTTGGCAGGCGGTACACCAGGTGCTTTCAAAGATCACCTTTTGCGTTGGGGTCAATATAAGATTAGTAAGCATGCATATATCAAATGGTACTATTTCATTTGTAAATATTCCCCGTAGCAGGGATTGTGTAAAAGGAGAACCCAGTCCATGCGCGGCAACTGTTTGTCGTAGATCTTTTAAAACATTATAGCCAAAAGGTTCATGCTCATCGGGGACATTTCCGTTGCTGCGTATGATGGGACATGCTATTGCTGAACAAAAAGCTGTATCCCCCGCTTGCAATGCTTGGTGTCTAGTCTTTTGCCACCTCGTAGCAGGGGCTGACGCCCCCCATTCCTCGGGCGGCAATTGATTATGGGTTTGTGGAGTATCGGCATTAGAAGCAGTAGAGAAAGGCGGTAAGAGTGCCGACGCAGCAGGGGCCGGGGGCGGGCGGGGAAGTGGAGGGGTACTGGTTGCAGGGATCGGGAGGTCTAGCAGAGGTGTTGAAGCCATAGGAGCGGGTGAAGGAGAAAACGGCGCAGAGGGTAGCGGCGGCGCGGGAGGGGCGGAGGGTTGTGCAGCCTGAGCACCCGCGAGCAAGGGCATGTCGGAGGACGAACCCGATGGCGGTGTTTCTGGCGTGCCCTGCGGGGTTAGCTCCGGAGCGGTAGCAAAAGCTGCAGCCTTTCGGTCTGACTGTAATTGTTCTAAAGAGTCTTTCAGTAAACGCCATGTCGTCAAAACACTTGTGGCATTACTGTCCCCCCTGGTGGCCGCTTCCCATAACACTTTTCCTGCCTCCTCCCAAGTCTCCACCTGGAACGCGGTCACTGCGTTTGCTTGTTGCCCGTTTTTTCGCAACCAAGTTAACAACAACCGAACCTTTCCTTCATCATAATTTATGCCCCTTTTTGCAAGGATTTGCAAAAATATATGCAAAATAGATTTTTCTTCCGAGGACATTTGTGCCCCCATTTTCCTGTCCCCAGCTGCTCACCTCTTTTTCCCGAGGCGATTAATTGTCCACAAGCAGCTCTCTGGTCTGCTGCAGTATAGGTCAGCTCTCTGGTCCACTGCAATTAAGTTCAGCTCTATGGTCTGCTGCAATAAAGTTCAACTGGGCTTGCCACCGGCCGCTCTCTCGTCCGCGGTTCTTAGGACCGAATCACGTCAGGGTCACCATTTGTGGCAATTAATCACAGACTCCGCGTATGAATTTAGGTGAAGACAAGCGAAGAAAACTTTATTTTTACAGTCTATCCCTTTTATAATATGATCTAGTGTTCACGAGCAAGCAAAACCCTGGCTACTGTCTTGCGTCCACGCGTCCCCTCAGCGTTACCCATTGGTTCTTCAAGCTGGTGCACGCGAATTCCTCTTTCAGGGATGTATCCAATCTCATCCTTATTTTTCTGCCTCTAAGTTTCACAAACTTGTTTGTAACAAGCCTCAAGGCCACAGCTGCATTCCTGCAAACCTGTTTGTAACAAGCCTCAAGGGCACAGCTGCATCTCGTCAAAGTAAAACACTATCTCATTTATTCCCACAGTAGCTAGCTAAAGTACATCTACCAAATGAAATTATCTGATACAAGCAACAAGTACTAATGTAGTGAGAGCAGAATATTAGCAGTCAGCACTCTAACAGTGTCTGCCTAGAAAGGTCTAGGAAGACCTAGAAAATCCTAGAAAAAGGATTACAAGTGGAGGTAAGACCTCCTTGGCCTTAAATTCTGTTTTAGGCAATTTCATCATATAATCCCATTCATAAATTTATTGAATCCAACAGGAAAAGTCGCGTTTGTCACTGCCACACTTAGTGGATAATTCTTCAGGAACCCTCATGTTGTGGCATATACGGCCAGCATGTATTTCTCTTCTCATTCCATGAAGAAAACACCTCTGACTGATTTAGATGACAACACAGGCTTTTCAGTCTTCCTTTTTGCTAAGCCAAGCAAGTAACAGTCTCTTATTCTTACACAAAAAGCTCTCACATTCTGTCCTACTAGCCTTTCCCTACGTGATCCCATCTGAACACATATGGCCACAAAAGCATGCAGTATTCCAGATGAAATCTAACCAGGACATTGTACAGTGTCATGAAATCCTCCCAGATTCAACTGAAAATTACTTCCTTTATACATTTTCGGAGATTTGATTTTCAAAGCTACACTAGACTGATCCTTGCTAACACCATCTGATCCAGAAAATGCAGTCAGGTCCTTCCCTAAATTCCTTATAATAGATGAGTCCAGAGCTTACAGTAGACATTTCTGTTACTGGTCCTCCAGCACAAAATGCTGCATGTTGCTATGTAATTTTGTACTTTTTTATTCCAGTCTTCAAGATCATTCAGTCACCTCAACACAGTTTCCCAATGCTGATCCATACTGGATGTCTTCCAACTTTACATCAGCTACAGTAATTTTATGCCAATGATGTCACTTATGAAAAGATTAAAAAGGTTTGGACACAAAACCAAAAACTGAGGACTCTACTGATAACTTCCGCTCCCACTTTATAATATTTCTCGTTTTAGCACAACCTCCATCCTCTCCCCTTTAAACAATTTCCTACTTATCTTGCAATTCTTGTCCTAGTACCTGTCATCTTAGTGGCACCACATGAAACATTTTACTAAAATATAGACAAGTAAGATTTACAGCATTGCTCCTAACAGCTAAATCTTGCTCCTACAGCAGATACAATTAAACAGCACCACTCATAACTATTAATCATTAGGGGTTAGTAGCATCCACAGGAACAAGTTCCTGTGACTGCTGAGGTGGGGATACCTGAATGCCCTGACGTGTTGAGATTATAATTATTCACTTTGCAGGCTGGGTGTTGCAGATGACCTGCCTACACAGCAGCAGGCAGTCAGCTGGAAAAGCCTATTAGCAACCAGGGCACCAGACAGTGTCCAAGCTGATGCTGCAACCCTTCACTTCCCACAACTCTGAAAGTATCCACAGTTCATGCAAAAACTACAAGGATCTTTCATCAGGTTTAACGGCTTCCAGCCCAGATACTAAAGGCAAAGGACATCCAAACAACTAACCTAAGACAGTTACTAATAATGACGAAGGTTTGAACCCAAAGAAATTACACTGGTATAGATTTGTTTTCTATTTTCATAAGAAAGACTTTTCATAGTGAAAGCTGAAATTCTTCTTGAAATCTTTTATGATCTTTACGGATATGCATAAGGCATAGTGGGGGTCTTCAGTTGCAAACTAAAATCTGACTTTCCACCAACACAAATTATCTCTGCACCTAGCTTCAGGTCCTGCACAGAGGAAAAGGGCATCAAATGTATTTTATTAGTAATTAATGTATATAACAAAGATATATAATATCTGTTGTATACATTGTCTTTTTCCTATCCCCTTTTTAACCATCAGTCTCAGACCTTATACCTCTTTGTGCGCTATCAAGCCTTGGACTATTTACTGCTCTGATAACTCTTTACTATAGCCCACGAGCCTTCACTGTTCCTGTTGCTTACAAATGAGCCTGTCCCTTCTTTGATGGGTGCTACTCATGCGCTATTTGCGCCTTGCACAATGTATTTACTTCATCAGCGTGGTGCTATCTCACTTCCTCTCCCCCTCCTATCCTACCACATGAATCTGAGAATGACTGAGATGGTAAGGCTAACAATTAAAAAACTTTCTTTATGTAAGTACTCAGTGTTTGTCCAATTCAGCGTGCATCTGTAAAGATTAATAACAGACTCCTGTGTAGGAACAATCCTCCATTATTTCCAGAGCAAACAATGAAAATGGGAGGGGAAGAGGATAAAGTTCATTGAGATCTACACATGACTTTCTCATATGGGGCAATCATCATCCTAAACTTGGGCCACTGGTCCTCCTCAAAGAATGCCTGTTTAAACTAGAGAACAGCCCATGCCTTCAATTCAGTCCGAACCTGTGAGAAAAGCAGGACTACAAGAAAGAGTGAGTGTAAAATGCACCGCGAAGAATTACAATTATGTTCAAGAAGCTTTTCTTCTGAAATAGAGCAATATTGCTCACATCCGATCTCCATTTTGGATAACTCCAATCCAGACTGTTATGATTACCTAGTAGCAACCTGAACTCTTCAATGAGGCCTGAAGTAATGGCACATTGTTTCTGAAGGTGCAACCAGACCTCTAAATGATTGCTCTGCAGATACTGAAGATGAAAACATACTCAAGCAAAGCCACAGATATTGGCATGAGTGCTTGTGGTGGGTTGACCTTGGCTGGATGCCAGGTGCCCACCAAGCTGCTCTATCAATCACTCCCCACTCTTCAGCTGGACAGGGGGAGAGAAAATATAATGAAAGGCTCGTGGGTCAAGGGGACAGGACAGGGAGATCACCCACCAATTATCGTCACAGGCAAAACAGACTTGACTCGGGGAAATTCATTTAATTTATTGCCAATCAAATCAGAGTAGGATAATGAGAAATAAAGCCAAATCTTAAAACACTTTCCCCCCACCCCTCCCTTCTTCCTGGGCTCAACTTCACTCCTGATTTCTCTACCTCCTCCTCCCTCCGAGAGGCACAGGGAATGGGGGTTGCAGTCAGTTCATCACACATTGTCTCTGCCACTCCCTCCTTTTCAGGGGGAGGACTCCTCACACTCTTCCCCTGCTCCAGCATGGGGTCCCTCCTATAGGAGACAGTCCTCCACAAACTTCTCCAACGTGGGTCCTTCCAATGGGCTGCAGTTCTTCAAAAACTGCTCCAACATGGGTCCTTTCCACGGGGTGCAGTCCTTCAGGAACAGACTGCTCCAGCATGGGTCCCCTGCAGGGTCACAAGTCCTGCCAGCAAACCTGCTGCAGCGTGGGCTCCTCTCTCCACGGGTCCACAGGTCCTACCAGGAGCCTGCTCCAGCACAGGCTTCCCACGGGGTTACAGCCTCCTTGGGGCGCATCCACCTGCTCTGGCGTGGGGTCCTCCATGGGCTGCAGGTGGATATCTGCTCCACTGTGGACCTCCATGGGCTGCAGGGGGACAGCCTGCCTCACTATGGTCTTTACCAGGGGCTGCAGGGGAATCTCTGCTCTGGTGCCTGGAGCGCCTCCTCCCCCTCCTTCTTCACTGACCTTGGTGTCTGCAGAGTTGTTCCTCTCACATATTCTCACTCCACTCTCTTCCAGCTGCTGTTGTGCAGCAGGTTTTTTCCCCCTTCTTAAATATGTTATCCCAGAGGCGCTATCAATCACCATCACTGATTGGCTCAGCCTTGGCCAGCAGCGGGTCCGTCTTGGAGCCGGCTGGCACTGGCTCTATTGGACGTAGGGGAAGCTTCTGGCATCTTCTCACAGAAGCCACCCCTGCAGCTGCCCCGCTACCAAAACCTTGCCACGCAAACCCAATACAGCGCTAATGCAGTGCACTCTAAGAGAACTCCACCTTGAGATTCATAACATGCCTTCACACACCTTGCTTCAATTAACACAGAGAATGCATAGCACTTCTTTTGCTCTTGAAGATGTGAGGTCTTGGGGAGAAAAAACAACACCACAGGTAGCTTAAACTAATGGTCCAAATAAAACTCATCTCAGGTATGGGATGCAACTAAAGGTAACTAAGTACGTATTTTGCCTGTTCTCCCAACAAGCAATGAATTAACGTAAAAGAGAACAGGTTGTTTGTGGATCCAAGGGTGTCCTCACAAGGGATGAAAATACTGACTTCAGATACCTCTGAGGCACCAAATTACCAAGCAACGCAATCAATCTTATTAGGACTATACAAGAAGGGCCCAGGATAACACTGAAGATTATCAAGATGATAATTAATAGAAATTGATCCTGGGCAGATTTTGAAGAGACTGACAGACAATCTTGATTCCCTTCAACTTGAATAGTCTATAATAAAGGGATAAGGACCTGCAATAATGACTAAGATGGGACAAACATGAAGTCCAGAAACTAGTCCACTTAAATAGAATCATAGAATCATTTAGGTTGGAAAAGACCCTTAAGATCATCGAGTCCAACTGTTAACCGAACACTGCCAAGTCCACCACTAAACCATGTCCCTAAGCACCACATCTACACGGCTTTTAAATACCTCCAGGGATGGGGACTCAACCACTTCCCTGGGCAGCCTGTTCCAGTGCCTGACTACCCTTTCGGTGAAGGAATTTTTCCTAATATCCAACCTAAACTTCCCCTGGCACAACTTGAGGCTGTTTCTTCTCCTCCTATCACTTGGTACTTGGGAGAAGAGACCAACCCCCACCTCGCTACAACCTCCTTTCAGGTAGTTGTAGAGAGCAATAAGGTCTCCCCTCAGCCTCCTCTTCTCCAGACTAAACAACCCCAGCTCCCTCAGCTGCTCCTCATAAGACTTGTGCTCCAGACCCTTCACCAGCTTCATTGCCCTTCTTTGGA
The DNA here is from genome assembly GCF_965183815.1 of Platalea leucorodia. Classification (NCBI taxonomy): domain Eukaryota; kingdom Metazoa; phylum Chordata; class Aves; order Pelecaniformes; family Threskiornithidae; genus Platalea; species Platalea leucorodia. Next base: position 11,406,425 of record NC_138859.1, on the reverse strand, counting down.
CACACTACAGCACCTCAATGTCCTTTTTGTAGTGCTCTAGACCCTTCACATACATAAGAGCATGTAATGGAACTATTTTCAGTAAGGGCAACAGCAGTCTCTCCCCAGAGATGGCTGGAGTACCCTGACAGCAGGGAGTACAATAGTGGGATACAGTACCTAAGAGAAACAGATCTGGCAAAGAAGCTTTGACAGTATGAAACCAGAAGCCAAAATGGTTTTTAAAAGGCACGGGCAATCAGGGTCATGCATAATCTACCCATCTTTCCATTTGAATTACTCAAACCACAGCAGGTTATGTACTTCATTTTCTTGCTTCATGGAATCAGGAAGGTGCCCAACAGGGAACCTCTGGGCACTTCCTTTCCAAAACCAAAGCAAAGTGACTTCAGAGTATGTCCAGACCTTGAAAGCGGCCTCAGAGATCTCCCTTCCAATCTCTCACCTTGAAGCAATTGTGAGCGTTCTTAAAACTGTGTCAGGAGATAGGCTGTGGCAGGGCAATCTAATGCTTACCTGACATATGAAGTCCAAGATCAATTAACGTTCCAAGACATGAAAAAACAGTAAAATGTAATCTTGCAGCATATGGACAGAAATAATTGAATATCATAATTTCTGGTCTAGAATGTCATAGAAGTATACATCGCTATGTCTAAGCATATTAAAACAAGTCCCAAGAGGGTAATCTCTAGTCCCTCTGAGACTTGGAGCTTGTAGTCCATGCTCCTGGCAGAAGGTCTGGTGCAGGCTGCAAAATAAATGCTTCTGATTTAAGGAACTTTTCTGGTAGAATCTCACCACTCCCAGCTACTTTGCAGATGTAGTCAAAAAAGACCTTAAAATCATCCAGCTGGACAGCAGATATACCAGGTTCTCTCAATGGAGTCACGGAGGCCTCTCTGACTTGGAGTAATTCCTCCCAGCCAAGGACTGCCAAGAGGAATAAAGCCAGCAGGCAATACAGCACACGCTGTCCCTTGTCACATCACTCTGCTGCACTTAGCAAAAAGAACAGGCCTCCACTATAGCCTGCCACAGAGAGCAGGAAGGCGAGTTGAGTGTGCAGATGCCAGTGCAGGTAAGACCTGGTGGCTCTGACAACACAAGAATGCAGCATTGCTAAAAATCCACAATCTCTCTTAAGACCTAGGTTACCAAGGATTTATGTACATTAAACACTTGACACACTGAACTTCTACTGTATATGTAGACAAAAATTCATACCTTATGTGGCTTTGCTGTGCTTTTAACCACAAAATTTGCATCTTTTTTTATTTGTGTGAATCAGGATCACATTCACAGTGCCCAAATTAAAAAAAAAAAAAAAAAAAAAAAATTCTTGCCTACCAAGTCAACTCTACGCAGTATCTAATAGATCACTAGAGAAAGCAGAAAAATTGTCAAGGGTGACTCTGAGCATGCTCTAACTTCAAATTGCCCCTTCAGGGGACTAGTCTAGGCACACTAGCCAGCTGAGCTAAGAGCCAATGGCTGTGCAAATATTTACTGTAATTAACTATACATAGAGGCAAACTAATAACAGAGCCAGCCATACACATGCAAATTTTCAACACAGATGAGATTTCCTACTGCTGCTGAAGTGTTCAGCATGCATACCTTGGGAGAAGGTATCAGCATAAGAGAACCTACTGTATGCTGGATAACTGGAGGAGTTGCCAAACTTTCACAATAGGTTTTTGAATACACAATGCATACTGCTGAGTTTAAGGAAAAGGCACAGCTTACAGTTAACCTGTCTTAATCCTTATACTATCAGTTTTCCACCTTCAAAGCTGCTTGTCAACAGCATTGACATCAACATTATTCCCCTTTTATGGTTTGAGAAACCTACTTAAAAAAATGAAGCAACTTGCTGAAGGCACGAGTCCACTGCCAGACAGGAACTCTTCAGCATTTATCAAATATTCTACTTATATTCAGGTCCCAGGTCATGCGTGCTGCTCACTCAGTACTTCTGAAGCCTGCTGGGGATCGCTGGTCTAAGCCATCAGTTTCCAAACTGGTGGTATAGTCACTCGTAGCAGCAGACATGCTAATTCTCACAGCGAGCATTGCTATTGCTTTCATATCAGCACAGCACAACTAAAGCCTCTTTCTATGGTGACTACACATCCCCTGTTCAAAGTGGTGACTTTTGCATTTGGGGGGCCCAGAGAGGGATCCCAAACATTCCAACATTTAATTCTTGAGTTTTAAAAAAGTCTGCACCATTATTTTCTTTGGTTTTTTTGTTTTAAATGCTATGCTGCCCTGAACTCTTTACAAATCTTCATGTTCTTGTCTGAATTCCTGATTGTGATAGCCTGCTGCTCAGAGTGAGAACCACCACCATATTTTCTCTAATAATGTTTCTACCACAAGAAAACTGGAGATACCTTACTAAACTCACCATCCTCTTGAAAAAATGCAGCTGAAACTCTGCACCTTCTCTTTTAGCAACCATCTGAGAGCAGTTCTACAAAGTATTCAGTGTCATTGCCTATAAAAGGATTGGTGTGGGGCTTTAATTTTGGTGTGTAGTTACAGCCAATGCCCCAAAAACATGAGACAATAAATGTTTGAGGAAATGTGTTTTGATATGCTAAAAATGTTCCTTTTCAAAATAAAGACAATCATATCAGTAAAGTCTCTTATTTACAGACTTTCATTCAGTATTTAAGTGCTTCAGGTGCTTTAGAAGTGAAACAAATGTATTATTTGCGGAAACTGAAGCACAGAAATTTCCAGCAATGATGTGCTTAATGTCACAAATCCTAGGGAGCAAAAGCACTAGGAACAGAATGTAATACCCTACTCACTGACTCCTCTAGCTTTACCATGTGTTACAAGCTATTTTATATCCTATTCATGCTGAACTAAGCCCAGAGAGGGAAAGAGGGGGGGAGAAAATGCATCAGAAACCATCAGAATGCAAGGTGGGGGGGGGGAAGCTACATGATGTATGTTAGGTATTTCTGGACTGCTTCTGACCATAACATAGGATTTATGGATCTAAACGTAATGGAAATTTGGACGGAATGATAAGCAACTTTTTGCTATTACAAACAATGGAAAGAAGGGTAGTAGGATAGAGAATTTGTCTGTTTTCCTTTCCTCATATAGAGGTTTTAACAATTTAATAATAGCATAGATAGAAAATCACCTGCATGAGCTGAGAGAGGTGAATGAGGCCGAGGCAGAGCTGGAGACTGGCCATTGCCCATCAAACTCTTCCTGTTGCTTGTTCTACAACTGTGGCAAAAGGAAAGGAAAGAAGACATTAGCATCAGAAATACAGCATGTACCACATATGGACATTTTGAGATTTTGCTACTTTGTTCCTTCACTTCCCAGTCTCCTATTAAAAATCAGAGCTATTGTTGTTTTTGTAGGACTCGTTCATGTCCAGGAAGTCTACGATCACACTGGATAATGTAAAAGACAGTAGTTTACAAAGAAAATGCACCATGGATACTTTTCAAGCTTTCATGTTTGCCATTCTGTGCAAAGACCAGCATTCCCCTGTAGAGTCATTTACAAAAAGGTCTTCCCTGTCTGCAGCTTGTTTCTCTGCCATACACTTTTTATAATATATAAAAATATACCAGCTGTCCTGGTTTCAGATGGGATAGAGTTGATTTTCTTCCTAGTACCTGGCATAGTGCTGTGTTTTGGATTTAGGATGAGAATAATGTTGATAACACACTGATGATTTAGTTGTTGCTAAGTAGGGCTTACACTAGTCAAGGACTTTTCTGCTTCTCACACCACCCTGCCAACAAGTAGGCTGGGGGTACACAAGAAGTTGGGAGGGGACACAGCCGGGACAGCTGACCCAAACAGACCAAAGGGCTGTTCCATACCATATGACGTCATGCTCAGTATATAAACTAGGGGAAAAGCTGGCCAGGAGTCTGCTGCTCGGGAACTGGCTGGGCATCAGTCAGCAGGTGGTGAGCAATTGCATTGTGCATCACTTGTTTTGTATATTCTTTTATCATTATTATTATTTTCCCTTTCTTTTCTGTCCTATTAAATTGTCTTTATCTCAACCCACGAGTTTTACCTTTTTTTTTTTTCCTCCGATTCTCTCCCCCATCCCACGGGGGGGAACAAGCGAACAGCTGGGTGGTGTTTAGCTGCTTACCAGGTTAAACCACAACACAAGCATAATGTGAAAAACATTCTCAGCTTAAAATCACCATTCAATGATTAAACCTATTTATTTCTGTTGCATGAATTGTAGCTCCAAAACACATGCCATGAAGATCAATGATTTATCAATCTGAGAATGATGCAATAATTATAAATCATTTGTGCCTTCTGTCAATGGAACAGGTGATGCCTAAGAAGATGAATGCATTTTTTTACTCATACATTTTTCATCTGCAAAGCCACTAATTTCCCATATCACAAGATGGGCGAGATAAACAGTAAATTAACACATTTATTAAACTTGGGGAAAGGAGACATTTTTCCTAAATACACCATACCATTTTAAAATATTTGTTGACAGAGGTGTTTTTCTTTTTTCCTCTTTCTACTATAATGAATATTCTCACAAATATAAATCCCCAACACTGCAAATGTTCATGCACAAGGAAAATAGTACCTTGAAGCCAAACAGACTATAACTGTGTATAAACTTAAGCGCATATGCTAATGTTTACAGCACTGCAATCAGAATTTTTTTCTGTAAAGGTTTAGAAAAACTCAAAACCACTAAAAGGGGAAAAATTTATATATTAAAACCTTTTCATTAATACAATAAGTAACAACAGAAGCAGAATCAGATCATATTATAGACATCATAGATGTCTCTAAAGATAAATTTTATAACATTATGGTTTCTATATAACAGCCAGAAAGCAAGATTAACTAGTCTTGATACGGTGTAAGTTGAATAAAACACAAAAGAAAGGATGGAGTTTAATAGTAGATTTAAAAGTAATCCAAAGTAATACTGAAAACAAGGGGGGAAAAACCCAAAACAACAAAATAAACAAACAAAACCCAAAATAAACAAACAAACAAAACCAAAACAAAAGGCAGAGGAAATGTTGAATATGAAAGCAGTAGAGAAGATATCTGCAATATGCAAAAAAGGTCAAACACTAAGACCAGTCTCCCCTTGAAAAATGTTTTGCAAAGCAGCAATAGTGCCATTCCCAACTGTTTAATGAGATAATGCAAAGTTTATTTGCATTAATTGCACAATGAATTGCCATATCACTTAATTATTATAATCAATTAAACGAGTTAACTCCTGAGTATATATTTATCATTACCACAGATCTATGTAAGAAAAGAAAACACAAAATTATTGCAAGATTCACATTTAGAGCACAGGAAAAGTCAAACAAAACATATTTAAGAGATACACTGCAATTTCTAAGCTGAACAAACAGGGAAAACTTTGTAAACGTGAAATTATATACATATGTTTTTAGGAATATGTCTAGATTAAGCTCAGTTTACTACAAGTATTTTTAATGTATTCAGCATTTAACCTATGCAACTTGAGCAAATATTCCGTATTTCATTAGACAATAATTTCAAAGTTGTATTGTTTCACCCCATCTCTAAGTTTTGTCCTGCTGAAGCGTTGTGTTCAATTCTTCTCTTATCTAAGAATGGTCTAAATTCTTCCTTTTGGCTTCATGCAATGTCATTGTATTTTTGGCAATTTTTTTTCATATCATACTATGACAAGCCTCACTATCTGCTACACTTCTTTTAAAAAGCTTGATTAACTGTTCGTTTGCAATTCTCCAATCCAAAACTGAATCCAATAGAAACTTCTGGAATTCATTAGACATTCGTTAAAGACACACAGATTGCATCTATCCATGATGATGTGACTATATCACTACAGCATCTAGTGGTGCAGGCTGGGGTTGAGAGACCCCTTATGTGACTTTAAAGCAGCTTTGCATGGACAAAATTTGGGCTCTAAAAGATCATCACATCTCCTGTCACAAGGAGGGCATACATTTTAAGCATCTAATCCCTGGATATGTTCTCAGCAAAAGAAATTTCAAAGGCAGCGGATGATTCTCCTTTTCTAACCAAAAATACATGACTTCCAACGAATTATAGACCCCATGCGCCCGTCATTGATTTTGCTACGAAGATGATTCCAGATACAGGTATATCAGTATCATTTGCCATTAACTGCAGAAATTGAGAGTTTTATCACTTTTGCCAGAATTTCCTATGTAAGTAAATGACTGCCTTGTAACTCCCTTTTACATTAAAATTAAAACTTCATATTCTTCAGGTGAAGTTAGTGCAATCCTTTTTACAAATCATTATCAAAGATCTCTAAATCAAGTTATCATGAATTTTTTTTTTTTTTGCTATTTAGAAGAATTATTTCTTGGGACTAGGATGGCATTACCTTCAATATCAAGAAATTACATAATGAGAAAACTTTCCCCCAACTGCCATTTCAAAAAAATCTTTGCTATTTACTCAGATGTGGCTGCAGCTGTATGAAGAATTTATCTTTTAATCACACTCAAGTGAAATGTTCTATTGAGAAACAGAAAATAAAAAAATGTGGTCTCCTCTATTTGTCTTACTAGTAAGGTAAGATGTAAATCACTGCATGAAAGGACAAATCCATCCTAGAGCTCTTGCTGTAGCTTTGTTTTTTCAGTTATGTTTCACAAAGATTTTGAAACAATGTTATCCATCCTGTATAACCTGTGAAACACAACTCCTCCCCCAGAATAATGCTATTATAGAAAAGGCTCTTTGTGGGTGAAAAAAATCTCCAGGGAACCTTGAAAGATGATCTAAGTTGCTAGAACACCGCAAATGGGAAGCAGGGTCCCACTATGGAGGTAGCAAAGCATTACTAACCAAACTGTATTTAGCCTTGAAACAGCAATCTATCTTCTGTACACAAAAGAATCTCAGAAGTTAAAGCCATTCTGCAGACAAAATCATTTTCCCTAGATCTCTATACACATCAAGGAACTTTCCCTTTCTATTGTCTTCATGAAACTATTCTTCTCCCATTCAAATCTGACAAGATAAACAAAGCCTTGAAAGAAAGCCTCTTTGTCTGCAGGAAATGTTACAGCAGCGCAGGAACAGTCTACAGGGAAACATAAACCTTGGTAAACCACAGAGCGCTACACCCTTAAAATGCAATTCTCTAAGCCTTGAATTTCACGTTATGATCAAGTTGCATGGAACAGAAAAGAGACCAGAAAGCCAGGCAGCAGATACAACACAGGGTTTAGAGCACTGAAAAAAAGGAGAAAGAAAAAAATTTTTTCCAAGGATAAGAAGAGAGTAGGAGAGTGTTCTGGTTTTGGCTGGGATAGAGTTAATTTTCTTCCTAGTAGCTGGTATAGTGCTGTGTTTTGGATTTAGGATGAGAATAATGTTGATAACACACTGATGGTTTAGTTGTTGCTAAGTAGGGCTTACACCAGTCAAGGACTTTTCAGCTTCCCATGCTCTGCCAGGTGGACAAGAAGCTGGGAGGGGGCACAGCCAGGACAGCTGACCCAGACTGGCCAAAGGGATATTGCATACCATGTGACATCATGCTCAGTATATAAACTGGGGGGAGCTGGCTGGGGGTCAGCGATTGCTGCTCAGGGACGTTCTGGGCATCAGTCAGAGTGTGGTGAGCAATTGCATTGTGCGTCACTTGCTTTGTATATTCTCAGTCGGCGATGCACGCAGCGGCAGCAACGGTAAGTCCTGTGACTGGGCGCTAGATTGGGGTGGAAAAGGGGGTTTCCTGTGCCGGGGAACCCAATAAAGAGCCTGGTGGGGCCCTCGCGCCAAAAAAAAAAAACCGGCTGCTCTCAGGAGCGAGGCAGATGGGGCTTGGGCATTGCTGGGGCAACTGCGGGAGATTTAAACACCCCTAGGGAACGCCAACAACCAGGAGCACGGCGTGGCAGTTTGAGCGGGCAGCTGGTGAGCTCTCCTTGTGGTCTACGCCCTCCCGGAAGAGACCTAGCCATGGTTTCCACTTGGGCAAGAGCCATCGCCAGAAAGGATGTGGCGATACAGATGGAGCTCCCACCAAAACATGCAGCCACTCAGGTCTCTGGCTGCAGGGAGTGCCAGAGCCTTGCTCTGGTGACGGAGGGCTCCTGAGACACCACCTGCATGAGGTGCGAACAGATGGAGGATCTGCTCAGCATGGTGGCAGAGCTGAAAAAAGAAGTAGCAAGACAGAGGAGTATCAGGGAGTGTGAGAAGGAGATAGACTGGTGGAGCCACTCCCTACCATCCCGGAGACAAGCATGCCAGATGGAAACATCAAGAGAAGCAGAGGCTCCCCTACCCTCTTGCCACCAGGCAGAAGGAGGGGACCTAAGAGACAGAGGGGGATGGAAACAGATCCCTGCTCGGCACAGCAGGCGAATCCTCTGCCAGACTACCTCACTCTCCCAGGTGCCCTTGCACAATAGGTATGAGGCTCTGGAACTTGAGGGCCAGGAGGATGATGATGATGCAGACTTTCCTGATATGGGATTAAAATATTCATCAATCATCAAGTCAGCGAGGCGTGCAGCGGCAGCAATGGTAAGTCCTGTGACTGGGCGCTAGACTGGGGTGAAAAAGAAGGTTTCCTGTGCCGGGGAACTCGATAAAGAGCCTGGTGGGGCCCTCGTGCCAAAGAAAAACTGGCTGCTCTCGCAAGCGAGGTAGACGGGGCTTGGGCGTTGCTGGGGCAACCGCGGGAGATTTAAACAGGCCCCTAGGGAGCACGAGCGACCAGGATGGGCAAACAGGGCGTGGCGCGTCAGAAAGGGCATGGCGCGGCAGTTCACGCAGGCAGAGCGAGCAGGCAGCTGGTGAGCTCTCCTTGTGGTCTACCCCCTCCCGGATTAGCCATGGTTTCCACTTGGACAAGAACCATCACCATCGCCAGAAGGGATGTGGCGACGCAGACGGAGCTCCCACTCAAACATGCAGCCACCCAGGTCTCTGGCTCTGGAACTTGAGGGCCAGGAGGATGATGATGCAGACAGTGATCCATCCAAGGGGTTGACTAGGGTGAGCCAGTCAGCCCCACGCATTACAACGGCCGCTGGTAAGAAAAAAAGAAGGGTAATTGTCATAGGCGACTCCCTTCTGAGGGGAACAGAGGGCCCAATATGCCAACTGGACCCATCCCATGGGGAAGTCTGCTGCCTCCCTGGGGCAAGGATAAGAGACATTCCCAGGAAGCTCCCTAGGCTGGTACAATCATCCGATTATTATCCGCTAGCGGTTGTTCAGGTTGGCAGCGATGAGGTAGCCAAGAGAAGTACAAAGACGATCAAAAGGGATTTCAGAGAACTGGGACTAATTGCTTGAAGGATCAGGAGTGCAGGTAGTGTTTTCCTCCATCCCTTCAGTAGCTGGGAGGAATATGGGAAGGAACAGGAAGACCCACGTCATTAACACGTGGCTCAGAGGCTGGTGCCAGTGGTGGAATTTTGGTATTTTTGATCATGGGGCAGTTTACATGGCACCAGGCCTGCTGGAGACAGATGGGGTTCACCTGTCGCAAAGGGGGAAAAGGATTATGGCTCAGGAGCTAGCAGGCCTCATTGAGAGAGCTTTAAACTAGATGCGAAGGGGGAAGGGGATAAAACCAGGCTTGCTAGGGACGAGCCTAGGGGTGGCATGCCTGTGTTGGAGACGAGATCAATAGCCCAACTGAAGTGCATTTACACCAATGCACGCAGCATGGGCAATAAACAGGAGGAGCTGGAAGCCATTGCGCAGCAGGAAAACTATGAGGTAGTCGCCATCGTGGAAACATGGTGGGATGACTTGCACAACTGGAGTGCTGTAATGGGCGGCTACAAGCTCTTCAGAAGGGATAGGCAAGGTAGGAGAGGTGGTGGGGTAGCCCTGTATGTTAGGGAGTGTTTTGACTGTCTAGAGCTCAACGATGGTGATGATAAGGTCGAGTGCTTATGGGTAAAGGTCGGGGGAAGGCCAACAAGGCAGATATCCTGGTGGGAGTCTGTTATAGACCACCCAACCAGGATGAAAAGGCAGATGAAATATTCTGTAAGCAGCTGGGAGAAGTCTCACAATCTCTAGCCCTTGTTCTCGTGGGAGACTTCAACTTACCAGATCTCTGCTGGAAATACAACACAGCAGAGAGAAAGCAGTCTCGGAGGTTCCTGGAGTGTGTGGGAGATGATAACTTCCTGACACAGCTGGTAAGTGAGCCAACCAGGGGAGGTGCCCCGCTGGACCTGCTGTTTACGAACAGAGAAGGCCTGGTGGGCGATGTGGTGGTTGGAGGCTGTCTTGGGCTCAGTGACCATGACATGATAGAGTTTTCGATTTTGGGAGAAGTAAGGAGGGGGGTCAGCAAAACCGCTACCCTGAACTTTAGAAGGGCTGACTTTGGATTGTTTAGGAGCCTGGTTGACAGAGTCCCTTGGGAGGCAGTCCTGAAGGGCAAAGGAGTCCAGGAAGGCTGGATGTTATTCAGGAAGGAAATCTTAAAGGCACAGGAGCAGTCTGTCCCCATATGCTGCAAGTCGAGCAGGTGGGGGAGAAGACTGGCTTGGCTGAACAGAGAGCTTTGGCTGGAACTCAGGAAAAAAAAAAGGAGAGCTTACTGCCTTTGGAAGAAGGGGCAGGTGACTCAGGAGGACTACAAGGATGTCATGAGGTTATGCAGGGAGAAGATTAGAAAGGCGAAGGCCCAGCTGGAACTTAAACTGGCCACCGCCATTAAAGATAACAAATTTTACAAATATATTAGCGACAAAAGGAGGGCCAAGGAGAATCTCCCTCCTTTGTTGGATGCAGAGGGAAACATCGCCACAAAGGATGAGGAGAAGGCTGAGGTACTTAATGCCTTCTTTGCCTCAGTCTTTAACAGTCAGACTGGTCATCCTTGGGGTTTTCAGGCCCCTGAGCTGGGAGATGGAGATAGGATGCAGACTGAAGCCCCAGTTGTCGAAGAGGTAACAGTCAGCGACCTGTTCCTCTACCTGAATGCCCACAAGTCCATGGGGCCAGATGGGATCCACCCGAGGATACTGAGGGAGCTGGCAGAGGAGCTTGCCAAGCCACTCTCCATCATTTATCAGCAGTCCTGGTCAACCAGGGAGGTCCCAGATGTCTGGAAGTTAGCAAATGTGATGCCCCTCTACAAGAAGGGTTGGAAGGAGGATCTGGGGAACTACAGGCCTGTCAGCCTGACCTCGGTGCCGGGGAAGGTCATGGAGCAGATCATCTTGTGGCCAGGATGTGTTCGTTGCCCTTCTTTGGACATGCTCCAGCACCTCAATGTCCTTCTTGTAGTGAGGGGCCCAAAACTGAACACAGTACTCGAGGTGTGGCCTCACCAGTGCCGAGTACAGGGGCACTATCACCGCCCTGGTCCTGCTGGCCACACTATTCCTGATACAGGCCAGGATGCCATTGGCCCTCTTGGCCACCTGAGCACACTGCTGGCTCATGTTCAGGCGGCTGCCGACCAACACCCCCAGGTCCTTATCTGCCAGGCAGCTTTCCAGCCACTCCTCCCCCAGCCTGTAGCGTTGCATGGGGTTGTTGTGACCCAAGTGCAGGACCTGGCCCTTAGCCTTGTTGAATCTCATACAGTTGGCCCAATGATCCAGCCTGTCCAGATCCCTCTGCAGGGCCTTCCTACCCTCCAGCAGATTGACACTTCCACCCAACTCGGTGTCGTCTGCAAATTTCTTAGAATTAAGTCAAGATCCTTAGGATTTTACCTAAGGATCTTATTGTAGAAAACTTGGGGAAAACAAAATTAAGAGCGAGATAAAAAAGAAGCTTGGAAAAGTGCTGGAACATGCTGAAAGAAACTGTAATGTTTTTACCATTGTGGTTAGTGTCTGCTGTTACAGAGTAGGAGACAGTCTTTTTCCTTCTTGCCCAGGGAATCAAAAGGACAGTAGTCCAGACGTCCCTTCGTTAGCTCTGGTTGTTGGGACATATCACATGATGTGGGCACATTACAGAGAGATTCAGTCTTCCTGCTCCGTTTGAATTTGGCTTACATCTGCTATTGATGTCTTACAGAGATATTGAAGTTCTTGCTGTATTAGAAGTTGACTGATCCTTCTCAAATGTAAATTTTTAAGCACACAGGAGCTCACTTATGCAGTTGGTTAATAGTTGCCTCTTCTGCTGCACCTTTTGTCAGAGAGCTTCCAACGTCTGATAGCAGTAAGCTACATAGAATCACAGAATCATTTAGGTTCGAAAAGACCTTTAAGATCAAGTCCAACCGTTAACCTAGCACTGCCAAGTCCACCGCTAAACCATGTCCCTAAGCACCACATACCTCCAGGGATGGAGGCTTAACTGCTTCCCTGGGCAGCCTGTTCCAGTGCCTGACTACCCTTTCAGTGAATGAATTTTTCCTAATATCCAATCTAAACCTCCCCTGGCGCAACTTCAGGCCATTTCCTCTTGTCCTATCACTTGTTACTTGGGAGAAGAGACCAACCCCCACCTTGCTACAACCTCCTTTCAGTTAGTCCTGTGTAAAGTCAAGTGTGTTGATTTGATTATTGAAGAAATACCATTCCTAATGCAGCTTAATTTGCTGAAACAAATAATAGTCGTGTTGCACGTTGAATTAATTTATTTTAATAAAAATATATATACCCTCAGTCCTCTTAGTGCTTGATTATAGTATTGTATTGCAGAGTTTAAAAAACATTATTTCCCTCAAGGCAATAAGGTGGTTGTAAAACAAATTTGATTTCTTGTGTATGTGTCAATAAGGGAATATATCAGCCTGAACACTTTCGATTTGTCTGACAAAATTCCCTTTTTTTTTGTTTTCAGGGGACTTGCATGAATGTAAACTTACCTGTTGCAGGGTTGGAGAGGAAATGTTATCAATATCTTATGTTTATTTTCATATGCATCAGTATATATTTAAACACCTTTACAGACTGTAAATAAATACATATGGGTACACAGACATTTGTATACATAAATATTCAAGCACTAGCTGTAAAATAATACTTGCTGAGAATTTGAATGAGATTAATATTATGAGGTAAGTTCAACAATTGGAACAACTTGTGCTTTATTCAAAGGCTCATCTAGGCATAAATAGGATAGAAGCTATTCCATCTACAAGGGGATTTATGCTGTTTATAGTATGCATTCATACTATAGCTTTTGAAAATTTCCCAAGTGCAGCCATTTGTAATCATGTTTCAGGAAAACGTGGCTTGTCTTCTCAAATTGAACAGGACTCTGGGCTCCGTTCCACCACTGGAAGAAGCTGGTTTATTTCTTTGAATTTTTTTAATTTGATTAATTTAAGCTAGCATAGCATTTACGTTGTGAAATCTACCTGTTTTCCCCTAAGAAATAGGGGAAGGATTCACTTCATAAAACTCCTTTTTTTTTTTTCCTTCTTTTTTTTTTTTCCCCCCCCCCTCCCCTCTGAGGAAGTTCTATGGGTATCAATTTTATCTGGAACTTAACTTGACAGGGCTAATAAATTAAAAGTCACTTTGTTTGAATACTGGTACTTGTTATCTGTAATTGTTTTAAGTAGCACTCAAGATGTTCATAACTGAAACAGTAATGGAGGATGGACTTGATTTTCTTCAGCTGTTTTTGTGAATGCATTTGGGAACACCGTGTGGTCAGTCTTCCCTCTCTGGGCTGCTGGGCCTCCATCCTGTATGAGACTTGGCACAGGCATCTGAAAAGAATACCACTTCTCACAAGAGATTTGCACATGTGGAACAAGGTGCAGTGCTTTTTTGAACCTTTGTTTTTTTTCATCCATACCTGGGAGAGAGGAGTATATATAATATAAATTTGTTGTATTAAAGCTATTCATCAGGGATGGATTTCTCTAAGAAGCTTTTACTTCGTTTTTGAAATACATTTAAATATGATGCTTTTATGCATCAGTTTTAATTCCTAAAGTTGTTATGGGGAAGATAGATACAGCAGTTTGAACTAACTGAACTTCTTTGATAAATCTGAGTGTAGTGAATCAGCTTCTAATTTAAATTCTTGTTGTTCTTAGAATTCTCTTTGGGCAACTGGTGTTATCACATCTTGGATGAGCTACTGGAATTTTCTGGAAAGATATTCCTCCAGAAAAGTGTGCAGAAACCTCAAAAGTAGAAAACAAAAAAAAGGTAGTCCTGAGAATAGCATATTTTGTAAGTATATACTTTAACCCTGAACCACCACCTCCCCCCCCCAACCCAAACCAAACTGTGGTGGAACAGGAGACATTGTTTGTGTGCCTGATGGACACACAGAGGTCTCTGAGAGGCAGGACCTTCTTCCAGCCAAGAGGTGGTGGCATTCTGGCTAAATGTCCCAGAGGTGGCACTGCAGTGGCTGCAAGAAGCATCTTTTGCACTTTGGATAGCTAAAGAAAAGTGAAGAAAGGTGACCCTAAAGAGAGTTTGGAGAGTGAATGGAACATGAGAGATGAACATTTTGCAGTAGGGTTGCAGAGGATGTAGTGCTGTGATTCAATGAGAAGAAATGAAACCATAGAAAACAGAGCTTTCCTAGTTCTTCTATTGACAGAATTATTTGTAATAGATGTGTCATTTAATTTAACAATATATAGCTTAATATCAATGAGCCTAGAAATCTAGAGTGAAATTCTGCATTCAGGCATGGGTGTTTCATGTCCATTACAGTCCATGCTGACTGAGAGAAGGCAAAAATCTTTATCGTAGAATTGTTTCGGTTGGAAGGGACCTTTAAAGGTCATCTAGTCCAACCCCTCTGCAGTGAGCAGGGACATCTTCAACTAGATCAGGGTGCTCAGAGCCCCTGCCAACCTGACCTTGAAAGTTTCCAGGGATGGGGCATCTACAACCTCTCTGGGCAACCTGTGCCAGCGTTTTGCCACCCTCATTGTAAAAAAATTCTTCCTTATATCTAGTCTGAATCTACCCTCTTTTAGTTTAAAACCATTACCCCTTGTCCCATCACTACAGGCCCTGCTAAAAAGTCTGTCCCCCTCTTTCTTATAAGCCCCCTTTAAGTATTGAAAGGCCACAATAAGGTCTCTCTGGAGTCTTCTCTTCTCCAGGCTGAACAACCCCATCTCTCTCAGCCTTTCCTCATAGCAGAGGTGTTCCATCCCTATGATCATTTTTGTGGCCCTCCTCTGGACCCTCTCCAACAGGTCCATGTCCTTCCTGTGCTGAGGACTCCAGAGCTGGATGCAGTACTGCAGGTGGGGTCTCACCAGAGCAGAGCAGAGGGGCAGAACCACCTCCCTCGACCTGCTGGCCACGCTTCTTTTGATGCAGCCCAGGATACGGTTGGCTTTCTGGGCTGCGAGCGCACATTGCTGTCTCATGTCCGGCTTTTCATCCACCAGTACCCCCAAGTCCTTCTCCTCAGGGCTGCTCTCAATCCTTTCATCCCCCAGCCTGTATTGATACTGGGGGTTGCCCTGACCCAGGTGCAGGACCTTGCACTTGGCCTTGTTGAACCTCATGAGGTTCACGCAGGCCCACTTCTCCAGCTTGTCCAGGTCCCTCTGGATGGCATCTCATCCCTCAGGCGTGTCAACTGCACCTCTCAGCTTGGTGTCATCTGCAAACTTGCTGAGGGTGCACTCGATCCTGCTGTCTATGTCATTGATGAAGATATTGAACAGCACTGGTCCCAATACGGACCTCTAAATCAGAATTTTTAGTTTATATCTTTTTTTTTACAGATTTAACATAGTTCAAGCATAAGCATAATAATCCAGTCCTTGATGAAATGGAAGTCAGATACTGATGTTAGGAAAAAAAACAGACTTCTATGTTTCTACGAATAGATGCCTTGGTGTTTACCAGAATTATTGTCAGAACAGTTTTCATAATGTAAATCAACACACAGCTTTTTTAATTCCCTTTTATGGAAACTGGAACAAGGATGCGTGATTGTGAACTCATTCATCTGACAATCTTGTTCAGTGAGAAGTCATAATTATCTAATGTCCTTTGTGATAATAGTGTTAACCCTCTCGGAGTTAACTAATAAAAAGTAGGTTGTGTACATTTGTTTTACAGATTTGTTTTTGTAGTGAGTCTAGGGCTGTGTAGCTTTTTCTTATGTATGGGTTTGTCAAGGGAGTTTCTATAAGTGCTGTAGTAGTAGAAGCAAAAGCAGTCAGGCAAGTCCTATATGCTCTATTCACTGTCTGTGAACACCCTACACAAAAGGATGATTATGTCAGTTCACTGTACCATCAAGTCTTACTAGAACATCTTTCTTTTGCTTCCCCCACATAACAGACTAAGAAAATATGTAACATGTTTTGTAAGTAAGCCTGTATTTTTTTTTTTTTTTTTTTTCTTCTTTCTTACCTGAGGCTTGCTGATTGGGCTTCTTCCCTGGCCCTTCTGCCATGTTTTGACGATTGAACTGTTCTATTTGGAGGCATCTGCTCTCCATCTGTGACCTATGACTAATGAGAGAACATGAGTTCTGTTGGGAAATACACTTCTATCTAGTTTTTTTCCTTCCTGCTTGATTGTGTCTCACATGTGCTATTCTGTCTTGCCAAATGTCAAAATATTATCATCTTTTGCAAGGCTTTGATTTCTGTTGCTGGAATAAAATTTCAAAACCAAAATTGAAGCTTCTTCCTATTTTTTTCCAAGTTTGAAAATGAAGTTTCTTCACTTTATTCTTACATCTTCCTCAAACCTTAGAACAGCAAACTGCTTTGTTTTCCTTTTCTGTAAAGGAAATATTTCAAAGGAAATACAAAATATACTAGAGTATATGAATATGCTAGGTTATTTTGTTAAATATGCAAATTGTTTGTGTAGGTCAGACATAAGTGTTCAGAAATATCTATAAATTAATACCTTTTAACCATCATGTGTTTCCTTCTTCTGATTCATAAATTATAAGGCAAGAAGAAACCAGTAGGATCACCTACTCTGACAGTCTACAGGAAGCAAGACAGTGCAATAGTGTTAGAGATTTAGTAATTTGGCCCTCCCAGTGAAGGTAATGTGAAAGATTGGCCAGTTTTCTTTTGATTCTTGTTCCTTAAGTGAGCTGTGTTTTACTGCTACTAATTTATTGATTATGCTATTGTCTCTCCTACTATCCTTAGTAATGGCCTCGGAGACATTGGGCCAGTCTTTTTATAAACATGAAAAAATGTTCTGTATGTTCTTTGGGACTGTGACTGCCTAAATATAGTCCAAGGGTCAAAGATGAATATTAATAGAAGGAAACAATAATCTGAAGAGAGGGTCCTGTATCCAAAGATCTGTCTGTGTTTTCTGCCTCAGTCAGTATGGAAAAATGAATTTTCCCTTCAAGTCATACCAAGGGAGCAATAAAGTTGTGTTTTCTTAAAAGCACCTGCCTCAGGAAGCTGGCCTACAGGCCAACAGCACAGTGTGGCTTCTGTCCGTGCTGGGAGTGCTTGGCCCAGGTCTTTGTGGGAGTGTTGGGTGTGTGTAAGAGCATGGGTCAGGAGAATCGTGTTCTTATTTTCTCTCTTGGGTGGGCCAGACTGTCTGAAAAGATGAAGTCTGTGGGAATTGTATGAAGGAACCAGTCCTGCTGAGGTGCTGTTGGAAGACTCTCTAAATTCACTCTCTAAAACTTAATTTTGGAGTTTTAGAAAGCAGGCATTCTTTATTGTGGCGCCCGGCAGCACTGGGGACAATTCCACCATAAGTGCTCCGAAGGTTTGATAGACTTTCAGTAATTATATGCTATGAAAATATACATATTCATAGGATTTCCGAGAATTCGTCTACATAAACATGAGATTTCCTGGAAGTTATTAACATATGTAAATGTCCGATCTGCATGCGCAGTCGTCTTCCGTGGTGGTCTTCAGGTGGTCTTTGGGGGTCTTCAGATGAAGGCTCGTAGTCTTCTTCACTGTGTTCGCCGATTGACCTTTGCTTCTGCGCAAACTCAGTCCTAGGATCACGTAAACAGTGTCCTTCAAGGTCGGTTTGTTCTGGTCTAATGGTCATCTTGCAACTTTCTTATCCTCATGGCTCCGCATATCTGCTCTCCCAAGGCCTAGCTGTCTAAAGGGGAGTATTCAGGAGTTTCTTATCTTACAAGTGTCTTAATTATTCACAAAGATTTGCTTTTGTTTGGTAAAGGGGAGTATTTAGGAGCTTCTATCTATATTCACAGGTATCATTTTTGTGGAAAAGCTCATATGAAAAAGCTTTTTTTTTTTTAGTTATGGACATCTCTAGTGTCAGAGAAGGGATTAGAGTTTGAAAACTTCTGGCTTAGTGTTCTGTGTTATGCAGTGGCCTCTTTGGAGGCATAGTCACATTGCACATAATGCTGCACAACCAAAAGTAAGGATGGAGGCACATTTTTCATTCTAGTTTTCATACACTTCTACAAATATTTCACCTGAACAGTTTGTGCCATCAAAAATAATTTTTCTTCTCTGCAAACGTTGTATTTTACAAAACCACTTTTCTGACAGATACTGAGATTCTGTAAAAATAAAACTCAAACCATGAGTGGATGACTACACTTATCGCTAGACGATCGTCATCTTGAGGTCAAAGGCAGCAAATATTATACACAACTGTTCAAGATAAGTGAAAGTAAATATAGGACTTCCACTTCAAATACAGTAGAAATCCAAGTAGTTTAAAATGCAGTTGATGATGATGGAAAAATTCACGGATGCTTCTCCTCACAGTCTGAATCCCCCCCGACGGAGAGACGGAATATTCAGAGAGTCCCTGAAATGAAACTCAATAGCAACGAAGTTACTGTTAAGCAGGTATCCTTTACTGCAGCGCTGGGCAGCACTGGGGATTCTCCACCATAAGTGCTCCACCGATTTGGTAGACTTTCAGAGATTATATACTATAAAAACCTACATATTCACAGGATTTCCGCGAAATCATTTACATAAACATGAGATTTCCTGGAACTCATTAACATATGCAAATGTCCGATCCGCATGCGCAGTCGTCTCCCGTGGTGGTCTTCAGGTGGTCTTTGGGGGTCTTCAGATGAAGGCTCGTAGTCTTCTTCACTGTGTTCGCTGATTGACCTCTACTTCTGCGCAAACTCAGTCCTAGGATCACGGAAACGGTGTCCTTCAAGGCGGCTGTTGTCATTCTTCTGTGACTTCCTATCTTCCATGCATTTGTTCTCCCAAGGCCCAGTTGTCTGGGATGGGATTATCCCGGAGCTCCCTTGCAACCATTCTAACTACTCTCTAAATCCCAAAGGCCTTTCTTTTGTTTAGTTAAGTGACTAAGATATTTAAAATATACTCCTTGCTCAGGTCTGGTCTACTTGCATCTTTTACCATGGCTGGTTCTGGGGTCCTGCAGATGGTTTCCTTTCAGTACATCACTTCTTCATGCATACTTCTGCTGTGATTCAAACAGAAACCTTAAATTAGATAATGTGTTAATGGGTCAGATGAGTAATGAGGTGATTAGAAAGTGGGGGTTTTCTCATTTAGAAGTCTTGGAACAAAATTGACCCACTCCAGTTTTGCATGGTTTCTGCAAATTGACTCCATTGCAGTCTAAAGAATGAAGGCTATGGTCTGAAATCATTGTAGTTTTGAACAACAAAAAAATCCAGTCATTGCTTAGTTTTAGATAAAATCTAGTGTAAGAACATTTAAAATAAACATAAAATAAGTTTATCATTTATTCCAAAGACTTTTTCAACCAAAAAGCACTATTGTATCTACCTATAGTGTCATAGTTGGGGTTTTTTTTTTTGTTGTTGGGAGGAATATCACATGGCTGTAGGGCTATACATAGGAGTACATACAATTTTCTGCGTTCATATGTCCTTCTGGCAGAAAAAAGATGTATAGAAAACAAAAACTGCAGATTATTTTTTCACATACTTGCTGTACTTTAATATTGGAATATAAAATGCACTGCAGCATTAATGTACTTGGTGAGTTTAGTGGTTACTGAGATTTCAAGCGAGTATATAATGTATGCTTGGTTTCAATTGATTTGATTTGTTTGAAGTAAGCTGGCAGGTACCTTACTATAACACTGTAAGACAATAGTTTTGCTTAAGGCTTATTGGAAATTTTTTTCCCTTCACTTCTCCCAACACTCTGAACTTATAAAATGACAATATTAAACTATAACAAGTACTTTTGCTATTGAAAATATTTGTATATATCTTGAGGGTATGATTTAGTTGCTTGAATGTGAATTTCTGACTTCTACCTGTTTACATCAAAAAAATCAGTGAACTTCTATGCTTCTCTTTACGTATGCAGTAGTGATAACCTTCTGAAGAGGTTTGTACTTTTTCTACTTGGCCTGTGATTTGATAAGAATTTGATTTGTTAAACTGGATAATTATGTACTGCTACATTTAATCTCAAAACATCCTCATTGCACTTTATTGTGATGATAAGTTAGAATAAGATAGAACTGTGTATATATAGTAGGTAACAGACCTATTTTTGTTAGTCTGGGTAGTTTTCAGTAGCTTGATTCCATTGAAAGACATGTTGGTTTTAAATTAAGCATTGTTAGGATTAAGGTAACCAGGGGGTTGCTTAACACAAATATGCTGTAAAAATGATTCAACTTCCTCTTTAATTAGCTTGATGAAATCTTGAAAAGCAACCCAGGACTGAAGAAAACAGATTCAGTTGATCTGGGTTTCTGAATGTTTGGTGGGGTTTTTTCAAAAGTGTGTGCTTGACTACCCTTATGCTACCAAAAGCAGTGATCTCTAATGATCTCACGTGGTTGGCAGTCCAGATTCATCTGCAAAACAGCACTGTGTATTGGTAATTTTTGCAGTTATTTGAAGAAAGGATAATCCCAACGAATGACTCTACACTTTTATATTCAATACATTTGGGGAAGTGGCTTTTGCTGACATTCTTTTGTCTTTCAGATGTATGCCTGGATTTGGCTTTCGAGCTGAATGTAGTCTGTTTGAGGTGATTTGTAATGATTATTTGAAAAGCTGAGCTAGAGCTTACATTAATAGAAAGTCTAATGTTTGATTAAATCACTGAACCAAATTAGAGGTTTGGGGCAAAATCCAGGAAATGAAGGATTAATGTTCTTCCTTACTATTGAGAAGGTTAGAAGATCACAGAATGCTACGTGTCATAGTTCTAATTGAACCTATCTCCATTACATGAAACGAAAGCAAGGTTTCAGTGGAACAGAATAGTCGTGTGTTAAAGCTACTGAATTTGTCTTAGTAGATTCAACTTTCAGTTCTCTTCATCCACGCTGCTTAAGATGATTGGTAATCTGCAAGGCCTCTTTCTGTGGTGGAATCACTGGTATGAATCTCAGAATAATAATGATGAAGGTGCAACCTTGTGGCAGTACAGCTTACAGAAATGTGTGGATAGTCTTATTTTTTAGTTTGTCCACGTAAGAGTTAACTGCTATCATAGTAATATGTCTTAATAGAGGAAGGTAATGTGATGTGGTGGTACTTCAATACATAATTGAGGAAAGGGGGAAATTTGCTCTTGCTATGGATCCCATTGTACTGTTTTAATGACAAATTGAGTGTTTCTTAGCTCTAAATCCAACATTAGTCATAGGCACAAATTCTAATTCAAAACAGTTGTGATCAGTGGAAGCAAAAAATGTGAGATATTTTTCTACTTTTTCTTGTAAGTACATTTCTCATGTCTGAGATAACAGCTGAGCTCTCATAGATTTGTGTGTAATAAACAGTTTATAAACAGTGAAGACTTGTGTAAAATAGCTTTTAGTAGGAGAGTTCCAACTCTCCGCATTGACAACTTTGACACAAATTCCATTTCAACATTACTCTTTCCACCATCATGTCTCTGCTGTCCCATACATTGTTGCTCCAAGGTGGAATTTTAACTGAAGTTAAAAAGCCAGACACATCTGTTCTTGCAGAATTATGAAGTTTTGAGATTTTTTTTTTAAACTATGTAATACTAGAATTCTTGCAGGAATGGATGTGTAAAGAAGAAAGACTATACACTGAATTGCACTGTTCAACTTTGTTGTGTGCATCCAAGCCAACATTCCTTTTTATTTGGAATTCATTACTGTTGTATAGATTTTAGCACATGCTTTTCTAACACAGAAGTGTTCATGGATAGGAGTTAATTTTTGTCTATTTTTAGATGTTTAGGGTTCGTATTAAATCTTTCCATTGCCAAAATAGGGCTTGAAATATGAACTTCCAAGAAAATCCCCAAACAAACTAACTCCAAAGCAAAAAAACCCCAAAACCAACGATAATAAAAACCCTACCCCCAGACACCGAAATCTTGGAGTTCTCAAGTCATTGCATGAATCCAGAAGCTAGAACTTGAAGAACTGCATGTACTGCATCACACAGTTATAACAGTTGACAACACACTCACTTTGGTTTCCTCTCCTTTAGTTTGCCTGCAATCCTGCTTGTGATGGAGCAGATATCGTTTAAACAGTTAAGTTTTAATACAGATGTATGCCATCCTGTATTGCATAGTTTGACAGGCAATATTTCCTGTAGCTTCTTAGGTTGTTCTTGTTACTGCCAGCAGCACTGCTAGATCTGGCACCTAAAGCTGTTGCTGCTGTTGTGTCAGGTAGGTTGTAGGCTTTCATAGCTGTGGACAGTAAGTTAACTGATGTGTTCAAAATTAAAATGTTAACTATAATTATCGCTGCTTGTTTTTTTTGTCTCTGCATTGGATGTTGCTTTACTAGTCATTTTATGTGATACTTCATTCCTGACACACAAGGATGAATTAAACAAATCTTTGTTGTGAAATTCTTCCTCTTAACATATTAGCTCATAGCTATTTGTACACTATAAATCATATCCTTGCACTCATTTTCTTCCTTTTCTTCTTTCTTATACACTGAGTCACTGGCATTTGCTTTCATGAATCCTCTGTGACCTACTACTTCTATTTGTGGGCAATTAGTACATTACTTTGGTAGTAAAATACTCCTTTCCTGGTATGGATATTTTTATATATAAAATTTGTTTTCATAAATTGCTTGTACACTCTGTGCCATGTTTAAGATGGACTTAGTCTTTGTTCTTGTGGGATACTGTATCGTTGTGTAGATTTAAGTACAGTACAGAAAAATCTACTAGGGATAAAGGTTAATTCTAAATTGTCATTTTGCCTTGTTTCTGTGTTCTTGGTTTTTAATGAGAAAATAGGGTGCTATTGGCCACTGAAGGGATCAAGAGAATTATAAATGAGAAATCAAGCTAGCTTGATCCTGAAAATTCCAAGTCTCTGTAAGACATTACTTGCAGAAAGAAGTCTTGGTAAAGACAAAGTAGGGATGGATTTTGTGGACCAGATTCATCCCTGGAGGTACATTTCATTTCATTAGAGCTCTACTTGGAGACTTGTAGTGTTGAATGTGTATTGGTTTAAAAGCAGGGTGGTGGTTTGTTTTGTTTTTTTTTTTTTCCCTAGGAAAATGCTACTCATTTTCCAGTTTCACTCAGCAAATTTTCATTATACATAACCATGTGGACAAATTTAAGGTCAGATTGTGTTATAGTTGTGCTGGGTCACCCATTGTCGGAAAGAGCTTGAAGTATACCGTTGCAGAGAAGAAAAATTCCCCTCTCCCTGGATAATGCATTATCTCTTTTCAGAGCCTGTATGAGAGATTGCAACCCAGCACTTTTGTGTTTTGATCTCCAGAAAACCTTAGATAGGCTTAAGGGATTCTAAAATTGTATGATATTTCTGGTTCAGAGATTTGGATACTTCTTGAATCATTAAAGTGACATAGCACGTCAGGGGGAAGGGAACATTTGGTGGCATAACATGAACACTTTATCGGTACTTATTTGGGATGGCCTAGATGATTTGTTTCTGACCTCACTATTTGAGTAATTCAGTCACTTGAAACTTATGCCATCGAAACTTTTTTTTTAATGTTGCACCATGCTATTTTTAATGGTATAAATGTGCATGTACATTAAGTGCCAGGTCTGTGGCAGCAAACCGAAACATGTAAATCATCTGATCTTTCCTGGCTTGTGTGGTGCTTGATGATTAAGTGTTAAAAAAAAAAAAAAAAAAAAAAAAAAGTGAGTGGATGTCAGAAGCCTTGTGTTGTCATCCCCACTGATGATTATGCCTAGAGATGTTTGAATTTCTTCACTGGAGATTATTCAGAAGTTTCCCATTACCTCACCGTGACTTTGCAGCAAAGCAGCGTCATCTGCATGTATAATAGATTGCCTTCCTCAAGTAGATGTACTGCTACATGGAGCTGAAGTTTGCTCCCAGACCTAGTCTACACACTGGGTTTTATACAGGGGTAATTATTTGAGCTATAGCTAGCCAGTTAATTTTGCTGATGTAGCTATGTTAGTACACAAATACAGTTGAAAAAAAGAGTTTATAGTCTCATGGTTCATTCTGATTTCTAGCTGGGAAAATCTAAACCAGTAAAAGACTTTTATCCTGGTAAAGCTACATCTATAGAAGGGAGAATATGCTCATGTAACTATACCGGTATAGATACATAGCTAACTCTTAAATGTAGATACTGTATGTCTAATAAAAATTTGTGGTTGAAAGAAGTGATTGATGTAGTTTCTGTAGTTTTGTAAATAGTGTCAGCTATGTGCCAGTGCCTATTTCTTTCTTTTTTCTGCCAAATTTTTCATGAAGCTTTGTTAAACAAAAAATAATAATTATGTAAAAGTTACATAATCTCAGTCTTCATCTGGAAAAAAGAAAGACCAGACATATGGTTTAATGTATTGGTTATTTGTTGTTTTGCTATTAAAGGGATGTAACTATTTTTGGGAACTCCAGGGGCAAAAAAACTTTAATTTATTATATCCCCTTATGACTGATGGGGAATGCCACCTTGCTGGCTGCACGTATGTGTCCACTTGTATTGAGTTTGCGTGGCTAGGTTTTGGAAGTGGGGGGGCTACAGGGGTGGCTTCTGTGAGAAGCTGCTAGAAGTTTCCCCTATGTCCGATAGAGCCAGTGGCAGCCGGCTCCAAGATGGACCCACCGCTGGCCAAGGCTGAGCCAATCAGCAATGGTGGTAGCACCTCTGGGATAACATATTTAAGAAGGGGAAAAAACTGCTGTGCAACAGCAGCCGGGAGAGAGGAGTGAGAATATGTGAGAGGAACAACTCTGCAGACACCAAGGTCAGTGAAGAAGGAGGGGGAGGAGGTGTTCCAGGTGCCGGAGCAGAGATTCCCCTGTAGTCTGTGGTGAAGACCATGGTGAGGCAGGCTGTCCCCCTGCAGCCCATGGAGGACCCCATGGTGGAGCAGGTGGATGCACCCGAAGGAGGCTGTGACCCCATGGGAAGCCCGTGCTGGAGCAGGCTCCTGGCAGGACCTGTGACCCTGTGGAGAGAGGAGCCCACACTGGAGCAGGTTTGCTGGCAGGACTTGTGACCCCGTGGGGGACCCATGCTGGAGCAGTCTGTTCCTGAAGGACTGCAGCCCGTGGAAAGGACCCACGCTGGAGCAGTTCATGAAGAACTGCAGCCTGTGGGAAGGACCCACGTTGGAGAAGTTTGTGGAGGACTGTCTCCTATAGGAGGGACCCCATGCTGGAGCAGGGGAAGAGTGTGAGGAGGAAGGAGCAGCAGAGACAATACATGATGAACTGACCGCAACCCCCATTCCCCATCCCCCTGTGCCTCTCGGAGGGAGGAGGAGGTAGAGAAATTGGGAGTGAAGTTGAGCCTGGGAAGAAGGGAAGGGTGGGGGGGAAGGTGTTTTAAGATTTGATTTTATTTCTCATTGTCCTTCTCTGATTTGATTGGCAGTAAATTAAACTAATTTCCCCAAGTCGAGTCTGGTTTGCCCCTGACGATAATTGGTGGGTGATCTCCCTGTCCTTATCTCGACCCATGAGCCTTTCATTATATTTTCTCTTCCCCATCCAGCTGAGGACAGGGAGTGATAGAGTGGCTTTGGTGGGCTCCTGGCATCCAGCCAAGGTCAACCCACCACACCAGTGATGTCTTAAAGTTGTGACCATGGATTGTTTGGTTGCTTACATTTCAGCATGACTTAGCAGATGGCTGGTTCCTACTGAACAAGCAGCCTGTTCATGAAAGCTGCCATAGCTGGCATTAATTGATGCCCTTTTTGGCAGGCTCAACAGACACCAGGAGCTGAATGGGCACAATGAAAGGATTCACACACCTCTTCCCCCCCCCCCCCCCCGCCCCCCCCGGAAAATAATGCTTCTAGATGCTTAATTATGATTTAATTAAAAAACTTTTGCTCAGCTCACAGTGTGAGGGAATGAGAATGTGGGTGTCAGTAAAGAGAGGGTCTTTTGTTTGCAAATTTCTGAACTGCAGTCAACGTGTACACACTCAAATGTGGGGAACTGATGGTGCCACCAGAGGTCTCATGGGAACAGCTGTAGCGTTCAGGTTGAATGCCTCACACTTAAATATTCATATTCAGGCTCCTAACCAGTAAAAGGCATGGTTTTCAAACATATATTTTATCAAAAATTATTATTTTTTAAGTGTTTTCTTTATTTCCTTAATTCCAGTGTATTAACTGCTTAAGCACTACTGAATACTTATGTCCAAGCAAAAGGCAGTACAGAATATTAATTGCAAAATATTTATTGTATGGCAAGTGTGATACTTTAATGTTGCCTCTTGCTTTTTTTAAAAGGTTAGTTATGAAAAGGAACAGGACCATTTTCCTGTTGTTTGCGTTAATTCCTTTAAAGGAAAGTGTGCAAACTTATCTCATGTAGCTTAGTTTGAAATTAGGCATTTAATGCAAATTTTTGGCAATTCTCAGATGTGTAAGAGAAAAGGAGAGAGAGGGATAAACCACTACAGTTAATGCCAAAGTGCCATAGAATGGATGTAGCTCATTTCCCTCATGTTGCAGATGCTCAGTAGGCACCTGCGCTTCATCTTTGCAGTGCTTTCCAATCTGTGGATGTCTATCTTCCCTTCTGGTTCTCAAGAGGTTAACTAATGGCAGTGCTCAGGAACTTCCGCTCTTACTGGGAGAGTGTGTGTCTGCTGGAGACTAACATCCTAGAATGCTTTTCCCTCTTCTTTTTTTTTTTTTCTCCTTTTTTTTTTTTTCCCTCCTCTCCATCCTTCCCCCTGGGCTGCAGCAAAAGGAGGTCTGTTTTTTGTAGTTTTGGAAGCTACTTTCAGAAACTTTCTGCTGAATTAAGTTGCTTAAGATGGTAGCTCGTGTAGCTGTACTATTTTACCATGGTTCCAGCTGTTTTTTAAGGATGGTGTGGTCCCAGCAGTTGGGAAGGGAGTGCATTGGAGGGTGGGGGCAGCTTCAAGATGCCCCTTCACTGGGAAGCACTCAGCATGCCTGCTTCTGTTTCAAAACTGTGTGAAGCATTTGCTTCTTAAGTGATGATAGGCCTTATATATTAAAGTGGAATGAACAGTGATTTTTGTGAATACAGGTGAACCATGCTTATGCCTGTGTGTGCGTAGGCTGTCATCTCCCTGATAATTATGTGCTTCTCTTGAAAATGTGAAGTTTCTAGAAAAGGGAGTTTCAGTGTAAGAGGCATCAAGGCTTGCTGGGTTGGTATTCACGAACCTTCTTATTCCACAAGCAGTTTTTCAGGTGATGGAGGCTGAGTCCTTGCATTGCAGCTCTGGGGCATCCCAGGCCTGGCTGTGAAGTGGAGCCAGGCAGTTCCCCCACACTGAAGAGCAGCAGTGGCAATTCCCTGGCAGACAGTTCTCCTGCGTGGAGCTCCTGGTCAGTGCTGCCTCGTGAGGAGTCCTACAAGATCTAGGGTAACTTGGCTAGAATTGTGGACGAGTGCATCTGCTTCCTTCAAGAAACTGGAAATACGGTGTGCCCAGTATACTTACAGCACCTTTTACAGGAGAGATAAAGGGCTTTTTCCAACATGCTGGCTGCGATCTCTGCCAGTCATGGTGGGGGTGTCAACAACTAAGTGTCTCCAAACAGAACAATGGCATTTGAGAACTGGGCCTAGTGTCTTACTTTCCCAAAATGTTTGTGTTAAAAATCGCATACTCATCTTTTAGGTCTAAGGCAAAGATCCTCCTCTGAGTAACGCAATTTGAAACAAACAATAGTTTAGTAATTCACGTAAGCTCGTTTTTAAGACAAGAAGGTGAGGCCAGGATATTTACGAAAGAAGACAAAGGAAAGGTTTTTAAAATTTTTTTTAATTATTATTTTTCCTATGAGTGAGTTTACAAACTTTTATTTTAGTGGCATGTCATTTCTTTCAGTTTTTCACCCTATTAAACTGTATTTTGCTATTCTGCCATTTAATCCTGGTTGTACAGTGCTGTGAAAAAGTTGCTTTGAAGTACTGAATAATGAAATGAGGCTCATACAACATATTTTTCAAAAATTTAATTCAGTGTTCTTTTACTTTTTCTGCTCTTGCATTCTCTTGTTGTGGACCATCTTCTGCCAGAAAGTTAAAATTATATATACGGACACATATACATGTACATGGCTTGCTTTTTGGGTGTGATTATTTACAGATGAACTGTAATCTTTATCTTTTTGGTGTGAATTAACTAAAAAGTTAAGTCTACCAGTTTCAGAAGAATCATGACTCCAGAAAAGGCAGAAGTCTCCCAGGAATAAGCATCAACAATGAGCTAATAATAATAAAAATATAGTAAGATCCAATACAAGGTATAATTTGCACAATTCTAATTTTAAAATAGGAAAATTAAGACATAGATGGCTTGTAGAAGTTTTTAGCAACTTTCTTAACATCTTAGATCCTTTCTAGCAAGGGAGAGTAAGTTATTTAGCAGTTAGTCTGTAAATATTTTACTTTTCAGTCAGAAAATAAACATTGATGCCATGAAAAAGTGTCTTCTAGCTTCTTTAGTATCCTGCCCAACTAGGAATAAGAAAATTCAGGCTCTTTTGTTCCTACTAGGTTTGCTCTGAGAATGTAGTTTTTCTTCAGTCAGGTGCATTGCTCTGGCATTGTCTCACCCATTCTCTCATTGAGTCTTTTCCCATTGGTAGCATTTGCTAAAGATTTAAAGATGACACATTTAATCATCATATGCTCCTCCATAGTTTTGGGAGAAAGAGCTCCCAAATTGAGCAAGGGAGGAAAGAAGCAGTCCTGTCTGGACTCGCAACTCTTTTGAGTAAAAATGAATTGTTAGTATTTAATTATATGAGAAAGGAGTCAGGTATAAATATAAATTATTTTAGGGATTAAGCCAGAAGAGAATTACTGGGTTTGAAAGTGAAACCATATAAAACTTCTATACTTCAGGCAGCTCCCAATTTCCTACCCTTGAATTTTATGATTTGATTATTTAGCTGCACTTCTTCAAGATTATCAAAAAAAATAAAAGGGTAAAAAATAAAAGGTACTGTGTAGACTTTTGTTTTAATAAGCCTCTGATCCTTTTTATGTGAAAGTAGCCTTGGCAACATAAATTATTTTGAAAGATATACAAAAAATTGAGGAGATGAAAGGCAGGTGAAGCAAAACTTCTGTAGCAAGAAGCAGAGCAGACTAAATCGTTTCTTTCTTTCTCTTTCCTTTCCCCAATTGGAAATGGACCAGTCATTTTTGAGGCATGTCCTAGACATCATCTGAGGCATCAGAATTTCTAGGCTGGCTGTATGCATAACCATGTGATAATTTCAGACCATGGCAAACTTTAACCCTTTAAGACTTTATTGTATTGATACCATGCACACTCTTATGGCCAAGAGAAGCACTCCTTAAAGCTACTTTCTGTGCTATTTGGGAAATGCTTTCAATGCTATGAGGAGATCTGTCTGGCTCATCATCCCGGCCCACGAATTCCATGAAATATGGCGAGTTATGAACAGTGGTGCTCAGAGCTGTGGTTGTTGGGAACAGCCATCAGCAAGGAAAAAGCAAAGAAAGCCAAGAGCTGGTAGGTCTAAGTGGAAAACAGAATAAGAAAGCTGGGGAGAAGGTGGACAGGGCTTCACTGTGGTAGGTATCTGGATAAGTAATATATAAGATATTGCTGGGAAAGATATATAAGATATTTCTGGGAAAGTAACATGGCAGGCGGTAGGCAATCTAGGGGACTCCTGGAGTGCATGGAGGACAACTCCTTAAGCCAGGTAATAGATAGCCCTACCAGAGGGGATGCAGTATTGGACCTGGTGGTCACCAATGTAAGTGAGCTCATTGGTGATGTCAGGATTGGAGGCAGCCTCGGCTGCAGCGATCACACACTGGTAGAGGTCACAGTCCGGAGAGGTAAGGGTCAGGTGAAGAGTATAGTCAGGACCCTGAATTTTAGGAAAGCAAACTTCCAGCTCTTCAAGGAGTTAATCAACAGGACCCCCTGGGAAATGGCCCTTGGGGACAAGGGAGCAGAACAGAGCTGGCAGGTCTTTAAGGAAGCTTTCCATAGGGCACAAGAGCTCTCGATTCCTAGGTGCAGGAAATTGGGCAAGGAAGGGAAGAGGCAGGCATGGCCGAGTCATGACCTGTGGGTCAAACTAAAGGGCAAGAAGAGATTGCACAGGCAGTGGAAGAAGGGACTGGTATCTTGGGAAGAGTACAGGGACACTGCCTGGTTGTGTAAGGATGGGATCGGATCAGGAAGGCCAAGGCTCGGCTGGAGCTGAACGTGGAGAGGGACGCAAAGAATAATGAGAAGGGCTTCTTATAGGTATGTCAACCAGAAAAGAAAGGTTAAGGAAAGCGTACCCCCTCTGATGAGCAGAAGTGGCGAGCTGGTAGCAACAGACGAGAAGGCTGAGGTACTCAACAACTTCTTTGCCTCAGTCTTCACTGGCAACCTCTCTCCTCACGCCTCCCAAGTCAATGGACCATTTGATGGGGATCAGGGGGCAGAGGTCCTCCCACTGTAAGAGAAGATCAGGTTCGCGACCACCTGAGGAACCTGAACATACAGAAGTCTATGGGTCGCGATGAGATTCATCCCAGAGTCCTGAGGGAATTGGCTGATGTAGTTGCCAAGCCACTCTCCATGATATTTGAAAAGTCATGGCAGTCAGGTGAAGTCCCTGGGGACTGAAGAAAGGGAAACATTGCACCCATTTTTACAAAGGGTAGAAAGGAGGACCCTGGGAACTACCGACCTGTCAGCCTCGCCTCTGTGCCTGGGAAGATCATGGAACAGATCCTCCTAGAAGCTATGCTGAGGCACATGGAGGACAGGGAGGTGATTCGAGACAGCCAGCACGGCTTCACCAAGGGCAAGTCCTGCCTGACCAACTTAGTGGCCTTCTATGATGGAGTGACTGCATCAGTGGATGAGGGAGGAGCTGTGGATGTCATCTATCTCGATTTCTGTAAGGCCTTTGACACGGTCCCCCACAACATCCTTCTCTCTAAATTGGAAGGATATGGATTTGATGGGCGGACTGTTGGGTGAATGAGGAATTGGCTGGATGGTCGCATCCAGAGGGTAGTGGTCAACGGCTCGATGTCCAGATGGAGATCAGTGACAGGTGGTGTCCCTCAGGGGTTCGTACTGGGGCCAGTGCTGTTCAATATCTTCATCAATGACATAGACAGCAGGATCGAGTGCACCCTCAGCAAGTTTGCAGATGACACCAAGCTGAGAGGTGCAGTTGACACGCCTGAGGGACGGGATGCCATCCAGAGGGACCTGGACAAGCTGGAGAAATGGGCCTGCGTGAACCTCATGAGGTTCAACAAGGCCAAGTGCAAGGTCCTGCACCTGGGTCAGGGCAACCCCTGGTATCAATACAGGCTGGGGGATGAAGGGATTGAGAGCAGCCCTGAGGAGAAGGACTTGGGGGTATTGATAGATGAAAAGCCAGACGTGAGCTGGCAATGTGCTCTCGCAGCCCAGAAAGCCAACCGTATCCTGGGCTGCATCAAAAGAAGCGTGGCCAGCAGGTTGAGGGAGGTGGTTCTGCCCCTCTGCTCTGCTCTGGTGAGACCCCACCTGCAGTGCTGCGTCCAGCTCTGGAGTCCTCAGCACAGGAAGGACATGGACCTGTTGGAGAGGGTCCAGAGGAGGGCCACAAAAATGATCATAGGGATGGAACACCTCTGCTATGAGGAAAGGCTGAGAGAGATGGGGTTGTTCAGCCTGGAGAAGAGAAAGCTCCAGGGAGACCTTATTGTGGCCTTTCAATACTTAAAGGGGGCTTATAAGAAAGATGGGGACAGACTTTTTAGCAGGGCCTGTAGTGATGGGACAAGGGGTAATGGTTTTAAACTAAAAGAGGGTAGATTCAGACTAGATATAAGGAAGACATTATTTACAATGAGGGTGGTGAAACACTGGAACGGGTTGCCCAGAGAGGTGGTAGATTCCCCATCCTTGGAAACATTCAAGGTCAGGTTGGATGGGGCTCTGAGCAACCACATCTAGTGGTAGATGTCCCTGCCCATTGCAGGGGGGATGGACTAGATAACCTTTAAAGGTCCATTCCATCCCAAAGCATTCTGTGATTCTATGATAAGCAGGCCTTCTGTCTGTAGTTTGGAGACACTCCCATGTTTTATCTTAATTCTGGACTATGCTGGCTTCAGTTTCAACTGGAGTTACAGAAAGCTCAGGGTATGAGCTTGGCTCCCTTGCAGTACTGAAACAGCCTGGGGAATTGGCTATGGTTAGTCCTTGGGTCTGGATGGATGATGTTCAAAGGAAATATGGCTGGAACAGGACCTGATTGTTTGTTAGTGTTGTTTGCTTGTTTGTTTTTTTTTAAGGGCCAAACTGGGTAAAAGTTGCCAGTAGATTGGCTGTTCTGTTCAGTGTAAGCGTGGAAAAGGCTCTTGCTCTATACTTTAACTTCAGCTGGGGGTGGAAGAGCAAGGAGGAGATCCCTCAGCTACCTCTTTGCTTGAGTCTGGCTTCTTGGTGTTGAGAGCAGTAGCAGCTGCCACGGGGCACCAGCCTAGCTCCCAAACTGGGGACAGAGCCAGTGGCAAGCACCATCTGTGACAGTGTCTGTGTTATAGCCTGGCAGGCAGTGTTGCTGTTCATGAAGATAATACCTAACTATGAAGTCATAGGTTAGCTAGCTTCATAACAAGTTACATATAACTGAAATATAACTTAATTAAACTTTCCTGTTTAAACAAAGTGGCCACATCTCAAGTCTTGCTAGGGATAGCATGTTCCTCCTGAGGTAGTTTTCAGCTATGCAATTTTAACACCAGAGAAATTGTAACCACCTTTTACTCTCCCTAGAGCCTTTACAGTAGCACTGGTCTTGCATTATTAATCTCTCTTGTGTCTACGTGGTCAGGCTTTGCATTCTGGGTACAGCAACAGCTTAATTTCTCTGCACTTGTATTAGCAAATACAACGTTTTGTTTGCAGTCTCTCTTAAAATAGGGGGTCCCCTTTTAATCTTTACCTTCAGCTAAACCACTGTATTACACTGATACCAAGATTAAGAAGCTGTGTTGCGGAGTAGTGCTGTGCTCAGCATAGCCCATGAAAGGTGGTGAACTGTCATAATAGCTTACAGTCCAAATCCATCTTCATTACAAGTGCAAATATTAATAATTAAGGATGTTGAAATGAAATCATTATAAATGATTAAAGCAGATGCCAAATTTCCCATGAAAACCATGGCAAGTGGTAATCTCTGTCAAGATAGCCTTCTTTCCCTACTTTTTTTGTGGGAAAAAAGCAATTAGCCTTTACTGCCAGTAATTTGCTCACGTATTAGCCCTCATTCTGAGGAAGAAGCTTCCATTTAAGTGCATACCTCTCGCTATTTTTGCAATTTCTTGATTACTCTATCAGGAAACCTGCATTTAATATTTCAGCTCTGGATGAAGTACTGCGTGTCCTGAGTATATGACTAAAAGAACTGCATTTCTGCTTCAACTTTTTATTCTGCTTAGTGTTTCGAAGAGCTTGTGGAGTGTAGCTCTATTTTAATGGCCATACTAGTACTTTTATCTTGTGCTTTGCTGGTTTCAATCTAGCAGTTCCCATCATCTCTGCCCAAACGGCTTTTGCCTGATACAGAAAGAATTGTGGCTATTTAAGGAGCAAGGTAATCAAGCTTCATGCAGCTGGATCGCATCTTTCAGCAGCTGTAGTTCACCCTTGCTTTGAGATTAACATAGTTCAGCACAAAGCACTTTTTATGTAGTGTCTCTATTTTTTTTTTATCATGAGTACTTCTCATGGGAAGTGTTGATCATATGTAGCAGCTGGGGAAGTGACTCGGTGGTTAGCATGTTGGGCTTGATACCAGAGCCAGGATGAAGGAGGAATTCCCCAGCAGTGAGACATAGTGAGAAGGCAGGATAGGGAGGAGAGGTGTGAGTGTGCAGGAGTGTCAGTGGCAGAGAGCAGGAGGTAAGGCAGAACCTGTCTGTTAGGGATTTGGAAACCAAATAGGAAATTATGAATTGGATTCCAAGATAAGGAACAGTGCCAGTAGTCCAGGGCACCGCTGATACGGTGTAAACTGCTTCCAGATAGGTAGTGATCTAAGACTGTTACTGATCAAAGATCCAAGTTGTGGGCAACAGACTCAAGTCCAGGGAGAATCTTTCTGGGACAGAGAAGACGACAAAGGGCAAAAAATGTAAACTTGCTGTTTAAGTTTTGTGTGCACCCCAAAGTTTGTTTATTATTGTTGAACATGACTGAATTTTTTTTTTTCTTCTTTCTCTCTGTCCTGGTTTCGGCCAGGATAGAGTTAATTTTCTTCTCAGCAGCTGGTATAGTGCTGTGTTTTGGATTTAGGATGAGAATAATGTTGATAACACACTGATGTTTTAGTTGTTGCTAAGTAGTGTTTATACTAGTCAAGGACTTTTCAGCTTCCCTCTGGGAGATGGCCAAAAAGGACTGCTGTGGTTTAACCTGTCGAAGCACCACCCTGCTGCTCACTCACCCTCCCCCCCGCAGTGGGATGAGGGAGAGAATTGGGGGAAAAAAGGTAAAACCCGTGGGTTGAGATAAAGACAGTTTTAATAGGAAAGCAGAGGAAAAGGAAATAATAATAATGATAAAAGAATCATAGAATCATAGAATCATTAAGGTTGGAAAAGACCCTTAAGATCATCGAGTCCAACCGTTAACCTAGCACTGCCAAGTCTACCACTAAACCATGTCCCTAAGCACCACATCTACCCATCTTTTAAATACCTCCAGGGATGGAGACTCAACCACTTCCCTGGGCAGCCTGTTCCAGTGCCCGACTACCCTTTCGGTGAAGAAGTTTTTCCTAATATCCCATCTAAACCTCCCCTGGTGCAGCTTGAGGCCGTTTCCTCTCATCCTATCGCTTGTTACTAGGGAGAAGAGACTGACCCCCACCTCGCTACAGACTCCTTTCAGGTAGTTGTAGAGAGCAATAAGGTCTCCCCTCAGCCTCCTCTTCTCCAGACTAAACAACCCCAGTTCCCTCAGCCACTCCTCATAGGACTTGTTCTCTAGACCCTTCACCAGCTTCGTTGCCCTTCTTTGGACATGCTCCAGCACCTCAATGTCCTTCTTGTAGTGAGGGGCCCAAAACTAAACACAGTACTCGAGGTGTGGCCTCACCAGTGCCAAGTACAAGGGGACCATCACTTCCCTAGTCCTGCTGGCCACACTATTCCTGATACAAGCCAGGATGCCATTGGCCCTCTTGGCCACCTGGGCACACTGCTAGCTCAAATTCAGCCAGCTGTTGACCAACACCCCCAGGTCCTTTTCCACCAGGCAGCTCCTAGCCCCTCTTCCCCAAGCCTGTAGCATTGCATGGGGTTGTTGTGACCCAAGTGCAGGACCCAGCACTTAGCTTTGTTGAACCTCATACAGTTGGCCTCGGCCCATTGATCCAGCCTGTCCAGATCCCTCTGTAGGGCCTTCCTACCCTCCAGCAGATCAACATTCCTACCCAACTTGGTGTCATCTGCAAACTTACTGAGGGTGCACTCGATCCCCTCATCCAGATCATTGATAAAGATATTAAACAGAACTGGCCCCAATACTGAGCCCTGGGGAACACCACTTGTGACCAGCAGCCAGCTGGATTTAACTCCATTCATCACCACTCTCTGGGCTCGGCCAGTTTTTTACCCAGCAAAAAGTATGCCTGTCCAAGCCATGAGCAGCCAGTTTCTCCAGGAGAATGCTGTGGGAAACAGTGTCAAAGGCCTTACTAAAGTCCAGGTAGACAACATCCACAGCCTTTCCCTCATCCACTAAGCGGGTCACCTTGACATAGAAGATCAGGTTAGTCAAGCAGGACCTGCCTTTCATAAACCCACGCTGACTGGGCCCAATCACTTGGTTGTCCTGCACATGCCGCGTGATGGCACTGAAGATGATCTGCTCCATGACCTTTCCTGGCACCGAGGTCAGGCTGACAGGCCTGTAGTTCCCCAGATCCTCCTTCCGACCCTTCTTGTAGAAGGGTGTCACATTTGCTAACTTCCAGACATCTGGGACCTCCCTGGTTGACCAGGACTGCTGATAAATGATGGAGAGTGGCTTGGCAAGCTTTGGCCCCATAGACTTGTGGGCATCCAGGTGGAGGAGCATGTTGCTGACTGTTACCTCTTCAACAACTGGGGCTTCATTCTGCTTCCTATCTCCATCTCCCAGCTCAGGGGCCTGAAAACCCCAAGGATGACCAGTCTGACTCTTAAAGACTGAGGCAAAGAAGGCATTAAGTACCTCAGCCTTCTCCTCATCCTTTGTGGCGATGTTTCCCTCTGCATCCAACAAAGGAGGGAGATTCTCCCTGGCCCTCCTTTTGTCGCTAATATATTTGTAAAAACATTTTTTGTTATCTTTAACGGCGGTGGCCAGTTTTAAGTTCCAGCTGGGCCTTCGCCTTTCTAATCTTCTCCCTGCATAACCTCATGACATCCTTGTAGTCCTCCTGAGTCACCTGCCCCTTCTTCCAAAGGCAGTAAGCTCTCCTTTTTTTTTTCCTGAGTTCCAGCCAAAGCTCTCTGTTCAGCCAGGCCAGTCTTCTCCCCCACCTGCTCGACTTGCAGCATATGGGGACAGCCTGCTCCTGTACCTTTAAGATTTCCTTCTTGAATAACATCCAGCCTTCCTGGACTCCTTTGCCCTTCAGGACTGCCTCCCAAGGGACTCTGTCAACCAGGCTCCTAAACAATCCAAAGTCAGCCCTTCTAAAGTTCAGGGTAGCAGTTTTGCTGATCCCCCTCCTTACTTCTCCCAAAATCAAAAACTCTATCATGTCATGGTCACTGAGCCCAAGACAGCCTCCAACCACCACATCGCCCACCAGGCCTTCTCTGTTCGTAAACAACAGGTCCAGCGGGGCACCTCCCCTGGTTGGCTCACTTACCAGCTGCGTCAGGAAGTTATCTCCCACACACTCCAGGAACCTCCGAGACTGCTTTCTCTCTGCTGTGTTGTATTTCCAGCAGAGATCTGGTAAGTTGAAGTCTCCCACGAGAACAAGGGCTAGAGATTGTGAGACTTCTCCCAGCTGCTTACAGAATATTTCATCTGCCTTTTCATCCTGGTTGGGTGGTCTATAACAGACTCCCACCAGGATATCTGCCTTGTTGGCCTTCCCCCGACCTTTACCCATAAGCACTCGACCTTATCATCACCATCGTTGAGCTCTAGACAGTCAAAACACTCCCTAACATACAGGGCTACCCCACCACCTCTCCTACCTTGCCTATCCCTTCTGAAGAGCTTGTAGCCGCCCATTACAGCACTCCAGTTGTGCAAGTCATCCCACCATGTTTCCACGATGGCGACTACCTCATAGTTTTCCTGCTGCGCAATGGCTTCCAGCTCCTCCTGTTTATTGCCCATGCTGCGTGCATTGGTGTAAATGCACTTCAGTTGGGCTATTGATCTCGTCTCCAACACAGGCATGCCACCCCTAGGCTCGTCCCTAGCAAGCCTGGTTTTATCCCCTTCCCCCTTCGCATCTAGTTTAAAGCTCTCTCAATGAGGCCTGCTAGCTCCTGAGCCATAATCCTTTTCCCCCTTTGCGACAGGTGAACCCCATCTGTCTCCAGCAGGCCTGGTGCCATGTAAACTGCCCCATGATCAAAAATACCAAAATTCCACCACTGGCACCAGCCTCTGAGCCACGTGTTAATGACGTGGGTCTTCCTGTTCCTTCCCATATTCCTCCCAGCTACTGAAGGGATGGAGGAAAACACTACCTGCACTCCTGATCCTTCAAGCAATTAGTCCCAGTTCTCTGAAATCCCTTTTGATCGTCTTTGTACTTCTCTTGGCTACCTCATCGCTGCCAACCTGAACAACCGCTAGCGGATAATAATCGGATGATTGTACCAGCCTAGGGAGCTTCCTGGGAATGTCTCTTATCCTTGCCCCAGGGAGGCAGCAGACTTCCCCATGGGATGGGTCCAGTTGGCATATTGGGCCCTCTGTTCCCCTCAGAAGGGAGTCGCCTATGACAATTACCCTTCTTTTTTTCTTACCAGTGGCTGTTGTAATGCGTGGGGCTGACTGGCTCACCCTAGTCAACCCCTTGGATGGATCACTGTCTGCATCATCATCCTCCTGGCCCTCAAGTTCCAGAGCCAGAGACCTGGGTGGCTGCATGTTTGAGTGGGAGCTCCGTCTGCGTCGCCACATCCCTTCTGGCGATGGTGATGGTTCTTGTCCAAGTGGAAACCATGGCTAATCCGGGAGGGGGTAGACCACAAGGAGAGCTCACCAGCTGCCTGCTCGCTCTGCCTGCGTGAACTGCCGCGCCATGCCCTTTCTGACGCGCCACGCCCTGTTTGCCCATCCTGGTCGCTCGTGCTCCCTAGGGGCCTGTTTAAATCTCCCGCGGTTGCCCCAGCAACGCCCAAGCCCCGTCTACCTCGCTTGCGAGGGCAGCCAGTTTTTCTTTGGCACGAGGGCCCCACCAGGCTCTTTATCGAGTTCCCCGGCACAGGAAACCTTCTTTTTCACCCTAGTCTAGTGCCCAGTCACAGGACTTACCGTTGCTGCCGCTGCACGCCTCGCTGACTTGATGATTGATGAATATTTTAATCCCATATCAGGAAAGTCTCAATACCACTTCAATGACTGTACACAAATAACATGAAATTTCAACAGAAATCATCCAAGAGTCTACTTCGGCTGAGAAGCAATTAGGCAAGCATTCACCATTCCATGCTTTTGAAAAAAAAAAAAAACACCCAAACAAAAATAAACCCACAACAAAAAAAACAACCTCTGACTCAAAGGAAGAATGACTGTAATAACACTGTTTCAGTGCAACTACCACAAAGAAACAAGAGAAAAGCACACACAAGAAGAATCATTGGCTTGTTGGTTCTGTAAAAGATACACACAGGAGGTCAGAGACAGAAGAAAGTGGCAGAAGAGAGAACTAAATATATAGTGTATAGAATGCAGCAGAGAGCATTTAGTGATTTTTTTTTTTTCCCATATGAAAAAAGTGTGTGCATGCACATCTATCCATATGTAAATCTACACATCAATCTATACAAATATACGTATACACAGACACACAGTTCTCTACTCCAGATGATGCTATTTCAGGCAGGAAGCTGAAGTTAGTACTATGAAGGGCCCACACATCTATAACAACAGAAAAAAAAGTTAACGTGGTGATATGCATCTCTTCTGTGTAAAAGCACATGGTGTAATCCATGTCATTTATAGGCTCAGTGATTTGAATACCAAATGCCTCCAATTTATAATTGAAGAGAATTTTTCTACCTGCTAGTCCTGAAAACCCACTCCATGA
This sequence comes from Platalea leucorodia, assembly GCF_965183815.1. NCBI lineage: Eukaryota > Metazoa > Chordata > Aves > Pelecaniformes > Threskiornithidae > Platalea > Platalea leucorodia. The sequence goes on along the minus strand of NC_138859.1, from coordinate 11,366,783 downwards.
CTTGAAAGTTAGGCTAGAATATTTCTTGTCCAGGTATCACTTCCAGCAAGAGCTGCTGCAATTGAAATTCAGTTAAGTCTACTGTTGGAAAACAGAAATAAAAAAATCTTAATGAAAGACTTCAGTCGGCAAATAAGACCATAAGTTTTACACCCATTTTATAACTTAGCTGACAGGCTCAACACTGCAACCCAAAGGAGAATAGACTATCTTTTAGTTCTTTATTTCTTAGAACCTCAGCAAAGAGAAATAAACTCCTATATCAAGTAAATCTGTACAAAGAAAGAAAATTCTTAGTACTAGCAGGCAATTCTCATTATCCCAAACATCAAGAAAGAGGATAGTGCTCACAGAAAGGACAGGGCCTAGCAGGCCACAAGAATCCTGGTAGTATAGGTAAAAGTAATTGAACAGTCAAAACGAACAAACCTCAGAGGCAAAAATGCCCAACCAAAACATAAAATTAATGTTCTCACATTGGCAAGGAGTCCCAAAGCCAACTGTGGATACAACCAGAAAGAACAATGAACATCCCTTTTTAAGTTTTCATGAAGAATCAAGGCTTGTCATTAGCTGGACAATAGTTTCATAGGCAGTATTAACTATTAGGAAGAAAACCTCTCTTGGATCAGTGGACCCAAAACTTTCACTTAAGCACAGGAAGCAGATTCAGATCACAGGAACTAGACTCCCTTCAAGCCTACTCATACTCTTTGGTCCTCTAAAATGCCTGGAAATCTATACAAAACATGAGTGACTACCTGTTATATTTGTTATGTGCATTTGCCCTGTATAATCCCCTGCTTTGTTCAGCTAATACGACATGTAGTATCTAACATGCAGTTCGTACCTACCACCTCACCCGATGGCGTAAAACGAATCCATGCTGCTCACCAGGTAAAACCCACCACAATAACCATTGTTTACACCTTTTTTCACATTCACCGGCCGTTCTATACCTGTTATAATGGTGAACTACCTCGCCCAACGGATTTCCCAGGGTTGTTCTATAAAGTTACATATTGTTAAGCTTAAAAAGGTTAAGGAAGAAGAGCGTTTACATTGGACAATGTTCCTGTTTGTTTGCAATTGAGCACTCTCTTACTATGTCTCATGTCACCTTTCTCCTCCACCCCTCCCCTCTGTCTCTGCTTCTGTCTCCACCTCTGCTCCGTTCTCAATCTCTCTCTCTCCCCCTCCCTCTCCCTCCCTTCCCACCTCTCCTACCACTGTGAAAACTGCAACGTCGAGCCACGGGGTAGTGTCAAGGACTGTTATGGAACTAGAATTGTCTCGACATTGCCGTTATACCGCCATCTTCTGGCCTTGGCATCCAGCCTCCGACGAAAACACCATAATGGTCCGCAGACAAGTACCACAGGACGCCTGCGCAGAGACCAGGGCGCGAAAAGCAGAGACCAGGGCACGAAAAGCAGAAGCACGAACTGCATGTACGCAGACACATTCTGCGTATGTGCATGGCCCTATAAAAGGACCGCGCACGCTTTTTGGGGGGCTTCCCCTCCTACCCCGTGCACTCCTTGGAACCCGCTCCTGCGGACACTTCGACGCCTGGACACAGAGGCTGGACCGGCTGGGCATAGAAAGTCCATCGATGGGACATCGCTGGACTCGGAGTGGTGGTAGCTAGTTCCCCCATGTGACCCTCTTCTCACCTGCCTGAGCACGCTCTTTTTCTCTCTTCCTCTCGCCCGCTCTCTTGCTCTTCCCCCCCCCCCCCCCTTCCCACCCCTTTGTTCACTGAAATAAAGTCAAAGGGTTGTACGGCATTTGACCTTATTCCATGTCTTAATCTCGTCCTTGGGATCGTATCGAAACCTCCCCTGACATTGGATCGGGACACTACCACTACTCTGCACTCTTTTAGAAAGGGAAGGCATCCTGTGGTGCATAACCAGCTATCCTTCCAGTCTTTTCATGTAACAGTTGAGTCTATGGCTGACTGTGAACCTGTGAAGACAGTCCAGATGAGATACAGTTCAGAACATGCAGATCCAGCTGCTACCTTAATTAACCCAAGCCCATTTCTGCATCAGAACTATGAGAATCTGCACTCTCCATATTGTTTTTATTTCTTCTGACAGTTTTATCACTCTGGAATGTATCATTTACATTAGTAGATGAGTTATGAGTATGGGAGTGCAGGGGACAGGTCCACCTTTGAGAACTGAAGAGGTGGGCCAGTCAGCCTTCCCCTGGAGATAGCAATGCAGCAGATGCTGAGCTCCCCATCCAGATGGGAGAACCAGCCTGAGAAAGGAGGCTATCTGGGCCCATTAAGAGCCAGCTTTTCAGCCAACAGAAGAAATATTTCACACATTCTCCAAAGATAATACATAAGCTAATATTGAAGGTAGTTTCACAGACCGAAGCATATCATAATTTAAAAAAGCAACTGGTATGTCTCAAAATGGCATATGGGGTGCTATGAACAAAGTTACAAACTTCTACAAACTTTTGCTGCTCCTTATGACAGAGGCATATACTTAACTGCAAGGGATACCACAGCACAAAAAATGACAAAGATGTGAAAGCTTGCCAGTCTTCTGTCCATTAATGGCACAACCCTTAACTTTTACTTAGCATTTGCTATTTCCAAACCTCTTTTCCCTTTTTACAAGAATGAAAATGCTACAAAAATGAAAAGGCCATTCCTATATTAATAAACGTCAGCTAGCCTGTCTAAAAAAGTAGTTACACAAACCTGTCTCTTTAAGAACACCGAACAAAGTAGGCTATCCTGAGTTGTCCATATAAAGTATATCTGCTCCGGATAAAAGATCAAATATTTGAGAGCAAGCTGAAAGTGTCTTTAAGAGAAAAAAAAGAAAGAAAAAAAAGGGGGGAGAAGAAAACAAAATAACAACATATTATAAAAGGAGGAAGAATAATACACAGGATTTGGTTCAAAAAAATACCAAATTAGAAAAACCCCAACAGACTCGCAAGGGCAGAGTCTCACAGCTCTCACAGTTTAAGATAAGAAGAAGCCAAGTAGCGAAAGTACCGAAGCCCTTCTGTTGCCGCGTATGCAGCCTGCCCAAGGAACCAGGAAGTCCGGCGGCTTAAGCCAGCGCCGCTCACCTGGGAGCAAGCGGGAACTCGGCGCTGTGCGCGCCCAGGGCGCCAGCCCACCGCCCCCCGGACCCTGCCTTACCTCTGCGTCCGGCGGAGTCGGGTGCCACTCCTCAAGTGGGGCAGCATGAAGTTGGAAAGAACCGTCCAAAACTTTGGGTCCGACATATCCATTTCCCTGCATTCAAATCCCTAAAAATTCAATGCCATAATACAAAAAGAAGGAAAGGAAAGCGCCCCCGATCGCTCTCAGGGGATAGAGAGAACGGGGAGAGAGAGAGGGAGGGAGGGAGGGAGGGAGGGAGAGAGAGAGAGAGGGAGGGAGGGAGGGAGGGAGAGAGGGAGGGAGGGAGGGAGAGAGGGAGGGAGAGAGAGAGAGAGAGAGGGAGGGAGGGAGCGAGCGAGCGAGCCAGCCAGCCGCCGAGGAGAAGGAAGAACATAGGAGATAACAGCAACTCGGACCGACAGCAACTTTCCTGTGCGGCTCCTCCGCAGAGCGCTGCGCCGCCCCGCCCACCTGGGCAGCGATCATTCGCCAGGTGCTAACACCATACGCTAAGCCCCACGCAGCCGCTGCGCCTGGCCCGCTTTAGCGTCATGGCAAACAAGGCCAGTTTCTCTCACGGAGAAACACAGAAGTGCAAAACCCAGATGCTTCAGACCAGCAGATTGTTACTAAGCTGTCCACAGTGGAGCCCACCAGCTACACTTAGCTGGAAACAGCAAATAAAGACCACTGACATTCTATTTAAATGTACAGTGTACATATGTGATTATTATGACTTCATGCCTATCCCAGGAGAACTGACAGTACAGGTACTTATTATTTTTCACAGTGGCTACCTGCCACTCCAGAGACTAGGCGTTCACCACAGAAAGCTGGGACACCTGCCTCCATTACCAGCTATCTCTTTTGAGAAAGCTACCCTGAAACACAGGCTGGCAAAAGAAGGATATGGAAAAGCTTTAAGGACCTTTTCCACTCAAAATGGTGACTGAATCCCTCGTGTACTTTGAGTCATTTTCTCCTCTTCCTCCTCCCAACTTTCTTCTTTTGCTTTTCTCTTTGCCATTCCTTTAGCCCCAGCTGCCTCCCAGCTTAGCTTGTTTGCTTTCTTGACTTCCCCCCCCCCCCCCATTATTCCACCTTCACTTCTCATTTTAGCTCCATGTGTGCTGGCTACTGTCCTCAGTCTTTTCACTTCTAATTCCAGCATCACCCTCAAGCCCTCTCCTCTCTCCCTCCACAGCTCTGTCTAAACTAGCATTTTTCTTCACATCTCTTCAGTACACAAATAAAAGTGTTTCTAAAATTACTACTATACTGCATTGTCATTCAGTAATGCCAAACTCAAGTGGTCGGAAGCAACGGTGGTCAGGTATAGAAAAAAACAGTTACTGTGCCCTCAAAAAAATTATGAGGTTTATTTTAACATATTTAACATTTCCATTTGCCTTTTGGTTTATCTAAGGGTCACATTTAAAGGACTTGGGTTACAGTTATGGAGAGAACCCTGAAATTTTTGTACTGAGACTGTTTACTTATTTTACTGAAAGCGAGATTCCTGCATAATCCCAACATTGCAGGAGCTGTATCTTAGAAAAACACTGTGATAGCTGGCAGCACTGTACTCTGAGAGAAATTATGTAGCACTGTGGTTAAATCACTGAAGGGCTGTCTGCAATAGTGGGAGGAAAATCATGGGAAACAAACAAAAACTCGATGTAAATACAGACTAGTCTATCACTTGGGTGGAAGAATCCTCATGGCGCAGAATGCTGCAGAGCAGAGCTGGAAGGGCTCACACGACACTCGGGATGAGACAGCTCTCAGGATTACAGCTCAGCATGTAACACAGCATCTCAATGTTAGCCCTCATTTTGAAAAGCCTTCAGAAATACGCTTTGCAAAGGCGGCACTAGTGTCCTCTAACAAACTAAAACATGTTTGGTTTTGGGATGCAGAGGAACATCTTGGGATACAGTTTTTAAGTCATACATACAAACTTCATCATATTCACGTGTTTAAAATGGGTTTAGATAGGCATTTAATAAGGTGTTCGCACAGCAGTTGCCACCAAAAGCCTTAGCACAAATCCCCAGCAGACACCATTTGCTGACACACCACTGTAAACAGTCTAACACTGATCAAACACAAAAGAATCATCTAACACTTCTCTAAAGATGTCTTAATTTTAGAAGAGGTCAGTTCCATATGAGAAGAAGGGAAAACAGCCCCATCTAGGTCTCTGGTCAAATTTTCTTGTTCTGTCTGTCTTGTACAAGGAAGGCTGAAGTGGCTGCAGAAGCTGGTACTCAGGCCAATCTCCACCTGTGCCCCTCACAAGGGCTCAGTAGGAGGGCGCTTCCCAGCCTGCATGCCTGCTGTTTTTAAACCACTCCATTAGGATGGAGAAGTATTCACACCGACTGTAGCCAGTAACAGAAAACCTCTCATCCATTTCTTCTCGCTTTGAGGCATGTTTGCCCATAGTGAGTGTGAAGTTTTAAAGGTTCATGTGAAGGCAAGCATGCCTGGGAACCTTCCTTTCTTAAAACTTCTTAAGAAGTAAATTCCCAAATCTCTGCATAAGCACTGAGAAACATCTCCTCCTCCATGTACTCCACTGCCTCATCTTCTCTGCTCTGTACACAAGCGTTTGCCTGTAATTTGCATGTTTGGAGAAAGAACTGTACATAACCGTGAAACCAGGGAACTTTACCTATCTGATGTTGTGAACAGCACTGGCTAAAGAATAACAACAAAGCCTTTGTCCTGGTTTCAGCTGGGAGAGAGTTAATTTTCTTCTTAGTAGCTGGTAGAGTGCTGTGTTTTGGATTTAGGATGAGAATAATGTTGATAACACACTGATGTTTTAGTTGTTGCTAAGTAGGGCTTACACCAGTCAAGGACTTTTCAGCTTCCCATGCTCTGCCAGGTGCATAAGAAGCTGGGAGGGGGCACAGCCAGGACAGCTGACCCAGACTGGCCAAAGGGCTATTCCATACCATATGACGTCATGCTCAGCATATAAAGCTGGACAAAGAAGAAGGAAGAGGGGGACGTTCGGAGTGATGGCGTTTGTCTTCCCAAGTAACCATTATGCATGATGGAGCCCTGCTTTCCTGGGGATGGCTGAACACCTGCCTGCCCATGGGCAGTAGTGAATTAATTCCTTGCTTTGCTTTGCTTTGCTTGCGCGTGCAGCTTTTCCTTTACCTATTAAACTGTCTTTATCTCAACCCATGAGTTTTCTCACTTTTACTCTTCTGATTCTCTCCCCCATCCCACTGGGGGGGAGTGAGTGAGCGGCTGTGTGGTGCTTAGTTGCTGGCTGGGGTTAAACCACGACAGTCCTTTTTGGCGCCCAACGTGGGGCTCGAAGGGTTCGAGATAATGACAGATTTAATTGGAATGTGCTACATTGAATTTATAGCTGTTAGTGCTGTTTAGGTATTAATCAGCAGGCTTCTGTACTTGCCATGGCGCTTGCTTGCCTTACTGTATATTAGAGTCTAGTGCTTGTTAATGGCTGCTTCTTGCTTTTGCTGCTTGCTGTCATGCTGAACTGCTTATCATCTTACTGTGCTGTGCCTGGGAACATTTTGATAACAGCAATGGTGATGCGCCTGGGCTGGCAAATGGCCAGGGCATTGCTGCTGTTTCTGTGCTGCTGTACTGGACAGGCTGGAACTCCAGTGTGAACTCGAGTCAAAGGGACTGTGACCTGTGGATGAGTCCACGCGGGAGCAGGACACCCCGAAGCGCCTGTGGACGTGGATAACCCCATGCCAGGGCAGGTATGTCTCGAAGAGTCTGTGGCCATGGTTATGTCTGTGCCGCAGCAGGTATACTTCTTGAAGGGATTGTGGCCCAAGGATAAGTCCACGCTGGAGAGGGTACACCTTGAAGCATCTGTGGCTGTGCATGAGGCCATGCTGGAGCACCTCAAAGCATGTGGCCATGGATAAGGCCATGGTGGAGCAAGTTTACTTCTGAAGAGACCGTGGCTGCGGGCAAGGCCACGCTGGAGCAGGTATATCTCTGAAAGCATTGTGGCCCATGGAGAAGGTCATGTGGGAACAGGTGCACCTCTAAGTGACTGTGGCTGTGGATAAGTCCATGCCGCAGCAGGTATACCCCTGGAGAGACTGTGGCTCATAGACAAGGCTCCGCTTGGAGCAGGTAAACCCCTAAGGGACTACAGTCTGTGGATAAGTCCAAGCCGAAGCAGGGGCAAGGGGAGGAGTCCATTGCAGTGTTAAACCCAATGGTCTGGTCCAAAGGGGCCAGGGGTGGAGATTGTAATGGAAATACCTTTAAATTGTTGTAACCCAGGATTTGAGTTGCATGTTATGAGAATTACTATAGCAGGAACCCCTTGTTGTTAGCCAGGCTAGGAGCAAGGGGAGGAGTTCATTGCAATGTTAATCCTGGCCCAAAGTGGCCAGGGGTGGAGACTGTAATGGAAATACCTTTAAATTGTTGTAACCCATGATCCGAGTTGCATGTTATAGGAATTACCATAGCAGGAACCACCTGAACCAATGGAGGAGAAGCCTTACAAGAAGCAGTGCAAGTGCAGCAGTGACCCGACCTGAGCTGGCTTTGGTGCCCAATAACTCCACGCAACACACCACCTCTCCTGTCCTGAGTGATCACCATCACCGATGGAGCCCAAAGTCACGGACTAAATGAACTCAATGGACATTATGTGGACATTTGTGGATGTTTATGGACATTTTACAGACATTTTACAGGAGTGGTCCATAGAATAAGTGGGGTGGTGGTTAATGAGGATGTATTGGATAATGTGGGACCTGAGCATGACGTAAATGGTATGGAATAAGGGGTGGATACTGTCCTGGTTTCAGCTGGGATAGAGTTAATTTTCTTCTTAGTAGCTGGTAGAGTGCTGTGTTTTGGATTTAGGATGAGAATAATGTTGATAACACACTGATGTTTTTGTTCTTGCCGAGCAGAGTTTACACCAGTCAAGGACTTTTCAGCTTCTCCTGCTCTGCCAGGTGCATAAGAAGCTGGGAGGGAGCATAGCTAGGACAGCTGACCCAGACTGGCCAAAGGGCTATTCCATACCATATGACATCATGCTCAGTATATAAGCTGGGGGAAGAAGAAGGAAGGGGGGGACGTTCGGAGTGATGGCGTTTGTCTTCCCAAGTAACCGTTACGCATGATGGAGCCCTGCTTTCCTGGGGATGGCTGAACACCTGCCTGCCCACGGGAAGTAGTGAATGAATTCCTTGCTTTGCTTTGCTTGCGCGTGCAGCTTTTGCTTTACCTATTAAACTGTCTTTATCTCAACCCATGAGTTTTCTCACTTTTACTCTTCCGATTCTCTCCCCCATCCCACTGGGGGGGAGTGAGCGAGCAGCTGTGTGGTGCTTAGTTGCCAGCTGGAGTTAAACCACGACAGTCTTCCATCTATCGTGTAGGAAAAGTTTCAGTGCCCCCATCACCCTGCAAGCTCTCTCCCCTCCTCATCCTTCTTAAGAGGCAGTCCCCTTCCCCCTCTGAGTAACAAAAGCAGTTCAGTTTCCATAACTCAGTCCTTCAGCCAAGCACATCGTGTGTGCGGTGATCATGGAACATGGAGCTCAAAGCTCATTTCATATTAAGGACAAATATTAGCACTCTTTTCTCCTGCAAGGCTAGGCTGTAATTCAGCTCATGATTTCTTTGTGAAACTCCACCAATTTATGAACAATGATGTGAAGCATCCAATTGTGAAACATACCCTAAATATTTTCAAAAATTAAGCAAGACTAGTCTATCATACTATGGGCAAAGACCCACCTGAAAAAGGATGATTGCTGCTTGTAAGTAGACAAATTCTGATGGCAAAAAGAAGTAAAACCTTTTTATGTACAACCAGACAGATGACTGTACCAAAAGAATTACACAGACCTGACTATTGAAATATATATTTCATGATCTGAAAAGTTGGATTTTTGCAAAAGCAGAAAGGAATAAAGAAAATCTAAGTAAAAGTTTCTGTCCATTTATATAGCAACACAGGGTATCATAATCATGTCACAGTGTTGTTCTGCATCCAATGCTGAACACCGTTCATTTCAGTGTGGCTTCTCATGGTCAAACCCCTTGCAATTCTGTCTCTAGACCCTGCATAGACTATTCCCAAGCTATAGCTCCCAGAGTTACATGACCTGTGGATTCAAACATAGCTTCACCTTGGCTTTCTGTGCACAATTAGACACACATGTGGTCCTGCTAACTAGTCAGGCTGTTTCTAATATGAGCTCAAAACCAAGGAGACTTGAGTAATTATTTTTCTGAAGTGCTTGGTGGACGTACACATATTACGGCACTTCTGAGACTTTGACAAAGGCATGTAAATGAAGGGAGGAGTTGTGAAAAGTCTGGCATAGCCCCACAGCAACCTTATACAAATGAATATGCTTCATAAAGGGAAACATAGGCCTTATCCTTAAGAGCACAAGTAAATGATGGTGAAGACTTGGTAATGCCTGTCAATAAACAACATAGCTTCCAAAGTGGTGCCTGCAGTTTGTGACTTTCCATGCCACAGAAACGCCTGATTTAAAAAAAAAAATCATCTCAAGGGAGAGCGAGGTTTCGCAAGGTAATTAAGCAGGTATTACACCGCTGCTAAGGGACCACCTCTCTCCCAATTTAGTGAGCTGAGTGAGGGACAGCCCAGCATCAGACCCAGTACAAGGAAAGCAGATGGAGTGAATGGTCAGGCAGAGAGGCAGGGGAAGCAGGACCACTCCTTTGGCAGCAGCTATCCATTAAATTGGAGCCTCTCTCGCTATAAATATTGATAGTACTGCTTATCCTCTGCAAACATAGGCTCAACAGACAGATTTTGTCTTGTTTTGTAAGCCAGCCCAATTTACTCACCTCTGCCATGTAGAACTGGACAAAAAAATGAAATATTGCAGATTAACACTACATTCCAAAATATGTAAAAACAAAGTTATTAAGAACAGATCTATGGCACACTGATAAATGCATACCTGACAATTAGATATATTTCCCTGCAACAAAACGTTATTGATATATTCAGCAACTGTAAATAACTCTCCCTCAGTATCCAATTAAAAATATTGAATTCTGTAGTTGTCAAAAATAAATAAGATACAACAGTTGAGAACCTGCAAACACATCCTATACAGCATTTGGTGTCTAAGTTTTCAGCTATACAGCCACTCCCAAAACTATTCAGTCCTTAAAATGTACTAATTAATAATTATTTTTATATTATTTTTTATTACAATCATTGAAATCTTGCTCCCTCTAGTGGTTGATGTTGATGTTTATTACCTTCCTCTACTGACTTCACACAGGATTTTCACTGTGGGATGTACAGTGTAAAAATAAGTTGAAGAAATCACTGAAAGGAAGTGTTTTGTGGGTGTACAATGTATAGCTGCCAAATTTCTGAGTTTACTTAGAACTGTTTATAAATACACGTAAACATTATTGCTCTAACTAGTTCTAAAGTAACTTGCAAAATTCAAATTAACCTCCCACTGCTCTGGTATATTATAGCTCATTTAATATAAGTACACTTAGGAAAAGCAATGATCACAGCATCTCTTCCCATTTCTGAAAAGTTCTAAATAGATGCACAATATTAATTGGAAGTTAAATATATTGTGTAGCCATCTGCATCAGGCATCTAAATTTGCATCATGCAACACTGTTTTTAAACCAACTTTTTGCTATCTGTAGTGGAGTTAGCCAACCACGCTAACAACTATGCTACCTATTTGCTTTAGTCCCAGAGATTAGTTTCTCCTTCTGAGCTAATTTAGCAAACAGGCAGACTAATGAGAAAGTATAAACGAGCTATTTCCAATTTTTATCACTGAATTTACATTTATCTTGGCAAGTAGAGAAAGCATTATTACAGTTCAGAAGTGCTACTTTATGTGGTAAGCAAGTCCAGCAGGGGAGAGAAAACAGAAAACGTCTGATAAAAATTTCATCATTTTCCAGGTACCGTGGTGCTTGGACCTTGACTTCATTATCACAAATGCCAGAGGGGAAGAAAAAAAATACTGTATTACGTATCTAGTATTAACCCATCCTGCTTTGTTTTTCTTCAAGTGCCTTTTTGCCAGCACTTAGCAGCATCCTAAGAGGGTCATGCCATTTTTTCAAATCGATAATTAACCATTTTTGTGGTTGCAGTACCACTGGTATAAACATGAAGGTAGATGTGTTGTCCAACTGATATGTAAAGAGCAGTAATGAAGTTTTCCATGTTTTTGGGCATTCATGTGAAGCAATCATACACTTAAGAGACTTATTTTGTTGCACTGGCTCAGACCACTTCACATACATAGATCTTCTCCCGTCCTCACACATCCAGCCATATTTTACCATGCATCTTTTAAAATCAACAGCCATAGCCTATATGGCAAATGGCTAAAGGTGAAATTCCTGAATCATTTCTTAAGAAAATGTGGATGCAATCATTCTTCTAAAACAGTATATACTTATCTATTATGATACATTCTGCATCACAGCTGCAGCCAACTAAGCCATATTTTGTGAGAAAAAATCTTAATTGTAGAAAAACTCCTTTTTTTTAAACAGAAGGTTGTTTTTTCAAAAAAACTGTAAACTTAAAATTGTGTTCTTTAAAGTTTAAAACCAAATAATTCTGATAGACTGTATAAATATTACATATAGCATATAATCTTTCTATTTTTAAAACACCTTTTGGGGCGGGGGGGAGGTTTAATGGAGGTCAGCACAGTGAAGCACTCAAGCCTGTCAATCAAAGTCTAAATAGATCGATTCCGGTGATATTGAATTTAAAAGCAGTTATTCAGTATAAATACTGTCTTCAGTGAGACATAAAACTTCATCAGCTGTAATACTTACACACTGAATGTCCTAAAATAATCACCTGATCAGCACAAGACTGGTGGCTACAGATCCATTACAGGTCTCTGTCAGAGCAAAGAAATTAAATGCTACTCCCCAGCATTGGCAAGTACTGTGTTCATTTCAGGTATTTTAAACCCACCATTTATTTTCAAATCCTGATTTAAATCATAGCGAATAAAAATCAGGTGCTAAGAATTCAGAGCTTTGCAGTATATATACACCCAAGTAGCTGCATTTCCTGAGTTTTTCCTTGCACTCATCTGGTTTCATGCTTCAGCTGATCTGCATGATGGATCTGCTGTCAGCAGAACAGTGTGAGATGGAGCACCCCATGCAGTGCAAGCTGGCAAATTGGAACTTGGGGACATAGGAAGTTAAAAGGGGAAACATTATGCTTAAAGAATATTATGTGGACTGCCTGTTAACATTAGCCTTGGTATTTCAAGCAATGAGCATGCAGCACTGCAAGTTGATAACATCCTTAAATCTCTTTACACTTAACCCTTAACGCTCTCCTACTCAAAAGACTAAATAATAATAGTTCTATTCCAGTGCACACCTCACAGTTTAAATCTGAATTTCTAAATAAGCCTAATTACACTCAAATAAGAAAGACTCAGACCTTCCTAGCTCCCTGAAAGTGTCCGGTTGAAATGATTGCTGGCATACCTCGACAGCTCATATTCTTAGGTCTGTGCTGTTTTCTGAACAGTTAACTACCCTGATGGTGCTGCAGCTGAATAATCTGAACTGTACATGCAAATGATATGGCTGCCAGAACAGAGCATCACTGGAAGTAGTAGAATTAACTACATAGAAAGAGGATAATTTTTCAGAAACAAAATGGAAACCAAACATCTAGAAGTACGAGAGACATAAAGATTATTTTAGTTAGTTATGCTTGTCAAAACGTGAGAGAAAACCCTCAAAATGAAGGACAAAATACTAAAAATGATCTCATGGCTAAGGTGCCTCAGGGTCTAAGACCTGGTGTTATCTAGTCATTTAATCTCTGTTTGTGCTTCAGTTCTCCATCTGTAATGCAAAGATAATAATGCCCTCCTACTTCTTGGGAGTGCAGTGAAGATAATTCCAGAAACATTTGTATTAAATGCTCAGATACTAAAAAAGGAGGAAAGAAAAGGAGCAGACAATACCAGGGAGATCTTCTTCAGGCTGACTGCTGTACAGATTCAGAGGTACTGAATCATTTCAACAATCCCTTCCTTCCTACAGGCAAAGACTGTACAAACAGAAGTTGAGCGGGACTCAGATGAGTTAAGAAACAGTCTTAAATCTCTCTCTCATGCATATCAGAGAGAATGACATGACAAGTCACAGACTTCCATCTTCCACCCCCAAAGACAGGCAGACACATTTAATTTTAGCTTTGTAGGACCGAGAGTGCACGCCAGTGTTCTGTAACATACAAACTACAGTCAGCACCTCAATCATCACCAACACCCTGTCAAAACCATGTAAAACAAGAGTGCAGTATCAGCATGAGCTGTGCTAACTTTTTATACCTCCAGCATACTGGAAAATTCTATCAGTCATAGTGGAAATGAGGGAATTAACTGCTCAGCTTTCAAATAGCAGTTCAAACTGCTGTCTAATAGTCCTAATTTCACTGATATCGGACAACCTGATTATTCCATTCATGTAACTTCAGAGGATGTTTGTTTATGGGAATATCAATATCCTGATACAAAATGGACTTAAAATATTTATCACTGCAAATATACATTCTTCATATGCCAGCAATAAAAAAAAAAAAAAAGCCAAGCCAACCTCAAAACTCCCTCACCATTCAAACAGCCTCTCCTTTGACCATCTCCAGTCATGCCTGGACATGGCTTACCATGAATTTTAATGAGCCTGAACTATATATGTAAAATTATCTGTTTGTTTCTCTTAAATCAGCATACTCATTTATCTCTGTATTTTGATTTTTTTTTTGTAGAGGGATTGGTTCTTTCAAAAATTATACAACACTTCATTTCTGCAAAATTTACAAGAAGAAACCACATTTAATAATGACAAAGGATTATCCCAACATATTCCACCAAAGGTATAGCCTATTCTCTATCCTGCTCTTCCTCAACACCCATGCTTGCACACTTCTACATATGCACAAGAGGAGAATATTTCATCAGTCCAGTGGCAGACAGCGTGTTGAGAGCCTAAATGTTCTCCTGGCAAAGAAACCGTAGTATGGAGGTGAAGGAGGAACATACCAGATTGCTCATAATGAAAGAGACTGGCTTTGGTTGATAGTTATCTATACCAGCACATGTCATGATCCTCTTCTCTCAGGCACTACAGGTATTTTTAGAGATGTTTCCAGGTTTTATCAGCCTGGGAGGTCACAGAGCATTAACTACCTTCCCAAACTCAACTGCATGTTTTCCAGTGTACTTGCCAACAGAACTACAGCAGTCTGAGACTACAAATTCTCAAATATGACAAGAACTACTTCCAGACTGTTGTTGCTGTACTTTGGAGTCCCACAGACATGTCTTTTACAGTCTTTTTGTTGTGTGAAAATTTTAGGCATATTTCTGGTCACTGTTTACTTCTCTTATCAAATTGCAAATTTGCCTTCCTGGCTAAGCAACAACATGTCATCTCCCATCCGAGAACCCCTCTTGGAGCAATCCCTCTCTCAACTCTTCAAGGTACATGTTTTGGCTGTAAGCCACACTAACTTTTTGCTAGGTAGGTCTGAGGCTCTAAACTCCCATCAGCTTTGCTCTGTTGAAGTATTATTGTGCTCGAGTCGCTAACTGCAAACCACTTCCTCTTTTCTAGCCCAAATTGGGTCTTACCAATCATCTCTCCTAGCAGCAGGTCCTGAAGAGCAGAAAAAGCAGCCTCCATCTCTCCTGGCATAGAGAGAGGACGAGCCATGCTTTTGCTCTATGACAGAAGCTTTCTTACTGCTAGGTAAGAGTTTTGCAGGCCTAGCTCATTCCCTCCCACAGTCTGCAAAGCTAACAGTCAGCCCGCCTCAGAGTGCCCTGTGGATATGAGCATCTGACTGCTCTAATACAAGCCCAGAAAGTCATTGTGAATCAAAGCCAGACATCACAACATACACCCAAGACAACACAGTATCACATTAATACCGACAGTGTTGTCATGCACTCACAGGGAATGGTTACCATGTATTGACAAACACACTACTATTTGAAACTAGGGTTATTGGGTGATGGAGACAAGGACACATTCGAGTGTGTCATTCCAATATCAGGCTCTGTGACTGGTACCCCCTGCTCCCGGACCCCCGGTAATGTGGTTAGCATAACCAACGCCATTTTATAAGGCAAGCAGCCATTCTCTGTGACCGAGCAGGTCACGTATTCGTTCCCTTTCCCTCATTATCAGGCCCTGAAGGTCCTGTGAACCAAGCAGACAAACCAAACAGATTTCTTCTTCCCCTCCCTACCGGCCTCAAGATTCCTGGGTGCCAGGCTGATTGCTCCCTTCCTTACAGGCCTTGAAGGTCCCAGGCACCCGGCCAACCAGGTGTTGTTGATGACCCTGTCACAGAACAGGGAAGCGTAACAGCACACAGAGCACTGTCTATAAAATCAAGCAGTTACAAATCCTAAGTGGGGAACTTGGACTGGAACTGCTGCTGGACAGCGAGACCTGTGACCCCCTGGTGGCCAGGGACACCTCCATCATCGTCCGCTTCCTCCAAGGACTGACTCATATTCTTTTATATGATTTTTGAGTCTAGATTATGATTGTTACACAGCAAACCATGTATTAAGATCTGACCTGATCTGCAGAGGGTCTAGGTGATTAGAAATTATAAGTTAAGTTGTATTATAAATTCTGTATTATGCCACTTATAAATTGTACTATATTGATTCTGCTTGTAGAAATCCTGTGCCATTCTAATCATAAATTCTGTGCTATATTAATCATAATATCCTGTTAGGAAAATAAAGCTTTAATTGTAACTGCAATTTAGTGCTATCGTCATTCTGCCAAGGATCCCTAAAAGAACCTGTTTGTCCCCTCAGTGTCAGGTGACAGGCTCCTCATCACCTCCTGCTTACCAGCACTATGCTCTAGCCCAGGATCAGCTTCCAAGACCTTCTAAGAAAACTGGTGTCCCAGCAGTAGGTGGAATCACATCTTCAGAGCTGCTCAGGATCCCACTGTTCATTTACAACAAGCCAGCTGCATCTCATAGCAGAGAATGGAGTCACTGGGAGAGCTGATCAGCTTGTGCCTGAATAATGCCATGAGCTGTCCTTTTCCCTCCAACATAAGGGGGAACTGCTCTCCTGTTTAAAGCCAAGAGACTATTTTGCTAAATAGCTCTTTGGATTGGGAGCATTGGCCATCCCTGCTCTAACCACTAACATCTCATGGATCAAGGTGACAAACTGGCCAAAACTGGCACCAGGGAAAGGGCTGCCAAGTCTCAAATATAGCATTTTGGTGACATTCTTCACTTTTCTACAGTTGCACTGCCTCTAGGAACGTAGACATTTACTTTTCTTCTGAAATGGTTACTAGCTGTATTGGGTTTGCATGGCAAGGTAGCAGGGGGGCTACAGGGGTGGCTTCTGTGAGAAGATGCTAGAAGCTTTCCCCCATGTCGGATGGAGCCGGCTGGCATTGGCTCTAAGATAGACCTGCCGCTGGCCAAGGCTGAGCCAATCAGCAATGGTGGTAGCACCTCTGTGATTGATAACATATTTAAGAAGGGGGAAAAAAACCTGCTGCACAACAGCAACTGGAAGAGAGTGGAGTGAGAATATGTGAGAGGAACAACTCTGCAGACACCAAGTGAAGAAGGAGGGGGAGGAGGTGCTCCAGGCACCAGAGCAGAGATTCCCCTGCAGCCCCTGGTGAAGACCATGGTGAAGCAGGCTGTCCCCCTGCAGCCCATGGAGGTCCACAGTGGAGCAGATATCCACCTGCAGCCCATGGAGGACCCCATGGTGGAGCAGGTGGATGCGCACGAAGGAGGCTGTGACCCCATGGGAAGCCCGTGCTGGAGCAGGCTCCTGGCAGGACCTGTGGACCCGTGGAGAGAGGAGCCCATGCTGGATCAGGTTTGCTGGCAGGACTTGTGAACCCGCAGGGGACCCATGCTGGAGCAGTCTGCTCCTGGAGGACTGCAGCCCATGGGAAGGACCCACGTTGGAGAAGTTCGTGGAGGACTGTCTCCTGTAGGAGGGACCCCATGCTGGAGCAGGGGAAGAGTGTGAGGAGGAGGAAGGAGCGGCAGAGATGTGAGATGAACTGACCGCAACTCCCATTCCCCATCCCCTTGCACCGCTCGGGGGGAGGAGGAAGTAGAGAAATTGGGAGTGAAGTTGAGCCCGGGAAGAAGGGAGAGGTCGGGGGAAGGTGTTTTTAGATTTTGTTTTATTTCTCATTATCCTACTCTGACTTTTGATTGGCAATAAATTAAATTAATTTCCCCGAGTCGAGTCTGTTTTGCCCGTGACAATAAATGGTGACTGATCTCCCTGTCCTTATCTCAACCTGTAAGCCTTTCATCGTATTTTTCTCCCCCTGTCCAGCTGAGGAGAAGGAGTGATAGAGTGGCTTGGTGGGCACCCTGGTGTCCAGCCAGGGTCAACCCACCACACTAGCAAGCAAAAGGTGCACTAAGATATCTGAAGAACAAAGGGACTGAGCTTTGTACTTATGGCGGGGGGGGTGGTGGTGTGTGTGCTGGGGTTGTTTGGGTTGTTTGGGTTGTTTGGGTTTTTTTAGTCTGCTTCCAGTATTCTTCTGAAAAAGTCTCATGCATCTTACATTCTTATTTACCACTTTGTTTCCCAAAATGTTCATTTAAAAAGAATTTTTAGAACTTTCAGCTGTGAAGTTATCACTTTAATAGTGTTCAAGAATATGCTAATACCAAAGCAAGATACTTTCCCTAAGGGATCACCAACTTTCATTGCAAAGCAATTCAGCCTACACAGCAGTGAAAACAAGTTGTGTAGTGTACAGCAGAAATAACAAAGCCTTCAGAAAAGGCCATTGCAGGGACAGCAGTGCCTTTCTGATGCACACCTCCTGCATTCCTCACTTAAAGCTTTGAGAATGTCAAAGTATTTCTTATGCCTCAAGGCAGTTAAGTGTCACGAAAATTTTGCAACTGGCCCATGCCAACCAAAGAGAGAGGCTAGAATGCAAAGTATAGAATTATGAGTAATTCTTTTTTTCACATGCAGGAGTTGTCCCATTCAAACTGAGGCACCCTGAATGTGGTTTTACACGATTCTTATACCTTTCAAGCATTCAGGTACAACATGATTTGACCAATCACTACTTAACACACACACACTACTGTTTTGCAAAGCAACTATAGTTCTATGGTGTCATCATCCATCTGCTTCTTTCTTAATCTAAACGTCCCTGGAGTCAGTCTTGCTACAGTTACTTATCTATGATGCCAGATAATGGGAGGGTTTCACAGAGGTGTTAGAGGGGCTAGGATGCTGGCGTTATCTCAGTAGTCCAGGGGTATCCTTTATTCTTCAGGGTGGGGGCTGTCCTTCTCCTTGCAGTGAGCTGGGGTCCCTTAGTCATGCTGACTTAACCATGACTATGCAGTGTACAATGTAAACTATATATCTTAATAAAGTTAATACAATTTCATACTTAAAGACTAATTGGTACAATAGTAAGGGAATGAGATTTTCCTAACATAAGCATAACATAATTGGTCAGCTGGAATTGTGTGTCATAGGGAAGGCTGATGCTTGCAGCGCTGTTGGAGATATGTGAGAAATAAGACAAAGGATGTTAAGGCAGAGGACTCAACCTCTGTAAACAGTTAACAAGACCTGGCCAGAGAGAAGAAACAGGAGGACACCACAAAACAGTCTAGCAAGGAAATACCAAACAAGGCCACTGATAAAGCCGAAGTGAGAATCACTAGAACCATGAGTGAACTATCCTAATTAACATAGTAAAACCCACACCTCCAGCAATGAAGCCCCCGGCCCAAGCAAAGACCCCTACCCACTGAGCATGCTCTGTAAATTCAAAACACACTGTACCTTTCAGTGGAGACGAGGCTTGTGAGAACCAATAGAAGCAAGGATGAATAAGCGGAATTGTGAAAACACTGATAACAGCTACCCAGAATGTATAAAACGTCACTGCATGTTAACCAAGGTGTGCTAGCTTTGTGGAGTTACCACCTAGCACCCATCTCTGCGCAGACATGAAATAAACAAATATCTCGACTCTGTGTTATTCAGCTTTTTGCACACCGGGTAAAAGAACCCTGCTTTTGGGACAACAGCGCTAGTTTCTGTTCTGCATCTATTTTTATCAAGGTGCTGATACAAAAATTCACGGATGCTTCTCCTCACAGTCTGAATCCCCCCCGAGGGGGAAACGGAATATTCAGAGAGTCCCTGAAATGAAACTCAATAGCAACGAAGTTACTGTTAAGCAGGTATCCTTTACTGCAGCGCTGGGCAGCACTGGGGATTCTCCACCATAAGTGCTCCACCGATTTGGTAGACTTTCAGAGATTATATACTATAAAAACCTACATATTCACAGGATTTCTGAGAACTCATTTACATAAACATGAGATTTCCTGGAACTCATTAACATATGCAAATGTCCGATCCGCATGCGCAGTCGTCTCCCGTGGTGGTCTTCAGGTGGTCTTTGGGGGTCTTCAGATGAAGGCTCGTAGTCTTCTTCACTGTGTTCGCTGATTGACCTCTACTTCTGCGCAAACTCAGTCCTAGGATCACGGAAACGGTGTCCTTCAAGGCGGCTGTTGTCATTCTTCTGTGACTTCCTATCTTCCATGCGTTTGTTCTCCCAAGGCCCAGTTGTCTGGGATGGGATTATCCTGGAGCCCCCCTTTATCTTATAACTATTCTTCTAGCTACTCCCTACATCACATCAAACTGTAAGGCACCCTTAAATCATGCCAGGGTGTCTTCTGATCTAATTAAGTGACTAAGGTATTTACAACATCTTTCTTGCTCTTGTGGTTTTAACCCTTTCATTCCCCCCTTACCTATTGAGGGTTGCAGCTCTTTAGAGCTCAAGCCTCAATCAACGTCTAGAAAGATTGAGAGCAGCACTGTATCATAACACAGGCTAGGGTGCATACACAGATCGCCATTATCCCTATTACAAACAGATTCCTTAGCCATGTCCAATTAGGTAGCCATGAGGTAAGATCACGCCATAATTCTTCGAAACCCCAGGATGTGTTGTCCTGGGCAGTCTGATGTAGGACTTTTGTTCGTTCCCAAATTTCTGCCAGATCCATAGAGATCCTCCCACTTTGATCGACATACATACAACAACTGGTATTGATTACAGCACAGACTCCCCCTTGCGAGGCCAGCAATAAATCAAGGGCCATTCTGTTTTGTAACACTACCTGAGACAGACTGGATACTTCAATTTGTAACGCCTGTATGGCGCCTGTGGTTCTATTTACTATCTTTTCCATTGCAGCAGATATGTTTTCGATTGTTTTCTCTAGCTTACTTACTACAAGCCAAGGGAGAAACCATTTTACAAAGCTGTGAAAAGTATAAGGGCGATCTGCTATGGCATTATGAGCCCTTCTAATTCATTTAACATAGGTTTTTATCCAACCACTTTGTTCCTGTAACCTATTGATTATTGTCATGTTAGGGACCACTGTTCCTAGTGTGCATGTTCCTGACCAATTTGGAGGCAGGGCTTTTCGGGCTTTACCACCGCATAACCAATACCAACCGCTACCTCTAGGAACATTCCAATAATCACTCTGCTGTTTCTTTCTTTGTAGTTACATCGACCAATCACAATATGGGTAATGTCCTACTGAAATATTACCCATTCCAGTCGTCTTTGTTGTTACGCATTTGACATTTGAAAGATTAGGGTTCCATACATCCCAAATTTGAAGGTTAGTTTCATTCTTTTTGGTGAATTTGGGATTTATCCACAAATTATTCCAGGATGTATTGAAAGGAATTGGTATTCCTATTAAGGGCACTCCCTTATCGCCATGTTTGGGAAAATAAGTACACACCCAACAATCATTTTGTGTAAGGTTTGAGCAATTTCCTGGGTCATAACAAAGTGGAGATTTTGATTCCATTGTGAGTCCGGCCAAATTTGGCCCATGGTTACTATGATTGTCATAGATAGAATGTAAAGTCCAATCATAATCTTTTCAGTTTCAGTTTGAGGGGAGTCTGCTGTTCTGCTGTCCATGGAGCGGGAGCCTTTTTAATCCTGGAATAGTGGATCCAGGCAGCATGCTTCTCCAGCTTGACAGGGACTGGGGGAGCAAAGTCCCTCCTGCTGTAAGGATCAGGTTCGTGACCACCTGAGGAACCTGAATGTACAGAAGTCTCTGGGACCTGATGAGATGCATCCCAGAGTCCTGAGGGAATTGGCTGATGTAGTTGCCAAGCCACTCTCCATGATATTTGAAAAGTCATGGCAGTCGGGTGAAGTCCCTGGGGACTGAAGAAAGGGAAACATTGCACCCATTTTTACAAAGGGTAGAAAGGAGGACCCTGGGAACTACCGACCTGTCAGCCTCACCTCTGTGCCTGGGAAGATCATGGAACAGATCCTCCTAGAAGCTGTGCTATGGCACGTGGAGGACAGGGAGGTGATTCGAGACAGCCAGCACGGCTTCACCAAGGGCAAGTCTTGCCTGACCAACCTAGTGGCCTTCTATGATGGAGTGACTGCATCAGTGGACAAGGGAAGAGCTACGGATGTCATCTAGCTGGACTTCTGTAAGGCCTTTGACACAGTCCCCCACGACATCCTTCTCTCTAAATTGGAGAGATATGGATTTGATGGGTGGACTGTTGGGTGAATGAGGAATTGGCTGGATGGTCACATCCAGAGGGTAGTGGTCAACGGCTCAATGTCCAGATGGAGATCGGTGATAAGTGGTGTCCCTCAGGGGTCCGTTCTGGGGCCAGTGCTGTTCAATATCTTCATCAATGACATAGACAGCGGGATCGAGTGCACCCTCAGCAAGTTTGCAGATGACACCAAGCTGAGAGGTGCGGAGGGACCTGGACAAGCTGGAGAAATGGGCCTGCGTGAACCTCATGAGGTTCAACAAGGCCAAGTGCAAGGTCCTGCACCTGGGTCGGGGCAACCCCTGGTATCAATACAGGCTGGGGGATGAAAGGATTGAGAGCAGCCCTGAGGAGAAGGACTTGGGGGTACTGATGATAGACAAAAAGCTGGACATGAGCCGGCAATGTGCTCTCGCAGCCCAGAAAGCCAACCATATCCTGGGCTGCATCAAAAGAAGCGTGGCCAGCAGGTCGAGGGAGGTGATTCTGCCCCTCTACTCTGCTCTGGTGAGACCCCACCTGCAGTACTGCGTCCAGCTCTGGAGTCCTCAGCACAGGAAGGACATGGACCTGTTGGAGAGGGTCCAGAGGAGGGCCACAAAAATGATCAGAGGGATGGAACACCTCTGCTATGAGGGAAAGGCTGAGAGAGATGGGGTTGTTCAGCCTGGAGAAGAGAAAGCTCCAGGGAGACCTTATTGTGGCCTTTCAGTACTTAAAGGGGGCTTATAAGAAAGAGGGGGACAGACTTTTTAGCAGGGCCTGTAGTGATGGGACAAGGGGTAATGGTTTTAAACTAAAAGAGGGTAGATTCAGACTAGATATAAGGAAGAAACTTTTTATGATGAGGATGGCAAAACACTGGAACGGGTTGCCCAGAGAGGTTGTAGGTGCCCCATCCCTGGAAACATTCAAGGTCAGGTTGGACAGGGCTCTGAGCACCCTGATCTAGTTGAAGGTGTCCCTGCTCATTGCAGGGGGGGGTTGGGCTAGATGACCTTTAAAGGTCCCTTCCAACCCAAACCATTCTATGATTCTATGAAAAGAGTGGCAAAGCTGCATGCATAAACATACACACAGGTCCTAAGACATATATACATACATACCACACAGTAAGCAGCAATCTTTCTTACATGTTTTGGGATGCTTGGGGGCTTTTGTGTTGTTATTTTTCAATTCCTTCCTCAGTCACTCAAAATTAATTTCCTTGACTGTCTTTGATAGTTGTGTCTTTCAAGGCACAAAGAAACCTATGCAATTAGGGAGATAAAACTCAGAGGCAGCTGTTGGGAGAGAGTTAGGATTGTACAATCAATGTATTTCATTTTTGAGGTTTCCTGTGGGTGCTTTTCCTTATCACAGGTCACTTATTACATAGGCAATTTTTTTAATAGATATATCTATCTGTATGTAAGCATATATACATGCACACAGAAACTATCAATCAAATTCCAGTTTTGTCCACCTACATGACACTGGCTGCAGAGCTTTTTTTTTTTTTTTTTTTTTTAAGTATGGTTGGCATGACTTCATAACTCCATTCCACTTAATTTCTCATTCCTACTTTTTCCCTGAGGTTAACTGATAATCCGTATTTGTTATTGATAAAGACTTTTATCTTTAAAGTATGCTGAAGCAGAATAATGCATCCAAGCAACTTCTGCCATGCTACATTCAAGAGGTGGTTCCAAATAGGCACAAACGCACCTTATCATGTAATTTAACAAGGTGATAATTCTCTAAGATTCCTTCATCCTCACAGTATCAAGTGAAACCTTTGATCAAAACTAAAATTATTTTTTTTTAATCCATGAGGTATTGATAACTGATTAGTAACTAATTTTAAAAACTACTTTCCCTATGGAGCAGAATCTCAGTAACTCACACCTATGAGAGGCCTTGGCTTGCAATTTAATTTTCTGCATTAATAAGAAAATAAAGAAGGCAAAAATGTTTTTTTGTATCAGAAACATCCTTCAAGTATTATTATGATAATTTTAACATAATAGCAAGTGTTACATAGTAGGTTTTGGATCAATTAATGATTTTCTGATCTTATAAGAACTACCACCTTTCTGACAAGTACAAAAAAAGTTTTTCTTTTGTATGAACTGGGAAGTAGGAGGAGAAAAAAGAGAATGAGAAGGATGTTTTATGTGGCTGCTTAGGGCTCATCTAAAACATTACTGTATTAGAAATAAGGCTTAAAATCTCCCAGTCCTGAAGAGGAAACAGTGCTACTGACCTACTATACACAACTTCATGTTCTTCTAAATGGATGTGCATCATGGACACTCAACTCTTCTGGCATCTGACATCACTGAGCATAATACTGCCCCTCAGGTAAGCAAAAAATAACAATGGATTTCATGAATCACCCTCACTTCTGAACTCACCTTAAACTTTGGACATGATAGAACACCATTTGAGGTATGATCACAGGAAGCAAACTATAAAATATCAATAGCAGATACATTCCTGATTAAAAAAAGTCAGAGCAATGCAGAATTATGCATTAATATCTTGAATCTCCATATTAGGTCTCAAAATATGGATTACCCTATATTTTTTTTCCATAAAATACTTGAGAACAACAGCTGGTCAAGTAAAACATTTTTCGGATTGCACAGACACATTTGATTTTCTTCAGTTTTCCCCTCGCAATATGTTTTGATTGTCAGGTTTTGGATGCAGAAGAAAACATCAGTGATGAAGTTTACTCGCTTACCTCCAAAAATGAAAAGTGAACAGAGGACTGCAGGGGCTTGTTGGGGTTGGGCTCAGGCTCCTTGGAGTGAGACTGCAAGTTAAAATAATGTCATCTCTAGTGAACAGAAGGTTTAGCAAGAATCGCATGTTTTAGCGTAGCAGTTACGAAAGGAGTTTCAGTTAGGACCGAAACATTACGGTCCTCCTGAATTAAGTGATTTACAGTAGCCAGTTGACTTAAGATGAAATTGATTTAAATAAAAACAAATATGAAATCTGGTGCTGGTGCATATACTTGACTATGTTAGACTCCCTCTGGGAACAATACTTGTGTACAAGTCCACAGAGAGGAAAAAAATGGTAACTTGCTTCAAACTTCTAAGCATTCTGTATAAAGCAGAATATGTAACTGGGACACTTTTTGGTTTTAAATCTTAGGATTTTTTAAAGCTTTTGATATGCAAATCAGATATAATAAATAAAACAAAAGGAAAACTAAAAATTATTATGAGCTTTTATCAGTAATAAGAAAATTGTAGTAAAAATTTCCAATTTGAGAGCCTAAATTTGGGCACTGACTAAAAATTAAGTGACCTAGCTAAGTACCAGAAATTTCCATCTATTTCACTATGAAATGTTGCATCACAAACATCAAGTCCTTTATCTAGGTAATCAAATATGCATATAAACAACTAATCCCAAAAAAACATACTTGAGTATTTGCCTTCAAAGGTGCCCTCAAGAAATTGCCTCAAGGGCAGCGCCATTCAAAAGGTCTCTCAATAAAACAGCAGGCCACTGGCAGATTTCACAGATGCTCTTTTAAAATATACTCATGCAGTCACATGCACTTGTCCCCATAACACCTGCAATAAAAGTTTTTTTTAAAAAAAACCATATTTAATAGCATGCCTCTTGTTGCAATTAGCTGAAGTTATCCGTCTAAAACTACATGTAACTGCCTTCTGTGCAGACTGAGCAAAGGCAGAAGCTTATGGGGAACTTTTTCCAGATCACATTCAGAAAGACTTGTTCTGCTGTGTACCAAACCCTTGCAGCCAGCCAATGCTAGCACTCCTGTCCCGTCCCCAGTGGAGCCACAGATGGCCAATATGCTAAGCACAGCTAGCTCCAACCCTAAACCAGTATTTTCAATTACATGACACTTAGCCACATTTTAAAACATTCCCATCAAAACCTTTTGAGGTGGATACCTGATTCAGTTTTTTCTGCATGAACATTTCACCAGCAGTAGCGCTACTGCTGGTCACTTTTTAAGAGCCATCTCTTAAGAGTGCAGGAGCAAGCAATTCCAAAGTATCAGAAGTCAAGCAAGCAGGGCAGAAGGCTGGCTTGGCTGAGCAGGGATCTCCTTCTAGAACTTAGGCGGAAAAGAAAAGTGTACAGACATTGGAAGCAAGGACAGGTGACACAGGAGGACTACAGAGATGCTGTTCACCACTGTAAGGAGAAAATTCGTGTAGCCAAAGCTCAATTAGAGTTCAAGCTGGCCAGCACTGTGAAGGACAACAAAAAGAGCTTTTTAAAATATGTTAACAGCAAAAGGAGGATCAGAGATAACATTGGTCCATTACTTGATGAGGTCGGTCACCTCACAAATAGGGACATAGACAAAACAGAGACATTTAATGCATTTGTCGCCTCTGTCTTCAATACCGATGATGGGCCCTGGGATCCCCAGAGCCCTGTGTTGGAAGACTGTCACTGAGGGACTGTGTCATGGTTTAACCCCAGGCAGCAACTAAGCACCACACAGCCGCTCGCTCACTCCCCCCCGGTGGGATGGGGGAGAGAATCGGAAGAGTAAAAGTGAGAAAACTCATGGGTTGAGATAAAGACAGTTTAATAGGTAAAGCAAAAGCTGCACGCGCAAGCAAAGCAAAGCAAGGAATTCATTCACTACTTCCCATGGGCAGGCAGGTGTTCAGCCATCCCCAGGAAAGCAGGGCTCCATTATGCATAACGGTTACTTGGGAAGACAAACGCCATCACGCCCAATGTCCCTCCCCTTCCTTCTTCTTCCCCCAGCTTATATACTGAGCATGATGTCATATGGTATGGAATAGCCCTTTGGCCAGTCTGGGTCAGCTGTCCTGGCTGTGCCCCCTCCCAGCTTCTTGTGCACCTGGCAGAGCAGGAGAAGCTGAAAAGTCCTTGACTGGTGTAAACTCTGCTCGGCAAGAACAAAAACATCAGTGTATTGTCAAGGTTATTCTCATCCTAAATCCAAAACACAGCACTCTACCAGCTACTAAGAAGAAAATTAACTCTATCCCAGCTGAAACCAGGACAGTATCCACCCCTTATTCCATACCATTTACGTCATGCTCAGGTCCCACATTATCCAATACATCCTCATTAACCACCACCCCACTTATTCTATGGACCACTCCTGTAAAATGTCTGTAAAATGTCCATAAACATCCACAAATGTCCACATAATGTCCATTGAGTTCATTTAGTCCGTGACTTTGGGCTCCATCGGTGATGGTGATCACTCAGGACAGGAGAGGTGGTGTGTTGCGTGGAGTTATTGGGCACCAAAGCCAGCTCAGGTCGGGTCACTGCTGCACTTGCACTGCTTCTTGTAAGGCTTCTCCTCCATTGGTTCAGGTGGTTCCTGCTATGGTAATTCCTATAACATGCAACTCAGATCATGGGTTACAACAATTTAAAGGTATTTCCATTACAGTCTCCACCCCTGGCCACTTTGGGCCAGGATTAACATTGCAATGAACTCCTCCCCTTGCTCCTAGCCTGGCTAACAACAAGGGGTTCCTGCTATAGTAATTCTCATAACATGCAACTCAAATCCTGGGTTACAACAATTTAAAGGTATTTCCATTACAATCTCCACCCCTGGCCCCTTTGGACCAGACCATTGGGTTTAACACTGCAATGGACTCCTCCCCTTGCCCCTGCTTCGGCTTGGACTTATCCACAGACTGTAGTCCCTTAGGGGTTTACCTGCTCCAAGCGGAGCCTTGTCTATGAGCCACAGTCTCTCCAGGGGTATACCTGCTGCGGCATGGACTTATCCACAGCCACAGTCACTTAGAGGTGCACCTGTTCCCACATGACCTTCTCCATGGGCCACAATGCTTTCAGAGATATACCTGCTCCAGCGTGGCCTTGCCCGCAGCCACGGTCTCTTCAGAAGTAAACTTGCTCCACCATGGCCTTACCCGCAGCCACAGTCTCTTCAGAAGTAAACTTGCTCCAGCATGGCCTTACCCATGGCCACATGCTTTGAGGTGCTCCAGCATGACCTCATGCACAGCCACTGATGCTTCAAGGTGTACCTGCTGCAGCACGGACTTATCCACAGCCACAGATGCTTCAAGGTGTACCCTCTCCAGCGTGGACTTATCCTTGGGCCACAATCCCTTCAAGAAGTATACCTGCTGCGGCACAGACATAACCATGGCCACAGACTCTTCGAGACATACCTGCCCTGGCATGGGGTTATCCACGTCCACAGGCGCTTCGGGGTGTCCTGCTCCCGCGTGGACTCATCCACAGGTCACAGTCCCTTTGACTCGAGTTCACACTGGAGTTCCAGCCTGTCCAGTACAGCAGCACAGAAACAGCAGCAATGCCCTGGCCATTTGCCAGCCCAGGCGCATCACCATTGCTGTTATCAAAATGTTCCCAGGCACAGCACAGTAAGATGATAAGCAGTTCAGCATGACAGCAAGCAGCAAAAGCAAGAAGCAGCCATTAACAAGCACTAGACTCTAATATACAGTAAGGCAAGCAAGCGCCATGGCAAGTACAGAAGCCTGCTGATTAATACCTAAACAGCACTAACAGCTATAAATTCAATGTAGCACATTCCAATTAAATCTGTCATTATCTCGAACCCTTCGAGCCCCACGTTGGGCGCCAAAAAGGACTGTCGTGGTTTAACCCCAGCCAGCAACTAAGCACCACACAGCCGCTCACTCACTCCCCCCCAGTGGGATGGGGGAGAGAATCAGAAGAGTAAAAGTGAGAAAACTCATGGGTTGAGATAAAGACAGTTTAATAGGTAAAGGAAAAGCTGCACGCGCAAGCAAAGCAAAGCAAAGCAAGGAATTAATTCACTACTGCCCATGGGCAGGCAGGTGTTCAGCCATCCCCAGGAAAGCAGGGCTCCATCACGCATAACGGTTACTTGGGAAGACAAATGCCATCACTCCGAACGTCCCCCCCTTCCTTCTTCTTCCCCCAGCTTATATACTGAGCATGACGTCATATGGTATGGAATAGCCCTTTGGCCAGTCTGGGTCAGCTGTCCTAGCTATGCTCCCTCCCAGCTTCTTATGCACCTGGCAGAGCACAAGAAGCTAAAAAGTCCTTGACTGGTGTAAACTCTACTCAGCAAGAACCAAAACATCAGTGTCTTATCAACATTATTCTCATCCTAAATCCAAAACACAGCACTCTACCAGCTACTAAGAAGAAAATTAACTCTATCCCAGCTGAAACCAGGACAGACTGATAAACTCCCAGCCGACCCTGAACTTGTTTGAGACTTGCTGCTCCAGCTGGATGCGCATAAATCTATGGGGCCTGATGGGATTCATCCCAGGGTACTGAAATTGCTGGCCAATGTTATCACAGGACCTCTCTCCATTATTTTTCAACAGTCTTGGGAGTCTGGAGAGGTCCCAGTCAACTGGAAGCTGGCAAATGTCCCAATTTTCAAGAAGGGTAAGAAGGAAGCCCCTGGTAGTTACAGGCCTGTCAGTCTCACTTCAGTGCCTGGTAAAATTATGGAGAAGGTTATTCTAGGAGATATCAAAAAACACTTGAGAGACAACACAGGCATTGGTCACAGCCAGCACGGGTTCACGAGGGGAAAGTCCTGTTTAACTAACTTAATTTCCTTTTATGACAAGGTCACTCATCTAGTTGACCAAGGGAAGCCAGTAATGTGGGGTTTTTTTGGATTTTAGCAAAGCTTTTGATACTGTCTCTCACAGTATCCTTCTGGACAAAATGTCCAGCATACAGCTAGACAAGTCCATAATACAATGGGTGAACACTTGGCTGACAGGTCGGGCTCAAAGGGTTATAATAAATGGGGTTACATCAGGCCGGCAGCCAGTCATCAGTGGGGTTCTGAGGGGTTCAATTTTAAGACCAGTGCTCTTTTTATGTTTTTATAAATGATCTGGATGCAGGAGTCAAATGTACATTAAGTAAGTTTGCTAATGATACTAAACTAGGAGGAGCTGTGGACTCCCTCGAGGGTAAAGAGGCCTTACAGAGAGATCTGGATAGACTAGAGGGCTGGGCAATCACCAACTGTATTAAATTTAACAAGAGCAAATGCCAGATTATGCACCTGGGATGGGGTAATCCTGGTTATACATACAACTTGGGGGACGAGAGGCTGGAGAGCAGCCCCACAGAAAGAGATCTGGGGGTTTGGGTTGATGGCAAGTTGAATATGAGTCAACAGTGTGCCCTGGCAGCCAGAAGGGCCAACCGGGTCCTGGGGCGCATCGAGCACAGCATAGGGAGCACAGGTCGAGGGAGGTGATTGTCCCCCTCTACACTGCACTGGTGCAGCCCCACCTCGAGTACTGTGTGCAGTTGTGGGTGCCTCAGTATAAGGAGGACATCAAACTATTCGAGTGTGTCCAGAGGAGGGCGACCAAGATGGTGAAAGGTCTCGAGGGCAAGACTTATGAGGAGCGGCTGAGGTCACTTGGCTCGGTCAGCTTAGAGAAGAGAAGGCTGAGGGGTGACCTCGTCGCAGTCTACAACTTCCTCAAGGCGGGCAGCAGAGGTGCTGATCTCCTCTCTGGTGACCAGCGATAGGACACGTGGAAATGAAATGAAGCTGCATCAGGGGAAGTTCAGATTGGACATTAGGAAAAGGTGCTTCACTGAGAGGGTGGTCGGTCACTGGAACAGGCTCCCCAGGGAAGTGGTCACGGCACCAAGTCTGTCAGAGTTCAAGGAGCATCTGGATGATGCTCTTAGTCATATGGTTTAGTGTTAGGTAGTCCTGCAAGGAGCAGGGAGTTGGACTCAATGATCCTTATGGGTCCCTTCCAACTCAAGATATTCTATGCTTCAATATACAGATTAGGGAAAACACTTTTTTTGACATATTGTACATTCTTGCAACCTTTCCTTCTCAAGAAGTTCTTGCATTTGCATGCTTGGGAGAGAGGACAAAGTTTGGCCAGGAGATGCACACTGAGTCAAGGGAGAGCCTTCTGATAATTTCTGACAAGGCTACTGTGTTCAGGCAAGTTCCTCTGGCTGCTGGCTGTGCCTGTGCTAATCCCTGAACTAGGTGCACAGAAGAGCACACTGCCAACACAGCCCAGCAGCTGAATATGAGCTAGCTTGATTTCAGTTGCAGATTAGCTGTGCTAGCACAACAGTTTGTCTGAGCTAATAAGCTCCATTAAGAGCCAGTGGCTCAGTATGTCACTCTGAAAATGGCTAAATTGAACCCAGGCTCACATCAGTCAGCCTGTGCAGGCCTGTGGAGAAAGGTGTTGATTAACTGACTCAGATTTCTGCTGTTTCACTGGTGCTCTCTGTTGCACTGTACTGACCTGCCACAACATGCACTGGAAAGGTCTTTGTTTGCATATGATCAGTACAGGCTTATAAAGAGTTTTTTTGTACTTCTAAGCTCTACCTGCACTGTGCTCTTATTCTCCACTGCAGGTCTGCTGCAGCAGAGCAGGCAGTTCATCCCTGTTTGTTTGCTCATGTGTCCCCTTTTGTTTGTCTGTCTGTGTTGCCCTCGCTGACTATGGGCTGAGAAAGTCTCCTGTGCTGTATTGTCAATGCTTACACTGCTGTTCCTGGGGGTGCACAGCAAGGGAAAAGACAAAGACAGGTGATGCAGACAGCAAACAACCTCCAGCAGGATCAGAAGCAGGAAGGGGAGCAGACACTGATCAAAAGAGAATCCAGGTGGAGGGAGAAGGAGAACCAGCACCAGCTGGCCAAAAGGCACGGGCCTCCAGCAGGAAGGAAGCATGGGGACCACTGTGGAGTAAAGACTGGAGACAAGGAACCTACCAAAACTTGAGTAGTCAAAAGGAGGGGAAAAAAGCAGGGCTGGTACTGAATGAGAAGAATATATTAACTTCAGACGCCAGAATGAGATTCCTAAGTCACTTTGCTGTGAACAAATCCTAGTGACATCCAGTGGCAAAGCACATCACCTCCTCCCTCTAGTGGCTGGCACATACACATCAAGTGGAAATCCTGCACCTGCTAGTAGTTACTCAATTATTCTTCATTTTCATTACTGTAACACATAAGAGTCTCAGTCATGGAGCAGACTCTCAGGGAACTCAATATCAGATGTGCTTGTGCTATGGATCTATAAATTCCCACCAAGCGATGACACAGGAGTGTCAATCCAGTTCTTCTATAGAACTTGCTTTTCAGCTTTGCTTTTTTAAGACCTACAAATTACATGCAAAACCCTGTTAAAACAAATTATCACAGTGCATATGCACGAGGCTGACGGGCAGCCTTAATTCTTACATTTACTAAATTTGGAATGCTTCATTTTGGATCCTTAATATTCTTTAGAGCTTTCTGCAAGTAATGAATATAAAGTAGATAGACTGTACTAATTTATCAGAGAGACAACGTAATTCTAGTCCCAACATTTAAACTTTATTGAAAGAAAATTCATGAGAATCCATGTGCAAAGAATGTTTCGAGGAGTAAGTCAGATTTTTTTTCTCCCCAGGTATTTGCTTTTATAGATAATTGAAAATAAGAATTTGGGAGACATGACTTAAGTCTGCATTGACTCAACTTTGACAAATCAGGAGAGAACAACTTTATGGGAATCATTAAGTGCCAGCAACCAAAACATGATATTTTCTTTTCTCTACAAGTAAATTAAGTTTAGAAAGTAGCAAGTGTGATTGATGGCAAAAGAAAGTCTAATATATGAAAAAATTAAATATATGAATGATTTGTATCTGGACAGCTTTTTAGCAAAAACAATAAGCAATGCTGAAATTAAAATATAATTATTAATTTTATCAGTATTAAATATTGTAAAAATATGGCAAAGCAAGTGTAATTATGTCAGGTTACCATGAAAGAGGAAGGAGTAAATGATTACCTCATTACAAAAGCACACACATATGTTGAAAAAACAGTAACATGAATCATTTTTCATCCTTTGCAGTTAGTGATGTTATTCTCATATGATTACATAATTCAGTGAAGATTCATTTAAAAATATTTAAATTGCCACATCTCAAAAGGAATACAATTATCAATTATTCATGGAAACCATTTTAATGAGCTCCCTGATAAGACCCCTCCTCCAAAACTCCTCAGAAATTAGCAATGCTATTTTTTTCAAAAAAAAAAATCTAGAGCTTAGTCTGCTCACAGCTAATGCACACTGCTCTCGGCAAAAGATGCCAGATTGAAATGCAGAATTTCTCTCTGACATTTCACAAGCATAGTTCTGGGGAACCCAACATAACATCTACATGTTTATTCTTTGGAATAAAGTGCTCTGTCACCTTCATGTGATTATTAGAATAAATTATTTGCTACACTGCATACTTACCTATAGTCCTCTCTGTAAAACATGACAGATGTCAGAGATAATACCTTTCATAGCTAAATAACTTTACCACAGGCATCTGCAGCATTTAGGTTTTTTGCTCCAGCAAGAATGGGGAAGTCCCAGGGAATACTAAATGATCTGACATAACCATATCTATTCACCTAAATAAAGTTAGCAAGTTCTCATGGTGTCTGCAACATGCCTACATAGATGCCTGACATGTCAACATAGACTGTGGGTATGTATGTATAGAAATAAATATTTGGCTTTGACTAACAAATCTTGGGTAAACATATGCTGGAATTTATGAATAAAAGACTATACTATCACTATACATTAAAATTACATATTTTCATGTAGTTACTTCTCTAAATAGCTGAAAGCACGTAAATGAGTTAATCAGTTTTAAGCAAGTACCAAGTAAACATATTGCTAAGTTAAGTAAACATACTTACTGCAGAGACTATTGGGAATCTTCCAGAATGTCAATACAGTTCATTAGTGTAGTTACGTATGTAAAATATGGCTTGTTCTTGATGGATTTTCATGAACAGCATTTCTGTGCTGTGCAGTGCTCTCGTATTATTCAGCAGAGATAGGGGCCTTTCTAAAAGGCAGTACTGGGATAAACAAACAGTAACAGAGAGCTGGAGAGAAAGACAGACACCATGGCCTACTGACAGATTCTTCCTCTGTGAGCTGACATGCACTGAGATTCAGTAACTTTAAATACACATAAATGCTTTCTTTCCAAATGTATTGCAATATCCCAGCTCCGGGCTCGCACATTTACTGAAACCAACTGCAATGCATTTAAAACATGTTCCTTCAACCTGGAGCTGCAGTGTTCCCAGACTGTCAGTACAAACGCATGTTAAACAGCTCCTGGTTGCATGAAAGCCAGTATTGTGCAGAAGCCATTAAAATATTAAAGACAGACAATACTTACTCCAAGGTCAGTCCTGGAATTTGTAGCCTTTCCCGCTGGGCTTTCATTGCTGTTATGCGTTACCACACTCTATTGTAACCACAACACACATTCAGTGGCAGCATTCTGGCAATGATAGAGAGCCAAAATGAATCACTATAAAGGAACGGACTAACGATCTCTTGGGGGTAGGGGGAGGACTACAAGTTTGGGTCCTTCCACCTCTAGCTGTCACGAAGAGCTGTCACCTGCCTCTTTCAGGTTAGTGGCAGCGCACGCTGTGCTGATTTTGTAAAGCAAACGGCGCCTTCAGTTCTGCACGTCAAGTAATTTATTCTTGGTATTCTGCAGCAGCAGCCACCGCACTGACACACACACACGCACACACCCACTGCACATCGGAGGAAGGAGAAGTCCCCCTCACTACGCTAGCTGGCAGCACAAAAAATCCCTCTATGCTTAAGACAAACATTCACCACCCACTCTGATACTGCCAAATAGGATTTAGCCTTCTTGTTTAAGTTACATTATCCCTTTCCTTGGTAAATAGACAGGCAGATTCTGCAGTAATAGAACAGCAAATTGCTGAATGAAAAATAGGCTCTTCTCCTTTAACAGGAAAAATTAATTGCCAAGGCATTTGAAGAGCAAATATATTCCTGCAACACTGAAGTTAATTCAAAAGTAAAAGTTAACATTCTGTTCTGAGCCAGACCTAGAAATTGCAGAAAAGTGCATCAATTTCAGGTCCATTTCTTTAAAGGTAACCTCACTTAAAAGTAAAGCCATATACAACAGTTTATAAAGGCAGTTTTAGATCAGTGCTGCTGTGTAGGCTGATGATTTTAATTTAAAAGGCACTGTCTGATCTGAATTCTCTCAGTGCCAGGAGGCACACAAGGCGCGAACATCATTCTTCCACTTCGATTGGTCTGCGGCTGCGTGCTCTGGAGTCCCAAGGGCCACAGCACAGTCTTCTGTTGTTTTTTTCCTCAAGACATGACTGATCCAGTTCCATCTCCTCCTCCTCACTTCGTTACTGATTTTCTCCATCTCTGAGTTGATGCTCGTCATTTCTGCAACTTTTTATTTTTTTTTCCGGGAGGAGGTAGTTGGCCTCCTGCCCAACCCCCATGACTTGGAGGGCCAGTGGTTTTTCTGTCAGGGTGGCCTTCCTAAAAGGCACTGTACAAGTACTTATTTTTAGTAATTTAAGAACCAGAATATTTTATCTCACCCACATAGTTTTCCTATGCAACTCTTAATTTGTACCTCTTGCACATTATGATAATGTCAACCACATGATTATATTTTTCACCCTCCAAGAGCTCTGTCCCTGTTCTGGGCACAGACAAATTCTACAGACTAGTCAAAATGCAGGACCAAATGAAGCTTCTGCTTTTTGGGTCCCTTGCTTATTTTTGGAAGAAATTAGTGAGTTCACAGGTACAGAGCCATGGGTTTCAGAGACAGGGAAATCTCCTGGATGTGGAAACTGGTGAACTGGATTGCTCTTTTGAGCACACAGTAGAAAACAATCATTAAATTCTCTCTTTTCTCCTACATATTTCTATTGAAAAGTATTTTAAATTTAAGTAATGTATTACCTGGAGCCTTCATTTACAGGATATTGAAAACAAAACTGAAGGATACACAGAATTATGCATTTGAATTTCTAAACAATAACAGATATCTGGATTCTGATTACCAAGCTGAGGCCCCAGCAAGCATTACTAAACCAAGCATCCTGTAAGTAATCTTTCTAAGGAAGTTCTAAATTCTCCTACCTCCCGAAAGAAAAAAGGACTGATCTAAGGGGTTAAATTCAAGATCACAAACCATGATGGATGAATTCACAGATTTGCAAGGGCACACTGATCTGTTAGGTGCCCAACTCTGGGACTTTCAAAACATGTTCTTCAGATTTTACTCAGAACACAGCAAAACGTCCATTTTTAAAGATAATCTCAAACTTGAAAAAATAGTACAAGAATCAGCTGTCTAAACAGCTCTGACACTGAAGCTATCAGGTGAAGCTGTCCATGCCTACAGCTTTTTTCCATGACTAAATTTGAAGACAACCACTTAAGAACAGAAATTTAACGAGAGAGAAACAGAGTGTGAGGTACAACTACAGTCACAGGTTCCTGGCTCTCCCATAGCTGCCAATAATGGGCAGCTCCTTATCCCCATCATTCAGCACCTCTCAAACCAAGCTCTGTTCCCTTAAAATTCCTCTGATAAAAATTTCTTTTGTACATAAGACTTCTTCAGTCGCCGAAAAGTCCTGTTTCTGATGGAGTACTCAACAAGGATAGAACATTTCAACAGGTACACTGTGACTATGCACATACCACACACGTACACACATATAATGTTCAAAGGGCTTAACTTAGTGCATACTACCCTTTAGTTAGGTACTTCAGCCCGTATCTGTGTATGTATATGCACACATGTAACATCAAAGTACTTAATTTTTGTTGTTAAATTTTCACTGAAAACAGAGAGTAGGAGACAGCATAAAACCCCTAGGAGGACAGCCAGCTTTGCTGAATCAGGACAGTACCACGATTATTTCCATATACAAACCAACAAAAGGACTAGCTCAGAAGGAGGTGGTGTGCTTCCTTTGAAAGCACAATACCAATTTTACACATTAGTCCCATAAGGCCAATTTTAATACTGGGGTGAACAGAGGAGACAAGTCCACGATCAAGGTGGGTTTTTTTTCCACTGTTCTTGAAGTGGTACCATGAGGAAAAACATGCAAAAGAATAGCATGTCACTAAACACTGCTTTAGTGTGAAACATTACAATTAGGCAGTGGGCACATTTTACCTGCAGGAGGACAAGACTGCCAGCTTGTCTTGTCTATAGGAGAATGAGTTGAACTGGCAATTGAGCACAGCAGCTTAAACATAAACAACTGCATGTAAGAGCTATTTTGAGACCATGATAAATCAACCTCTTTCCTGAGCTAATTCATGCAGGTGCTTCACATCACATTAATGGTAAATTATTCTAAGTTGAGATTGAGCTATAGGTTGACTTTGAAAACTCTTATTTTATGCATTTTGCCTGATCCAGACAGAAGTTTGGAAAATTATGATTTACTGAAAAACAGAGTGATGAATACACAGCAGAAGATCCAATTCTGCCCACAGTTATAGTCTTGCAGGAATAAATGGGAACTGCTTCACATATCTGGAGGCAAAAATATAGCAGCAATTTAATTAGATGAAGCCTAGCAAGTGAAAGATGACTTCAATTTGATCAAAACAATTGTTTGCCCTTTGTTTCAGATCACATAGACATAAGTTATCCCACCAACATATAGTTGAAGAAGCAAGTGGAAGTTAAAAAGGAAGCTCATTGTACCACAAAAAATAAATCTCATTCATTTACTTAAAGTAACTGTAGATTATTCCTGGGATAAATAACATTCATTATACTTGCAAAGGCTACAGTAAGGTCACTGTCTCAAAGGCAGAGATTTAAGTGTTTTCTTCATCTTTGGCATCATCCCGAGTGCTAATTTATTGATAAAACCAATTCCATTAGTTTAACACAGCATTATTACTATAAAATATAAAATTACGACAAATACTGCAATATCTGTGGTAAGTAAAAAGTTTAATTTATCACTTAAGATATTTTAAGTTGAAATCTGCAGCACCCACAAGCTAAAATGCTTGTGTGTTCACCTCAGGGCTCTACTGTATTATGGCTACTGGAAAGAAATTCTACTTTCTCCTGTTAAAAAGTAGCTTTGTTTCACCAGAAGGATAGCTCTACTAGCAACATGATTAAGACCAGAAACATTCACTCTGGATACTAGATATAACAGAAGGTTTTGGTACATAAGACTAAATAACAAAAAAAAAAAAAAAAATCATCAGCTATTTCAGGTTTGTACATCACATTCTTCTAACATTATAAGGTATCAAGGTATAGAATCATAGAATCGTTTAGGTTGGAAAAGACCCTTAAGATCATCAAGTCCAACCATTAACCTAGCACTGCCAAGTCCACCACTAAACCATGTGACTACAAGCACCACGTCTACCCATCTTTTAAATACCTCCAGGGATGGGGACTCAACCACTTCCCTGGGCAGCCTGATCCAGTGCCCGACTACCCTTTCGGTCAGAAATTTTTCCTAATATCCAACCTAAACCTCCCCTGGCACAACTTGAGGCCGTTTCCTCTCATCCTAGCACTTGTTACGTGGGAGAAGAGACCGATCCCCACCTCGCTACAACCTCCTTTCAGGTAGTTGTAGAGAGCAATAAGGTCTCCCCTCAGCCTCCTTTTCTCCAGGCTAAACAACCCCAGCTCCCTCAGCCGCTCCTTGTATGACCTGTTCTCTAGACCCTTCATCAGTTTCATTGCTCTTCTTTGGACATGCTCCAGCACCTCGATGTCCTTCTTGTAGTGAGGGGCCCAAAACTGAACACAGTACTCGAGGTGCGGCCTCACCAGTGCCAAGTACAAGGGGACCATCACTTCCCTAGTCCTGCTGACCACACTATTTCTGATACAAGCCAGGATGCTACTGGCCTTCTTGGCCACCTGGGCACACTGCTGGCTCATATTCAGCTCTCCAGCCACTCTTCCCCAAGCCTGTACCATTGCATGGGGTTGTTGTGACCCAAGTGCAGGACCCAGCACTTAGCCTTGTTGAATCTCATACAGTTGGCCTCGGCCCATCGATCCAGCCTGTCCAGATCCCTCTGTAGGGCCTTCCTACCCTCCAGCAGATCAACATTCCTACCCAACTTGGTGTCATCTGCAAACTTACTGAGGGTGCACTCGATCCCCTCATCCAGATCATTGATAAAGATATTAAACAGAACTGGCCCCAATACTGAGCCCTGGGGAACACCACTTGTGACCGGCCACCAACTGGATTTGACTCCATTCACCACCACTCTCTGGGCCTGGCCATCCAGCCAGTTTTTAACCCAACAAAGAGTACACCTGTCCAAGCCATGAGCAGCCAGCTTCTCCAGGAGAATGCTGTGGGAGACAGTTTCAAAGGCCTTACTAAAGTCCAGGCAGACAACATCCACAGCCAGTCATCCACTAAGCGGGTCACCTTGTCATAGAAGGAGATCAGGTTAGTCAAGCAGGACATGCCTTTCATAAACCCATACTGACTGGGCCCAATCCCCTGATTGTCCTGTACGTGCCGCGTAATGGCACTCAAGATGATCTGCTCCATAACCTTCCCCGGCACCGAGGTCAGGCTGACAGGCCTGTAGTTCCCCAGATCCTCCTTCCGACCCTTCTTGTAGATGGGCATCACATTGGCTAATCTCCAGTCAACTGGGACCTCCCCGGTTAGCCAGGACTGCTGACAGATGATGGAAAGTGGCTTGGTGAGCACTTCTGCCAGCTCCCTCAGTACCCTTGGGTGGATCCCATCCGGCCCCATAGACTTGTGTGTGGCTACGTGGTGTAGCAGGTTGCTAACCATTTCCCCTTGGATTATGGGGGCTTCATTCTGCTCCCCATTCCCGTCTTCCAGCTCAGGGGGCTGGGTACCCTGACAACAACTGGTCTGACTCTTAAAAACTGAGGCAAAGAAGGCATTAAGTACCTCAGCCTTTTCCTCGTCCTCTGTCACTATGTTTCCCCCCCCGCATCCAATAAAGGATGGAGATTCTCCTTAAC
Organism: Platalea leucorodia; assembly: GCF_965183815.1. Taxonomy (NCBI): domain Eukaryota; kingdom Metazoa; phylum Chordata; class Aves; order Pelecaniformes; family Threskiornithidae; genus Platalea; species Platalea leucorodia. The sequence continues at coordinate 11,327,040 of NC_138859.1, read as the reverse complement.
TCTCCTTTTGTTGCTAATGTATTTGTAGAAACATTTTTTATTGTCTTTTACAGCAGTAGACAGATTAAGTTCCAGCTGGGCTTTGGCCCTTCTAATTTTCTCCCTGCATAACCTCACGACATCCTTGTAGTCCTCCTGAGTTGCCTGCCCCTTGTTCCAAAGGTCATAAACTCCTTTTTTTTTTCCCGAGTTCCAGCCAAAGCTCTCTGTTCAGCCAGGCCGGTCTTCTTCCTCGCCAGCTCGTCTTTCAGCACATCAGGATGGCCTGCTCCTGCACCTTTAAGACTTCCTTCTTGAAGAATGTCCAGCCTTCCTGGACTCCTTTGCCCTTCAGGACTGCCTCCCAAGGGACTCTGTCAACCAGGCTCCTAAACAGGCCCAAGTCTGCCCTCCAGAAGTCCAAGGTAGCAGTTCTGCTGACCCCCCTCCTTACTCCTCCGAGAATCGAAAACTCTATCATTTCATGGTCACTATGCCCAAGATGGCCTCCAACCATCACATCACCCACCAGGCCTTCTCTGTTCACAAACAAGAGATCCAGCAGGGCCCCTCCCCTAGTTGGCTCCCTCACCAGCTGTGTCAGGAAGTTATCATCTTCCACACCCTCCAGGAACCTCCTAGACTGTTTCCTCTCTGCTGTATTGTATTTCCAGCAGACATCTGGTAAGTTGAAGTCCCCCATGAGAACAAGGGCTAGCGATCGTGAGACTTCTCCCAGCTGCTTATAGAATACTTCATCTGCCTCTTCATCCTGGTTGGGTGGTCTATAACAGACTCCCACCAGGATATCTGCCTTATTGGCCTTTCCCCTGATTCTTACCCATAAACACTCAACCCTATCATCACCATCGTTAAGTTCTAGACAATCAAAACAGTCCCTAACATACAGGGCTACCCCACTGTCCCTCCTTCCTTGCCTATCCCTTCTGAAGAGCTTATAGCCATCCATTGCAGCACTCCAGTTGTGTGAGTCATCCCACCATGTTTCTGTGATGGCAACTATATCATAGTTGTCCTGCTGCACACATTTGTATCATTTTCACAAACTGAAAAATCACAAATTTTGTATCATACAAAGCAAAAGATAAGCAATGCTTTACACAGCTGAAGATGGCAAAACAAGGAAAATGTTATTCCATGAGGAAAACTAGTTAAATCAAGCAGGACCTTAACTTCCTGAAGAATTCCTCTGAATTTCTTCTGGTTTTTCCCCACCCTCAAGACACAACAATCCTCATAGCAGTGCCAAGTATCCTCTGTGCTGGTTCATGCCCCTTTTAATATCACACACAATAATCTGCAATTAAAAAATGTTATTTTTATCTAGATTAACCTGAAAATACTGACAAATTTTGCCTATATTGACAGAACTTCTACAGAGAAAATTTCTCACCTGGAAAGAATATCAAACAAAAGGTTGAGAACTGCACTGAGGAGTTTAAGAAAGAATTGCATCCCTTTGCAAATGTAAACCCTGGTCTCCTCTTAGATTGTTCTAGAGATGAAAGCCAAATTTAAAACGTGAAATATAAAAATACATGGCTCAAGTTAGTAACCTAAATCCTTAGTGAGATCTCTCTGGTTTAGTAATCTCTCTCAGATACCTGGTTAAAAACAAACAAAACCAGCAAAGCACAGTGGAATGTTTTATTTCATTGAAATATAAACCTGAAAGACTTTTCTTCCATACCACAGTTAAGCAGTTTAATATCCTATGCTTTCAAGGCCCTCTTTTCCTGCAGCTGTTGACTATGCTTGCTTTTTCCCTTAAATGACAGTAACACACAATAACCATTAACAGTGCAGGTGCCTCTGGCTTTCATTAGTCTTTAACATTTAACAGCAATTACGCTGAGATAATAAGCAAGTCAGTGCATCCTTTGGTTCTGCATCCACTCTTGGCTAATATTTTCCAAAGGTACTCAAAAGTTAGTAATCAACTCTCAAAGAATGACGACAATGGACACCTTCCTTCTGTGACAGTCCTTAAACCAAAGATCATTTAATCTGAATTTCCATCATCTAATCTGCTTAGCATACCAATTCAGGCATTTATGCATTTCCAGCAAACACAGTCTGTTTAGCAATGCTTATACAGACATACAGCATACATTTTTTCCCTTCAAACAGGATTTTTGGTTTGAAATCATGACCAAAAAATGTGCCTTGCTTTAAAAATAGTCATCATAATCCATTGAATACAGGACTAAAGAATTCCAAAACTGTAATACCAGCATAAAGTGACTTGCAATTTATCCCTGATTTTCTGTTGCTCAGGTTTTTCAACCTGCAAGTTAAGGACAACACCTACCTGTCTTATGGGGACATGTCATGGTTTAACCCCAGCCAGCAACTAAGCACCACACAGTCGCTCACTCACTCCCCTGCCCCGGTGGGATGGGGGAGAGAATTGGAAGGGTGAAAGGGAGAAAACTCGTGGGTTGAGATAAGAACAGTTTAATAACTGAAGTAAAATAAAATAGTAGTAATAGTAGTAGTAGTAGTAGTAATAAAAACAAATAATAATAATACAATAATAATATACAAGTGATACACAATGCAATTGCTCACCACCCGCTGACCGATGCCCAGCCAGTCCCCAAGCAGTGACCGCTGCCCCCCGGCCAACTCCCCCCAGTTTATATACTGAGCATGATGTCATATGGTATGGAATAGCCCTTTGGGCAGTCTGGGTCAGCTGTCCTGGCTGTGCCCCCTCCCAGCTTCTTGTGCACCTGGCAGAGCATGGGAAGCTGAAAAGTCCTTGACTGGTGTAAGCCCTACTTAGCAACAACTAAAACATCAGTGTGTTATCAACATTATTCTCATCCTGAATCCAAAACACAGCACTATACCAGCTACTAGGAAGAAAATGAACTCTATCCCAGCTGAAACCAGGACAGGACATTATAAGATTTAGCTGTATGCCATGCTTTGGAGATATAAAGCAGTAAAAAGGCCTGAATTTGCTAATACTTTTTAAACAGATTTCAAATTTTAGCATGGGCTAAACAATTTTAAAATGACAATTTATTTAGTATACTTTATCTTGACTTATTTTTCCAATTATTAGATTGCAAAACATGGTTTTGAAAATCATGGTGCCCTACATTATCCTGGCACTCACAGTTACTACTTGGTCTCTGGTCCCTTCTTCCTCATAAGTAGAAAAATGAGTACACCTTAGAGACAGAATTAATTTTTGTTCACTGCAGCCTTTGTACTGCACAGTCTGTAATTCCACAAGTGATTGAGATGGGCCAAAGCTACAACTGGTCTGAGAACCGCTTCAAAAAGTCACAATGACAGAAACAAATGCTTTTGTCCACATTTTCTAAGTCCAGTTGCTGGTTTCTTACACTTAAAAAGAAAAGTTGAAACTTTTATTTGGCAGTTTTCAAGAGCGCACTGAATTCCATCCCCATAACCATCTATCCAAACCCCTACCAGTACCACTGTGCATCCTTCCAGAGGGTCTATCAGACAAGCACTTGTGATTAGTAGTTCTGAACTGCAATCATAGTCCCAATAGAGTAATCTCTAAGTGAAATGCACCTGTGTCAAGTCACAATTACTAGTAACACTCATCTGTGAAAATCAGCTGCATACACTAAGTGATTAGGTATTCAAGTCACTGCATGACAGTTACAGATTTGTAATTGAGAAGTATTACTCAGGGACAATTTTTTCTCAGTTTAGTGTTGTACTGCACAACTTGTAAGGATGAGAAAACATTAGCAATGTATGTGTATATATACATATGTATATACATGCATCTATATATATGCACATGTATATTATTTTTTGTTTAGCAGCACTGTCTCCAGCATGTGATACTTTGAATTCTCTCATGTCAATGGGAAAATTTAAGATCTCAAGTTCTACTGTTAAATAAACAGCAGGAGTTCAACATGACACCACAGCAGCTATCTCAATGGATCAGCTTCTAGTATCCCTGCTTGTTCAAGTGCCTACCTTCTTTCCCTGCTATATTCAAAACTTAGCTTTGTGAAATTCTCTCAGATGAGCAGGTAAGAACAAGTAATTTTAACATCAGATTGAATGTTCAAACCTGAGACACTGCAGAATTCTCTAGCAGGTGGAAAGCAAAATTATAACTCAGAGACATTCAAGATCCTAACAGCTGCTTCATTGGTAATACTGTGGCTTCTAAATAAGTTCTAGCAGGAATGATGCAGAAGCAGTTGAGTGCAATACAGCTTCTTAGCATCAGTGAAAAGCAAAACACAGCACTAAAGAAAGGGGGGAAAAAACCCAAGCACAACCTATTTTTTTAATTCTTTCCAACACAGCATGTCTGGACACCTTATTAAGTAGTCACAAAAGAATTCTGAAATATGAATCTACCAGTTTGTTACCTCTGGCTGAAGTCAACAAACTGACCAACACAATGCGTATAAAACAAATCTCATGCTTCAGCTAGCTGCCACAAAGGGTCAAGAAATATTTTTCTTATCAATGTGTAACTGGCCAGTTTATTCTGGGTTGTTTTGTTATTTACCACCTACTTTCTCCAGAAGTATTTGAGATAGGCCACAGCTAAGGAAGCAATACCAGATGGTGAAAGGAATCCTTTTTCTTAGATCCCTGTCTGGTATGTTTCACTCATATACTCAGGCTCAAAATAATTGCCCAATTTGCAATGGCAAGGAATTTTTCATCTTGGTCAGATTATATGAGTAAGAGGAGAGGGGGTGTCTCCCATTTGTTTCCCTGGGGAAGGTAGGAGAAGTGGGTGAGGATTATGGAAGGTGTTTGCCTTTGCCCGTACTCAGGGGCTCAGTTTACACAACGGGTTCAGCATGGCATGCCCAAACAAATTCCTTGTCACTGCAGGGCAGTGGTTAGACTTTAGTAGAACCTGCATGTTCCTTGGTTATCTGTGTTCAATATACATCAGCCCATAGCACTATAATTTCATGGGGTAGGGAGATGACTGTTTGGTACCCCATGACAGATGACCCCTTTCAGCTTAAGTTCTGTAAGTCACAACATCATGGATCTATTGACATTTACAGGCATACCCATAAATCTGACACTGGTAAGCAATTTACAATAATGCATTTTATTAATGTCTCACTGGAGTACAAGGTAAAAGTCCAGGTGGTCTCACAAAACATTTTACCAGAGCCTAGAGTTGTAATTCTTACTATTCTGCAAGGGATTTGTTTTTAAATTATAGTTTTAAAAAGCACTCTATTAAATTCAAATGTATAACTTTTATAAATGTGTTGCATATTCTGCTGATAGCAGATTGGTATTGTTTATATTACTAAACAAGGGAATAGATCAAAAGAACATGTTTATTAGCAATGTTAATTAACCATTAAAAATAACAGAACTGCTATGCAGACCTCTGGGAAGTTAACCCAGCAACTGATTGTCACATTAAACATCCTAACTAAAAACATTGATCCTAAAATATTGCAGGGTGTAAACCAAGCAGACAAGAAGAATCAATAACATGCACCAGCCAAGATCTGGCAAAATCTCTCTGCAACCGCACTCACTCCCACTCCTCCACAGTGAATTTCAACAGTTAGTTCTGAAATTTTCCCTGCAGCCAGAATAGCCTCCTCATATGCAGGAGCAGACGATTATAAAATAAAGTGTGACCGATGCTGGCTGGTCCTGCAACATAGAGAGCTCAGAAGACAGTGAAAAGTATTGAAGGTATCTGGCCAAAAAGTGAAAGAGAAAAAGAAGCTCTCTAGTCTTTGTCTAAATATCATTTTGATCGTTATTATAAATGACAGCAAGAAAACAGCAAGAGGTGCCATCTAACATAATGCATTTATATGGCCTTCCTCACATTCCACCACAGTTTCCCCATCTCCCTTTACTAGTCAGCATCATTTTGCACCTGCCTGTGAAAGCTCCAAAATAATATTCCATACAAAATCAAAAGCTCAACTAATACAATGGCACACCTTTTGTCAAAAATTTTTCTTCTGGAAAATGCCCAGAGTACTTCAGATTTAGATAACCTCCTACCATATTTCACTAATAATAATAATAAATCCTAATCTGAATTTAGAAAGCAATAAAAATAGCTCGACTGATCAAGTCTCTTGTCTACAGACATCAAGCTAATATCAAAATAGTAAAAAGCTTGAGAAATCAGACTTTAATAATAATTATGATCTCAATCTCCACTGCCTTTCAATACAACAGAAATAGCATTAAAAAAAACAAAACTAGAGGCAAAAATAGATCTACTTCTTGAATAGTTCTATATTACATAGGGTTTAAACAGTTATTTTTTTAAATTCAAGAGCCTTGTTACTCAGTGATAAGCCAAACCCAGGCTCTTAATGAGCATTTGTTTATCTGGTCTTTATTTAAGCTATATTTCAGTGCTAATTGATGCCATTTAACTTTCCTGTATTTATTTTTCCATCAAAAGAAATACACTGAAAGCATAAAAACTCTTCTATTGAATAGTTTTGTAAGATTATGATAGTATCTGAATATCTTCTTCAAAAAGTTAACACATAAATAAGAAATTTCACAATTCTATAATCCAGCCTGCAGCCCTTCTCCCAACACCCTACACCTATTTATCAACAATATGTACCTAGAGGGTTACTAAGCTCTGTTTTGGCTGATTGATTGATAACTGATTTCTTATTAAGGCTCTGCCATGTACATGAATATATATATGCCTGCAGATGCTTCTCCCCAACACCTTTGTAAGGCTACCACATGCATGCCTAAAAATTTAAAAATATACACCTCCTGGTTCTCTCTAGTCATTAGACAAACAGGTAGGCAAGTGCTCTGAACAGAGGGGAGCAGCAGAAACAGAGCAGTCAGTCTCTCACAAAGAAAAAAACAAAAAGACTGAAGTTCATTGGCTTTTTTTAATCTGTCTTATGCTTACATAAAGCCCTATAAATATTTCCACAGGGAACTCTGTCATTACAAACAAACACAAATGAATAATGTTGTCTGTTACAAGACAGTATATTCTTCCATGAAAGCAGACACTTAAAATATGGCATCAACTTTCAGCAAAAAGTTTTGGCAATTAATCCCCTGAAGGTAACGATACATTGTAAAGAGAGCTGGAAGGAAGTCAAGAGATCATCTTGTCCTTCCCCAAGAGAGGTCCATTATACCTATATTACCCCTATCATTCTAGCCAGCTGTTTGTCTCACCTGTTCTTAAAAGCTGATAGCGATTCCACAACACTCCCGAATACTCCACTCCTCTGCTTCACTATCCATAGAGACAGAAAATGTTTCAACAGTGTCTAAGCCAAATCTCCCTTGTTCCAATTTAAGCCCATTATGTCTTGCTTTACACCCCAATAACACAGAAAACACTTTTATTTTCTACTCGCGGCAGATGTTCCACACACTTGAAGATTCTCATGATCCCCCCTCAGCCTTCTCTTCTCTAGAGTAAACAACCTCAGTTTGGTAAATATTTTGTCCATAGATCATGTCAACTATCAGCTGTTTTGAAAAGTCGACATTTGCTCTCCAGCTGATCCATCTCAACACACAGCACTCAAACCTAAATGCAGTACTCCAACATAAGGCCTTGTAAATTCTGTGTGGGGTAGAACAATGCTGCATGCCTTGCAGCTCAAAACATCCGCTTCCCAGCATGGTGTATCCTCTTCCCTCATCTTTTTTTTTCCCCCAACAACATGACATTGTGGAACCACTGTGCCTCTCAAATCCTCTTCTGCAAACTGCCACCTATCCGACTATCTTTGCATCTGAAAAGCTGAGTATTTTCTGCTGAAGTAAGAAGTCTCCAGCTTGTCCTATTTTATTTGGTATATTTTCTCTAGGTTGTCAGAATCATTTTGAATTCCCATACTGTTCTTCAATATACTTGCATTCTTCCCAGCTTTTTGTCCACTGCAAACTTAAATACTATCTATTCCATCATCTAGGTCACTAATGAAAAATAATGACTAAAGCCAGTTATCCAGGTTTCTTACAGCCCAGTGTAATTTCCTGCTTAGTGTTTCTACCCTACATGCAGTATATCAAAAGGTTCTCAAAAGTTACAATATCCCAAAAGTGACAAAAAAGACAGATTTGCCAGTATGGCTTATTGGTAAAACTTGTCTTAAAAAACCAAACAACCCACCCCCCCCCCCCAAACAAACAAAAAACCCACAAAAAAACCAACAAACAACAAAAAAAACACCAAAAAAAGGAAAAAAAAAAAAACTAAACCAAAAAACCCATCCCCCCAAAAAACCAAAACCAACCCCAAACCCACACACAACAAACAAAACCAAAACAAAGTTCAGATTCATAGAGCAGTAATCTAAAAGCTTTCTGAATTTTTTTTTTTATATATATATATATATATACACACACACTTTTTTTTTTTTTGGTACTTCTGACAGACTCATTTCAACCTTAAAAATAGCCGTATTTTTAAATGTAAATGAAAACATTTAAAGTGTCTCCTAGCAGAATCTAGGAGAGAAGCATCCACAAAGCATGACAATGGTCTATAAAAACTCGTCTTCAGCAGAATCTCAATGGTACTAAAAAGAATCACAGAATAGCTCAGGCTGGAAGGGACTTCTGGAGACCATCTAGTCCAACCCTCTGCTCAAGGCAGGGTCAGCTAAAGCAGGTTGCACAGGGCTGTGTCCATTTGGGTTTAGAGTATCTCCAAGAACGGAGACTCTGCAACCGGTGTCAAAGACAACACAGAATCTGTAACATAAGGCCAGAATAAGTGAATTTTCTGTTATAACAGAAAGGCCATTCATTTACTTATGGAAAAATGAATCAGTGAGTGAAAGAAATGCTCATCTTTCAAAAACCATTGTCATGTTTAGCATCTATGATACCACACCTAATCCACACAGAAATCTATTTTCAAGTTAGATTTTGAAACAGTTGACTGATATTCAAGAATTCTGAACCTTGTAAATATTCACTGGAAGCAGGTACGGAAAAAAGGTCATTGTCGGAGGTGCTTTTACACACACTGTTGTACAGCTACAAAATCCTCAGAGGACCATCTTAAGCAAGAATTGCAAGGCTTTCTGTATTAATCACTCATACCTAACAAAAGAACAAAAAGATTTTTGAAGTACACCTTTTTATGATCTCCTTTATTTGCTCCAAATACACTTAGAGATCTAAGTTATTATAGAGATTTTAACAGCACTAACTTCAGATTGAAATGTATAGTATTTCCTACTTTCATGTCCATCATTACAAAAGTGGCTTTTTTTTCTACATGCATTTTGTTAACCCAAAGGCTTACATATACTGTACTGAAAGCAGTCAGAGTACGCCAAGGGCTATCTCTTTGAAAAGGTCAACATCCCACTGCACGTTTAAGCAGCACCAGCTCATATAGACAGATTCAAAGATTTCTTTTATGCTCTTATTCACTGTTCAATAAATCTGACAAAAGGTACAATATTAAGTCAAGTTAGATTAATTCTCTGCAATTCAGCTCCAATAAAGAAATCCTGTTCTCAAGGCTAGTATTTTCTTCTAAAAGGTCCTTTTACCTCACTAGAAAAAGTTAGTAAGTTCAGCAATAGTTAAAAGCTCACACCTTACTAAAGGAATAAGGAGATCACATAAGGTCACAAAGAAGATAAAAGTATCGTTAGTGTATTTACTTCATTCCCGTTTAGGAAAAGATGCAATCACAAAGGTAAAAAACCAAGCTATAACTCAAAATCACAGTACTTCCACATTACGTATTTTTGATACTTACCTGAACGCTTACTAATGCTACAAAAACTGTTTAATTGGTCACTGATTTTAAAGATTTTTTGCTTTATTATTGCAAGTCAAGCATTACAGTTGTGTAGGGGCCAGACTGTTAGTTATTTCTGAGACAGGCAAGCCCTGGAAGGCTCAGAATCTAAATTTGAAATTTTAAATTTTTGAGGCATGATAAATCAAACACCAAAGGCATGATGCTAGAAAGCCCAGAAAAAACTCTTTTTTGTTTGTTTGTTCATTAACCATATACATTGGTCTGACAGAAGACACTACCTCACCCTACCAACTTCACAACGCAAATGAAAATAGGATGAGTGCTAAAAATTGTCATGGTTTCAGCTGGAAACACCTAGAGGAGTCCCCCGATAGAGCTGTGCAACTACAAGTGAACTGAAGCTGCCACTTCTCTCTCTTTTTTTTTTTTTTTTTTGTAAGAAGTCTGCAGCCTTCACAGTGAAGGGAAACAATGAACTGCATTCAAGTATAGAGAGCATGGTATCACCTGCCTCTGCCTGCAGTCACTGTGCAAAAATATCTCAGAGAGGAGAACTGCCCTACTGGTCTGAAGGAACATCAGCTCTACAAGCATTGCTGTAGAGGAGAGTGCATTGCCCCATCAGATAAAACTGAAGCAAAGCCAAGTCCTCTGCTGCCACCACTTTACTAGCACTACTGCAACTAAGAGGAAAAGGGAGATGGCTCTGCAACAATTTCAGGTGGGAGGCAAATACACAATATCACAGTAAGACTGACAGGAATGACCAAGATGAGATCTTAGGGCTTTTGACTATCCTCACAGATCTGAACAGCTACCTTCTAGTAGAGGAACATTCCCTCTCTGCTTTCTCACCTACTCAGCAGCAAATGCTGATGCTGCTCTTCATTCTCATTTCTTCATTCCTGCCTAGCTATTCAGAGTCCATGTAGCACTAACTTCCCACAGACTATTCATCTGACCAAAATGACTTCTAACTGAGGCCAAGCCTTCTCTAGTACTAACACTGGCTCCTTTGATTTCTCTTTTCTGTCTGGATACTACACCCAAGAGCTTCATACAAGAACGGGAGAGTCGCAACCACAGAACTTACTAGAGCAATTCCCAGTATCTCTGCTCCAAAGCCTCTCAGGCACACACCTCCTGGCATTTCTTTCTTCTCACTTCTGTGTTCCACATAGCCTTTCCTCAACCACTATTAATCTCTTTAGTAACTTCTTCCCCCTTCTCTCATTCTCACTGTATTGGGTTTGCGCAGCAAGGTTTTGGTAGCGAGGGGCGGGGGCTGCAGGGGCGGCTTCTGTGAGAAGATGCCAGAAGCTTCCCCCATGTCTGATAGAGCCAGAGCCAGCCAGCTCCAAGACGAATCTGCCGCTGGCCAAGGCCGAGCCAATCAGCGATGGTGGAGTGAGAATATGTGAGAGAAACAACCCCGTGGACTCCTCTCTCCCCACGGGGCCACAGGTCCTGCCAGGAGCCTGCTCCAGCGTGGGTTCTCTACGGGGTCACAGACATCAACAATACGCCCAGGGCCTTTGTTCTCCACAGGTTTGAGAACTGTGTGGGAGCCACTGGTGGGATTCTATATTCCAATTCATTGCCTTTCCCAGGACAGGTACAATGCTGCACACTGCACAGCACAGAACTACCTACTGTTCAGTTGGCCTAAAGGCCCTGCCAGGCTACCAGAGGAGATTTAAGAATTTCCTCAGTAAGCTTCACAAGTAAGTAATTCTGACCTCAGGTTCAAAGGTATCACTGGCACCTTCTTTCCCTTAGAAGCAGGATGATTCACAGCATGTGCACTCTCCCACCTCCGTGCTGCTGGGTCTCAAGGCCATATCCACACATGGATGTAGAACATGCCTGGTTTAATCCAATTTTCATCACATGCTATGTTGAAGTGGGATGTGTGTCTAGTTGCCTGACTGCAAAATAGTACCATGTAACAGAAGGGAAAAAAGTATTCCCAATGCCTATGTTCCCTGCACCTTTACAAAAGTACAGGTGAGCTTTTCTATTCAGGCTAGAACAGCAGAACTTGGGTTTTTTTGCAGCTGCATGCTCAGCCCCATGTTAGGGACACCTGGGATAGCATGTTTGTCTCAAATGCTATGCATGCCTTCACTGCCTAGGGGCATGACCGCACTAAACATTCATGACAGTCATCCCAGTGTGCCTCCTGCTGCCACACCATACGCTGGCTGCTTTAAATCTTAAAAGTCTGTCTGGGGACCATGGACACGCATTCCTCCCCAAGATCAAACCAACCTTCCTTCTCCTACAACTCTTCCTGCAGCTGGCTTACCCGTTGCTGCCCAGGAGTATAGTGTAAAGCCTTCAGAGGAAGATGAATCAGGATTGTTAGCATCTCACAGTCCGTTCAAGATCTCTGCCAGTGAGGACATGCTTGCTTTACTGCTCTCCTCTGAGATCCAGTTGTTGACCCTGGTCCTCCAGAAGGAAGCGTTCATCTTCTGAAATTTTATCTGACTGTTAGCCCCTCTCATACCCAGCAGCAACCTCCTGATACTGACACTGAAGCAGCTTTTACTCTTCTCATGGTACAGGTTAATGAGCAGAATCCATTCCTCAGGGCCTCTGGCTGGCATTTTTAGGAGGGCAAAGGGTTGCTGGAAGGATAGTTGTAAAAAGAAAAGGGGAAAGACAGACAGACAATCACGAAGAGCCAAGAGGTTCAGGAAGGGGCCCATCATGGGGAAATTGACATAGAAGGTAGGCTGGATATAAAAATAGGCGAGTGGATATGAAAGCTTAGTGAAAGAGGAAGGTGAGAGCCAAGAAAGATTGTGGGCTCATGGACAACAGCCAATATGAAGGCAAAGGTGCCATCCAGCTCTTTACGAAGCAAAGGAAGCACATGAGGACATTACACAAACTCGGTGGTCCAAGAGCATTGTCCTAGTACACATGCGCTCTGTACACATTCAGTTTGGTCCTTTACTTCCCCATTAGGGGTAGGTGTACATCAGATTAACAACCTGCAGAGGATCTTCCCTTTTGACTTAATCCAAAATAAATCTCTAGGGTGCATGTAACAGAACTGGACAGTACAAGAAAATGATCAGGCATTCCCATCAAAAGTACACTACTTCAAACTAAGAGGCTAATATTAGAAAGTATCTACACAACTACTTTTTCAGGTGGTCTTCCCAATATTTTTATCCTAAACTATGCAGCAACTAGGATGAAGATCTCGACTTGGAGTTCTGGGGGAAGCCAGCACATGACAGCAGGTTTCATTTGCTCCTCAGAAGATATTGAAGCATTCTGCATAAACAGAAGTTCCCCAAATGCTTTATGCCAAGGCATATAACATTGTGGTAGTCCAGCAGAATGACAAAGAAACTACAAAGAGCAGATACAAATACATTAATATCCTTTATGATAAGCAACAGTAATGATTTAGAATACTGAAAAATGTTCAAATTTGCATTTCATAGGAAAGAGGGAGGGGAAAAAAAGACTTCCCTCCTCCTCTAAGACAAAACAGAAGTGGATCATTAGGATTTCATGATCCTGACATCTCTAGAAAGTCAGCCTATACTTTACACATAATGGAATGGCAATAATACTGACAATTTCAAGAGGAAAAATCTGTAAAGCCAGAATGCCTGTCAGAAGACACAAGGGAGACAGATCCCTGCTGTTCAGCAACTGTCTCTTTTCCCTGAGAGCAGTTATTTAGAATACAGGTGATTTTCTTGCTATCAGAGGAACAAATATATTGTGCAAAAACCTGAGTGCTTCTTCCCTTAAAATAAAACCAAACATTTATTCATAGGATATACCTCATCTTTAATCTCCACCAAAAAAAAAAAAAAAAAAAAAATCTGTCATTAGAATTCTTTAAGCAGAGCACAGGTTCACCAAACGATCATGTAATCTCTCCAGAGCCCTACCATGACCCCAATCCTACAGAGGCTAAATGTGTGCAAGCTAGAAATTGCACAGCATCAGAAAGCTCTCTCTGTAGATTAAGAGATTATTCAAATATTTGTAGCATCACTGAAAAAAAAAAAAATCATCAATACAGCATAGGGCAGCCTGGATCATGCAATTCATAAGTATATTACAATTCCTTTGTGACAAACAATTCTTTTTGACAAACTTTGAATTTTCCTTAACTGAAGAAAACTGGACTTGCCAAAACTAATGCCACTGGGAAAAAACAAACAGTGAACAAGAAGCTGTTTCAGTATATCAGATTTTCCTGAGGTTTGCTATTTGAAACTCAAGCTGCACTGGCTAGCAGTGATTACCCAGTGAGAAAACTGGCAGAAGAACATCATGTGGGTAAGTACTTTCTCGGGCAGCAGAATAAAACAGATGGTTGTGTGGCCATTTGTTCTTTTTGTGTATGCCATACAAGTTTGAAGTTTTACTAGAACAAATATCAAAAAGAAATAATTTTACTCACACACTCACAATGCAACTTCTGCTCACAGAACAAATGAGAGGACACAGCCACTGCTAATTTAAAAATACTTAAAGCAAATATTTTTCCAAAATATTTTGTTATTCACATGCATCTATCACATTTGCCACTGAAAGTCAGAATTTAATCACATAATTATTGCACTCACAAACTAAGTCACCCCTAGACCCCAGCCTGCTGCTCAGAGGTTATTACTCCCTTGCCTCAGCAGCTCACATTTCCAGCCATGAAATTCCCCTAGCATTTTCCCTCTGCTCTTCCTATATGCTTTGCTGCTTTTGTGCACACAGAAACACTGCAAACACCACAAACATTGGGTTCAACAGGTAATGCAAGGTACAAGGACAGAACCAGCAGAAGCAGAGCAGTTCAGTGAAAAAGACAGCAAGCTGAAAAGGCTGCTCAGGGGAGGGGACTGTCACATGAGAAGAGCAGTAGGTTAGCAAATTTGTCATTACTCTTTTTTTTTTTGCCTCATTTTTTCAGGTTCACTATTCAAGTTTTTAGTAGTGAACTGATGAGATCTTTTCTACTGCTACTTCTTTGTAGATTCAATTATTTTAGCACCTTGGCACCTGCCTTCACATCACCAGCAATCCATTAGCCATGAGATCTGGCCCTCAAACATCTAGGCTGCACCTCATGCACTATAAAAGAATTATTTGCATGTATACAAATATTTAAAATATTTATAATGTCATACAAACTACTCTACTGCAAAAACATTTTTTGATTTAGGCAAAGCATAGAGGCAGTCAGATAGCTGACTGACTTTGCTCCCTCCAAGAATCATGCGATTCCCCCATCCTGAAATTCTGCAACATTCCTACAGGACCATGGCTTGACCCTAGAGGCTGATTTCATTTTGGTTTTTCCCTATGGCTTAATAGGATCACAATTTTGATAAAGAATTACTGAAGAATATTTTTCATTCTTGATCGGTCCTGTCCTTGCCTAAGTAGTTGAAACAAAATTCTAACAGGGCATAGCACACACAGAGCGCTGTGGAGAAGCGTGATATCTGGTCAAGCATGGGTCAGGTGCTAATTTATATTACTCAAACATCACGGCACTCACAGAATAACAGTGGATAAATATCACATTACAGAATTAAGCTTTAAAACCTGAATGCCTCATTCATTTTCTGGACATCAATCCCCAAGGTAACTATGCTATTTCAATAAATTTTGTGATGTTCTGGGCCTTGTAAACATATCTATGTGATTAAGAACATAAGGGGCAATGCTATATGAATATATGTCCTATTAATACAATAAATAATAGTTTTAAAGTACACAAAAGTCATCGCTACCTGACTTTTTTGTATGTATACATAAAGATTTTGTGCATGCACACACACAGAGATGAGCATGAATTTACCAGTAACAAGGTTTCACAAAACTTCAAAATATCCTCAAGCAGTGTATACGTCTTTCACTGGAAAGGGACACGATGAATTATATTAAAACAGATCGTTCTCTTCTCTAGCACATGATGTGAGAAACAATAAAGAGAGGATATCACTGTGTAAAACCCACATATATAAGTAATAAAACATGAGTCAAGAGACAACATGCACAATATTAATACAAATGAAGTAGGGATGCAAATGTGTGTGTAAAAGCACCAAAAGAAACAGCTGAACAAGATTAAACAGAATGGCCTATACTGATAGCCAAGGACACAACTAACAGTAATAAAATACCAAGGAATGTGTTGTTTACATCAAAACTAGCCCTGTGCTCTCCACAGCACAAAGGACTCGACTGCAGAAGACCCTGTGCTGACAACAGGAAGATGACAACAAGGTTATTGTCCCAAAAAGCAGGGTTCTTTTACCTGGTGTGCAAAAAGCTGAATAACATACAGAGTCGAGATATTTGTTTATTTCATGTCTGTGCAGAGATGGTTCAAATCTACTAAACCATTACCCCTTGTCCTATTGCTACAGGCCCTACTAAAATGTCTGTCCCCCTCTTTCTTATAAGCCCCCTTTAAGTATTGAAAGGCTGCAATAAGGTCTCCCCGGAGCCTTCTCTTCTCCAGGCTGAACACCCCCAACTCTCTCAGCCTTTCCTCATAGTGTTGTCCCAAAAAGCAGGGTCCGATACCCAGTGTGCAGTGACCAATTCACACACTAAGTCGAGATATTTGTTTATTATCCGTTTTGCGCAAAAAGAGGTGCTAGGGGGTAAGTCCACAAAGCTAGCACACCTCAGTGTACCAGTTGTCCATATTTATACACTTCCCGGTTATGCAACAACATAAGGCTTATCATGTTGCTGATTCTCCCACCAATTTTATCTTAGTACTTTTTATTTAGAATAAAAATTTAGACTTTAGAATTTAGACTCTCATCAGTCTGTAACGACCCTTGATTCTTATCAGGCTATAACGACTCTTATCAGTTAGTAATCATTTTCGAGTATTCCTAAGATAAGCAATAGTTAGCCATCAATAGGAGAGGTGTTCCATCCCTCTGATCATTTTTGTGGCCCTCCTCTGGACCCTCTCCAACAGGTCCTGTACTGAGGACTCCAGAGCTGGGCGCAATACTCCAGGTGGGGGTCTCACCAGAGCGGAGTAGAGGGGCAGAATCACCTCCCTTGATGTGCTGGCCATGCTTCTTTTGATGCAGCCCAGGATACGGTTGGCTTTCTGGGCTGCAAGCGCACATTGATGGCTCAAGTCCAGTGAGCTTGTGAGCAAAGACCCTCTTCCCCCTAGAAAAGTTAAAGTTAACTTTAGCACAGTTGGCATAAACTGAGATAAGAGGTGCTGGTTGAAAAAGAAGTGATCTTTTCCATCCTCAGAGTACTCCCTGGCTGTGGTGGCACAAGTGCTTGTGTGGACACAGGCAGAACTGATCCAGGTTGCAACTAGCTTCATGCAGGTTCTTCAGTGTATTTGACAGCACAGCTCCACAAATGCCTTGCAGACAGCAGGGTGTGGTAGCATGGAGGCAGAAAGAATGGCTAGGAGCTTTCTCTAGGACTGTCTCTAGCAGCAAAACTGACTTTATTCAAGCTTAACATGATTGTAAACCTGCATGGCTTTTACTATCCCACTTTGCAACTCTATCTAAAATTCTATCAAAGTGTATTTCTGCACACTGCCACTACAGGGATAGGTTATTTATATGTCATTATGATATTTTTACTGTTTTTTTTGTTTTGTTTTCACCAAACGCTTCCAAATATCAAGGCAAGCATTTGTGCTTAATGTTAAGCCAGACCCATTGGCTCTGAAGCTCTAGAAGACAAAGTGATATGCCTACCTGGAGCCATTCAAGACCTCTAGATGTTTATGGCAATAAAAACATAGGACTTCTCATTTTGAAATTCAATCTTCACATCAACATGCATATAACACACAAATAGAGCAGCCAACATGGCCCACACACACAACCCCTGATGCTACAGCCCTTGCTAACCTCAGCACTGTGAGCCCTGTTAAGACAGTGGTATTAGAGATATTTTAAAATACCATCTGTAGAATCCTAAACACTTTAATAGCTAGATATGATTATCCTGACAAGTGGCTATTCCTTTACTACACTTTAATAAAGTTTCAGAAACATTACAAAATGTGCACTTACATCTCAATGATCAGCTATAAATATATGTAGAATCACTTTCTGCCCTGGCTGAAGTCAAAAGGGATTTAGCCATCAACTTCAACAGAGGCAGTCTTTTGCCCACATAACAGTTTCAGGTTAATATAAAGCTTCCAGAAGGCACCAAAAAATCATTTTCCTTAACTATTTTTCTCTATATCACTGCAATATCAAATACTTGATATGGAATTAGTTTTATATTTTCTTGACTTTTCTTAAATAATGATTTTACTTACTATTTAGTAAAAGACTTTTCATGTGTCAGAACCTAAAACAAGAAAGTCTTTTCCAAGTCAGCAGATGTCATATGAAGTACAGACTTATAGTATGTCATTTAAGTCAGAACAACAGAGCACCTTTACCTGCACCTTCCCAGCAATTACAGTTTCAGTTATTCACATACATACCTGTCCCGATCCAATGTCGGGAGAGGTTTCGATACGATCCCAAGGACGAGATTAAGATGCAAATGAGGTCAAATGCCGTACAACCTTTTGACTTTATTTTGGCGAACGAAGGGGTGAGGACCGGGTAGGGAGATGGGGGAAAATAAAAGAAAGAGAGAGAAAGAGAAAGAGCGTGCTCAGGCGGGTGAGAAAAGAGCCACGTAGGGGAACTAGCTACCGCCACTCCGAGTCCGGCGTTGTCCCGTCGATCAAAGGTCCAGTCGGTCCAGCCTCTGTGTCCGCAGGAGCAGCTTCCAAGGAGGTGCACGGTGTAGGACGAGAAGAGAAAGAGGAGAGCAGAGGGCGAAGAACGCGCCTCAAAAGGCGCACGCAGTCCTTTTATAGGGCCATGCACATGCGCAGAACGGGTCTGCGTACCTGCAGTTTGCGCTTCTGCTTTTCGCGCCCTGGTGTCTGCGCAGGCGTGCGTGCAGTCCATAGCCCCGCCTTTCGCACCCTGGTCTCTGCGCAGGCGTGCGTGCAGTCCATAGCCCCGCCTTTCGCACCCTGGTCTCTGTGCAGGCGTGCGTGCAGTTCATGGTTCCGCCTTTCGTGTCCTGGTCTCTGCATGGGCATCCTGTGGTGGTTTCGTCGGGGGCTGGATGTCGAAACCAGAAGATGGCGGTAGAACGGCAATGTCGAGACAATTCTGGTTCCATAACAGTCCTCGACAATACCTAACCTTACTATCACCAAAAACTACACAGCACTATCAAGTTGAAAACAAGCATATAAAAATAAAACCAAATAACTGGCCTTTTGTACAAGGGCTTAGGGTTTTATTCACAACGTTTTGTCACATTAACACAAGCTTATTCAAGTACAGTGATAATATTATAGTCAAAGTATTTTTGGAAAGAAAGTAGTAAGCCAACAGAGCTTGTTTCTCAAGACATTTTGCTACGTTCTTATCCCAATACCTTCTCAATAAGTTACTAACACAGAACAAGAAATAAACCAGATGATGCAAATAAATACACAAGCATTAAAATCAAACAGCTCAAAAACACTACAGAAACAAAGCCAAGGTACAGAAATCCATGCAAAGCACAACTAAACCACAGTATCTGAGTTCATATTACTCTAATTCAGTAACAATTCATACAAGAATATACAATCTTTACTTCCACTAATCAAAATAGTAGCTTAACAACCCCATACATTTAATAGAACTCATCTATTATTTGTTCCTAGCTTTTCATCCACAGGTCTGATCACAGAATTTCATGAGGAAACAGTTTTACTTACGTGTCAAGTTTCATTTATATCATTCATGAAGAAACTAAACTTCTTCCTTGATTTTTAACAATAGAAAACTTCAATAAAAAATGAAAACTTCAACATAAGAACTTTTTGTCAATTTGAAAATCTCTCACAATAGCTCCTCTAGAAGAGGGGAATGGGCATTGTGCTGGTTTTGGCTGTGATAGAGTTAAATTTCTTCATAGTAGCTAGTATGGGGCTATGTTTTGGATTTGTGCTGAAAACAGTGTGGATAGCACAGGGATGTTTTAGTTATCACTGAGCAGTGCTTACACAGAGTCAAGGCCTTTTCTTCTTCTCACACCACCCCACCAGCGAGTAGGCTGGGGGTGCACAAGAAGATGGGAGGGGACACAGCTGGGACAGCTGACCCCAACTGACCAAAGGGATATTCCATACCATATGACTAAAAGCTAGGGGGGGAGGCTGGCGGGGGTGCTGCTGCTCGGAGACTGGCTGGGCATCAGTTGGTTGGTGGTGAGCAATTGTTTTCATTTGCATCACTTGTCTTTCTTGGGTTTTATTTTTCTCTCTGTTGCTTTTTTCCCCCTTTTCCTTACAAGTTTTTTTGTTGTTTTTTGGTTTTTTTTTGTTTTTTTATTAATTATTAAACTATCTTTATCTCAACCCATGAGTTTTCTCACTTTTACCTTTCTGATTCTCTCCCCCCTCCCACTGGGGGTGAGTGGCTGGGTGGTGCTTAGTTGCTGGCTGGGGTTAAACCACGACAGGCATAAAAAAGGTCACTGCACAACCCATAGGTTTTCATTTACAAACTCAATTTCTTTTTATGTATTTTAAGGCAAATTAACTGCCACATTTAACCTTCATATTAACTGCCCTGTAAAGAAGAATAGCCTACTCAAAAACTGTCAAAACTACATACTGTACTGTGAGCACAATAGAAGAAACTTTATATACTTACAAACTTCCTCTTCTTGGAAGGCTCAACTCCTTCTGCAAAAGAAAAAGTTACACTATATTAGGAATAAAACTTATTTTAATGGAAAGTGGCCTTTTTTAGACAAGTACTGTAATCCTCCCATTCCACCAGTAGCAGACAGACAGAAGTAGGTATATTTGCACTACAATAAAAGATGATACAGATTTTACATGCACCATCTTTCATTTGTTGCATTCTATTCTTATTTGAAATATTAACATTAGCAATCGGAAAAGTCTAGGCCTTTTTGTAGCACAATCTTAAAATATTTCAAACAGTAGAAGAATGTTATAGAAAAGCCTTACAGCCAGAGCCTTGATGCACTGGTAAAAGTATTAAAACTTGCAAGAGTCAGTGACAAAGAAATACTAAGTTCTTTCCAGCATCTGTTGTTTGCAAAAGATGTTAACAGGATCAAGACCTAAATAAGTGACCATTGCCACCAAGAATTCTACACTATGTTCTTTTACTCAAAAAAAGATGAATTCCACAACAGTTTGATCAATTATAAATCATTATAATTCATTAAAATCTTCTGCAAAGTACTAGCATAACAACAGAACTGCTCTTATACAAACATTTCTAAAACTTTTGCTGAGAACAGTTAAACTACTGTTTATGGGACTGACGAGATAGCCTGCTAGCCAAATGGGAATTGCAGACAAACATTTTACTAGCATTTTAGTGTATAAGAAAGCCACGAGATCCATGAAGTTTTGCCCATCAGAAATAAGCATTATATATATATACACATATACCTGCAAGTAGATTATCTTGTATTGTATAAATCACAGAATAGCTGAGGCTGGAAGGGACCTCTCGAGATCCTCTAGTCCAACCTCAAAGCAGGGCCAATTAGAGCAGGTTACTCAGGACTGTGTCCATTTGGGTTTTGAACATCTGCAAAGATGGAGACTCCACAATCTCTCTGGGCAACCTGTTCCAGTGTTCAACCACCCTCATTTTTTTCCATTTATCACATGAACTTATATTCTGAATGCTACATTAGTTAAGTCTTCTTTGCAATCATGTCCAGCCGGGAGTGCCACCTGCCTTTAAACAAAGGGACAACTTGTCTGACCTACAGGATACACAGACAAATACATTTAAAGTTGAAAAGCATCACGAAAGACAATGTTGCATATGAGAATGATTCAAGTTATGTGGATGGATGCCTTTAATCACTCATTTGCATTATTTTATGTTTACTTTCAATAACCTCATGAAAGACTCTTTTAAAGCATGTAATAGTTTTCATTCTAAAAGTTATCAAAGGGAATAATTGCAAAATTCTCTTTAAAAAGTAAATATATATATATATATGCATGCAGTGTATGTGTGCACACATGTATTTATTTCACATAGTACATAAAATGAAGTTATAGGCATTGACTAGAAAACGCACATGAAAATACAATTGAACAGATAAAATAGTTCAGCCAGGCACCTTAGAAAAGGCATAAGGGAATGAATAATTATGTATTCTTTGGAGACTTAAATGGTGTGCAGTAAATAAGACAGGAGCTGCTAACTGAATGATAAGGATTAAAATATCAAGTAGCTGCTCGATTCCTGAGCACCACCCATCCTGTTCACTGAATGAGGCAGGAAAAAAATAGCGTGAAACAATGTAATTAGAGATCATAACGCACAGGCATAAGAGAGCAGAATTAGGGCCTTGGTAACAAATTCTGGCACTTCCTAGAAGTTCCAGCAACTGTTCAGAATCTGCAATTTAAAACAACATCTTTTCGCATAACATGTGCTTACATACAAAAGAACAGTTACACCTGCATACAATATTATGAAGCTGTGTAATTCCCCTAAACTGAAAATGTCACATTCATCACGAACAAAATGTAACTGCAATTTAGAACCCACGTACTTCCCTTTGTATGTTTTTTTTCTTTAATATTTACAATGCCATTGTAAATTCTATTTCTAATGTAAAACTTTACTTGTAATTCTAGGCACTGTCATAATGTAACAGACAACGATTGTGGAAAAACTGCCAAAATGTATGGGCAAGAATCATACTTGGTTTTGCATCCCATTTAACAGAGCTGCAACATGTACTTTAAATTTGTTTCTTATGATTCAGGTCTCTTTTTTTTTTTTTAATCAGAGGGTTTTGGTTATAGTTTATCATTATAACAGCATAGCAAATGACAGACACTGCCTTCTGTAGACACTTGAAGTCACATTAATCTCTTGGCCCATTCTCATGCATGACTTCATGAAGTACTACTTTTGACTACTGAATAAGGTTCCATAAGAGATGATTCACTGTAACTACTTGCAGGTAAAGATGTTAAGAACTGCCAAGATCTCTCAGTACAAAGTAAAAATGAAACAAAACCTCAAGTATGTAATTCATACAGGAAGATTTGCAGAACATTGCAAATAAAGCTTTTGCAAACCTAGATTTTAAAACACCATGACAATATACATGCAAACAAACAAACAGGAATAAAATAAAAATAATATCCTTTCTGGATAATATTTATATCTTCATTTTTCCTATATATCACAGCATTGATGTTAAAATGTCAGGTCACTTCTCTCATGCTTCTTCAGCTTGAGTATCTCCAAGACAAAAAAAATCATAGCAAACTGAAGCCTGTTTTTCTGTTGCAGATCAGGTTTAATTTTTACAGCTCCTACATGATTTTTTAGTGTCACTTAGGACTCACCTGTCCCAAAGATTATCAGCTGTGTCAGTATAGATTTTCTTATTCCAGACAAGGCTCACCAACATGATGCTTGCTTTATAATAGTACAGCAGAGTCTATACAGAGCAGGTGGAAAAGGTGTAAACATGCTTTACATGGGGCTAGCCTATAGCTTAGATTAGAGAAATCATTTATTTCCTAGGTACATAAAAAACACTCGTACCATTCACAAGCTAAAGATGCAATTTTTACTCAGTTTCTCCCAGATATTTTACTCACAGCCACTGAAAACAGGGAAGCACTGAATGATACCATACCGAAAAATCACTCAGTCCTTCAGGCTTGGGACTCCATGGCTCAGATCTCAGTTACACTGCGAATGACCTATAACTACTTCACAGTTCTCTGGCATTACAGTTTCCTTTCTGAAAGGCTCAATAAGCCAGACTCAAAAGACAAGCTGTCCTCGTTCCACTGCACAGCATCCAACACAAGCCTGTGGACTGCTGTAGGTAAAAACTTAATGGTGTCAAGACCTTCAGATCACGTACTTATTAGACAAGACCATGGAATATTAAAAAGAGAAAAAGACACCTTCACTGCTACTATGCATGGTTCTCAGGCACCAGCTCTGCACCAGAGGATGACACTATGCTCTTTTGCCCTTGCCCTACTTGGAATCCTCCTCTGGCCAGTTCGAGTTGGGCTGGTTTTAGGGCTGTTTCATTCCACTGCAATCACACAAAGCAGACTTAATGGACCAGACTCTTGCCCTTGAGGCCCTTTGTGTCTCAAAAATCATGGTCTGAAAACATAAGACCCATGTGTACCAAATTGAATTGCAGCTATCAGTTCAAATTCCATACTCTGTACATTTTACTATCAATAACTATCAATACTTTTACAAGCTATTTTATTTTGCTACTATCAATACTTTTACAAGCACAGATGCTTTTTGATTATTTCAGTAATTATGATTCTTCCTCTGGTCCTACACATCTATAAGACGTTTCAGTCTGGACAAGTTTAGTCAATGGACCAGAGTGCAGATATCCAGCCTTATTAAAAAAACACTGACTGAATAAAGCACATTGAACTTTACTCTGGGTCAAAGTCTTCACCCCACTAACTAGAAACATGGTTTAAATAACAGAATTAAATAAAAAGGTTTACATGACAGAGGTAACTTAGAAAACACTAACTTCATCTAGTTTCTTGTAAATATTACCAGTAAATTACAGAAAATTCAAAATATTTAAAATATTTAATTTCCTCTCCTATATGGGAGGAAGAAAAGATGACATTAACTTATTGCTTGTTGCTGGGTTCAATTTTAAAGAATTAATAAAAAGCTGACACATTCATAAGCTGCTGAAGATGCAGCTAATGGTGTCAATACAGATAGATTTTAGAAATACAGTAAGTTTGCTTCATCTTCCAACAACAATTGCAATGTTTTCAAATATTTAAAAGTATTATCTTTGAGAGTTTTCAGTTGTCAATGAAGTAGTCTGGAAAAAAAATGAACCTTTTCAAGACAAATTTCGGTAGTGCATTCTTCAGCAGGGGAAGTGTTAAATGTGATAAGATTAATATGAGGGTTTTTTACACTGCTGCTCTACCCATCCATCATGGGCCATAAGCATCTGAAGGCTTTCTGGTAATGTGTGTTAGATCTTAATACACTGCATTAAGAATAGGTTAACGCTGTAACATTAATACCGCATTAATAAGAGTAGGAAGAAAAAAAAAATCAGACATAGCACACAATTCACCTTCTTATCATAACCACTGACAGCAAAAGCTACTGCTTTGAGGGGTGAATTTGAAGGGTTTTCTTCTTTAACAATTACTATGCTTTTGCTGAAGAAAAGTTGGAAGATAATGCCAGATCTTGCATTTGGATGTGGGAATAACAAAAAAAAGCAGGGTGAGTAACATAGTATAGGATTGTTTTATGTATCAGGGAAAGGAGTTGCACTGTGCAAGAGCTTTTTACAAGCTAATCACGACCTCTTTATAAGATTAATATATCAAGCCATTGTATTAATCCATTCTAAAAACCTTCTAAGTGAGGCAGTGGGAGATTATGCTTTTTATTTAATTGCTTCCAACTTCGCCAACATTCGGTTCTTCAGATTCACAGAACACATTACCGAGGGGCTCAGTGCGGAGACAGATCAACCACCTCAAATGCCCAGAGTGTTAGTGTTCCACACCAAATGTCTCTCTCCTGATGTAATTTTGTTTCTCTGTCAAAGCTGTCCTTTGTTCTTATGATAACTTATAATGTTTCCTGATTCCGAGAATAGTAAGCCTCTGCCTCAGAAATGGTTTTCCATTAACACTAGGGTTGAATTTTAGGAGTGACTATTGACTTCAAATTTCCAGTTCAAGACAGGATTAACCAATTTTCAAAAAGGAGCAGAAAGATGTTCAGCTCTTTCTTTGTCAATCAAGGTGTCCTCATTTGGATCTGATTCCTTACAAAACAGGTATAACTACAAAATTGTTTGCCTTTCCTGATGACCCAAGTGAGTTCATGTTTGGACAACCTCTTTCTCAGCAGTTCTTGTCTGATCTGGCTTGTCCAAGATGCAATTCTCTATTCACTTTTCTTAGGAAAAGTGATCTGTACCAATACCTTCTTCACTGGTAACATAAATCCAGTTAAGATCACTATCTTTCCCTTTCTGCACTAGCGGCCAAGGAGCTAGGCATTATTAATGCCTAGCATAATTAATGCACTAGCATTTTTAATGCACTAGCATTATTATGCCTAGGCATAATTAATGCCTTTGATGTTCTTTCTGCCTTTCACCAGTTTACCAGGGTTTTTGCTTAGTGTGTACCCACACCAATTAAATCAAAAGCCATCTCTTCACAAGCATTTTCATGAACAAAAATTGCCACTTCTGCATTTGCAAGTTTTGGAAGGTAGTTACTACTACTCAGGAAAGACTCCATTCACAGTTCTCCTGCGTCACCTGCAGAACGCTCCTTGGCACAGAACGCAAGGCTGCTTTTAAATATTTTTAACTGTGCATTTCAATGTACAAAGATGTTACTCTGCATGGTAACTTACCCCCCTCACACCCCCAAACACTACAAAAACCTTGTAAATAATGAACTTGTCACAAATTAGCAACAACTACCACAAATTTTAATGGGGGATATACTATAAAAGTAAAGAGCCACTTACTTAAACTCAGATTTAAACAGAAAAGGTCACTTTTTGTCTAATTTAATATTCTATGATGTTCTATACAATTCATTTTTACCTCCTCAGTTAACTTCCCTGCTTTTGTTACAGGCACTGCTCTCTCTTTCAAAGTAGAAACATAGCTATGCATCAGCTCTAGGGGTACTGAAATGTAATGTAAAAGGAATACCCAGATGCCTACTTAAAGCTAGGCATTATCAATTTAAATGCAAATTAACTGGATTAAAAAGAATGCCAAACAGGCTACATATAGAAAACATACAATAAAAAGAAATCAATTGCTTTATCATGTACAATACGGAAGCAATTTAAATAATCTAGGCGTATTTTCCTATAGATGAATCAGATACTATGACAACATTAAGATTTATAATAGACTAGACTGAACTAAGTAAACAGCAGTTAGACATGCTTCGCTTTGCCCAGTATTCTTCTACAAACTCACTTAGTATTAAAAAACACTGATCCCTATGGAAGAAGGTGAAATATTTCAGAACAATTCCGTGTTAACAGTAAGGATTTTCCTATGAACTATACTATATATAGTCTGAAGTCTTTCCAATGACTGGATCGGTAATAACATTTAGCAACTGAAAGAACTCACTCAGAATGAATTACATTGTTTAAGAGATACCATGCAAATGATACTCATTAAAATTTTAAAATAAATTAACAGAAATCAGAGAACAGCTTCTACACCAGAATGCATAGGCTTCAATTAGCACTGGTTTTAAGCAGACAAAGTACCACAATGGTTTCTTCAGAGAAGGTAGCAAGAATGTAAATTAATGCCTGGTAGTCAAAGATATTCTCTGAAAAGAGAGAATACTACAGGAGTCAGTCACTGGAAGATGTTTTGAGTATAATCTCTTTATTTACCTTAGAAAGAGAAAAAAAAGAAATTCAAATTGATTTGGCCAGAAAACAAAACAAGCAAACAACCCCACCCCCAAAAAAACCCCAAACAACAAAAAACCACAAAAAAACCCAAAAGTTCTACAAACATTCATAAAGTGGTCATCAAAACATACCCTTTACAGTAATAAAATTCATCAACACAGAAAACAAGGAGGAGAAAAGCCTTTTTTTTTTTTTTAAAAAAAAAAGTGCTTATTAGCATGTCGAATTTACACCAATTGAATCCATAAATATTCAGTGCTTCAGGGACATATCAAATCAATTTAAAAAGACAAACAAACACTGTATCACTAACCTACTGTTCAAATGAGAGATGGTAATGCAGTTAAGAATCATTCAGACTATGCTTAATAACGTTATGTCTGCTATATCTCAAGTTTTCAGCCAAAAGCAGCAGTGGCACAACACATCAACTCCACTTACAACAATAATGCAACGTGGCTTATTTGGAGAGTAGCTACCACTATTAATAAAAGGTGAAAACTCCCTTTAACAAGAAGCACAAACCCTTTTCAAAGAGAGCAATTTGACTGTTGCCAACATTAATGCAGTAAATCTTTGTATTCATTTTATAGTGGCCTGATCTTTACTTCTTTCAAATACTTCCTAGTAAAATATAGTAGAAAAATATTACTTTAGGTTTTATTTGTTGCCCACCACATTGTATTCTGTACTTTCTTAGCTTGACTTTTTAACATCAATAAATAACCATGTTTAACTAAAAAGCATGAAAATTCTGAATGAATTTTCCACCTCAAAGTACGTAAAATCATTTGATCTAACACAGCGTTAGAAAAACCATACTCCATTCTGATCTGCTGTCATACAGTCTATTTCACCCATTGGCAAAGTACCACATCACCACATGACTAGTAGAAAAAACACACTAACTGCAAAGTGTTTGAAACACCAACACTAAACAGATTCCAGCTACCATGCTCACACAAATATTCCCATCTTTATAACTTAAGAGGGTTATCATATATTAAGGGGAAAAGAAAAAAAAAAAAAATCACACAAGACAAAACACCAGCTGCTGGTACAACTGTTCAACTGAACAAATATAAACAATGATACAGTTGACCAGAACTGGAAAACCCTGAATCCACTTTGAGTAAAGCCAAGGATTTTTCTAGGTTCTTTCAAACAGAAAACAGTGGCTCTTATATGGGCATACCTACACAGAATTTTGCCTACTATTAAAAAGCAAAAGAAAAAAGCAACACCACAGCACACAGCAGCCAGCTTCAGCACTTCTTGACAATATGGTTGCTGGAGACCATTATGCCCACAGGAATCTAGTTGCCTTCCTTCTCCCAGGGGCAGATCATGGTAGCTGACTGTCCTGGTTTAACCCTGGCCGGCAGCTAAGCACCACCCAGCCGCTCACTCACTCACTCACTCCCCCCTAGTGGGATGGGGGAGAGACTCGAAAGGGTAAAAGTGAGAAAACTCATGGGTTGAGATAAAGACAGTTTAGTAATTTAAAAAAAAAAAAATTGTAAGGAAAAAAAAGCAACAAAGAGTGGAAAATAAAACCCAAGAAAGACAAGTGATGCAAATGAAAACAATTGCTCACCACCAACCAACTGATGCCCAGCCAGTCTCCGAGCAGCAGCACCCCCGCCAGCCTCCCCCCCTAGCTTTTAGTCATATGGTATGGAATATCCCTTTGGTCAGTTGGGGTCAGCTGTCCTGGCTGTGCCCCCTCCCATCTTCTTGTGCACCCCCAGCCTACTCGCTGGTGGGGTGGCGTGAGAAGTAGAAAAGGCCTTGACTCTGTGTAAGCACTGCTCAGTGATAACTAAAACATCCCTGTGCTATCCACACTGTTTTCAGCACAAATCCAAAACATAGCCCCATACTAGCTACTATGGAGAAAATTAACTCTATACCAGCCAAAACCAGTACACTGACAAAGTTTTGTATTATACAATGAGTATGTTCAGCAGCTGCTGCTAAACTGCTGTCGAAATCAGTAACTAGAAGATAAAATCATTAAGCCTGCCTTCAGCATGAAAGAGACTTGCCTACATTTAGGCTTCAATTGCAATATTTTTTGTTAGGCATTTTGCACAGGATGGAAGAGGCTAAAAAAATCCAAACACACACATTTATTCTTTTTTCCAGGACTGATTACCACTAGCAAAACATTGGCCTTGCTCGACCTTGACACATTTACAATCATCAGCTGGAAGAGAGCATGTATGCTGAAAGGGAGAAGTACACTGGAACCAAGTTTTAAGCTGCATTAATTGGAGGAATTGAGTCATAAGTCTTGCCAAGGCACTGCTCACCTCTGGGACCCACAGAGCTGAGCTCTGCAGCTGCTCTTCACATGTAAAGATAAAGAGAAGATTTTGGGCAGGCCAGGAACAAAGGGCACAAATAACTCACTTTTCCCCCAAAAACTTACGTGGAACAGCAATGGCAAAACACTACTTTTTTTGCTTTCAGCAGACAACAGAAATATCTCTTTTGCAGAAAAAGGCTAATTTATATTTGCTCTATTAGTGATTCCAGATCTCCTGCCCCTTATGCAATTAAAGGTCTCAAAATTAGATTTTGCTTAATATTGACATTTTCATCAGTATTTATAAATTCAGATTTGATTGGTTCGGCTGACCCCACGGTTTACTGGTAATATACTCCACTGATGTGGAAGAAAGGTTCAAGTTCTAGGGCAAGGGCCACACTGAAAAAATTGAGACTGTCTGGAGATCAGCAAGGTAAATATTAACCCCACTTGTGAAAACAGCTTAGTCAAACTGAACACTTCTATTTTTTCACTTCAAAACTGTAGTTGCATGCTTCTCTCAACAACGTGAAATTTGGTTATTATTTCCTACAGGACTTTAAATGCCCTGAAAAATTTGAAAGATCCACACTAGCTTCTGCCACTCCCAAAGGAAAGCCCATTCTAGCTTAGAGAGCCACATTCTCATGATCTTTTGTCTTTTCCACTGTTATAAACTTAAACCATGCTCTTCATGGGTCTTCTCCTCACACACCTGTTTCCTACCTTACCTCCTGCTTGTTTGCCACACTTGTCACTACTCCTCTCCCTATATAGTGGGGAAGAGGACACACACACACACACACACACACCCACTACCAGCTGTTCCAAGAATCTTCAATTACTAGTCAATGCTCCAAAGCAAGAAAAACTTATTTCAACCCCTCCAAAGACAATATGGCAAAAATCCCATGATCCTTACTGATACTACACTGCTCTCCCTGCTGATGTTATCTAATTTCTCTAATTAGCTGCAATCTCAATTTTGAGTATGTATGTGCTGGGTTGACCTTGGCTGGGTGCCAGGTGCCTACCAAGCTGCTCTATCACTTCCCCTCCTCAGCTGGACAGGGGAGAGAAAATATAACGAAAGGCTCATGGGTCAAGATAAAGACAGGGAGAGATCATTCACCAATTACCTTCACAGGCAAAACAGACTTGACTTGGGGAAATTAATTTAATTTATTGCCAATCAAAATCAGAGTAGGATAATGAGAAATAAAACCAAATCTTAAAACACCTTCCCCCCACCCCTCCCTTCTTCCCAGGCTTAACTTCACTCCTGACTTCTCTATCTCCTCTTCCCCCTGAGCAGCGCAGGGGGACAGAGAATGGGGGTTGCGGTCAGTTCACCACACGTTGTCTCTGCCCCTCCTTGCTCCTCACACTCTTCCCCTGCTCCAGCATGAGGTCCCACCCACGGGAGAGAGTCCTCCATAACCTGCTCCAGCATGGGTCCTTTTCATGGGGTACAGTCCTTCAGGAAGACTGCTCCAGCATGGGTCCCCCACGGGGTCACAAATCCTGCCAGAAAGTCTGCTCCAGTGTGGGCTCCTCTCTCCACAGGGTCACAGGTCCTGCCAGGAGCCTGCTTCAGCATGGGCTCTCCACAGGGTCACAGCCTCCTTCAGGCGCATCCACCTGCTCCAGCGTGGGGTCCTCCATGGGCTGCAGGGGGACAGCCTGCCTCACCATGGTCTTCACCATGGGATGCAGGGGAATCTCTGCTCTGGTGCCTGGAGCACCTCCTCCCCCTCCTTTTTCACTGACCTTGGTGTCTGCAGAGTTGTTCCTCTCATATTCTCACTCCACTCTCTTCCAGTTGCTGTTGTGCAGCAGGTTTTTTTCCCCCTTTTTAAATATGTTATCCCAGAGGCGCTACCATAGTCACTGATTGGCTCAGCCTTGGCCAGCAGCATGTCTATCTTGGAGCCGGCTGGCATTGGCTCTATCGGACATGGGGGAAGCTTCTGGCATCTTCTCACAGAAGCCACCCCTGCAGCCCCCCTGCTACCAAAACCTTGCCACGCAAACCCAATACAGAGTATCCACAGCAAGGAAGACAAGAAGGAGAAAGGTAATTTTTCTTTGGGGATTTGAATGTTCTTTTTAAGTATTCCTTCCTTATCAGAAAGGCATTGTAACACAAACATTAGCAGTCTGCTATTTTTATTTTCATCCAAAAGGCTCAAAATGTGTGTAACAACATATATATCTGCTGCATCAGTCACTGGTCTAAAAACACCGATGCAGGCAGAAAGCCCATGTCTAGTAAAGACCACTTTAAGGCACAACCCCAGCTTCTTAATACTGACAATTTCACTGGAAAAAAACCTTAACAAAGCAATGCAAATTACTAGATCAGTGTTGGAACACTGTGTATAAGAATTTGTGAACTCTTGACGTGAAATAAATCACTGTTTCAGCCTAGGCAAGGTTTTCAGCTAAAAACAATAGTGGACAGACAATCCTTCTTACCTACAGAAAGCAAAAATGTAGCAGTGATAAATTCTTTTCCACAATTTATATCATTACTTGGTCTCTCTGTATCTGCTAGCAATAAAGTCAGATATATTTTATAGTTTTTGTTTGGACTACTAACATTCTAGGCAAGCTGAGATTAGGATCGAGATAATCTTTTGGTTTATTGACATTTTATAGCCAATTTCATCCCCCTCCTTGTCCAATATGGCAGATGGATTGTTCCAAGTCAAACTACAGTAAATGACATTAGCAACTGTATTAAGTTTGTGCAAGCATTACATTTTTAAATTCCCTTTTACCTTTGACTGATAATCCTATTTATACTGTCTTAATAAGGTCTAACAGGATAAGTGAAAGTTATTCAAATTTATACCTCTGTCTAGTACATTTGTCTGCAAGTTTCTGTCATGAAATATCTATTAATTAATGGAAAGAACTTTCCAAAGGCACAGAGATTTCTTGCATGACTGGTAAAACTGTCCATCTCAAAGACCCTCAAAAAAAATAAAAAAAAGAAAAAAGATATAAAAAGGATTAGGGCAAACACCATCAGTTATGCATCTATTCAACATGAAATAAAAGTTAAAGAGTAGCCAGCCATAGTTTCTTCTCTACACTTTCTATCTGTTTTTAAGCCAGCAGGAGGCAACCCAATCTTAAACAGAGTCTGCAATAGGGAATATTATAAAAAATTCCTCCTACTTCCTATACTGATTTATATGAGTCATCTGGCAGGCTAAGTCCAGCAGCTTTCACCTTTCCTGCAGTCACAACACCAAGACCAAGATATTCGAATAAAGAAAAGTACCAGTGTATTTTGGATGTATTTTCATTAGTGAATATAAGTACATGCAGAATAAAATCATCCTTTGGAGGAGAAAAAAAATGTCTTTTTGATGACACAAATCTTATCTCAGTATGCTTAAAATATCTCCTGACACTTGTCATGTGTGTCATACCACCACCACCACCACCCCCCCCCAGTTCTTGGTAAACATTTCAAATTCTAGTCCACAATTCAGTCCCACTCCACCCCTTTTTTGTGTCTACACTATGCAGACATTCCACACCTAAATGAGGATGCATGTCCCCTAATTTAACCATATCTTAAGACTAACTTTACATTTCTGTAATATTCTTCTGCATACATACTGGCATTTATGCTGGCCAAACAATTTCTAATAAGATTTCCACCACAGCTATTTCTATTTTTAATCAATCGGGAGGCATGCAAACACCATTGGGATGGAGGCCACACATGTGAAGTAACAGCTGCAAACATGTAATTATAACTTGGTATTACCTTCTGTAAAACTAAAGTTTTAGTAAGGAGAAAGGGAGTACTGTGGATTTATTTTGTTTCCATTTTGGGGAAGAAGGTTATAAAAACCTGTCTAATACAATGAATATTACACAAGTGACAGACTGACTTGTTCAGGAGATGAATTTTATAAAGAAGACAACCTTACTTTCCCAAAGAGAGGATCCATTTGTAATATCTGTCTGCAAATTATCTTCTGCTTCTATTTATACGTCTGCCAGACTCTCTAACCTTTGGTAAACATAACCTTATAGCAATCAATTGGCCATCAAATCAAACTTCTATCAGCTGTTGCCAGAGAAGAGTGCTAGGTAACAGTACTTCTTTCTTTGCACTCCCCTGCCTACTGGATTTCTTTTTTATATGAGAGGATCCTGTGATGAACAAGTTACAGTAATACCCTACTCTTGGAGACGACTCTTCAATTTGTGTCCAGTTTACTGCAAAAAGCAGTAAAATTCTAAGAATGCATGTGGGTTTAAAACATACTTAAGATTTAGCCTAGCAAGACATACAATAGCATCCAATCCATCTAGCCATTTATTAATGATAGCCATAAGCAAATAATTATTTTTATGGAGGCTTCCCACCTATTTAAGACCATCATTCTAGATCTAGCAGGTGGAGGCATGGTTCTCAACAGTAAACTACTTCTTTACAATTCAGAAAGTCACCAATCATTGAGACAGACAGAGAAGAAGAGTCCTAGAGAATTTTTATTAGCTTAGAAAGTAGAATACATGCAATAGTGACTACTGTAACTCCAGAAAGTCTGTTTTTTTTAAATCTTTATTTATAGATGCTGCAGAAATTGTTCAGTATAGATTGAGGAAAGATCACCATACTCTGTAACTAATTGATAAGGTACTGACATCAGAATGACTTAAGAACATAAATAAACTCAATCTCTGCTGAAATGTCCTCTCTCTTAACAACCAGCTTGGAGTTTTTCATTTGATTCATTCTATTATTAGTGTTTTTTCCAAGCTAACAAAGTTCAAAGCAATCCTCATAACTGTTACCTACATGTACTGGTTTTGGCTGGGATAGAGTTAAATTTCTTCATAGTAGCTTGTATAGGGCTATGGTTTGGATTTGTGCTGAAAACAGTGTGGATAGCACAGGGATGTTTTCGTTATCGCTGAGCAGTGCTTACACAGAGTCAAGGCCTTTTCTTCTTCTCACACCACCCCACCAGCGAGTAGGTTGGGGGTGCACAAGAAGTTGGGAGGGGACACAGCTGGGACAGCTGACCCCAACTGACCAAAGGGATATTCCATACCATATGATGTCATGCTCAGCAATAAAACTAGGGGGGAAGTGGTTGGGGGGACAGTGCTCAGAGACTGGCTGGGCATCAGTTGGTTGGTGGTGAGCAATTGTTTTCATTTGCATCACTTGTCTTTCTTGGGTTTTATTTCTCTCTCTTTGTTATTTTTCCTCTTTTCATTATTATTATTATTATTATTATTATTATTATTATTATTATTATTATTGGTTCTTTTTAATTACTAAGCTTTTTTTATCTCAACCCACAAATTTTCTCACTTTTACCCTTTCAATTGTCCCCCCATCCCACCGGGGGGAGTGAGTGAGCGGCTAGGTGGTGCTTAGTTGCCAGCTGGGGATAAACCATGACAATCCTTTTTGGCAGCCAACATGGGGCACGAAGGATTTGAGATAATAACAGATTTGACCAGAGCGTATTAGAAGGGATTTATATCTGTTAACAGTTACAGGTCACAATATTGATTAATCTGTTCTCGATATTAGTTTATCTGATCTGTGCCATGCTTTTTTTTTTGCTGCACATGTTAAAGACACGGTGTTGGCTTTTGCAGTTTGCTGTGCTCTGTAGTGATTAGTGATGTTTTGCCTGGGAGATTTGTTATTAAAACACTGGCCTTGAGCTTAATCTGGTGTTTGGGCTCTGTACTGAAGCCATTACTGTACTTCAGGTACCATCTCATGGAGACAATTAACAATTCTACTTCTTCCTCTGAGAGGTTTTTTGTGGAGGAAATGGAATGGCACCTTCACCATCTTCTGTGATGTTTTCTCCCTTGTTACAATAACTTCTCAGTATCTTGAACATCCTTGGGTAGTTAAAATACTTCTATTGGTATTTCTTAGGAATATTGTTTTGGCTTTTTCTAAGGTTAACAAGCTATTTAGGAATATGACCCAGGCCCCGCAGCAGTGTGGTCATGGGTGTCACGGCATGTGGGAGAATATGGGCAGGTATCTAGAAAGCTTCTCGCCTCCAATGGTCTGGAATTTCACTCCCAAACAAGTGCAGGATCCTGATGAAGTGATAGAATGCTTGAAAAAAAAGATGCCCTGGCTATTCCAAAGAGGCACAACTTATTGCACTGTGCTGAGCCCTGGCCAGCATCTACCAAACACTGTTCAATACTACTCAGCACCCTTAAGGAGAAGAGAGGGCCTCTGGATCTGAAAACATACCAACAGACACTATGGCTAAACCAGACACTATATCAGTAGCCCCTATAATTAAAATGAAACAATGGAAGTGGAAGTCAACTCGTTTAGTAAGGGATGAAGAACGTTCTCCTAAGAGGGAGCAGAAGAAAGAATCAGAAGAGGCAGCCTGTTCTGCAGTCACAAGAACAGGAGGAGGAAGGGACTCAAATCATAAATGAGACAGAAACCACCTGATCCCTATCCCTAAGTGAGCTGCAAGATATGTGAAAAGATTTCAGCCATCAACCAAGCAAACAAGTTCTCAGCTGATTACTCCAATGCTGGGATATTGGGACCAATGGTCAGGAATTAGAGGGTAAGGAAGCCCAGCAGCTGGGATCCCTTGCTAGGGATAAGGCCATTGACAAAGGGATTGGAAAAGGGGCAGGAGTCCTCAGTCTTTGGTGGCGACTCCTGTCAAGTGTGAAGGACAGGTATCCCTGTTCAAGGAAGAACTTGCAAATTCCCAAAGCAAATGGACCACCATTGAGAGAAGTATCCAGTGTCTGAGGCTATTAAGAGTCAGACTTTTTCTGTTCAAGGGAAAGGGTACGTGGCGCACACCACGTACAACCCTGTGGTTCTTCCTGTGTGACCAGGGGGAGGACATGAGGAAGTGGGATGGTGAACCTAACTGGAGACTAGAAGCTCGGGTACAGGAACTGCAAGGAAAAACAACAGCGAAAAAGCATCCATCCAGGAAAATTACTGCTCCAGTGTCTGTTGTACTCCAGTCTGCTCTGTTGGGCAGAGAAGAAGGGCTGATCATACTTCTGACCCTGATGAAGGGACTTCTGGTTTGCAGTTATAAAAACCAAGTAATGAAGACTCCAACCAGGACTAGAGGGGCCCTGCCTCCAGCCAGGTGGAGGAAAGGGACAACCGAGTTTACTGGACTGTGTAGATTCGATGGCCTGGCACATCAGACCCACAGGAGTACAAGGCTCTAGTGGACACCGGTGCACAGTGTACCCTAATGCCATCAAATTACAAAGGGGCAGAACCCATCTGTATTTCTGGAGTGATGGGAGGATCCCAAGAACTGTCTGTGTTGGAGGCTGAGGTAAGCCTAACTCGGAATGAGTGGCAAAAGCATCCTATTGTGACTGTTCCAGAGGCTCCATGTATCCTTGGCATAGACTACCTCAGGAGAGGGTATTTCAAGGACCCAAAAGGGCACCGGTGGGCTTTTGGTATAGCTGCCTTGAGGACAGAGAAGATTAAACAGCTGTCTAGCTTGCCTGGTCTCTCAGAGGATCCATCTGTGGTGGGGTTGCTGCGGGTTAAAGAACAGCAGGTGCCAATTGCTACCATGACAGTACACCGGCAACAATATCGCACCAATCGAGGCTCTCTGGTTCCCATCCATAAGCTGATCCGGTGACTAGAGAGTCAAGGAGTGATCAGCAAGACTCATTCACCCTTTAATAGTCCCATATGGCCAGTGCAAATATCTAACGGAGAGTGGAGGCTAACAGTGGACTATCGAGGCCTGAACGAAGTCACACCGCCATCGAGTGCTGCCGTACCAGACATGCTAGAACTGGAGTCAAAGGCCACCAAATGGTATGCAAAAATTGATATTGCTAATGCGTTTTTCTCAATCCCTTTGGCAGCAGAGTGCCGGCCACAGTTCACTTTCACTTGGAGGGGTATCCAGCACACTTGGAATCGACTACAGTATTCTACTACAGTAGAAACCACCTGAACCAATGAAGGACGAACCTCACAAGAAGCAGTGCAAGTGCAGCAGTGACCCAAATTGAGCTGGTTTTGGTGCCCAGTAACTCCACGCAACACACAGCCTCTCCTGTCCTGAGTGACCACCATAACAGATGGAGCACAAAGTCATGGACTAAATGAACTCA
The DNA here is from genome assembly GCF_965183815.1 of Platalea leucorodia. Classification (NCBI taxonomy): domain Eukaryota; kingdom Metazoa; phylum Chordata; class Aves; order Pelecaniformes; family Threskiornithidae; genus Platalea; species Platalea leucorodia. The sequence goes on along the minus strand of NC_138859.1, from coordinate 11,289,302 downwards.
ATGGACATTTCGTGGACATTTTACAGACATTTTATGGGGGAAGGGGTGGTTAATGAGGACGTATTGTGATAGGGTGGGACCTGAGCATGACGTAAATGGTATGGAATAAGGGGTGGATAATGTACTGGTTTTGGCTGGGATAGAGTTAATTTTCTTCATAGTAGCTAGTATGGGGCTATGTTTTGGATTTGTGCTGGAAACAGTGTTGATAACACAGGGATGTTTTAGTTACTGCTGAGCAGTGCTTACACAGAGTCAAGGCCTTTTCTGCTTCTCATTCTCTAATTTATTATTTCTTTTTAATTATTAAACTGTTTTTATCTCAACCCAGGAGTTTTCTCCCTTTTACCCTTCCGATTCTCTCCCCTATCCCACCAGGGGGGGGAGTGAGTGAGCAGCTGGTTGGTTCTTAGTTGCCAGCTGGGGTTAAACCACGACACTACAAGTGTTCCCAATTTATATTGGCAGCCTATCTGGAATACAGCTTTATTCTTGTAATATTATTATGTATTGAAACACGATAAGAGTTTAAAAACAGTCTGAATGCTTTCCCTTATACCTCCTTCTCAACCTCCATGCTCCCATATCAAACTGATTTTTATTTGACTGTTACCTTTTCCAGCTTTATAAATGAATGTTTTATTTTGTCCTTCAGATCATTACTCCTGCAGCACTTTCTTTAACGTTGTCTACTTGTGTTCATATTTGTTATCCACAAAGAAGTTCTAGCAAACAAATTGCCCATCAATACTTTAAATTAAGCTTCTCTTTCAAGGCATCACCAAGTTATGAAACATATCCAGCAAAAGGTATGTACAGACTACACCTAAATTGTTTTTATGTATGTCTGAGAACAAACCCTGCTCTGTGGGTCAAAGTGGACTAGTTATAATCCACAATGTTTCAGCATCTTTTGTACTGTCTATACTGCATATCAGCTGGAAGATGCTATGCTGAAAAGGCCAATTCAGAGTTTTGCATCACTACAGAGCAGACAGAGCTAGCATGCAGCAAGTACCACACCCTTCGATCACAAAATAACTCAGGCTGGAAAGGACCTCTGGAGGTTATCTGGTCCAACTCTCCACTCAAAGCAGGGCTAAATTCAAAGTGAGATGAGGTTCCTCAGGGCCTTTTACAGTCAAGTTCTGAATACCTTCAAGGATGGAGCTTCCACAACCCCTCTGGGCAACTTGTTCCAGTGCTTAAACACCTTCACTGAGAAAAATTTATTTGGTCTGTTCAGATTTTCCCTTCTGGCAACCTGTATTTCCTCTCACCTTTTTGCAGTGCACCTTGTGCTGGTTTTGGCTGGGATGCAGTTAATTTTCATCACAGTAGCTAGTATGGGGCTATGTTTTGGATTAGTGCTGAAAACAGTGTTGATAACACAGGGATGTTTTAGTTATTGCTGAGCAGTGCTTACACAGAGCCCCAGGTTGGGTGCCAAAAAGGACTGTAGTGGGTTGACCTTGGCTGGGTGCCACGTACCTACCAAGCTGCTCTATCACTTCCCCTCCTCAGCTGGACAGGGGAGAGAAAATATAACGAAAGGCTCGTGGGTCGAGATAAGGACAGGGAGATCACTCACCAATTACCATCATGGGCAAAACAGACCTGACTTAGGGAAATTTATTTAATTTACTGCCAATCATATCAGAGTAGGACAATGAGAAATCAAACCAAATCTTAAAACACCTTCCCCCCACCCCTTCCTTCTTCCCGGGCTCAACTTTACTCCCGATTTCTCTACCTCCTCCTCCCCCCGCGTGACGCAGAGGGATGGGGAATGGGGGTTGCAGTCAGTTCACCGCATGTTGTCTCTACTACTCCTTCCTCCTCACACTCTTCCCCTGCTCCAGCGTGGGGTCCCACCCACGGGAGACAGTCCTCCACGAACTTCTCCAACGTGGCTCCTTCCCATGGGCTGCAGTTCTTCATGAACTGCTCCAGCATGGGTACTTTCCACGGAGTGCAGTCCCCTTCAGGAACAGACTGCTCCAGCGTGGGTCCCCCACGGGGTCACAGGTCCTGCCAGGAGCCTGCTCCAGCGCGGGCTTCCCAGAGGGTCACAGCCTTCTTCAGGCATCCACCTGCTCCAGCGTGGGGTCCTCCATGGGCTGCAGGGGGACAGCCTGCCTCACCATGGTCTTCACCACAGGCTGCAGGGGAATCTGCTCCGGCACCTGGAGCACCTCCTCCCCCTCTTTATTCACTGACCTTGGTGTCTCCAGAGTTGTTTCTCTCACATATTCTCACTCTTCTCTCCTGGCTGCTGTCGCGCAGCATTTTTTTCCCCCTTCTTAAATATGTTATCACAGAGGTGCTACCACTGCCGCTGATTGGCTCAGCCTTGGCCAGCGGCGGGTCCATCTTGGAGACAGCTGGCACTGGCTCTATCGGACATAGAGGCTGCTTCTGGCATCTTCTCACAGAAGCCACCCCTGCACCGCGCCCCGCTACCAAAACCTTGCCACGCAAACCGAATACAGTGGCCCAAGGACAAGTCGATGCTGGAGAAGGTACACCTTGAAGCATGAGCGGCTGTGCATGAGGTAATGCTGGAGCACCTCAAAGCATGTGGCCATGGATAAGCCCACGACAGAGCAGGTACTCCCCTGGAGGGACTGCAGCCATGGGTAAAGCCATGTTGGAGCAGGTTCACTACTGATGAGACTGTGGTTATGGGTACAGCCACACTGGAAAAGGAGGCCCATGTGAACCTCATGAGGTTCAACAAGGCCAAGTGCAAGATCCTGCACCTGGGTCGGGGCAACCCCTGGTATCAATACAGGCTGGGGGATGAAGGGATTGAGAGCAGCCCTGAGGAGAAAGACTTGGGGGTACTGGTGCATGAAAAGCTGGACATGAGCCAGCAATGTGCTCTCGCAGCCCAGAAAGCCAACTGTATCCTGGGCTGCATCAAAAGAAGCGTGGCCAGCAGGTCGAGGGAGGTGATTCTGCCCCTCTACTCTGCTCTGGTGAGACCCCACCTGCAGTACTGCGTCCAGCTCGAGTCCTCAGCACAGGAAGGACATGGACCTGTTGGAGAGGGTCCAGAGGAGGGCCACAAAAATGATCAGAGGGATGGAACACCTCTGCTATGAGGAGAGGCTGAGAGAGCTGGGGTTGTTCAGCCCGGAGAAGAGAAGGCTGCGGGGAAACCTTATTGCAGCCTTTCAGTACTTAAAGGGGGCTTATAAGAAAGATGGGGACAGACTTTTTAGCAGGGCCTGTAGTGATGGGACAAGGGGTAATGGTTTTAAACTAAAGGAGGGTAGATTCAGACTAGATATAAGGAAGAAATTTTTTACGATGAGGATGGCAAAACACTGGAACGGGTTGCCCAGAGAGGTGGTAGATGCCCCATCCCTGGAAACATTCAAGGTCAGGTTGGACCAGGAGCACCCTGATCTAGCTGAAGATGTCCCTGCTCATTGCAGGGGGGGGTTGGACTAGATGACATTTAAAGGTCTCTTCCAACCCAAAATATTCTATGATTCTATGGTATCTCTGAAGGCATTGCGGCCCATGGAGAAGGCCATGCTGGAACAGGTGCACCTCTAAGCGACTGTGGCTGTGGATAAGTCCATGCCACAGCAGGTATACCCCTGGAGAGACTGTGGCTCATAGATAAGGCTCCACTTGGAGCAGGTGCACCCCTAAGGGACTGCAGTCTGTAGATAAGTCCAAGCCGGAGCAGGGGCAAGGGGAGGAGTCCATTGCAGTGTTAAACCCAATGGTCTGGTCCAAAGGGGCCAGGGGTGGAGATTGTAATGGAATGGAAATACCTTTAAGTTGTTGTAACCCATGATCCGAGTTGCATGTTATAGGAATTACCATAGCAGGAACCACCTGAACCAATGGAGGACAAGCCTTACAAGAAGCAGTGCACGTGCAGCAGTGACCCGACCTAAGCTGGCTTTGGTGCCCAATAACTCCATGCAGCACACCACCTCTCCTGTCCTGAGTGACCACCATAACAGATGGAGCCCAAAGTCATGGAGTAAATGAACTCAGGGGACATTTTACAGACATTTTATGGGGGTGTTCCATAGACTAAGGGAATGATATCTGCATATTATATCAAAGGATGAGAAAAGGGGTGATGGTTAATGAGGATGTATTGTGATAGTGTGGGACCCGAATATGATGTAAATGGTATGGAATAAGGGGTGGAGAATGTGCTGGTTTTGGCTGGGATAGAGTTAATTTTCTTCATAGTAGCTAGTATGGGGCTGTGTTTCGGATATGTTCTGGAAACAGTGTTGATAATACAGGGATGTTTTCATTATTGCTGAGCAGTGCTTACACAGAGTCAAGGCCTTTTCTCACACCACCCCACCAGCGAGTAGGTTGGGGGTGCACAAGAAGTTGGGAGGGGACACAGCTGGGACAGCTGACCCCAAATGACCAAAGGGATATCCCAGACCATATGACATCATGCTCAGCATCAAAAAGCTGGGGGAAGAAGGAGGAAGGGGAGATGTTCGGAGTGATGGCATTTGTCTTCCCAAGTAACTGGATGATGGAGCCCTGCTTTCCTGGAGATGGCCAAACACCTGCCTTCCGATGGGAAGTAGTGAATGAATTCCTTGTTTTGCTTTGCTTGCATGCACGGCTTTTGCTTTACTTATTAAACTGTCTTTATCTCAACCCAGGAGTTTTCTCACTTTTACTCTTCTGATTCTCTCCCCCATCCCACCGGGGATGGAGTGAGCGAGCAGCTGTGTGGTGCTTAGTTGCCGGCTGGGGTTAAACTATGACAACCTCCATGAGTGACACTCTATATCTCTATCCATCTGTTAGGTAGCGAAAGACAGACATTAAATCTCATCTCAGCTGCCTTCTCAATGCTAAACAAACCCAGCTCCTCAGCCCTTCCCTGTACATCATGAACTCCAGTATCTTTCTTGTACCAGGGGCCAAAATCTGGATGCAATATTTCTGATGCACCTCTTAAGTGTCAAACAGAGGGGAATAATCACCTCCCTCAACCTACTGGCTAAACTCTTTGATTTTATCTACTTTCTGCATGCTCTGTGATTACACCAACAAATGTATAAAGGTCCTATATTCATACCTTCAGCAGCTGTTTAGCACTAGTTAGGTATGCATACTAAACACTCCTGCCACTGCCTGTCGCTGCTCATTCTGCTTTCTAATGGTCACTTTCACCCCCAAAACATGACATGAGGCCAATCAATACTGAATGGATGAAGCAAGTGTTGCTCTGATACCTGGAGAAAACAGAGTACTCTCTCTCAAGACATTATTATTACTTCCCCTCTCAAATGCAGATATCAGTCTCTACTACTTCCCCAGCTTTATCCAAAATTTTTGACAAAGACTAAAGACACGAGGTTTCACAGATGGGACTATCGTAGCAATCTAGAACCACCAACTGTAGGTCCTAAAATTGAGATCCAAAGAGATAAATCTATAGAGAAGAGGCTGATCATCATTGTTTGAAGCCCAGCTTTCCCTGACTTGCACCAAATCAATGTAGAATCATAAGGCTGGACACAAGTTCATAGTTGGTGGATGAGATCCACTATGCAACAGTGGAGGTCACATATGCACATGATCCCCATCTGCAACATTACCAGGGTTGTTGTCGGGATACTTGTCCAAGGTTTCCCCAGCTGCAAAGAGAGTACTGAGGAATGAAAGACAGGATGTGTCTCCCAAGGGCTTCTTCAGTTACATTAACCAGAGGGTTATTGTCATTCTATCATTTCACAGAGAGTTGTTGGCCATCACAAAGAATACATGGACACTACAGCCGGCCATGCTAGCCAGGTTCACAGTACCATATCTTTATAACTCTACTGTCTTTTGCCAGGACAGGCCAAGATCCTCTCCCCTCAGGAAACATTAGTCTCCACATCAGCAGTCAACACAGCATGTCCCTTGCTGCTTTGGGACACCCAAATCACTAACCCAAAAATGCACTTCATCCAGGTCCAGGATGATCTACAGAATGCAAACCAAGATCTAGGTCAATCACCTGTAGTCAGCTGACCATAGGTGGAAGATCTTCTGGGCAAGTTGTACCTCAGTGTCCTCTGAATCATTGCAAATTGTTAAGCCATATACTGACTCTGCAATGGCTTAACCAGTCACTACAGAGAAGATAAAATGGGGCTAGGCTCCCCAGGTCACCTACAACCAGCCTGACACTGCCACCATCAGTAAGTCTGGCTCCTGAAAAGGGGAAACAAGTATCATACACCTTCTTATGCCCATAGCTCAGAGCTGGCACTAAAACAAGTCTGAGTAGAACAGTAAGGCCTATGCTTTTGTCAGTACTGTCAAACATTCAACAAAGGCACCCTTGTCATAAATTATAATATTAGTAGCTATTCTTCAGCATAAAAAGCACTAGACATAAAACAATCCCTCCCCCAAACACAAGCTGCTGCTGCTTTCATGAGAGAGACTGCCTTGCTTCCACGTCTCCCAAATACAGTTGTTCTCCCATACCCATGATGTTAGGAACCAGATGCAAGAAAACCAGGGAACAGACATGCAGAACAAAATACCCCTACAAGCCCACCAGCATGCACAAAAACAGTATTCCTTTGCTGGTCTTTGATGGTCTTCGATGGTCTTCCCCCACCCCCAGTGTTCCTGATACAGGTGACAGTCTCTGCAAGCTTTGCAGCCTGGGCTTGCATAACATCCTGCCACCTGGGCAAACAGCTGCTGCACAGGAAAGCAAAAAGAATAAAAAGGATCCTACCAGTCTTTACAGAGCCAAGAGACAACATGCCATTTCAAAGTAACAAGTTTGGTTGGTTGGTTTTGGTTTTGTTGTGCTTTTTTTTAAACTAGGAAGAGCTGAATCAACAAGCTTAAAGAAAGACATGTCAGCTTTGGTGATGGAAATTCACCATCTTCAGCCTAAAAGCAGCAGGCAAAGTAGCTCTTGCTTTAGAATGACAAGACCATGAGACTGCTGGTGTTGTAGCAGTCATTTTTAGCTCAAATAAGGATCCAAAGACCTGTTGAAGCCTTAGACTGCAAGCTAAGAACTTTCACCTAGATACGCTGACCGTATGCTGAACTCCTACCTACCTACATGAAGGAAGGCCCTGAAACCGGTGCAAACCAGGAAGATAAGGTAGCTGAAACCATCTGCAGAAGCTGCAACTATTCAAGATGATAGGAAAAAGAATGTCCTGCCTGGAGACAGGGAAAGGATCCAATGAGGAACAAGAAGACCCCAGACCCAAATATTGCTATTGGACCGAACCATCGCACAAGGGGAGGGGAACTTAGACTGTAAGGGTATAATTGCCCAGGGATTTCTTTGTTCAGGGTCCCTCTCTGGAGGCACCCAGCTGGAGCTGCTCTTCACCACTGTACCACTCAATAATTTCACCTGGCATACGTCGTGTCGAAGACTGCTTCGGGGAAACCTAGGGTTGAGCCTGAGGGGAGAGGAAGTGCCTGAGGGTGTGTGTGTGAGTGAGCGAGGAGTCAAAAAGGGGCACCGGTCAGCTCAGCGGAGCTGCCCACTGTGAAGGGACTCTGGTCCTAGCAGTTAAAGTCTCTGGTGGTGTGTGTGCAACTCCCTGAATGGTGTGTGAATGCTCAGGCAGCTGCTGCTCCCTTAACAGCTGGCTTCTGTGCACCTACCCCTACCACTAGAAGCAACTGGCAGCTCTTCCTGAGACAATAAATTCTGACTGAAGACTGTGATAAAACAAGCTGCTGGGGAAGCTGCCAGTCCTGTTGCCTTTCTACAGCTTCCTACTTCTGGAATTACCTGTAGAACCGACTCTCACCCCTGTCCTCTTAGTCTCAATCAGGAGACCTTCCCTGGTCACCACAGCCCCAAGAATAGGTCATCAGTACCCTGCGGGCCTGAGTGTTGGAGGGGGCTGCCAAGAGGGCACTGCAGCAGATGTGTCTGCAGAAGTACACGGAGTTAGCAGGTTAAGTCTTTGGTAGGGCTTGGAGACAGGCTGCACTGCTGTTGCCTTTTGAGATGACTGGAGTCCAACTTTGCCAGATGGATTCACAACTTTGTAAGAGAATGTCATGGGCTTTCTTCATCAGCTGCATTGCAAATGGATTCCTTCAAGAAGAGCACTGGTCAGGTTGTCACAGCAACTACTGGTAAGGGTTCCTAATGCCACACAACAGGAAGAAGGAAGGGTGACAGGACTCTGATGTCACTCCTACTGACTTGCAGCAGTCTGTAAGAAAACAGTAGTTCAGGAAGTGCAAGCAGGAGTACAAGGGAAAGACAGAGTTTGTCTCTCAGAGGCTCTGTGCTAAGAGCACTTCCCTATTCTGCTTTCATAGTGATCTGAATGGCAAATATTGAGAATCTCACATTGCCTGAAGTATGCCCTTGGAACATAGATGTGCCTTTGAAGAACATAGTATGTTATCCTTGCTTGTTATGCAGCACTGTGTGCCACACTGCTTCCCAACCAAATATGTATGTGAAGCATTACAACATACAGCTAGGACTGCTCAGGTAACCTTGAGCTACTCCTCCCACCAGCACACAACTAGTTGTAGCACCTGCTGCAGGACAGGCTTGTCTTCACCCCTTCTCTTGAGTAGTCTCAGTCAATGGAATAGTAGTCCAGTACAGCCCCAACACTCCTGAGCAAAGGTGTTGAACACAGCCCTCTCACTGCTCTCATGTTCACTTCCAGGGCCTGTCCCATGCAAAGCAACAAACCCCTTGTCCCAGAATCAGGAGCCAATATTCCTACTCCAAAACTCCCTGCTGAAGGGCAGCTGTTGAGCTGCCAAGACCTATTCCAGATCCTACCTTCCATCAGCTGGGTCAGCCTGAGAGTGGTCTGATCATGGGTGAACATTACATTTCCCAGACTTGAGACCTAGAGAAGCATGAGGCAAAAGCACAGAATCCCTTGCCCCTGAGTTTGATCCAGGCACAAAAGGAGGGAAATGCACATAGAAGGAAGTGGGAAACATGCAGAAATTATTACCTCAAGTTACCTCAATCAGACCAGGAAAGCACAGTCCTCTCAGCTGTAGCAGTTGACTCCAAGAATATAGCAAGGGTGGTGGGTGAGAAGAAAAGGCATATATATCTAGCACATGAAGCATGGCAGCTATTCTTCATTGAAAAGTGTGTACAGGAGAGGAGGAAGGGAAGGGGGGGCTGTCTGTACAGATGAGTACAGATGCCTGCCAGAATTAGTTTTATTGGATTGTCATGAGGAAATACTACCCACCTAGTGGAAGGTTATCAAAGAACGGGACTCAGAAGACTGCTGCTCCAGGAGTTCACCAGTTCTCTTGCATGGACAGTGAGAAATGAGATCAGGTGGGTGATCTGCAGGCTGGGTCCATGCCCTTGGGAGCTATGACCTTGTAGTTTTTTTTCTTCTGTCACAGAGTATTGTCAATGAAGCAGCACTTCTTGTTTGCCTCCTTTCTCTTCCCTATAGACACATTTTAATCAAAACAAAACACTTACCAGAGCTATATTCTTACTGTGTGCTGAAGAGTCTTTTCCAAGCAGATGGTCATTCAGAGGCTGCTGAAAATGGTTGCAAAGGGGAGAGATGGAGGATGATGTGATCTGTGATAACAGCCCCACTCCAGATGCTGTGTTGGTATCCAGCAGCACTGAGCTACCAACTGACTTTCTCCCAGCACACCAGGATATCCTCCCAGCAGCAAAGACACTGACTAAAGGGCAATGGCTCAGGGCCCTGGAAACACAAATTGAGACCCTTTCTGGTCCTTCTGTCCTGAACGAAACAGAAGTGCAAATACTGGGAAGGTTGCTTTGCAGCTACCATATTAAGGTTTTTATAGTACACCTACCTTCAAGGTGCATGCAAGGGTAATGGTAGGGCATTGGGGTATGGTGGAATACTGCTGGAAAACTAGATAAGAGGAGGGAGCAAAAGATAGCACAGCTTATGTCCACAGAACTGCTCTTTGGTATACATTTTTCCTTTGGCTTTCCACATTGAAGGAATTACCTGGAGCGATTCTCGTGTACATTAATGCACATAGAAAATGGCTTGTCAAGAGAATGGGCTCCTTAAGAGACAGTACAGACTCCCTCAAAAATAATTTCTGCTCTTACTTAACCAAGCCATTTAAAATAATATATACTTCACTCACTCTTGCATCTGTAACCCCCGAAATGCCCTTCCCCAGCCCCCCCAGAAGGATAGCTTAGTATTGACAATGTTGTTACAGGCTAAAAGGAATAAGTAATACAAGCTGGCATCAGTAAAAGTCAACACAACTAATACTTAATGAGTCAACACATTTAGCAACAGAAAGAATCAGTCTGACAACAGTGATTGGAGTCATAACTTAGAAAGCAAGACGTGTGTCCACTTTTTTTCCTTAAAACCAGGGCTTTTCTTTCAAGACCAGGACTACTACTGTTGATCTACTTCAAACTGTATCAAAGGTTGTATGTAAATATTGCCATCAATTCTGTAAGTATCTAAATCTAAAGGGAAGTGGAGAATGGGATTTCTGGGAGGTGGTAGTAATACATACACAGCTTCATTTTTGCTCGACTCACAACAAATAGCAAAAAACCAGATAATAATAGAACAGTTACCAATGCTTTAAAATATGCATTATAATACATTTTATTAGTCTAGAGAATAAAAGTTCTATAATAACATCATGCTCACTGAATATCTCAAACTGGTTTGTGTACTGTTAACAAAAAGCATGTCTCTAAAAAGGTGGAACAATCTTACGAACCTAACCAGTACTGCTATTATATCTGCTAGTATCATCTTTTGATACCAGTCTTTTGGTTTTTTACTCTGAAACTTCATATTAGAGCTTGATAATAGACAATTTGATTATTTTTCATATCCTTGCCAATTTTTTTATTCAATGAAAGCCTTTTGTTTAAGAATGAGACAAATTGCAGACGTGTTTTAAGAATTGCACATGTATTTAAGAAAACAGACATCACTCAAAGTAATAAAACCAAAGTAGAACACTCTATACAGTTTGTATTTCAGTTTGCAGATACAAATAAAAAATCTCACCCCAACTTTTTAAATAAAGTCGGCGAGGAGCACAGCAGCGGCAACGGTAAGTTCCGCGGCTGAGCGCGAGGCGACAAGGCTAAAGGAGGGGTTCCTGGAGCCCGGGAAACCCGCGGACGCGCCGGGAGCCGGCAGCTCTCGCGAGCGAGGCCGACGCGGCGGGGGGCGTAGCCAGGAGCAACCGCGGGAGATTTAAACGGCCCCTAGGGAGCGCGAACAACTGGGACGGGCAAACTGGGTTAACGGGTTAACTGGGACGTTAACCTAACATTAACAAGTCCACCACTAAACCATGTCCCTAAGCACCACATCTACACGGCTTTTAAATACCTCCAGGGATGGAGGCTCAACCACTTCCCTGGGCAGCCTGTTCCAGTGCCTGACTACCCTTTCAGTGAAGAAGTTTTTCTTAATATCCAATCTAAACCTCCCCTGGCACAACTTGAGGCCGTTTCCTCTCGTCCTATCACTCGTTACTAGGGAGAAGAGACCGACCCCCACCTCGCTACAACCTCCTTTCAGGTAGTTGTAGAGAGCAATAAGGTCTCCCCTCAGCCTCCTCTTCTCCAGGCTAAACAACCCCAGCTCCCTCAGCCGCTCCTCATAAGACTTGTGCTCTAGACCCTTCACCAGCTTCGTTGCTCTTCTTTGGACACGCTCCAGCACCTCGATGTCCTTCTTGTAGTGAGGGGCCCAAAACTGAACACAGTATTCAAGGTGCAGCCTCACCAGTGCCAAGTACAAAGGGACAAGGACAAGCACAATAGTCTTTATCACATGCAAAATTATTTAGGATAATACCTCACTGCAGCCTATCTTCGAACTATTTGGATTTGCTGGAGCTGCAAAAGAAGGACTGCCTCCTAGACTTCAAACAGTGCACCATTTGGCTGTCTATTCTTGTTATTTCTTGTGGTTCCCCCCCCTACTGACTAAATCTGGTATCAAACAACCTCTAGAACAGGAACCAGTTTGTCCCTAACCTTTTCCTATGTAGATGAAGCTGCTTGCCTTTCAAGAAAAGAGAAAAAAAAAAAGTCCACATACTCAAACTGCTTAAGTACACAAAAAAATTGAAACAAATATAAAGTTTGAGCAAAAAGATGTATTTCGAGTAACTACGCTGTATAATCTGAAATCTCACAAAGAAAAAAAAACAAACTTAGAAATCTATAGTATTTTTTCCTTTTATTGTAGGAAAAGGAGATACAAATACTATTTCTTTTGCTGGTCTTCCTGCCCCTCAGGCTTTCAGCAGGTCAGATTACTGGAGCAGCTTTGTTTCTCTTTTACATTCACGCTTTCCCCTTTACTGAAATTATCTTGATGCTTTTCAGACATCATAAAGCCATATTGAAGAGGTGCTCCTCTAACATCTAAGAAATATTCTAGATAAAGGTATTAGGATGAACAGCTTTTCTGGAAATTGATTCCATTTATCCCTACTTATTGCCAGCCTAAATACATACTTTCAATTAAACAGCCTTGCGATGTTTTAACCACCTAAAACAATAGCACTTGCTCTGTTTGCTTTCAAAATTAAGAAAGCTAAGCTAATTTTCTATATGAATTCTACCAAATATTGCACCTGAATTTTCAAGAGAATTTGTCACAGACAGGACTGAAGATTAAGCATCTACTCAGTCATTTCTAGAAAATAAGGCAGCCACAAGAATTTACATTCTTATTAACTTCACAAACATTACTTTTATCAAAAATAAACACCCCTTACAATGAACCCTCTCTCCACTATGTTTAAAAATTTAGCCTAAACACAAATTATCTGACCTTACCAAACTTTTGGCATTATAAAACCTGAATATCTTAATATGTAAAACCCAATAACAAAATGCTTAGCAACTTCAATAACCTGCTTCTTTATGATAAGCAGTGTCACTGGAATTTCACCGGTGGTCTCATTCCTTTCCAGCAACAGGAAAAAGGCCCAGCACTATCACTTAGAGGCTTTGTAAAGAGAGACAGGCTGATGGAAAAAATCTATAGGATGCAATGAACTATGAATAAAAGAAACTGCCTCCAGGAGATACATTTTTCCATGTGAATAAATACCTGTATCTAGCAGAAAAAAAAGGAGCAAGAACATTGCAAGCCACTAAGCAAAGAAGCAGCAAGAACCGAGCAGCGAATCAGAGTCCCTTGCCCCATCAGAATGCCAGCCAAGAAATACTTTGCTTTTTCTGACATCAGTGTCTAGAAACTCATTCCTATACACTCAAGAAACCATTAGCTGGAGTTCCTACCAATGTACTAATAGAAGTGCAGGCGGACATGAGAGCATTACTGGTTTTGCTGAGCAACAGTAAGGAAACTAAAGTCAAGAAAAGGGGATAAGACAGATACCAACAGAGCAGTATCTAGGTTTGACTGAATCATATCTGCACGCTTATTGTCCGACCAGAACTATTACTGTATCTTTGGCAATAACCATAAAGTGCTCCCCCATCATGCTTGCTGTGAATAACTACCTCAGACAGCTGTCTTGTAGCAACAGACCTGTGGGAATTAATCATGGGAATACCTCATCTTAGCCTGCTTACTGACACATAAATGGCTTTCTGAAATTAACTTTACAGAACTGTACTCAACCTGTGGAATGCTCTAAGGCAGCCCCTGGAAGAAGAACCATGCCAAAAAATGATTTATTTGTTAACTCTTCTAGTGAATAAATATTATTCAGAAGTAGTCATAGAGAATGGCCACAGTTCTGCAAGCCAATTAAGTACATGCAAAACTATGCACACAACTCTGACTTCAACATACATAACCAAGTACTTCCCAACTTAGACTTTTCACTGTAACAGTGAACAAGTATTTCCTTTCTTCAACTCAAGAGCCCATTTTTAAAAGCTAACTTCAGATGCACAGATTGAAATATGGAGTCTTTAGTATTTAAATTCATTAACAGCTTTTGTAGAAAAATACTTGAAAAGAAATTACATTAATTTACATAGATGTATAAAAATTATGGTCAGTACTAGAAGTCAAATATTCTGCTACTGAACTACATGATCACTTCTTCCAACGTACCCACTCTATTAAATGTAATGATATGTGTTGAACAAAAGTTAAACTGGCCTGTGACCAAATAGGCATGTTTACTTGCATAGAAAATGGAATAACAGACACCTTGAACATATTTGTTTATTTCTTAGATCACGAAAGACTATCAAATCACAGAACTGATAATTTACATGAGTTATTTTTGCCAGTGTTACTTTTGGACAGTAGTACAGAAGTACTAATAAAACAGGAAACAAGGATGGTTTAAGCAGATTGTTAAAGTCTTGGGATGAAGGGAGAGCACACATAATTAATATTAAAATATGTCAGAACAAAGACCAAAACACACTAGAAAAAACACCTCCAATTCTTCCATCAATGCCATAAAAATCTTAACAACTACTTATAATTTAACAGGTGATAACAGATAAACAGAAACACTTCTACACACCAATGTTTCTGCTGGAATTCAGTGAGAGCATTTTCTACTCACACACACATGCAAAAAAACCAAGGTAGTGCAGAAAGAAGTCTCAAAACACTAAGGTTGTCTGAGTAAGTGTACTGACCAGCAATAACTGGATTAAATCTTGGGTTTGCCTGCAATTGCATTTTTTTAAACTAGTTTTAAAATACAATGCTATTTCTGGTCAAAGCACTTGAATTAACCTGAAGAGTTTCTTTTTTGGCTTTGCACTCTCTTCACCACTTTTTAAGTATGTACAGAGGAAAGCAAAGTTTTAATTAATACGGAACATGAGCACTGTTATTGAAATCGGGAAGAAAAGACGACAAAAGGTATTTACCCAATTCTGTCTGTACCCCCCACAACACAGCAGTTAAAAGATTTTTTTTTCTGGGATATAAGAGATACTGGTTCAAAATCCTCTACCTGCTGAACTCCTAGGAGACAGAAGACCTACATTTAAGTTTCTTCCTCAAGATACTTTAAATACGCTGTCTCAATCTCTCCACGGACATGCCAATTTGTACAGCCACTCATTGCTGTAGGAGTATGAACTCCAGTCTACTATTTAAGGCATGCATCTGATGGGGAGAAGATATGGGTCAAAAGTGCCTGCTCCAAATCAAACAAGGCAGAGGATGAAAATTCATGAGACTGTTTCCCTTTCTTTCTCACGTTCAGAACAGTACACAAATCCTTCTAGGAGTCTTCTCTGAAAAAAAATCAGAATATTTTACAAATGCAAGATAGACTTGCATTTGTAAACTTTCTGAAAAGATATCCACAGGGTTCTTTCAACTGAAAATACAATTCTACTCAACTTGGCAAATGTTTCTCAGGATCTCAAGACTCTGCTTTTCAAAGAGTATTTTTTACCCCTCCTTAACAAAAAGGCTTCCACTCTCAGCAAGACACTATGCAGAGCCAGCTCTATAACTCAAAAAGATCTGGTGGAAACAATCAAAGATTATACACACCATGGGAAGATTACATCATATTCACCAAATCAAAGATAGTAGGAATAGTGCAAACTAACCCAAATTAATAGAATCAGCATTACAGAAAAAGTAGTTATCTAACACTTGCATAAACATTTGGTTACAATTGCAGAAGGCTTTTCCAATGATGAAAGACCAGCAAGGGGGTGGGAGTCAGAAAACAAGCGGAGAACTTCTGTTCTAAAGCACTGCCAACACTATAGATTCCAAGCACATAAGTAGTATTTCAGATACTACAATACTCAAACTAGAGCTTATAAGAAATTCAAAATAGGAAAAAAAACTGCAAAAGATACAAAGTTGCTCTAACATCTCCCCCTTACTAACTACCTCTTTTCTGAAGAGCTACATACAAATTATTACTAATTTAGAGGGTAGAACCAAAACCCAAGAAAGCAGTACCATTTTCACAGATACCTTTATAATGACAGTTCTCTGCCCTCTATCTCAGAATGTAAACGGGGACAGTAATATAAAGGGGAAGTTTTCCCACCACTTTTAAGGCATTATTAGTCCTTCAATTACAGGATATTCTACACCTGGGGAGGAATATTTAAAGCTATAAACAGTCAAGGGAAAAAAAGCAACAAATAATTTTGCCCTCAAAATGGTTAGTTTTATTAAGAGACAAATTAAAATTTAGAATTGTTTTCTGATTAAACTTTTTGGAATATGAATCCATTTTATGTATAGGAATAAGCACAAGCAAAGTACGCATGCATTATTCACCCAAAAATTTTATTTCCAGCAAATACAATTTTTGCCATTTCCTTTATCCTTTCCCTGACATCTGATAAGAGAGCAGGAGAAACTCCTCAATATAGAATCAATCAACAAAGAGAGGCAAAGTATGCATGAACACAAAAGACAAACTAACATATATAACAAATTTAGGTAAAATTTAAAAATTGAGAAGTTAAAAAAGAAATTATTAAAGGTTTCAAGAGTATCTCCTAAAAGGAGAAGTGATAAGGTAATCTAGCCCTAGTACTTCCTGCTAATTTTAGTCAGTTACACCAGTAACTTACTGTAGCATTATCAAAGACATCACCTTTGTAGTATATCAATGCCCACTGGAGAAAAAAAAAAAAAAAAAGAGTTTCCAACATACCCTTCCCATTATCATTTAATATAAACTTTAATATAGTTGAAAAATGGATGCTTGAAAAGGGTCTCCTTTCTATCACAGCTTGGAACCATGGTAGGGTCAACTTAATTCTTTCTTGGTGTCAGCTATCAAGAGTGGTGAACTTCAGAGGTCCTACCTTCTCTATTATCAAAGTTATTAATCCATGTAACATGAGATCCTATACCAAACTGATAAGCTGGGAATTCTTCTCTGTTATTGGCAATTTTTTTTTCTTCCTGTCTCCCCTTCAGAATGCATTTCAGGAGCAGTTAAGAGCTGCAGTGAACACAGTTTACACCTGGAAAAATCCCAATACAGCACAGATACCATTTCAGAAGCATAAAAGTGTACCTAAATTGATGTGATTATTCCTATGACAAAGGAAAGAGTCTTCAGACTATTAAAGTGCTTATGTGGGCTGTGCCTCCAATGACACCAGCCATGTTAAAAAAGTACAACATTCAATATCAGAATATATTAACAGTTCATTTTATTAGCACAAAATAATCAGATGGATAGACCTGATGCAATACTGTCTTTTGGCAGGGTTAACATCAACAGATACATGATACACTGCTGGACCGCAGAGAATCCAGAGTAGTTTTGATACTAACAGGTAGTAAAACTGAAGACAGCTACCAGATTCATTATTCCCTGTTTGAACAACAAAGGATATTTCAGTTCTATTATTAATCAAAAATACATTCCACTCACTTTTGTGCTACTAGTCACTTGATATCAGAGGCTTCACCTCCTTGCTTGGACAAGGAACGAGTCAGGATGCGAGTCATGCCATGACTCCCCACCATGAAGACTTCAGCAGTAACCAGACTCCCCAGCTCTCCCACCAGCTCATTCCTGACCTGAAGCCAGAGTTCACTACTCCCTCTACCGTACCTGTACAATTGTGTGTGGTTCTATTCTGTAAACCCAAACACTGAAATGATCCAGGTTAAACATAGCTCCTGTGGGGGCAGAAGGGTCATAGCCAGTCCAGTGTCAGCCTCTCTGATGAACTCATAATGCTGGGCTGCTGTGAAGTGGATTGCTGAAGAGAACAGCTGGACTGGAAACTCCTTATGCCACACTGCTGCTAAAGCTCTTTATGATGAAACTGCCAGCAAAGCCTAGTAGGCAAATCCAAGTAGGGATGAATGTTTATCATCAGGACTTGTTAACATATGAACAGAGCTACCCTGAAGGTGCAACTGAAATCGGCAGTTGTTAACAAAAGCTGCTGGGACAGTGCATGTAAAAAAAACAAGTGGAATTAAAGATAAGACTAAAGATGAGAGTAAAGAGAAGCCCATTCTTTCACTATGGAAGAATTCAATATAAAGCATTTGAAGTATGCAGAGACATTAGACTGTATGTATACAGTTTTTTCATTATATTATAACCTTATGCCCCTTAGTATTACATTCCAGCTGATAAAAAAAACATTCTGCAAACATCAGCTGTATGTACTGCTCCAGACAGGACTGTCTAATAAGGGCAGACAAACCACAGAAAAAGAAAAGGCTAGGATCAGGGTCAGTGTCTCAGAGGTAGAGCTATCTTTCATGAGAAGAGAGAAAAGCACGAGAGAAAAGCAAAAAAGATCTACACACTGAAAAGGCTATGCATTCAGAGAAACTGCACAGTTATTACCAGCAAAGCACATGCTGTGGATCCATGATACCCTCTCAGGGTGAATGTCCTTTCCAGAGGAATAGGCCAGTTGCAATTATCAGTTGACATAATGAAGCAACAGTCAGAAAACTAGCTCCTTGCAAAGGCCAACATGATTCAAGTCAACAAGGACAGCTGAAGGAAAAACAGAAGGATCCTAAATAATTCTCATCCATTGCAAGGCCCAGTTTTAGGTAGATGGCATGCAGAAAATTGGCCAGGAAGCAGAAAGTGTCAGAGACATTTCATCTCCCAGGTGAGTAGTCCAAGAAACAACCTTGTGGAAAACAGACATCTCTAAAGAAAAAAAAAAAAATGGAGATAAGGGGCATCAGGTATTGAACACATTACATATAGTTTAATTCTGAAGGCATAGAAGCCTGAAAGCAGTTGTGAGGAGAAAGCATGTTTTTGGCTGCATAGGCTGGTAGCTAATTCAGCAACGTACAGGCCTTAACATTGATACCAAAAGCAGTTTCCATATAAGAGCAGTTACCGTTAACAACAATCGTTCTCACAAGAACAGCAATATCAAGAGACAAGCAAGTGAGAATATCAAGTGACACAAGCATGCACTCTTATCTGAAGAGATTTCTACCTTGAGATTGAAGTGGCCACTGTCCTCTCTTTTTTTCCTCTCCATTTTTATTAGCTGCCAGACCAAGATCAGAAGCAACAGTGGCAGTAATTCCATACAGAGGAGATGAATTCACCAAACACCACAGCTGGCCCCTGACAGCTTTGCAAGTTTTTAGCACTGAAGAAAAAATTCACAGCAACAACTCCATCCACATCAAGCTGGACAAATTCTCATGCTGGCAGGTCTATTTCCATGTTTTTACATTATTAAGTGTCATATTCAAGAATACCTCCTCACATATCCCCAAACCATGATCTTTAAGCATGCTTTCTCCTCCAAGACTAGCCCTGTGCTATCATCTCCTCAAGATATAACTGCACCCAAGATTTAAGTCCCTGCTACATCCTTCAGTGCCCTACACTCCAGCCTGAGCATCTTGGCATCTACATCTAGCAAAAGCTGTAGCACAGAGAAGGCTCGGGGCCAAGGCCTGCTGTCATGGTTAAGACCATACCTTGAACATTTTTACACACCCTGATCTACCTTCTGCTCTATAGTCTTTCATACTAGATGCAGTTGTTCCACCAAATTACCTAACCAACTGTGCTCGGAGTGCAATGTTACAGAGTCAGAGAGAGGCCATGGTGCTATGCTGCAGCCAGTATAATATAGCATAACACAGTGCTGTACACCTGCACCCAAAGTCTTAATTTCAAAA
Organism: Platalea leucorodia; assembly: GCF_965183815.1. Lineage (NCBI taxonomy): Eukaryota > Metazoa > Chordata > Aves > Pelecaniformes > Threskiornithidae > Platalea > Platalea leucorodia. The sequence continues at coordinate 11,269,689 of NC_138859.1, read as the reverse complement.
CACAGGTGAAGACTCAAGTCCCTTCCCTCTATCGTATAAGTGTGTTAGAGGCACATCTGATAAAAGGGTAAGAGGAGATTGGGAAACACAAGCTAAACTAGTTCACCACAGCCAGGTTTTTCCTTCCCGATACCAAAGTAGAATTGCTGGCTCTGTTGACAATAATGACCAGATCAGATCATGATGACTTAGCAATTTTTATTTATTTTTATATATGTATATATATGTGCACAAAATAAATAAATATATAAAGACCTAAAAATCTTTATAATCCCACTGAATTAGACAGTAAGGCAGAGAGATGTGAAAAAAGTATACTATTTTTAGTTTTTCACATGTGCAAGAAATCACAGCACACACACAGAGTCCACTGCTAATTTATTCTGGAAGTTTTGATGTCTTGCAGAAACAGTAATTTTCCAATTAGCAAAACTACTAACCACCTGTGCTTGGGAAAGAAATTTGGGAGGGAGCTAAAAGATATGAAAGTGTTTGTATAAGTAACGAACTGTGGAAAACTAACAGCTCTAGCCTTGAAGAAGAGCTAACAGACTGATAAAAGGGAACATCTTGGCACCAAAGACTGGACGGTGGCTAGAGAAGCATGAAGTCTGATAAAACTGCAGAAACTGGGTGAAAGGTAAACGCGGCGAGGGGAGATCGCGACCACCGACTCAATTCAGGACCAAAAAGATTTGACCCCCACACCTGAAAGGAGTATGCGTGCTAATTTACATAGCAAGCGAGACTCATTTAAATATAGTTAACCAATAGTGTATGCAATGTTAATCACTAACCAATAAGTGTAGATTTAGGCGGGTTTATACTAATCATGTAGCCTGATAAATATGCTGTAGTTTTGTATGACGGTGTGCTTGATTTGTGGGAAACCACCGAGCACCCAGCTTTGTGCAAACCTTAAATAAATAATCAGTGTCTCTCCTGAGTGTGTGATTATTGGCCTATTGCACACCGGGCAAAGAATCTGCTTTTCAGACAACAGTTTGAGCCTCAGCCCTTTCACTGTCCCTCTCCATGATCCATAGTTCTCCAAAAAAAACACCACACAATGTATGCTTCAGGGTGGAAACACAGCTCTTGATCAGTATATTTAGTTACTTCCTAGTAACAGTCATGATATGCTTCGTGATATACAAAAGGCATTGTTCATACCCAATGGCTTGATACTTTCAAGTAACAATGCAAGCAAGTGAAGTGCTATTAAGTCACCTTTTACGAGGAGAGCAAGTAGACCAGTTGCAAGATCAGATGCTCAGTAAACAACCGCTCAGAATTTCACTGTATTTACAAATGGATCTAAGGCTGTAGCTAATACCAGTGTTTAATGAATCTTTACATAAGTTTAATGAAGTACAAGATATCTTTCTGTTTTTAGAAAAATTATGCTGAAATGTACCATTAAGAAATAGTGTTGCGAAGCTGTCCTGATATATTTTTATATCAGATACACAGCATTTGTAATCAAATGTATAATTGCAAAACTTAAGTTTTAAAAAACTTTGTATCTTTAAATACATTTCCATTTTTTCCCCAATTTACATGATGGAAAGCTTCAACAAGTTATACCCAAAATGACATTAACAAAGACGGTAAACTTGGAAAGCAGTAAATTGGAAAATCCATCTCCAGTACACTGTGACTTCAATTTCTTTTGTCAATAACAGATAGAATTTTGAACTCTGGAAAGCTTTACTATGTGCACAAATGTAAACTTAAGAAATCAAGTAAGAATGCCTTAACTGCAAAATTATGGAAGCCACCATTTACTACCTCCACCATTTATTCTGAAGCACCTGCAAGAACTGCACTGTACTTATCTGTTCTAGTCTATTAGACTGAAAATCGTATCTGAGAGGTATTCATGATATTTTGTTTCTATTAAGATTGCAGAGCTAATGCAGCTAAAAGTGAAGCTGTATTTCATCCTGAAGCACATACCAAAACTGTAAGCTAACTGCCAGCTGGTGGGACATGTGTGCAAGGTCAGAAAAGCCACTTAGGGAAGGCAGACCAGCTGGGAAAGGCAGACCAGCTGGGAAAGGCAGACAAGCCCCAGTCAAGGTCAGTGACCTTCCACCAATGCACATGAGCCACTGAAGAGCACATCTGACACATCACTCCTCAGGCCCAACGCACAGGACCCCCAACGCTTCCAACGACAGCTTCCAACCCAGTGCCTTAGAACTCGCACTTCTGAGTTTAGTACCAGAGCTTTCCAGCTTCAAAATGATGTCAACACAACTCGTACCCACGCTGATACTCTAGGTGGCTACAGTGCTCCTGTAAAGGGAACACACTTCATGAAGAAATCAAAGACAGACATGGAATCATAACAGCATTTCACAAAGAAAGTTCAGCTTCGCACTTTGCAGTGACACAGAATTGTCTGCATTCTCCTTAAAAAAAATCAAGTTTAAGGGAAAGCCTTTCTCTTTGGTATGATATGACAATGCCGGTCTTATTTTCCCAAGATAATTAGCAAACACAAAGGCTTTCCCCCTTTTCCTTCTCTGATAAAAGATTTGTTGTTCTTCATTATTCATGCTAAAATTAACTGGTCAGAAACATTTTGAAATAGCATGCTGATAGAATATATCAGCTTAGCAAAATAAAAATGGGTTGTGAAATTAGTCAATTTTATCAGAATTTTATCTTGAAACAGTTCCAAAAAATCATGAAGAATGCCATTCAACATTTTCTAAGTGAAACATGGGACTGTGCTAACACACAAATAATATTTAAAAAGACAAAGCTTTAGTGAGACAAAATATAAAAAAGGAAGGAAAAAAAATCAAACCACAATATTGCATATTTTGAAATGCTCCAAAGATTCATAAACTTTTTCCTTTTACTCCAATAAAATAAAAAGTCAAATTTTAAAAGAGAAAGTCCTTCACAAAGTTAAATTTCCACTCTGTCACCATTCATCTTTTTAGTAGAGCTGCATAAACAGAGCTTTAAGAGTACAGAGAAAATACAACAAAGGGACAAAGCATAAGAAGTCTAGAAGCAAAAATCTTGTTTTAAAATGTGATATGTTTGGTCTGATTTTTCCCCCCATTGCCTCCCAGGGGCCAAGACACCATAATCAAAGGACACTATTCAACCTCTGATAGCTTGAAAGTTTTAGAATGAAGCAAAGGAAGCAGTAAATATTGTGGGATGGATACAGAACCCAGTCACTCCACACTACTAAAAACTTAAATAGTATCACTGCAAGACTAATTCACCATGTAATATTATCCAGTTATGATTTTATTAATTATATGACACAATTCAGAAAGTCAACATACTACAGAAGCAATAACATTTCTTCATACGCACAGCTTCCTGATGCTGGTTACCTGTTGAACAGATCTCTGAACTACCAAGACTACCTCTATCAGATAAACGTTTGATAAAAACTATTGGTGATTAGATAAGGTCTGTCCAGGTATTACAGTCTTTTCATACTTAACACTGTTCTCCCTGCTCTTCCAAGTTCTTGAACTGCATTAGAAGATAAAACTTTGACATCTCTGTATTATGTTGTAGCTGATTGATATGAAACAAAATGGCCTGTCCTAAGGTTATGAGTTCATGGTAACAGGAGACAACCAGGAAATTCAAGGTCACCAGTAGCCTTGCAGTCTTGAACGAATCACTTAATTTCTCTCTGCCTCAACTTAAAGAGATAATGAAATGCTATCCCAGTTTCAATGATAACAAGACACTGTGAAGGAGGAAAACTGAAAGATCTAGGAAGACTCAAAAGGATAATTAGTTTCAAGTTTTCAGTGTTACGGCTGCAGATTGGTTAATCAGTTTTTCACTATTATGAAAAAGGAAAAAGGAGTATTGCCTTTACAGGCATTGGGAGCTCTTTTCCCATAAAGCTTAATTTAAGGCATTATAACAATTTAGTTCTACATAGGCAGAAAGAGGTAGCTGGGATGTGCATTCTGTTCAAAAAAAAAAAACAAACCACAAAACTAGAAGGAAGGAAGAAAGAAAACCATCACAACAATATTGATTTAAATAAAAAACCAAAAAGATGGCAAAACGTAGTCTTCTTATGTGAAATGACACTGAAAACTCACCAACACTTAAAGGATTTACAGTGTGGAAAATCAAATTACTCAAGGTGATATGCAAGAACGTAACAGATAGATTGATGACAAAACTAAGAGGATGAATTTAGGCAGAGCCGGACAACTTTAGCAGAGGTTCAGAAGCTTGAAACATAACATTCTGACAACATGTATGCAAAAAAAAAAAAACAAGACAAAAATGTATGCAAGCCTTGCATTGGCATGAGAGGTAACAAACAATGTAATATCTTCTCTCATCCTAGTCTCCACGACTTCACCAAAGTACTCTGAATTCAAATCACTTATTTTTGTAAAAAAGACCAAGATCTTTAGATGGTAGGCAATTTGGTGTGCCAAGTGTGGAGACAGGACCAAATTATAAATTCTAACACACAGTTCTCCCCTCTCAGCTTTAGATCCAAGCAAGTGTGAAATGTTTTGGTTTTTGTTGGGGGGGGGGGTGGGGGGGGTGTTTGATTTTCTTAACTAATAAGATGTTCATTTCTTGCTGATCTCCACTGCATTAAATGTAGATCTTCAATATAATACTTAACTAGGCTCTGTGCCAAGCTCTACAGGCTGATCAGACACAAAAACAAAATGCATAGGCAGTGGAGGCAGGAGTTTATAGTGATATGGCCCAAGAGTGCAGAGAGGGGATCAGGAAAGCCAAGGCACAGCTGGAGCTGAACTTGGCTAAGGACACAAAAAACAAGAAGGGTTTCTTCAGGCACATAGGACAACAAAGGAAGATGAAAGAAACTGTACCCCTCAATGAGCGAAACTGGAGACCTGGCTACAACCGACATGAAAAACTGAATGTGAGCCGGCAATGTGTGCTCGCAGCCCAGAAAGCCAACCATATCCTGGGCTGCATCAAGTGTGGCTAGCAGGTTTAGGGAGGTGATTCTCCCTCTCTGCTCTGCATTCGTGAGACCCCACCTGTGTACTGTGTTCAGCTTTGGGGCCCCCAGCATAAGACAGACATGGACCTGCTTGAGTGGGTCCAGAGGAGGGCCACGAAGATGATCAGGGGGCTGGAGCACCTCCCCTATGAGGAGAGGCTGAGAGAGTTGGGGTTGTTTAGCCTAGAAAAGAGAAGGCTCCAGGGAGACCTTATAGCAGCCTTCCAGTACTTAAAGGAGGCCTACAGGAAAGAGGGACTCTTTATCAGGGAGTGTAGTGATACTGTTGCTCATAATTGAGAAAACCCTCCAAATGAATGACAAAGTCCCATTTAGAGAACCGACATTGCTTTATTCTGCGCAGGGTGCTCAGTGGAAATTCCACAAATCAAGCACACCATCATACAAAACCACAACATATTTATCAGGTTAAATGATTAGTATAAACATGCCTAAATCTACACTTATTGGTTAGTGATTAACATTCCACACACTATTGGTTAACTATATTTAAATGAGTCTCGCTTGCTATGTAAATTAGCATGCATGCTCCTTTCAGGTGTGTGGGGGGACAAGTCTTTTTGGTCCTGAATTGACTCGGTGGTCGCGATCTTCCCCTCGCCGCATTTACCTTTCACCCAGTTTCTGCAGTTTTATCAGCTCTGGTCACTGTACAGTCTTTGGTGCCAAGATGTTCACTTTTATTGGCTTGTTAGCTCTTCTTCAAGGTTAGAGCTGTTAGTTTTCCACAGTTCGTTACTTATACAAACACTTTCATATCTTTTAGCTCCCTCCCAAATTCCTTTCCCAAGCACAGATGGTTAGTAGTTTTGCTAATTGGAAAATTAATGATGTCCTGCAGGACATCAATAGGATGAGGGGTAATGGCTTTAAACTGAAAGAAGGTAGATTTAGATTAGGTATTAGGAAGAAATTGTTTACTGTGAGGGTGGTGAGACACTGGAACAGGTTGCCCAGAGAAGTTGTGGATGCCCCCTCCCTGGAAGCGTTAAAGGCCAGGTTGGATGGGGCTTTGAGCAACCTGATCTAGTGGAAGGTGTCCCTGTCCATCTTTAAGGTCTGTTCCAACTCAAATCATTCTATGATTCTATGATCAGGAAAACTCTTTCTGTTAGAGAGCCATCTCACAGCACAAACAAAGCATAATAAATAAGAAAGATTTTTATCTAGTCATAGAATTTTGAAAAAAGTAACGTTGCCAGTTATTTGACAAAGAATCTCACATTATGGTACGTTTGGCAATCCTTATAGCCAAGGCCAGAAATCAAGTCAATAAAAAACAATTTACATATGTAGCTTCAGTTTTAAACAGTAAGAAAACTGACCCTTGAAAGCTATCTCCCAAAGAGAACAGAAATCAAAGGCCAGGACTGTATCTTGCACCAATTAATCTGTCCAGCAACAGAAACTACTGGCAAGGGAAAAATTCATCTGAGGTAACTTTCTGTACCCCATACTTGCAGCACAGCCATAGATGTTAAATTTTGCATAACAAAAACATGTAACTAACAAGTTTGCTCAAATTGCTTGGCAGTCTAACCCTTTAGTCTGCCAGATACCCTCTCCCATGAGCACTGCTAGTTATGGCACTGCTCTCTTCTCCCTGACTACATCCTGTTGAACACAGATAATCATTACAGTATTTGTTTGAACAAAGAACACTGGAGCATTTTGAAGGAGAAAAAGGCAAGAATTAATATCTGACAGGATTCTCATTGATTACTGCATTTCCTCTGTGATGCTAGAGAGAACATACATGAAAAATAGGTGCTTTAAATATGATCTTTTTCTAGAATAGCCCCTTGGCAGAAATGCATCAATTCAAAAGTGCCTGAATTTTCTCCCTGCATCTTGTTAGAGCCTGAAGACAAGAACACACACTTCACATACCTATAAGCCTAACCAGCTTTACTGGGTTCGGCACCAAAAGAACTTGGTTTGATTTATCAGATAGACTCCACATCAGGGAGAAATAATATCGAAATAATTTAGGGTGCCTTTAGGGGAAAAACAGGCAATCAAAAAGCATACACTACTATGGTTTGCAGCAGTGCTAAAAATCTAACTAGAATGTTCCATTCTTACTGTTAAAACAAAGCTAAGGGGCATAAGGTGCTATAGAAACCATTAAAAAGACATCGGTCCTAAACACATGCAAATAAATACATGGGAACTGAAGGGGAGAAAATAAAATACACCCACAAAATAGGTGGCTGTTTTGCCATAATTCTATTTTAAAACCACAAAACACTTTATAAAATGAGACACCACGATCAGTTCTTCCACAATCTTGTCATAGATGCTGAAAAATAAGCAAACCCTCAGTTGCAATCTTAAAGAGAAAAAGAATAGGGTTTTGCTGTGAGCTTAAAGAGAATGTGTATAGGAAAGCCAAAAGACAAACAGCAGAGCAACAAAGTTGGCGTTACTGGCAGAGCAAACAGCAGGCAACATAAACCAAAAATCCAAAGACTCTTGAAAGAAATCTGTGCTGAAAGATGAAGATCTATGCAGGGTCCTAAGAGCATAGACAAGGAAGTCAACCAAGTGCTATTTGAGAAAGTAAGTTTAGAAATGCAACGCAACCAAGTTAACAGACAAACAAGATGTTACACCAGTTTAGCAGGCACATTCTCAAACTAAGATAGAGACTGCTATCTTCAGAAGATCAGGGAGAAACACAATGAGGTCCTCAAAGCCATCTTATATAAACAGCTTTGTTAGAGTTAAATCTCTTATCACTACTACAAAGCAAAGCATGTAAAGGCAATAACACCCCCTACCTAGTGCTAAACGTGATACGCTTTATATGGGATCTTCTCCTCTGTTGCCAACCAACCCAAGAAAATTTTAGATTTTGGCCACCTTGTCCTGAGAACAATTCTGAACTGTAGCTTACAGACAAGAGCAACTATTCAGGGCAGAAGTGATAAAATAAGAAAATGCTGTTCAGCTGCATACCTGAATGTCAAAATCTGCTATTTATCATTGTCAGTCAGAGATACAGTCTAATAAGATAAGATATTTGATTGCTACTGTGCTTACACCAAATAAACTACTATAATCTTTAACGTTTAAACACAAACACACACTACTGTGTCTTGAAGAACTGAAAAAGGAAACAGCACATGAACTAATAAAGAATCACAGTACCATAAAATATAGCTTTTATCCTGGTCATAAACATTTGCTCTTCCTAATTTTTCATTTATATCACTCCTTCCTTTCTTACACTTCTCTACATTTACTAAAATCTTGAAAAATCAGAACTAACTTAAAACTAGAAAACTGTTCACAAGGTGCACTGGACTCCTAAAATCAATTTTTCACTCACAACCTAAATTTTCCAGCTGTGTCCATGAGTGTTGTGTTCAGAAAACATAAAAGCATAGGGATTATTTTCAGGTTCTTCTGCACACAAATTCTGACTGCTAAATTCCCTAATGTGCATGCAGAACTTGTATAGAACTAGGGTTTTTTAGACAACTGAAATGGTATCCTTCTTCTTGTGGCATAATTTAAAACAAAGAGATAAAATACATAAAAAACCCTTTCACATAAAAAAAAAAAACTCAAAACAGAAGTTAATGCAAACACACACTTTATACACTATTTTACCATGTCTCCCTTGCTTTTTACATAAGAAAACAAAGTTACATTGTGGGACAAGGGAGAAATCTGCATTAGTTGAAAAGCATATTCAGATATGTTTCTGCATTTGATATAGCATCATTTATCTGTAGAGAACACCAAGAATATTCAAATACACAAAACATATGCAAAAACATATGCACACTTGAAGTTCTAGTTTTCTAGGGCTAAAATACTAGCAGAAGAATTGTAACATGACATTTATCTCCACACAACATATTAATACACTTTAGTGCACTGTACAAACTAGGTATTCTAAAAAGCCACCAGGTTCCAGATAGCCGAAAATGAAATCCAGGAAAACATAATATTGTTTGGTAACAGAAATTATTGGTTATCAATTATGCCACAAGCCCCATCTTTTAACTAAGGGCCACCTATTAGTTTCTGTAAGATTGTGGTTTTGATTAAACTTTTTTTTTTTAAATTTGGTCACTTGAAATTTTTCCTTTACAGCACCTGCACAAGGATGATTGTTTTGGTATAGTGCTGCTAAACTAGATCTCCTATTTCTGACAGTAGAGCTTAAAAAAAAAAAAAAACCTCTTTTAATACTTTTCAATGCAATTGTTCCCTTGTTTTGACACAGTGTCTTGAAATTTGGTTGGGGAGGATACCCAGGTGCCATAGAGTGTTATTTAATATCCCTATGAAACTAAGCCAACTATACATATAAAAAAACCTAAGGAATTCCAACAAGGACAAATTACCGAAAACATAATATGCTCTGTAGAAACGCAGGCTTTAGTACCTAAAGTCTCTGAAGAGCTTGCTTCTTCTCAAGGGCACAGACACAGAGTGCAATTATCCTTTCTATCGCTAATCCCAGTTGCTGCATGCCACTGTGGAGTGCTACACTTGAGAACTAAAATCAAGAGGGACTCGAATGAAAAGGTAGGGGGAATCCAAGAGGAACACAAGAGCAGAAGCTGAGACCAAGTAATTGAATAAGATTAAAGAGGACATGAGTTGTTGACAGGAAAAAATGTTGTTCTATTTTTACATCAGATGAAGCAAGGATCCTATAGAGGGTAGAGTTCGGGTTGCGGAAGAATCATAGAATCACAGAGTGCTTTGGGTTGGAAGGGACCTTTAAAGGTCATCTAGTCCATCCCCCCTGCAATGAGCAGGGACATCTACAACTAGATCAGGTTGCTCAGATCCCCTGCCAACCTGACCTTGAATGTTTCCAAGGATGGGGCATTTACCACCTCTCTGGGCAACCCGTTCCAGTGTTTCACCACCCTCATCGTAAAAAATGTCTTCCTTATATCTAGTCTGAATCTACCCTCCTTTAGTTTAAAACCATTACCCCTTGTCCCATCACTACAAGCCCTGCTAAAAAGTCTGTCCCCATCTTTCTTATAAGCCCCCTTTAAGTACTGAAAGGCTGCAATAAGGTCTGCCCGGAGCCTTCTCTTCTCCAGGCTGAACAACCCAGCTCTCTCAGCCTGTCCTCATAGCAGAGGTGTTCCATCCCTCTGATCATTTTTGTGGCCCTCCTCTGGACCCGCTCCAACAGGTCCATGTCCTTCCTGTGCTGAGGACTCCAGAGCTGGACGCAGTACTGCAGGTGGGGTCTCACCAGAGCAGAGTAGAGGGACAGAATCGCCTCCCTCGACCTGCTGGCCACGCTTCTTTTGATGCGGCCCAGGATACGGTTGGCTTTCTGGGCTGTGAGCGCACATTGCCAGCTCACGTCTGGCTTTTCATCTATCAATACCCTCAAGTCCTTCTCCTCAGGGCTGCTCTCAATCCCTTCATCCCCCAGCCTGTATTGATACCAGGGGTTGCCCCGACCCAGGTGCAGGACCTTGCACTTGGCCTTGTTGAACCTCATGAGGTTCACGCAGGCCCACTTCTCCAGCTTGTCCAGGTCCCTCTGGATGGCATCCCGTCCCTCAGGCGCGTCAACTGCACCACTCAGCTTGGTGTCATCTGCAAACTTGCTGAGGGTGCACTCGATCCTGCTGTCTATGTCATTGATGAAGATATTGAACAGCACTGGCCCCAGTACGAACCCCTGAGGGACACCACCTGTCACTGATCTCCATCTGGACATCGAGCCATTGACCACTACCCTCTGGATGCGACCATCTAGCCAATTCCTCATTCACCCAACAGTCCGCCCATCAAATCCATATCCTTCCAATTTAGAGAGAAGGATATTGTGGGGGACTGTGTCAAAGGCCTTACAGAAGTCCAGATAGATGACATCCACAGCTCCTCCCTCATCCACTGATGCAGTCACTCCATCATAGAAGGCCACTAGGTTGGTCAGGCAGGACTTGCCCTTGGTGAAGCCCTGCTGGCTGTCTCGAATCACCTCCCTGTCCTCCATGTGCCTCAGCATAGCTTCTAGGAGGATCTGTTCCATGATCTTCCCAGGCACAGAGGTGAGGCTGACAGGTCGGTAGTTCCCAGGGTCCTCCTTTCTACCCTTTGTAAAAATGGGTGCAATGTTTCCCTTTCTTCAGTCCCCAGGGACTTCACCTGACTGCCATGACTTTTCAAATATCATGGAGAGTGGCTTGGCAACTACATCAGCCAATTCCCTCAGGACTCTGGGATGAATCTCATCGCGACCCATAGACTTCTGTATGTTCAGGTTCCTCAGGTGGTCGCGAACCTGATCTTCTCTTACAGTGGGAGGACCTCTGCCCCCCTGATCCCCATCAAATGGCCCATTGACTTGGGAGGCGTGAGGAGAGAGGTTGCCAGTGAAGACTGAGGCAAAGAAGTTGTTGAGTACCTCAGCCTTCTCCTCGTCTGTTGCTACCAGCTCGCCACTTCTGCTCATCAGAGAGGTTACGCTTTCCTTAACCTTTCTTTTCTGGTAGACATACCTGTAAAAGCCCTTCTTGTTATTCTTTGCCTCCCTTGCCAGGTTCAGCTCCAGCCAAGCCTTGGCCTTCCTGATTCCATCCTTACACAACCAGGCAGTGTCCCTGTACTCTTCCCAAGATACCAGTCCCTTCTTCCACTGCCTGTGCAATCTCTTCTTACCCTTTAGTCTGACCCACATGGCTCAGCCATGCCGGCCTCTTCCCTTCCTTTCCTGATTTCTTGTGCTCTATGGAAAGTGTCCTTAAAGATCTGCCAGCTCTGTTCTGCTCCCTTGTCCCTGAGGGCCATTTCCCAGGGGGTCCTGTTGAAGAAGTTAGTTCTATATGTAAAGGGGACAAAGTAAAGCCAAGAAAGCAAAATTAAAACAACTTATGAAATTGCAGTTTTGAACATTTTGTTTTGTGATCTTTATAATTTATGGCTTTTTATGTAATTTAAATGTTCAGATGGATAATTGGCACTTCTACAAGCAAAAAGGTTCCTTCCTTCAATCTAATAGGAAAAGGAATTAATAGCATCTGAAAGCCTGTGGGCAATTTTGATAAAACCCCTAATTCAAGAAATGGTAAACTTAAGACTTTTAAAGCAAATGTAGCATATCAGTAGGGGAAAACAAATCTCAAACTGTTGTCCCAAAAGCAGGGTTCTTTTACCCGGTGTGCAAAAAGCTGAATAACACAGAGTCGAGATATTTGTTTATTTCATGTCTGCGCAGAGATGGGTGCTAGGTGGTAACTCCACAAAGCTAGCACACCTTGGTTAACATGCAGTGACGTTTTATACATTCTGGGTAGCTGTTATCAGTGTTTTCACAATTCCGCTTATTCATCCTTGCTTCTATTGGTTCTCACAAGCCTCGTCTCCACTGAAAGGTACAGTGTGTTTTGAATTTACAGAGCATGCTCAGTGGGTAGGGGTCTTTGCTTGGGCCGGGGGCTTCATTGCTGGAGGTGTGGGTTTTACTATGTTAATTAGGATAGTTCACTCATGGTTCTAGTGATTCTCACTTCGGCTTTATCAGGGGCTCGTGCTTATCTTGGTATTTCCTTGCTTGACTGTCTTATGGTGTCCTCCTTAGATAACTTAATCCTTGTGTGGTAACTTTCCAGCTCCGTGACTGGGAGGCTCCTCTTTATCAGTCTTTTGTTTCTTCTTCAAGGTTCGACAGTTCCTGATTAGAAGTTCCTCATTAAATCACTTCTAACAGTTCCAGGGTCAGCTTGCCCTGTAGTCCCCGGCAATAGTTAACTTCAAATGGTCACACTGACTACAAAATCATTATGTCAAACAGGACATGTGAAGCAACATCACAAACAAAATTTTAAACGCATCAAACTCAAATGAAGCATCTTACAAAGATTTTCAAAAAGACAACATGAAAAATTACCAGTTTCATTAGTTATGACAAAGTGAGTAAAAACCAATTGAAAAGGGGCTTTAGAGCATAACTACGCTTATCTAACTATTGTGCAAGATGATTAAAGCGAGGAGCCTGGTAGTCTCACAACAGAGGACAGTCCCTGATAAGAACAGAAACTTGTCTCAAGAACCAGCTGAAACCGACCCTGCGATTTGGACAAGAGCCAAGGAGCAACTGAGTCTGCGCAAGAACAAGGGGTTACTAGCGGTGACGAAGAGGAGTCATCAGCCTTCATCCCCACCACCCCCGCGACCCCCACCAGGAAGCACTGCGCAAGCGCAGTTGGGAGGAGTTTATGGAAACGACCTCTTGGGGCTAATTTTAATACGAAGCGGGGACAGGTCATGCGTATGTATAGGCGTATTGGGAAACCTTATGTATATGTAACACTTTGTCGTATAAATCCAGGACGAGCTACCACGTGGGCGCGCACGACTTTGGCGGGATGACCCTCCCGTGCTGCCCAGCGCTGAATAAACATACCTACTTTACAACCTTACGGGTTGTGCAGTCTGTTTCCGCACGTCAGTTTTGGCGAGCCAGCCAGGAGTCTCTGCTCGACCGCGGGATCGACTGCGGAGCGGACGCTCCTAGGCGCGCCCGGAGCACCTTCCTCGGAGGAGCCTCCGCTGCCAGCCGCTCCCCGCGGGAGCAGACAACAACCTCCTGAAGCCGCGGATTAAACGGTATGTTTAACAAGAAGGGCCAGTAAGTCGTACGCTTGGCCGGGGCTGCTGGTAAACCGCACAGAGACGTCTGGCGTGCAGCATAGTCCCCGTAGGGGAGGAGGGTACCCTGGCCGATAGAGCGGCCAAAGAGGTTTGCTGGCCGATAGAGCGGCCGCTAGCGATCTTGGGGGTAGATCGAGCAAATCTGAGGTCACCGCTGCATCCCGGTGTCGGGAGCCAGGACGGACCTGCTAATGACTGTATAAGAAGCAGGAGAAGGGTAAGCGGACCTCTCACAAGAATTATTTAAATCTTTGCAGCTGCTGAAGGGATATCAACTGGAGTGATAATTATCTGTTTCATTTACCCGGGTATTGTATGTATTGTATGTTGAAAACTTGTGTGTATGTGTGTTTGAGACACAGCATCGCTGTGAAGTGAGTGGGAGTCCTGATTTGCGGTTCCGTGACTCCGCGAGAAGCACGGCCAGAGACGGACAAAGCGCCTGGAACGTTTATAAAATTGGAAAATCTTTTGGTGTGTAAATTGGGCTGCCGAGGTGCTTAGCCAAAAATTTGTAAATTTTTTGGTGTGTAAATTGGGCTGCCGTGGTGCTTAGCCATTCTCCTAAGTATCGGGGAACTGGCTAATCACCAAAGTGGCAGAACGAAGAGAGTCACTCCTTCGGTGGTTTGGGCTTGAACCTTGGGAATATTTAAACGAGGGAGGAGATTGGATAAGACAGGGAAACGAACGCTTTTACTTGAAGGGGGCATATTTAACTCCCGTGGGACAGAAAGTGGCTCTGGATTGGGAACAGCCTATTCCGGACGCTTTCTCAAATCCCCACATCGGCGGGCAAGTAGGGTTAATTCCTTGCTTTGCGTGTGGACTTACCACTAGACTGCATGGCAATTGGCATCCGACTTGGGTACTGCTAAAATGTAAATCTTGTGGGAAAAGGTGGTATTGTTTATCGAGCAGGCGGAGGGCAGAGTGCCTCAAGTGCCTTCCCCAAACCCCACGGTTTTATGATTGGGAAAGAGCCCATCAAAATTCTGAAATAGTGAAGTTTGTGTGTGGAAAGAAACATCTAATCCCGGAAATTTGGGACGTGTGGGAGGGAGACTGGGAGAAAACTATAGAGATCTGCAAGAAAAGACTTGCGTGGAAGCTGAAACAAAGAACTAGGGTTAACAAGAAGTAATATAAAAGACAGGTAGAAAAAGTTAGAGAAATGGGTAACGCTCAGGGCGGCATTTTAAAGAAGAGTCCCCTGGGTTGTATATTGGCTCATTGGAAGAACATTGTTGGAACCGGAGGTACAGAGAGCAAGAAAACTCTCATTAAATATTGCAATCAATGGTGGCCGATCTATAAATTGGAAGATGGGGCTAAGTGGCCACTTAATGGGTCAATTGATTATAATACCCTCCTACAATTAATGTTGTTTTTAAGGAGAGAAGGAAAGTGGGATGAAGTATCATATGCAGATATGTTTTTCACCCTCCGAGACCATCCGGAGTGGCAAAGGGACTGTGGAATGGTGTTGCCACAGGACCCTTTGGTACTCGCCCTTGAGCGGGAAAATAACAAAGAACTTAAAGGTAAACTGAGATGGTGTTGCTCGGCGTGTAGTATTGGACAAAGGTGTACGAGAATGAATAAAGTCCATCAAGCACCAGAACAAGATCTAGCTGATTTACTTAAGCCTCCCCCTCGATCACAGGAGCAGAATGCGGACTCGGACGGGACCTCCGCTCCCTCGGATAGTCCTGTATCCTCCCGTACCAGAAAGAAATCTACCCTAACAGCTTTACAAGCACGTCTTCGAGAGGCGGTAGGGCCTGATGGCGGGACGATGCTAATTAAGGTACCTTTTTTCCACTACTGATTTAGAAGCATGGAAAAGGGTTGCAAAGGATTACAGGAATGATCCGGTAAGTGTAACTAAACATTTTCAGTTTATTATAAAACAACACAACCCCGATTGGAATGATATACAATTATTATTAGAATTCATGACCGAGACAGAGAAGCAATTGATTTTAAAAACGGCAGGAAATTTGGCTGAAGATCATTATAAGACTACAGGAGGGGATGTAAAGGAGTATTTCCCTCTCCAAGATCCAAAGTGGGATGCGAATAGAACTGTGCATATGGAAAGATTGCAGGCGTATCAGGAGTGGATTTCGAAGGGGATGGAGAGGGCCATCCCCAAAACCATAAATTGGTCAGCATTATATGCAATTAAACAAGGTCCTTCCGAGTCCCCATCTGAATTCCTGGATCGACTGAGGGATGTAATGCGCCGCAGCACACCGCTGGATCCTGGGTCAGAGGTAGGGATGCAACAACTAGTTTCCCTGGTTTTGGGCCAGTCCACAGGGGATATTAGGCGCAAACCCCAGAAACTGTGCCCCACAGAAAGCAGAAACTTGGAAGTGTTACTGGATGAAGCATGGAGAGTGTTTAGTAATAGAGCGGAAAGATACAAGAATGGAGAAGAACGGTGGCTGTTGTTAGGGAAGAGGAAGGAAGGAGACCTAAGCGAGAACCGCCCCGATTAGGCAGGGATCAATGTGCGCTGTGCAAGAAACTTGGTCATTGGAAAAAGGAATGTCCAAGGAACAAGGAGCAGGGACGAACCCACCAGACAGGAAGAGTAGTGGCCCATATGAAGGAAAATTGACGGGGACCTGGGGAATCCACCCTAGTGGATCCACTGGTTATAATGAAGCTAGGGAAGGAACAACAACAGGAAGTAGAATTTCTGGTTGACACAGGGGCGACGTACTTGGTTTTGAATCAAGCCTTGATGCCCCTGGGGGATGATTATGTCATGGTAAAAGGAGCGACTGGCCAAAGTGAAAAGGCATATTTTTGTAAGCCTCTGAGATATAAATTAGGAAAACAATGGGGCATCCACAAATTTTTGTATATGCCCAATTCCCCAAAGGCACTTTTGGGAAGAGATTTGTTGGAACAATTGGGTGCAAAAATCACATTTGAAAAGGGAGAAATTACTCTGGAGGTAAAAGACCAACAGTACATCCAAATACTGAGTCTATCCTTAACTAGTCTTCCTGCAGAAGGAAAAATTAACAAGGAGATTCTAAACCAGGTATATCCTGGAGTATGGGCCACCGATGTACCCGGAAGGGCGAAGAATGCTTCACCTGTTGAAGTTAAACTTAGAGGGCCGACAACTGGTAAGAATTAAACAGTATCCCCTGAAGAAGGAGGATAGGGAAGGAATCCGGCCAGTGATAGAAAAATTTTTACAATTAGGATTATTAAAAGAATGTGAATCTGATTTTAACACCCCTATATTGCCTGTCCGCAAACCTGACAGATCGTACCGGGTGGTTCAGGATCTACGAGCTATAAATAAGATAACTGAAGACCTTTATCCGGTAGTGGTGAATCCATATACCTTGTTGACTGTATTGACACCTGAACTAACCTGGTTCACTGTTCTAGACCTGAAGGATGCCTTCTTTTGCCTCCCTCTCCATGAAGCCAGCCAGAAAATATTTGCATTCGAATGGGAAAATCCTAAAAGTGGACGTAAGACTCGGCTCACTTGGATGGTGTTGCCACAAGGATTTAAGAACAGCCCTACTATTTTTGGCAGTCAACTTGCAAAAGACTTGGAATCTTGGGAAGCCCCGTCTAAGGAAGGAAAACTGTTACAATATGTGGATGATATCCTGATTGCCACTAAAACAGAGGACGATTGTATGGCCTGGACGGTGAGTCTACTAAATTTCTTGGGGCTCCAAGGGTACCGGGTATCTGAGAAGAAGGCCCAAGTAATACAGCGCCAGGTGATTTATCTGGGCTATGAAGTCAGTGCTGGACAAAGGACTTTGGGACAAGCCCGCAAAGAGGCAATATGCCAAACTCGGAGACCGCAAACAGTGAAAGAATTACGGACCTTTCTGGGAATGACTGGGTGGTGCCGACTGTGGATCTATAATTATGGACTGCTCGTTAAACCACTATACGCGCTAGCAACCACTGAACAGAAACGCCTTGAATGGAACAGAGAGACCACACAGGCCTTTGAACTCTTAAAAAAGGCCTTAATGTCGGCCCCAGCCTTAGGACTCCCAGATGTGAGTAAGCCGTTTCTTCTTTTCTCCCACGAGAAGCAGGGGATTGCCCTAGGAATATTAGCACAAGATCTGGGCCCATATCGATGAGCAGTTGCCTATTTTTCCAAGCAATTGGATGCAACTGCAAAGGGTTGGCCTGGATGCTTGCGAGCGGTCGCGGCCGTAGTACTAAACATACAGGAAGCCCGAAAATTCACCCTGGGCCAGAAAATGACTGTATTGGTGTCCCATACAATATCAGCAGTATTGGAAGCGAAGGGTGGACACTGGCTCTCTCCACAAAGATTCCTGAGATATCGGGCTATACTGGTAGAACAAGATGATGTGGAGATCATAGTTACTAACATTGTCAACCCAGCCTCTTTCCTCAGTGGAAACACAGGAGAACCAGTGCACCATGACTGTCTGGAGACTATCGAAGCAACATATGCAAGCCGTCTGGACTTGAGAGACAGTCCTATGGAAAACGGGGAAAACTGGTTCACGGATGGAAGTAGCTATGTCTTAAGTGGTAAGAGACATGCGGGATATGCCATTACCACCAGTCAAGAAGTAATAGAGTCAGGACCTCTACCCATGAATACCTCTGCACAGAAGGCAGAAATAATTGCTCTGACCCGCGCCTTGGAATTGGCCCAAGGCAAAACTGTGAATATCTATACAGACTCGAAATACGCCTTTGGGGTCGTACACGCGCATGGAGCAATCTGGAAGGAGAGAGGACTACTGAATTCTCAGGGCAAAAATATCAAGCATGCAGAGGAAATCTTGAAACTGCTGGAGGCAGTCCAACTCCCTGAAAAAGTGGCGATTATGCACATTAAGGCACACCAGAAGGTGAGCTCAGAATTGGAAAGAGGAAATGAGCTGGCGGACAGAGAGGCAAAACAGGTAGCCAAAGCGAAGGCAAAAATAGAAGGGGCTTTGGTCCCGGACGGGCGAATTTCTCTAGAAGGTAAGCCAGAATATACCATGGAAGATCAGAAGCTTATCGCAGATCTAGAAGGGTCATATAACAAAGAAGGGTGGGCTTCCACCCTACAAGGGAAACTAATCATTCCCTCTTGTCTAACATGGCATCTGGTAAGAGAAGAACATAGGAAAAGGCATTGGGGAACAGAGGCTCTATATAAACATTTAATTAGAGAAATTGTGGCTAGAAATCTATATACCACTGTGAGACAGGTGACGCAACAATGCGATCTTTGCCTCCAGACTAATCCCAAAAATACCCCCAGACCCGAAATGGGTCAATCTGGGAAAGGCAATGGGCCTGGGCAACAATGGCAGATTGATTTTACAGAACTCCCGAGAAAAGGGGGGTATCGATATTTATTGGTACTAACTGACACCTTTTCAGGTTGGCCAGAAGCATTCCCTACCAGAACAGCCACGGCTCAGGAGGTAACTAGAATATTAATGCAAGAGATAATACCATGTTTTGGGGTTCCAGCAACCATATCCTCTGACAGAGGACCACATTTTATCTCAAAGGTAGTACAACAAATTAGCCACCATTTGGGTATAGATTGGCAGCTTCACACCCCATATCGCCCTCAGTCGAGTGGCCAAGTAGAAAAAATGAACCGCTTAATCAAAGAGCAGATTGTGAAATTGGGACAGGAGACTAACTTGGCCTGGCCTCAGTCTCTCCCTTTGGCTCTCTTGCGCATACGAACTAGGCCAAGAGCAAAAGAAGGACTGAGCCCTTTTGAAATCTTATATGGACAACCCTATGGAATACAGAAAGGGATGTCCACACAGTCTGGGGATGAAATTATAACCTCTTACGTGGTAGCATTAAGCAAACAACTCAACAAAATTGAGAAACATGTGGTCGGGACTCGAAGTAGAGGTTTAGATGGACCCGTACATAACATCCAACCTGGAGATTATGTCTATATAAGGTCTCTTGCAGAAAGAACCCTGGAGCCACAGTGGGAAGGACCTTTCCAGGTACTCCTTACCTCCTTCACTGCAATCAAGATCAAGGAACAGACACCCTGGATCCACCACTCTAGAGTAAAGAAAGCACCAAGAAAAGTCTGGACTTCAGAAGCCCAGGGACCTTTGAAACTTAAACTGCAGAGGCAGAATGGGGACTAAGTCCTTTGTATAGCAGCCCGGTGTGCCTTATGGTGTTTCCAGAGTACGGGGGATTCCTACAGCGAATGGAAGAAGAACCAACTTCAACGAAAACTTGAATCTAACAAATATTTGGAGATGATGTTAGACAGAGAAACATTATATTAGAATAGGGTGTGGTAAAAGAACTTACTAACTTTGTAGAAAAGGGGGGACTGAAAAGAGGCTTTAGAGTGTAAATATGCTTATCTAACTATTGAGCATATCTAACTATATGTAGGATTTTACAGTATATAATCTCTGAAAGTCTACCAAATCGGTGGAGCACTTATGGTGGAGAATCCCCAGTGCTGCCCAGCGCTGCAATAAAGGATACCTGCTTAATAGTAACTTTGTTGCTATTGGGTTTCATTTCAGGGACTCTCTGAATACTCCGTTTCTCCCTTGGGGGGGATTCAGACTGTGAGGAGAAGCATCCGTGAATTTTTGTATCAGTGTGCATTGTATTAAAATAAACTGTATTCTTGTGAAGTACTAAAGGATTTTTTTTTTTTTTAAACCATGTGATATTAAAACAATTTAGGAATAACACACACATTTATTTTAATTTTTTTATACAGCTTGATTCACTAGTATTCTGGCATGGCATGGCATTAATGTGCACTGCAATTCCTTACCATTTATTCTATTTTTTTAATTTTTTTAATAATTTGGATTAAAAATTGAGTTGCAGTTGAGTTGATGAAAGTCTTGGGACGTGGTGATCTCAAGTGTTATGAATAAGCAATAGCTAGAACATAGCAAAATTATTCCCCATCCACTGTGTGGCAAGATATCTGTTGACTAACACTTTTGCTCCTATTGTTACTGGGATTAAGGGTTTTTTCTTGCATTAATTAATTTGATTTGCAGGCATGAACTAAACACGTGACTTTTTTTTTTTTAACAATAGGACTGTCTGCTCTTTTTAATAACACTAATCACATTTTCATGAACTTGCAATTTTGTTTTTCCAGATAGATGAAGTGTTTCTGGAAGCTCAGATTCAGAATATCACTACCTCTCCAATGTTTATTGAGAAGGTTTCTTTAGAGCCATCTATTATGTACAACATTGCAGAACTGAACACAGTTGACGTAGCAAGGGAAAGGTATGTTCAGATTCAGGATATTTGACTTTGAAACTCTTTGTATTATGATTTAATGAGATATAAGCATTGCAGTTAGTGAGTTGTCTGTAACTGTAGGATTGTACTTCTCTGCTTGATTAAAAAGATCAAATTCCTGTTATGCATTCAGCTGGAGAAGTTGTTACAGTTTTCTTTTTATAGAAACTCTTCTTAAAACTTCAGAAATCTACCTAGTAGAGAAATCCCCAACTTAATCCTCAAATAATTGATAACATGGATTTATTGAAAACATACTACTCTCTCAGTATTTCCTATATAAAATTTAGCCCACTCTTCTGACTTGATCTGTTTATACATATTTAGCCTTACAGGACCCATCTAACTTGTCCTTGCTTTCTTCTAGTAGACTGGTACCCATTTTCAACTGTTCTAATTAAGATCTAGCAAGCCAGCAGTCAAGGTAAATCAGTGGAATGCCCTTACAGGATATTAGAATGTAAAAATTTGTCATGCTGTTGTGGTTTAACCCCAGCCAGCAACTAAGCACCACACAGCCGCTCGCTCACTCCCCCCCGGTGGGATGGGGGAGAGAATTGAAAGAGTAAAAGTGAGAAAACTCGTGGGTTGAGATAAAGACAGTTTAATAGGTAAAGCAAAAGCCGCATGCACAAGCAAAGCAAGGAATTCATTCACTACTTCCCATTGGCAGGCAGGTGTTCAGCCATCCCCAGGAAAGCAGGGCTCCATCACGCATAACGGTTACTTGGGAAGACAAACGCCATCACGCCCAATGTCCCTCCCCTTCCTTCTTCTTCCCCCAGCTTATATACTGAGCATGATGTCATATGGTATGGCATAGCCCTTTGGCCAGTCTGGGTCAGCTGTCCTGGCTGTGCCCCCTCCCAGCTTCTTATGCACCTGGCAGAGCAGGAGAAGCTGAGAAGTCCTTGACTGGTGTAAACTCTGCTGGCAAGAACAAAAACATCAGTGTATTGTCAAGGTTATTCTCATCCTAAATCCAAAACACAGCACTCTACCAGCTACTAAGAAGAAAATTAACTCTATCCCACCTGAAACCAGGACACATGCTGAAATAAATGAAATGTCATTTAGTGTCAATTAGTAAAATGCCAAATAACAGAATTGTCTACTGTGTTCAGTAAACTGTTGTGGATACAAAAGCTTGTGATATCTGGGTAGAGGTTAACTTTGGCTGTTTGTGCTTTGCAGTTGCTTGGGTTTTTGGAGGAGGTGTAGTTTGGGTGCTTCTGTAATGGGGGCTGAAGTGAAAATTCTGTCTTTTCCTTGTCTGTTGAAGGGTTCAGCTGCAGCGATGTGGAGCATTGTTCTTACAAAGTGTTTGCATCTGCTGTAATGGTTCTTGTCCTGAATGGGAATCGTGGGCTAGTGAGACAGAGAGAGAGAGAGAGAGAGAGAGAGTCAGTCTCAGAGACTTACTGGGAGGGAACCAAATAGCAGTTTGCATAGCAGAAGTATTTAGAAAGATTTAGAATTAATTGGTTTTGCATATTGAGACTTAATGAATGCACTGTATGAGATGTGGTTCTGCACCTGTGCATCAAATTCCACTTGGTAATCACTGCCACAGTATGGCATCTAAGCAATTAAGAAAACTTTATCAAGACTAGCAAGAATGGTGTAGACGAGGTTGAAGAACAGTTTGGGGTGAGGCAAAACAAAGGGTTGCTAAAGATACAGAGACTGTAAGTCTTGAAGGCAAAAACTTAAAGGTCTGTTGGAAAAACTATAGTGATTACAGAAAATTGTATTGTGGTAAGTTCTTGTCAGAAGTAGTTTGAGATAGTTGGGCATTAAAGTCCAATTTAAGTTCTATAGCTCCTGGCAGTCATAATGATGTAGTTCTTCACTTCTCAGCATGAGAAGTATTGGGTCTGGCTGGGATGGAGTTAACTTTCCCCGTAGCAGCCCTCATAGTGCTGTGCTTTGTATTGGTAGCTAGAAAGGTGCTGATAACACACCAGTGTTTTGGCTACTGCTGAGCAGTGCTCCCACAGCATCAAGGCTGCCTCTCCAACATTTCCCCCCCCTCACCCCCGAAGGCCAGTAGGCTGGGGGTGGGCAAGATCTTGGGAGGGGACATAGCCAGGACAGCTGACCCAAACTGACCAAAGGGATATTCCATACTATACGACAGCAATAAAAGCTAAGAGAAAGGAGGAGGAAGAGGGGGCATTTGTTATCACGACATTTGTCTTCTGGAGCAACTGCTATGTGTACTGAAGCCCTACTTCCCAGAAAGTGGCTGGACATCGCCTGCTGATGGGAAGCAGAGAATAATTTCTTTTTGTTTTCCTTTGCTTCCGCATGCGGCCTTTGCTTTTCTTTATTAAACTGCCTTCATCTCAGCCCATGAGTTTTTCATCTTATTTTCTCCCCCCTTTCCTGCCAAGGAGGGGGAGTGATCGAGTGGCTTGGTTGGGTACCTGGCATTCAGCCAAGGTCAACCCACCACACACCTTAGCTGAGATTTATGCTTTAAACCTAGGAGAAGCACTTGACAAAGAATTGATCAGGTTTTTTTTCCTTATTCTTGTATTAAACTCTTTATTTGTTAAGAACCAGTCATGGTTCAACATCCAAAATAAGTTGCAACCAAAATCTGTTAGATTTATACAACCATATACTGTATAAAATGCTATGAATATAGTCAATAATAGAAGGTTTTTACAAGGGCTAATTGATTCTATACTCTAAACATGAAAGAGTTTTGGCCTGAAATATTAATGAGAAATGTCGCAAAGCACACATATATGGCACGTTGTGCTTTGAGAGGAAGTACTGAGAGGAATGTAGTTTAGTCACCTTGATAATTTTTAAAAATTATATTTTTATATTTAAAGACTAGTCAAGAAGTAAGAGAATTTTATCCTGTTGAAAATTCAGAATCAAGACCCATAAGATTACAGGGTTTAAATCAGCTATGTGTAAAGTATTTATGAATATAATGCAATTAAACTTAATAACATTAATAGCATTTGCCCCTTAGAATAAATTTTTATTTTTATACAAATAAGTTCACATTCTCTACAGGAAAGGAAAATCATCAGAAGTTGAAAGGTGTTGTAGATATGTTGTCTGTATACATATTCACATTATGAATGTGCTTATGCCCAAGTATGCTTATGCCTTATCTCTTCCTACAGGGACATGCTTATTCTCTTTCCTGTCAGGCATGGTAAGCCCAGCCATAGGCCCCTCCACCATTTCTTATGGAACTTAGTGAGCAAGGGAAAGATTGAGCAAGCGTGAATCTGCATATAGACAAAAAACACACCTGAAGGTCTTCTGATTTACTGGTAAATCGCCATCTTCTTTTTCTTCAGGTTGTCGTATGCACTTTTTGCACTGTATGCACGTTTACTCTGCTGGAGACTTCAGGCAGTACCCCTTAACCTGAAGGAGTTACCCTTAACCTGAAGGAGAACCACGTTTTTTCAGTGGCATAGTACTTGGTAGAAGCATGGATGAAGCTTAAGGTGGCTGATTTTCATCTCTCTCATTCCCTAGAGTTGACACTGGGTTTGCTTGAGTTCTGATAGAAATTGCGTAATTCACAAATTGGTTTAATTTTAGCACTCGTGTTGTACCACCTGCTATCCAGTGTGTTAAGTTTTCAGTAGAGCTGTACCTAGGAACTTGTCTGCCATGAAGACAAAAAGGGAAGAGGTCTTCCTAAATGGTCTGTTCAGTCTGAATAGAAAGATAACATGATGTCCGGGTTGCAATGCAGTGGGTCAGTTGTTTTTTTAGGGGAAAACTTAAGGGAGATGATACTCTTGCTTAGGTAAAACATAAATTTGGTGTACAAGGGTAAGCTTGTTAAGTGAGCTGTCTAGTCAGCTTGCATTAACAGAATAAATGAACTGTGAGGATCATCAAATATTTAAATATCTGCTAAGGTAACTTTGTGGTTAACTTTTTAAAGAGAAAATACTGTGTTTTGTGTAAGGGCTAGATTTACTTTAGCCATCATATTATTTAATTGATATATATTAGTGCTACCTCTAGGCTCTCAATTAGACCTGAAATCTCGCACTGTGGAAAGAGCTGTAAAACAAAAGCCTGAAAGACACATAGATACTCTTTCTCAGCTAAGGAAACTATCAAGGCAGTTATTTCAGACAACTGTATGCTCAAAGATTGAATGAAGAAGTTAGAACTATCTCCCAGAAGAGAACCCACAACACATCAAAGCCAGGGTTGACAGTTATTGGTGAGAACAACTATTGACAAGGCTGCTGCAGCAGGAAAAATGTGCTAGATATCCATGTGACTTCTCCTCTATGTGTAACACTTGCAGATGTGAATAAAAGGATGTCAGGCTGACAGATGCAAATGTAGATGTCGCATGCTAAGAAAGGAGCATTGTATTTAATGCCAAGGGCAGGAAAGCAACTTGCCAAATGACAACAATGTGTACTTCACTGCAAGACATGTTGAAACTAAAAGCAGGATGACACTTTAGTGAGGTAGTAATTATAGGAGTAAACAGGAAGATGACTGTAATCTTCAACTTCAGAGTTAATCCTTCCTTGATAGTGAAATCTGACACCACCATGTTTAATTTTTAAAAGTGGAAACATGAAAAGATATCACCAGGAATATGGACTAGAGTAAATGAGATATTAGTAAGAAAATTTAAGGTTGTGCATGTTTATAAATAGGATATAAATAAGAGATTGAAGTTAAAAATATTTATTGCTGTGGGAGGGTAGAGGAAGGGAATACAACTTTATTTGAAACACTTGGTTTTTTTCCAGATATATAATAAGATCTTTAATCTTATTTATCCTGGTGTAATGTAATATATCAGATAACCTTCTCCAGTTGTTCCAGGGGCACTGAGTCATAACAGATCTGGGTTGTCCAGTGTGAAGATAGAAATAGTTCTGTTCCTGCTGCCAAAACTCTTGCTAAGTTTTTATTCATGGAATTTGTGGTGCTGAACAAGAATGCCATGCCAAGTGGTCTGCTGCAGGAAGGTAAGTACATTCAGTGAATTATTTTATAGAATGGTGTAGAGTGCGAGAAGACCTTGTCACGGTAACCCAGGATAGTTCGCTTCCCCCCCCCATCTGCACATACCCTTGCATGGGTGCCAATGTGGTGGCCAGCTGCAGATCTCGGAATTCGGACAACAGCACCTGCATTACATCAGCGAGTTCGCTAATGAGCAAAACAAGACATTGCATATATATGATATGTTAATCAGTGCAAGTTTTATTATCCACCCCTGCGGTACTTTCCCTTAAGCTTCACCCCTGAGCAGGGCTCTGCTGCGTCAGGTCCCCATTTTGACTAGCGTCAGCATCCCGGGGCTCCCACTGTGGTAACGCTATGCTTTCAATAAAGCCAAAGCTTTCATTTGCTGAGTGTTGTGCCTCATCCCTGAGGGATCCACACCTGCTTTTTGCCCGTAACAAATGGGTTTCCCAAGTTTGTCACAGCAAATTAAAAATAAATTAATTCTGAAACCTGTGGTCTCTTATTGTTTGGACTCCCTTAGTAAGTCTGTACCCCTTTTGCGCATACAGCATATTTGTCTGATAGATGCATATTTCTAATTTCTTTTTCAATTCTTCCTATTTCTGAAGTTAGATAGTTATACTGCTAAGTAAACCAAAGTAAGGTCTTTACATGCATTGGGTGAAGCATACGATCTTTTCGAATTTTAAAGTACACATATTATAGACCAAGCTCCATGATTTAGTTGTCTAGTTTTACATGATAAAGAGATATATAGTTTAATGGTATCTTTTTAAAAATCAGATTTAGGTTAGCCTGTCATTTGGGACTGTGTTTTAGTACCACCAATGTAATTGCTATATAGATTATTTAGCTATTCATAATCTTAGGCTGTCTGTCTGAAATGAATGTAATTTTCTGTATTGTCATTGTGTTAGTTATTTCAAAAGTATCACTGAAACTACGATTCTACCATGCTTCAAAAATATAGAGGTGTTAATAAGCAGCAATTATGAAAGATTGCTACTAGCTGCTCACAATGTAAATATTTCTTCATGATGCTGACATGTGAGTGTCTGTAAAAGATGAGTGCTCCGTTCTGCTCTTCAGCTTGCATGCAAAGATTTGCCAGGTATATCTGAAAAACCAGCTCACTTTTTCAGTGTAAGCAATAGTAATAGTCTTTCAGTCTATCATGCTATGTGCATACATTTGTGCTATGAATTGAGAAA
This sequence comes from Platalea leucorodia, assembly GCF_965183815.1. NCBI lineage: Eukaryota > Metazoa > Chordata > Aves > Pelecaniformes > Threskiornithidae > Platalea > Platalea leucorodia. Next base: position 11,242,512 of record NC_138859.1, on the reverse strand, counting down.
TGACTCTTGCAGAGAGAATATTTTTGTTTGTTTGTTTTCCTTTGCTTCTGCGTGTGGCCTTTGCCTTTGCTTTATTAAACTGCCTTTATTGTGACCCACGAGTTCTTTTTCATCTTATTTTCTCCCCCCTGCCCCCATCCTGCTGAGGAGGGGAGTGATCGAGTGGCTTGGCGGGCACCTGGCGGCCAGTCAAGGTCAACCCACCACAGTCCTTTTTGGCGCCCAACGTGGGGCAGGAGACAATGGCAGTTTTGTATTAAGCGTGCTATAGCTATAGTAGTTATTAAGCGGCAAGCTCCTGTGTGGGTCATGGAGTTTGCTGGCTGCCCTGCTTATCTCTTTATTCTCCTGAGCTTGGGAACATGTTAGTACAAACAATGGCTGCGTGCTTTGCCCTGGCATTGATGCCCTCACCGTGCTGGGGGAGCTACCTTGTGGATAGGATGAGGGAACACATCTCCCTCTTCCTACCCAGGATTGACGTGGGTGGTTTTATTATGCAGGCTCCCGAGGTCCTTGTTCACCGTTACGTGAGCTGTTTAATATTACTAATTAACACAGTTGGCATACTGTGGGGTTTGTGGAATCTGGTCTCGTCCTGGTGTAAGAGGAGACAACTTTGGGGTGAGGCGATACTGAAACGTGCCCTGAGGCAGCTGGTCTCTGGGTGGCAAGGTGTGTGGAAGGATTTGGGCAGATTCCTAGGATGGTTATCACCTCCCATAGCCTGGGTTTTTACACCTGAACAGGCAAGTAACCCTGGCAAACCACCTGGCGATACCTGATAGAAGGGTACCTTGCCTACCCCAAGGAAAACCAGCAGCTTCTAGCACAGTACTGGGGCTTGGCCTGTGCCTACCGAGCCACAGTTCAGTACTATCAGAGGACTGTGGTTAAGGCAGGGACCCAAACCACCTCTGAGAATGCCATGACCGAGACCGGGGTGCAAACTACATCTGAGGATGTGATAGTAGAGATAGGGACCCAAAGTACATCTAAGAACATGATCGTTGAGATGGGGACCCAAACTGCATCTGAGGACACCACGGTTGAAATAGGGACCCAGACAACCACTACAGTAATTGCCCCAGTAGTGAAAAAGAAACAGTGGACAAGGAGGTCAAGGGGTCCCTATCATCAATTAGTAAGGGAGGGGGGAAAAAGAGGAAGGGTTTGATCAAGAAGCCAGTCCTTCAGCAGAGAAACGGGAGGAAGGAGTGAGAGTCAGCAAGGCACGCGGCGGCAGCAACGGTAAGTCCTGTGACTGGGCGCTAGACTGGGGTGAAAAAGGGGGTTTCCTGTTCCGGGGAACCCGATAAAGAGCCTGATGGGGCCCTCGTGCCAAAGAAAAACTGGCTGCTCTTGCGAGCGAGGCAGACGGGGCTTGGGCGTTGCTGGGGCAACTGCGGGAGATTTAAACAGGCCCCTAGGGAGTGCGAGTAACCAGGAGTGCGGCGAACAGGATGGGCAAACAGGGCATGGCGCGGCAGTTCGCGCAGGCAGAGCGAGCAAGCAGCTGGCAAGCTCTCCTTGTGGTCTACGCCCTCCCGGAAGAGACTTAGCCATGGTTTCCACTCGGACAAGAACCATCACCATCGCCAGAAGGGATGTGGTGATGCAGGTGGAGCTCCCACTCAAACATGCAGCCACCCAGGTCTCTGGCTGCAGGGAGTGCCAGAGCCTTGCTCTGGTGACGGAGGGCTCCTGAGACAACACCTGCATGAGGTGCGAACAGATGGAGGATCTGCTCAGCATGGTGGCAGAGCTGAAAGAAGAAGAAGCAAGACTGAGGAGTATCAGGGAGTGTGAGAGGGAGATAGACTGGTGGAGCCACTCCCTACCATCCCTGAGACAAGCATGCCAGATGGAAACATCAAGAGAAGCAGAGGCTCCCCTACCCTCGTGCCACCAGGCGGAGGGAGGGGACCCAAGAGACGGAGGAGGATGAATGCAGATCCCTGCTCGGCGCAGCAGGCGAATCCTCTCCCAGCCGACCTCGCCCCCCTAGGTGTCCTTACACAATAGAATCATAGAATCATCAAGGTTGGAAAAGACCCTTAAGATCATCGAGTCCAACCGTTAACCCAACACTGCCAAGTCCATCTATACCATGTCCTCGAGCACCGTATCTATCCGTTCTTTAAATACCTCCAGGGATGGAGACTCAACCACTTCCCTGGGCAGCCTGTTCCAATGCTTGACCACCCTTTCGGTGAAGAAGTTTTTCCTAATGTCTAACCTAAACCTCCCCTGGCGCAGCTTGAGGCCGTTTCCTCTCGTCCTATCACTCGTTACTAGGGAGAAGAGACCGACCCCCACCTCCCTACAACCTCCTTTCAGGTAGTTGTAGAGAGCAATAAGGTCTCCCCTCAGCCTCCTCTTCTCCAGGCTAAACAACCCCAGTTCCCTCAGCCGCTCCTCATAAGACTTGTGCTCTAGACCCTTCACCAGCTTCGTTGCCCTTCTTTGGACACGCTCCAGCACCTCAATGTCCTTCTTGTAGTGAGTTGCCCAAAACTGAACACAGTACTCGAGGTGCGGCCTCACCAGTGCCGAGTACAGGGGCACTATCGCCTCCCTGGTCCTGCTGGCCACATTATTCTTGATACAGGCCAGGATGCCATTGGCCCTCTTGGCCACCTGAGCACACTGCTGGCTCATGTTCAGGTGGCTGTCAACCAACACCCCCAGGTCCTGGCTAGGTACGAGGCTCTGGAACTTGAGGGCCAGGAGGATGATGATGCAGACAGTGATCTATCCAAGGGGTTGACTAGGGGGAGCCAGTCAGCCCCACGCATTACAACAGCCACTGGTAAGAAAAATAGAAGGGTAATTGTCGTAGGTGACTCCCTTCCGAGGGGAACAGAGGGCCCGATATGCCGACTGGACCCATCCCATAGGGAAGTCTGCTGCCTCCCTGGGGCAAGTATAAGAGATTCCCAGGAAGCTCCCTAGGCCGGTACAATCATCCGATTATTATCCGCTAGTGGTTGTTCAGGTTGGCCTTGTTGACCTTGTCAGAACTTCAAGACATGCAGAAAGATTACAGCCGCCAGCCAGGCGAGCAGATTGCTGCCTGGCCGATCTGATGCTGGCATAGCGGGGCCGACAGTCGGCAATTGGAAGGTAAGGAAGCCCAACAGCTGGGATCCCTTGCTAGAAACCGGGGAATTGAGAGAGGAATTGGAAAAGAGGCAGCAATTTGCAGTCTCTGGAGACGGCTCCTCTCAAGCGTGAGGGCAAGAAATCCGTTCAAGGAAGATCTTGTGAACTCCCCAGGAAAGTGGACTACCGCAGATGAAGGCATCCAGTACCTGAGAGAATTAGCAGTGCTGGAAGTCATCTACAGTGATCTAGACAATGATGAGGTCTCCAAAGATCCAGAGGATGTCCTGTGCACACGGGCCATGTGGAGGAAGGGGGGTCCAAAACGCCCCAGCGTCGCATTCTAACAGCTTGGCAACAATGTATTGCCCAGATATGGATACACCAACTGTGGAGAGAGTGTCTTCTTGGCTCCAAAACTTTGAAGAAAATCTCTGTCCCTCCTCATCCCTACGGGCCAGCGCCTTGGCTGTCAGGGGCACCCCACAGAGTCAGTCCCCTCCTGCCCCGGTCAGAGGGAAAGGGAGCCCCAGGCACACGCTGCGTGGCGCACTCTGGTTCTTCCTGCGTGACCAGGGGGAGGACATGAGGAAGTGGGATGGTGAACCCACCTTTAAGCTGGAAGCCCGTGTACGCGAAATGAGAGGGAGGAGAGCTGTTAAGAAGGGGCCACCCAAGAAGGCTGTCAGCTTAGTTGCTGTAGAGACACAAGGCGGCAATCAGCGATCTCCCAGACACAGAAGGACTGAGATCACCTCCCTTGATCCTGGTGAGGGGACTTCTGGTCTGAAACTGCAAGGGTCAGACAGTCAGACACTCCGACCAGGAACAGGAATAGAGGGCCCCTGCCTCCAGCCAGGTGGAGGAAAGGGACAACCAGGTTTACTGGACTGTGTGGATTCGATGGCCTGGCACATCAGACCCACAGAAGTATAAGGCTTTGGTAGACACTGGTGCACAGTGTACGCTGGTGCCATCGGGGTATAGGGGCACAGAACCCATCTGGATCTCGGGAGTGACAGGGGGATGCCAAGAATTGTCTGTACTGGAGGCTGAGGTGAGCTTAACAGGGGACAAGTGGCAAAAGCACCCCATTGTGACCGGCCCAGAGGCCCCTTGTATCCTTGGCGTAGACTACCTCAGGGGAGGGTACTTCAAGGACCCAAAGGGGTACCGATGGGCTTTTGGTGTAGCCACTGTGAACACAGAGAAGATCAAACAGCTGTCACCTGCCCTGCCTGGCCTCTCAGAAGATCCCTTCGTTGTGGGATTGCTGCGAGTTGAAGAACAGCAGGTGCCAATTGCTACCAGGACGGTGCACCGGTGGCAACATCGCACGAACCCTGGCTCCCATCCATGAGCTGATTCGTCAGTTGGAGAGCCAAGGAGAGTGATCGGCAAGGCAAGACTCACTCACCCTTTAGTAGTCCCATATGGCCAGTGCAAAAGTCTGACAGAGGGTGGAGGTTAACAGTAGACTATCGTGGCCTGAATGAAGTCATGCCACCACCGAGTGCTGCTGTACCAGATGTGCTAGAGCTCCAATATGAACTGGAGTCAAAGGCAGCCAAGTGGTATGCTACAATTGACATGGCCCATGCGTTTTTTTCCAAGTCCTTTGGCAGCAGAATGCAGGCCACAGTTTGCTTTGTGTCCAACACACCTGGAATCAACTGCCCCAGGGGTGGAAGCACAGCCCCACCATTTGTCATGGACTGATCCAGACTGCACTGGAAAAGGGTGTTGCCCCTGAACATCTGCAATACATCGATGACATCGTCATGTGGGACAACAAGGCAAAAGAAGTGTTTGAGAAGGGAGAAAAAAACTGCTGCCCAACAGCAGTCAGAAGAGAGAAGTGAGAATATGTGAGAGCAACAACTCTGTAGCCACCAAGGTCAGTGAAGGAGGGGGAGGAGGTGCTCCAGGCACCAGAGCAGAGATTCCCCTGCAGCCCCTGGTGAAGACCATGGTGAGGCAGGCTGTCCCCCTGCAGCCCATGGAGGTTAATGGTGGAGCAGATATCCACCTGCAGCCTGTGGAGGACCCCACGCCGGAGCAGGTGGATGCGCCCCAAAGGAGGCTGTGATCCCATGGGAAGCCTGTGCTGGAGCAGGCTCCTGGCCAGACCTGTGACCCCGTGGAGAGGAGCCCACGCTGGAGCAGATTTTCTGGCAGGACCTGTGACCCCGTGGGGAACCCACGCTGGAGCAGTCCATTCCTGAAGGACTGCACCCTGTGGGAAGGACCCACGCTGGAGCAGTTTGTGAAGAACTGCAGCCTGTGGGAAGGACTCACGTTGGAGAAGTTCATGGAGGACTGTCTCCCGTGGGAGGGACCCCACGCTGGAGCAGGGGAAGAGTGTGAGGAGGAAGGAGTCTCCAGAGAAAGCCTTACATCACCATAACCAGGAGCCTGAGAAGGTACAAGAATGCATATTTCTCAGACGCTGGATAGCAAAGTTGAAATTTCTACTACTTAAGTTCTCATTTACTGCAACAAGCTTAAAATAAGAGCAATTTGAAGAAAGAAGATGATTGACTCTTCATGCTTTTGATTTGTACCCAAATCACAGCAGTGCTCCATCCACTACCGAATACCACCTTCTTGATAGGTTTAACAGTTCATTAGACAAGGATGATCTGTGCAGTTTATTTATAGGAAACAATACACACTTTGTTCATGTCCTTAAAGTTTGAATACCCATATACGCTTCCTGAGAAGATCAGCTTTATTCTAAGACCTCTCTGTTAGACGGATAACAGATATACTATGGACAACATAAGTATAGTTTCTATAGTATCTGTCCATATACACCCTTACACTATGGTAAACACAAAATAATTTTTGAGGTACATTATGAATGAGAAATTTAAATAACCTCATGCTTACTACAAAGTAAGAAGATATGCAAGTTACCACAGAAGATATACGTTACCACAAAACCATGGTACAAAGTAAGTCCCCGCTGGTTTACTCTGCAATATTTTGTGGCCATAATCTTAACAGTTTATACCCACTAGTAATAATAGTTGCAAAACTGATTTGTCCAGGCTGGGAATCAACAAAATACAGACCTTTCTCCAAAAAGCCCAATAGAAAACCTTTGTCCTTGGAAGTCTTAAGTTAATTTTTTGGGGGGGGTTTGGTGGTTTTTTTGTATTTTAAGTTTTCCGGTACTGGATTTTTATGTTTAATATCTTGTTGTCATATTTTTCATGTTTGAATCTGTAACCAGTATTTGTTATCTAACATGTAACAAATTGTCTCAGCTTCATATCCTTGAAATATTTTCCTGTAATGGTTCTTTTTCCTGGGGACCATACATCTCTCTGCACATAAACTTAGCTTAATTTTGTAATACAACATAGAATGCACCTTGTGGGTTTTTCTTTTTTTTTTCCACGTTTTCCTCAGTGATACCCAAGTAGTAAATGTGTTATAATTTCAGCTACATATTGTCTATTCCAGGCAGCAAGTTTAATGCAGAATCCTCAAGTTCAACAATTGTAAGTATTAAAATGGAGTACCATTGAAACAAATGTCTTTAGGGGGTTGAATTAATAAGAGAAAAGGTGGATAGTACTGTATTCCTGAAAATGTAATTGTATTTTTGCTTACTGTAAATAGAACTACTGCAGTTTCTTCCTCTTGCAGCTTATTTCCTCCCAGCAATTCAACAAAGAACTACAGTTTATTGCTTACTGTAAAGGTCTCTGCATACCCCAATGCCAACACTGTGCTAACTGTTTCAGAATGTCGGGGATGATGTCAAACGCCATTGGTGGGCCTGCTGCAGGTGTTGGTGGCCTGTCAGATTTGTCCAGCCTGATCCATGCGTAAGTGTTATGAATTGCATAATTTTAACTGTTACATTTGTAGAAGCATCATTGTGCACCATCTATTTAAAAGGGATAGTGTCAAGCCAATTATACTGTGGCCTGTCCCCATTGTATACCTGATTATTATTAAAACTGAGAACTTAAAGACTTATTTTCCACTATCTTGTTTGTTTGTTGTCTACATTTCCATCAATTGGAATGACTGAACTGTGTGCTCAGTTTCACTTTCTGGTTCTCATACACTGTTTACTTTCTAAATGTCAGTTATTAAAAATGTTCCTTTAAACCTTTAAAATGTTCCTTTAAACCTTTAGGTACTCTTACGTGTGCTTTCAAATTGTGTTGATCAATTTATTACCAGATATCCCAGACACTAGTTAGAAAAGCTACAGATTTATTTAGTACAGCTTTCAACAAGTTCTAAAGTTGACTCCTGACTGACCGTGCTCTGGCATCCCTCCATTTGGACTAGGAAGGCTTCAGGGAACTCAGTATAATAAGGAGAGAAGTGGCTTTCACAAAAACCAGGACCCAAGTCTTTTATAATATAATAATAATCCATCTGGAAGAGTCTGCACAAAAACATGCAATTTGCATGACCTCATTGCCATGCATGGCAAGACCTCTTAACAAGCATACAATTTTACATTATTTCAGCATTCTAGCTTGTTTCAAACTATTTTTAAGTTTTGCCCCTTAAGTTTTCAGGGCAAAAGTAATTTATAATTCACATCACAGACAGGAATGTGCTCCCACAAAATCAAGGGCTGTTTTCACAAAAATCATGTGCTATGCCTAGATCTATGAAAATGGTGGCTTTCCTTCAACCTGCACTGTGGTTTAAAGGAGTCTTGATAATTTGCTACTTGGGCAAAATGCAGAAGTTACGGAGAATGCCATGCCAGGCTATTCATGAAGTAATATGTTTTACTTACTTGCTTTTTCTAGTAAACCAGGGTTATGCTTATCTTTTACATGGAATTAATCTCACATATTAATTTTACTCTTAAGCTACAACTGTTATGGAGATGGATCTATCATTACTTCAGTCATACAGGTGTAATTGTATGCTTGCTTTCTACTAATGACATCTTGTTGGCCGTACAAGTTGGCAGCTGCATACTGTATTTCTGGAAAAACTAGAACTTCAACTATAAGAGTAGTTATCTTAAACAACTAGAATGGATCCTCTCAAAAAGAAGGGAGCAAATCACTGGAGCAGATTTGTTGCTAAATTTTTAGTTTTAGCAAGTAAGATAATACTTTTTTTCTCCATGCTATCAAGTAGAAGTAATAGTCCTAAAGAATGAAAATGAAGACCTGATGATAATCCTGTTTGGAGAGACTTTAACTAGATAAAGTGGTAATACTTACAGCTATCTTGCTGTATAGTCTTAATCAAGATATCTTTAGTCTTAACTTTCATATAATGCAGCTTTCAGTTATATTAGGATATCCTGCTTTCTTACAAATGCTTCTTGTCAGGTTTTTTTTTTCCACTTGTTGATTTTACTTAAAACTGTTCAACACAGGGGGCAGCAGTTTGCACAACAGATACAGCAACAGAATCCAGAGCTCATAGAGCAACTGAGAAATCATGTCCGGAGCAGATCTTTCAGTGGCAGCACTGAAGAGCATTCCTGACTTAAAGGAGGCATGTGAATTGGAATGGTATATAACCCCAAAATGCATTCCATAGTAGCAAAAGCAGCACTGTAACTTCTGCTTGAATAGAAGACAGAAAATTCTTTGTGCATGTTTGCAAACAAGAATAAATCTGTTAAATAGACTTATTGCACATAACTTGGAACATATCGCTTATGTATAGTTATTCCTCTGAAAATGAATACACTAAATAGATTAAGTGGTTTATTAAAATCCCTACATACAAGTCATTTTCAGTATGTGCATTAGATTGATCTCTTGAGTGGGGAGGAGTTTTGTAGTAGGCTGATCTTGCATAACAGCTTAATTCTAAAATCCTAGTGTAAAAGGCACATTATTCTTATGGTGAAAATCGTTATGGCTGTACTCCTTGTCAAATATGCTATTGAAACAATAGGCCCATCTGATGTGCCCTTGTATAATGAGCATAAATCAGTGTTGGAGTATAGAATGTACTTAAAACTAATGCTGGAAAAGTCCGTTTCTTTAAGCCTGTGGAGGGGCTGTCATTAGTAACATGAAATACTTTTCAACTTCATTTGGCAGGAGAGAGGGAGATGATTGCATATGAAGGCGTACCACAAATTGTAGAGAAAGAGAAGACACTAATCCTGAGTAGGATAATACACAGAAACCAAAACAGAACTTGGCTTGGGAAAGGAAAGATTATTAAGAAGTTTTAGGCTTTTCTATTGCCATGTCTACCCTCAAATCATGATGGTAGCCTTGGAGGTCAGCATTATGGCACTATTTTCCTAGGCATGGCAAACTGTATTACATTCCGTATGTATGCAGTATTTAATATAAGCTTAAAATTCTTAACTGTAATAAGCTAAAACTGATCCTATGATTGTACAAATAATTAGTACTGAAAATTTATCAAAAAATAACTGCCTTAGAAAGAAGGATTCTCTTTCTATTCTTGTGTGGTAAATCACTGGCTTAAACAATTAAGGATTTTTTTTTTTTTTAAGTTTCATTGCACATATCTATCTTAAGTGATGGTTATATGGCCAAGTTAAAGGTTTTTCCAGTCTACAGCATTTCTCTTCCTACCCTGCTCAGCTAATCTTACTCTTTCAGAGACTACTGATTTTCTGTATTTTATTATGTTACCTTTTTTTATTCTGCTTACTGTTCACACTGCTTTCTGCTACAAGGTGCACTTGTTTTTACTCCAGGGAGGTTCTCAACACTTCCAATTTCCAATTTGTATATCAAAACTAATTTGATTCCTAAGACAAAGTGACCTCTGCTGGCCAGTTAGACGGGAGAAAGTATGTGGAGGAGTAACAATAGAGACTGCCAAATGGAGAAATACACAGGAACTCCTGGACCTCAGACATTATATTTGATTCATCTTGTGGTCAAAAAAAGAGCGCCTTGAGTAGAAGCAAATGCAAAATTTGGGGCTAAGTCAGGCACTTGACTGTAACAAATGCTAGTTATGCATCTATTGTATGAGTTGTCTTCTACTAAAACAGGGGGAAAAATGCAGCTGGATCCAAGGAGAAATGAAAAGAATTGGAGAAAACACAAAAATAGGAAATATATATTACCATCTGTTAAATAAAGAGGTAAAGCTTAATAGAGCAACTTAAACAACTGTAAGGCATTTCATACTTTATTCAATAGAGCTTGCCTACACACAGCATTAAAATGTGTGGGTTTTTTAAAATTCTCTGTATAAATTGCTGTAGCTGCCTTTTTGAGGCTGTAGAGCTACTTAAGCTTTACATTAAACGCACTTCCAAATAACAGCTTCTGACTTAACATCTGATGACAAAGAAGAAAATCCCTAACACGATCTTCTTTCAGGGGTTGTTCCAATTCTGAATCTAATCCATTCAAGAAAACTGCTACTTAAGTTCAGTCACATTTAATAGGACAGGATACCATTTACAAGAAAGATCAATGGAGGCCGTAGGTGGGCTACAACTACTGTACAAACATTGCTTGGAGTAGTGTGTTGTGGCAGGAGAGAAGCATTGCTCCTAGCATATCTCCTATTAAACTTCATGTTTATTCTTAGTTCTCTCTTTCATATTTTCAACTGCTCACTACTAACTTTGATGAGGGGAACCAATAAATCCAGAGTGGACTGGACAGCACTGCAAGATCTCTCAACACTCAATTTATCCTTACTGTGTGACAGTGTAGTAGGTTGACCTTGGCTGGATGCCAGGTGCCCACCAAGCTGCTCTATCACTCCCCCTCCTCAGCAGGACAGGGGGGAGAAAATAAGATGAAAAAGAACTCATGGGTCACGATAAAGGCAGTTTAATAAAGCAAAGGCTGCGTGCGGAAGCAAAAGGAAAACAAAAGATTTATTCTCTACTTCCCATCAGCAGGCGATGTCCAGCCAGAAAGTCTGGGAAGTAGGGCTTCAGTACGCATAGCGGTTGCTCCAGAAGACAAATGCCTTAATAACGAATGCCCCCTCTCCTCCTCCTTTCTCTTAGCTTTTATTGCTGAGCATGATGTCATATGGTATGGAATATCCCCTTGGTCAGTTTGGGTCAGCTGTCCTGGCTATGTCCCCTCCCAAGATCTTGCCCACCCCCAGCCTACTGGCCTTCGGGGGTGAGGGGGGGGGGAAATGTTGGAGAGGCAGCCTTGATGCTGTGGGAGCACTGCTCAGCAGTAGCCAAAACACTGGTGTGTTATCAACACCTTTCTAGCTACCAATACAAAGCACAGCACTATGAGGGCTGCTATGGGGAAAGTTAACTCCATCCCAGCCAGACCCAATACAGACAGCAATCTTCATGCAGTCGGTTACCTTTCTCCTTCAAAACAGAAAGAGTGTCAAGAACCTCTTCAGAGTTCCTTAAGAACTGCAAAATATGATAATATTCAAAGACTGGCTGTAGTAGTTGTACTGTCAAGTACAAGCCCTATAGCTTACTGGATTTATGGGGGAACTATCCCCAAGGTTAAATGGGATGAAGCATTGGTTAGTTATCTGAAAATTTCTCTTGAAATAATCTTTATAGAGCAGTAACTTTCATTTTGCATACTACACTATTGTCGTGTTTAGGTTTTACTCCAGTACAGATCATATGTAAACAGAGTATTTATTAAAATGTTGATGGCATTAGCTAACCCTTTAGGAATTTGCTACAACTGGCAGAATACTTACTTAATTTGTAAACATTCTTTGTTTCTTGTATATTTAAAGGAAGGGCTTTATAGCCTAAATAAAAAACAGTGAAACCAATAACAGGAGCTATCATTACATGCTTTTCCACTGAAGCCAGGAACAGAGAGATCATTTATGCTAAAATCTATTTTGCCTTAAATAGGCTAGATTGTTTCACAGAGTCATGCAGTATGTCTTAATCACAGGGTAAGGAAGGAATCTTTTCCTGTGTAATAACTGCACTTTATTTTGCACTAAAATTTTTCATCCCGCTAGATCAAGTGGTAAATGACAATACCAGTAAATACTGCTTTAATTGAAGGTCAATTGCAATTTATCATTCAATTGAACAAATATGCATTTAACACCCAATTGGTTTTGTATCATTACTGTTCCAGCATATAAGTGTGATAATTGTTAGAGAAGAAAATGTTTTACACTCAAATTATAAACTCCTGTAACCTGCTTGTATGGAAATATATTCTTCTAACTATGCCTGATGAAAAACAGCTAATGAAATATTCAGTGTAGAAATTGTTTCAGTTGCACTTCTGGTTTTGTAACAAGTACAAAGTAAAATCACTCATTCATACTGAGAAAGAACTAAGTCTGCAACTTCAAAAGAAATCTTCATACACTGTTTGAAGGCTACATAGTCATACTGGCAAAATGCAACTTGTTTACTATTTCTGTCTCTCTCCTACCTCTTATTACCATACAGTTACGTCCCCTTCAACTTGTGTCAGTTTAACTTCAAAATAGATTATAAATAAAGCTATTTACATTTTTTGTGTGGATAGTTGTGGTTTTACTGTTTTGGTTTGTTGATATATCTAGAGTAACAGGTAAATTGCTTTGGTTTTTGGTTTTTTTTTATTGTATTGGGTTTGTGTGGCAAGGTTTTGGTAGTGGGGGGGCTACAGGGGTGGCTTCTGTGAGAAGATGCCAGAAGCTTCCCCCATGTCCGATAGAGCCAATGCCAGCCGGCTCCAAGATGGACCCACCACTGGCCAAGGCTGAGCCAATCAGTGACGGTGGCAGCACCTCTGGGATAACATATTTAAGAAGGGGGAAAAACTGCTGCGCAACAGCAGCCGGGAGAGAGGAGTGAGAATATGTGAGAGCAACAACTCTGCAGACACCAAGGTCAGTGAAGAAGGAGGGGGAGGAGGTGCTCCAGGCACCAGAGCAGAGATTCCCCTGCAGCCCCTGGTGAAGACCATGGTGAGGCAGGCTGTCCCCCTGCAGCCCATGGAGGTTAATGGTGGAGCAGATATCCACCTGCAGTCCATGAAGGAACCTGTGCCAGAGCAGGTGGATGCCCAAAGGAGGCTGTGACCCCGTGGAGAGCCCATGCTGGAGCAGGCTCCTGGCAGGACCTGTGACCCCATGGAGAGAGAAGCCCATGCTGGAGCAGGTTTGCTGGCAGGACTTGTGACCCCCCGTGGGGGACCCATGCTGGAGCAGTCTGTTCCTGAAGGACTGCAGCCTGTGGGAAGGATTTATGCTGGAGCAGTTCGTGGAGAACTGCAGCCCGTGGGAGGGACCCCACGCTGGAGCAGGGGAAGAGTGTGAGGAGGAGGAAGGAGCGGCAGAGACAATGTGTGATGAACTGACTGCAACCCCCATTCCCCGTCCCCCTGCGCCGCTCCGGGGGAGGAGGTAGAGAAGTCAGGAGTGAAGTTGAGCCGGGGAAGAAGGGAGGGGTGGGGGGAAGGTGTTTTTAGATTTGGTTTTATTTCTCATTACCCTACTCTGATTTGATTGGCAATAAATTAAATTAATTTCTCCGAGTCGAGTCTGCTTTGCCCGTGACGGTAATTGGTGAGTGATCTCCCTGTCCTTATCTCGACCCATGAGCCTTTCATCATATTTTTCTCCCCCCTGTCCAGCTGAGAAGGGGGAGTGATAGAGTGGCTTGTTGGGCACCTGGCATCCAAGCCAAGGTCAACCCACCACATAAATACCTATTGATGTTGGGTGTTATGCATTTTATTAGATGTGTGGGATGTAGTTTTATTATTTTTTTCCCCTGTATGGACTCATTCCCTTAATTTAATAAGCTGGTCATAAATTTATCCATCATTTTAAATTTTATACATAGGAAAGTCTTAAATAAATACTGTCAAAACTAACTAAGGTTGCGAAGTGCCAATACAGTAGCTGAGAAATATGACAAGCCACTGAGTAGAATCTTTAACACTAGTTAACTAGGAAAGCCAGTCACCATTTTCTGTATTAAATGGCTACCTTTAGGTGACTTAGATATTTGGATGACCAAATCCAAGATGGATCTTTAGGATGACCTTAGATATTTCAGCCAAAAACATTTCCACCTTTTGTCAAAACAAAAGCTAGGGAAAAGTACATTTCAGTGCTTAACCAAGTCCTGAATTCCCTCCTGCATATGCTTTGGAGAACTTGATCTAGGGCAGCTATGCAGGGTTTTTCTCATTTTCCTAAAAAAAAAAAAATCTACTTAAATGCCTCTGGCATGAGAGGAATAATTTGCACCACTTCAGTTTAACAATAAAAAAAGAAAAAACAAACGCCTGAATGCTGCTATTTTAGTTTTCAGTTCTCTACTAATTCAGAAGTAACATACCCGTTCACAGCACGCCCTGTATTGCAGGGATGCACAACTCTGCACAAGACTGCAGCTAATTGGGACAGATTTGCTGTATTACTCCTTCACAATGACTGGAGCCACAACCAGCACGTTCTTGGGCTGATGCTCTACTTTCTAGCTACTAGCATCTTGACAGTGCCAGTTGTACTCACTCTCTCATCTCATGCCTTTATCAGGCTCTAATTCTTATGGCTATGCATGTAACCATGCAAATATACTGCCACTCCAGGTACCCAGAAGTATTACTTATAGGGATTTGGATTCCAGGAACTTGGTCTGTAAAAGGCCAGTTCCTTCAAACTGAAGCAGTTTTGTCAGAACCACAATTTTAAAACTGTTTAAATATTTTAAAAATAATTAAAATAACAAAAATAAGTACAAAGTGCTACTATTTCATATTAATCTCTCCCCCCCCCCCCCCCCCCCGGTGATGTTAATGCAATATAATTTGCTAGAGCTACACTTTTTTCAAAGGCTTTATTTTCAGTAGATAAAATGCATATGCATCTTTTTAAAAGATTTTAAAACATTCCAAAAATGTTCAGAGAAATTAAATAGGCATAGTTATGTTTGTATACTTTTTAATATGATTCAGCTACAAAACATTGGAAGTTGGTCAAAAAAAAAAAAAAGCCCAGCAGAAATACAGAATTTTTTCTTCAGCTTTCTTGTTTGACTTCTGAAGAAACTACACAGACCTGTACAATATCATCATACTCGTATGTTCTCTTCAAAAACGTGTCTGTAAGTCTTAAGCCAGAGACACTCTAGAAAGGGAAAAGATTTATAAGTGTTATTAGAAGGAATTACTAAGCTTATAAAACAGCTATTTTATAACAAAACTGCTATAAAGACTTACTTGCAATCCCTGCACTGAAGACAGCAATGTAAGTGCAAGATGGAGGGAGGAACCTGGGTGCAGCTTTCCAAGTTGCCTTCCTGAAACTCCACACCAGTGGATGGAATTAGTATTGCACATTTCTAAAACCAGATCCATAGTCCTTTCACTGCTAGAGGAAATTGAAAAACAAGAATAAACCTGTGGGCTTTTTTTAAGCATTCAAGGACTGCAGACATGTAACAGCTTGATTACTTTATTGTTCAGGTTATTATTAATCAAGCATTTATAATTAATTTATGTAATTATAAGAAGGCAAGCAAGATTTACTGTGATGTGCAGTAATTCAGGTGCATGTAGTTTTGTCTGACACGAGCATTCTGTCATGGGTTTAACTATACTAGATAGCATAATACCGCTCACATTTTGGATAGATGACAAGATTTTCGTGAGAAGTAACTGCAGACAAGATACATGCTTTAGTCCCTGGCTTCAACTAATATTTAGACTTACTTTATTTAAATGTCACTCTTGCCACCCTTTAATAAAGGACTACCATGGATCATAGTGTAAACACAAATCAAGTCAAAACATGGATAACTATGTACAAAAGACTACGTCAACAATGTTTAGCAGGCATTCTAGGAGTGGTGCAGAACTAGCAGTAAAATCAGACTGGATACAAATGGCATCATTTATTCTCATAAAATTACTTGTAGTTTAAAAAAATTCTATATAAGCACTAATTTTGTTTAAGAACTAAGATGATTTGTGATTTAAGTATGGGGTGCAATCTTCAATGATACTGCAGCCAGTTCCATGGAATTCCACTACAGATTTTTGGCAATTTCCTAGTTCAAATAGTATTAACAGATCATTATGGAAGTTTGTTTGTTTGTTTGTTTGTTTTTTAAATCATTGTAATTCAAAAGATGTGTTTCAAGTAATAGACCAGTAGTTTCATGTTGCTACAACCCATAGTAAAGACCAGATCTGAGTTGCTTCGGGAGAAAGTACTGAAAAATAGAACCAAGACAGCCACAACTTACCCACTCAGGAAAAAGCACAAGAATCAAGTGACATCATTACATGCAATTTGTTATTTTACATGTAATGTCAAAAGGTTCTTCCAAATTTACGGTGTCTGGTATTGTCTCCAGAGAAAGCCTTACGTCACCATAACCAGGAGCCTGAGAAGGTACAAGAATGCATATTTCTCAGACGCTGGATAGCAAAGTTGAAATTTCTACTACTTAAGTTCTCATTTACTGCAACAAGCTTAAAATAAGAGCAATTTGAAGAAAGAAGATGATTGACTCTTCATGCTTTTGATTTGTACCCAAATCACAGCAGTGCTCCATCCACTACCGAATACCACCTTCTTGATAGGTTTAACAGTTCATTAGACAAGGATGATCTGTGCAGTTTATTTATAGGAAACAATACACACTTTGTTCATGTCCTTAAAGTTTGAATACCCATATACGCTTCCTGAGAAGATCAGCTTTATTCTAAGACCTCTCTGTTAGACGGATAACAGATATACTATGGACAACATAAGTATAGTTTTCCTGCATAAGCCCACCACTATTCTACATCCTTAGAAAAAGCATTGTTCCTAAGAAATTGAGAGATTGTTCATCCTCCTTGCCATTTCAGTCCTCCAAGCCTCTGCCAAAATAATTAATTGCCACCAGTTAGAAAGGCACATGATATGAACACTTGTCAGCTACCCAATTCTGTCAAGAGCCGAACACATTTCATATGGTCTACTAACAAACCTATGATAAATATCCTAGTTACCACCAACTGGGGCTGATTCGACAGTAACCTGCAGATAAAAAGCTTTAGATTTTTCAATCCCCACAAATGATAGATTGTAAGGAAAAAAAACCAAGGGAAAAACTTGTCCTCCCTGACCAGGTTTAGTTGTGACACATGTTCCAATTCTGCTGATAGAAGGATGCTGTAGTAAAAGTTACATTTATAGCTGAAAAGATAGTCCCAAAGAGGCCCAGAAAGCCAGTTATTGACATGTTGGGGACAGGTTTTAGTCATATACACTTCATTACAGACTGAAGACAGATGACATTTTAGAAAGCATATTAAATTGGACATTAGAGTGAGCAAAGGGATGTCAAACTGATGGAGAATTCAGACCAGTAGAGCAATCTAAGTTTAGAAACTTTCAAGAAAGAGAACTAATTATCCACCATTGGAAAAGGGCACACATTTTCAGCTGTATTAGGTGACAGGAAGGAATCCACTGGAAAAATTATACCTAATTCCCTAAACAACAGGTAGTTTGCCATAACATTAGACTCCTCTATTAAGAGAGATATATATTAAGAAAAAAAACCAATAAAACCAGTATTTTATAGAATAAACTTTGCAGCAATTGACAAAATCAAGACAGGATCAGAGTAGATGAGAAGGCCTAAAACAGCACATAGCCATTGGTATTAACAATGAGATAACTGCAAGAACTGATGGCTAGAGATAAAGGCCTTACAATAACACTAAAAGGAGGAATGTAGTCTTCATCCAAAAATGAGAGAATTGCTCAGAGTATGGAATCAACTAGACAATTTCTTGCTTGTGCTACTCAAGAATAACGTTCTTTAAAGCTACACAGAGAGCTAATCAGAAGGAAGCCCACCACCCAGACAAGGGCAGTCTCTGTAGTATGGGCGGGCACAAAGCCAACTGTTTTAGGAGAAGCAGCTAGAAGGATAAAAACACTCTCCTACATGCATGTTTAGCAAAAAAAATGTTATAAGGCAAACATGGCAAAGTCAAGGAGATTTTTACAAAATGGAATGGCATGCACTGTCATAGGTAATCCTCCCTAATTCACTGAGGCTACATCTACGTTAACAAGTGATGCAGGAGACAGTGTCTACAGCAAATCAGTTGGTGCTGAGGACCTGACATCTATTCCATATGTGCCCTGGGGTTTACTTTGGACTGGTTCTAGTCTAGTCCTGGACTGAATGCCCATGAGCAGATGGAGCACCCTTGGCATACTGTGGACATGCATTGTCTGGTTTAATGCCATCCAAAAAGAACATAGTTTGTGAATTCCAAGACCACTCCACAAAACAAACCAAATTATGGTTGATTGTGAAGAGCTGTCTCTGAAGAATAGCCACGAGCAGGTTGAAAGCTTATGGGTAAGAATTAGAGACCAAGGCAACAAAGGGAACCTTGTGGTTGGCGTTTACTACAGGCTGCCCGACCAAGGGGAGACTACTGACGAAGCCTTCTTACTCCAGCTACAGGAGGCATCACACTCGCAGGCTCTCGTCCTGCTGGGGGACTTCAACCACCCCGACATCTGCCGGAAAAGTAGCACGGTGAGCTGCAGGCAATCCAGCAGACTCCTGGAGTGTATCGAGGATAACATCTTAGGCCAGGTAATAGACAGCCCTACCAGAGGGGCCGTAATACTGGACCTGTTGGTCACCAACGCAAGTGAGCTAATCAATCATCAGAGGTGTCAAGATTGGAGGCAGCCTGGGCTGCAGTGATCATGCATGCACTGTTGGAGATCGCAGTCCTGAGGGATATGGGTCAGGCAAAGAGTAAAGTCAGGACCCTGAATTTTAGGAAAGCAAGCTTCCAGCTGTTCAAGGAGTTAGTCAATAGGACCCCCTGGGAAAGTGCCCTCAGGGACAAGGGAGCAGAACAGAGCTGGCAGATCTTTAAGGATGCTTTCCATAGGGCACAAGAGCTCTCGATCCCCAGGTGTAAGAAATCAGGAAAGGAAGGCAAGAGACTGGCATGGCTGAGTCGAGACCTGCTGGTCAAACTAAAGGGCAAGAAGGAAATGCACAGGCAGTGGAAGCAGGGACAGGTATCCTGGGAAGAGTACAGGGATGTTGCCCGGTTGTGTAGGGATGGGGTCAGGAAGGCCAAGGTGCGGCTGGAGCTGAACTTGGCAAGGGATGCAAAGAATAAGAAGAAGGGCTTCTACAGGTATGTCAGCCAGAAAAGGAAGGTCAAAGAAAGTGTACCCCCCGATGAACATGACTGGCAAACTGGTAACAACAGACAAGGAGAAGGCTGAGGTACTCAACAACTTTTTCGCCTCAGTCTTCACTGGCGACCGCTCTTCCCACACCTCTCAAGTGGATGGACCGCAAGACAGGGACTGGGGGAGCGAAGTCCCTCCTGCTGTAAGAGAAGATCAGGTTCGTGACCACCTGAGGAACCTGAATGTACAGAAGTCTATGGGACCTGACGGGATGCATCCCAGAGTCCTGAGGGAATTGGCTGATGTAGTTGCCAAGCCACTCTCCATGATATTTGAAAAGTCATGGCAGTCGGGTGAAGTCCCCGGGGACTGGAGAAAGGGAAACATTGCACCCATTTTTAAAAAGGGTAGAAAGGAGGACCCTGGGAACTACCGACCTGTCAGCCTCACCTCTGTGCCTGGGAAGATCATGGAACAGATCCTCCTAGAAGCTGTGCTATGGCACGTGGAGGACAGGGAGGTGATTCGAGACAGCCAGCACGGCTTCACCAAGGGCAAGTCTTGCCTGACCAACCTAGTGGCCTTCTATGATGGAGTGACTGCATCAGTGGACAAGGGAAGAGCTACGGATGTCATCTAGCTGGACTTCTGTAAGGCCTTTGACACAGTCCCCCACGACATCCTTCTCTCTAAATTGGAGAGATATGGATTTGATGGGTGGACTGTTGGGTGAATGAGGAATTGGCTGGATGGTCACATCCAGAGGGTAGTGGTCAACGGCTCAATGTCCAGATGGAGATCGGTGATAAGTGGTGTCCCTCAGGGGTCCGTTCTGGGGCCAGTGCTGTTCAATATCTTCATCAATGACATAGACAGCGGGATCGAGTGCACCCTCAGCAAGTTTGCAGATGACACCAAGCTGAGAGGTGCGGAGGGACCTGGACAAGCTGGAGAAATGGGCCTGCGTGAACCTCATGAGGTTCAACAAGGCCAAGTGCAAGGTCCTGCACCTGGGTCGGGGCAATCTCCGGTATCAATACAGGCTGGGGGATGAAAGGATTGAGAGCAGCCCTGCGGAGAAGGACTTGGGGGTACTGATGATAGACAAAAAGCTGGACATGAGCCGGCAATGTGCTCTCGCAGCCCAGAAAGCCAACCGTATCCTGGGCCGCATCAAAAGAAGCGTGGCCAGCAGGTCGAGGGAGGTGGTTCTGCCCCTCTACTCTGCTCTGGTGAGACCCCACCTGGAGTGCTGCGTCCAGCTCTGGGGTCCTCAGCACAGGAAGGACATGGACCTGTTGGAGCAGGTCCAGAGGAGGGCCACAAAAATGATCAGAGGGATGGAACACCTCTGCTGTGAGGACAGGCTGAGACAGCTGGGGTTGTTCAGCCTGGAGAAGAGAAGGCTCCGGGCAGACCTTATTGTGGCCTTTCAGTACTTAAAGGGGGCTTATAAGAAAGAGGGGGACAGACTTTTTAGCAGGGCCTGTAGTGATGGGACAAGGGGTAATGGTTTTAAACTAAAGGAGGGTAGATTCAGACTAGATATAAGGAAGACATTTTTTACGATGAGGGTGGCAAAACACTGGAACGGGTTGCCCAGAGAGGTGGTAGGTGCCCCATCCTTGGAAACATTCAAGGACAGGCTGGATGGGGCTCTGAGCAACCTGATCTAGTTGAAGATGTCCCTGCTCATTGCAGGGGGGGGTTGGACTAGATGACCTTTAAAGGTCCCTTCCAACCCAAACCATTCTATGATTCTATGAAATTTTTCCCAAGTCAAGTCTGTTTTGCCCATGATGGTAACTGGTGAGTGATCTCCCTGTCCTAATCTTGACCCACAAGCCTTTCATTGTATTTTCTCTCCCCTCTCCAGTTGAGGAGGGGGAGTGATAAAGCAGCTTGGTGGGTGCCTGGGAGACAGCCAAGGTCAACCCACCACAAATATTTACAAAAATATGAATAAGCTGCTGGAGTTTTAGTTTTATTTGTTGTCTATGGGAGGGATTGTTTTTCTTAAGTATCATTCTTACACACCAGCCTTTCCCATGCTGTGAAGCTGAGATAATTGGTTCTCAGCATCTGAAGTACCTTCCTCCCTTTTCCTTATGTTTGAGAAGATAGTTGAACTACTGTTGGAGCAGTCAGTTGCAAGAACTCTTGAAAAATAGGATGAGGAATGTATTCAGTTTTGTAAAGCAGACTATATTTCCCTTTGCTTTAAAATCTATTCCACAAGTTGTCGAATAATAATGTCGTGGTTTAACCCCCAGTAGACATCTAAGCAGCACCCAGCCGCTTGCTTACTCCCCCACAATGGGATGGGGGAGAGAATCAGAAGGGTACATGTAAGAAAACTTGTGGGTTGAGATAAGAACAGTTTAATAGGTACAGCAAAAGCCGCACACGCAAGGAATTCATTCACTGCTTCCCATCGGCAGGCAGGTGTTCAGCCATCTCCAGGAAAGCAGGGCTCCATCACGCATAACGGTTACTTGGGAAGACAAATGCCATAACTCCAAACTTCCCCCCCTTCCTCCTTCTTCCCCCAGCTTTTATTGCTGAGCATGACATCAGTTGATTTTTTTTTTACTTATAATGAAATCAGTATTTTAACATACTATTCTAAATTATATTTATTGTGCTTTGCTTTTTTTCAGAGCTGTATACAAGCCTTGACTAATGAGATTAAAATGCAGTTTCAAAATTACTAGCACTGTTGTTCAAATGCTAAGACGCATAATAAATTATAACATAGCAAAGGTGATTTCCACTGCAGTTCTCTCTGGCTCAGCTGAATCGGCTTTCTTCTCATCTAAACATGGTCTTTTAGTTCTACATAAATACCAGAATTGTTTTCTGTTGTGAAAACACAAAAATGCAATGTGTTTTGCCATAAATAAAATACACACTCAGTAAAACTGGGGAGGGATTGGAAGAAAGGTTGAGTTCTTCTTAAATCCTCATGAAAATAACTGTTTAAATTAAGGTACAATGTTTTTTTCTTTTAACGAGTCTACTTTTGGCTCAAGGACTTATTTGCAACCTATGGATACATGTCAGTACTTATACTGCCTAAAACCAAAGCAGGAATTTGCAGAGAAAGCTGGAGTAATAAAAGGTGTAATGGTGATTTGTAAACTAGACATCATATGGAAAACGAATCTGGGTGAACAAGGAAGGCTGCAAACTAGCCAACTCTAAAGAATGGTAAGTCTTTAACTTAAGCATCAATTTAACTTAGCATCCATTTTTAAGGCAACCCAATGAACAATTGCATAATGACTTGAAGGAAAAGTTCAAGCTGCTTACTTTCTGCACCTCATTCTGAATTCACATGTTTCTGTACATATTTTGGAAAATTATTTAATACAGATGCTGAGCACACATTTGGTCAGTGAAGTGTGGAAAAAACACTATTCCAAGGGACTGTAGCTGAAAAAAAGCATTCTTATTCCTTTTGGTCATGTGAATGGCGACATTTTTTTGTTTTCTTGAGGATTTTTTTCTGGCACATAACATGCCTCTTTTTTCATAGCACTGAAAAAAATAACTTAATGGATTGTGCACTTGAACTGCCAGAATCAAGTAATCTATGTAGCAAAATACATTGGTTAGAATAAAATTAACTTCTTGTATGCCATTTGGCAACAAACTGAAAAGCACTGACAAAAGAACTCCTTTAAGTATGCCAAATGTTGACACAGAAGTCTGCTCCCTAATTCATACAGACATTTTAGCTTCTTTCAGTAACAATTTTTATGTATAGCATAATACTATTTATCTTTCATGTCTACAGTTTTGATTGAATCTATTCTATTCTGGTTGTTTTATAAATTGTTCATGAATTTTAAGTTGTAATTACTAGCTTGCTTAAGTCAGCTGCACAGCCTGTCTACTCTTATGCCTAAACCTGACTCGCATCTTTTGAATTGAAGATGGTGGCATATGGGAGACAAGTAAAAAAGCTTTGACAATTATATCTTAGTCTGAGTTTGCAAAGTTTGTAATTGGGTTTCTGTCTCTGTCTCTCCCACCCTTTCCCCCAATATCTTCTAGTAAATTTAGCAGTTCTGTAGGGAAATCAATCACATCAACTTGGAACTGGGCAAGGAGACTTGGATCCTGGAAATTGACAGCTAAGTCACTAAAACTTCTCTTTGTTTTTAATTTAGGTGTCAAGTATCTGTATAACCCCATCAAATCAGAAACTGGCCTTTTTTCTAAACTTAGTTACTCCCATTACTTTAAAACTTGTTGCTTGTTTTTGGTTTGTTGTGTTTGGTTTTTTGTTGTTTGGTTTTTTTAAACTAATAAATGATCATATTTTCAACTGACCTTTTCTATAATTTCTCTTTAAAGACAGATTTTCCCTTCCTAAATTGGTATTCTCTCTCTCTTCATCCCTTCTTGTTGAACCTTTGAGAATTGCACTTGAAACAAACAGTGGTCATTAAACCTGGAGTGTGGAGATGTGTTTATTAGTTTTATTTACTCATCCATCATTGTTTTGTGCTAGTGATTAACAAAGAAACAGGAGATATTTTTTGTACTTTGAGCAACATCTGTCTTTGGAAAAGCATCAAATGGATTTTGTTTTTTTCCCTTTTGTCCTGGTTTCAGCTGGGATAGCGTTGATTTTTCTTCCTAGTTGCATTGCAAGTCCCTCTTGTCTTCTCATCTTTTAAGTGCTATCAGATTATTTCATTTCTAGGCTCCTTTCACCTTCCATCATTTTCCTCCTAATCTACTTACTAGCACTATAACCATTATTTCTCTCACAGGCCCAGAATTTTAAAAACAAAGGAAGTTGTGGGTACAAGGAATCTCCTGCATACCTTTTCTCTCTCTCTTGTATTTTGACTACAAGTCTGTGGGAATAAATGAGGCTGTGTTTGACTTTGACGAGATGCAGCTGTGCCCTTGAGGCTTGTTACAAACAGGTTTGCGAAAACTTAGAGGCAGCAAAATAAGGATGTGATTAGATACGTTTCTGAAAAAGAAAAGTTGCGTGCACCAACTTGAAGAACCAATAAGCAGCGCGGAAGAGACGCGTGAACGTAAGGCAATAACCAATGAAATGGGTTTTGCTTGCTCGTGAACGCTAGATCATATTATAAAAGGGATAGATTGTAAAAATAAAGTGTCTTCGCTTGTCTTCGCCGGAACTCATATGCGGAGTCCGTGTCTCATTCCCTTCACAAGTCAACCACTTTATTCTATAAATATGACAGCCTAAGCGAGCATTTTTTTTTTGGAGCCCTCCCTGCTAGGCAGTGAGGCTGCATGGCGGTGATCTACCCCTGCCCTGGGACACCTCTCAAGGCTGCTCCTCGAGGCAGAGAGACCTTTTTCCGATGACAGATCTTTGGTAAGCAACCAATATCGCGTATAACTTTTTTCTTGGTAACTTTGCATGCTGAATTGATGCTAATGAAACATATAAGCTTTGCATATATAATCCTTTAGTTATAAACCATTGACCAAGTCTGAGACTAGGACTGGATCCAGCCGCACCTAGACTCCTCTCTGAGGAAGGAGTTTAGAAAGCAAGGGGGTCCTTTCTGAACCTCGTGACTCAGTGGGAGGGTCTTCCTTACTCTTTGTATTTCTTCACTTAGACATAAACCATTGTCCAAGTCTGAGACTAAGATTGGACCTAAGCTCCATCAGGAGTTTAGAAAACAAGGGGGTCTACTCTGAACCTCATGACTCAACAGGAGGGTCCTCCTTACTCTCTGCATCTTCAGTTTCTCTGTGAATCATTCTAACTTGAATGTAACTCAATTTCACTTTGTATGATTCTTCCATGCAGTAATTAATAGAGTGAACCTTGCCATCGAACTTTCTTAAGTCACACTTTCACAACATCATATTAAAACCACTTTTGCTAATACCTCTGTTGGTGATTCTTTAAGCGTTATAAATCACCCCTGACCCATTCGCGACAAATTGGCATAGTCAGCAGGATGGCAAGTAGTATCACTGATTACTTATGAAAGCATGGAATAAGTACGAGTCCTAAATTCTCAGAAGAATGGGCTCATGATAATTGGCATGATTGGGAAGCTATTGAAAATCGGCTAAATATAGCCCGAGGACATATAAGAGATGGAAAAGGGAAAGGAATTATTTGCAAAATGCTAGGTACTTGTTTAGAAGCTGCTCATCAATATGGAAAGAATAACAATAAAAGGGAGCAGGACCTAAAAGAAGAAGTAGAAGGCAGGAAGGCAGCTGAATCAATACTGTCTTTGAAATTTGAACAGCTGCAGAAACAGTTACAGGAGGAAAAGGAGAAAAACTGAAAATTAGAAGAAAGGATCGAAATGATGCTTGTGCATGCTCCTCATCCCCCTAACATTGTACAGATTAGATAATTAATTGCATCCCCAGAAGAATGGGATGGGAATATATGGGGTAGCCCCAATAGTAGTAATTCAGGCGATGATGACTTTTTACTTTCTTCAAATCCCCCTGAATATGAAGCCAGGCCTATTATTAAAAGAGAAATGTCTGAAGGACCTCGCGGTGGTGCTCTGCGATATACTATATGAACCACTCCCTGGGATCTGATACAATTGACAAATTTACAAGAAAAAAATGGCAGAAAGCCAGGTGAAACTGAAACAGAGTATTTGTGGTGAGTCTGCCTGACTGGCAGCGACCGAATACTTCTGGCTGGAGATGAAGCGAATGGCTTTTGGGGTCCGGGAGTTCTCTTAAATTTAGGACCCAAACTGGCAGATGCATCCCATTCTATTACTAGCAGGATAACTTATTGGGCTGGAGGAATAGATGCTATGGAATGAGGTGAACCCTCCGTAATCCCCATAAGATCTCTTAACAAGCTCTCTACAGCCATCACAAAAGCTGCCTGCATACAAACCATGCATAGACGAGAACCTGGTGATATCCCAATATCTGCTACAATTGATTATGCGATGCTAAAACCACTACTTAGAGGAGCCCCGGCAGTTCTTAAATTCTACTTAAGTGCAAAGCGGGATTAAATTAGAAGAGACATAGAACACAATGAGGGATTAGGTGAAAATGACCCCTGCATCCATATCCCTACCTGGGCAGAATTAATGCATGACATTTTAAACCATGCCTGTGAAATGGGGTGGGACGATCCATTAGTCGAAAAATCAAACCCAAGGCCCTGAACAGGAGAACACCGAGTCAGACCAGTAAAAACACCCCCACAGGGACCAGGAATTAAAGAAAATATACCTAAAGACTCTCGAGCAGAATCCTGAGAAAGGAGCTGTGGAAGAAAGCATTAGCACTAGGCACTCCCCAAACTGCGATTCAAGGTCAGCCTACTGGCATTATCTTGGATCTAATTGAAGCATTCCAGAGAGGAGATAACAGTGAAAGGAAGGAGGTATTTCAGCTCCTCCTGGCCAGTCCCCAGAAAGGGAAACAATCCCTTCCTCTCTCTTAAGGAGGAATCGCAGGACATGAAGTCAAAACACAAGTAATGTCCAGAAGTCTATTGGGCCTGCCTGTCCGGAAAGTGGAAGCTTATCAGTGGATAAGTGATGACGACCCATATATTTTAATTTCAGTCAGTCCTCAAGGACAATTGGTAAAGTTTTAAATAGATATGGGAACACAAATTTCAATATTAACACAACAGGATGCCGAGATGCTGGGTGTACGACCTGGATGGAAAAGAGTTAAAATTACTGGAGTGAATGGGGCAAGTGCTGTTTGCCAAACCGTGAAAATTAATCATCTATGGCTCCCTGGCGAGAAGTGCATGTTGTCTACTCCCTTTGCAATCAAAGATCACAATGAAAATATTTTGGGTTTTGAATGGCCCAACCTGGTGCTTGCCAGACATTCAAATATTAACCCAGACCCTGATAAAAATTGGGAGGCTACAGTGCATGTACTCCACGCTGCTCCTGCACTCCCTGAATCAAAGGTTACTAACGTACTGCAATACCCAATTTCTGCTGCAGCACAAAATGGGATTTCTGAAGTAATAGCAGACTTAGAAAAGCGGGACATTATTTCCAGAACCCACTCCCCGTATAATTCACCCATCTGGCCAGTCCAAAAGCCAGATGGGAGATGGCATCTGTCAATTGATTTTTGGTGCTTAAATGCCAATGCAGCTCCACTAACGGCTGCAGTACCTAATACTGCAACTTAGCCACATTACAAGCAGCCGCACACCCATGGATGGCAGTGCTAGATGTTCTTTATAGTCCCCTTGCAGGAGAAGGATAAAGAGAAATTTGCTTTTCCTTGGGAAGGCATACAATACACCTTTAACAGACTCCCACAGGGGCATAAACATTCACCCACAATTGCTCATGCTGTGCTTGCTGAACTCTTACAGACAGTCTCACTCCCTCAAGATGTGAAACTGTACCCATATATAGATGATATCCTAATCAGAGGGACCTCCCCTGAAAAAGTGGGGGAAGCATCAGCAGCAGCGTGGCAAACACTACATAAAGCAGAAGTTGAAATTCTACCCGAAAAATGTCAGGGACTGAGTAGAGACGTAAAATTTTTAGGTACTTGGTGGATTGCAGGTAGTGCAGCAATCCCACTGTACACCCTCAGTAAAATAGAACAATTGCAGATGCCCCAATCTAGGAAGGAATTACAACAACTTATGGGTACTGGAGGAAACATGTACCTGGATTTTCTATTATTGCTCACCCATTGTATTCACTTTTACGAAAGGGAAAAACGTGGGAGTGGAACCCAGAGCATGAAGAGGCAGTCAAAACTTTGATACAGGAATTAAAAACATATCAGTCACTGGGGCCAGTACATCCCCGCGACCCTATTATAGCAGAATGGGGTTTTGCAGAACATTGTACTTATTGCAATCTATTCCAGACCGGGCCGAACAGGCCAAAAAGGCCTTTAATGTTTAACTCGACTGCATTTAAAGAGACAGAACAGAGATATTCTGAATGGGAAAAGGGACTTTAGTTCGAGCAGTTAAACAAGCTGAAAAAATACATCAGGGACAACTAGCGGACCATTTAATTTACTTGAAACAGTCCTAAAAGGAACTGCTCCCTCAGAAGGAATTGCACAAAAACCCACCATCAGAAAATGGTATGCCTATCTGATGGGAGTAGAAGAGGAAATGCAATTGACTGAAGGACAGACAAAAAATTCCAAATTCCAAATCCCTATAAACACTGACCCACTAGCACTAAAACAACCTTTTAAACCTTTGCCCATTCTGGATGCACTGCCCCTCACTTGAGGGTACACCAACAGAAAACATTTGGTTTACAGATGCTTCAGCAAAAAGGGTAAACAGTAAATGGCACTATAAGGCCGTTGCATTAGATATTGCCACCAGCAAACAAATAATAGAAGAAGGTGAAGGTAGTGCACAAGTAGGGGATTGAAGGGCAGTTGTTCTAGCAGCACAGAATGGAGTAGTCAGAATAGTCCCTTCCAACTCAAACTATTCTATGACTGTATGATTCTATTGTATGTGGGGATGATCCAAGATATTTGTTTCAATAGTGCATTCCTAATCTGAACCAAAACAATGACAGAGAGGCACAGTACAGGTAAAATTCTGGGCCTGTGAGAGAAATAATGGTTATAGTGCTAGTAAGTAGATTAGGAGGAAAATGATGGAAGGTGAAAGGAGCCTAGAAATGAAATAATCTGATAGCACTTAAAAGATGAGAAGACAAGAGGGACTTGCAATGCAACTAGGAAGAAAAATCAACGCTATCCCAGCTGAAACCAGGACAAAAGGGAAAAAAACAAAATCCATTTGATGCTTTTCCAAAGACAGATGTTGCTCAAAGTACAAAAAATATCTCCTGTTTCTTTGTTAATCACTAGCACAAAACAATGATGGATGAGTAAATAAAACTAATAAACACATCTCCACACTCCAGGTTTAATGACCACTGTTTGTTTCAAGTGCAATTCTCAAAGGTTCAACAAGAAGGGATGAAGAGAGAGAGAATACCAATTTAGGAAGGGAAAATCTGTCTTTAAAGAGAAATTATAGAAAAGGTCAGTTGAAAATATGATCATTTATTAGTTTAAAAAAACCAAACAACAAAAAACCAAACACAACAAACCAAAAACAAGCAACAAGTTTTAAAGTAATGGGAGTAACTAAGTTTAGAAAAAAGGCCAGTTTCTGATTTGATGGGGTTATACAGATACTTGACACCTAAATTAAAAACAAAGAGAAGTTTTAGTGACTTAGCTGTCAATTTCCAGGATCCAAGTCTCCTTGCCCAGTTCCAAGTTGATGTGATTGATTTCCCTACAGAACTGCTAAATTTACTAGAAGATATTGGGGGAAAGGGTGGGAGAGACAGAGACAGAAACCCAATTACAAACTTTGCAAACTCAGACTAAGATATAATTGTCAAAGCTTTTTTACTTGTCTCCCATATGCCACCATCTTCAATTCAAAAGATGCGAGTCAGGTTTAGGCATAAGAGTAGACAGGCTGTGCAGCTGACTTAAGCAAGCTAGTAATTACAACTTAAAATTCATGAACAATTTATAAAACAACCAGAATAGAATAGATTCAATCAAAACTGTAGACATGAAAGATAAATAGTATTATGCTATACATAAAAATTGTTACTGAAAGAAGCTAAAATGTCTGTATGAATTAGGGAGCAGACTTCTGTGTCAACATTTGGCATACTTAAAGGAGTTCTTTTGTCAGTGCTTTTCAGTTTGTTGCCAAATGGCATACAAGAAGTTAATTTTATTCTAACCAATGTATTTTGCTACATAGATTACTTGATTCTGGCAGTTCAAGTGCACAATCCATTAAGTTATTTTTTTCAGTGCTATGAAAAAAGAGGCATGTTATGTGCCAGAAAAAAATCCTCAAGAAAACAAAAAAATGTCGCCATTCACATGACCAAAAGGAATAAGAATGCTTTTTTTCAGCTACAGTCCCTTGGAATAGTGTTTTTTCCACACTTCACTGACCAAATGTGTGCTCAGCATCTGTATTAAATAATTTTCCAAAATATGTACAGAAACATGTGAATTCAGAATGAGGTGCAGAAAGTAAGCAGCTTGAACTTTTCCTTCAAGTCATTATGCAATTGTTCATTGGGTTGCCTTAAAAATGGATGCTAAGTTAAATTGATGCTTAAGTTAAAGACTTACCATTCTTTAGAGTTGGCTAGTTTGCAGCCTTCCTTGTTCACCCAGATTCGTTTTCCATATGATGTCTAGTTTACAAATCACCATTACACCTTTTATTACTCCAGCTTTCTCTGCAAATTCCTGCTTTGGTTTTAGGCAGTATAAGTACTGACATGTATCCATAGGTTGCAAATAAGTCCTTGAGCCAAAAGTAGACTCGTTAAAAGAAAAAAACATTGTACCTTAATTTAAACAGTTATTTTCATGAGGATTTAAGAAGAACTCAACCTTTCTTCCAATCCCTCCCCAGTTTTACTGAGTGTGTATTTTATTTATGGCAAAACACATTGCATTTTTGTGTTTTCACAACAGAAAACAATTCTGGTATTTATGTAGAACTAAAAGACCATGTTTAGATGAGAAGAAAGCCGATTCAGCTGAGCCAGAGAGAACTGCAGTGGAAATCACCTTTGCTATGTTATAATTTATTATGCGTCTTAGCATTTGAACAACAGTGCTAGTAATTTTGAAACTGCATTTTAATCTCATTAGTCAAGGCTTGTATACAGCTCTGAAAAAAAGCAAAGCACAATAAATATAATTTAGAATAGTATGTTAAAATACTGATTTCATTATAAGTAAAAAAAAAATCAACTGATGTCATGCTCAGCAATAAAAGCTGGGGGAAGAAGGAGGAAGGGGGGGAAGTTTGGAGTTATGGCATTTGTCTTCCCAAGTAACCGTTATGCGTGATGGAGCCCTGCTTTCCTGGAGATGGCTGAACACCTGCCTGCCGATGGGAAGCAGTGAATGAATTCCTTGCGTGTGCGGCTTTTGCTGTACCTATTAAACTGTTCTTATCTCAATCCACAAGTTTTCTTACATGTACCCTTCTGATTCTCTCCCCCATCCCATTGTGGGGGAGTAAGCAAGCGGCTGGGTGCTGCTTAGATGTCTACTGGGGGTTAAACCACGACATTATTATTCGACAACTTGTGGAATAGATTTTAAAGCAAAGGGAAATATAGTCTGCTTTACAAAACTGAATACATTCCTCATCCTATTTTTCAAGAGTTCTTGCAACTGACTGCTCCAACAGTAGTTCAACTATCTTCTCAAACATAAGGAAAAGGGAGGAAGGTACTTCAGATGCTGAGAACCAATTATCTCAGCTTCACAGCATGGGAAAGGCTGGTGTGTAAGAATGATACTTAAGAAAAACAATCCCTCCCATAGACAACAAATAAAACTAAAACTCCAGCAGCTTATTCATATTTTTGTAAATATTTGTGGTGGGTTGACCTTGGCTGTCTCCCAGGCACCCACCAAGCTGCTTTATCACTCCCCCTCCTCAACTGGAGAGGGGAGAGAAAATACAATGAAAGGCTTGTGGGTCAAGATTAGGACAGGGAGATCACTCACCAGTTACCATCATGGGCAAAACAGACTTGACTTGGGAAAAATTTCATAGAATCATAGAATGGTTTGGGTTGGAAGGGACCTTTAAAGGTCATCTAGTCCAACCCCCCCCTGCAATGAGCAGGGACATCTTCAACTAGATCAGGTTGCTCAGAGCCCCATCCAGCCTGTCCTTGAATGTTTCCAAGGATGGGGCACCTACCACCTCTCTGGGCAACCCGTTCCAGTGTTTTGCCACCCTCATCGTAAAAAATGTCTTCCTTATATCTAGTCTGAATCTACCCTCCTTTAGTTTAAAACCATTACCCCTTGTCCCATCACTACAGGCCCTGCTAAAAAGTCTGTCCCCCTCTTTCTTATAAGCCCCCTTTAAGTACTGAAAGGCCACAATAAGGTCTGCCCGGAGCCTTCTCTTCTCCAGGCTGAACAACCCCAGCTGTCTCAGCCTGTCCTCACAGCAGAGGTGTTCCATCCCTCTGATCATTTTTGTGGCCCTCCTCTGGACCTGCTCCAACAGGTCCATGTCCTTCCTGTGCTGAGGACCCCAGAGCTGGACGCAGCACTCCAGGTGGGGTCTCACCAGAGCAGAGTAGAGGGGCAGAACCACCTCCCTCGACCTGCTGGCCACGCTTCTTTTGATGCGGCCCAGGATACGGTTGGCTTTCTGGGCTGCGAGAGCACATTGCCGGCTCATGTCCAGCTTTTTGTCTATCATCAGTACCCCCAAGTCCTTCTCCGCAGGGCTGCTCTCAATCCTTTCATCCCCCAGCCTGTATTGATACCGGAGATTGCCCCGACCCAGGTGCAGGACCTTGCACTTGGCCTTGTTGAACCTCATGAGGTTCACGCAGGCCCATTTCTCCAGCTTGTCCAGGTCCCTCCGCACCTCTCAGCTTGGTGTCATCTGCAAACTTGCTGAGGGTGCACTCGATCCCGCTGTCTATGTCATTGATGAAGATATTGAACAGCACTGGCCCCAGAACGGACCCCTGAGGGACACCACTTATCACCGATCTCCATCTGGACATTGAGCCGTTGACCACTACCCTCTGGATGTGACCATCCAGCCAATTCCTCATTCACCCAACAGTCCACCCATCAAATCCATATCTCTCCAATTTAGAGAGAAGGATGTCGTGGGGGACTGTGTCAAAGGCCTTACAGAAGTCCAGCTAGATGACATCCGTAGCTCTTCCCTTGTCCACTGATGCAGTCACTCCATCATAGAAGGCCACTAGGTTGGTCAGGCAAGACTTGCCCTTGGTGAAGCCGTGCTGGCTGTCTCGAATCACCTCCCTGTCCTCCACGTGCCATAGCACAGCTTCTAGGAGGATCTGTTCCATGATCTTCCCAGGCACAGAGGTGAGGCTGACAGGTCGGTAGTTCCCAGGGTCCTCCTTTCTACCCTTTTTAAAAATGGGTGCAATGTTTCCCTTTCTCCAGTCCCCGGGGACTTCACCCGACTGCCATGACTTTTCAAATATCATGGAGAGTGGCTTGGCAACTACATCAGCCAATTCCCTCAGGACTCTGGGATGCATCCCGTCAGGTCCCATAGACTTCTGTACATTCAGGTTCCTCAGGTGGTCACGAACCTGATCTTCTCTTACAGCAGGAGGGACTTCGCTCCCCCAGTCCCTGTCTTGCGGTCCATCCACTTGAGAGGTGTGGGAAGAGCGGTCGCCAGTGAAGACTGAGGCGAAAAAGTTGTTGAGTACCTCAGCCTTCTCCTTGTCTGTTGTTACCAGTTTGCCAGTCATGTTCATCGGGGGGTACACTTTCTTTGACCTTCCTTTTCTGGCTGACATACCTGTAGAAGCCCTTCTTCTTATTCTTTGCATCCCTTGCCAAGTTCAGCTCCAGCCGCACCTTGGCCTTCCTGACCCCATCCCTACACAACCGGGCAACATCCCTGTACTCTTCCCAGGATACCTGTCCCTGCTTCCACTGCCTGTGCATTTCCTTCTTGCCCTTTAGTTTGACCAGCAGGTCTCGACTCAGCCATGCCAGTCTCTTGCCTTCCTTTCCTGATTTCTTACACCTGGGGATCGAGAGCTCTTGTGCCCTATGGAAAGCATCCTTAAAGATCTGCCAGCTCTGTTCTGCTCCCTTGTCCCTGAGGGCACTTTCCCAGGGGGTCCTATTGACTAACTCCTTGAACAGCTGGAAGCTTGCTTTCCTAAAATTCAGGGTCCTGACTTTACTCTTTGCCTGACCCATATCCCTCAGGACTGCGATCTCCAACAGTGCATGCATGATCACTGCAGCCCAGGCTGCCTCCAATCTTGACACCTCTGATGATTGATTAGCTCACTTGCGTTGGTGACCAACAGGTCCAGTATTACGGCCCCTCTGGTAGGGCTGTCTATTACCTGGCCTAAGATGTTATCCTCGATACACTCCAGGAGTCTGCTGGATTGCCTGCAGCTCACCGTGCTACTTTTCCGGCAGATGTCGGGGTGGTTGAAGTCCCCCAGCAGGACGAGAGCCTGCGAGTGTGATGCCTCCTGTAGCTGGAGTAAGAAGGCTTCGTCAGTAGTCTCCCCTTGGTCGGGCAGCCTGTAGTAAACGCCAACCACAAGGTTCCCTTTGTTGCCTTGGTCTCTAATTCTTACCCATAAGCTTTCAACCTGCTCGTGGCTATTCTTCAGAGACAGCTCTTCACAATCAACCATAATTTGGTTTGTTTTGTGGAGTGGTCTTGGAATTCACAAACTATGTTCTTTTTGGATGGCATTAAACCAGACAATGCATGTCCACAGTATGCCAAGGGTGCTCCATCTGCTCATGGGCATTCAGTCCAGGACTAGACTAGAACCAGTCCAAAGTAAACCCCAGGGCACATATGGAATAGATGTCAGGTCCTCAGCACCAACTGATTTGCTGTAGACACTGTCTCCTGCATCACTTGTTAACGTAGATGTAGCCTCAGTGAATTAGGGAGGATTACCTATGACAGTGCATGCCATTCCATTTTGTAAAAATCTCCTTGACTTTGCCATGTTTGCCTTATAACATTTTTTTTGCTAAACATGCATGTAGGAGAGTGTTTTTATCCTTCTAGCTGCTTCTCCTAAAACAGTTGGCTTTGTGCCCGCCCATACTACAGAGACTGCCCTTGTCTGGGTGGTGGGCTTCCTTCTGATTAGCTCTCTGTGTAGCTTTAAAGAACGTTATTCTTGAGTAGCACAAGCAAGAAATTGTCTAGTTGATTCCATACTCTGAGCAATTCTCTCATTTTTGGATGAAGACTACATTCCTCCTTTTAGTGTTATTGTAAGGCCTTTATCTCTAGCCATCAGTTCTTGCAGTTATCTCATTGTTAATACCAATGGCTATGTGCTGTTTTAGGCCTTCTCATCTACTCTGATCCTGTCTTGATTTTGTCAATTGCTGCAAAGTTTATTCTATAAAATACTGGTTTTATTGGTTTTTTTTCTTAATATATATCTCTCTTAATAGAGGAGTCTAATGTTATGGCAAACTACCTGTTGTTTAGGGAATTAGGTATAATTTTTCCAGTGGATTCCTTCCTGTCACCTAATACAGCTGAAAATGTGTGCCCTTTTCCAATGGTGGATAATTAGTTCTCTTTCTTGAAAGTTTCTAAACTTAGATTGCTCTACTGGTCTGAATTCTCCATCAGTTTGACATCCCTTTGCTCACTCTAATGTCCAATTTAATATGCTTTCTAAAATGTCATCTGTCTTCAGTCTGTAATGAAGTGTATATGACTAAAACCTGTCCCCAACATGTCAATAACTGGCTTTCTGGGCCTCTTTGGGACTATCTTTTCAGCTATAAATGTAACTTTTACTACAGCATCCTTCTATCAGCAGAATTGGAACATGTGTCACAACTAAACCTGGTCAGGGAGGACAAGTTTTTCCCTTGGTTTTTTTTCCTTACAATCTATCATTTGTGGGGATTGAAAAATCTAAAGCTTTTTATCTGCAGGTTACTGTCGAATCAGCCCCAGTTGGTGGTAACTAGGATATTTATCATAGGTTTGTTAGTAGACCATATGAAATGTGTTCGGCTCTTGACAGAATTGGGTAGCTGACAAGTGTTCATATCATGTGCCTTTCTAACTGGTGGCAATTAATTATTTTGGCAGAGGCTTGGAGGACTGAAATGGCAAGGAGGATGAACAATCTCTCAATTTCTTAGGAACAATGCTTTTTCTAAGGATGTAGAATAGTGGTGGGCTTATGCAGGAAAACTATACTTATGTTGTCCATAGTATATCTGTTATCCGTCTAACAGAGAGGTCTTAGAATAAAGCTGATCTTCTCAGGAAGCGTATATGGGTATTCAAACTTTAAGGACATGAACAAAGTGTGTATTGTTTCCTATAAATAAACTGCACAGATCATCCTTGTCTAATGAACTGTTAAACCTATCAAGAAGGTGGTATTCGGTAGTGGATGGAGCACTGCTGTGATTTGGGTACAAATCAAAAGCATGAAGAGTCAATCATCTTCTTTCTTCAAATTGCTCTTATTTTAAGCTTGTTGCAGTAAATGAGAACTTAAGTAGTAGAAATTTCAACTTTGCTATCCAGCGTCTGAGAAATATGCATTCTTGTACCTTCTCAGGCTCCTGGTTATGGTGACGTAAGGCTTTCTCTGGAGACAATACCAGACACCGTAAATTTGGAAGAACCTTTTGACATTACATGTAAAATAACAAATTGCATGTAATGATGTCACTTGATTCTTGTGCTTTTTCCTGAGTGGGTAAGTTGTGGCTGTCTTGGTTCTATTTTTCAGTACTTTCTCCCGAAGCAACTCAGATCTGGTCTTTACTATGGGTTGTAGCAACATGAAACTACTGGTCTATTACTTGAAACACATCTTTTGAATTACAATGATTTAAAAAACAAACAAACAAACAAACAAACTTCCATAATGATCTGTTAATACTATTTGAACTAGGAAATTGCCAAAAATCTGTAGTGGAATTCCATGGAACTGGCTGCAGTATCATTGAAGATTGCACCCCATACTTAAATCACAAATCATCTTAGTTCTTAAACAAAATTAGTGCTTATATAGAATTTTTTTAAACTACAAGTAATTTTATGAGAATAAATGATGCCATTTGTATCCAGTCTGATTTTACTGCTAGTTCTGCACCACTCCTAGAATGCCTGCTAAACATTGTTGACGTAGTCTTTTGTACATAGTTATCCATGTTTTGACTTGATTTGTGTTTACACTATGATCCATGGTAGTCCTTTATTAAAGGGTGGCAAGAGTGACATTTAAATAAAGTAAGTCTAAATATTAGTTGAAGCCAGGGACTAAAGCATGTATCTTGTCTGCAGTTACTTCTCACGAAAATCTTGTCATCTATCCAAAATGTGAGCGGTATTATGCTATCTAGTATAGTTAAACCCATGACAGAATGCTCGTGTCAGACAAAACTACATGCACCTGAATTACTGCACATCACAGTAAATCTTGCTTGCCTTCTTATAATTACATAAATTAATTATAAATGCTTGATTAATAATAACCTGAACAATAAAGTAATCAAGCTGTTACATGTCTGCAGTCCTTGAATGCTTAAAAAAAGCCCACAGGTTTATTCTTGTTTTTCAATTTCCTCTAGCAGTGAAAGGACTATGGATCTGGTTTTAGAAATGTGCAATACTAATTCCATCCACTGGTGTGGAGTTTCAGGAAGGCAACTTGGAAAGCTGCACCCAGGTTCCTCCCTCCATCTTGCACTTACATTGCTGTCTTCAGTGCAGGGATTGCAAGTAAGTCTTTATAGCAGTTTTGTTATAAAATAGCTGTTTTATAAGCTTAGTAATTCCTTCTAATAACACTTATAAATCTTTTCCCTTTCTAGAGTGTCTCTGGCTTAAGACTTACAGACACGTTTTTGAAGAGAACATACGAGTATGATGATATTGTACAGGTCTGTGTAGTTTCTTCAGAAGTCAAACAAGAAAGCTGAAGAAAAAATTCTGTATTTCTGCTGGGCTTTTTTTTTTTTTTGACCAACTTCCAATGTTTTGTAGCTGAATCATATTAAAAAGTATACAAACATAACTATGCCTATTTAATTTCTCTGAACATTTTTGGAATGTTTTAAAATCTTTTAAAAAGATGCATATGCATTTTATCTACTGAAAATAAAGCCTTTGAAAAAAGTGTAGCTCTAGCAAATTATATTGCATTAACATCACCGGGGGGGGGGGGGGGGGGGAGAGATTAATATGAAATAGTAGCACTTTGTACTTATTTTTGTTATTTTAATTATTTTTAAAATATTTAAACAGTTTTAAAATTGTGGTTCTGACAAAACTGCTTCAGTTTGAAGGAACTGGCCTTTTACAGACCAAGTTCCTGGAATCCAAATCCCTATAAGTAATACTTCTGGGTACCTGGAGTGGCAGTATATTTGCATGGTTACATGCATAGCCATAAGAATTAGAGCCTGATAAAGGCATGAGATGAGAGAGTGAGTACAACTGGCACTGTCAAGATGCTAGTAGCTAGAAAGTAGAGCATCAGCCCAAGAACGTGCTGGTTGTGGCTCCAGTCATTGTGAAGGAGTAATACAGCAAATCTGTCCCAATTAGCTGCAGTCTTGTGCAGAGTTGTGCATCCCTGCAATACAGGGCGTGCTGTGAACGGGTATGTTACTTCTGAATTAGTAGAGAACTGAAAACTAAAATAGCAGCATTCAGGCGTTTGTTTTTTCTTTTTTTATTGTTAAACTGAAGTGGTGCAAATTATTCCTCTCATGCCAGAGGCATTTAAGTAGATTTTTTTTTTTTTAGGAAAATGAGAAAAACCCTGCATAGCTGCCCTAGATCAAGTTCTCCAAAGCATATGCAGGAGGGAATTCAGGACTTGGTTAAGCACTGAAATGTACTTTTCCCTAGCTTTTGTTTTGACAAAAGGTGGAAATGTTTTTGGCTGAAATATCTAAGGTCATCCTAAAGATCCATCTTGGATTTGGTCATCCAAATATCTAAGTCACCTAAAGGTAGCCATTTAATACAGAAAATGGTGACTGGCTTTCCTAGTTAACTAGTGTTAAAGATTCTACTCAGTGGCTTGTCATATTTCTCAGCTACTGTATTGGCACTTCGCAACCTTAGTTAGTTTTGACAGTATTTATTTAAGACTTTCCTATGTATAAAATTTAAAATGATGGATAAATTTATGACCAGCTTATTAAATTAAGGGAATGAGTCCATACAGGGGAAAAAAATAATAAAACTACATCCCACACATCTAATAAAATGCATAACACCCAACATCAATAGGTATTTATGTGGTGGGTTGACCTTGGCTTGGATGCCAGGTGCCCAACAAGCCACTCTATCACTCCCCCTTCTCAGCTGGACAGGGGGGAGAAAAATATGATGAAAGGCTCATGGGTCGAGATAAGGACAGGGAGATCACTCACCAATTACCGTCACGGGCAAAGCAGACTCGACTCGGAGAAATTAATTTAATTTATTGCCAATCAAATCAGAGTAGGGTAATGAGAAATAAAACCAAATCTAAAAACACCTTCCCCCCACCCCTCCCTTCTTCCCCGGCTCAACTTCACTCCTGACTTCTCTACCTCCTCCCCCGGAGCGGCGCAGGGGGACGGGGAATGGGGGTTGCAGTCAGTTCATCACACATTGTCTCTGCCGCTCCTTCCTCCTCCTCACACTCTTCCCCTGCTCCAGCGTGGGGTCCCTCCCACGGGCTGCAGTTCTCCACGAACTGCTCCAGCATAAATCCTTCCCACAGGCTGCAGTCCTTCAGGAACAGACTGCTCCAGCATGGGTCCCCCACGGGGGGTCACAAGTCCTGCCAGCAAACCTGCTCCAGCATGGGCTTCTCTCTCCATGGGGTCACAGGTCCTGCCAGGAGCCTGCTCCAGCATGGGCTCTCCACGGGGTCACAGCCTCCTTTGGGCATCCACCTGCTCCAGCGTGGTGTCCTCCACAGGCTGCAGGTGGATATCTGCTTCACCGTGGACCTCCATGGGCTGCAGGGGGACAGCCTGCCTCACCATGGTCTTCACCAGGGGCTGCAGGGGAATCTCTGCTCTGGTGCCTGGAGCACCTCCTCCCCCTCCTTCTTCACTGACCTTGGTGTCTGCAGAGTTGTTGCTCTCACATATTCTCACTCCTCTCTCCCGGCTGCTGTTGCGCAGCAGTTTTTCCCCCTTCTTAAATATGTTATCCCAGAGGTGCTGCCACCGTCACTGATTGGCTCAGCCTTGGCCAGTGGTGGGTCCATCTTGGAGCCGGCTGGCATTGGCTCTATCGGACATGGGGGAAGCTTCTGGCATCTTCTCACAGAAGCCACCCCTGTAGCCCCCCCACTACCAAAACCTTGCCACACAAACCCAATACAATAAAAAAAAACCAAAAACCAAAGCAATTTACCTGTTACTCTAGATATATCAACAAACCAAAACAGTAAAACCACAACTATCCACACAAAAAATGTAAATAGCTTTATTTATAATCTATTTTGAAGTTAAACTGACACAAGTTGAAGGGGACGTAACTGTATGGTAATAAGAGGTAGGAGAGAGACAGAAATAGTAAACAAGTTGCATTTTGCCAGTATGACTATGTAGCCTTCAAACAGTGTATGAAGATTTCTTTTGAAGTTGCAGACTTAGTTCTTTCTCAGTATGAATGAGTGATTTTACTTTGTACTTGTTACAAAACCAGAAGTGCAACTGAAACAATTTCTACACTGAATATTTCATTAGCTGTTTTTCATCAGGCATAGTTAGAAGAATATATTTCCATACAAGCAGGTTACAGGAGTTTATAATTTGAGTGTAAAACATTTTCTTCTCTAACAATTATCACACTTATATGCTGGAACAGTAATGATACAAAACCAATTGGGTGTTAAATGCATATTTGTTCAATTGAATGATAAATTGCAATTGACCTTCAATTAAAGCAGTATTTACTGGTATTGTCATTTACCACTTGATCTAGCGGGATGAAAAATTTTAGTGCAAAATAAAGTGCAGTTATTACACAGGAAAAGATTCCTTCCTTACCCTGTGATTAAGACATACTGCATGACTCTGTGAAACAATCTAGCCTATTTAAGGCAAAATAGATTTTAGCATAAATGATCTCTCTGTTCCTGGCTTCAGTGGAAAAGCATGTAATGATAGCTCCTGTTATTGGTTTCACTGTTTTTTATTTAGGCTATAAAGCCCTTCCTTTAAATATACAAGAAACAAAGAATGTTTACAAATTAAGTAAGTATTCTGCCAGTTGTAGCAAATTCCTAAAGGGTTAGCTAATGCCATCAACATTTTAATAAATACTCTGTTTACATATGATCTGTACTGGAGTAAAACCTAAACACGACAATAGTGTAGTATGCAAAATGAAAGTTACTGCTCTATAAAGATTATTTCAAGAGAAATTTTCAGATAACTAACCAATGCTTCATCCCATTTAACCTTGGGGATAGTTCCCCCATAAATCCAGTAAGCTATAGGGCTTGTACTTGACAGTACAACTACTACAGCCAGTCTTTGAATATTATCATATTTTGCAGTTCTTAAGGAACTCTGAAGAGGTTCTTGACACTCTTTCTGTTTTGAAGGAGAAA
Source organism: Platalea leucorodia (assembly GCF_965183815.1). Classification (NCBI taxonomy): domain Eukaryota; kingdom Metazoa; phylum Chordata; class Aves; order Pelecaniformes; family Threskiornithidae; genus Platalea; species Platalea leucorodia. Next base: position 11,201,152 of record NC_138859.1, on the reverse strand, counting down.
GGTAACCGACTGCATGAAGATTGCTGTCTGTATTGGGTCTGGCTGGGATGGAGTTAACTTTCCCCATAGCAGCCCTCATAGTGCTGTGCTTTGTATTGGTAGCTAGAAAGGTGCTGATAACACACCAGTGTTTTGGCTACTGCTGAGCAGTGCTCCCACAGCATCAAGGCTGCCTCTCCAACATTTCCCCCCCCCCTCACCCCCGAAGGCCAGTAGGCTGGGGGTGGGCAAGATCTTGGGAGGGGACATAGCCAGGACAGCTGACCCAAACTGACCAAGGGGATATTCCATACCATATGACATCATGCTCAGCAATAAAAGCTAAGAGAAAGGAGGAGGAGAGGGGGCATTCGTTATTAAGGCATTTGTCTTCTGGAGCAACCGCTATGCGTACTGAAGCCCTACTTCCCAGACTTTCTGGCTGGACATCGCCTGCTGATGGGAAGTAGAGAATAAATCTTTTGTTTTCCTTTTGCTTCCGCACGCAGCCTTTGCTTTATTAAACTGCCTTTATCGTGACCCATGAGTTCTTTTTCATCTTATTTTCTCCCCCCTGTCCTGCTGAGGAGGGGGAGTGATAGAGCAGCTTGGTGGGCACCTGGCATCCAGCCAAGGTCAACCTACTACACTGTCACACAGTAAGGATAAATTGAGTGTTGAGAGATCTTGCAGTGCTGTCCAGTCCACTCTGGATTTATTGGTTCCCCTCATCAAAGTTAGTAGTGAGCAGTTGAAAATATGAAAGAGAGAACTAAGAATAAACATGAAGTTTAATAGGAGATATGCTAGGAGCAATGCTTCTCTCCTGCCACAACACACTACTCCAAGCAATGTTTGTACAGTAGTTGTAGCCCACCTACGGCCTCCATTGATCTTTCTTGTAAATGGTATCCTGTCCTATTAAATGTGACTGAACTTAAGTAGCAGTTTTCTTGAATGGATTAGATTCAGAATTGGAACAACCCCTGAAAGAAGATCGTGTTAGGGATTTTCTTCTTTGTCATCAGATGTTAAGTCAGAAGCTGTTATTTGGAAGTGCGTTTAATGTAAAGCTTAAGTAGCTCTACAGCCTCAAAAAGGCAGCTACAGCAATTTATACAGAGAATTTTAAAAAACCCACACATTTTAATGCTGTGTGTAGGCAAGCTCTATTGAATAAAGTATGAAATGCCTTACAGTTGTTTAAGTTGCTCTATTAAGCTTTACCTCTTTATTTAACAGATGGTAATATATATTTCCTATTTTTGTGTTTTCTCCAATTCTTTTCATTTCTCCTTGGATCCAGCTGCATTTTTCCCCCTGTTTTAGTAGAAGACAACTCATACAATAGATGCATAACTAGCATTTGTTACAGTCAAGTGCCTGACTTAGCCCCAAATTTTGCATTTGCTTCTACTCAAGGCGCTCTTTTTTTGACCACAAGATGAATCAAATATAATGTCTGAGGTCCAGGAGTTCCTGTGTATTTCTCCATTTGGCAGTCTCTATTGTTACTCCTCCACATACTTTCTCCCGTCTAACTGGCCAGCAGAGGTCACTTTGTCTTAGGAATCAAATTAGTTTTGATATATACAAATTGGAAATTGGAAGTGTTGAGAACCTCCCTGGAGTAAAAACAAGTGCACCTTGTAGCAGAAAGCAGTGTGAACAGTAAGCAGAATAAAAAAAGGTAACATAATAAAATACAGAAAATCAGTAGTCTCTGAAAGAGTAAGATTAGCTGAGCAGGGTAGGAAGAGAAATGCTGTAGACTGGAAAAACCTTTAACTTGGCCATATAACCATCACTTAAGATAGATATGTGCAATGAAACTTAAAAAAAAAAAAAAATCCTTAATTGTTTAAGCCAGTGATTTACCACACAAGAATAGAAAGAGAATCCTTCTTTCTAAGGCAGTTATTTTTTGATAAATTTTCAGTACTAATTATTTGTACAATCATAGGATCAGTTTTAGCTTATTACAGTTAAGAATTTTAAGCTTATATTAAATACTGCATACATACGGAATGTAATACAGTTTGCCATGCCTAGGAAAATAGTGCCATAATGCTGACCTCCAAGGCTACCATCATGATTTGAGGGTAGACATGGCAATAGAAAAGCCTAAAACTTCTTAATAATCTTTCCTTTCCCAAGCCAAGTTCTGTTTTGGTTTCTGTGTATTATCCTACTCAGGATTAGTGTCTTCTCTTTCTCTACAATTTGTGGTACGCCTTCATATGCAATCATCTCCCTCTCTCCTGCCAAATGAAGTTGAAAAGTATTTCATGTTACTAATGACAGCCCCTCCACAGGCTTAAAGAAACGGACTTTTCCAGCATTAGTTTTAAGTACATTCTATACTCCAACACTGATTTATGCTCATTATACAAGGGCACATCAGATGGGCCTATTGTTTCAATAGCATATTTGACAAGGAGTACAGCCATAACGATTTTCACCATAAGAATAATGTGCCTTTTACACTAGGATTTTAGAATTAAGCTGTTATGCAAGATCAGCCTACTACAAAACTCCTCCCCACTCAAGAGATCAATCTAATGCACATACTGAAAATGACTTGTATGTAGGGATTTTAATAAACCACTTAATCTATTTAGTGTATTCATTTTCAGAGGAATAACTATACATAAGCGATATGTTCCAAGTTATGTGCAATAAGTCTATTTAACAGATTTATTCTTGTTTGCAAACATGCACAAAGAATTTTCTGTCTTCTATTCAAGCAGAAGTTACAGTGCTGCTTTTGCTACTATGGAATGCATTTTGGGGTTATATACCATTCCAATTCACATGCCTCCTTTAAGTCAGGAATGCTCTTCAGTGCTGCCACTGAAAGATCTGCTCCGGACATGATTTCTCAGTTGCTCTATGAGCTCTGGATTCTGTTGCTGTATCTGTTGTGCAAACTGCTGCCCCCTGTGTTGAACAGTTTTAAGTAAAATCAACAAGTGGAAAAAAAAAACCTGACAAGAAGCATTTGTAAGAAAGCAGGATATCCTAATATAACTGAAAGCTGCATTATATGAAAGTTAAGACTAAAGATATCTTGATTAAGACTATACAGCAAGATAGCTGTAAGTATTACCACTTTATCTAGTTAAAGTCTCTCCAAACAGGATTATCATCAGGTCTTCATTTTCATTCTTTAGGACTATTACTTCTACTTGATAGCATGGAGAAAAAAAGTATTATCTTACTTGCTAAAACTAAAAATTTAGCAACAAATCTGCTCCAGTGATTTGCTCCCTTCTTTTTGAGAGGATCCATTCTAGTTGTTTAAGATAACTACTCTTATAGTTGAAGTTCTAGTTTTTCCAGAAATACAGTATGCAGCTGCCAACTTGTACGGCCAACAAGATGTCATTAGTAGAAAGCAAGCATACAATTACACCTGTATGACTGAAGTAATGATAGATCCATCTCCATAACAGTTGTAGCTTAAGAGTAAAATTAATATGTGAGATTAATTCCATGTAAAAGATAAGCATAACCCTGGTTTACTAGAAAAAGCAAGTAAGTAAAACATATTACTTCATGAATAGCCTGGCATGGCATTCTCCGTAACTTCTGCATTTTGCCCAAGTAGCAAATTATCAAGACTCCTTTAAACCACAGTGCAGGTTGAAGGAAAGCCACCATTTTCATAGATCTAGGCATAGCACATGATTTTTGTGAAAACAGCCCTTGATTTTGTGGGAGCACATTCCTGTCTGTGATGTGAATTATAAATTACTTTTGCCCTGAAAACTTAAGGGGCAAAACTTAAAAATAGTTTGAAACAAGCTAGAATGCTGAAATAATGTAAAATTGTATGCTTGTTAAGAGGTCTTGCCATGCATGGCAATGAGGTCATGCAAATTGCATGTTTTTGTGCAGACTCTTCCAGATGGATTATTATTATATTATAAAAGACTTGGGTCCTGGTTTTTGTGAAAGCCACTTCTCTCCTTATTATACTGAGTTCCCTGAAGCCTTCCTAGTCCAAATGGAGGGATGCCAGAGCACGGTCAGTCAGGAGTCAACTTTAGAACTTGTTGAAAGCTGTACTAAATAAATCTGTAGCTTTTCTAACTAGTGTCTGGGATATCTGGTAATAAATTGATCAACACAATTTGAAAGCACACGTAAGAGTACCTAAAGGTTTAAAGGAACATTTTAAAGGTTTAAAGGAACATTTTTAATAACTGACATTTAGAAAGTAAACAGTGTATGAGAACCAGAAAGTGAAACTGAGCACACAGTTCAGTCATTCCAATTGATGGAAATGTAGACAACAAACAAACAAGATAGTGGAAAATAAGTCTTTAAGTTCTCAGTTTTAATAATAATCAGGTATACAATGGGGACAGGCCACAGTATAATTGGCTTGACACTATCCCTTTTAAATAGATGGTGCACAATGATGCTTCTACAAATGTAACAGTTAAAATTATGCAATTCATAACACTTACGCATGGATCAGGCTGGACAAATCTGACAGGCCACCAACACCTGCAGCAGGCCCACCAATGGCGTTTGACATCATCCCCGACATTCTGAAACAGTTAGCACAGTGTTGGCATTGGGGTATGCAGAGACCTTTACAGTAAGCAATAAACTGTAGTTCTTTGTTGAATTGCTGGGAGGAAATAAGCTGCAAGAGGAAGAAACTGCAGTAGTTCTATTTACAGTAAGCAAAAATACAATTACATTTTCAGGAATACAGTACTATCCACCTTTTCTCTTATTAATTCAACCCCCTAAAGACATTTGTTTCAATGGTACTCCATTTTAATACTTACAATTGTTGAACTTGAGGATTCTGCATTAAACTTGCTGCCTGGAATAGACAATATGTAGCTGAAATTATAACACATTTACTACTTGGGTATCACTGAGGAAAACGTGGAAAAAAAAAAGAAAAACCCACAAGGTGCATTCTATGTTGTATTACAAAATTAAGCTAAGTTTATGTGCAGAGAGATGTATGGTCCCCAGGAAAAAGAACCATTACAGGAAAATATTTCAAGGATATGAAGCTGAGACAATTTGTTACATGTTAGATAACAAATACTGGTTACAGATTCAAACATGAAAAATATGACAACAAGATATTAAACATAAAAATCCAGTACCGGAAAACTTAAAATACAAAAAAACCACCAAACCCCCCCCAAAAAATTAACTTAAGACTTCCAAGGACAAAGGTTTTCTATTGGGCTTTTTGGAGAAAGGTCTGTATTTTGTTGATTCCCAGCCTGGACAAATCAGTTTTGCAACTATTATTACTAGTGGGTATAAACTGTTAAGATTATGGCCACAAAATATTGCAGAGTAAACCAGCGGGGACTTACTTTGTACCATGGTTTTGTGGTAACGTATATCTTCTGTGGTAACTTGCATATCTTCTTACTTTGTAGTAAGCATGAGGTTATTTAAATTTCTCATTCATAATGTACCTCAAAAATTATTTTGTGTTTACCATAGTGTAAGGGTGTATATGGACAGATACTATAGAAACTATACTTATGTTGTCCATAGTATATCTGTTATCCGTCTAACAGAGAGGTCTTAGAATAAAGCTGATCTTCTCAGGAAGCGTATATGGGTATTCAAACTTTAAGGACATGAACAAAGTGTGTATTGTTTCCTATAAATAAACTGCACAGATCATCCTTGTCTAATGAACTGTTAAACCTATCAAGAAGGTGGTATTCGGTAGTGGATGGAGCACTGCTGTGATTTGGGTACAAATCAAAAGCATGAAGAGTCAATCATCTTCTTTCTTCAAATTGCTCTTATTTTAAGCTTGTTGCAGTAAATGAGAACTTAAGTAGTAGAAATTTCAACTTTGCTATCCAGCGTCTGAGAAATATGCATTCTTGTACCTTCTCAGGCTCCTGGTTATGGTGATGTAAGGCTTTCTCTGGAGACTCCTTCCTCCTCACACTCTTCCCCTGCTCCAGCGTGGGGTCCCTCCCACGGGAGACAGTCCTCCATGAACTTCTCCAACGTGAGTCCTTCCCACAGGCTGCAGTTCTTCACAAACTGCTCCAGCGTGGGTCCTTCCCACAGGGTGCAGTCCTTCAGGAATGGACTGCTCCAGCGTGGGTTCCCCACGGGGTCACAGGTCCTGCCAGAAAATCTGCTCCAGCGTGGGCTCCTCTCCACGGGGTCACAGGTCTGGCCAGGAGCCTGCTCCAGCACGGGCTTCCCATGGGATCACAGCCTCCTTTGGGGCGCATCCACCTGCTCCGGCGTGGGGTCCTCCACAGGCTGCAGGTGGATATCTGCTCCACCATTAACCTCCATGGGCTGCAGGGGGACAGCCTGCCTCACCATGGTCTTCACCAGGGGCTGCAGGGGAATCTCTGCTCTGGTGCCTGGAGCACCTCCTCCCCCTCCTTCACTGACCTTGGTGGCTACAGAGTTGTTGCTCTCACATATTCTCACTTCTCTCTTCTGACTGCTGTTGGGCAGCAGTTTTTTTCTCCCTTCTCAAACACTTCTTTTGCCTTGTTGTCCCACATGACGATGTCATCGATGTATTGCAGATGTTCAGGGGCAACACCCTTTTCCAGTGCAGTCTGGATCAGTCCATGACAAATGGTGGGGCTGTGCTTCCACCCCTGGGGCAGTTGATTCCAGGTGTGTTGGACACAAAGCAAACTGTGGCCTGCATTCTGCTGCCAAAGGACTTGGAAAAAAACGCATGGGCCATGTCAATTGTAGCATACCACTTGGCTGCCTTTGACTCCAGTTCATATTGGAGCTCTAGCACATCTGGTACAGCAGCACTCGGTGGTGGCATGACTTCATTCAGGCCACGATAGTCTACTGTTAACCTCCACCCTCTGTCAGACTTTTGCACTGGCCATATGGGACTACTAAAGGGTGAGTGAGTCTTGCCTTGCCGATCACTCTCCTTGGCTCTCCAACTGACGAATCAGCTCATGGATGGGAGCCAGGGTTCGTGCGATGTTGCCACCGGTGCACCGTCCTGGTAGCAATTGGCACCTGCTGTTCTTCAACTCGCAGCAATCCCACAACGAAGGGATCTTCTGAGAGGCCAGGCAGGGCAGGTGACAGCTGTTTGATCTTCTCTGTGTTCACAGTGGCTACACCAAAAGCCCATCGGTACCCCTTTGGGTCCTTGAAGTACCCTCCCCTGAGGTAGTCTACGCCAAGGATACAAGGGGCCTCTGGGCCGGTCACAATGGGGTGCTTTTGCCACTTGTCCCCTGTTAAGCTCACCTCAGCCTCCAGTACAGACAATTCTTGGCATCCCCCTGTCACTCCCGAGATCCAGATGGGTTCTGTGCCCCTATACCCCGATGGCACCAGCGTACACTGTGCACCAGTGTCTACCAAAGCCTTATACTTCTGTGGGTCTGATGTGCCAGGCCATCGAATCCACACAGTCCAGTAAACCTGGTTGTCCCTTTCCTCCACCTGGCTGGAGGCAGGGGCCCTCTATTCCTGTTCCTGGTCGGAGTGTCTGACTGTCTGACCCTTGCAGTTTCAGACCAGAAGTCCCCTCACCAGGATCAAGGGAGGTGATCTCAGTCCTTCTGTGTCTGGGAGATCGCTGATTGCCGCCTTGTGTCTCTACAGCAACTAAGCTGACAGCCTTCTTGGGTGGCCCCTTCTTAACAGCTCTCCTCCCTCTCATTTCGCGTACACGGGCTTCCAGCTTAAAGGTGGGTTCACCATCCCACTTCCTCATGTCCTCCCCCTGGTCACGCAGGAAGAACCAGAGTGCGCCACGCAGCGTGTGCCTGGGGCTCCCTTTCCCTCTGACCGGGGCAGGAGGGGACTGACTCTGTGGGGTGCCCCTGACAGCCAAGGCGCTGGCCCGTAGGGATGAGGAGGGACAGAGATTTTCTTCAAAGTTTTGGAGCCAAGAAGACACTCTCTCCACAGTTGGTGTATCCATATCTGGGCAATACATTGTTGCCAAGCTGTTAGAATGCGACGCTGGGGCGTTTTGGACCCCCCTTCCTCCACATGGCCCGTGTGCACAGGACATCCTCTGGATCTTTGGAGACCTCATCATTGTCTAGATCACTGTAGATGACTTCCAGCACTGCTAATTCTCTCAGGTACTGGATGCCTTCATCTGCGGTAGTCCACTTTCCTGGGGAGTTCACAAGATCTTCCTTGAACGGATTTCTTGCCCTCACGCTTGAGAGGAGCCGTCTCCAGAGACTGCAAATTGCTGCCTCTTTTCCAATTCCTCTCTCAATTCCCCGGTTTCTAGCAAGGGATCCCAGCTGTTGGGCTTCCTTACCTTCCAATTGCCGACTGTCGGCCCCGCTATGCCAGCATCAGATCGGCCAGGCAGCAATCTGCTCGCCTGGCTGGCGGCTGTAATCTTTCTGCATGTCTTGAAGTTCTGACAAGGTCAACAAGGCCAACCTGAACAACCACTAGCGGATAATAATCGGATGATTGTACCGGCCTAGGGAGCTTCCTGGGAATCTCTTATACTTGCCCCAGGGAGGCAGCAGACTTCCCTATGGGATGGGTCCAGTCGGCATATCGGGCCCTCTGTTCCCCTCGGAAGGGAGTCACCTACGACAATTACCCTTCTATTTTTCTTACCAGTGGCTGTTGTAATGCGTGGGGCTGACTGGCTCCCCCTAGTCAACCCCTTGGATAGATCACTGTCTGCATCATCATCCTCCTGGCCCTCAAGTTCCAGAGCCTCGTACCTAGCCAGGACCTGGGGGTGTTGGTTGACAGCCACCTGAACATGAGCCAGCAGTGTGCTCAGGTGGCCAAGAGGGCCAATGGCATCCTGGCCTGTATCAAGAATAATGTGGCCAGCAGGACCAGGGAGGCGATAGTGCCCCTGTACTCGGCACTGGTGAGGCCGCACCTCGAGTACTGTGTTCAGTTTTGGGCAACTCACTACAAGAAGGACATTGAGGTGCTGGAGCGTGTCCAAAGAAGGGCAACGAAGCTGGTGAAGGGTCTAGAGCACAAGTCTTATGAGGAGCGGCTGAGGGAACTGGGGTTGTTTAGCCTGGAGAAGAGGAGGCTGAGGGGAGACCTTATTGCTCTCTACAACTACCTGAAAGGAGGTTGTAGGGAGGTGGGGGTCGGTCTCTTCTCCCTAGTAACGAGTGATAGGACGAGAGGAAACGGCCTCAAGCTGCGCCAGGGGAGGTTTAGGTTAGACATTAGGAAAAACTTCTTCACCGAAAGGGTGGTCAAGCATTGGAACAGGCTGCCCAGGGAAGTGGTTGAGTCTCCATCCCTGGAGGTATTTAAAGAACGGATAGATACGGTGCTCGAGGACATGGTATAGATGGACTTGGCAGTGTTGGGTTAACGGTTGGACTCGATGATCTTAAGGGTCTTTTCCAACCTTGATGATTCTATGATTCTATTGTGTAAGGACACCTAGGGGGGCGAGGTCGGCTGGGAGAGGATTCGCCTGCTGCGCCGAGCAGGGATCTGCATTCATCCTCCTCCGTCTCTTGGGTCCCCTCCCTCCGCCTGGTGGCACGAGGGTAGGGGAGCCTCTGCTTCTCTTGATGTTTCCATCTGGCATGCTTGTCTCAGGGATGGTAGGGAGTGGCTCCACCAGTCTATCTCCCTCTCACACTCCCTGATACTCCTCAGTCTTGCTTCTTCTTCTTTCAGCTCTGCCACCATGCTGAGCAGATCCTCCATCTGTTCGCACCTCATGCAGGTGTTGTCTCAGGAGCCCTCCGTCACCAGAGCAAGGCTCTGGCACTCCCTGCAGCCAGAGACCTGGGTGGCTGCATGTTTGAGTGGGAGCTCCACCTGCATCACCACATCCCTTCTGGCGATGGTGATGGTTCTTGTCCGAGTGGAAACCATGGCTAAGTCTCTTCCGGGAGGGCGTAGACCACAAGGAGAGCTTGCCAGCTGCTTGCTCGCTCTGCCTGCGCGAACTGCCGCGCCATGCCCTGTTTGCCCATCCTGTTCGCCGCACTCCTGGTTACTCGCACTCCCTAGGGGCCTGTTTAAATCTCCCGCAGTTGCCCCAGCAACGCCCAAGCCCCGTCTGCCTCGCTCGCAAGAGCAGCCAGTTTTTCTTTGGCACGAGGGCCCCATCAGGCTCTTTATCGGGTTCCCCGGAACAGGAAACCCCCTTTTTCACCCCAGTCTAGCGCCCAGTCACAGGACTTACCGTTGCTGCCGCCGCGTGCCTTGCTGACTCTCACTCCTTCCTCCCGTTTCTCTGCTGAAGGACTGGCTTCTTGATCAAACCCTTCCTCTTTTTCCCCCCTCCCTTACTAATTGATGATAGGGACCCCTTGACCTCCTTGTCCACTGTTTCTTTTTCACTACTGGGGCAATTACTGTAGTGGTTGTCTGGGTCCCTATTTCAACCGTGGTGTCCTCAGATGCAGTTTGGGTCCCCATCTCAACGATCATGTTCTTAGATGTACTTTGGGTCCCTATCTCTACTATCACATCCTCAGATGTAGTTTGCACCCCGGTCTCGGTCATGGCATTCTCAGAGGTGGTTTGGGTCCCTGCCTTAACCACAGTCCTCTGATAGTACTGAACTGTGGCTCGGTAGGCACAGGCCAAGCCCCAGTACTGTGCTAGAAGCTGCTGGTTTTCAGGTACCTCAAAAATTATTTTGTGTTTACCATAGTATAAGGGTGTATATGGACAGATACTATAGAATAAACCAGGTGATGGTTTAAAGTTAGTAATGTAATTCCTACAGAAATCAGTGTCTGTATGAATAGAAGATCAATAGGCACAACGCAGTATCTGCTCATTCACTATCTTATTAAAAGTACTAGAAAAAACAGACATATACAGTATTAATTTTATCAACTGATATATTTCCATACAACCTCTCAAAAGTAAATCAACTGTTTTCTCTAGTCTACAGTTGGATATAAAATGCCAAATTCGGGTCAATTCTATGGGAAGTATAGGATTTTTTTCTCTTCCATCAGTAACAAGTTTGATCTAGGTTAGGGGCCCAAAATGAAGAAATAACTTTCTCAAGGTCAGACAGTGAGTCAATTTTTTTCCTTCAAAACAAAACAAAGCAAAAAAACACACCACAGGAAAATAATTCATTCATTCCTGGCTGAATGCCGTGTTCTATCCACTTGACCATGCATCTTCTGGAAATGATGCAAAAATCCTTTCCGTATAGTTAGCTCCATATTGAAGAGTACATCTTTGTCTCTGAATAGATGCAGACATTCTGAATAAGTCACATGGCCATTGAAGTGGTACATGGAGTTCAAGTGCTATTTAATCACTAGTGCCATTGGAGAACTCGTTCACTTCTTCCTTGCCTACCATCTCTATTATTTGGACCACATTATCAGACCAGATGTATTGATCTCTTGCATGCAGTGCATTTCCACGCTGAAGCACTGGTTAAAATGTCCTGTCCTAATGAAGCTACCAGATGGGTAGCAAAGTTTTAACTGAGTTCTCAAAGGAAATAAGAATTTTTTATATTTTTTTCTCCAAATTCTATTCTTCAAAGTTAATTCATACAATTTGGCTAAGAAAGCCATGTATAGAGAAAAACTACTGAGGGACAAAACCACAATTTGCCATTGTACTGGAAGTAAAGGAAAGCGCTGTGTGTTTGCTATTCACTTAAGAGGTGATTTCTTTGTATCCATTGTTAACTGCTATGCGGAGAATAGAAAAGATATTTTCACCATGCTGTTGACAAGTGTTTTGCTATTCATGCCATCTATAAAGACAGCATAGCTAATCTATGCATGTTGTTGTTCATAAGTAGGATAGAATCAATTGGAAGTAAGTCAGGCATTATAGGAGCTTTATGCTTCACTTCTTGGTTTGAGTGTAAAATGACTTAGAAAAGTTTAAATTCAATATAATGAAACCATTGCCATTATAATAAGCATTAAAATCACTTGTGTTATTAAACAAGAGTTGTTCTTAAAACTTCAGTTTTAAAAACAATATAATGTAAAGCTTGAAATATACTCACCATACTAATGAAGGCAGGATTGTTTATCAAGCTTGCCATGTCAAAACTCAGTCCAGTTCCAGTCTACAAAAAAATTACAATTGAAGATAAGTTTACCTACAAAATCCCAGTTAAAACTATTGTAAATAAATAGATGCAGAGCTAACTTACAGGACTGGACACATCTCTCAATTTCTGTTCTGCTATTTTCAAATTTGACTTATAAGAATCATTTTCTGGATCAAGATCCAGTGCTTTTTGGTAACTTGTAACTGCTTCTTCATATTTATTCACTGAGGTCAGAGCCATCCTAATGTGAAATAAAGAAATCCTGGGTAGAACATAAATGACCATCAAAAGATAATGATACATTTTCTGTTCTAAGTAAAACAGTATCTCACAACTAATTTTTAGCTTGAGCACCAAGTTAAAGCAAGTTTTTCTATTGTGCTACTATTGCTTAGTGCAAGCCCTTATTTTTGCAGAACAGATGAACCCTCAAGAATTCATCTTGCACTGTCTGTTCCATATATATGCAACTTTCATTAAAAACTCTTTGGCATCATCAAGTGATTTAGTCTCTATTTGAGAGCACAAGCTGGATCCAGCATCCGTGACTTTTCGCATAAGCTCAGGAATTCCTCTAAATGTTTCCTCCAGTCCTTTTGATCCAAGAGATTATTCACAAGAGTACATGGGTAAGTAGGATGAAGATACTGCAGCTTCAAGAAACCAAATACTGGAACCACAAGTTTCAGCGTAACAGATTTTTGTCTTAGGATCAGTGCAAGATTTTCCTCTTGGATCTTCTACTTCAACAGCTTGACAAATGGGTTATACAGGATAGTAGTAACATCTGTAAGACTCTATAAGAAACCCTTGTATCAGGAAAGCCTGCTTGATGTTTTGAAAAAGATTCTTCTCTAGCAGCTCAGGAGAGCACAGGACAGATTATCTACTACTTTTGAAATAGTATTTGTTTTCAAATTTTATTAGCTGCTACATTTAAAACATCATCTTTCTTTGAGCTATTCCAGAAGTCCATCTGGTTGCAGTTTCAATTCTATCTTCTACTTTATTTTCAATTTATGCTGACCACAAAACTAAACTGATCTTTTCCACATTTTGTGAAAGATCTGTATAACCCACATTCAGCTATTCAGTACTCCAGTCTCCCTTTAGTATGTGCTGAGCTACACAGACTGGGTTGATAAGCCTGTGCTAATGCCCACTAACAGACCTTAGTCTTTTATCTCAGGCAAGAGCTCAGTGTGTTAGATGCATCAGTCACAGTCATTACTCTCGGTGACGATGAACTCGATAACAGTATGAAACTTCAGGAGATTCCAGTAACGCTCCTGGAGGAACCCATGCAATATTAATGTTTTCTCCCTTAATACAGTTACTCCCATAAACAACATCCTCCCTATCGAGCCATTCATTTGCCAAAATAGTTTCTGACCAGACAAGAAATGCAATCAGGTATTTCTGTGATGCAATCGTGGGTTTTTTTTTACAGAGAAAGTATGTAAAAATTTGCTTCTTGGAACACATCACAAGTCAGAACAGCGGGCGACAGTTTCTTTGCTCACAATTCCAGGCCCACCTCCTACCCAGACAAGTGCTCTCTCAGGGTCATGCTGGAAGCATCTCTTTAACTAGACACTTACATTGTGTATCAAAAGGCACACTGGTCTTACACCCAAAACTCTAAAATAACCTCCAATTTTCAATTAAATCAGCCTGTAGCTTCCCTCCATCTCACTGAAATCAGGGGATCTCAGGTTGTGCTATATGAAGAAATGATCTAAAGAGAGTTAAATAGGACAAAACCAATTCAATAGTCCCTAAAATTTCAAAGTGAATTAACCATCTCAAAAGCCAGTCAGGCTACGTTTGTAGTAGTAAAATAAACTGTATCAGGGAAAGTTTTCAAGTGATAAAATTCCATCAACTTTGATCTTAAATAAACGCCCCCTGGCATGGTTTTGTCCCAGGCCAACAAGCATTATCCCATACAATTTTGGGGCATGGTTCAGAATTTAACACAGGCCAAGGCAATTTAGCAATAGGCAGTTTGCATGTGGTCACTCCATACTGCAAACTAGATTTTAATAATATGGACATGGGCCATTTTGTGCCAGCTGACCCCAAAGAACAATCCCAAGTATTTTTTAATTTACTAGTATAGATATAACCTCAAAAGCCTTAAGCAGCATTCAGCCCACACCCACAATATGTTTGATTATTGAAAATGCAAAGCTACACATCTCGGAAGAACGGCCCTTCACTCAAGTAGATATCCCATTCAGGATATCTGAATATATCTGACGTTATTTTTTTTCAGATAGCACTTAATCAGACCCACCGCCTAAAGGGGCAATACTGTTAATCTCTCAGACATGACTGAGAAAAACTACTAAAGGGGCATAGCTTAGTCTTGCTAAAATATCTGCTTCCTGAGAGTTATTGAACAGAAAAATTAAGCCTCTATTCCTGCTAGTGTGAAGCCTCAATACTTTTAGGATCCTGTTCTCTAACAGCATCATTAACAAATTCACTGTTCCAACTGTAGAATTTTTATTACTCATAACTAGGTAGGAAGTAGAAAAACACAGCATGACTTCCTAAACTAAATTTACAAAGTTAAAGTTTTTTTTCTTGCAGATAAACTGAAAGAAAAAAAAAAAGCAAACTGATGAAATCTGATATGAAAATGCTGAGATCAACTACCTATATAAAAAACTTAAAGCTGACAGCCTGATAGGGTAATCTTTAGAAAATTGCTACACTTTCAGAACAAGAATATCAGCTAAGTAAAACAACATAGTTCCACTTATTTCAGAAAACCTATGATGATTTACACTTGGGACTTCAGCATTTTCTCAGATTTGTATTAGCTTACCCCATTCTCCCATATGCTTTGCTGTACTTTGGATCTATTGCTATGGCTCTCTCACAATCCTTTATTGCTTCAATGTAGTTGTTGAGCTTACTTTGAGCAGCAGCCCTAAGAGGAAGAGGGGAGGGAAGGGACAGAGCTTTGTAAAAAAATCCCCACCAATAACAGCAAAAAAACACCCAAACAGAAAACAGCTTAGATATTCACATGTCCATGACTACCTTTAGACTTGTTTAATCTTACTGACTTTTCATTCACTATTTAGGCAATGCCTCAGCTTTCCTCAATTAAGCAGGACAAGCAAATGTTCTGAATTAAGTATGTGCATAAGTGCATTGCTAGACTAGGGCTTTGGAGAACACACACTCACCTTTGAAAACATAAAGGATAAATAATTCTAAGGAACTGTTTTAGATCCAGCATATGACTATGCACAAAATACATCACAAAATCTATTACAAGAAGTGAATCTCTCAAGTAGTAGTTTAAATAGAAGTATTTTATACAATTGCGCTTTTCCAGTAAGAAGTATAGTTTTACTGCCACTCAAAGGAATGCTGTGATTTATTTCTCAATAATCTCTGAATTACTAAATTAAAATTGCATCTCTATATCAGAGAAATAATAAATGTTGTGGACATTTATACAATAAGACTAAAGACTTGCCCAAATTAAAAAGGACATTGGAACAGATTAGTACTCAAAATTTTACCTGCTTAAAAGGCCTCAAAACACTCTAATTTGTTCTTCCTTGATTAAAAAACTTTTCACTGCATAAAGTATTCTTCATTTTTATTAGGAATGCTAGATGCTACAATCATCACTGTATTCAATCCTTTCTCCTGTTATAACCTCCAAATTGCATGTTTTTTTCTGAATTTGATTAAAATCTCTTCTGAATGGGACTACTTGTATCTTTTAAATATTCAGGCTATTTAACAGCTGTCCAACTCCGCAGATACCAGTGAAGATGTATGGCTAAAAATTGGGGACAATGCTTAGTCTCATATGTGTTTGAACAGAAAATGTTTTTTCCATGTTTACAAAAAAATTACATGGCCAGTTAAAACTTCAAGGGCATCTTAGCTCTCTCTTTTTTTCCACTGCTGCAAGTAAAAAGCAATACTGTTGAAGGCAATAATTCTCCATTGCTTCTATACTAGCTGAAGTAAGATAAGAATAAGGCTTATGTTTCTTCAGATACCACATCACCCTCAAAACTCCAAGCAACTGCCTGTCTTCTTTTAAATAACTTTGTACAATACTGTGCTCACTAACATCAAGATTCATTTTGGTCCTCACAAATGTAATATGTCATGATGTAGCACACAGCGAAATATTTCTACTCTTTTGCCAATTACAGATTTGGTGCTTAAGCCCATTCAGTGATTTTAGGAGGCTTTTGAATCAGGACTTATATTACCATTTGATACCTAAAATCACATATGTGGTCAGTTTTCTCAAGGAAAATAGATGATATACACTTTGAACTACTGTCTTAAAGGTGTAAAATATTAGTAAACTGTGCATTCCCTTTCTCTTTATGCTTGCCACAAAACACTAAATCATTCACTTGTACTTATCACAAACTAAACTCTGAAGTAATGGAAGCACAGCTCTAAAAATGGAAAAATCCACTGGGTACAGTGCCACAAGGCCAGATTGACTGCACTTAAGTTAGTAAACCCTTCTGGTAACAGAGGCACTGAAAAGTGTAGAGCAGAGGGGCTCTAGAGGCAGGACAGTTCCAGTAGGGCTCATAGACTATACTGCCTTTGTTCTTATGCTGGTCTTCAGAGAAGTATACTGAAAGAGCATACTGCTGCTACTGGGATAATATGCCCTCCAGACTTCCTCTGGTCCCATGTCAGTACTATGGTGAAGAATTGATTATACAATGAAACTACAACAGTCTTATTATTTTTTCAAAAGGTCATGCATAAAAATGCTGAGTATTTATACAATGCTTGAAATCTCCAAAATGGTATACCCACACTGATGATATTTTTTCCAGGGAAAGTCAATACTAGGGGAGAAAGACATGGCAGCTAAGTCACTAGAACACTGGAAAAAAGGCTCTTACTACTCTCAACAGACTGGAAACCACAG
This sequence comes from Platalea leucorodia, assembly GCF_965183815.1. NCBI lineage: Eukaryota > Metazoa > Chordata > Aves > Pelecaniformes > Threskiornithidae > Platalea > Platalea leucorodia. Next base: position 11,184,203 of record NC_138859.1, on the reverse strand, counting down.
CCTAAGTTATAATTTAATATAGACATCCTAACTCACAAAAAACTGATCTCAAAGTGTTACAAGTAATTTTAAAGCCCATATTACACCTTTAACTGATACAGATATGCTGAATTAGCTCACTTTTCCTTTAAATCTATTACAAATTTAACATGATAAATTTCTGAATTGTGGGTTTTTCTAGCCTCGTGTTGTTTTGATCTACTTCACAATTTATCTTTAAAATAATGTTCATGAAATTCAGGAATGAAAAGTGTATATTATTGTGTTTTTACCTGTTGCAGTAATAGACTGCATTGTTTGGATCCAGTTCTATAGCCCTAGTATAACAATCTACCGCAGCACCATAATTTTCTTCTTTCATGTGATTGTTACCTGAAATAAATTATAAAAAGCTCTTAAGTAGTTAAAAGATATGGTGCTATGTTTGAAAGACATAGAGCAGCCACGTTATAGAATCTATATAAGGCAGTTATGACTGTACTTTTTTGAGATACATTCTTTTAAATGGAATTGGCATAGAATAATGCAAATAAAAATATCTACTATTTCTGTAAAGTTTATTATGTACATTGTAGTCCACCACATAATCCTTCCCCTTCTCATCTTGCTATTTCACACTTCCCAGATAGTTTCTGCTGTTAAGCAAAGATCATTTCGTTGAGAAGTGTAATTGCAATTTTTCGTGGTTTAACCCCAGTTGGCAACTAAGCACCACACAGCCGCTCGCTCATCCTCCCCCTGCCCCGGTGGGATGGGGGAGAGAATCAGAAAAAAAAAGTGAGAAAACTCATGGGTTGAGATAAAGACAGTTTAATAGGACAACAGAGGAAGAAAGAAAAAATAATGATAAAAGAATATACAAAACAAGTGATGCACAATGCAATTGCTCACCACCCGCTGACCAATGCCCAGCCTGTCCCCGAGCAGCAATTGCTGACACCCCCCAGCTTATATACTGAGCATGATGTCATATGGTATGGAACATCCCTTTGGCCAGTCTGGGTCAGCTGTCCTGGCTGTGCCCCCTCCCAGCTTCTTGTGCACCTGGCAGAGCATGGGAAGCTGATAAATCCTTGACTAGTGTAAGCACTACTTAGCAACAACTAAAACATCAGTGTGTTATCAACATTATTCTCATCCTAAATCCAAAACACAGCACTATGCCAGCTACTAGGAAGGAAATTAGCTCTATCCCAGCTGAAACCAGGACACAATTGCAGTTCCACTCTAATATAGATTCATCAGTCTTAACTATCTTTGCAAGTCTCATAATCCAATAGGCTATATGTTAATTCCTTTTTGGTCTCATCTTCTCACATCTCCCAACAACTTTCCTGTAACTACCCATATAACATGGAAAAATAAACAAAAGCAAAACCAAGCGCATAAGCCCCACTTCTGTGATGTTGTCCCATAATTCATTCATTAAGATAATGAAAAGCACATATAGCACAGGCAATCTAAAATGATTCAGAGGTAAAATTTCTCACCTTCAAAGCTCAGAACTTCTGCTCTATAATGAAGTTTCATATTTCATATTTTTTAAGCCTAGTACAGTGAAAAAACTAGAAAAATATAACTTTTATATGGAAAGAAAATTCTGGAATAAGGTCTTTCAAAAGAAAAGATATCTTACACATTCTTTACTCCCCAACACAGGGCAGTCCTGGTAGTTTCTTTCTTTCCTCATGACAGAGTAGTAGAGAAAAAGTCCTAGTTCAGAGTGCTAAGCTTTAAGTTTGTCCCTGGTCCCACCACTATGGATCCTTGGCCTGCTAGATCCTACAGAAGCCTTGGTTCCCCAGCAACGCCAAGAAATTGTCAGGAAAATTATAGATTTTCATTGACTTCCTTGTATTTTGGAAAAATATTTTGACCCTCTCCCAAAATAAGCAAGAGAAGGGATAGGTCAACAGGTTACTACAGATGTATAAAATTACATAAGCAAAGGCTGGAAAATTTCAGTCAGTGCAACGTCTTATCTCTGCTAGAAAGCAAGAGGCTGTGGAGTAAGCAGTTCTAGGTGCCTGTACTAAATGAAAACAACTATACTTGCACTTATTTGTGAACGTGGAGAGCTTAATAAACAAAATGAGATTTAAGTAACTAAGTATCATCAATGTAGTACAAAATCACCTCTTCACAACAGTGATATACTAAACTGTAATTATAGTCAGCAATCCCTGCCAGTGAGAAGGCAAACTGAAACTGTAATTGCATGTATACCTTCAAAATATACCCAGAATGTAACCATATCTGCCTCATTTTTACAGGCCCACCATCTACACACCTTTCCTTTGATCTAAGGTAAAGGTCTGCACACTAAATCCTACTGTCAGTTAAAAGACTTGCAAGTTAGCTGCACTCAACAAGACTGCAGCAATTAACATTTCTCTAAAAGAAAACTGCTATCAATGGCTATCAAAGTTAGAATTTCTGATACTGCTCTGAATCAAAGATGACCTGGGATACGGAGCTAAGTTGGAGCTAGTATCAATGGGTACCATTCTTGCTCGCTCTCTCCAGCTCAAAACTGGCTAAAGGAAAACAGAAAAATAGCTAGACCTACTATTTCTGCTGAGATTAAGCAATTTGGGACAATAGGAAAAGTGGCTGTAATATTTTATTTTAACACCAGACAAAAATTCTTAAGACAAAAAAAAAAACCAAATGGTTATACTTTTGAATGTGTGTCCTTTATAACAAAAATACTACCTATGTTACAATTTATACTGTGGTAATACCCAGCTCTTTTTAGGATTCAGCCACAGTTATGCTATACAAACCCGCACACAATCTGTGCTCTACATAGCTTACATAAAGCCAAAGTGTCAAGTGACAGGCAAGTAAATTCAAGTATTTACTAGTCTGGAGGGTATATTGCTTCCTGGTTTCATAATGACCAAAAAAGAAAACTCAACTATCTGATTTTGTTTCACCATTCATTAGCCAATTTCAACAGTTACCAGGGCTGGTTTGAGAGCAGAGGAGGAGCAGGCTGGTAGCCAAAACAGTGAGGGAATTTATTCCATAGGTAAGGACATACAGATAGAAACAAGGAAATGACAAAGTCATAGGGTTACAGTATTATAGAAGATATGACTCAAATGGACTTCACCAAGTTATTTAATTTATCTCCCTAACCCCGGGCAGAAAAGTACTCATAACTGAAAAACATGATAATGGTGACAGATATACATGTGTGAAAATGAGAAGGATTAATATGACAGAGCAGCACTAGAAAACAGAACAAGAAATTTTAATTTTATTATGGGAAATTAACCAAAAGCATTTCAAGCAGTTCCAAACTGCTTACTAATGCCCCTGATAGCTGACACATTTAAATGGCCTTTTCTCAAAGTTTAGACCCCTTCAATTTTTTTAGTAGAGACTTGGAATTGCTTTAGTAGCACTACACAATGACTAACACATAGCACACGTTAATTTTATTTTCTTAGTCCATTTCACAAATCCCTGAGAGCTGACAGATATAGTTACAATCATAGAAACATGATGCAAGACGACTCGCAAAACTGGAGTGCTGCAATGGATGGCTATAAGCTCTTCAGAAGGGATAGGCAAGGAAGGAGGGACAGTGGGGTAGCCCTGTATGTTAGGGAGTGTTTTCACTGTCTAGAACTTGATGGTGATGATAGGGTTGAGTGTTTATGGGTAAGAATCAGGGGAAAGGCCAATAAGGCAGATATCCTGGTGGGAGTCTGTTATAGACCACCCAACCAGGATGAAGAGGCAGATGAAGTATTCTATAAGCAGCTGGGAGAAGTCTCACGATCGCTAGCCCTTGTTCTCATGGGAGACTTCAACTTACCAGATGTCTGCTGGAAATACAATACAGCAGAGAGGAAACAGTCTAGGAGGTTCCTGGAGGGTGTGGAAGATAACTTCCTGACACAGCTGGTGAGGGAGCCAACTAGGGGAGGTGCCCTGCTGGATCTCTTGTTTGTGAACAGAGAAGGCCTGGTGGGTGATGTGATGGTTGGAGGCTGTCTTGGGCATAGTGATAACAAAATGATAAGAGTTTTTGATTCTCGGAGAAGAAGGGGGGTCAGCAGAACTGCTACCTTGGACTTCCGGAGGGCAGACTTGGGCCTGTTCAGGAGCCTAGTTGACAGAGTCCCTTGGGAGGCAGTCCTGAAGGGCAAAGGAGTCCAGGAAGGCTGGACATTCTTCAAGAAGGAAATCTTAAAGGTGCAGGAGCAGGCCGTCCCTGTGTGCCGAAAGATGAGCTGGCAGGGGAGAAGACTGGCCTGGCTGAACAGAGAGCTTTGGCTGGAACTCACAAGAAAAAAGAGAGTTTATGACCTTTGGAAGAAGGGGCAGGCAACTCAGGAGGACTACAAGGATGTCGTGAGGTTATGCAGGGAGAAAATTAGAAGGGCCAAAGCCCAAATGGAACTTAATCTGTCTACTGCTGTAAAAGACAACAAAAACTGTTTCTACAAATACATTAGCAACAAAAGGAGAGCTAAGGAGAATCTCCATCCTTTATTGGATGCGGGGGGAAACATAGTGACAAAGGAATGAGGAAAAGGCTGAGGTACTTAATGCCTTCTTTGCCTCAGTCTTTAATAGTTAGACCAGTTGATCTCAGGGTACCCAGCCCCCTGAGCTGGAAGACAGGGACAGGGAGCAGAATGAAGCCCCCATAATCCAAGGGGAAATGGTTAGCAACCTGCTACACTGCATAGACACACACAAGTCTATGAGGCCAGATGGGATCCATCCAAGGGTACTGAGGGAGCTGGCAGAAGTGCTCACCAAGTCACTTTCCATCATCTATCAGCAGTCCTGGCTAACCGGGGAGGTCCCAGCTGACTGGAGGTCAGCAAATGTGATGCCCATCTACAAGAAGGGCCAGAAGGAGGATCCGGGGAACTACAGGCCTGTCAGCCTGACCTCGGTGCCAGGGAAGGTCATGGAGCAGAGCATCCTGAGTGCCATCACACGGCATGTGCAGGACAACCAGGTGATCAGGCCCAGTCATAATAGGTTTAGGAAAGGCAGGTCCTGCTTGACTAACCTGATCTCCTTCTATGACAAGGTGACCCGCTTAGTGGATGAGGGGAAGGCTGTGGATGTTGTCTACCTGGACTTTAGTAAAGCCTTTGACACCGTCTCCCACAGCATTCTCCTGGAGAAGCTGGCTGCTCATGGCTTGGACGGTCGTACTCTTTGCTGGGTAAAAACTGGCTGGATGGCTGGGCCCAAAGAGTGGTGGTGAATGGAGTTAAATCCAGCTGGCAGCCGGTCACAAGTGGTGTTCCCCAGGGCTCAGTATTGGGGCCAGTTCTGTTTAATATCTTTATCAGTGATCTGGACAAGGGGATTGAGTGCACCCTCAGTAAGTTTGCAGACGACACAAAGCTGGGTGGGAGTGTTGATCTGCTGGAAGGTAAAAAGGCTCTACAAAGGGATCTGGACAGGCTGGATCAATGGGCCCAGGCCAACTGTATGAGATTCAACAAGGCTAAGTGCTGGGTCCTGCACTTGGGTCACAACCACCCCATGCAACGCTACAGGCTTGGGGAAGAGTGGCTGGAAAGCTGCTTGGCGGAAAAGGACCTGGGGGTGCTGGTCGACAGCCGCCTGAACATGAGCCAGCAGTGTGCCCAGGTGGCCAAGAAGGCCAATGGCATCCTGGCTTGTATCAGAAACAGTGTGGCCAGCAGGACTAGGGAAGCAATCGTCCCCCTGTACGCAGCACTGGTGAGGCTGCACTTTGAATACTGTGTTTAGTTTTGGGCCCCTCACTACAAGAAGGACATCGAGGTGCTGGAGCATGTCCAAAGAAGAGCAACGAAGCTGGTGAAGGCTCTAGAGCACAAGTCCTATGAGGAGTGGCTGAGGGAACTGGGGTTGTTTAGTCTGGAGAAAAGGAGGCTGAGGGGAGACCTTATTGCTCTCTACAACTACCTGAAAGGAGGTTGTAGGGAGGTGGGGGTCGGTCTCTTTTCCCAAGTATCAAGTGATAGGACGAGAGGAAACAGCCTCAAGCTGCGCCAGGGGAGGTTTAGATTGGATATTAGGAAAAATTTCTTCACCGAGAGGGTGGTCAAGCATTGGAAGAGGCTGCCCAGGGAAGTGGTTGAGTCCCCATCCCTGGAGGTATTTAAAAGCCGTGTAGATGTAGTGCTTAGTCACATGGTTTAGTGGTGGACTTGGCAGTGTTAGTTTTACGGTTGGACTTTATGATATTTTCCAACCTAAATGATTCTATGATTTAAAACGTGCATTGCTGTAATACCCACACCTAGAAAGTGCTGAATATCCCTACAGTCCAATAACCATACTGAGTGCTGCAGCTATTCTTCACTTTATATGAGCTGGCAGTAACAGACAGCAAAATGAAAAGCTAGCATGCGTGGCAGGTATGTTATAACTTACAAACTAACTTTCACTTGTGACCTAACCTTGTTTGAGCTCTTATCCTCAGGATTAAAGAGCCAATGAGCAACTTCAACAATTAGCAAAACTTACTTTCAGAGCCAGTAATGGACTGCATTCACGACTACAAATGACCAGTTTTAAGATAAGACAGACATGGAACTTGTTCTCAAAACCAGTAGAACTTTTTCCACATGATTATCCTGAAATTTTTGAGAGTATTACATCTGTCTTGCAATTAGGAACTTACTTATTTTTTCTATAAAACTCAAATATTTGAAAATCCAACAGGTCATAAAAAATGTGATTTATAAAGCATCTATCCACCTGATACCAATTCATATCAGTTATTGGTGCTACATGCTACTTTTTTGGGGGGGGGGATAAAATGGATTCCTTCTTGGGTAGCATTAGTGAAGACTTCTATGGTACAGCTGCTTTTCCTCACATCAACAGCAATAACATCTGTCAAAGGGAAAACAAACAACTGGCTTTTCTGTAATTTTTATAGAGCACACAAGTTATTTCACACATTTGAAATACTAACCCTAAGCTGATGTTTTAATATTCAACTAGCATATAATCCTTGACATCACACCACCTTTTCAACATAAAGTAGAAACTTGTATAGAAATCCCATGGATAAACAGACACATCTATAATATACAGAACAATAACTGTTCATTCTTTAAAGCTTCTAATACTCAGGAATGTTGCCCAGGACTTCATGTGTTATCCCTTAGTTTTTAAGCAACCTCCTGAGCAAGGGAGAGAATAGACTATATTTTCTTAAGCCCCATACGGAGCAAATCACTTAGCCCTCTTACAACATAACAATCGCCAGAGAATGTAAGTTGAAGTTTTTGTGCAGGGTGTGTGTTGCCCAGCTGCTATACTATCACTATCCATGATAACCCAAAAATCTTAATAAAAGCATAAGATGTTTATTTCTATGTTTATTACAAACCTTCATCCTTTAGTTGGTCAGCCTTTTCAACATCCTCTGGTAAAGAATCTGAGAGAGGCAGCATGTCATTCTGTATGTAAACAAACCAAGATTTTTTCATTAAAATATAAGCCCTGATTTTACTAAGAAGTTATTTCATCCTAGGCAGCATTGTATTAACAAGCAACCAGATTTTCTGTAGTGCACAGGAAGTATGAAAGAACTAAAATATCACTAAAACATCCTTAGAAGAGAAAGACAGCTTGCTTTCTACTACTAATGAAACCTTATGGGTCACCACACATTTTAAGGAAGTCAAGGGGAAGAGAGTTAACATGTCTCTTCAATCTTAGTTTTTTAACTTCTGACTCTCCTATTTGCCATCCTGGTGGTTCCTGTGCTTCCTCTACTGGGGACTCCCAGATAGAACGTATTATTAGTACACATTTTTAAAGTTCCCATTTTAAGGTTAACCTTCATAGGGATGTTTTTAAAACTGAACAACTAAATTATTTCCAGAAGGGAGTAAGAAGCATCAGAAAACTGCAGATGACCTCAAGCATTTTGCAGACCTTTATCTCTGGGAATTGCAAAATGCTTAACTGAAGGATAAAATGCTTCTAGTGAGAATGAGACATCCACTGTTTAGTAATTTTCTATATGGAATTGTCCTTGTCTAGCTGAAATTAATTCCTCCCACTGCCCCAAAAGATTCTCATTCTGCTAGCTTTTATGGAAATGTCACTTTTTTTCATGTTTTCCTTAAGTTCCCTCATCATTTTGACCTATACAGCACTTTAAGGTTGTGTATACAATATGAAATCTTAGCACATATTGGAAAATTAACTCTAAAATCTAAATTAAATTCTTACCTTGTGAAAAGAATTTGTGAACATTTCTATCAAATGCTGTGGAGGTGCAAGATGAGTATCTTCCGGGTTAATCTTAAAAACAGTCTCCAGACACTGAATTGCAACTTACAAGAAAAAAAAAAAGAAAAAAAAAGTCACCAGTTTCTTAGAAGTGTAATTTCATTAATTTATTTATAAAGCTGTGATTCACTTCCTTATTCAGCTAGTAAAAGCAACTCTTTGGAACACATCATAAAATAAAGAGAGGCTACCTGATCCCCAAAGAACTGACTGTCTAGAAAATAGTATAAGCTATACAGAATCTACGCGTAGCTCGGCCATTATTGTTAAACCAATTTAAAAATTTTATTTCAATTCTTTCAATCATTTGATGTCTTTTTTATTTATTTATTTCTTTACATAAAAATGAGTATATAACAAAAGCACCACAATTCATAATACAACTATGCATGTGTCACACACCTCACCCCAAAACACCACAACCAAATGGCCATATATTTGTGTGGCATAATAGTTGGAAGAAAATGGCTCATCTTTATCGTAAAGAATAAATGCAAGATACTTATTACTCTTATCTTTTTTGGAACAAAATATATTCATTCGAAGAGACTGTTTATTAATAAAACGCTTCATTAATCACAAGCCTTTATCCTACAAGAAAATACATCTGCAGTATCCTTTCACATGTTCTGTTGTGCAAGGATTAAATGGCCCTCCCAATCCTGCAATAATGCAAGTACACTCACAATAAGCAATTCTGAAAAAAGTAGAACCAAATACCAAAATGAAGTTTTAAATGTGCTTACATATTTTTAGACTAAAGAAGATAAATGGCAATTACTGTATATAATCTCTATACATGTATTCTGTTAATTATATCTCAAATTATATTAATATTTACCCTTTCATTTTGAGAATCTAGCAGTGTTTTTATTAAAGTATATCATCTAAACGTTTTAGACTGAAGAAGAATCTTTGTAAAGCCTAGTTTGAACAGAAAAATTAGTTTAATGTTATATTTTGTTTTATAGATATGACTTTTTTAACCCAAACTAGAGATAATCAGGAGTAGCTGAATTCAAATTATCAGTAAAAATTGAGTCTTAAAATTTAAATTTAATTCCAGTCCAATGTTAGTATAAGAAATATAATTTGAATTCTTATTTGCATTATAATGAACCTGAACACCGACCCAAAATTAGAAAAGTAAAATTACTTAAAGTTAACAACAGTAAGGCCAGTTTGAGGAGCCTATTTTCTACATCACAGCTGGGAGAAAGAAGGAAAAAGTAAACCTGTAAAATAAATAGTAAAACTTGGAAGAGGTAATCTTTTTTTTAAAACTCTGATAACATACAATAGAAATTATTCAGAAAAAGTCAAGTGTGATACAAATTTAATGTTGATAACATGTAACACTAATTGAATACATGGCTAAATATGCACACAACTTGCTCCTATAACCTATAAATGCTAAAAATGTATCAATTTGCCAGGTTCTAAATTACTCAGTAAGTGTGCTGAAGGATTTGGATTAAACTCCTTTGTCTCCTGCTATGTAGAAAAACTTAATTATAGTAAAGTGAGCACTGATTATGCTGAATTCTGAATTATATATTAATAGTACTTCTTACCAGGCTTATCATAAAAACAGTGGAATTATATATCTTGTTTTTCCTTATATGACTTAATAGGAAGCCACTGCCTACAGTATACTTACCATTTTTTCCCTCAAACTTATTTTCACCTGAAGGCGTTCCCTTTCCTGAATGCCTCACCTCATTTTTAGTTTTGCATAAATTTAAAATAGAACCCCCTCCTTTATCTTTCTCAAGGCATTAAGTCTGTGACACCAACTCTCTATCATACATGAGATTTTTGCAAAGTGCAGCGGTACAAATTATGCTTAAACAAAATAATCCTGAGTATAGTATTATTGCCAGTAAGCATTTCCATGAAATAATCAGTTGTTACAGTGAACTCCCACATTTCTCCTTTAACTGAAAAATTGAATTTATAATCCTTATAATCTATCACAGGCATAACAAAATTAGGAGCTCCTATGGGATGAATCTGTAGGTTAGAATAATAACCACTGCTTAACATGCAACCCAACAATAGAAACCTGTATAAAAATAAACATAGCCAAAGCTGAAACTTTTCCAAATCAGATGATGTATTAAGTTGTGACAAGATCAATAACTACCCTGTTTTAACGTGAAGTAAAAACCTGACCCCAGTAAAGTCAAAGGGGTGAAGATTTGTTTTTGTCTGAAAAGTGTCTCAAGAGACTCGACTGCCAGCATCTCACTATCCCATTATCAAAGTGAGGCACTGTCAACTGCCGCAAGCTCGAAGTCATCAGTAAGTTGGGAAAGACTTGCTGCACCACATGAGCTATTAATCTGTTTCCTGTGTCTTGATTTCAGAGGCCAAAGCTATCCGTTCTCCCTATTACCTCCATTGTCACACACACTTTCAGAGGCCTAGGCAGTTGCTGAAGCTTGTACTGACCACCTTGCAAACCAGTAGATACCTACCTCCCTGCTGAACAGCCGGGGCTCACACAAACATCTACTACCTGGTAACAAGAGCACTTGGGCTATGCTGGAACCCAGCTCAGCATCCCCAGTATCACACAGCTCTGGGATCTTTTGCACAAGCTGCGAGCAACAAAGCGTCACAGCACACATGCACTGAATAATGAATGTTATTTGGGCTGCTGAGGCCCCTTTAATACTTGATATCATCTTGCTTCATCTTACACATAACCTTCTGCCATCTCAAGTATTACATGCATCCCTCACCTTAAGGGGTGCATCCCACAGTTTTGGAAACACTGCCTTAGGGAAATTCATTGCAGTACACTGATCTCAGAAGTAAGAAAGAAAAAAAAAAATTACAGCCTTGTGCACATTGTAGGGAGTTTCTGCTTTAATCCCACAGAAATAGGTGCTATAGACAAGAAAAAAACTGTAAACAGGAAAGGGAAATAACTGCCATTTAAACACACTATCTAAAATACAACTTGAAAGACGTTGCTAGTTCATACAATAGGGTTAAGCATTAACCACCAGAGATCTATATCACTGCTCTAGATCCTAGATTGTTGGGAATATATTTCTCCAGTCTACCTTCCAATTACTCTATTTTCTCAAATTAAAACATTTTTATTCATTAAGTAAGTACAAAATTCCTAGAAGAAATTTATACTACCATTGACATAATTTTATAATTCAAACATGCAGAATGCAGGTCATCAATATAAATAGAGTTTGAATACATGCTAGACTTCTATTTTGATAAAGTCTAAATTTTATTTGTAATGTTCTAGCTTTTTGTTGTTTTCTGGGGAATGGGAACTGTTTAAATTACTTCTTGGCACATACATTTAATCATAGAGTAGGTTTTTTTATCTTTTCATAGACACCAAGAAGGTACATAAGGTACCAATGAAAAACATCAGTCAAATTCTTTAATCCCTTATGTCTCCACCTAACATTAACCACTTCAATGGGTGGGACTCGGGCTATTGCTATTCCACATGCACTAAAGATATTTTGCACAACTGAGTCAATTATTCAGAATGCCCACCTCTGATCCTCTAACACATAGCATATGGTACCATACTTTTGGCAGGGTACAGATCTAAAATTAGGATTTCATATCTGTATTAAAATGGTATTTTTTACATCAGCATTTAATCACAACTGAAGTTTTATAATATTTTTTGTTCAGAAAATAGAATCTTAAAATTGTTCATACTGTTGTAGAAGTCACTTTTTAGCTCAAATAAGGATCCAAAGACCTGTTGAAGCCTTAGACTGCAAGCTGTGAACTTTCACCTAGATATGCTGACCGTATGCTGAACTCCTACCTACCTACATGAAGGAAGGCCCTGAAACCGGTGCAAACCAGGAAGATAAGGTAGCTGAAACCATCTGCAGAAGCTGCAACTATTCAAGATAAGAAAAGGAATGTCCTGCCTGGAGACAGGGAAAGGATCCAATGAGGAACAAGAAGACCCCAGACCCAAATATTACTATTGGATCGAACCGTCGCATGAGGAGAGGGGAACTTAGACTGTAAGGGTATAATTGCCCAGGGATTTCTTTGTTCGGGGTCCCTCTCTGGAGGCACCCAGCTGGAGCTGCTCTTCACCACTGTACCACTCAATAAATTCGCCTGGCGTACGTCATGTCGGAGACTCTGCTTCAGGGAAACCTAGGGTTGAGCCTGAGGGGAGAGAAAGCACCCGAGGGTGAGTGTGTGAGTGAGCGAGGAGTCAAAAAGGGGCACCGGTCAGCTCAGTGGAGCTGCCTGCTGCGAAGGGACTCTGGTCCTAGCAGTTAAAGTCTCTGGTGGTGTGTGTGCAACTCCCTGAATGGTGTGTGAATGCTCGGGCGGTTGCTGCTCCCTTAACAATACCTTCATATAGACATTGGCTAAGGCTGCTCTAAGACATGTAATCAGGTAAACCTTCATAGTCACAACCCAATGTTTATCAGTTTTATTATAAAAACAAAAGGAACATCTTCATTTCTCATTATATGATTTCCAAAAACATTGCTTTCTCTCATCAGCCGAACACTATCATAACCTGATACAGGTTAAATTCATAGATGACTACCACTTTTCAAATCTACAAAATGCTCCAGATTCTGATGTAAAACCAAATCTTTTGGTTTTTATTCTTTTGGAAATATCCTTTGAATATGATAGTACAAATGTTTCTTTCTTGCTTACATTAGTGAGCAACTGCACTGTAAAACCAATAGACACCGGAAGGAAGAACATTCCAGCTTTATCTTTTTAAGTTTATGCCTCTGAGAAGCAGGACTTGCTTTGCACCTGTGGAAAGTCCACTCATCACACCTCAGATTTCAGGTAACTCAATGATCAACTGCCTGGATGTTGTTTATTGCACTGCTGGTCCTAGACTTCCCCCTCTTACCTCCAAATTCCTCCTCTGGTCGAGTCATACAACCAAAGACTGCTTGAAACAGTGCAAGTGTCTTTTAAATAGATTCTATGAAAAGCTCATTGCAGAATTAAGACTCTCTTTGTTCTTCTCTTGCTTAATTCCACATTGTGATACCACCTCCCATGAAGTCTCCAGGAATTAGGGAAAAGGAATGAGAGCAATATGAAGGAGAAAGATAGATACTATGAAGTTACAAAAACTTAATGAATGTCTGTCAACAGAATAATACACACAGAAGCCCATCTTTCTGTAGCTATGTCTTCTGTTAATAGAAACTACACCATACTGAAAATATTCACTACCATGTGCTCTTTGGAATCACTATTCAAGTGAAAAAGCGATGCAAAACATTTATTTTATTTTCCATATTCTTACGATCTCTTAGCCTTCCCTCATAAATTACATGGAATTCTTGCAAGTATGAAACAGGAGTTCTTCCCATATACCAAAATCGATATATGGTAATTGTTTTACTTCTTCCATGGCCAGCACAGCTACCATCACATACAAAATGCAGAAAGAAACCAAACATAGAAGTGAAAAAGAACCAGCTGGCAAAAAGTTGTGGGACACATACACAAATCATCCCATAGTCTGCATTATGGCACTGCCTAACTTGATGTGATTCAAAGTACCTGTTGCTCAAAATTAAGGTAGTACAAATTTCATAACTTTAGAACATTTTTTAAATGAGAGATGTTTTAAAATTAATAATCTCAGAAATATTAAGATCGTGATCTTATTCACAGACATGTGGTGGCAGTTTCAGTTAGGTCACTCCAGTTACTTTCTATGATAATATATATCAAGCAATTTAACATATATATGTATAATACCCACCCATACATTAGCACCTTTATTACTTACCTTCCAAGCTTTCTTGTTCATCTGGAGTGAAAGTATCCATCTGACTCTGCTCTCTCAAGAAATGAATGACTGCATAAACCAAGCGTTTGACTGATGACATTTTAAAATTGAGAAGTTTCTCCTATGTCCTAAAAAGAATAGGATCTCTTATTTAAAAAAAAAAAATGAAGAAAAGCTTTAGAATATGACAGGACACATGCTTTGGGCCCATCCGTGAATTCCTTGAGTATTTTCCAACCTCCCACTGACCTCAGTAAGAAGTACACACAATACACAAAAACTTATCCTTCACCAGAAAGCCCAACAACACGATGCCTTGAAACAAGTCATTAAATTGTATGGATTATAGAGAACTCCTGTAATCATTTAATTTAACTATCAGCAAAAGAGCACAGATTTCCTCAGATTCATTCCTGTGGGAGAGTTAATCGAGAACAGTTTAGCAACTTTTTTTCCTGAGGGACATAGTTTGGATTTTATTTCTAAGACACATGCACTTTGAAGCAGGAACACATGCTTAAGAAATAATCGTTTAAAAATCTGCATTGATAAACATAATGACATAATGAAACACGCTTTAATAAAAGCTATTCTGTTTTCTGACGTTGCGCTGCTGAATGGTTTATATTCACTTTGGACAAAAAACTGGAACACTGTGACCTCAATGCACAGTTGTGATTAGTGACACTACTAACTCAGTCTGATTTGCATTCAGCATCAGCTGGGAGTTACATAACTTTGAGGAAAATTTTATTCCAATTTTCTGAGTTATTTTTCCTTAAACCGTTTCGATTTAAAAGGGCACAACCTTATCCAGTCATCGGAGGAAGCAGGTTAAAAAAGACCATAAAATGAATAGCAAGACCAGGGCCAACCCTCGCTAAGTTATTTTCCCTCTGCAACCCCCGAGCAAACCGATGTGCAGCTAAACCCACGCCGAGCAACCGCCACCGCGAGGAGGCTGCCGGAGGTGCACAGCGGCAGTACCCGCCGTATTTGGGCTCCCCGCACAGAAGGATCGAGGAAGCGGCCGCCGCCGTGCCCCACTCCTCGCCGAGAGGCCCAACCAGACGGGCAGCAAGGGGCCCCGCTGGCTCAGGCGGGCCCCCACAGGTCACGATCCACCCGCCACCCCACCCCCACCCCCCCGACGTCCACCTCCCGGTCCCGCGGCAGGCCCGGGCGCGGGGCCTCTCGCTCAGGCCCAGAGAGCAGGTCTGCCCCGCCGCCCGCGGGACCTCTCGGCACCGCGAGGACAGCGGTCGCGCCGCCCGGCCCCTCCCGCCGCCTCGGGCCCAGCGAGCACCCGGACGGGGCCCGATCTGCCCCGCCATCCCCGAGCTCCGGGGACGAGGGGCTCCGGGGAGAAGACGCGCAACCTCCCCACGCCCGCAGAGCGGGGCGAGGCTCCCTACAGAGACAGGACATCGCCCTTACCGTGCGAGATGCAACAAACCCCGCGACAAACACCGTCCCAGTCCCTGTCAGCGCCGCTGACAGAGAGGAGAGAAAAGGGGCGCGAGAGCGAGCGCGCGCGCCGCCACAGCAGGAGGAAGAAAGCGGGAGGGGGGAGGGCACGTGCAGTGGCTGCGCGTGCTCGCAGCGGGCACGCGCTCGATCGGTAGCAGCGGGAAGAGCGTGAGGAGGCGGATACGCGGGTCGGTGGGCTATGCCCACAGCAGCTGGAATGAATCTGCTCCTTTCTCCTCCGACCCCGCCTCCCTTCGCGTCGTCCTCCTTATGTTGGCCCTGTGCGCAGGTGCAGCTTGCAGGTAGGCGTAGAAGGGAAGGAGGTGCCTCATGGTTGGCCGCGGTGGGTGGTCTCTGGTGCGGGAGCTGTTTGTCTGGAAGGTGTGAGAGTCTTGAGCCGCCCGCGGCTGACAGGGAGATCTTAGTCCCTTAGGGAGATGGGTCTGGACTGTGGCCAGGTGTCCTGGCGCGGCGGTGGGGTCTGGTTGACCCTTGTGCGGCCGGGCTGAGGGGGGAGCTTTCGAACGGTTCTGAGGAAAGAAATGCCCGCTTGCCGGAGGGACAGGCCGGGCCGGGCGGTGGGCTGCAGGTGTGCGGGGAGTGCTCCGAGCGGCCAGGCAAACAATAGGGCAGGAAACTTTACATTTTGTGGGGTTTATTTCCTTAGCTCTTGGCATGTTTCCCGCAATACGCCTTCCCTGAAATAACCACCGTTATGTACAGCTTCCAGGTGGACAGTGCTGGTGAGGCGAGGTCTCTGCCTTACAATTCTTGCACCGAGTATCAGACGTACCGCAGGAGAAATGGGTGGGAAAGCAATAGAGTGAGGCTAAGGCTATAGCAGTGGGGCTTTTCAGCAAGGTATGCGTGAAGCAAGATGGGGCCATGTGTTTTTAATAGCCTTATAAAAAGATGTGTCACTATTTAACATTATATGAGGTGTGAGATGAGTACAAATATATTATTGGTTTTAAGGTGGTAATTGTTTTCTCTGTAATGAATACTAGGTCTAAATGGACCCAGAAAACCAGTGTGGAAGAAGGCTTGTAGGCAGCACTAGATGAACTAGACAAATGAGAACCTGAAATTAGCATCACTGGAGAAACTGAGAGGACAGAAGAACATAAGCAAAGGACCAGATTTAATAGAGAATATGGAAATAATTGAAAGGTCACAATGTAAATACATTGTGGTGATGAGAATGGAGCTGAATTTGAGTGTAAAATGAAGATGGATACCTCTTGTGGACTTTTGAGAAATTACAGTTTGTGGAGAACTGCTAGTGCAAAACAACAAGATGTCTCAAACAGCCTGGGTGCTTAAACCACAATGCAGAGCGACGGTCGCTAGGACCCAGGACCGGACAGTACCCTGGAGTGAGGGTGAGGGAGGGAGCCCTGTGGAGACAGGGCGGCCTTGCCTCGGCCCCATCCCCCGCGGTCTGTGAAGCGTCTTATTCCCCCCTCCCCACTCCTACTGCCTGGGGGACAGTCCTGGTATCACTCCTCTTGGTTTGACTGGTCGCTGATGTAATTTTCCAATTAGCAAAACTACTAACCACTTGTGCCTTGGGAAAGGAATTTGGGAGAGAGCTAAAAGACAACAAACTGTGGAAAACTAACGGCTCTAACCTTGAAGAAGAGCTAACAAGCCGATAAAAAAGTGAACATCTTGGCACCAAAGACTGGACGGTGGCCAGAGAAGATAAAACTGCAGAATCTAGGTGAAAGGTAAATGCGGTGAGGGGAGATCACGACCACCGACTCAATTCAGGACCGAAGAGACTTGCGCCCCCCCCCACCCAAGGAGCATGCGTGCTAATTTACATAGCAAGCGAGGCTAATTTTAATACAGTAAACCAGTAGTGTATGCAATGTTAATCACTAACCAATAAGTGTAGATTTAGGTGGGTTTATACTAATCATGTAGCCTGATAAATGTGCTGTAGTTTGTATGACGGTGCTCGTGCGTGCATGATTTGTGGAATTATTATCACTGAGCACCCTGCGCAGAATCAACATCTCTATAAGAACCTTCACTTCTCCTCACTCTTCTCCTTTTTTTCCTCACTAAATACCCCTGTTGGCAGGACCAACGCTGGATCCAGGACTGGTGATTCTCTTTTCCTTCCCTCTCTCTCTTTCACTTTTCCTAAGGTGATTAAGTTGTTAAAGTTGTTAAATTGTAGTCAAGTACTGTATGGCCTACCTTGACTTTCCATAAAACAGCATAGCTGGGGTGGATATAACCGTGAGAGGGTTGGTGGGTATCGAATATTTGTACTCAATATTTGTCTCTATAGAAGCTTTCTATTAAAGCTGGTGTTTGTGTACGGACCTTGAGTGTTGGCCCACCTTAATCCCCACTGAGAGGATTTGTGAATCTTAGTCACTCTTCCCCCTTCCTCCCCAGGTGGGATGTGACACAGTTATGTGCTTACTGCATAAAACATACTATTTTTGTCTCATTTCACAGTCTTTGTTCAGGTCGAATTAGGATTGAAGGGTACTAGCAGTTAGAAAATAAGATTCAGAATCTTTTCTTTTCGTAAAGCTTCTGCTGTTGTAAATGAACTGATCAATTTACTGTTGTCAAATAAAGTGCACAACTATTTTTTTTTCTTCCCAATATACATTTACATTCTTTTTCTATAGTAATTTTCACTGTTTTTCATGTTTTATGTTGACTGTCCTTGTTTGTCCTACAGATTTTTCAAACCAAAAAAGGAAAGGAAGTGTTTGAAGGATGGAAGGCTTTTTCTTTAGGGAAAAAAAAAAATTAAAAGGTCTATCTTTGTTTGCAATTTGCATTTGGAAACTAAAGATAACTCCTTCTTAAGTAATAATAAAGTATCGGGTATTGGTTTAAATATTTTATTTTTTCATAGCTTGTTTTAAGTACATCTGGAAATGATCACTGCAGTTTGTTAATTCTGATATTTTTTTTGTCAGTCATCATTTGAGTGTGCCCAAATAATTATTTCACAAAAGAAAGTGATCTTGAATGCCAAATAGTGACCTCTAACTTTAAAAAGTGCTATAGTGAGATCTGTCTGTGCCAAACGCAGTCCTGACACAGAGCCAAGTACTTTTCAAAGGAAAATGGCCCAAGAATTCAAGGCATGTATTCGCTGTTCCAGACACTGTCAAGAGCCAAACGGGTGAAAGGACTGAGAAGCGAAGTGTAACGAGGACTTCAAATGTGTTTGTCCAGCAGGAAAAAGTGATGACTTGTATTTTGGGGCTGTGGTCTCATTCCTTTAGCTCAATTGAAATAGCATTGCCCTGTGATTAACTTTGAACTATGTAACTATACTTTGTTCTGTTTTGGACCTCTCTCTCTCTCTCTTTTTTTTTTTTTTTTTTTTTTTTTTTTTTTTTGGAACTTATTCTTGGTTTTGTCTTGGGTTACTCAGTCCTCTGCTTACTTTGCATGATTTTTGTCCTTGCTTTACTACAAAATACACAATTACTTCTTGTCTGAAACTGTGAGTCAAAACTGAAACAATATGGAGATACATTTAAAATTCAAGCAAGAATTAAGGTTATCTAAATAGTACAAAGATTGTAGCCTATTAAATTTCTGTGTTAAAATCCATCCTGAGAACACAGACCCACTGCAGTATATCTTACGTTATATTAGATGCTGCTGAATACTCACTGTGGTTTGTTTCTGAAATGCTTTTTAACTTCTTCATTTAAAGAAAAAAAAAAATCTTATGTTCCACTGAATATGAGGCTTGGCTGTTACAAAGCTTTACTTAAACCATGCCTGCCTGCTATCATTTATACATGTTTGGTAGCATTTGAGTCTTACTTTCAGGGAAATGCCAACATATGGCATATTATTCAAGTGTTAGATAATTTGTCCTGAGGGAAACTGTCAATTTTTATATTGCCTTAATGGGAAGTGTCTTTTTTTTTTTTTTTTTAACAAGGCCGCTAGGTGGAGTCTAAGTGTTGAGGCCTTGTGAATGTTGATTGCAGTTACCTGATGAATATGGTCTTCACATACACAATGCTGGCTTCCAGCATGCAGCAGGTTCTCCTGCAGCCTGTAAGACTAGGAAGTGTTGTTTAACTAAGATCTACTATTTCAAAAGATAGACAAAAATTATCTTGCTGCTCTTATTTTTCAATTAGCAGCTTTTACAAAGCTTCATACAGGAAATTACTGCTTAAAAAAATAAGTTCATTGTGTTTGTGATTTGCAAATCTGCTCTTATTTATTTCCATAGGAATGCCCCCCAAAGTGTACATAAGGTGTAGCAAGAAAAGCATCTTTGTATTTATTTGCCCTTAGAGTATTTAAAAACTAGAAGATGACTAAGTCATCTGAATGTGGCTCTCTCTCCCTCCCTTTTAAAATCTTCTGTCTTGGCTCCCACTTTACCCCTGAAGCTGTTATCCCAGACCTCTTGTCAGCAGAGAATATAGTTTTCCATCCTACATGAAGCTGATATACTCTGAATTTTGTGTGGCTACGTGGAACTGTCAGATCTATGGGCAAGTACAATGAACCTATGTGTATATATATTTCCCAGAAATACATTTGTAAATACATTTTATTATTCTGTAAAATTGTACTTGTCATTGTAACTAATGCTGTTTAGGGGAAGGCTAATTTGAAAACTAAAAATACCATTAAAAAGTCTTGGATGGAATCATAGCTATCCATATGTAATCAGAATTAAATGAGATAGCAGACTTAAATCTTGACCGTATTAGAAAGTGATTATCATTATTGTAGGAGCTAATGTGGACAAGCTTGCAGGTTTTTGTGTTTGTATTTTTTAAAGTTGGTACTACCCTTTGCTGCTTCTGCTTCATAGATTGTGGCTTTTTTGTTTTATTTTAATAGTGTGCTATTACAAAGGGCTGCTTGGCATGTTCTAGTCATGGAAAATGTTTTTAAACAAAACCAGACTTACATAAATGTTTAATATGTTTAAAATATTTACTGCACAAGTTAAAAACCAGTCTATAAATTCAGTTGCTTTCTTTGTCTTTGCAGCAGTTATGTTGGCCACTGTATTGCTGTAAGAGTATTATAAAGGTCCTTCTCATTTGTAAAATCAAATTTATATTTTCCAGAAGCAGCAAGTAATCAAATTATAGATTTGTTGGTAAAATAAATTACCTGGCATTCTAGCAAAAATAGCAATGATTGCAGTCTATAACTTAAAGCTTTGATTTCTTCTTAAAAATCCTCTTGTAGAAGTAGCTACTAAGCTTTTAAATTATTATTCAACTTACACTGCTTTTGGTAGGAAATTAGCATTGTTACTGCTTTTGGGATTGGCAGATTAATACCATAATTTGTGAAAACAGCTGCTTCTGTAATAGTCTTTGTTGTAGCTGAAAGTCCAAACCTTCTGTGCCATTCCTTCTGAACTTCTCATAGATGGATGAAGCAGTACACAAATGCATAATATTCTACTGATGTTATTAGATGCCATAGGCCTCACCAAAAAAAAAGGCCAGTGCAAGTTGCTAGCAGAGGCCAGTTATTCACAGTAAAAATACAAGGTAAATAAAGGTGCTTTAATTTTGAAGGACCTCATAGGAACATAGGGACTGGAAGGGACAGTTGGGGTGGTCAAGTCTAGTCCTGTGCTACCTTAGGTAACCAAGTAATATGATCCATTTTGTAAACTGGTCAAGCTTCATGTTAAAAAATAAATTGAGGTGGTTTTACTTCCATAATCCTTATGGGGCAGCTGTTTCAGAATCTCACTACCCTGATAGTTACAAATGTCTCTTAAATTTCTAGCTTACATGTTTTCCTGACCAATTTATTCTAATTTGTTCTTATGTCAGTATTGCCTCTTAGCATCAATATCTATTTTCACTTTGGGGCATTTAACTGGTATGCTTAATGACAGCAATCATCTTGAGACTCTTTTGCTAGACTAAACCCATGCATTTAATATGTATTTTCT
The DNA here is from genome assembly GCF_965183815.1 of Platalea leucorodia. Classification (NCBI taxonomy): domain Eukaryota; kingdom Metazoa; phylum Chordata; class Aves; order Pelecaniformes; family Threskiornithidae; genus Platalea; species Platalea leucorodia. The sequence goes on along the minus strand of NC_138859.1, from coordinate 11,162,718 downwards.
AGCAGTAGTGCAGGCTTAGGTGGCTATTGGCACTCTTTTGATCCTTCGTTTATGCCAGTACAACTGTTTTGAAGTCACATCAAATAGATGATGGAACTGATAAGCTGAAAAAAAAGTTGCCCCCCTCCTCCATTTTTTTTTTTGTCTGCTTCATTTTTTTCACCTGTATGCTGCCCTGACTCTTTTCAAAGTATGACCCTACCAGTAGTTATGCTGCTGTCATTGATGGAATGGTGTACAGGGACAGAAATGAGCAGCAGAGGGAGGAACAAGAAAGAAGAGGAATATCTTAAGGCAATACTGCTGCTGAACGTGGACCTTATCCTTAATCCAGGCTTGTTTAGATAAGTCTACCATTCTACACTGCCCTGCAGAAAATTGAGTGTAATATCTGAAACAGTTTGAACTAGTCAGTTCAGGCATTAGCAACAGCCTACCCATGGCCACATGCGATAATTGCAGTATATATGTAACCTTACTTACAGACTTACATTTGTTTATCCTTCTGTCTAATTTAAACTGAATCAACTTCTGATTGCTCAGTCCAAGCAATGATTGGCGCTTTTATAATGTTGCTGCCGTTTACCAAAAGCAAGCCTAAAATAATAATTGCATCATGTTGGTTCAGTTGCTCTTTGAAGAATGCTGTTTGCTATTGTATCTGGTTCCTACCATTATTAATAGAATTTATTTTCCAGTTTATATCTGGGAAGTTAAAGTTTCCCTCAGTGATATAATTCACTGTAATATTTTCTTTCTAATAACATGACATGTGTAGTTGCAGAGCATTTTTGAAATAGTCATACTATTTTAGCTATGCTCTCCTTTCTTGTTTCTTTATAGTCTATTTAATCTTTAATTTTACATTTGGCATTGTTGCCTTAATGAGCAAATAAAACAAAGTTAGTAAATTATCAATTTTATTGCAGTATGATACATGACATTTGGGGAATTTATTTGTTTACAGTTTTATGTAGACAAAGAATATGAAATACCAAGCCATGAAAGAAAAGGTCAAGATTTCATCTGTGCATATATTTTTACTTGCATGTTGTTTTTCATTAATCTACTTGATTTACATTGGCCCCAAGTACAATCTGATTGACTGGTAGTAAGGCAACAACAGTAAGGCAGAGCTCAAAGGGTTGTAGTGAATGGGGCTGCATCTGGCTGGTGACCAGTCACCAGCGGTGTTCCTCAGGGCTCAATTCTAGGGCCAGTTCTATTTAATGTTTTTTTATCAATGATCTGGATGCCGGAGATGAATGCACCGTTAGCAAGTTTGCTGATGATACCAAACTGGGAGGTTGACAGCAGGCTCAATATGAGTCAGCAGTGTGCCCTGGCAGCCAAGAGGGCAAACTGCATCCTGGGGTGCATCAAACACAGTATAACCAGCCAGTCAAGAGAGGTGATTATCCCACTGTATTCAGTGTTGGTGCAGCCTCACCTTGAGTACTGTGTGCAGTTCTGGGCCCCACAATTTAAGAAGGATGTGAAGGTCCTTGAATGCATCCAGAGGAGGGCAACAAAGCTGGTGAAAGGGCTGGAAGGCATGTCCTATGAGGAGTGGCTAAGGACTCTGGGCTTGTCTAGTTTGGAGAAAAGGAGGCTGAGGGGCAACCTCATTGCTCTCTGCAGCTTCCTGAGGAGGGGAAGTGGAGAGGGAGGTGCTGAGCTCTTCTGCCTGGTATCCAGTGATAGGACGCGTGGGAATGGTTCAAAGCTGCACCAGGGGAGGTTTAGACTGGACATGAGGAAGCATTTCTTTCCCGAGAGGGTGGTCAAACACTGGAACAGGCTTCCTCCTAGAGAGGTAGTCGATGCCCCAAGCCTGTCAGTGTTTGAGAGGCATTTGAACAATGCCCTTAACAACATGCTTTAACTTTTGGTCAGGCAGTTGGACTAGATGATCATTGTAGGTCCTTTCCAACTGAAATATTCTATTCTATTTATTAATCTACATAAATGCTTCCTTGTATCAGCAGGAGACAACAAGGTATCAGCATTTCAAAACTAGCCAGTTTCTGTTCTGTGTTTTCCTGTCTCTAACAGATACAGGCAACCACTTTTTGGCATTTATGGCAATCCTTTGTAAAGCTGTCAAATTTGTATGTGTATTCCTTAATGTAACTAGCCAACATACTAAGAAAATCAGGTGGCCTAATCTTTTTTTAGTATTTAAAAGTAGTGCTCTGTAGCAATCAGGGTCCCTGTATTCAAGTTCATTAAATCAGTCCAACTTTATTAAACTTGTTGGACAGGCTGAAATTAATATAATCTGCTGGTGCTGTGACTATTTTAGTGTTTGTTTCTGATAATATGTAGCTGGTCAGTGACAACTGTGTTTTCTACATGTCTAGGTGAAGGTAATGAATTGCAGAAAGCTGTAGGTTCCCATTAAAAAAGAATGTTTCATATCTTGCACTTTAGCATAGTTGACAGCTTTTATGTTTTTCAGGTTGTTTTCCTTTGATTCTATTTCATTTCTGTTTTGACCTTAATTTGGCACATTTCGTATTCTTTCTGATATTCTTGGGGGGGGGGGGGGGGGGGTAGAGTTCAGAGCCTTGAACCTGCTTTTGAGGAGGTTCCTCTTAAGCTCCCATGAGGTTGTAAGAGAACTGCACTAGCAATGTGTGAAAGATTAGACATAGCACAGTCCAGTGGGAAGCTGTTCGTGACTTAATGAAGTACTGTTCTTTAATGGATTTGTAGATTCAGGGTAGAATTCAGTAGGTCTTTGGGATGGGAAACTAATGCATTCTGAGAATGCTAATGCTTATCCTTTTGCTTTCATGACAGCAGCTTCATTTATCATGAACTTTTAAATGATATTCAAAGTTTCAGTAGTCCAGTGGAGTCCAGCTATTAATGTCAGATTTGAGTTAGTATCAGAGAAATAGAACAGAGGTGGAAGGAATATTCTTTATTCAGGCTTCATTTTCAGAGTTAAATTGTCAATAGGCTGGACACTGATGTTTCTGTATGCCAGTAGAAGGGAAAAGTAAACATCTTGTCTACACTGGTATGGGAGGATTTGAAGAAACTGTGGTAACAAGGAAAAGAATTCTCAAGATGAAGTGTAGATAGGAATGTTGTCCTTCAATTTTGTCTTTCATAAAAATAATTTTGACTAGGCTATTTCTAGAGGATTCCTCTTATAGACCAGTGAGACTTTTATTAGAAGTCTTGCCTTCAGACAGAAGCCCTGCATGTGTCTCTTCTCAGATTGTTGGCATTTCACTCTTCTGCTTTGTTTTTCCTTTAGGCTAAAATTGCTTATCCTTTTTTTGTTGCTCCCTGCATTGTATGCCAAAACCTATCTGAGCACTTATGCACATACCAGACTGGTTTTGCAAAAAAATTAATACAGGTACAGTGGCTAATGTTAACAGAAAAAGGTATTTAATATAAAATGCTGTTAAGTAAACATCCCTTTTAGAGTAGCGAGCTCTCTGTGCGTGTTCTTATATTTCTTTAGTTATGGTTGAAAATTGTAAGTTGTCATTATTACCATAACAATGTTGTGTTGTTTTTTTTTTTTTTAAAATTATGCGACTGAAATGGGGAGGCAGATAGTAAGTCTGCCAGCCAGAGATCCTCCTATGATACTAAACACTGCAGCAAGTTTTACTCCTTGAATGCAAGCTGTCTTTTAATTACTATCAAACTATCATCTCCCTCAGCAACTACTTCATATATAACTGAGCTATTACTGTATTCTCCATATGGACATTTTTTTGACTATGTGGGTTTCTATTAGCCCCACTTCAGTCAGTTGCCTGAGTCTGTATCCTCCTCCTTCATACAACCAAGTTGAGCGTTGGTTTGTTGGGGTGGGAGGGTAGAAGCCTGTATTTCTGAAACCAGTGTCGTATTAACTTGGAGCCATGAATCCAAATATAAGTTACTTTTTTTAATATTGTCAAAAAGATTAGTGAAAAGGCAGCTGTTGCTTGCACAGCACAACTAAGATCAGTTATATATGTGAACTTTTCTGCTAAATAAAGCTGAAATATAGTTGATTTATATAATCAGGATTAATAGTACATAAATTACAGTAAACTTATGTACCTCTTCTGGCAATAGAGTGAAACTGTCTATAAAATCTACAACAATTAAAAGGAGTAAATTTTCAAGTAACAACTAGAAGTTTTCCTCCCATAGCTGATTATGTGGCAGACATCCTGCATAAATATAAAATTGTTATAATGAACATGACCAAATGAATTTTTATGTGTGCATCTTTGCAGTTCTTGGTCTTCATAATCTACAAATCACTACGTGGGTTTTATTCCTTATTTAAAAAATGCAAATACTGTCTGTTTATGTAGCACTTCAGTAACTGTAATTCTGTTTTTCTTAGAAGATTGGTAACTTAATCTGTCTATTTTTGTCAGTACCAAAGGTTTTAGCTCTGTCCGCAAATATATTAGATGGCACCTGGCCATCCTCTAGATGGAAAAGGTAGAAGACTGACATCTGATTTATTTAAAATTAGACTTAATTGATAAGGGTAACAGCTGTGTATGGTCCTGCTGGACAAGCTATGGCTCTAAAAAGGACTTTGTTCTTGCTTCTAAAAATAGTCTGTAATTATTAGAGGTCTGACTTTTTTTTTAAATGTTAACTATAAACTACCTATTGAACTAGAATCTTGTTATGCAAAGATCATTTTTATATTTTCAGGTCCGTTGGGCCACTACTTGTGTTGAGAATGACATTAGGAGCAGAAATTGCTAGCCAGCTCAAGACTTCTTCATACATAGCATCAGGCCAAAACCTTTTGAGATGGGACCTGTCACCAGAGCAAATTAGAACAAGAATAGAAGAACTAATCAGGAAGACAAAGCATGTATATGACAGTGTTGGGATGCTTGATATTGGAGGAGTAACACATGAAAATACTGTATGGGCCTTGGCAGCTATAGAAGTGGAATATGCAGGTTAGTGTATGTTTTCTGTGATTCTTTCTATAGGGCATTCCATCTGCACATGAAGAAACACTGAGGAAAGATAGTTGTTGCTTACAGTTCTGATCCATGCTATTCTTGTATAGAATGTGTAGAGGTCCTCTGGTCATAGCAATTTTTCAGGATCTCTCAGCAATATGTAACGTCTGCTGCTTTATTCTAGAGACAAAAATCAGGATTAGCCAAACTGCTGTCAATCTTTTTGACACATGCAGAGAACTGCAGTGGTCACCTGTTTTCTTTTTGCATGTGATGCTCTACAGTTACATTTTCTTTTCCAACTGTGTACAACCACTAGGGGACAATGTGCAACAGTATAGACTACAGTGTCTGTGGTATGCATATTGCATTCAAGCCTGATAAGCAGCACCTTTCTTCAGACACTGTAGAATCTGACTGAGGCAAGCAAGTCAAATGGAACAATGGAGAGGTTGATATGCTCTTAGTAGAGAAAAGGTGATGGTTGAGAATGGGGGAGTTTTTGAATGCTTTTTTGAAAGAGGACTACTTGCTCAGTTTTATTATTATGGCCTGCAAGGCCTTGAAGAATCCAAGGAGAGGTGTTGGTCATGCAGTCACATCTAGATTGTTCTGAATGAATTATCAAGGTATGCCTATATATGGATGGAGTATAATGGTCAAACACGGGTCATTCGGTTAATTTGTTAATAATTATCAGTCAGAGGAGATGGGAACAATAAAAATGTGTCTGTAGTGGCTTTGTTTTGGAAAACCTATCACATGGTAGCTGTGTGACTCTCAAAGTAGTCGGTGTAATAAAATATCAGGTTCTCTTAAATCCTCTAAAAAAACCTGCAGTAGCATCAGAAGTGCTGAATACAGCCACCTTGGCTTGGAGCAAAATCTTCACCTAGCAAAAGAGAGCAGGCTGCAGCTCAAATGATTGTACTGTAATATTAGTCTCTTTCACATTACTTAAAATTACAGTTTGGGCACGTCCAATGAATTGACTGGAATTGATGCTGGCAGAAAGACTGAGTCATCTTCATCTGAACAGCTTCCTGTCAGATTCAGTTTTAATTGTACCAATGTATTTGGTACAATTATCGTAAGCTTTTTCACCAAGGCATAAACTCTCTGCTTTAAGTTAAATTAGAAGGAAAATCTAGGTTTGATTCAGAAAATAGCGGCCATTAGCTTCTCTCAGCATAGCCACCAAAACTTGCATCTTCCAAGATGTACTTTTTTCTCTACATGCCATTGCAATAGCAGGTCATATTTAATCTTTTAATGCTAATCTTCAAAGCTGTATGTGAAATTACCATGACTTACCTGTGGAAACAGCCCATGGCATATGATAAGGTTGTATTACCACAGCAAGACTTCCATTAGAACCTTGGATTTGTAAGTCCTGTGTGTCCCTTTTACGTGTATATGAAAGAGCTACCCCAGTAACTGGAATTCATTATCTGAAAAGACACAGATGACAACAAGCCTTACGTTTCACTTGGAAGCTGCCAAAACTCACTTCATCATTTTGAACTATCTTGGCATGAGGGGGGGAAAAAGTTTGCTATGGGCTTCAAGAAGAACCATATGCCCATGTTTGCATTCCAAAGATTTCTAAAGGGCTGAGAATACTTCAGGGTTTGATAAAACAACTTCAATTACATAAAATTACAAAGCTTTAAATCATCTGAAGATATTGTTACTCTAAAATGCCCTTTTGGGAAGGGGAGTAAAATTATAATTGGTTTTAAATTAATTCAGCTGGTCATAATGACTAATTTCTATTTTAGCACTTCTATTCAATGTCATTATAACAATGCAATATTCCTTTAAGAACTAAGGATTTACTTAATCTCAAAAATATATTCTAAAAAAGTAATATTACTCAGCTTCTGATCTCTAGAAGTTCAGAATACATAGACAGCATCTTTTGTGGTTGCCTTATTGTTTCTCCTTAAACACAGAAGAGAAGATGGGGGTTTGACACTGTTCTCTCATACCAATGTAGAAATAACTTCAGGACAGATGGGCCTGTTTGAAAGATTCAGAGCTTTTCAGTTTAAATACTAACATGGAAGCATCTGTGCCAGCTATGAAACAATGTCAGTCTTCACTTACAAATGGTTCATCTTTCAGAAATCATATATCATATTTATACACCTTTCAGTTGACTTTGTAGAAGTATGAAGGTGAGATAATTAGGCTTGGGTAATGGATATTTTTTGTAAAATGTCTATTTGTTATAATGGTATGCAGTTTTGTCCCTTCACCCATTCATTTTTACATTATCTGTAATCACTTTATTTGTTTCATGCCTGATCTGAAGTGTCAGGTTGCTTTGGGCACTTGTTTCTTATGTCTTCTATAAATATCAGAAGCGAGGGGGAAGGTTTCTTATCCTTAAAGTGTTTCTAGCCTTCTGTGTAAGTGTTCATTGCCTTTTATTTAAACAGTGGAAAGAAGCATGTTGGATTTTCCCCAGCATGTCTCACCTGACAAAGAATTACGCTTAGCAAGTACAGAAGCCAACAAAAAGCTTTCTAATTTTGATGTGGAGATGAGCATGAGAAAAGATGTGTTTCAGAAGATTGTTTATTTGCAGGCAAATCACAATATCTGCATAACTTGTGGAAATGTAGATAAAATTCCAGCAGCCAAAAACTTTTATCTAAAGAAGCTAGTATGCACAGTGCTTTTCAAGATCCCCATCACTGTGTTTTTCTCCTGTGTCTGTACCAGTCAAATCTTTCCAGTGACACACAGCTATACAAACTGAGACTATGGTTCCACAGAAACTTAAGCAATGTAACTTGGTGCTCCTACTCTTTGCCTCTTGTGTCTAGGTGTGTTTCCTTCTCTCTCCATTGCAATAGCTTTGACACTTGTCTAATTTTCCAATGAATTGGTACAAGGAAGCTAAACCAGCAGAAGGAAATCCATCAGGAAAAATAAAATTAATTGTTTTCTGCTGCCGAAGCTCCCTGAACTGGTTTGTCCAGAGCATCATCAAGTGGGGAGGAAGAAAAGAGGCAATATAACAATGTATTTAGGTTGGCTTATACTGCATTTGAATTTGTGTCCAAAGTTGTGCTTTATTGAAGTTGTTGAGAATTTTAAATTTTAAAGCTGAGTTTTAAGTTATAAAAGTTATTGAGAACATATAACTGGGAGTGACCTCCAAAATTATCTCTTGATCTGTCAATTATAGACAGCTACATTGTATGCTCCTCCTCATATGTTGCTTAAGCCTCAAAATAAAACTAAGTCAAAAGATACATTTGCTGTTGAACTAGTTTCTGTCCCTTTGTGTTTCTGTTTAGCTTCCCTTCTAATTGAGCACCTACAGGTATCTTGCATTCTTCATTTGTACTGTTTATTTTGTAGCTCAAACAGGAAGAACGTTTGTTTTTTCTTCAAATGCATCTAGTGACATTTAGTAATTTTCCAGAAGTATAATTGAAAGATAATACAAGGAAGCCATCTAATGTGAACAATTAAAATGTATACATTTGTCCATGCTCTGAATGTGAATCTTCCCTTTCAACCCTACTGATTTTTAACCTTCTTGTGATGCTGATAATACATTGGAGCCCTATTTCTTGGAGACATTGTGCTTTTTGCAGTGTTGGTCAGGAACCAGAATAATATTTGCAGCACCTTATTAAAGTGCCTTCCAATACCATTGTCTTCTATTGCTGTGTTTTCTAGGCACATTTTCAGGTGTTTTCCTCTAGCTGGGTATTGTTGTTTACATATTTGTGTAGCTATTTAATAGCCCCGTTTTGAGGACCTTCTGTTGTGTGTTGGCAGATAGTGTCTTATGTTGATTCCCCCCCCCCCCCGCTCTGTTGCTATTAATTAAATGGTTTGATGTGTATTTTTTATTTGCTGTGATTTTTCCCATCCCCCAGTATAATATACACAGATACACTTAGGGCTAATCTACCATATCTGTATATCTATCGATTTTTAATTTACAGGAATTTCTAATAGTAGCTAGTGAAAACTGATTGCTGTTATTTGCTAGTATCACTTTCTTTTAATCTTCTTAAAATCTTTTTCATTTGATGCTTTCCTACTTCATTTTCCTTTGCAGCAATATTTGGCTTTCATAACAGTTAAAATTGTTGCTTAAATCTCCATTTAATTTTAGAGATTTTTCTTGGCTTAACTGTACCATGCAAGCATGTTTTAGTATTAGTTTTCCACAGATGCGACCTGCGCCAAGATCTGAGCATATTTCAACTTCATGATAACTATGACAGTAGTGGCACTTTTTGCTGTAGAACAGATGTGAAATTGCCAATAGTGCCAGACTGATAGTCTTGCTATTTTCAGATCACAGAGTTCTTGTTAGAAATTTAGCAAAAAATAACACCTTTTCCTGTTAGAAACTTAGTTGAAAAGTTAGGTGCCAAGAGCACATAAAAAAAAAAAAAAATTTCCACAAACAAATGTTTTGCTGAAATCATTAGTTTAAACAAGCCAGTAAAACATTTTGATTAAATTGGGTTTTTCATGGCCTCACTGAGGATTTGATAGTCTAGATATATGAATTCAGTTTCATGATCCTATACAAGGGCCAGGTTAAAATGCAGTGAGGAGAATGAGGCCCCTCACACTCCCATGTTATTTATAATACAGTCAATCCAGTAAAAGATGACTGAATCTGCTTGATCTCAGTGACATCCTGAATGTTTTTGCTCCCTTTAATGAGGGCTAAACTTCTATAAATTAACAACTGTTTAGGATTCTTCCTAAATTATGCTTTATTTAAGAACTGTTGATGGTGAAAGATGTGTGAGGTTTCTGTATTAAATTTTTTTTTAAAAAATTGAAAATAATCGAGTCTCTTTTCCCCACACATTAGGGGAACAAGTTTCTGCATAGGTTTATGTTGTTGAATATGCTTCAGAAGAAAACTTCTTATTTTGGGGTCTGAAACTTGGAATAAAGGTGGATTTGATAGTGGAACTATAATTTTAAATTTTATTACTCCTAATATCTGCACATGTTGGCTAGCAGAGGCATGTTTAAGAATGTTGCCAATCTTCTCCACCCACATGCCCTCAGGAAACTCAGCCTGATGTAAACAGCTGCTGCAGTTTTTGTTCACGATATTCTAAGCAGGTTTTGTTTTTTATTCTGCCTGAAGATTTCTTCATGGAATAGGGTAGTCTGGTGGTCCAAAACAAGTATAGGTATATAAAATAATCAACCATGCCCATTCTAAAACTTCTGGAAAGTTCCAAAATTTCATGTGTATAGTATATTCAAAATTAGCACCCCTGTTGTGGAAGTTGTTTGTCAGAGAAACACAGGATGATATAGAGCATTCTGATGAGACCGAACTTCAGAGATGACCACAGAGCACCCTTGATGCCTGTGAGGGTTTATACAGTTGCTTATCCTTAAAGACCTGACAGGTCTTTTTGAATGTGGAGTGTCCTTGATATAATGTCCTGGTTTCAGCTTGGGATAGAGTTAATTTTCTTCCTAGTAGCTGGTATAGTGCTGTGTTTTGGGTTTAGGATGAGAATAACCTTGATAATACACTGATGTTTCGGTTGTTGCTAAGTAGTGCTTACACTAAGTCAAGGACTTTTCAGCTTCCCATGCTCTGCCAGGTGCACAAGAAGCTGGGAGGGGGCACAGCCAGGACAGCTGACCCAGACTGGCCAAAGGACTATTCCATACCATATGATATCATGCTCAGTATATAAGCTGGGGGAAGAAGAAGGAAAGGGGGGGACGTTCGGCATGATGGCATTTGTCTTCCCAAGTAACCGTTACGCGTGATGGAGCCCTGCTTTCCTGAGGATGGCTGAACACCTGCCTGCCGATGGGAAGTAGTGAATGAATTCTTTGCTTTGCTTGTGCGCGCGGCTTTTGCTTTACCTATTAAACTGTCTTTATCTCAACCCATGAGTTTTCTCACTTTTACTCTTCTGATTCTCTCCCCATCCCACCGTGGGGGGAGTGAGCGAGCGGCTGTGTGGTGCTTAGTTGCTGGCTGGGGTTAAACCACGACAAAAGGTAAAAGAGAGACTGAGGGAGAGTGAAGTATGACTCTACCTACAGTGTATTACTTGCTCAATGCTGATATTCACTGTAGGCTAGTAGAGAGCCTAGCTGGAAAAAGTGAAATACTATTCATGTGGAGGCTAGTAATTGACAAGTTTGATTTTTTTTTTTTTTTTTGTGTCTTTCTTTTAGTGAAGGGCCCAAAACTGAACACAGTATTTTAGGTGCAGCCTCACCAGTGCCAAGTACAGGGGCACTATCACCTCCCTGGTCCTGCTGGCTACACTATTCCTGATACAAGCCAGGATGCCATTGGCCCTCTTGGCTACCTGAGAAGACTGATTTTGCTAGGTTTAGTGGAACTAATGTGGAAACAGACTTTGTAGAGGTACCTTCACAAATGTTTACGAACTGGGTGTGGGAAAAAGAACCACTACAACAAATGTCAAGACATTATAAAGATGAGAGCCATGTTGCAGACACTCTTCTTGAGAAACTTGCTGCCTCTAGACTCACTAATACAGGTATCTCTCTCCCCTTCCCCCCCAGTATACATATACAAATATATCATTTAAAAAATTGGTGGGAAACATTAAAAACAGTATCCTCTGTAAAACATAACAAGCCCATTATAATTCTTCTGTATCACTATCAGTGCCATCAAGAATTAAGTGAGAGCTTAAAAAGGTTAAGTTCATTGGATTAATAATTCCTGGATTTATTTGCATGGGTACCGCCATTATTAAAGGCTAGGATGACAGATACCACTATTTGTAGGAGCAGTAGCAGCTCTGGTTTTCCAGGCTGCCAACAGGACTAAAATACCTTTACATTTCTTTCCATGTGACTTTTTTACCCATCAACTTTGCTCATTTAAGATTGGGGGGTGGGGGAAGGTCCTTGGTTTTCTGGTTTTTTGGTTGTTTGTGGTTTTTTTGTTGTTGTTGTTTTTTGTTTTTGTTTGTTTTTTTTTTTTTTTTTCTGGTAGCCCAAGGCAGGCACTGTGCATGAATACAGTATCGGATTTCCTGCATGTATTGTCTATATTTGATTTGCACATAACACTTTGACAGACGTGAAATCTGTTGGCAAATTTACTGAACATGCATAACATATCCCAGACAGAAGTGTTGTAGCCCTGCATTGCTCAAACAGTCTCTTAACTTCTTAATCCAGAACTCTCAGTCCATGTTCTCCACCTTCCCAGCAGATACACTGCCTTCCCAAATTAAGGTCCCGATTCTCTTCTGTTTCCACATCTTGTACCACCTTACATGCATCTCCAAAACAAGACTGTAATCTTATGTCATTCGCTATCATCTCATTGTTATTATGTTACTCTCACCCCTCTGTCCCTGTAATCAGGTCTCCCCCAACATCGTGCTCTTAACCATTTATGGTACGATTTGTCATTAATCCACTGCTGTTTATTTCATACTGCTTCCCTATCCTGAACAAGAAGTGCCTATCCTTCTGGCTTGTACAGGCACTGTAGCTGCATGAGCATTTTGTCTGAGTAAAGGTTCATATCTTGTAGCTTCTTCAAAAAAGCAGAGCCTAAAGCAGCAGCAGCAGCAATTCTTGCTGTTCTTTAAAGTGTCTTAGAGTTGATATACCTACCATCATCTGTGCAAGCCCTGAATGAACTGGTATACTGGAAGTGAAGATCTGTGAGGAAAATAACATTTGAAAAAGATGGAGCTTATGATGGCAATTCCTTTATTAAAAACATGCCTCAATTTTTTGGAACTGAAAATTCAGATGGAAATAACATAACTCCAAGTTTTTTCCATATTTAAAATTCTAATAATTTAGGATGCATCTTGAGATCTTTGAATGAAAAGTACTGAAGAAACTCTATCTACTTTGATGCTAGTTATTTGAATATTCTTATCCAATTAGGCCTTTTAACCCTCCATCAGATTGTTTTGAGCAAGGTTGACCAGGTACTCCATGCAAAGCCATCTGTTGACCCAGCAGATGAATATGCCAAATACTGTATGGAATTCTAGGAATTCCTGTGACCCCATGTATATCAGTATGAAACTTTTCTACAGCGTGTCCAAATGCTTTGGTTAAACATGCCTTTTTTCCCAATAATGCTTGGCAAAAAAAAAAGAGTTGTTGTTTGTAAAATAATCTACTTTATGAAGCTGAAATAATTACTTTGAAACTTAGGGTGATCTTAATGATCTCTTCTGAAGGAAGATTAAGGTAAATATAAAACTTAACCTTTTGGAGGTTATATTTTAGAGTGACTAGATGTGAATACCACATTAGATGTTCTGTCACATCGGTGTTGGATGTGCAACTAGCCTAAAATGGGAAATTGAGTTTCCTTTGTAGTCAACAGAATATGGCCGATACTTTGAGAGGCATACTCAGACCCTTTATGTTAGAAGTTTCAAAGTAGTTGATACAAATTCCTTATTAATTTCTTCTTAAAGTTGAAGTACTGTATACATCAAAGAAATAACTGCATTTGATTTAAATAAATTAATGTAAATCTACTTTAAGGAACAAACATGCCAGCTACTTTTGGACATCTGGCAGTTGGTTATGATGGTCAGTACTATGGATACCTGTGGAGTGAAAGTGTTTTCCATGGACATTTTTTTTATAGCTGCTTTAAGCAAGAAAGAATAATGAATCCAAAGGTAGGTGATGAATACTTCTTACTAAAGACTTTTGTTGCACTTTGTCACTGAAACCATTATAGTCATGATCCATAGGTGTAACATCTCAAGTACTTTTACTGTACCTGTCAAGTTCAGATCAACAACAACAAAAAAAAAGGTGTATAAATAACTTAATTACTTCAGAAAATCATCTTAAAATTGCCAAGAGCACTTGGATTTTAATACAGTTCTTACATAGGGTCATATATAGTTGGCGAGGCACGCGGCAGCAGCAACGGTAAGTCCTGCGACTGGGCGCTAGATTGGGGTGGAAAAGGGGGTTTCCTGTGCCAGGGAACCCGATAAAGAGCCTGGTGGGGCCCTCGTGCCAAAGAAAAACTGGCTGCTCTTGCGAGCGAGGCAGACGGGGCTTGGGCGTTGCTGGGGCAACCGCGGGAGATTTAAACAGGCCCCTAGGGAGTGCGAGTAACCAGGAGTGCGGCGAACAGGGCGTGGCGCAGCACATGGAGCAGGCAGCTGGTGCAGGCAGCTGGCGAGCTCTCCTTGTGGTCTACGCCCTCCCGGAAGAGACTTAGCCATGGTTTCCACTCGGACAAGAACCATCGCCAGAAGGGATGTGGTGATGCAGGTGGAGCTCCCACTCAAACATGCAGCCACCCAGGTCTCTGGCTGCAGGGAGTGCCAGGGCCTTGCTCTGGTGACGGAGGGCTCCTGAGACAACACCTGCATGAGGTGCGAACAGATGGAGGATCTGCTCAGCATGGTGGCAGAGCTGAAAGAAGAAGTAGCAAGACTGAGGAGTATCAGGGAGTGTGAGAGGGAGATAGACTGGTGGAGCCACTCCCTACCATCCCTGAGACAAGCATGCCAGATGGAAACATCAAGAGGAGGAGAGGCTCCCCTACCTTCTCACCACCAGGCAGAAGGAGGGGACCTAAGAGACAGAGGGGGATGGAAACAGATCCCTGCTCGTCGCAGCAGGCAAATCCTCTCCCAGCCGACCTCGCCCCCCCAGGTGCCCTTACACAATAGGTATGAGGCTCTGGAACTTGAGGGCCAGGAGGATGATGATGCAGACAGTGATCCATCCAGGGGGTTGACTAGGGGGAGCCAGTCAGCCCCACGCATTACAACAGCCACTGGTAAGAAAAAAAGAAGGGTATTTGTCATAGGCGACTCCCTTCTGAGGGGAACAGAGGGCCCAATACGCCGACTGGACCCATCCCATAGGGAAGTCTGCTGCCTCCCTGGGGCCAGGGTCAGAGACATTACTAGGAAGCTCCCTAGGCTGGTACAACCGTCTGATTATTACCCGCTATTGGTTGTTCAGGTTGGCAGCGATGAGGTAGCCGAGAGAAGTACAAAGACGATCAAAAGGGACTTTAGAGAACTGGGGTGAACTTGAAGGATCAGGAGCGCAGGTAGTGTTTTCCTCCATCCCTTCAGTAGCTGGGAGGAATATGGGAAGGAACAGGAAGACCCACGTCATTAACACGTGGCTCAGAGGCTGGTGCCAGTGGTGGAATTTTGGTATTTTTGATCATGGGGCAGTTTACATGGCACCAGGCCTGCTGGAGACAGATGGGGTTCACCTGTCGCAAAGGGGGAAAAGGATTATGGCTCAGGAGCTAGCAGGCCTCATTGAGAGAGCTTTAAACTAGATGCGAAGGGGGAAGGGGATAAAACCAGGCTTGCTAGGGACGAGCCTAGGGGTGGCATGCCTGTGTTGGAGACGAGATCAATAGCCCAACTGAAGTGCATTTACACCAATGCACGCAGCATGGGCAATAAACAGGAGGAGCTGGAAGCCATTGCGCAGCAGGAAAACTATGACATGGTCGCCATCATGGAAACATGGTGGGATGACTTGCACAACTGGAGTGCTGCAATGGGTGGCTACAAGCTCTTCAGAAGGGATAGGCAAGGAAGGAGAGGTGGTAGGGTAGCCTTGTACATTAGAGGGTGTTTTGACTGTCTAGAGCTCAACGACGGTAATGATAAGGTCGAGTGCTTATGGGTAAAGGTCAGGGGGAAGGCCAACAAGGCAGATATCCTGGTGGGAGTCTGTTATAGACCACCCAACCAGGATGAGGAAACAGATGAAGTATTCTACAAGTGATTGGCTGAAGTCTCACAATCTCTAGCCCTTGTTCTTGTGGGAGACTTCAACTTACCAGATCTCTGCTGGAAATACAATACAGCAGAGAGAAAGCAGTCTCAGAGGTTCCTGGAGTGTGTGGGAGATAATTTCCTGACGCAGCTGGTAAGCGAGCCAACCAGGGGAGGTGCCCCGCTGTACCTGCTGTTTACGAACAGAGAAGGCCTGGTGGGCGATGTGGTGGTTGGAGGCTGTCTTGGGCTCAGCGACCATGAAATGACAGAGTTTTCGATTTTTGGAGAAGTAAGGAGGGGGGTCAGCAAGACCGCTACCCTGAACTTTAGAAGTGAAGACTTTGGCTTGTTTAGGAGCCTGGTTAACAGAGTCCCTTAGGAGGCAGTCCTGAAGAGCAAAGGAGTCCAGGAAGGCTGGATGTTATTCAAGAGAGAAGTCTTAAAGGCGCAGGAGCAGGCCGTCCCCATGTGTCGTAAGTCGAGCAGGCGGGGGAGAAGACTGGCCTGGCTGAACAGAGAGCTTTGGCTGGGACTCAGGAAAAAAAGGAGAGTTTATGACCTTTGGAAGAAGGGGCAGGTGACTCAGGAGGACTACAAGGATGACGTGAGGTTATGCAGGGAGAAGATTAGAAAGGCGAAGGCCCAGCTGGAACTTAAACTGGCCACCGCCGTTAAAGATAACAAAAAATGTTTTTACAAATATATCAGTGACAAAAGGGGGGCCAGGGAGAATCTCCCTCCTTTGTTGGATGCAGAGGGAAACATCGCCACAAAGGATGAGGAGAAGGCTGAGGTACTTAATGCCTTCTTTGCCTCAGTCTTTAACAGTCAGACTGGTCATCCTCAGGGTTTTCAGGCCCCTGAGCTGGGAGATGGAGATAGGATGCAGAGTGAAGCCCCAGTTGTCGAAGAGGTAACAGTCAGCGACCTGTTCCTCTACCTGAATGCCCACAAGTCCATGGGGCCAGATGGGATCCACCCGAGGATACTGAGGGAGCTGGCAGAGGAGCTTGCCAAGCCACTCTCCATCATTTATCAGCAGTCCTGGTCAACCAGGGAGGTCCCAGATGACTGGAAGTTAGCAAATGTGATGCCCCTCTACAAGAAGGGTTGGAAGGAGGATCTGGGGAACTACAGGCCTGTCAGCCTGACCTCGGTGCCGGGGAAGGTCATGGAGCAGATCATCTTGACTGCCATTACGCGGCATGTGCAGGACAATCGGGGGATCAGGCTCAGCCAGCATGGGTTTATGAAAGGCAGGTCCTGCTTGGCTAACCTGGTCTCCTTCTATGACAAGGTGACCCGCTTAGTGGATGAGGAGAAGGCTGTGGATGTTGTCTACCTGGACTTTAGTAAAGCCTTTGACACCGTCTCCCACAGCATTCTCCTGGAGAAGCTGGCTGCTCACAGCTTGGATAAGTGCACTCTCCGCTGGGTAAAACACTGGCTAAATGGCCAAGCCCAGAGAGTGGTGGTGAATGGAGTCAAGTCCAGTTGGCGGCCGGTCACGAGTGGTGTTCCCCAGGGCTCAGTGTTGGGGCGGGTGCTGTTCAATATATTTATTGATGATCTGGATGAGGGGATCGAGTGCACCCTCAGTAAGTTTGCAGATGACACCAAGTTGGGCGGGAGTGTTGATCTGCTGGAGGGTAGGAAGGCCCTACAGAGGGATCTGGACAGGCTGGATTGTTGGGCCGGGGCCAACTGTATGAGATTCAACAAGGCTAAGGGCCAGGTCCTGCACTTGGGTCACAACAACCCCATGCAACGCTACAGGCTGGGGGAGGAGTGGCTGGAGAGCTGCCTGGCGGAAAAGGACCTGGGGGTGTTGGTTGACAGCCACCTGAATGTGAGCCAGCAGCATGCTCAGGTGCCCCAGAGGGCCAATGGCATCCTGGCCTGTATCAAGAATAGTGTGGCCAGCAGGACGAGGGAAGTGATGGTCCCCTTGTACTCAGCACTGGTGAGGCCGTACCTCGAGTACTGTGTTTAGTTTTGGGCCCCTCACTACAAGAAAGACATTGAGGTGCTGGAGCGTGTCCAAAGAAGGGCAATGATGAAGCTGGTGAAGGGTCTAGAGAACAGGTCCTATGAGGAGCAGCTGAGGGAACTGGGGTTGTTTAGTCTGGAGAAGAGGAGGCTGAGGGGAGACCTTATTGCTCTCTACAACTACCTGAAAGGAGGTTGTAGCGAGGTGGGGGTCAGTCTCTTCTCCCTAGTAACAAGCGATAGGATGAGAGGAAACGGCCTCAAGCTGCGCCAGGGGAAGTTTAGGTTGGATATTAGGAAAAACTTCTTCACCGAAAGGGTAGTCAGGCATTGGAACAGGCTGCCCAGGGAAGTGGTTGAGTCCCCATCCCTGGAGGTATTTAAAAGAAAGGTAGACATGGTGCTCGAGGACATGGTTTAGTGGTGGACGTGGCAGTGATAGGTTAACGGTTGGACTCGATGATCTTAAGGGTCTTTTCCAACCTTAACGATTCTATGGTTCTATATTTAATATTATTTTATGACACTTAAGACATTGTGTCACATTGACTAATTTTAGACTGAAAAACCATACTCCTCCATTGTAAGAGCAGATGCATATTCTTCTGCTGTGAAAGCTGTATGATAATAGTGCGCTGTTTCCATTAATAGTACCTCAAGTGTGTGGTATTTTTATGTAGTTGTTATTTAGAAAACTGAATTTATTTTGAGCTTCCTCTTTTACAGCACAGCATAACTCACAATTTTTTTTCCTATTTAGTTTTTTTCCCAAGTGCCTTTTGAAGTTCAAATCATTAACAGGTTCTAGATTTCCTGGGCTTTTTTCTCTTGTGTAATTCTTCGGCCTCTTCTGCATCCAGCAAAATTTGTGTATGAGAGGCTTTGAGAATTATTTAATTATGCTAGGAGCAAGTAGATATTTGCTGGTTTTTGGCTAAAAGGCAACTAGTGCCTCTTTTAATGTGAACCTTGCTATCCAAGCTAAGAAGTGAGGAAGAGAAGTGATTATTCATGTGTGTGTCTCACTCGCACTCTTGCACATGTGTGCGGATACACACTTTGCTTGCATGCTGATATAACTCCAGGGGTAACTCTGTGGAGATTTGCCCTTCCTCCTCAGAGCAATGCTATCTTCTCAAATGGGTTCTCTTTCAACTTGTTTTTCTTATTTGCATTCCATGTAAGTGTAATGGAATTCCACAAGATGGGACAAACAGTCTTTTATAAACAAATACTAGACACCAGTATGAATTTTGTAGTTACTCATATTTCATTATATCTAGATTTAGACTAGTGTTCAGAACAGCAGGAAAGGAAAATGGTTATGCTATCATGACTAGGGCTTTTAGAAATTTGGCTTACCTCTTCCTGTTAGAATAAAACCTTTCTTCCTGTTTTGGGCAACAGTTATAGAAACTAGTTTCAGAGACTGTATCTAGAAAAATTCTTCATTAAACACTTTAACTCTGTTAGTTGTCACGCTCCTCAATTCTTGCCCGTTATCTGAAATTATCTCTGGTCTCCCTAGAACTGATCAATGTACTGACTCTGAACAGACATTAGCAAAGACTCAAGTCTACTGAAATAACACTTTTAAACTAAAAGGAACAATATTTTCATTTGCTGCTAATATTCAGGAAACTGACACAAATAGAGAAATATAAGCAATGCTTCAGTGATTTTTTTTTTTTCTTTTTCCTTTTTAGTTTTTTCCAGCTGTTAATTCAGACAATGCAATTGGTAATGCAATTAAGTCATGGAAGTCCATCAGCTAAAAAGACCTTTGCTTGTTTTTGCAGTACAGCTATCAGGAAGTGATGTAGTTCTGTAATCTCATAGCTTTGACGTGTGGGGGAAGTATATATGTGTATATACAGTGACTAAAAGGAAGAACATCATTGTTTTCTTCAATATCAAAAGTGCATGCAAAATAGTCATGATAGTCATGTCTCAGTGGCCCAAAATTCTCCAGATATGTTCTTTAAAATATGACCTCTTGTTAAGAAAGTCCTTATTACTTACTATTGTCTCAGAAGTTTGGTTCATTCTTTTTAAAGGAATCCATTTCTTCTAAAGTAATAATGTTTCTTCCTGAAAACAAAGCCTGAATTAAGTCTCCATTACCTTAAGATACTTTAACAGGGGAGTTACATGTGTTTGTATATATTATATATACACTACTATGCATATTTATATGTGCCATGTTATTCCTCAGTGCTATATCTATCTCTGAACTATCATCTCTGTTTGGAGAACAGAGATTAAAGAAAGAGAAATCATCAATTAAGAGCGAATGGATGTTAGGTTCCCTTTTCCTGCCAGTTAGTCGTGGGGGTAATCCATCACTGAAGACTGTGTGGAGATTGTGTGTTTGTTATGCCTTATAGAATGTCTTCCAGACAAGTTGTGATCGTAACTTCCAAAACAGTGTAAAACCACAAGAAAAAGGATTTCTTAGAAAATAGGTTAAACTTTTGCTGTCTTGAGTTCTTCCAGCAGATCTAAATTATACTTGTGGTATATTCTGATTTGGTATTAAGAAAATCTGGAAGGAGAGATGATGTTTAATCATGTGTAGATTTTTTAAATACACATCAAATACAGAAAAGAGGCAGTTTGCAAGATAAGAAATACTAACATTCTGCTTTATCTTTTATCAGGCTGGGGTGGACTACAGAAATCTCATTTTGAAACCTGGAGGATCTTTGGATGGGATGGATATGCTTCAGAATTTCTTGGAGCATAAACCAAGCCAGAGAGCATTCCTATTGAGTAAGGGATTATGTGTTCAGTAAGATTATAGTTCCTTTGTAATGACATATAAGTATGGAATGAGCTGGAAATGTCAGTGTATTTCGCATCTTAACTATGTATCATTCTAGGGAAATTGGGTCAATTTTTGATGATTTTTTTTAAATTGCATAAGTAAAAATGTGATTTTTTTTTTTTTAAATTGCATAGGACTACAACATTGAACACAAGAAAAAAAACTATGAGGGGTGCAGAAGCTGAGAAATTTGTATGGTAATTTCTTTGAAGTTTTATGAAATAATGCTAATCAGTATGGGGAGTTGATGCCTTGTTTCTCTTTTAATAGATGCACTTAAACTATGTCTTGTGAACGAATTTTAAAACTGGAGGGGAAAAAAAGGACAGTACCAGCAATAAAAGAAACAGATTTTTTTTTTTTTATTATTATTATTATTCTGTATTCTTCTATTGTACTGATGGCTCACAAATGTTTTTGACGGAGAGGAAGCGTGTTTGATTTAATCATGGTTTGGGTCCAGTCTAGCTTCCTGACAAATTTCAAGACTGAGAATCTGCCCCAGACTGCTTTACAGCAGAGATACTTGTGTGATACTTTTAGATTTCATTCCGATGCATGTTAAATTCTTGTATCATTTAGAAACTTATATAGTATAACTAAAAAGAAAAAAACCCTACCATTTGAGCTACCATTTTCTTCCTTTCATTGAGGAGAAACAGCCAAAATCTATGACCTTGGCAGTTCTCCCACCACTTTTTTTTTGTTGATGTTCACAAGTCAGGTCTTTGTTTTTTTCAAATTATATCAACACTGGCACTAAAAAGTTATACTTGAGCAATTATAATGGTTTCAGTTGGTTTTTGAAGTATTTTGAGATACATATAAGGAAGGAAGGGAAGATGTCCCCGGTGGGAATGGTAAAAGTCAATACAAGATTTTCCTGTTCCTTTCCAGTGTGGCATGCAGAATTGCTACAAAAAAGCTTCATAGATTTAATGATTTCAGCTGTGGGAGTGTGAAAGTAATCAAGGAATTATTTTGCAGTTTTTCTGCAAAATCAGGAAAAATTAGTCTCACAAGCCAATTCTACACCACCCAAATAAAACTGCTAATCCAAGTGCACTTTTCATGTCTTCAGATATCATACCTTACTTTGGTTTTGGCATTACAACATGTATATGAAAAAATTTAATTTTGGTTACTAGCTAATATATTTTAGACATTTGAACCATAGCTGTAAACATGGTTGGTATTTTTGTTTGTTCAACTGCAAAGTAAGAAAATGTTCCTGGTCAACTCAGAAGACTTATTCCTCTTTTTCTAGCAAAAGAAAACTGAAATCATTCACTTTGGTTCAAATCTATGTGTTTCAGAGGAAAAAAAAAACCAAACAATTGTGAATGTTCAGTTGAAACTACATGATTTTTCTTTTAAAGCATTTAAACTGGAGGAAAAAAAAAAAGGAACTTGATTGATTTCTCAAATGGAAAATTTGACGGGACTTATTTTTGAACCATGCTAGTTATGGATGTGAGGAAACATAAAAGTTTGTAGCCAAAACATATTAACTGTGTAGTCTTACCAGAGCACATAATTAAGTAAATCCTAATTCTCATAGTCAGTTACAATTTTAGACCCCAGTTCTGCTGGGACATGAGAATGTGATACATGAAAATTGCATATAAGAGAACCTCTTGAATGGTATTCAAAATAGCTATAAAGGAAAGCTAAGGAAACTGATGGATGCAAGATTATCATAAAACCTGTGAGTTTTGTTTAGATGAATTTCCATTACATTCTGACTGGATTTGGATATATTTTGCTTTCTTTTTAAATGTGTTTAAATTTTTGTGATCCTATCTTATCAAAGGTTTTTCCCTTTCACACTTTAATGAGAGCTCTGATGAACTAAAATGTTGTGTGTGAAAAAAAAAAAAAATATGTACTAAGTGATACTTTCCAAAAATGAATCTGCAAATCTAAGCAATGGAAGCCTTATTAAGAAGCAAAATGCAGTATTTCTTTTTACAGCTGCTAGGCAGATTTCCACATGAGGATGGCCTTTCTCTGCATAAACCAGCAGTCTCAGATCAAGGTAGATAATTGCAAATGCAATAATTATAAACAAAAATATATGGTGATAACATTTAAAAGTTAGATTTAGGACAGTACTGATGCTAATGATGATAATTTAATTGTTTATTTTCCTGTTCTTTAGAGAGCGTGTGTTATACAGTATATAGTAACTAAGATACTGACGTATTTAGGATTAATTTTTTTCCTCTGTCAGAAATTCAAATTGGACTTTGGGTGTCTTCACAACAAAAGCTTCAAATAAAAGGGAAAGGGTAAAGTAGGAGACTCAGGAGAGGGTGGTTGTTCTGGTTTCGACTGGGATAGAGTTAATTTTCTTCCTAGTAGCTGGTAGAGTGCTGTGTTTTGGGTTTAGGATGAGAATAATGTCGATAACACACTGATGGTTTAGTTGTTGCTAAGTAGGGCTTACACTAAGTCAAGGACTTTTCAGCTTCCCATGCTCTGCCAGGTGCACAAGAAGCTGGGAGGGGGCACAGCCAGGACAGCTGACCCAGACTGGCCAAAGGGCTATGCCATACCATATGACGTCATGCTCAGTATATAAACTGGGGGAAGAAGAAGGAAAGGGGGGGGACGTTCGGAGTCATGGCGTTTGTCTTTCCAAGTAACCGTTATGCATAATGGAGCCCTGCTTTCCTGGGGATGGCTGAACACCTGCCTGCCAATGGGAAGTAGTGAATGAATTCCTTGCTTTGCTTTGCTTGTGCGCGCGGCTTTTGCTTTACCTATTAAACTGTCTTTATCTCAACCCATGAGTTTTCTCACTTTTACTCTTCTGATTCTCTCCCCCATCCCATTGGGAGGGAGGGAGCGAGCGAGCGGCTGTGTGGTGCTTAGTTGCTGGCTGGGGTTAAACCACGACAGGAAGTGGTTAACAGGTAATGGTTTCCTTATTCTGCTGCTTCACTGCAAAAGATAGAATGGGTTGGCCATGCAACTGGGTCACAAGATGGCTAGGTAATGGCCTCAGCAGCCCCTGCTGCTAGTTGTCTGATATAGGTCCAGCATGTAGGTTGTCTCTGGATTGCTTGCAAACCATGTGGTCAAACCTGAATGGTAAAAGCAGTCTGAAGAAAAAATTTAAATTCTCTCTGAGCTGTGGTGGCTATCAGTTATTATGCTGACTTAATAAAGAGAGAATTAAGACTTAGGGAGTCCATGTTTGTAGAGATCAGGTGAGTGGAGTATTGACTCTGTCACTTGAGCTTCTAATACTACTACAGTTGGTTTTCCTATACAAATAGCTCTCTATTGTATGTTATTAATATAACAACATTGCAGAAAAAAAACTTCATCATTTTAATCAGTAATCAGGTTCAGTCAACTGCTGATCTTGTTTAACAATTTTGTTAAACCCTGTTTTAACAGATGATCAGGCAGCAACTAATTCTAATGGCTGTAGTTATTTGGTATGGGAGAAGTAAAATTACTGCAACAAGAAGTGAATTGCAAGGTCAAGATCTCAGCTTCCCCTCTGAAAAATGAAACAATTTACAAATACCTTCAGTACCTTCCAGGTAGTGGGGGGTAGTTGAGTTAAATGGAGACTCCTGAAGGGGTTTTCCAGAAGCATAGAGCTGGTTGCATAGCGAGTGGTAAGGACAGAGCTGGCAGCTGGGGATGTGCTGAGTGGGAGTTACATGTCTGGGGGTATTGAGGACTGAAACAGTTACTGGGAGGGATTAGAGAGGCTAGACATCAGGAGGTTATGTGGTAGCACATGCCAAAGGGAAAGGAAGAAAAGCAGTAGGTGGAAGGATGAAGTTGGAGCAGGGCGTTTTGACAATAGTTGTAGAAGGGCTGGGATGAATGTCAGAGGAAGATAGCAGGAAAAAGACAGTAGCTTAATGCATACTGAATTATGAAAGGCTACTGTGAATGCTTTTCATTGTTTTATGAATTAGAAACAAGACATGTTTGTCTCTGAATAGATTACTTATCTTTTTATCTGCATGCCAAAGAACATGAGATTATGCACCAGCTTGTTGCTTGAATACTTGTGCTTCTTCCTGACATCTGGAGATTTTTTGTTTCACTGTTATTTTCTTCATGAATATATTTTAAATAATAGTTTCCCATGGTGGAAGGAAAAAGTAAGATGTTATGGGGGAAGTTCAGTTTGTGGGGCCTATGCTGGAAATCCTGTATAGCTAAGTTGATGATACAAATCAGATTGGTGATATACAAATAATGGTGATATACAAATCAGATTGATTTCATGGCCCTTTTTCCCTTTAAAACTATGATTCCATAAATCTTATCTTAGCAAAAAAGTTTGTTGCATGTTTATGCAGGGCAGAGGTGTAAAACTACCCAATGTAACTCACTGCTGAGGAGTTCTAGCCTTCGAAGTCACTTATAGAAAGCAAAAGCAAATAGACAGCGTACTTTTAAATTAAGAAAAAAAATTTAACCTGAAATGGTTTCATTTAAATGAATAATTGTGAGATTTACAAGCTTTTATAATAAAACTGAGCAGACAAATGTTGTTCCCCATGACAGAGGATAACGTTACCCTTTGATTTCTGGATGAAAGCAGCAGTATTTTATTCTGTAGAAAGTAGAAACTGAGTAATATTCCCAAGTTATTGTTACAAACAGGTTTTTTAACTAGCCAAAGTTAGTTGCTTCATTGAGTTGTCCCCTTGGATTTCCATATTTCAGTTAGGCTTTAACAGGTTATTTCTTTTTGCGGAGCTAATACTTTCTGATTGGGCTCACTATCAGGCCAAAAACTAATCCTTTCCCCCTCCCTCTCCTCTCCGTTAAAGTGTTGCTCTCTTCAGAAATTTAGGCAACACATTGTATTGGGTCTGGCTGGGATGGAGTTAACTTTCCCCGTAGCAGCCCTCATAGTGCTGTGCTTTGTATTGGTAGCTAGAAAGGTGCTGATAACACACCAGTGTTTTGGCTACTGCTGAGCAGTGCTCCCACAGCATCAAGGCTGCCTCTCCAACATTCCCCCCCCCCCCCTCACCCCCGAAGGCCAGTAGGCTGGGGGTGGGCAAGATCTTGGGAGGGGACATAGCCAGGACAGCTGACCCAAACTTAAGCTTATCACATGGGCCAAAGACATCTGGGCCAAAGAGCATGACATTGAGTGGGTATATCACATCCCCTATCATGCACCAGCCTCCGGGAAAATCAAACGATACAACGGACTGTTAAAGACTACGCTGAAAGCAATGGGTGGTGGGACATTCAAACACTGGGATACACATTTAGCAAAGGCCACCTGGTTAGTCAACACTAGGGGATCTGCCAATCGAGCTGGCCCTGCCCAATCAAGACTTTTACGTACTGTAGAGGGGGATAAAGTCCCCATAGCGCACATAAAAAAATATGCTGGGGAAGACAGTCTGGGTTACTCCCACCTCGGGCAAAGCAAACCCATTCATGGGATTGCTTTTGGTCAAGGACCTGGGTGCACTTGGTGGGTGATGTGGGAGGATGGGGAAGCCTGATGTGTACCTCAAGGGGATTTGATTTTGGGTTAGTATAGCCGATGATTTGAATTGTATGATGTTAATGGCTGTACAGTCACTTTTATGGTGGCTGTATGCCATATCAACAGTATTACAGTAAGAATCACCCAAATTAATGAAGAATGAACTTTGATGAAACCAAGCAAAGTGCAGAG
This sequence comes from Platalea leucorodia, assembly GCF_965183815.1. Classification (NCBI taxonomy): domain Eukaryota; kingdom Metazoa; phylum Chordata; class Aves; order Pelecaniformes; family Threskiornithidae; genus Platalea; species Platalea leucorodia. The sequence continues at coordinate 11,136,501 of NC_138859.1, read as the reverse complement.
GTGATGGAACCAGAACTGGCTTCAGCATGCAACAGTCCAACACCACACACCATCTCTCCTGCCCTGGAGGACTGTTATGACAGATGGAGGCCAAAGTGATGGACTAAATGAACTCAATGTACATTTTAGAGGGATGGTCTGTGGACTAAGGGCATGATATCTGTGTGTGTATATCAAAAGACAGGGAAAGTGATGGTGATTAACTGGAATGTATTGGAAAGGGTAGGACCTGGACACAATGTAGATGGTATGGAATAAGGGGTGGGTATTGTCCTGGTTTCGGCTGGGATAGAGTTAATTTTCTTCCTAGCAGCTGGTAGAGTGCTGTGTTTTGGATTTAGGATGAGAATAATGTTGATAACACACTGATGTTTTAGTTGTTGCTAAGCAGTGCTTACACTAAATCAAGGACTTTTCAGCTTCCCCTGCTCTGCCAGGTGCACAAGAAGCTGGGAGGGGGCACAGCCAAGACAGCTGATCCAAACTGGCCAAAGGGCTATTCCATACCATATGATGTCATGCTCAGTATATAAACTGGGGGGAGTTGGCCGGGGGGCAGCAATTGCTGCTCGGGGACGGGCTGGGCATCGATCGGCAGGTGGTGAGCAATTGCATTGTGCATCACTTGTTTTGTATATTCTCTTCTTCCTCTTCTTCTTTTCTTCTTCCTCTTCTCCTCTTCTCCTCCTTCTTTTCTTCTTCTTTTCTTGTTGTTGTTGTTGTTTTACTTTATTTTATTTCAATTATTAAATTGTTCTTATCTCAACCCATGAGTTTTCTCACTTTTACTCTTCTGATTCTTTCCCCCTTTCCACCAGGTGAGTGAGCGGCTGTGTGGTGCTTAGTTGCTGCCTATGGTTAAACCACGACAATATGTACACTTTAACACCGTTCTGTAAATACTCTCTGATTCATTATGAGAAAAACACTTAACTGAGTAATTTTGGTTGTTATTTTTTTAAATTTGACATGGAGGCCCCAGGTAGAAAAATCTGAGAATGAACAAACAAAAAGAAATGTTACAGACAACAGTATTTACAATGGGAATTGTTGGCTGCTAGTGATCAAGGTGCCACCAGGTACTTCATAACATAAAACCATTTTCTGTTTGACAGATTGTGAACGTTTTCCATTGTGTTTTCTAGGGTCATTTAAGTTGAACTGGTGTTACAATTCGTTTTAAACAGCTTCTTTTTCAACCTTATATGTGCTTTAATATTGATCAATAGTGCCTTTTTGTTCAGAGCTTTCTCTGAGTAATTAACACTATTATGTTTATATGGAGAAGGAATGATTCTTTCTAGGGTTTGGTTGTTGTTTGTTTTGGATTTTTTTTTGTGAACCTCGCAATAATTATTTGATTTTTACTGGAATGCCACTTGAAATTTCCTGGAATGAACAGAAAGACTTTGTTTATCAGAAGGAGATAGAAAACATCGGAATTTAGGGAAATGCATAAGAAGTTCACTGAAGCAAAATATCTGGGGAGGACACACACACCAACAAACACCTACATTAAAATTTTGACTTTTTTGCCTGACTAGAGAGAGAGAGAGTTATGATTATTTGTAAGATTTTAACATTATGGCTGTTATGCAAAAATCTCTATGAAGAATACTTTTTAACCTTGAATTCTTCAGGGCTAAAAACTTTGTTCACAACTTGGAACTTTAGGGGTCTCTCAAGATGCTGTACATTTATATGTAAACAAAAGAAAATTTTCCTTGTGTAAAGGAAAATAAATGTCTTCAGCAAGATAATTTAAATTTGTTTCCTTACAAGTATAATAGAAGATTATTTCTGAGTTATATCAATGTATATCCATTTCATATTTGAATGTGTTACCTGTAGGGGCTTTATGCACAAAATTCAAGCACTTAAAAACCAACATTTCATTATCACCTTTTACATCATCAAATTGTTCTCTCCTGCTGATTTAATCTTATGTGATTAAAATGTTGGGGGTTTTGTGTGCGGTATGGTTTTTGGGGGGTTGTTTGTTGTTGTTTGTTTGGGTTTTTTTTAAATTTCTTGTAGCAGTTGCATTTTCAAGAAGGAAGTGAGGGCTAGTAGTAGTTTGTTGCTTAAGCTAATCAGATGAATAGTTCTCTATTATTTCATTTATTTTTAGAGAAGCCCTCAGCAGCTTTTGTTTGCTGCAAAACACTGAAGGACTTGTAAATATTACATGCTTCTTGCTCCCTCTTGAAAGCAAGGGCAGACCACTTCAGGATACAAGATGGATGTAATATTATTTTAAAGACCTAGATCTACTCAGTGCACTGGATTTGTCTGGTTTCGTAAGAGGCCAGTGCTTAGGTGGAAAAGTATTTGTTATCAGTCTGAGAAAACTGCTCAGTAGCAAAGCAGTAAAGTGTGCAAATAAGAAGCAGCTAGCATATACCATGAATTGTGAGGTTTTAGCTGAGTTGATTCTATCATATATTCCATTATGCATCTGTTCTGCTTAAGATGAAAAAGAAAAATAATAATTTAGTAAAGATCCTAGCACTTAGGAACAGTTTATGCTGAAGTTGTCTGAGAAACCAATTGTCAATCTCTCTTTTTTTTTCATTTTATTCAGGTTCTTAAACCACTTGATGTGAAAAACAAATTCTGCAATGCTGAGGTGAGAGCTATGTGTATTTGGGTTTGTTTTGGTGTGCTGGGTTTTTATTACTTCACATTAGGTGGTTAGATTAAATTCAAAGAGCTTCTTAAGTACACAGTTTCTTAGAAAGATGATCTGTTCCAAAGGGAAAAATTAGGTGTGGATTTATATCAGTTAGTTTAAAAATATATCTATTTTTGATGAAGGGGAAAAGAGATGGTATCTAAGGCGGACACATCAGGACCTTAATGTAATTGACTGAAAATTTTGCATATTTTCCACTCAAATACTTGCAGTTATTGCTTGTATATTTAGGCTGATAAAGTACTTACTGTAAGGGAGATTAATTGTTTGGAAAGCAGATAATAATTTACCAGACTGGGGAAAATTAAATTTATTTTTCTCCAGTGTAAATATGACCCCTCTGTTAAATTTTTAGGTTTGTGGCAGTTATACACAGTACTTCAATACTAAATGACCTTATATATGCATTAAATATTTTTTTTGGCGTACTCAGGCATCTGTCTTCAGCTATTTACAGGAAGAATTTTAATTGAAGGTGACTCAGATAGTGGAAACTCTTACAAATTACATAGAGCATTCTTTTTATTTGTAGACATTCCCTGCGGATATATGTATTGTATGGGTCTGTTGTAGGGTATAAACTTCCACAATATCTCATTAGGAGTAGTTCATAACATAGGAAGTTAGGACATTTGTTTCCATCATTATCACTTACTTGCTTTGTGATAGTGAGCATGTTCTGTATTGGTTGTACGAAGTTCAGAATGATACTTGCAAAGTACTTTGAGAGCTTCCATTATGAGTATTAAACTTGTTCCATAACCCCTGAAATATGAGCAACTATTACACTGCTATTCATTTGGTTGAAAACCTTCATTAGTATTCTGAAATAGTTTTACTGAAATAGTTTAAAAGATAGAGTGAAGTTGCAGGTGCTTTATGCTGCAGTGAATAGTAGACAGGAGAAAAAAGACCAAAGTGTCAGGGAGAGAGGAGAAGAAAATATTTGGAATTTTGGCAATTTGAAAAATAACTTGTGTTAAGCTAGGTAGAAAATATTTTGCTATCCTCTTCATTTTTAACTAAGCAGATACATGTTCTATGAATCTGCATGTAGAAAAGCAGAGAGTCTCCAAATCTGTTGTTCTAACTATTTATCTCCATCATAGTCACACCTATGGTTCATCATGCAAGCTTATGGCTATAGAGGTACAAAAGGTATATTTCTTTCCCTTCCTGACAGTATCAACAGAGAAAACAGAAGGGAGAAATAATGGATAATAACTTCTGGTCTACAAATGAGGATTCCAGATGCAAAGATCTGTCTTGTTCAGAGTTGTACAGAGAATTTTCCATAAAGATTTTTTTTTCTCTGCTGTGAATGAATGGCATGTAAATTATGAGACATATAATATATATCATAGAATCATAGAATACCAGGTTGGAAGGGACCTCAAGGATCATCTGGTCCAACCTTTTTAGGCAAGAGCACAGTCTAGACAAGATGGCCCAGCACCCTGTCCAGCTGAGTCTTAAAAGTGTCCGGTGTAGTGGAGTCAACCACTTCCCTGGGGAGATTATTCCAATGATTGACTGTTCTCATTGTGAAAAATTTACCTCTCGTGTCCAATCGGAATCTCCCTGGGAGTAACTTGTACCCGTTACCCCTTGTCCTCACCATGTGACTCCTTGTAAAAAGGGAGTCTCCATCTTCTTTGTAGCTCCCCTTTAAGTACTGGTACATGGTGATGAGATCACCTCTAAGCCTCCTTTTCTCAAGGCTGAACAAGCCCAGCTCTCTCAGCCTATCCTCATATGGCAGGCTTCCCAGACCCTTGATCATCTTGGTGGCCCTTCTCTGGACCCCCTCCAGCCTGTCCACATCTTTTTTGTATAGTGGGGACCAGAATTGTGCACAGTATTCCAGGTGTGGCCTGACAAGCACCAAGTAGAGAGGGATAATGACTTCTTTATCTCTGCTGGTGATGCCCTTTTTGATGCAACCCAGCATCCTATTGGCCTTCTTGGCCGCAGCAGCACACTGTTCACTCATGTTGAGCTTCCTGTCTACCAGGACCCCCAGGTCCCTCTCCACAGAGCTACTCTCCAGCCAGGTGGATCCCAGTCTGAGCTGCACTCCTGGATTATGTTTTCCCAGGTGCAAGACCTTACACTTGTCCTTGTTAAACTCCATAAGGTTCTTGTTAGCCCACTCTTCCAGCCTATCCAGATCTTCCTGCAGGGTGGCTCTCCCTTCCAGAGTGTCTACTTCCCCACTCAGTTTGGCATCATCAGCAAACTTCATCAGGCTACACTTGATCTCGTTATCCAGATCACTTATGAAGATATTGAATAACGTTGGGCCCAATATTGATCCCTGGTGGACCCCACTTGTGATGGGTTGCCAGTTTGAAAAAGAGCTATTTACCACCACCCTTTGGGTGCGGCCTGCCAGCCAATTCCTCACCCACCGCACAGACCACTTGTCTAGGCCATAACGCATCAGTTTCTCCAGGAGGAGGCCATGGGGAACCATATCGAAAGCCTTGGAGAAGTCCAGGTAGGCAACGTCGACTGCTCGCCCCATGTCAACCGAGCAGGTCACTTTATCATAGAAGGCCACCAGATTTGTCAGGCACGATCTGCCCTTAGTGAAGCCATGTTGGCTTTTCCCAATCACGTGCTTCATTTGACTCGTGGTGGCCCCCAGGAGGATCTGTTCCATAACTTTCCCAGGGATTGAAGTAAGACTGATGGGCCTATAATTACCCGGATCCTCCCTTGAGCCCTTCTTGTAGATAGGGGTAACATTTGCCTTCCTCCAGTCCTCTGGGACATCCCCCGATCTCCACGACTTCTCGAAGATTATGGAGAGTGGCCCTGCAATGACATCAGCCAGCTCTCTCAACACCCTTGGGTGGATGGCGTCAGGGCCCATCGATTTGTAGGGGTCAAGCTCCTGTAATAATTCACGTACTAACTCCTCCTTCACTGATGGTGGGTCTATGTTTGGATTAACCTGGATTTTCGTTCCCAGCGCCTGGGACCCAACTGTGTTGGTAGAGGTGAAGAAAGTGTTGAGAACCTCTGCCTTTTCAGCATTGTTGGTGACTGAGTCACCTCTCCTGTTTAACAGTGGGCCTACCTTTTCCTTCTGTTTCCGCTTGCAATTTACATACCTGAAGAACCCTTTCTTGTTATTTTTGACATCTCTGGCCAGTTCCAATTCAAGCTGAGCTTTTGCTTTTCTAACTGCATCTCTGCACACTCTGGCAATGCCCTTGTAGTTCTCAATGGATAATCTTCCACTTCTCCATCTCTGGTATGCATCTCTCTTGGTTTTAAGCAGACCCAGGAGCTCGTGGTTGAGCCAAGGGGGCCTCTTGCTCCGCTTCCTTCCCTTTCTTTTATAGGGGATGAACTGGTTTTGTGCTTCCAAGAGAGCATTCTTGAAGAACTCCCAGCACTCGCTGGCTCCTTTATCCTCCATGGAAGCTTCCCATGGAATCCCTCCCAACTGAGCTCTGAGTGAGCTGAAGTTTGCTCTTCTAAAATCTAGAACCCTTGTCTTGGTGCTAATCTTCAGCATGCTCAGCCGGATCCCAAACTCCACAATATTGTGGAGTAATATAGTGTGTAATTTATTTAGAAGGAGGATAAATCAAGGCATAGGCCATAAGGGATTTAAATATCATAGTACAGAGGAAAAAAGAGAAAAAACATTTTCCTAAAAATATCTTGGTACATGTATCTAGGCCACAGGCTTCAATCCTTAGGTTGACTAGGCATGAGATACCCGAGTAGGGTCAAAATGTTAGCACATACCACTAGTCGAGTGCTTTATAGAACTGGTGTTATCTGTAAATAGGATTGTCTGGAAATGTCTTCTGCTGTGACTTAAGAACAAAAATAATCCTAAGAGACTAGGTAATTCCTCTGGGAACAAAATAAACCTCCATTTTGTACATGGATTATATTATTGTTTCAGATAGATAGAAAATATGTGGTAAAGAGGAACAGATATCTTAAAGTAAATGTTGCTGTCCCTATACTTTAGGTATAAGTTTTGTTTTGTGCTGAAACACTTCATAACAAATGGAAATAAAAACCTTTTAAGGTAAATTTTGGGCAAAATTTGACATAGGTCAAAAGTATTCTTTTCTTACAAAATTGTTTTACTGACTGGCCTTGATAAAGGACTGAATAAAATATCTTCATTCCTCAATTAGCCACCAATTCCTCATGATAAAGATCTATGAGAAGTTTTGGTGTCTGAGCTAGTATTTGTGGGGTTTTCTTTTTTTTTGCTTTTTTTTCCCACCCCATAAAGGTTTTAAAAGGCTGCTTTGATGCCTTTTGTTCTTTCCGTCCAGGAATTTATGTGACTTCCATTACCATAGTATTCATATGATTGAAATTTTTTTTTTTTTTAAAAGATTGTGGATGATATTAACCAAGGGATTTTCATTTGCCTAGCAAACTGGTATAGTACCATTCAGATTTCATTTCTGAAAGTATATAAAGTGTTGCTATGTGTTGTGACCACAGAAGTCAAATAAAATTAAAAAAACAAAACCAAAACTAGAAATAAGTCTTTGGTTAGATGTTGTATGTGATACTACTTGCTCAAAAACTAACTCTTCTTTTCGGTCAATTTGTTCTACCATACCTTATCTGTGACATGTGTGCTTTAGGCTCTACTTTGGATTGGTTCTGAAGCAAAGCTAGTAAACCATGTAAGAATACTAGCTATAACTTATTAGAAATGTAGTGGTAATCTTTGTTTGCATCCAGTTTTATTTACATTTCTGTCTTACTAATGTTATCTTGTTTAGATGGTGCAAAAAAATGTTAAACCACAACAGTTTGAAAGTTAGCCTGTTTTCTTTAACATTTAACCCTAATTTCTCTAATGTGCTCTTTTTTTTTTTTAATTTTCCCATTAGAGTGACCTCAGTTTTGTGGTAATTTTTATTTATTGTTTTATAAATATGTATGCTTTTTTAATTGCCTATCTGTCTCTGTGCTTGTTGTTGACATTGTGATACAAAAATTCACGGATGCTTCTCCTCACAGTCTGAATCTCCCCAAGGGATGAAAAGGGGCTTTAGAGCATAACTACGCTTATCTAACTATTGTGCAAGATGATTAAAGCGAGGAGCCTGGTAGTCTCACAACAGAGGACAGTCCCTGATAAGAACAGAAACTTGTCTCAAGAACCAGCTGAAACCGACCCTGCGATTTGGACAAGAGCCAAGGAGCAACTGAGTCTGCGCAAGAACAAGGGGTTACTAGCGGTGACGAAGAGGAGTCATCAGCCTTCATCCCCACCACCCCCGCGACCCCCACCAGGAAGCACTGCGCAAGCGCAGTTGGGAGGAGTTTATGGAAACGACCTCTTGGGGCTAATTTTAATACGAAGCGGGGACAGGTCATGCGTATGTATAGGCGTATTGGGAAACCTTATGTATGTGTAACACTTTGTCGTATAAATCCAGGACGAGCTACCACGTGGGCGCGCACGACTTTGGCGGGATGACCCTCCCGTGCTGCCCAGCGCTGAATAAACATACCTACTTTACAACCTTACGGGTTGTGCAGTCTGTTTCCGCACGTCAGTTTTGGCGAGCCAGCCAGGAGTCTCTGCTCGACCGCGGGATCGACTGCGGAGCGGACGCTCCTAGGCGCGCCCGGAGCACCTTCCTCGGAGGAGCCTCCGCTGCCAGCCGCTCCCCGCGGGAGCAGACAACAACCTCCTGAAGCCGCGGATTAAACGGTATGTTTAACAAGAAGGGCCAGTAAGTCGTACGCTTGGCCGGGGCTGCTGGTAAACCGCACAGAGACGTCTGGCGTGCAGCATAGTCCCCGTAGGGGAGGAGGGTACCCTGGCCGATAGAGCGGCCAAAGAGGTTTGCTGGCCGATAGAGCGGCCGCTAGCGATCTTGGGGGTAGATCGAGCAAATCTGAGGTCACCGCTGCATCCCGGTGTCGGGAGCCAGGACGGACCTGCTAATGACTGTATAAGAAGCAGGAGAAGGGTAAGCGGACCTCTCACAAGAATTATTTAAATCTTTGCAGCTGCTGAAGGGATATCAACTGGAGTGATAATTATCTGTTTCATTTACCCGGGTATTGTATGTATTGTATGTTGAAAACTTGTGTGTATGTGTGTTTGAGACACAGCATCGCTGTGAAGTGAGTGGGAGTCCTGATTTGCGGTTCCGTGACTCCGCGAGAAGCACGGCCAGAGACGGACAAAGCGCCTGGAACGTTTATAAAATTGGAAAATCTTTTGGTGTGTAAATTGGGCTGCCGAGGTGCTTAGCCAAAAATTTGTAAATTTTTTGGTGTGTAAATTGGGCTGCCGTGGTGCTTAGCCATTCTCCTAAGTATCGGGGAACTGGCTAATCACCAAAGTGGCAGAACGAAGAGAGTCACTCCTTCGGTGGTTTGGGCTTGAACCTTGGGAATATTTAAACGAGGGAGGAGATTGGATAAGACAGGGAAACGAACGCTTTTACTTGAAGGGGGCATATTTAACTCCCGTGGGACAGAAAGTGGCTCTGGATTGGGAACAGCCTATTCCGGACGCTTTCTCAAATCCCCACATCGGCGGGCAAGTAGGGTTAATTCCTTGCTTTGCGTGTGGACTTACCACTAGACTGCATGGCAATTGGCATCCGACTTGGGTACTGCTAAAATGTAAATCTTGTGGGAAAAGGTGGTATTGTTTATCGAGCAGGCGGAGGGCAGAGTGCCTCAAGTGCCTTCCCCAAACCCCACGGTTTTATGATTGGGAAAGAGCCCATCAAAATTCTGAAATAGTGAAGTTTGTGTGTGGAAAGAAACATCTAATCCCGGAAATTTGGGACGTGTGGGAGGGAGACTGGGAGAAAACTATAGAGATCTGCAAGAAAAGACTTGCGTGGAAGCTGAAACAAAGAACTAGGGTTAACAAGAAGTAATATAAAAGACAGGTAGAAAAAGTTAGAGAAATGGGTAACGCTCAGGGCGGCATTTTAAAGAAGAGTCCCCTGGGTTGTATATTGGCTCATTGGAAGAACATTGTTGGAACCGGAGGTACAGAGAGCAAGAAAACTCTCATTAAATATTGCAATCAATGGTGGCCGATCTATAAATTGGAAGATGGGGCTAAGTGGCCACTTAATGGGTCAATTGATTATAATACCCTCCTACAATTAATGTTGTTTTTAAGGAGAGAAGGAAAGTGGGATGAAGTATCATATGCAGATATGTTTTTCACCCTCCGAGACCATCCGGAGTGGCAAAGGGACTGTGGAATGGTGTTGCCACAGGACCCTTTGGTACTCGCCCTTGAGCGGGAAAATAACAAAGAACTTAAAGGTAAACTGAGATGGTGTTGCTCGGCGTGTAGTATTGGACAAAGGTGTACGAGAATGAATAAAGTCCATCAAGCACCAGAACAAGATCTAGCTGATTTACTTAAGCCTCCCCCTCGATCACAGGAGCAGAATGCGGACTCGGACGGGACCTCCGCTCCCTCGGATAGTCCTGTATCCTCCCGTACCAGAAAGAAATCTACCCTAACAGCTTTACAAGCACGTCTTCGAGAGGCGGTAGGGCCTGATGGCGGGACGATGCTAATTAAGGTACCTTTTTTCCACTACTGATTTAGAAGCATGGAAAAGGGTTGCAAAGGATTACAGGAATGATCCGGTAAGTGTAACTAAACATTTTCAGTTTATTATAAAACAACACAACCCCGATTGGAATGATATACAATTATTATTAGAATTCATGACCGAGACAGAGAAGCAATTGATTTTAAAAACGGCAGGAAATTTGGCTGAAGATCATTATAAGACTACAGGAGGGGATGTAAAGGAGTATTTCCCTCTCCAAGATCCAAAGTGGGATGCGAATAGAACTGTGCATATGGAAAGATTGCAGGCGTATCAGGAGTGGATTTCGAAGGGGATGGAGAGGGCCATCCCCAAAACCATAAATTGGTCAGCATTATATGCAATTAAACAAGGTCCTTCCGAGTCCCCATCTGAATTCCTGGATCGACTGAGGGATGTAATGCGCCGCAGCACACCGCTGGATCCTGGGTCAGAGGTAGGGATGCAACAACTAGTTTCCCTGGTTTTGGGCCAGTCCACAGGGGATATTAGGCGCAAACCCCAGAAACTGTGCCCCACAGAAAGCAGAAACTTGGAAGTGTTACTGGATGAAGCATGGAGAGTGTTTAGTAATAGAGCGGAAAGATACAAGAATGGAGAAGAACGGTGGCTGTTGTTAGGGAAGAGGAAGGAAGGAGACCTAAGCGAGAACCGCCCCGATTAGGCAGGGATCAATGTGCGCTGTGCAAGAAACTTGGTCATTGGAAAAAGGAATGTCCAAGGAACAAGGAGCAGGGACGAACCCACCAGACAGGAAGAGTAGTGGCCCATATGAAGGAAAATTGACGGGGACCTGGGGAATCCACCCTAGTGGATCCACTGGTTATAATGAAGCTAGGGAAGGAACAACAACAGGAAGTAGAATTTCTGGTTGACACAGGGGCGACGTACTTGGTTTTGAATCAAGCCTTGATGCCCCTGGGGGATGATTATGTCATGGTAAAAGGAGCGACTGGCCAAAGTGAAAAGGCATATTTTTGTAAGCCTCTGAGATATAAATTAGGAAAACAATGGGGCATCCACAAATTTTTGTATATGCCCAATTCCCCAAAGGCACTTTTGGGAAGAGATTTGTTGGAACAATTGGGTGCAAAAATCACATTTGAAAAGGGAGAAATTACTCTGGAGGTAAAAGACCAACAGTACATCCAAATACTGAGTCTATCCTTAACTAGTCTTCCTGCAGAAGGAAAAATTAACAAGGAGATTCTAAACCAGGTATATCCTGGAGTATGGGCCACCGATGTACCCGGAAGGGCGAAGAATGCTTCACCTGTTGAAGTTAAACTTAGAGGGCCGACAACTGGTAAGAATTAAACAGTATCCCCTGAAGAAGGAGGATAGGGAAGGAATCCGGCCAGTGATAGAAAAATTTTTACAATTAGGATTATTAAAAGAATGTGAATCTGATTTTAACACCCCTATATTGCCTGTCCGCAAACCTGACAGATCGTACCGGGTGGTTCAGGATCTACGAGCTATAAATAAGATAACTGAAGACCTTTATCCGGTAGTGGTGAATCCATATACCTTGTTGACTGTATTGACACCTGAACTAACCTGGTTCACTGTTCTAGACCTGAAGGATGCCTTCTTTTGCCTCCCTCTCCATGAAGCCAGCCAGAAAATATTTGCATTCGAATGGGAAAATCCTAAAAGTGGACGTAAGACTCGGCTCACTTGGATGGTGTTGCCACAAGGATTTAAGAACAGCCCTACTATTTTTGGCAGTCAACTTGCAAAAGACTTGGAATCTTGGGAAGCCCCGTCTAAGGAAGGAAAACTGTTACAATATGTGGATGATATCCTGATTGCCACTAAAACAGAGGACGATTGTATGGCCTGGACGGTGAGTCTACTAAATTTCTTGGGGCTCCAAGGGTACCGGGTATCTGAGAAGAAGGCCCAAGTAATACAGCGCCAGGTGATTTATCTGGGCTATGAAGTCAGTGCTGGACAAAGGACTTTGGGACAAGCCCGCAAAGAGGCAATATGCCAAACTCGGAGACCGCAAACAGTGAAAGAATTACGGACCTTTCTGGGAATGACTGGGTGGTGCCGACTGTGGATCTATAATTATGGACTGCTCGTTAAACCACTATACGCGCTAGCAACCACTGAACAGAAACGCCTTGAATGGAACAGAGAGACCACACAGGCCTTTGAACTCTTAAAAAAGGCCTTAATGTCGGCCCCAGCCTTAGGACTCCCAGATGTGAGTAAGCCGTTTCTTCTTTTCTCCCACGAGAAGCAGGGGATTGCCCTAGGAATATTAGCACAAGATCTGGGCCCATATCGATGAGCAGTTGCCTATTTTTCCAAGCAATTGGATGCAACTGCAAAGGGTTGGCCTGGATGCTTGCGAGCGGTCGCGGCCGTAGTACTAAACATACAGGAAGCCCGAAAATTCACCCTGGGCCAGAAAATGACTGTATTGGTGTCCCATACAATATCAGCAGTATTGGAAGCGAAGGGTGGACACTGGCTCTCTCCACAAAGATTCCTGAGATATCGGGCTATACTGGTAGAACAAGATGATGTGGAGATCATAGTTACTAACATTGTCAACCCAGCCTCTTTCCTCAGTGGAAACACAGGAGAACCAGTGCACCATGACTGTCTGGAGACTATCGAAGCAACATATGCAAGCCGTCTGGACTTGAGAGACAGTCCTATGGAAAACGGGGAAAACTGGTTCACGGATGGAAGTAGCTATGTCTTAAGTGGTAAGAGACATGCGGGATATGCCATTACCACCAGTCAAGAAGTAATAGAGTCAGGACCTCTACCCATGAATACCTCTGCACAGAAGGCAGAAATAATTGCTCTGACCCGCGCCTTGGAATTGGCCCAAGGCAAAACTGTGAATATCTATACAGACTCGAAATACGCCTTTGGGGTCGTACACGCGCATGGAGCAATCTGGAAGGAGAGAGGACTACTGAATTCTCAGGGCAAAAATATCAAGCATGCAGAGGAAATCTTGAAACTGCTGGAGGCAGTCCAACTCCCTGAAAAAGTGGCGATTATGCACATTAAGGCACACCAGAAGGTGAGCTCAGAATTGGAAAGAGGAAATGAGCTGGCGGACAGAGAGGCAAAACAGGTAGCCAAAGCGAAGGCAAAAATAGAAGGGGCTTTGGTCCCGGACGGGCGAATTTCTCTAGAAGGTAAGCCAGAATATACCATGGAAGATCAGAAGCTTATCGCAGATCTAGAAGGGTCATATAACAAAGAAGGGTGGGCTTCCACCCTACAAGGGAAACTAATCATTCCCTCTTGTCTAACATGGCATCTGGTAAGAGAAGAACATAGGAAAAGGCATTGGGGAACAGAGGCTCTATATAAACATTTAATTAGAGAAATTGTGGCTAGAAATCTATATACCACTGTGAGACAGGTGACGCAACAATGCGATCTTTGCCTCCAGACTAATCCCAAAAATACCCCCAGACCCGAAATGGGTCAATCTGGGAAAGGCAATGGGCCTGGGCAACAATGGCAGATTGATTTTACAGAACTCCCGAGAAAAGGGGGGTATCGATATTTATTGGTACTAACTGACACCTTTTCAGGTTGGCCAGAAGCATTCCCTACCAGAACAGCCACGGCTCAGGAGGTAACTAGAATATTAATGCAAGAGATAATACCATGTTTTGGGGTTCCAGCAACCATATCCTCTGACAGAGGACCACATTTTATCTCAAAGGTAGTACAACAAATTAGCCACCATTTGGGTATAGATTGGCAGCTTCACACCCCATATCGCCCTCAGTCGAGTGGCCAAGTAGAAAAAATGAACCGCTTAATCAAAGAGCAGATTGTGAAATTGGGACAGGAGACTAACTTGGCCTGGCCTCAGTCTCTCCCTTTGGCTCTCTTGCGCATATGAACTAGGCCAAGAGCAAAAGAAGGACTGAGCCCTTTTGAAATCTTATATGGACAACCCTATGGAATACAGAAAGGGATGTCCACACAGTCTGGGGATGAAATTATAACCTCTTACGTGGTAGCATTAAGCAAACAACTCAACAAAATTGAGAAACATGTGGTCGGGACTCGAAGTAGAGGTTTAGATGGACCCGTACATAACATCCAACCTGGAGATTATGTCTATATAAGGTCTCTTGCAGAAAGAACCCTGGAGCCACAGTGGGAAGGACCTTTCCAGGTACTCCTTACCTCCTTCACTGCAATCAAGATCAAGGAACAGACACCCTGGATCCACCACTCTAGAGTAAAGAAAGCACCAAGAAAAGTCTGGACTTCAGAAGCCCAGGGACCTTTGAAACTTAAACTGCAGAGGCAGAATGGGGACTAAGTCCTTTGTATAGCAGCCCGGTGTGCCTTATGGTGTTTCCAGAGTACGGGGGATTCCTACAGCGAATGGAAGAAGAACCAACTTCAACGAAAACTTGAATCTAACAAATATTTGGAGATGATGTTAGACAGAGAAACATTATATTAGAATAGGGTGTGGTAAAAGAACTTACTAACTTTGTAGAAAAGGGGGGACTGAAAAGAGGCTTTAGAGTGTAAATATGCTTATCTAACTATTGAGCATATCTAACTATATGTAGGATTTTACAGTATATAATCTCTGAAAGTCTACCAAATCGGTGGAGCACTTATGGTGGAGAATCCCCAGTGCTGCCCAGCGCTGCAATAAAGGATACCTGCTTAATAGTAACTTTGTTGCTATTGGGTTTCATTTCAGGGACTCTCTGAATACTCCGTTTCTCCCTTGGGGGGGATTCAGACTGTGAGGAGAAGCATCCGTGAATTTTTGTATCAGTGTGCATTGTATTAAAATAAACTGTATTCTTGTGAAGTACTAAAGGATTTTTTTTTTTTTTAAACCATGTGATATTAAAACAATTTAGGAATAACACACACATTTATTTTAATTTTTTTATACAGCTTGATTCACTAGTATTCTGGCATGGCATGGCATTAATGTGCACTGCAATTCCTTACCATTTATTCTATTTTTTTAATTTTTTTAATAATTTGGATTAAAAATTGAGTTGCAGTTGAGTTGATGAAAGTCTTGGGACGTGGTGATCTCAAGTGTTATGAATAAGCAATAGCTAGAACATAGCAAAATTATTCCCCATCCACTGTGTGGCAAGATATCTGTTGACTAACACTTTTGCTCCTATTGTTACTGGGATTAAGGGTTTTTTCTTGCATTAATTAATTTGATTTGCAGGCATGAACTAAACACGTGACTTTTTTTTTTTTAACAATAGGACTGTCTGCTCTTTTTAATAACACTAATCACATTTTCATGAACTTGCAATTTTGTTTTTCCAGATAGATGAAGTGTTTCTGGAAGCTCAGATTCAGAATATCACTACCTCTCCAATGTTTATTGAGAAGGTTTCTTTAGAGCCATCTATTATGTACAACATTGCAGAACTGAACACAGTTGACGTAGCAAGGGAAAGGTATGTTCAGATTCAGGATATTTGACTTTGAAACTCTTTGTATTATGATTTAATGAGATATAAGCATTGCAGTTAGTGAGTTGTCTGTAACTGTAGGATTGTACTTCTCTGCTTGATTAAAAAGATCAAATTCCTGTTATGCATTCAGCTGGAGAAGTTGTTACAGTTTTCTTTTTATAGAAACTCTTCTTAAAACTTCAGAAATCTACCTAGTAGAGAAATCCCCAACTTAATCCTCAAATAATTGATAACATGGATTTATTGAAAACATACTACTCTCTCAGTATTTCCTATATAAAATTTAGCCCACTCTTCTGACTTGATCTGTTTATACATATTTAGCCTTACAGGACCCATCTAACTTGTCCTTGCTTTCTTCTAGTAGACTGGTACCCATTTTCAACTGTTCTAATTAAGATCTAGCAAGCCAGCAGTCAAGGTAAATCAGTGGAATGCCCTTACAGGATATTAGAATGTAAAAATTTGTCATGCTGTTGTGGTTTAACCCCAGCCAGCAACTAAGCACCACACAGCCGCTCGCTCACTCCCCCCCGGTGGGATGGGGGAGAGAATTGAAAGAGTAAAAGTGAGAAAACTCGTGGGTTGAGATAAAGACAGTTTAATAGGTAAAGCAAAAGCCGCATGCACAAGCAAAGCAAGGAATTCATTCACTACTTCCCATTGGCAGGCAGGTGTTCAGCCATCCCCAGGAAAGCAGGGCTCCATCACGCATAACGGTTACTTGGGAAGACAAACGCCATCACGCCCAATGTCCCTCCCCTTCCTTCTTCTTCCCCCAGCTTATATACTGAGCATGATGTCATATGGTATGGCATAGCCCTTTGGCCAGTCTGGGTCAGCTGTCCTGGCTGTGCCCCCTCCCAGCTTCTTGTGCCCCCGGCAGAGCAGGAGAAGCTGAGAAGTCCTTGACTGGTGTAAACTCTGCTGGCAAGAACAAAAACATCAGTGTATTGTCAAGGTTATTCTCATCCTAAATCCAAAACACAGCACTCTACCAGCTACTAAGAAGAAAATTAACTCTATCCCACCTGAAACCAGGACACATGCTGAAATAAATGAAATGTCATTTAGTGTCAATTAGTAAAATGCCAAATAACAGAATTGTCTACTGTGTTCAGTAAACTGTTGTGGATACAAAAGCTTGTGATATCTGGGTAGAGGTTAACTTTGGCTGTTTGTGCTTTGCAGTTGCTTGGGTTTTTGGAGGAGGTGTAGTTTGGGTGCTTCTGTAATGGGGGCTGAAGTGAAAATTCTGTCTTTTCCTTGTCTGTTGAAGGGTTCAGCTGCAGCGATGTGGAGCATTGTTCTTACAAAGTGTTTGCATCTGCTGTAATGGTTCTTGTCCTGAATGGGAATCGTGGGCTAGTGAGACAGAGAGAGAGAGAGAGAGAGAGAGAGTCAGTCTCAGAGACTTACTGGGAGGGAACCAAATAGCAGTTTGCATAGCAGAAGTATTTAGAAAGATTTAGAATTAATTGGTTTTGCATATTGAGACTTAATGAATGCACTGTATGAGATGTGGTTCTGCACCTGTGCATCAAATTCCACTTGGTAATCACTGCCACAGTATGGCATCTAAGCAATTAAGAAAACTTTATCAAGACTAGCAAGAATGGTGTAGACGAGGTTGAAGAACAGTTTGGGGTGAGGCAAAACAAAGGGTTGCTAAAGATACAGAGACTGTAAGTCTTGAAGGCAAAAACTTAAAGGTCTGTTGGAAAAACTATAGTGATTACAGAAAATTGTATTGTGGTAAGTTCTTGTCAGAAGTAGTTTGAGATAGTTGGGCATTAAAGTCCAATTTAAGTTCTATAGCTCCTGGCAGTCATAATGATGTAGTTCTTCACTTCTCAGCATGAGAAGTATTGGGTCTGGCTGGGATGGAGTTAACTTTCCCCGTAGCAGCCCTCATAGTGCTGTGCTTTGTATTGGTAGCTAGAAAGGTGCTGATAACACACCAGTGTTTTGGCTACTGCTGAGCAGTGCTCCCACAGCATCAAGGCTGCCTCTCCAACATTTCCCCCCCCTCACCCCCGAAGGCCAGTAGGCTGGGGGTGGGCAAGATCTTGGGAGGGGACATAGCCAGGACAGCTGACCCAAACTGACCAAAGGGATATTCCATACTATACGACAGCAATAAAAGCTAAGAGAAAGGAGGAGGAAGAGGGGGCATTTGTTATCACGACATTTGTCTTCTGGAGCAACTGCTATGTGTACTGAAGCCCTACTTCCCAGAAAGTGGCTGGACATCGCCTGCTGATGGGAAGCAGAGAATAATTTCTTTTTGTTTTCCTTTGCTTCCGCATGCGGCCTTTGCTTTTCTTTATTAAACTGCCTTCATCTCAGCCCATGAGTTTTTCATCTTATTTTCTCCCCCCTTTCCTGCCAAGGAGGGGGAGTGATCGAGTGGCTTGGTTGGGTACCTGGCATTCAGCCAAGGTCAACCCACCACACACCTTAGCTGAGATTTATGCTTTAAACCTAGGAGAAGCACTTGACAAAGAATTGATCAGGTTTTTTTTCCTTATTCTTGTATTAAACTCTTTATTTGTTAAGAACCAGTCATGGTTCAACATCCAAAATAAGTTGCAACCAAAATCTGTTAGATTTATACAACCATATACTGTATAAAATGCTATGAATATAGTCAATAATAGAAGGTTTTTACAAGGGCTAATTGATTCTATACTCTAAACATGAAAGAGTTTTGGCCTGAAATATTAATGAGAAATGTCGCAAAGCACACATATATGGCACGTTGTGCTTTGAGAGGAAGTACTGAGAGGAATGTAGTTTAGTCACCTTGATAATTTTTAAAAATTATATTTTTATATTTAAAGACTAGTCAAGAAGTAAGAGAATTTTATCCTGTTGAAAATTCAGAATCAAGACCCATAAGATTACAGGGTTTAAATCAGCTATGTGTAAAGTATTTATGAATATAATGCAATTAAACTTAATAACATTAATAGCATTTGCCCCTTAGAATAAATTTTTATTTTTATACAAATAAGTTCACATTCTCTACAGGAAAGGAAAATCATCAGAAGTTGAAAGGTGTTGTAGATATGTTGTCTGTATACATATTCACATTATGAATGTGCTTATGCCCAAGTATGCTTATGCCTTATCTCTTCCTACAGGGACATGCTTATTCTCTTTCCTGTCAGGCATGGTAAGCCCAGCCATAGGCCCCTCCACCATTTCTTATGGAACTTAGTGAGCAAGGGAAAGATTGAGCAAGCGTGAATCTGCATATAGACAAAAAACACACCTGAAGGTCTTCTGATTTACTGGTAAATCGCCATCTTCTTTTTCTTCAGGTTGTCGTATGCACTTTTTGCACTGTATGCACGTTTACTCTGCTGGAGACTTCAGGCAGTACCCCTTAACCTGAAGGAGTTACCCTTAACCTGAAGGAGAACCACGTTTTTTCAGTGGCATAGTACTTGGTAGAAGCATGGATGAAGCTTAAGGTGGCTGATTTTCATCTCTCTCATTCCCTAGAGTTGACACTGGGTTTGCTTGAGTTCTGATAGAAATTGCGTAATTCACAAATTGGTTTAATTTTAGCACTCGTGTTGTACCACCTGCTATCCAGTGTGTTAAGTTTTCAGTAGAGCTGTACCTAGGAACTTGTCTGCCATGAAGACAAAAAGGGAAGAGGTCTTCCTAAATGGTCTGTTCAGTCTGAATAGAAAGATAACATGATGTCCGGGTTGCAATGCAGTGGGTCAGTTGTTTTTTTAGGGGAAAACTTAAGGGAGATGATACTCTTGCTTAGGTAAAACATAAATTTGGTGTACAAGGGTAAGCTTGTTAAGTGAGCTGTCTAGTCAGCTTGCATTAACAGAATAAATGAACTGTGAGGATCATCAAATATTTAAATATCTGCTAAGGTAACTTTGTGGTTAACTTTTTAAAGAGAAAATACTGTGTTTTGTGTAAGGGCTAGATTTACTTTAGCCATCATATTATTTAATTGATATATATTAGTGCTACCTCTAGGCTCTCAATTAGACCTGAAATCTCGCACTGTGGAAAGAGCTGTAAAACAAAAGCCTGAAAGACACATAGATACTCTTTCTCAGCTAAGGAAACTATCAAGGCAGTTATTTCAGACAACTGTATGCTCAAAGATTGAATGAAGAAGTTAGAACTATCTCCCAGAAGAGAACCCACAACACATCAAAGCCAGGGTTGACAGTTATTGGTGAGAACAACTATTGACAAGGCTGCTGCAGCAGGAAAAATGTGCTAGATATCCATGTGACTTCTCCTCTATGTGTAACACTTGCAGATGTGAATAAAAGGATGTCAGGCTGACAGATGCAAATGTAGATGTCGCATGCTAAGAAAGGAGCATTGTATTTAATGCCAAGGGCAGGAAAGCAACTTGCCAAATGACAACAATGTGTACTTCACTGCAAGACATGTTGAAACTAAAAGCAGGATGACACTTTAGTGAGGTAGTAATTATAGGAGTAAACAGGAAGATGACTGTAATCTTCAACTTCAGAGTTAATCCTTCCTTGATAGTGAAATCTGACACCACCATGTTTAATTTTTAAAAGTGGAAACATGAAAAGATATCACCAGGAATATGGACTAGAGTAAATGAGATATTAGTAAGAAAATTTAAGGTTGTGCATGTTTATAAATAGGATATAAATAAGAGATTGAAGTTAAAAATATTTATTGCTGTGGGAGGGTAGAGGAAGGGAATACAACTTTATTTGAAACACTTGGTTTTTTTCCAGATATATAATAAGATCTTTAATCTTATTTATCCTGGTGTAATGTAATATATCAGATAACCTTCTCCAGTTGTTCCAGGGGCACTGAGTCATAACAGATCTGGGTTGTCCAGTGTGAAGATAGAAATAGTTCTGTTCCTGCTGCCAAAACTCTTGCTAAGTTTTTATTCATGGAATTTGTGGTGCTGAACAAGAATGCCATGCCAAGTGGTCTGCTGCAGGAAGGTAAGTACATTCAGTGAATTATTTTATAGAATGGTGTAGAGTGCGAGAAGACCTTGTCACGGTAACCCAGGATAGTTCGCTTCCCCCCCCCATCTGCACATACCCTTGCATGGGTGCCAATGTGGTGGCCAGCTGCAGATCTCGGAATTCGGACAACAGCACCTGCATTACATCAGCGAGTTCGCTAATGAGCAAAACAAGACATTGCATATATATGATATGTTAATCAGTGCAAGTTTTATTATCCACCCCTGCGGTACTTTCCCTTAAGCTTCACCCCTGAGCAGGGCTCTGCTGCGTCAGGTCCCCATTTTGACTAGCGTCAGCATCCCGGGGCTCCCACTGTGGTAACGCTATGCTTTCAATAAAGCCAAAGCTTTCATTTGCTGAGTGTTGTGCCTCATCCCTGAGGGATCCACACCTGCTTTTTGCCCGTAACAAATGGGTTTCCCAAGTTTGTCACAGCAAATTAAAAATAAATTAATTCTGAAACCTGTGGTCTCTTATTGTTTGGACTCCCTTAGTAAGTCTGTACCCCTTTTGCGCATACAGCATATTTGTCTGATAGATGCATATTTCTAATTTCTTTTTCAATTCTTCCTATTTCTGAAGTTAGATAGTTATACTGCTAAGTAAACCAAAGTAAGGTCTTTACATGCATTGGGTGAAGCATACGATCTTTTCGAATTTTAAAGTACACATATTATAGACCAAGCTCCATGATTTAGTTGTCTAGTTTTACATGATAAAGAGATATATAGTTTAATGGTATCTTTTTAAAAATCAGATTTAGGTTAGCCTGTCATTTGGGACTGTGTTTTAGTACCACCAATGTAATTGCTATATAGATTATTTAGCTATTCATAATCTTAGGCTGTCTGTCTGAAATGAATGTAATTTTCTGTATTGTCATTGTGTTAGTTATTTCAAAAGTATCACTGAAACTACGATTCTACCATGCTTCAAAAATATAGAGGTGTTAATAAGCAGCAATTATGAAAGATTGCTACTAGCTGCTCACAATGTAAATATTTCTTCATGATGCTGACATGTGAGTGTCTGTAAAAGATGAGTGCTCCGTTCTGCTCTTCAGCTTGCATGCAAAGATTTGCCAGGTATATCTGAAAAACCAGCTCACTTTTTCAGTGTAAGCAATAGTAATAGTCTTTCAGTCTATCATGCTATGTGCATACATTTGTGCTATGAATTGAGAAATGACTCTTGCAGAGAGAATATTTTTGTTTGTTTGTTTTCCTTTGCTTCTGCGTGTGGCCTTTGCCTTTGCTTTATTAAACTGCCTTTATTGTGACCCACGAGTTCTTTTTCATCTTATTTTCTCCCCCCTGCCCCCATCCTGCTGAGGAGGGGAGTGATCGAGTGGCTTGGCGGGCACCTGGCGGCCAGTCAAGGTCAACCCACCACAGTCCTTTTTGGCGCCCAACGTGGGACAGGAGACAATGGCAGTTTTGTATTAAGCGTGCTATAGCTATAGTAGTTATTAAGCGGCAAGCTCCTGTGTGGGTCATGGAGTTTGCTGGCTGCCCTGCTTATCTCTTTATTCTCCTGAGCTTGGGAACATGTTAGTACAAACAATGGCTGCGTGCTTTGCCCTGGCATTGATGCCCTCACCGTGCTGGGGGAGCTACCTTGTGGATAGGATGAGGGAACACATCTCCCTCTTCCTACCCAGGATTGACGTGGGTGGTTTTATTATGCAGGCTCCCGAGGTCCTTGTTCACCGTTACGTGAGCTGTTTAATATTACTAATTAACACAGTTGGCATACTGTGGGGTTTGTGGAATCTGGTCTCGTCCTGGTGTAAGAGGAGACAACTTTGGGGTGAGGCGATACTGAAACGTGCCCTGAGGCAGCTGGTCTCTGGGTGGCAAGGTGTGTGGAAGGATTTGGGCAGATTCCTAGGATGGTTATCACCTCCCATAGCCTGGGTTTTTACACCTGAACAGGCAAGTAACCCTGGCAAACCACCTGGCGATACCTGATAGAAGGGTACCTTGCCTACCCCAAGGAAAACCAGCAGCTTCTAGCACAGTACTGGGGCTTGGCCTGTGCCTACCGAGCCACAGTTCAGTACTATCAGAGGACTGTGGTTAAGGCAGGGACCCAAACCACCTCTGAGAATGCCATGACCGAGACCGGGGTGCAAACTACATCTGAGGATGTGATAGTAGAGATAGGGACCCAAAGTACATCTAAGAACATGATCGTTGAGATGGGGACCCAAACTGCATCTGAGGACACCACGGTTGAAATAGGGACCCAGACAACCACTACAGTAATTGCCCCAGTAGTGAAAAAGAAACAGTGGACAAGGAGGTCAAGGGGTCCCTATCATCAATTAGTAAGGGAGGGGGGAAAAAGAGGAAGGGTTTGATCAAGAAGCCAGTCCTTCAGCAGAGAAACGGGAGGAAGGAGTGAGAGAAATCAGACAAGAGGCAGAAACTACCCAGTCCCTGACCTTGTCAGAACTTCAAGACATGCAGAAAGATTACAGCCGCCAGCCAGGCGAGCAGATTGCTGCCTGGCCGATCTGATGCTGGCATAGCGGGGCCGACAGTCGGCAATTGGAAGGTAAGGAAGCCCGACAGCTGGGATCCCTTGCTAGAAACCGGGGAATTGAGAGAGGAATTGGAAAAGAGGCAGCAATTTGCAGTCTCTGGAGACGGCTCCTCTCAAGCGTGAGGGCAAGAAATCCGTTCAAGGAAGATCTTGTGAACTCCCCAGGAAAGTGGACTACCGCAGATGAAGGCATCCAGTACCTGAGAGAATTAGCAGTGCTGGAAGTCATCTACAGTGATCTAGACAATGATGAGGTCTCCAAAGATCCAGAGGATGTCCTGTGCACACGGGCCATGTGGAGGAAGGGGGGTCCAAAACGCCCCAGCGTCGCATTCTAACAGCTTGGCAACAATGTATTGCCCAGATATGGATACACCAACTGTGGAGAGAGTGTCTTCTTGGCTCCAAAACTTTGAAGAAAATCTCTGTCCCTCCTCATCCCTACGGGCCAGCGCCTTGGCTGTCAGGGGCACCCCACAGAGTCAGTCCCCTCCTGCCCCGGTCAGAGGGAAAGGGAGCCCCAGGCACACGCTGCGTGGCGCACTCTGGTTCTTCCTGCGTGACCAGGGGGAGGACATGAGGAAGTGGGATGGTGAACCCACCTTTAAGCTGGAAGCCCGTGTACGCGAAATGAGAGGGAGGAGAGCTGTTAAGAAGGGGCCACCCAAGAAGGCTGTCAGCTTAGTTGCTGTAGAGACACAAGGCGGCAATCAGCGATCTCCCAGACACAGAAGGACTGAGATCACCTCCCTTGATCCTGGTGAGGGGACTTCTGGTCTGAAACTGCAAGGGTCAGACAGTCAGACACTCCGACCAGGAACAGGAATAGAGGGCCCCTGCCTCCAGCCAGGTGGAGGAAAGGGACAACCAGGTTTACTGGACTGTGTGGATTCGATGGCCTGGCACATCAGACCCACAGAAGTATAAGGCTTTGGTAGACACTGGTGCACAGTGTACGCTGATGCCATCGGGGTATAGGGGCACAGAACCCATCTGGATCTCGGGAGTGACAGGGGGATGCCAAGAATTGTCTGTACTGGAGGCTGAGGTGAGCTTAACAGGGGACGAGTGGCAAAAGCACCCCATTGTGACCGGCCCAGAGGCCCCTTGTATCCTTGGCGTAGACTACCTCAGGGGAGGGTACTTCAAGGACCCAAAGGGGTACCGATGGGCTTTTGGTGTAGCCACTGTGAACACAGAGAAGATCAAACAGCTATCTATCTGTTTGATATAGCTATATATTTGTGCTATGAATTGATAAATGACTCTTGCAGAGTTTTTTTTGTTGGTTTGGATTAACTGAACAATGCTTTGTTGGGAGAAAGGGGGATAGCAGGTACCAGATGCATGATCCTGCTCCCATTTTAGTCAATAAGAATTTTACCACAGGAATAGAGGTTGGATAAGGCCTTTTGTGTGGAAGAAGTTCAGTCCTGATAAGTAGCTTCTTATCCTATAGTTAAGAAATCATCTCATAAAGATGTTGCATATCAGCAGAGATTTATAAATACAGGCTTTAATAATATGCAAACCAGACATGCAGATCTGTAAATTTTTGCAAATCTGCATGAGAACATTTTAAGTTGTGAGTTCAGACTTCTCATGCCTCAGACATTTCTGTCTTGAGCCTAACTTCATGTGACGGCTGATTGTCCTGGACACAGTGTAATGCAGATGCTACTGCACTTCCCAGTGTCCTAAACAGTGTGTTTAATGGCAACTTGGGCAATTCTGCAGCACTGTGCCATGGAGATGGTCCTGACACAGCTGAAGATCCCATAGGGAAAAGAAGAAAGGAGGTGGTCATGTAATTGAAGACTATATCATAAAACACAGTCACCAGTGGGTGTAATTATGGTTGAATGTAATTATGCACCTCCTAACCTTATGTACCTTAATTATAGCACCTCCTAACTCTTTGAGTGCTTGCCCTGGAATTCAGTCTGGTGTAGCTTTGGTGGCCTACAAAACACACCATGGCTGTATCAGCTGTGACCCTCTTATTGCTAAACACGGTTACTTGGTTAATGCAAACATCAGTGGGTTTTCTGTATGTGTTTAACTTTTTTAAGCTAGTTAGTGAAGAAATTTGGCATTAGGCTTTGAAGAAAGTAAAGCTGTTACCAAGAGCTTTGGCTGTCTTGTTTTTCTGGGGAATGAGAGCTATTCAGGAGGGCTCAGGGTAGCAGCTAGGGAGCCCAGGAATCTTGGAAGCTTCTCAGAGCATTTGGAGCAGATAACGTCATTGTCCAAACTGAGTGTTGGAGCAAAACACAGTCCCTGGCAGCCACAGTACTTCCTGCCGCAGTCACGTGACATGACAGTTCCTTCCAGCACTCTCTGCCTGGATGATCTTCACCACTCTTGCCCCTACCTACCTTTCTTTGTGGGGAAAAAAACTCGGTCTTCTTTGAAATGAGCCATGATAAAATGTGCGTCTCGTGTGCATATATCTCAAGGGCTCTCTATTGGAAGGAAGCTGTCCAGCCAGTTAGGTCTATGTCATCATGGTGAAAGCAGAGAAGTATTCCACTCACAGCGATGTTTTGCCCTTAATGGAAGAACTTAGCCTAATCCTCACATTCACTTGAAAACACTTAACAGTGGTAGGCAGGGAGACAGACTATGACAAATGCATCTGAATGATATAATCTTTTGTCTCAACAGTATTTCTATGAAGAATAACAACAACTTTGATTTCAGTGTCTTTAAGAAAAATTCCTGCACTGAATAAGTAAGAGAAAAGTACTTGTCATCTTAAAGGATCCTGAAAATCCAGATGTATGAGAAACAGCTGTACAACAATACATAGCTTAACGCAAAAACCAGTATTTAGCTAACAAAGTGAAAGACCACCTAGTGCTGTTGAATCTTGCTACCTTTTGTTGGAGGCAGGAGGTACAAAGAATCTTTATTTGCTCTGCTGTGCAGTGACTAGGCTGTATGACAACACTTAAGTAACAAGACACTCCAAAGGGAACAGGTGAGGGGAGATGGATGCACTAGCAAGTAGGACTTGCACAAAAGACATCCCTAGGGACACAGCATCATTTTGGATGGCTCTGCCTGGAGCTCGGCTCTGTTGCCCAGCCCTGCCCATAGGCAGCCCACAGTCTCATGAGACTGAAAGAATAGTATGAAATGAACAAAGGAAATTAGTATCAATTTTTTTTAAATTACACTATGTGTTTAGAGATTGTAAAAATCCACTAGTAAAGCAAGAAGTCTGCTACAAAAGTATGCCTAATATCTTGCCCTAACTTTCTTCAGAACATTAATCAGTTTCTTCTGAAAGCACATCTTCTTTCTGCTAAATAACCATAGCAAAAACATTTCAGGCTGTATCCAGCCAAATGTTAATGTTGTTAGAAGCAGTAATAATTATGCAAACAGTCACTTCACTGGTCACTGAAGGTAACTGCTGCATCCAACCTAAATACAAGCAGGCTATTGTGTTTTTAGCGAAGCAGCATGAAATGTCAAAGGCCTTTAGTAAGGCCTTTGACACTGTCTCCCACAGCATTCTCCTGGAGAAGCTGGCTGCATATGGCTTGGATGGGTGCATTCTACGCTGGGTTAAAAACTGGCTGGACGGCTGAGCCCAGAGAGTGGTGGTGAATGGAGTCAAATCCAGTTGGCGGCCGGTCACGAGTGGTGTTCCCCAGGGCTCAGTATTGGGGCCGGTCCTGTTTAATATCTTTATCAATGATCTGGACGAGGGGATCAAGTGCACCCTCAGTAAGTTTGCAGATGATACCAAGTTGGGTGGAAGTGTTGATGTGCTGGAGGGTAGGAAGGCCCTACAGAGGGACCTGGACAGGCTGGACCGATGGGCCGGGGCCAACTGCATGAGATTCAACAAGGCTAAGTGCCAGGTCCTGCACTTGGGTCACAACAACCCCATGCAGCACTACAGGCTTGGGGAGGAGTGGCTGGAGAGCTGCCTGGCGGAAAAGGACCTGGGGGTGTTGGTTGACAGCTGCCTGAACATGAGCCAGCAGTGTGCTCAGGTGGCCAAGAGGGCCAATGGCATCCTGGCCTGTATCAGGAATAGTGTGGCCAGCAGGACCAGGGAGGTGATGGTCCCTTTGTACTCGGCACTGGTGAGGCTGCACCTCGAGTGCTGTGTTTAGTTTTGGGCCCCTCACTACAGGAAGGACATCGAGGTGCTGGAGCATGTCCAAAGAAGGGCAACGAAGCTGGTGAAGGCTCTGGAGCACGAGTCTTATGAGGAGCAGCTGAGGGAACTGGGGGTGTTTAGCCTGGAGAAGAGGAGGCTGAGGGGAGACCTTATTGCTCTCTACAACTACCTGAAAGGAGGTTGTAGGGAGGTGGGGGTCGGTCTCTTCTCCCTAGTAACGAGTGATAGGACGAGAGGAAACGGCCTCAAGCTGCGCCAGGGGAAGTTTAGGTTGGATATTAGGAAAAACTTCACCGAGAGGGTGGTCAAGCATTGGAACAGGCTGCCCAGGGAAGTGGTTGAGTCTCCATCCCTGGAGGTATTTAAAGAACGGATAGATACGGTGCTTGAAGACATGGTATAGATGGACTTGGCAGTGATAGGTTGACGGTTGGACTCGATGATCTTAAGGGTCTTTTCCAACCTTGACGATTCTATGATTCTATGAAATTATATATCAGAAACTAAAATTCCCTTCTGACTTCTCTGTAGGTAAAAGGGATGTTGCTGGGAAGGGCAAGAGACCTTTGATGGCTTTTGAAATGTTGTAGAAACTGATGTAGATCACAATGTACTAACAACTGATGCACTTCCTGCCTGGATGAAAGATTGGTGGTGTGTGTAATGGCTGGGTAGTGCTGCTCTGATGAGCATTTCATTGTCTGATACGTTTCATTCAGACAATTGCAGTGTAATAAGAAAACCACCGGTACTTAGATGTCCCAGTATGGCTGCTGTACAGCATGTCTGTTGAGGTTTCTTCCTCTCTATTATCTCAAGATTTGTTGCTATAATGAATTCTTTCCCCTCCCCCTCTTCAGTTCCCTCTGCAAACTTTATTGAGCCATCATCTGGGAGCTTCTCTTCACGTTAGTGCCCTTTCTCTTGACTCTGAATTAATTAAGGGTGAAACTGGAACAGTGACTCATAGCAAAGGAGAACAGTGTCTTATTAGTAATAAGCAAAAGTCGTCACAGGAATCTACTGTTTCCCAGCTCCAACAATGCCTTCCTTTCTTGTGTCATTCCCACACTGATCATGTTAACTGATGCCTCTTTAGACACTAATTGCTGTATTGATGAGTCTGAATTGGACGGTTTCACTATTTGGGGGTTTTGGGGGGAGCCAATCTCCAAAAAGGTGAAAGTGCTGATTATATTGGTAATTACTTTAAAGCTCTTATCCTATTTTTGCCAATGTCCATTTCCATGGTAACAGGAACAGGTACAGCAGCATTCAGCCAAGCGGCTCAGAGTTCTTGGCTACGTCAGCGGTGGCTGAGTTTGGAAAGATATTATACAAATTGCGCATACAGATTTTCCAAGACTCCAGAGATTTCTTTGCCACAGATCTAACTTAAAATATCAAAAAGATATCCTAATAATGAGATTCCTTCTTTGCAAGCTGTATAGGCTTTTTTAAAGCTTTGATTTTACCCTTAGGTGAACTGGCAGGTCTTCTAAAGGCTGGGCTGCAGCCAGAGTCCTCAGGGGAAATTCTGTCTGACTCAGCAACTATTTTTTTTCTGCAGCCTCCTGGGCTGAGAACAGCAGCTCTGCCACTTCCTGACTCTTGGGCCTTGTCTGCTAGGCAAATTTTGAAAAAGAAATTCCCACCAGTGCTTCAAGTGTGTCTGAAATTGTAAACAGACTATATTTGGCGTGGTTTATGTCATTGACCTACAGTCAGTGTTAAACTTACTTAGGCTGCCATCAGCTGCAGCAACTTCTTAGATATTTAAGCTTTTAGCACATAACTGTTTTTTCCCCATGTGTTGTAAACATGAATTGTTCACGTTTTCTTTATGAAGCAGAAAAGATTCCAGACTGTTGTGGCTGGTTATTCACATGCTCAGCAAAGCCAAGTGTGACATTGCCATGCTCTGGAGTGAAAGTTCTGAAGTAAGTGATCTTAGTGGAGTCGTGAGCAAGAGAAAATCATAAGGTATCCTATTTTCTGCCTGGGTGAGCTTCAGAGCTCAAAACAAGCTCCAACAAAAGCACTCCAACGGGGAGAGCAAAATGTTTGGCTTTACAGACAGGTCCCTCTATAGGGCATATTAAAAATATGAAATCATAATGAAATAAGGATCATAAGGATTATGTAGCATTGATTCCTTTCCTATGCTTCTAGAAATATTAACATCTAGAAATATTAATTTTTTTCTGTGATTAGCACTGATATATTTTAAAAAGAAAATTTTTTGCTAATACATTTCTTTTTGTTTAATTAAAGTTTATTCAATTCTGCAATTGATATTAAATTTCACTCTTGAGCAAGTCTGGTATCTACAGTGAGATTATACCTATCCTGTTTATTTAAAAGAAATAAATAAGAACAATAGATAAATCATAGCTAAATAATATATGATGTCTTAGAATTTAAGGAGGAACTGGATAATCATCAATTTTGAAGATCAGGGCACTTACTTTAATTACTTATGTCAGTATGTAGGACCTTAAATATTTGCATTTGTTTTATTTATTTCCTTTTAATCCTGGCATTGCTTTTATGACACAGGATCAGTTTTCTAATTCTACATATCTGAAATAAGTGACAGTTAATACTTGGGCATGCTTTATCTTCCCTAATTTCAAGCAAAGAAAGATCAGTTTAAGTTCATAGGGCTTTTCCATACTAAGAGATACCTCACAACTAAGCTATACTGTCCTCTACCCAGCAAAACCCTTAATATACTAGCAAGGGATAAAACTCAAAGTGATGGGCCTACCTTTTCTAGAAAAGAAAGCAAAAAGAGGTTTTGGTGGCTAGCAAACTTGGGGGCAGGGGAAGGAGAAAGAATTGTTGATAATAACCTTCATACAGTGCTCCTGTTATTTTACTGACAAGTTACATGGTTAACCACAACTAGTCCCTGTATTGGAAAAGGGAAAGATGTACTCTGTTCTTGGGATGTTTATGCTGTAGAGCCTGCCTGCTTTCCTTGGATCCTTCCACTTACTGAAACAAACCATGTTATTGAGCATCAAACTTTGATAGTGTGTGTACATGGAGACAATGGTATGAGGCTAAGACATCTTGTGCCATCCTCGTGTCCTCATTCAGTTTCTTATTATTTTACTAATGTCCTTATACCTGGGATTAAAGGGCCATCGTGTTACTCCTGTTTCTGTGTGGTTGCACATTAGCTACAGATTGCTTTGTCAGGTGGGACACGTCTGTCTGACAAATGTTCTAAAGCAGAGGAGGTGTCTCGCTTGTCTTGGTCATAATGCTTTAAAGAAGTCTTCTGGGAAGAGAAACATGGGAAAACTGATTATTTATAAATCTTCACAGCTGCAAAGACAAAAAGGCTCCTCTGCATCCGAGCAGACCAGCTATAGAGCCTGATGTCCCATCTCCTGAAAACTCAGAGAGTTCTCTGCAGTTGGAAAACAAGTAGGCTAAATGAGAGCATATGATGTTATTTACATCCTGGCAGAGAGATGGCTGTTATCCAATTTTCCCTCACAGAGAAATTCAGCAGAACTTTTGGACCCAGTGTCTAGGGTAAACCAGGGATAGTGTACTTACAAATGTCTATGTAAAGAAATAGCAGAGTTAAGGATGTTTACCCTAATTGGGTTACACAGAGAAAATTATGATCTGAAACTGCAAAACTGAAAAGAAAAGCTGTTCTGAATATACAATAATATACTGTGCTAATCTTCAGTTGTATCCTGCAAAGTGGGCAAACAACTACCATCTGGAGATGGGGAATCTAACAAAACAAGCGTGCAGACTGTTGGGTCAGAGAAATGGATGGTTGATCTGGTTCACCTGACACTTAAATTTATGTGCAGAATATTTAATAATTTGACTGACTTAATTCTAAGTCTCTGTATTTGAAAGCAGAAGTAGAGGAGACTGAAGGTTGATAGTGGTAAAGCAGGAGGGAGTGGAGAGAGAATCATGTGAAAACCAAATATGGATCTGCTTTAGTGAAGAGGAAAAGCTTACAGGGCACGGGGATGGGAGAAGGTAGGACCTATTCTTAGCACGATGCAAATGCCTCAGATTGGCACTTCAGAGAACCATTTCCTTATATTGGCACTCATGTTTAAGTCCACTTTGCAGAAACAAACCAATAAATGCTATTAAGACTGATCACAAATGAAAGAGATCTCACTCTGCCCACGCTGCAGCTTGCATCCCACTGAAATGTGGTTCCCATGTTTGGATTTGCCTTCATTTGTACGTTCAGTAATGAGGCCCTGGAGCTGTATTGTGCTGATGACAAAACCATTCACCTGAGCTGCTTCTGTCCTTGAGTTTGTCCCCGCAGAATTTTATTTATTCCCTTCTTGCCCCCTTGGCTGTGTGGCTTTTTGTACCTTTTAGAGGAAGCTGTGCAACCACCTGTTCTTATTGGCAGGCTAAATTGGCAAAATATTTGTTTCTCATAGGCCTGAGACTGGCTTACAGGGAAGAAAACAGCAAAACACAACCATATTGTGCCCTTCACCACCCCTGAGCAATGAAGTGCAGCATTACAAGCTTTTGTAAGGCAGGTGGCATGCCAAAGTCCACAAAAGGGCTGTGCCAGCCCTGAGAGTTCTGAATGGCTAAAGAAAACATATGATAATTTTTTTACTGTTCTGCCAGTAAGCTATTATCATCATGGTTAGATGCCATGAGCCTGCAAGTGTGGAAACTTATCCAGTTTATCAAGCTGAACTGCCTTTTTGTTTGATTTATCTCTTCTTGTTTCCCTGCTAGGTGTAAGCAGTTTGTGGTTTGCCTGCAGCCTTCAGCAGCAAGGAGGGGAGCAGCACAGCAGCTCTGGTGTCGGCTAGCAGTTCTGGAGGACTCGTTCATCAGATCCAAGAAGCTGAAGGTATGGCTATTTCTGTCCCCCGAGGCCAGTCACACTCTGCTAGTCACATGACAGCGGCCACCAGACAGCCCCACTGACAAGCAGTGGCTGGACTTGGCTTGCTGCTGCGGCCTAACCCCATGCTAGGTAACCAAGCTGCTTCTGTCAGTCACGTTTCCTGCAGTGTTTCAGCAGATATTGGCACATGACCAAGAAGAGTTCAACAACTTTGATAGGTTCCTCTCATACTACAGTATCTATTATTTGTATTACAGTGGTGTACCAAGTGCTGCCATGCTGCAAATACTAAATAAGGGAGGTTCCCTGTCCCAGATTGCATATGATCCAAAGCTAGAGGGATTACGGTGTTCCTGCTACGAATGGTCTGTGGCAGACTGGGATGCAGAGTTCAGAGCTTCAAAATCCTAGATCAGCGAATTAACAAGATTATCCTTTCTCTCTGAAAACAAGATTGAGAGAGATTTTGATAACAGCAGGCCACCCAAAAACTAAGTTACATTAAATTGCCTAGAACTGTAAAACATTTAGATGTTATACTGTATGTATACTTAATATAAAAACCACAACTCTAATGGTAAAGTGTAAAAGTGCCTCTGTTTGGAAATGCTACCTTGATCATACAGATACAGTCACATGTCAGTTGTGAGGCTGTTTGAAAGTTATACTACTGACATGTCTTTTATTTTTAATGGCTCCCATGACATTATGAATACTTTCCTAATTAAAATAACTTGTTCCATGAAAGAGCAGATGTCCCGGTGCTTAAATACACAGTGCTGCCACGCTGAAGTCTTCTGCTTAATGGCATTAGAAGCAGTAGTTTGTCCTGATCAACAGCTCTGCTGACGTCCTAGATGCCACTGAGAGCCAGAACAGGCGGATCTTCCATAAACAAGAGTTTTAATGGGCCAGGTTTCTTAAAAAGGGCTGGGTGCACACAGCGCCGCAGAGCATTTCCTGGCATTGGGCACTTAGATTGGTCTCAGAATTTCTATTATAAACTCTTTCCTGATGTTTATGACCTGTCTATATGAAGGATTGCTTTACGCACAAGCAGTACTAGATGAAAGTGGGCCAAAATAATGAATTGTCTCAGGGAAATAAAAAGTCACAGACAAACCTTATGTTTAAAATATATCTTTGGCAAAGAAATCCAGAACCCAATGGAGACTTTAGCTGATCTCCCACAAAAATCCAGCCACAAACTTTCCCTAGCTTCTCTTGCAGCAGAGGTATTCCTCCCCTATTCCTTCTCCTTCACCACCTTTCCCAACAGACCCATTTCTTTCTTCCTTACAATATTGCCACCTGCAGTCTCTGTATTTTTTAGGGTCTGCTGAGGATGGAGCAACAGAGTGGCCCCTCAGAGATCAGGTTCTTGCTGGTGTAATGAAGTAAGTCGCAGCACGTGCATGTGTTTGAGTGGTGTGGGGATGTCTGTAGGATCTGGCCTTCGTCCAGCTCTTTCCCATACACTTTGCTCAAACCACAGCAGCACTTCAGTGCGGTGATATAGTTGTCAGGGTGAGCAAGTGCTTAGACTGCTCCCCTCCTCGCCCCAGAACATGGTGGATGGGTATCTGTTAACATGATACGACAGTGTAACCTCCTGGTTGCCTGGCATGCGTGTGTGGGGAGATATATCCTGCCATGTGACTACTTTGTGTACCCTTTGTGGGTCCAAAAGCAACTGTCCCCTGTCATGTGGCTGGATGTGCACTCAGCATGTGGTGGAGACTATGAAAGGTTCAGTCACATCAGATTTAAATTCAGTATGTTCCATGGAAGGAGTTTTGTCTGTGTGTCCCTCCAGTGTCTCCTTAAAAGGCTCTGTTGGCCTGACCTGGGCTCAGAGTGCTTCATCTCAGCTCTAGCCACTGATTCCTGAGTATAAGGGTGGCTGTGCCCAGGAGCTGCCAGGACTACATAGCACGGCCTTGAGGAGGGAGGTGAGGAAAAAATGACCTAATTGTAGATGGATTTGCTTGAAACTTATATGTTAAGAATATGAGCTGTGGAAAAACTATCTTGAATATGTTTGTAGGACTGCATCTGTACTCCCATCACCATTTATCATAGAATTATAGAATCATTTACATTGAAAAAGACTCTTAAGATCATCAAGTCCAACCATTAACCTAACACTGCCAAGTCCACCACTAAACCATGTCCCTAAGCACCACATCTACCCGTCTTTTAAATACCTCCAGGGATGGGGACTCAACCACTTCCCTGGGAAGCCTGTTCCAGTGCCTGACTACCCTTTCAGTCAAGAAATTTTTCCTAATATCCAATTTAAACCTCCCCTGGTGCAACTTGAGGCCATTTCCTCTTGTCCTATCACTTGGTACTTGGGAAAAGAGACTGATACCCATCTCCCTACAACCTCCTTTCAGGTAGTTGTAGAGAGCAATAAGGTCTCCCCTCAGCCTCCTCTTCTCCAGGCTAAACACCCCCAGTTCCCTCAGCTGCTCCTCATAAGACTTGTGCTCTAGACCCTTCACCAACTTCGTTGCCCTTCTTTGGACATGCTCCAGCACCTCGATGTCCTTCTTGTAGTGAGGGGCCCAAAACTAAACACAGTACTCGAGGTGCAGCCTCACCAGTGCTGAGTACAGGGGGACGATCACTTCCTTAGTCCTGCTGGCCACACTATTCCTGATGCAAGCCAGGATGCCATTGGCCCTCTTGGCCACCTGAGCACACTGCCAGCTCATATTCAGCCGGCTGTCAACCAACACCCCCAGGTCCTTTTCCACCAGGCAGCTCTCCAGCCACTCCTCCCCAAGCCTGTAGTGCTGCATGGGGTTGTTGTGACCCAAGTGCGGGACCCGGCACTTAGCCTTGTTGAACCTCATACAACTGGCCTTGGCCCATCAATCCAGCCTGTCCAGGTCCCTCTGTAGGGCCTTCCTACCCTCCAGCAGATCAACACTCTCACCCAACTTGGTGTCATCTGCAAACTTACTGAGGGTGCACTCAATCCCCTCATCCAGATCATCAATGAAGATACTGAACAGGACTGGCCCCAATACTGAGCCCTGGGGAACACCACTTGTGACCAGCTGCCAACTGGATTTGACTCCATTCACCACCACACTTTGGGCCCAGCCATCCAGCCAGTTTTTTACCCAGTATGTCTGTCCAAGCCATGAGCAGCCACTTTCTCCAGGAGAATGCTGTGGGAGACGGTGTCAAAGGCTTTACTAAAGTCCAGGTAGACAACATCCACAGCCTTTTCCTCATCCACTAAGCGGGTCACCTTGTCATAGAAGGAGATCAGGTTAGTCAAGCAGGACCTCCCTTTCATAAACCCATGCAGACTGGGCCTGATCACCTGGTTGTCCTGCACATGTCATGTGATGGCACTCAAGATGCTCTGCTCCATGACCTTCCCTGGCACCGAGGTCAGGCTGACAGGCCTGTCTTCCAGCTCAGGGGGCTGGGTACCCCAACAATAACTGGTCTGACTGTTAAAGACCGAGGCAAAGAAAGTATTAAGTACCTCAGCCTTTTCCTCATCCTCTGTCACTATGTTTTTCCATGCATCCAATAAAGGATGGAGATTCTCCTTAGCTCTCCTTTTGTTGCTAATGTATTTGTAGAAACAGTTTTTGTTGTCTTTTACAGCAGTAGACAGATTAAGTTCCATTTGGGCTTTGGCCCTTCTAATTTTCTCCCTGCATAACCTCACGACATCCTTGTAGTCCTCCTGAGTTGCCTGCCCCTTCTTCCAGAGGTCATAAACTCTCTTTTTTCTTGTGAGTTCCAGCCAAAGCTCTCTGTTCAGCCAGGCCAGTCTTCT
Source organism: Platalea leucorodia (assembly GCF_965183815.1). Classification (NCBI taxonomy): domain Eukaryota; kingdom Metazoa; phylum Chordata; class Aves; order Pelecaniformes; family Threskiornithidae; genus Platalea; species Platalea leucorodia. The sequence goes on along the minus strand of NC_138859.1, from coordinate 11,100,350 downwards.
CCCCTGCCAGCTCATCTTTCGGCACACAGGGACGGCCTGCTCCTGCACCTTTAAGATTTCCTTCTTGAAGAATGTCCAGCCTTCCTGGACTCCTTTGCCCTTCAGGACTGCCTCCCAAGGGACTCTGTCAACTAGGCTCCTGAACAGGCCCAAGTCTGCCCTCCGGAAGTCCAAGGTAGCAGTTCTGCTGACCCCCCCTCCTTACTTCTCCAAGAATCGAAAACTCTATCATTTCATGATCACTATGCCCAAGACAGCCTCCAACCATCACATCACCCACCAGGCCTTCTCTGTTCACAAACAAGAGATCCAGCGGGGCACCTCCCCTAGTTGGCTCCCTCACCAGCTGTGTCAGGAAGTTATCATCTTCCACACCCTCCAGGAACCTCCTAGACTGTTTCCTCTCTGCTGTATTGTATTTCCAGCAGACATCTGGTAAGTTGAAGTCTCCCATGAGAACAAGGGCTAGCGATCGTGAGACTTCTCCCAGCTGCTAATAGAATACTTCATCTGCCTCTTCATCCTGGTTGGGTGGTCTATAACAGACTCCCACCAGGATATCTGCCTTATTGGCCTTTCCCCTGATTCTTACCCATAAACCCTATCATCACCATCATCAAGCTCTAGACAGTGAAAACACTCCCTAACATACAGGGCTACCCCATTGCAGCACTCCAGTTGTGTGAGTCATCCCACCAGTCCCATAAATAGGAGACAGAATGCAGCACTGCACTCCAGGTGATTTCCTTCTTCATGCAATCATTATAGGAAGAAAGAATTCATAGGAAAAGAATGGTTTGCATGTTGGCAGTGGGGGGCGTTGTGGCAGAAAGGGTGGTAAGAAGACTTAGACGAAAGAAAAGGAGAAGGAAGGATGATGAAAGAAAAGGTGATGAAGTTAAGAGCATTTCATGTAAAAAGTGAGAAAAATAAAAATCATGGAGCAGTGCACAAAATAAAACCTCAGTCTTTGTTTCAGGTTAATCTCTTCATTCTTACTGTCCATATACTGTCCACATTCCTGTACATTTGGTAATTGTTTAGCAGGCCTAATCAATTGCTTTCTGAAACTAGTATGTCTAACAGTCTTCCATCCTTAAAATACCTCAACTGTCTTTTTACTAATTTTTTATAGCATCATGTTGATGATTGTAATCCATCAAAGGTAAAATGCTTTCCATATTGAATAGTGAGTGACAATGAGGATGTTTCCTGTACATGGTGGAACAGAAGCAGTCTAATCTCCTCTGGAAATGTAATCACATATGGCTGGGAAGGCATAGCTTTCCATGTTGGGATGAGGGACAAGACAGCTTTAAAATAATAGTTTTGGCATTTTAAATTAAATTTTTATTCCCTAAACAAATGCTCCAGTTTTCCAGTGAAGCTTGGTTATTCAAAATTTGAGTAGCTAACAGTGGTTCGTGCCTCTTTTATTATTGCTGACAGGTGATGGCACGCAGCTTTGACTTGTTTGCTGCAAATACTGAGATTTTCAGGAGTTCTCCCTTCTAAGCTCAAGCAGTTGAGGGGGAGGTGAGAAAAGAGAAAATGCATGTGGTGGGGGGGGAGAGCAAGGGAAAGAAAGGAGTATTTTCCACTGGACATCTGAGAGTGAGTATACTATTTGCTGAGATATCATTTTTAACTAGCTCTTGAAATTTCTGGCATGGTCACTGCCTGGAATGTACAAATGGAGGCAACTGAAATGAGCAGTTAGGGAAATAAGAGAGATTTGCAGGGGTGCAGCTGGTTGTTAGGAGCAGAGAAATTTAAAATGCCTACAGCAACATTGCAAATCATACTCCTTCACCTGAGAACCAGAAGAAAGCTACATCTTGTGCAACTTTTCACATTAAGGGCATATTAACCAGGCAAAACAAGGAGATTTACTGGCTGATGGTCCTTTTTCAAGCTTGCCAGCCTGAGTAGTCCATAAGATGGGCAAATTGAATACCTGTCCTGGTACCCTTGGATGTATGCAGCCAACGCTCAGGCTCTTGATTAGGCACTCAGGCAAAGTGGTCCTGGCTTTCATATGAGCCTTCTCCACAACAGTGTGTGTCAGCTTCAGTCCTCACTGTGTACACTAGCGTCAACACTGTCTACAGCAAACTGACTTTGATATGTCTTTCCATGACAAAATCCAGTCAAGCTTTTCCTAACATATACAGGTGAAAGGAGAATTGCTGGATATCTACTTTTTTTGTTTTCCTGCAGTGGATTATGGCATTTTATTTGGCATGGCAATAGAGCAGCAGGACAAGTATGTCGAATTGTCTATGGCAGCCAGAGATAGATGTGTTCCTCATTTCAACAAGGTCTGAGCTCCTTCCACGTTGCACTGTATGAGGGGAGTGTTTGTCACGAGGGTGCAGATGGTTCATAAGTGCTCTCTGAAGCTCTGTATCTGATTTCTGTGGGACAAGGAGATGAAAAGAGCTTGCAGTGCTGTGCCATGAGTCTCCAATGTTGTAATGAGGAAGCAGAATTCAGCAGCAAATAGGGGCTTTCTTACCTTCCTAACCCCTCCAGGATATTCTCAGCTGGGAAGGGCAGGAAGGCAGTAGCTTAGTAAAACATTACATGTATCTCATTTCATAATCTTCAAATAGTTATATAGGCTTTACATTATCTCAACAGCTAGTACATACTAAAACTGTATCACATGAAATTAAGTTGTTTCAATGTATGTAGATTTAGTGTACTTTTCTGATGCCATGTAAAGAAGCCCTTAGGTCACAGATCTAGTCAGGTGTACAACTCTTTCTATTAACAATCCCAGTGAAGGTAACAAGCTTACTCATGTGAAAAATAATACCTCTGCATTTGAAAAAGCAGATCCTTATATTTTAAATCTCTGTGGCAGCAGCATGCATGTTCAATTACCTAACTTTCTGGGACATCATTCATTTTTTTCCAAAGTTACATGTGATTCACATAGCTTTCATGTCCATACATTTTTATTGACAATTATTTGCCTTAAATTTAAAGAGTAATTAAACTTATGCTATAGGGGTTTTACACTATAAAGATGAATGCTCATCACTTAAATATTTGTGCATATATATATGCCACATTGTCATATATGATTTATATACATATATGTATCATGTATCATATATCATATTTCAGATTTAGGCTTTAGCAGATTGATGTTTGTATATATATCCAGAACTCTATTTATTAATAGTTGTATTGAAACATAAATACACAGTTGAACTGCAGGCAAATTAGCTCATATAGTAAATATAGATATGCCATGGAAAAGAATGCAACCATACCCTGGCAATTTCCTGTTTCTTCAGAGTTAGCATGAGAAAATGTCTATGCAGATTTAAAATGCTGAACAGCCTGACAAGGACAGTGTCATTCAACATGTGAATTCATGTATATTCGCATCTTTGAAGATTTCTCTCCCAAAGGCCTCTTGGTTGTACAGTGGATTAATTCAAGATGGTTTTTGTTGAAGGTAGAGAAAGAAGTGAAAAAGAGTACAATTGTTTCTCTCCTTTAGTAAAATGCTGATACACCTAAATCAGTGGTTTTCAGATGGAGGTGGCTGCTACTCATAAAGAATTGTGCAAATCAGTAGGATGGGGCAACCAATGTCTGAAAATGTTTTAAAATTTCTCCCTCATACCAGTATGCCAGCCTGTTCATGAACTACTCATTAGAAGGTGTTTGAGAGAACTGTGCCACCAAACCTACTCTGTATCTAAAAGATGTGTATCTTTATCACCTGAACTTCTCCACTGATTTCCATTGCTAATTCAATATTTACTGCCTTTCCCATACTAGAATATGAACATCATCTTTCTAGATAACATGGCTGACAAAAAGTGACAATACAAATTACCCTGTATAGGAAACCACAAATCAACACACTCTTCACAAAATCAGCCACCATGCAAAACACGCTAGAAAAAAGTGTCTTTGGAACTGCCCTGCAAGAATCAGGCTGTGTATTTGAATTAGATACCTGAATACCATGTATGAATCTGACAACGCAGAAAGGAAACCCTCACTGACAGTATGTTCATGTCTATTACATACTAGTCAATGCTGGTATGTAGACAGAAAATTGTTAAATAATTACAGCATCTACTAAAACACATCCTTGAAGAGTTCTTCCCTGAGCTCTTTTCAAACAACGCTTCCAGTATTAAACTCACAATCCAAAAGCAAATTTCCCCTGTACTAACAAACACCCATCAGAAACAAACCTTGCTGGCACAGAAAATGCAAAATTAATGAATACCAATGTATTTGACATAATTGATGTCAGTGCCCCAAAGAACTATTAATTTCCATGGGTCTTCTTAATACACTTTTTAAAATGCGATACATTGTACTAAACACATCACATACATACCCCCATGAGAACTGTGTGCATGAAACTAATCAACCATTATTCATGAACTCATGCAGGTTATTCTCCCCCTCTACTCTGCCCTGGTGAGGCCACATCTGGAGTACTGTGTCCAGTTCTGGGTTCCCCAGTTCAAGAAAGACAAGGAACTACTGGAGAGAGTCCAGCGGAGGGCTACGAAGATGATTAGGGGACTGGAGCATCTCTCTTATGAGGAAAGGCTGAGAGAGCTGGGTCTGTTTAGCCTGGAGAAGAGGAGACTGAGAGGGAATCTTATCAACGCTTACAGGAGGATGAGGGCCAGACTCTTTTCAGTGGTGCCCAGTGACAGGATAAGGAGCAACGGGCACAAACTGAAACACAGAAAGTTCCATCTGAATATGAGGAAAAACTTTACTTTGAGGGTGACAGAGCACTGGAACAGGCTGCCCAGAGAGGTTGTAGAGTCTCCTTCTCTGGAGATATTCACAACCTGCCTGGACACGATCCTATGCAACCTGCTCTAGGTGAACCTGCTTTAGCAGGGGGGTTGGACTAGATGATCTCCAGAGGTCCCTTCCAACCCCAACCATTCTATGATTCTGTGATAACTGATCAAGGACAAAACACAGAAAAGGATAGGAGAATATTTTTGTCATAAAGAAAATATTCTCTCTTGCACAGTCCAGATCCTCACAGGGGACCTACGATTCATATTTAAAAAATAATCCTGGGAACTAAATTCTTAACGGTGGATAAACAAATTGTGGACTCATTAGCAACATTGTTTTTAAAGCTTACAGTTTTCTTGCTGATTCATCCCTGTACATTCATGTTAGCAACTGTTTTCTCTCCAGTGGTTTAATTGATTAAAATAATTTTATTATACTAAGAATAATCACGTCCCACTTGTATTTAGTTTGGATTTTGCTACTTGTCAGATCTGATTAATGGCTGTCAGTCAAGTCCAAAAGTTTGTTTTTTCCAGTTCTATCAGTTGGTCTAATTAAAGATAGCACCTCTTCTACAAACCTTGTCGCACTTGTATCACACAGTATAATAGCCACAGCATCATAACTGCACTCTCAAAATGCACAGAAGTGAGATAAACTTTTAATTGAAACACACCTCTCCTACTTTTACAGCAAATGAAATGGGTATAGGAGAAAGAAGGGAAATAATACAATAAATTTTAACTTAAGATAAAGACAGACCACTATACAAAGGTTGGAAAGCAGTGCCCTAAGGGCTTCATAACAGCAACTGTATTTTACACTGAACATTCTTCCATTATGTCCTGGTTTCAGGTGGGATAGAGTTAATTTTCTTCTTAGTAGCTGGTATAGTGCTGTTTTGGATTTAGGATGAGAATAATGTTGAGAACACACTGATGGTTTAGTTGTTGCTAAGTAGTGCTCACACCAGTCAAGGACTTTTCAGCTTCCCATGCTCTGCCAGGTGCACAAGAAGCTGGGAGGGGGCACAGCCAGGACAGCTGACCCAGACTGGCCAAAGGGCTATTCCATACCATATGATGTCATGCTCAGTATATAAACTGGGGAGAGCTGGCCGGGGGGGAAGGCGATCGCTGCTCGGGAACGGGCTGGGCATCGTCGGTGGGTGGTGAGCAATTGTGTCGTGTATCACTTGCTTTATATTATTATTATTGTATTATATTATTATTATTACTACTACTATTCTATTTCATTTTACTTCAATTATTAAACTGTTCTTATCTCAACCCATGAGTTTTTCTGACTTTCACCCTACCAATTTTCTCCCCTACCCCACCGGGGGGGGGAGTGAGCGAGCGGCTGTGTGGTGCATAGTTGCTGGCTGGGGTTAAACCACGACACATTAATTGATAGGTTTCTGTACCACCTGCATTTAGATTTAAGTGGATTTGTCTCACCAACAGTAAAGAACAAGGCTATTTTTTTTCTTGCTTAAATCTTTTCTGTGCAAATTCAAAGGGTGGCTTTTTCGCCAAAGTTGTGTGTCTGTTTAATCTGAATGTACACTGTCTAATCACAACAAATCATTTTGAAATATGTTCATGAAAAATGTGTTGAGTTGATGCTGTCATGATGCTCAGTTGTAAACTCTGCTATGTTGCTAATAGCATGCTTAATCAGAATCTATGCATTTTCTCAACCTTAGTTTAACAAAGTAAATTATTTAAAATAGTTTATTTATAAAAATAATAATAAAGAGTAATTACAGCTCTAGACTAAAGCACTCTTCTCAGAAGCACTTGGTAAAGCCACTTTCTCTGTTGAGAGCTTTTGCTTGTGTGCAGGCATGGAAATAAGTTAATACATATCCTTTTCACCTTTGTAGCCTGGAAAGTCAATATTTCCTTACTGATTTAGCATATTACTCATATCTGCCATGTAAGGCTTGTATTAAAATATCCTTTTGATGGAGGAAACTAGTAGATGAAACCTGTGAATTAAAACATTAAAAATATACTTTAGTTTCATTGTTTGCAACTCTCATGTCTTAGGACAGATATAACTGAAAATGTCTATTTTAGATTTTAAAAAGCCACTCTGAAACCATTCTTCCCACAGGAAAATGAAAAATGTCTATAATGGTTTTCAGTTCCACTAGTCATACAAGGGCAATCTTTTATATTTTGTTTGTTCAAAGGAGAAGGGATAAAATACTAAAAAAAGGAGAACATTTCTTAACACTTAGAACTATGTCATTTATATTTCTCAGGTGGGGAGAAGAAAGGGAAAACATAACTGAAGAAAGTGAACTGAAGACTTCATAAAGAGGAGAAACAGGGAAGACAAACTGATTCTCCTTTAATTACACTTAAAATTAAAAATCTTATATGATGAAAAAAATCTACAACTGTTTTAACAGATTCCGAAAAAAAGTCATTATTTTCCCCAAACTAAAGTTATCTTTTATCGTGAATCCTATTGTACAGATGGAGGACAATCAAAAGGATTGTTTTTTGAACTCTCCTAAAAATGTTTCATGGCAGCTTTTCTACAAATCAAAAACTCTTTACTTAAAGTACAATCTATTAGTCTAACGGGCCCAGAGACAGGATAGTTCATCTCACTGGACTGTCTGGATCTCCTTGCTTCAAAGGGATTTAACCTGTGGTTCCAAACATGGCAGTCCATAAGAAATTAAACCTTAAATATCGAGTCAACACTGAAGCCAGGAATTCGCATATTGTTAGTCCTTTTTTTTACATGACTGAGATTATTCACAGAAAATAAGATGACAAGGAAAAAGTAAGGAATTTGTTAAGTTTGCACATATATACAACAGTGTTGCTAAAAACTACTGAGAGATTTGGATTGTCGGCATTAGCCCCTTGTAAGAAAAATTAATGGTCGGAATAGAGATGAGGAAGCCATAAAATGTAAAATAAATGCAATTCATCCTACAGTTAGAGAAATCTGGATTTATGTAATGGTTAGCATGATGGGTATCATTATCATAAATGTGCCTATATAGAATAATTCTGGAATGATATTTGTGATAACTTTTACAGTGTCTATTTATGCATTCACCAACTTGTTACTCCAGAACTCATTCTCATGGGTTTTCATCAGCTTAAAAAAATCCACCATAATTAATTTTAAACAAACTTGCCACAGAAATTCTTCTTTCCTACTAGTGGAGAGAGAGTTTTCCTACAGGATGCAGCACTAATTACTGACCTTGTGTTGCAGGAGAATTATTGAGATGAGTCCTCGTCGTGGGGTTAACCAAAAGGTTTTATTAAACAATGATTAAATGGCGGTCAAGCACTCTACTACTTACTACACATTTAATAATTAAGCTATAGTTTGATGCGTAAAAAACGTCTCTTACCTCATTGTAGAAATCAGATGCTGGGTAAGGGATCCCTCAACCTTGAGGAGTAACCTTGAGAGAGCGTCCCTATTCAAGGGGAGATCACCACCATGCAGCCTGCTGCTGTGCAGAACTCAACAGACCCTGGTGGCTGCAGATATTTATAAAGTGGTTGGCTCGTAGTACAAGTTTTCTGCTGTGTTCATGCAGTTTCTGACGCTTATCAGCCCAGTCTCCAGCCCAAACTGTTTTTGTGGTTTGGTGCTGGGTTCTTGCTGATGTGGCATAGCCTTGCACAACAGGGTTAACTTCAGCTAGGCCTACTCTTTGAGCAACTGCCTGAACCAGAGTATAGTTAGTTCAAACAGGAGGAGTGCACCTGTCACACCTTGGAAGAGCAATATAACCAGTATAGAGCTACTATAGAGCTAGTGTAACTGATTTCCTATAGAAAAGCTATTCCAGGTCTGATTAGAAGTTGGTACAGTATTTTATAGGATTGCTTTTTGGACACAAATATTCTTAGCAGCATTAATTGTTACCCTTTTTAGATCCAAGAACCTTACCAAAGGCAGTTCAAAACCATCATGAGTGCATAGGCAAAATACTGAACAAATAGCTTATTTTAGGCAACTTCATAGTTGGCTTTTTCTGACAACTTCACATTTAACTCTTTGTCTGTAGTGTGGCCAGAAGCAGCTCTGCAGGAGCTTGTGAGCAAAGGACTGATGGTTATGAGCCGCAGATGTCCATGTCCTCACACGGTATGGCTGCAGTTTTCATTCCTTTCCATTTGTTTTGACCAGTGCAAGATTTATGTGGGGGCATCGGCTGTCAAAACAGACTCTTAGGCTAAGAGGCTGCAGCATAGCTTAAAGTCAGTGTTAAGAAGACTGTCCAGGAGCAAAGCAGTCCAAATCAGGGAAGAGTAAAGGTGCCTTAACATCACCTTTTTGTCTTTTCTCCTCCATGTGAAACACTGTGCCAAATGTTCCTCCGTCAGAATTCAGGAGCTCACCCATGGTAACCAAGTTAGAGAAATACAAACAAAAAGTCACAATAAAATGTTTAAAAATAGCTCTAAAACATTCCTAACCATTTCTGGAACACAGCATATACAAAATAGGTTGTGGTGTTACGAAGGTTTTCTATTAGTATTTGCATAATACTCCAAAACTTAGTCACACAATACATTTATGTTTATTGCTCTATTTGATTTCACTATTTGAAAAATAATGCAACCAAATATAGAGAAAACCTCTTTGTATGGCGTAATGCAATATTTAATCAGGGTAAATTTGGGATTGTATCAAAGTTAAATTGAACAGAGGTTATTTACTTAGCTTCTCTTTAAATATAGTAGATAGGGATTATGCATTTAGGAAGTCATAACAATATACTTCTAGGCCTTAATTGCCACTAAATTATACCATTTTTTTGTTGATTTCACCATCATAAATGTGGTTTAATCCAGTTATGAGTCAGATCAATTCAGAAAATGTTACAATAAGACATTTTGAATGGACCATGGGCAAATTTAAATTCTGGAGTATCCAAAATAAACAAACAAACTTCAATATATACTTGTTAGAGAAAAGATTACTTATTGTCTCATTATGTCTTTCAGGTAGTTATTACTTCCAGAAATTATTATTTAATATTTATATTGCAATGATGTCCAGAAGTCCCAATTCAAATCATCTTAAAATCCACTGTTCAAGTCACTACCTGAGCACTTAATGAGAAGAAGCCTGGAGGCCTTTCAGTCTAGCTCTTGGAAAAGTGGAAACACATGAACATAACGAACAATGGTAGTAAGAATAGGGAAAAGCAGCAATAAAACCTTGTTACTCTGAAAAACTATGTATACGTTGTTCAGACCATTGAACTCTTGAAAGGGACAAACATAGAGGTGGCTGTCTCACCAATTGTTCTTTCAGTTTAAGCTGCATGTTATTGCAGTATTTACTAATGTTGCTGTTCAAATGTAAAAATAGAGATTTGAATGAGAGAAGTTTGGGCTTGGTTTCTATTTTGAAATCGTTCGTAAAGAATTTGTTTAAACTTTCAGTGGGATCACTTGCATAGTCTCACTTGAAAGACTCATTATGTAACTATATTTTGTACTTTGTGCACTTAATCTGTAATTATATGGTAACTGGGATACCAACTCTGGGAATTAATGTTGCTGGGGACTCTGTTGAAGCTGTAATCTAAATACTGTCTTTATATTTATAGCACTTTTAAATCCCTGGGATAACTCCTGGTACTTTCTTAATTTGCATAGATATTTGTATCTTGTCTATGTAAAATGTCTTCAGGAGCTGTGGTCTAGCTAGCTATAGTTTCAGCAGACTTTGGATAGGCTTTTATTTTTGATGGCTAAAACCGTAAGTGAAATAGTATCTTACACTGAAACTAATGTTACAACTATGGTAGATTCACCATGGGAGCAACAGTTGCTATAAATTTCCCACACCCATCTATTTCCCCGCTGCATTAATAAATCTATTGAGCTATTTGCAGTAAACATTTTTACATTAAAAAATTTATGATAATTCATGCATAAAACAGGTGCCTTGAAGAGTTCATGATGGAGGACATCAGTTACAGAGAGGCATTCATATTAATTATGATAAAGATACATTGTTGGGTATTAGACAGGAATGATCAATTGTTCTCATGAGATAAAATATTAGTAATTTTATTATAGCACTGGTGTAGTGCACTATAGTGAGAAATTCTAAATTTGTTGTCAGTGCTTTTAACTTGAGGGGCTGAAGTTCTTATACTTGGCCTTAGTCCAAAGATGAGTCATTTGAAGAAAATGGCTTATCTGAACAAGAAAAAATGGAGGTGATTTAATGTTTTGGGAAATATATATATATACATATATATAAAATTTTATTTTTTACAAACTCTGATGGTTATATTTAATTTAGTTTAATTATTTAAATTTAGGCATAGATGTAGTCCCCAAAGAGGACTGTATGCTCTGTAAAGATGGAGAGAGGATTCGTAGAAAAGTAAAGAAACAATAAGCGATTATTATTACCCTAGTAGAAATGCATGCTTATTTTCTATATCTGGATACAAATTGGATACTCGAACATACAATGCCCATACACAGACAAGAAGTTTTAAATAAATAACAGTATTGTTAAACATAGTGGACTTTTATAAATGTGATGAACTGTATATTTTCTTGTTAAAGATTAAACCATCTTCATCCAAAGCCTCTTAAGAAACTGAACAAAGCAAGTAATGATCCTGAACAGGAAATATCAATTGGAGTTACTTTCAGGGACTGGTGAGGGCTTAAAGGACTTTTCACTTCTAGTTGTATGCTAAAATCAGGGGCAGGTCGATACTAACCTGACATACCATTTTCTGTTGCTGTTCAGTGGCTCATGTAAAATGGCATTTTTTAGCATTTTGTCCATTTCTCAGTAAACAGATTATCATAATAAAACACGATCCCAGCTTAGTTGGTGGCAGTCCCAGTAGAGAAGCCAGGGATTAAATGGGTGTGAAAACAAAACTACCTCTGTCCTTAGACGTGGTCTCTGCAGAACACAATTAAGGAGCATAAGGTGAGCAGCATGTGCAAATCCACCCTGCTGTCAGCTTTGTGCGCTGTTTTGTGGCTGAGCAGAACTTCAGGCTCCAGGACTGTTAAAATGGCATATTGCATACACAATAGGTTATCAAATACTTATTTCAAACAAACAAGGAAATTAAACAGAAAAACATTTCCATCAACGTACTGTTGAGATCTAACACATAAATATTGAAGTCATGTGACCTACAATAAACCCATTGGCTGCTTTTCAAACATATTTGTACATTACTATGTTACAGTTAACAGCATTTTCAATAACATAATGTTGTACTGAGGGGTTGAAATATTTGAAAAAAAATACAACTGTATTCTGGGGTTTATGTGAAACAGTGTGAGTATATATGTGGTATTACTTTAATTGTTGTTTGCATCAAAGTTTACTATACCATATTCAAACATTGTGTTTGGGTGGAGGTTGTTAGTCTTTTTCCCCAGATGTCTTTGTTCTCCTAATTCCTGGTAACTGAAAGTTAGGGAGCGTAAGGCACAATGGAGTGGCAGCTGCTGGGACAGCCATGAAAGTAAGACATCAAATGCCTGATACGTGATCAATTATTTCAGCGATTTGGATATAATATATGCAGTTATTAAAATAGGAAGCTGAGCTGCTTATGCCCGAGGAAACATTTATCATTTGGGATTGAATTTGTCTGGGCAACTGACGTGCCCCTGCAGAAGACAAACTATGCCAAAAACGCGGGGGGAAACCAACGACACCTGTACCCTAGAGCAGGAGTCCCTCAGTCCCGTGTGGTTACCGGGCCAGGAAGGGCTCCCGCAGGCACTCGCCGCGGCCTGGCCCGGCCCGCGGACAGGCCCCATCCCAGTCCCCGGCCCGACTCGGGCCGCACGTCGGGCAGAGGCGGGAGGGCCCGTTACGCGGCCCCGGGACACGTCCCCTCCGCAGCGCACCACTCCCACTTCTCCCTGTCAGCTCTCCCGGGCCCCCCCCCGCCCTCACAACCGCGCCCCCGCCCCGTTCCCACCCTTTGCCCCCCGGCCCCTGACCCCTGCGCCAACGCCCCCAACCCCCACCTCGCCCCATTCCTCCACAGCGCGCTCCCGCCCCCCGCTGAGCGCCATTGGCTGCGGCGGCCCGTCCCTCACGACGCCTCTGGCTCGGGATTGCCTACGCTGCGGCTCAGCTCCACACCAGTGCGGGGGGAGGGGAGGCCAGTGGGGCCTGGTGGTGGCAGCATCCGCTCGTCCCCTCTCTCCTTCCATCGCGATCAGTGGGGGCGCGAGCGCTGCGCCTGCTCGCTCCCGCGGCTCCCGCTCCGCCCCCCCCCCCCCGGCCGCTGCGGTACCTCCCCTAGCCTGGGCGGCGGTGCGCGGCGTCTTCTTACTGTCCCCATTCCTTACCCCCCTAGGGCATTCTTCTACTCCATAGCTCTGCTGCCTCCCCGGGTTCCCGCTGAGGCCGGGAGGCTGAATCGGAGGGAGAAGGGGGAAGTGTGCGAAAGGAGGCGGGGAGAGAGGGCGGCAGCAGGCAGGCAGGCGAGGCAGGCGGCTGTCCCGCTCCCCTCGTGCCCGCGGCGGCAGTGCGGAGGCCGTTGATCTCGGGTAGTGCGGCTCGGGGTGAGGAGTTGGGGGCGGAGTGGCGGCGCTGAGCGCGCCAGGGAGGCAGGTGGGCGAGGGGTGGTGGCGGGGGGCACTGCGGTCTCGCCGCTGGGCAACGTTTCTGTCGGGCGGTCGCGGGGCAGACCCCGGCATCGCCGCCGGGAGGAGCCCGGCTCCGCTGACGTCCTCCCCCCAGTGCACACGTAAGTTGCACGCTCCGCTCCGCAGACGCCTCCGTCTTCGTCGAAAGCTGTTGCATTCCCCCTTCTCCTCTCCCCCCTTCCCCCTTAACGAGAAGAAAACTCGATTGGATTTAATAGATTTCCTTGGAGTCGGAAGAAACTCCTGCCTGCTGGATCTGGTTTAGGCGCCCGACAGACAAGGTAAATTAAATGGTAAAGGCTTGGGGAGCAGCAGCAGTAACACAAAAATCCTTCCTCTGCTGAAGGGGATGGGGGAAAAAGGAAGGAGTTCACGCTTCATTTTGATATCCTGTTTTGGGCCTTTATTTTTCTGTGTTTTCTGCCTTGCGTAGTTTAGCTGTCCTTTGTGTTTCTCCCCCTCTTGCCGAAATGCTGTTTGTATGGACGTAATCATGGAGGTTGAAGAAAGAATCTGGGGAGATCGAAAGTTTTTAAGCTCCTCAGACACAGAAGTCTCTTTGTTTGTATTGAACTGAAACTGCTCGACTCCGTGACTGTGCTTTTTCAGCTCCTTTCCTTCCAAAACGATTGCTAACCCTGCAAGTATAATTAAGTTCTCAGGAAATAAGAAAGTTCTAAAGGAGGTAATCTCTTTTATTTAATCAAAAGATCTTGAGACTTGGCGCTCCCTGTATCTGTCGTTTCTTGTTTGTCTTTCACCTTGTTTTCTGGAATATCGGTCAGTATCTAGCCGGTCGTCTTCAAGATAGCCGTTAAATTTCTTTATAAAAATGTGCCCTTGTAGTCCTCTGTAAATGTTGCAGTTTTTCCCCTCGACTGCTGCCACCACCTCTCTTCCTCCCCTCTGCCCCCTCTCTGTCCTCAAGACGACGAGTTGGACTGCATATTTTTCAGCTTGTATAGGAGAGGTCTGTATTGCATTTTGATCCTTGCACAAGTTTATCTTAAGAATCTCAATTTAAAAAAAAAAAAGCAGCTAGCTAGTGGTCTGACTTATTAAAAGTAGGTGTAGTTGAACCTTTGAGTTAACGTAGCCTTGTTTGGTTTTGGTGACCACTTTCTCCTTTATCATTTATTAAAGGAGTTCTGTTTGAAGCCATTGGAGGGGAAACTGAATGTGAAGTTTTGGTGTAAGGTTTTGTACTGCTGGTGCTTGTTATGTTACACCAACTAACTAGTTGCATGTAGTGAAAGCAGTATTGCTCGCTACAGATTCATTTCACATGCCTTTAAGAGGCAATTATTGGTTAGTTCTTTCGTGAAGGCAAGGAATTTCTCATACTGTGAACATTGAAAATGAGCCAGAAGCCATAGTTCTGTGCTAGCTTATTTAAATTTTTGTTCTTGTTTGACAAACTCAAAAGCAGCATGTTGGTCAGATAGGATGTGCGTGCTTCAGCCTCTCAAGTGTCTGAGATGTGTTGGTATTTATGAGACTTGGACAAAGTCATTTCTATGCGAAAAATTTTAACACTCCTACATATGTAGTTCTTTAACAGCATCAAGTAATGCAGTGTATGAGGAAAAAGTTATTAATCTAGCTCCACCTGTTTGATATAGTGTGAGGAAAAATGTTAACATTTAACTGACCTAAAGTGGCTTCTGTGGCTGATAACAAGTAAATGATTTAGCTTGCAATTTATAGACTTACCTTTCCAGGCAGCAATAAAGGTTATTCTTAGTAGGCATCTGAAAGGGCTGAACAAAATAAATGGCAGTGAACTTCAGTTTCCTTATATGGCTGATGCTTGGCAGAAAAGCAATGAAGTCTAAATAGAGTGATCCTTTTACAAAGAACGATCACTTTCCAAAACAGTGTTTCAGTCCCAACAATGACTTGAGATTCTTAGGGGGGGGAATTGTAGCAATGCATGACAAATTTAGTTGTAAACCACTATGTTCTTAATGGATGCAATTTTGTTTCTTTTCAGTTCTTCGGTGTTTCTCATGATGCACTTGATATTTTTCAATGTCATGTAGAAGAATAGATCCTTGTAGTGGAGCCACAACTTTTTACATCAGTGTTTTGTCACCATGGTAGCTATGGATAGGACCATTTTTAATGATGAAAGTGTAATTCAGTACTGCTTTTACAGCTAATAGTTATATCGTAGAATGCCATTCATGTCATTAACATAGTTTAGGAGTTATGAAGGAGTATATTCTTTCTCGAGATCAACTATCTCAACTAAAAATCAGGCTGACATTGATATTCATATTATGAATAAAATGATTTAAGTATACACAAGGTAGCTCATGTTTGAAACAACACTTTCATAGGTACATGTCGATTGCTTGGGGAAACATTCTTTTGACCTGGCTGTTCCTTGCTCATGAATTAAATTAAACTCATTTAAACATCGGTAATTTTAAGCAGGTGTGCTTGCAATCAAAGAGCTAGAAGTTACAGCATATGGCATACTATGGAATATGATTATCATATTAGTAAAAATATGAATAGATCTGTCTTATGAATAAGCTGCTCAGTAGATAATGTTTGGTATAAATGTAGTGCTCAATAGGGTATCTGTTTGCACATCATATTCATATAGAATTGATTGGGGACTCCATGGAGAAAGCATTGATTGAAAGTTGCCTGGTGTATTAAGCTGGTTGTGTAAGAAAACAGTGTTATGATTTGTCCTCAGTGGAATTCGTTTAGAGCCTGTAGTCCTAGGCATAGAGCGCCATGCTTGGAACATTAAAGCTAAGGGAAGGCTTGCGCATATGTAACATACGTTAAAGGTAGCATGTTAGTGTAGGTTCTAGAAATAGAAGGGGATAGAAGCATATTCCTCAACTCGGCTTTCCTGCAGGAGTGTAATGAATCATTGGCTGTCTGCTTTGTTTTCTTGTTTTGTTTTTGTCCTTCTTTCTCCCAAGCAAAAAGGAAAATCTTCTAGGGAAAATGTTATGTAAAGATCAAATGTTTGATGTGTCATCTTTTCAGTAGATTCTCCCTATGGAATAACCTGATCTGCTAAAGGAGGGTCTGACATTTACTCCACACAGAGGAATTACAAATCTAAGCTTTTCCGAATGAGTAACTAGTTGAGTTGACAGAAAAGCTACTCTTATGGATATGAAAGTAGTAGGTTGTATCCCTATGTGAGCATGCAGATGTTGATGGTGACAGTTGATATAGGTAGTTAAATGTGAATTATCTGGAAATTGAAGATTTATAAACATCACTATTTTACCTTTGACAACTTTTACGTTAAACAATATCAGACAACACTTTTCACATCAGAATGAAAACATTAAAGGTAACATATTTATCAGTTTATGTAGTAAATAGTCCATAAATAACTTATTTTTTATTTTTTTTCACATTTAAAAAGTGCAATATTTGTGGTAACCTATTAAATTGTTAGCTTAGTGTCTTTGGAACTTAGTGTTAGGAACTTTAGTGTTGTGGGTAACTTGTGAACAGTTCTGTGGCTACTCACATGGCAGACTCTGGTCCAGTTCTGGACAAGAAATACTTTTTTTGACAGGGTGGGAGCTTGTCAAAGCTTCAAACATGGATTTCCTGTAATCCTTATAGTTCTTTTCATCTCTTGGGGAGCAGCTGCAGTGTGCCACTGCAGCTTCCAACTGTGAAGGTGGCATGCAGAGCCTGCTGTGTCAGCACAGCTGGCACACTATCTCCTGCTGAGTAAATATCAGTAAAAATTAGTGGGCCTAAATAACACTGCCTAGGATACTTCAATAATAATTAATTGTTAAGTAATTCTACTGAGTTTAAGATTATAAGGGGATAGGTGATACAGAGAGAAACTTGACTGCTCTAATGACAAGATGGGTGTGGGGTTTTTTGAAGGACTTTTTGTTGTAAAAAAGATTACTTTATTGAAATACAGCTTTCATTTCTAATTAAGAATACAGTGTTCGTGTATTGTGAGTAAAACCTTATAAATGTTAAGTTTTGAGAGCGAGGATGCTGATTTAGGAGAGATTTATAAATCTCATCTTCTGCCTGTGTAAGAAAAATGGAAAAAGTGAATATTGTTATACTGGAATTGGTAGTATTTTTATTATATAGTAATTGGGATAATTTTGCTTTTTCTGCTGCTCTTCCTCATTAGTTACCAGTTCTTTTTAAGATACTTGTTTCTATGATGCTTTAATTTCAATATGGCCATTTGGCTTATTACTCTTTGTTTAGTTTCACCTGTACTTCCCCGAAGGTGTTACAGGAGCATGATGTTTCAACTCTAAATTGCACCTTCCACCTTTAAAAATACATTGTGACTTTGCATGATTGAGAAATAATGCTAAACAAACCTCTTCATTTGGTCTAAATGAAACCAAACTGAAGTGTTGGAGAAGATCAGCATTATGACTAGCTTCCCTAGGGTAGTTTAAGTTGAAAAGTAGATTAGTTCTTTCTGTATCCGGAACTAATTTGTAGATACTTGATATTAAGCAATCCTTATACATAGGAACAAGGAGTGGTGATTAAGCAGAGTCTAAGGACAGTATGAACTGTCTTGGCTGCTGTGGCTGTCCTGGAAGTTGTAATAATGTCAGAAGGTAACCAAGCCTCTGGAGCTTCTTGCGTTCGAAGGCTGAATCTTGTTAGATAAGATAGTGTGTACTCTCCTCCCCTCTTTATCCACTTCAGTAGATAATGAATGGGATGGCCGTATTCTTCTGTCCTACACAAATACTAGAAAAGCAAGGTAGACTTAAAATAGATTTTAATAGACTTGGAAGAGTAAATTATTCTCATCTATTTGTATTTATCTGGGTGAGGTCCTCTATTTTTCAAGGAGCATTTATTTTAATTTGTCTTGCTTTACTGAAGCAAAGCAGAAGTGCTGAGGATCATGGCATTCTTGTGTGCTTTTTGCAATGCTGCTCTTGCTAGAGAAAAGCAGTGGAGCAGGCAAACTTTTCTGTGGGATTTTCCTGTGAGAAATCTGTGGGAGAGGTATTGTCAAGATTTCAAATGTCCTGTAGTCTTTCATGACATTAATGTTACTGAATTGGTTTTGCAGCAGTCTGTGATGCCTCAAGGGAAAGATTATGGCCCTGCTGATGGAGCAGGTTAAAATAAAGCATTATGGGATGGGAGAGAAATAAGTCTTTAATCACTCCTTTTTTTTCTCATCCTCTTTTTTACTACTTTCCTCCCTCTACATAAAACAACTGGTCAAGAATCAACAAGTTGTTCCTTAAACTTTTAAAAATGGTGCTCTCCTCCTTTTGTCTGTCCCAGATGGAGTGAGTCCCTGCCTGTTTCCATTGAATTCAAGTATGTATTTGCTCATTTTAGATTCATAGATCACCCATCATTCCATTTGTGTTAAATCTCGACAAAGTTTTAAATTTCAGCTTCAGAGTATGAAATATCTATAGAGGAATAACTTTCACTCAAAATCAGAATGTTACTCATTTTCCTCAATCATGTATTAACTTGTTTTTAATCTTTTAAAAGTCTGAAGGAAGTACCCACTGGACAATTAAAATTATTTGAAATCACAGTTATGAAATTTTCTGAAATTCCTACATTGTGCTATTCAGTTCACTTTTCCTATTCTGAGAAAGAGGCTGACGTGTTAATAGCAAATCAGTAGGGCGCTGTCCCACATTTTACTTCAATAGTGTCAAAGTAGTATTGTAAGTCTTTTTGTTTTTCTCCTTCTCCCTCCTGCTAAAAAGCACAGGATGTCAGAAGTTAAGTAACACTTTAAGTTATTAAATCAACTCTGAATTCAGTTTTGAGGTTATAATTTGCACTGCGATGGGAAGGAAGAATATTAGTTCTACTTAAACATCCTGTCAGCTGAAAAACTTGTTTTTGACTTTAGACAGTGAATTATAATCTATGTTGATAACAGTGCTTTAAGAGAAACTGTGCTTCAATATAACTGTCTAAATTCCAAGTAATTTTTTTTTTTTAATTGTAAGTAGTAAGCTATTGCTCTTCCCTATCTAAAGAGGAAAAAATACTTTGGAAACCATTCAAGAATATCCTTCTGTTAATTTTGTTGTAATAGTTACTTATCTGATCTCCAAAATGCCTATGTTGGCATAGAGAAACACAACACTAAGTGAAGAGAAAAATAATTTAGTGCAAAAAATATTAGTTTAAATGCTTCATTACTGTGTTGAGAGTGAAAGGAGATATAAGTTGGCAAAAATCAAATGTGCATTGTGAGAGCAAAGCTGAGTAAATAGAGGACAAGAATAATGGTGCTTAGCCACATGAGAGATGTGAATAGTCTTGTAGTTAGAACCACAGTTCAGGTGAAGAAGACTAATTCTTGTGCATCACAATTGTGAACTACTAATTGGGATGGATCTGGAATTATGTATCAGTTGTAAAATGAATGTAGAAGGTAAAACAGACAAAGGTACAGTTCAGGGATTCCTTTATTTGGCCAGGATAGTGACTTAAAACTGCCAAGAAAAATATTGAGCTAATATGTGTCATAATTATTGTATAAAGTAGAGGGAGAAGATGCTTAGAATCTGGAAAATACTGTTTTGTTTTTTTTTTTGAACTTTTGCTCTTTACAAAAATAGTGGCTACTCCTTATTGTAGCAGTGAAAAAGGTGTATTAAAGGAAAACTCTCTTTAAAGCTGCATTGTAAATAAAAGCTTACTGTTTGTAGTACTGCATTTTATACTAAACAAATGCAAAAGCAAAAAACAAACTAGCTTGTCAAGATGGGTAACACTTATAAGACAGAGACAGAAGTGTTCTTTAAGGGGGAAGTATTCTAAAGTAAAATGGAAGTCCAGTTGTGTATGCTGTTTCTGTAAGTAGTAACTTTCATTAGGACTGTACGTACTATTTTAAGTGTCAGGATGCATTTTTACTTGTGTTTTTTTGGTAGGAGATTTTTTTTTTTTTTTTTTTTAATCTAACAATCCCCAAATGGGGAATGAATACACACATCCATGTGCACTCCTCTTTTTTTTTTAAGCTCTGGTCTATGAATGTGTTTCCACTTGTGTTCCTCTCACCACAGACTGAATTGTGTAACCCGTTTGGATTTGGTGCAGCAGTTTTTCTGGGCAGCTTATCCGTTTTGTTATTAGCTAGAAGGTTTTGAGTGTGGTTCCTCCTTTTCTTCCCATGTATCCAATCTCTGCTTGCTTTGTTTCTCAGTTTCATATTGTTTTGGGCCCCCTATATTCTTCTGACCTCTGTTGTTTGATGATCCTAGTTTTAACTAGGAATTCTGGCAATTACTTTTTTGGGGGAGTGCATGTAAAGCAGGGCATCAGGGGCTGTTTTGTTTTAATATATGGACCATGCAATTTAGAAAACAAAATAATTAAGTATCCAGGAATCTTCTGATAAGAAATAGTTTCTTTTTTTTCCCCTTTCTGCTTTAGTTTGTGCTGAACTGTTATGCGTTGCAAATTGCCTGAATTTATCTGCAGGCAATTAGATGGAAAGTCTAGTTAATAGATGATAGCACTCTTCTTGTGTATTGAAATGCTGCATATTTACAGCAGTGCAGCTTGCTTGTTTAAAAACCTTTCGTATCTGCTGCAGATGGCTGCATAGTCTAAGGAGTGGTTTCCTGGCTGCATTGTACATGACACTTTGAGAGCAGTTTTGCTCTGGAATGCCAAAATACATTAAATCCATTCAGAAAACAACATATGTCAAATGAATAAAAATATCACACTCCTACAAAACAGAATGTGGTAGTTATGTTTTTCAAATGTTTTCTTTCCTGAATTAAGGGGTTAAAAAGGACTTCTTATATTCATTATTGAGGATAGTTTTAAATACCAATTGCTGATTTATACTTTCAGCATTTTCACTACTGTTTTTCCCCATACCCTTTTTTTTTTTCTTTTGATTAACATACTAGCCACTATGATGAAAATTAACTCTATCCCAGCCAAAACCAGCACAATGCCATAGACTGAAATTGAAACAAGGAGGCTATCAGTAGGGGTACTGTATAGGAAAAAGAGTATTATGTTTTCCTCCTTGGATATCTAGGCCTGTGCACAGCATACAGGTTTTTAGTGTGGGGGTTGGTTTTGGTTTTTTTTTTGGGGAGGTGGGGGGGTGGTGGTGGTGTGTGGTGTTTTTTTTTTTTTTTTGTTTGGTTGGGGTTTTTTTGGATTTTTTTGGGGTGTGTTGTTTGGTGTGTGTGTTTGTTTGGGTTTGTGGTGTGGGTTTTTTTGTTTGGTTTTTTTTGTTTTTTTTTTTTTTTTTTTCTTTCTTCAGGATTTTATTATGATAAAGAAACAAGCCCGGGGCAGAGCGTGTTTTGTTGCATATGGACCCAAGGGAATGGCAGGAAGATATGCCAGGGGAGGTTTAGGTTGGACATTAGGAAAGGGTTCTTCACCCAGAGGGTGGTGGAGCACTGGAACAGGCTCCCCGGGGAGGTAGTCACGGCGCCAAGCCTGACAACATTCAAGAAGCATTTGGACAACGCCTTCAGACACATGGTGTGAATTGTGGGGCTGTCCTATGCAGGGACAGGAGTTGGACTCGATGATCCTTGTGGGTCCCTTCCAACTCAGGACATTCTATGATTCTATGATATTATTTCCTTGTTTGCAAAGAAGGTGGTAGTCACTTTGATTCCTCCTAGTTGGAAGGCAAAGATATTAAAAATTGCATTGACAGAAGAATACATGTTTCTCTAGAAGCTGTAATTATATCAGATCAGTTTCTAACTAATATTTTGCATAGATTTTTCTTATCTTAAATAATTTGAAAGCCTTGATTTTATAGCTCTCTTAAACCCAGAGGAATGAAGTGTATATGTTTAAAGCAATTTTTCTTGACCTTTCTGATTCTTTTGTTCCTCGTTTGATTTTTTTTTTTTTTAACTGTATGTCTAATCATAGCAATGGAAGAGAAAAAGCAAATTCAGTGAATTATCTTACATAAGGTCCTTAGTGTTGTTCTGTCTCGTGTAAGAAGTGATAGGTCCCTGAAAGAGGAGGGAATGAGGGCAAGTTCTTTTCCTAGCTGTGGAAGACATAGATCTATTTAAACTAACCATTTAATAATAAAGTAGTTTCATCTGAAGCCTGGCTGTAGTAGAGGCCATAACTATCATCATTTCTGCCTTGCAGTAAAAGGACCTGGGGGTGTTGGTTGACAGCTGCCTGAACATGAGCCAGCAGTGTGCTCAGGTGGCCAAGAGGGCCAATGGCATCCTGGCTTGTATCAGGAATAGTGTGGCCAGCAGGACCAGGGAGGTGATGGTCCCTTTGTACTCGGCACTGGTGAGGCTGCACCTCGAGTACTGTGTTCAGTTTTGGGCCCCTCACTACAAGAAGGACATCGAGGTGCTGGAGCATGTCCAAAGAAGGGCAATGAAGTTGGTGAAGGGTCTAGAGAACAAATCCTATGAGGAGTGGCTGAGGGAACTGGGGTTGTTTAGCCTGGAGAAGAGGAGGCTGAGGGGAGACCTTATTGCTCTCTACAACTACCTGAAAGGAGGTTGTAGCAAGGTGGGGGTCGGTCTCTTCTCCCTAGTAACAAGCAATAGGATGAGAGGACACGGCCTCAAGCTGCGCCAGGGGAGGTTTAGGTTAGACATTAGGAAAAACTTCTTCACCGAAAGGGTAGTCAGGCATTGGAACAGGCTGCCCAGGGAAGTGGTTGAGTCTCCATCCCTGGAGGTATTTAAAAGACGGGTAGACGTAGTGCTCGAGGACATGGTTTAGTGGTGGACTTGGCAGTGCTAGGTTAACGGTTGGACTTGATGTTCTTAAGGGTATTTTCCAACCTTAACAATTCTATGATTCTATGCTTTTTTTTTTTTTTTGGTGATATTAAGAGCTCAGATGTGAAGCAGAGTGGAAGCTTGATGTATTCCTGTCTCCTGGATTGAAAGAGGAGATGCTGGTGTTTCTTTTTCTGTTTTAAATTCTATCCTTCCTGCTCCCTGAAATTTTTAGCTGTTCCATGGTAATGATACCGCCAACTAAGGATGTGCTCATCTACTGAGAGATGAGGCATATGGTCCAAAACAACTTCTGGAGTTGCTTGTTTGTGTCTAGGTCTACATCAGTTGGGTTTGCATGTGCTTTCATATTTGTTTTGGCAGTCCACCTGTCTTCCCTAATTGTGGTGTATGTTAGTTTGTCTGGTCTCAGCCTTCTTTGGAATAGTTATGGGAGAATCTATAGAAAACATGTTCAGGAATAAAGGAGCTGTCCTCCTTCTCAGCCTTAATTTTTCTGTGAAGTGTGGCATGTGTCTTCATTCTAGTCACCAAATTTTGTGTTTCGTGAACAAGTAGCAGTCCTGCTAGCTGAACGGAGGCCTGACCTGCTCAAGCATGATTCATTCCAGTGTTTCTACTCATCTCCCAGGTATCAGTGGCTACAGCTCTGTTCTGTAGATATTCAATTGTAGGAAATACCAGAAATAGAATATTTCTTCATGCTACTATCAGATCTATGTTTTCCTTCTGTCCTTTTGTGTTTCTAAAATGTACTTCCAT
Organism: Platalea leucorodia; assembly: GCF_965183815.1. Lineage (NCBI taxonomy): Eukaryota > Metazoa > Chordata > Aves > Pelecaniformes > Threskiornithidae > Platalea > Platalea leucorodia. Next base: position 11,076,379 of record NC_138859.1, on the reverse strand, counting down.
TGCACTGTAGCAAGTATCTATGGGTGTCCTCCTCCTCTTCCCCCCACGTTAGAGGTATCTGTTATTTCTCTAGAGTCTATCCTGGTTTTCTGATACTTTCGGTGTGAAATATCAAAAAACTTATTCCTAGCTCAATCTTTGTCCTCATTAGTGACAGGAATTCACTTTCAAATGAACTTGGAAAGTAGTTCACAGATCCATGTTCAGATTGGACTTGCTACTATCATAGTGTTAATGCAGTTCCACAAAACCTAATCTTAATACAAGGTTGGCTTTTGCTGTTCAGAACCTGTAAAAGGAGGCAAACTGCAGTTTATTTGCAGCACTTACGTTGTCTTTCCTCGCTGTTTGACCAACTTACGCTCTCATCAAAGCCCTTGCCATTTCTGGTTTTAATAGACAAGTAAGGCTGTGGAGTCTACTGAGGGTTTTTTGTGGTTTGGTTTTTTTTTTTTTTTTTTTTTCCCTCCCCCCCCTTTAGAGTTCATACCAGATTTTCTGCTAACATCTTTCTGTGCTGTTGATAGCATTGTAGAACCAACTTCTTGGATTTACTCAGTATCTCTTTTGCTACCTCTCCATTAAACAGTTGTCTTGATACTTTTTTTTTTTTTAAGGTACTTTGTAACTTAATTCTACTCCGTGTGATTTAATTAACTATGACATATAATTGATGTGACTTTTAAAAGCATATTGGCTGTTACGCTTTGTTTCATCCTTTCTTGTGGTTTCTTCCTGAATGTGTCCCTTCTCCTTAGGCTCTCCAAGACATTAATAATGTTGACTTGGGAGCAGGCCAGAAGACAGCATCATAGAAGCCCCCCCCTTTTTTTAAAAAAATAAAAAAAAAAAAGCTGTTTCCATTTCTTCCTATCAGGATTTATTGTTAGGTATGTTTTTTCAGGTGCATGATGTGGGTGGCTCTTAATTAATCAATTAGTAGGAGGGACAGTAGAAGAGGAATTTGGATTAGAAGCTTGTGTGCACTGCAGAGAGATTGGTTTCATCCATACCAATTATTAGACTTGCTTTATGTCCAAACACCTAAAGGTTAACAGGAACTGTTTTATTACATGGACTTCATATGGGCTAAATCATCTTTCTTTTTAAGATTGAAAATAGGGTGCATCCTGCTCTAAGTAATGGGCATTATGTGCTATAAAATGGCAGCTTCTGATGCTGTAAAAAGTTTGAGGTGCATCTTGCGAATCTTCAGTTACTTTTTAAGAACTCTGGGACAGATGAAAGATGCATCTAGATCGGTGTCCTGTCTCAGCAGTGGCTTTGTTTTGTATTTCAGGTCTCAAATTTATTCAGTATTCAGGGTTTCAATTACAGGTTGATATTCACTGAATATTTTTCTACAAAATATTTTAAACCTTAATATTACAATTAGGCCCCACTGAACAATTAAAACTCTTTGCCATGAACACTTCTTGACAAGACACCTTGTATTGGTCAGTCTGGAATTTAAGAGGGGTTTTTTTGGTTAAAAGAAAATGTAAAAAAATATTTAAACTCACCATGTTGGGGATGTTGGTCTGTTTTGTATACTGTAGTCCCATTCCCTCAAGCCTTTTATAAATGTAAAGCATTGCTTTGTAGGCAAGTAATTGACTTATCGTCGCAAAAATATGCGCAGCACTTGCTGAGCAAGGGTGTCTTCCCGTTAAGAAGACCACATCCTGTAAATATTTCTTTCAGTTCTGAACTCAATGTAGAACATGAACTGCTGACATAATCACTGTCTGGACCATAACTATTTACTGACCTGACTTAGTGTCTTGCTGCTTCTTGGTTGCCTGGAGTACCTGTAGGACTGAGATACTTGGTATGACCAGAAGGTGGTTAATGGTCACGGGAAATACATTGCAATTGCCAGTGGAGTTAAACTGAGGTCTTTCTTTTGAACTTGTATAACAACATCTTATTTGTCAGTAAGGGAAGAGAACGGAGGATGGAGGAGTGTTCCAGTCCTCTTTTCCAGTCCTTGGATAATAATTTTTCATGTAATGATCTGTGCAATCTGTTCATATAACCCTACAGTTACTCTATTCTTTTTCTTGCTACCTGGGATATAGTGGAAGGGTCAGTGATTGAAGCACTAATGGAGGGTACTGCAGAATTCAAGACTTGCTAGAGGTAGTCACAAACTTGGACACATAATCTGGAGGAGTCGGCATGTTTAGCAGTCCACTCTATCTATAAGGATGCCACTTAAATCTCAAATTGATTTGAAAGTTTAACATTCTGTGGAAGACTGCAAGACAAGGGAGAGGGAAGTTATTCAGCTCTTAGTTAAGAGCTAAGAAAGCTGTTTCAGTCTTTACATCATAGAGCAGCAGTTCCTAAATGGGGTGTGTATGAAGGGAGTTGCTGGCCAGATATAAACTTGATTTAATATGATGCTTATGTTAATATTTTTAGTCATACAAAAATTTTGGCTGTAGGTGGGAAAGCAGTAGGAAAATTCCAGAAGGAAAGTTTCAGAGCCACCACCATAAGGGACAGCAACCCAGTTTTTTTATTCCCAAGCAAGCCAGGAAAGTAGCAGTACAGTCATCAACCCTGGCATCCTTCAGTTTCTAGCTGTGCTGGCCATGGCACAATGGGAAGCTGATGCCAGCAGTGTTTCAGAAAAGATAGCTGAGATCTGTTAAACAATCCTATTAGCAAACTCTAAAACCCCCTTACTAAATCTCACAGTGTATTATGGAAGTAGCAGAAACAGTTATTTTAATGGTGATTCTCTTGCTGTTCTTTGTCTTAGAAGTTTTAGGAATCACGAAACTCAGTTTTGTATCTGTATATCAAATGCTTTCTGAAAAAGAGTATGCTAAATAGAATCTGGTTCCTGAGGAATCTCTTTCTTTTTCAAGAAAGATTCCAGTTATTGACCTATCTAGATTTATTAGACACAATTTTCTTTTTTGTTGTGTGATGTTTGCTGCTTTAAAAGCAGATGACAAAACCATCCTTCTCTAATTTATTGTCTTTTTTCTTCTGTATTTTGGCACCTTATTTGAACTGGCCCCAAAAAATGATGTCAAGATGAGGCTATGGATGTGTTCCATATACATTTTAGACTTACTGCATTATTCCAGCCTACTAGCCAGGACCACATAATAAAACTTTGTATCCTCGATATATAGAGTATATGGTAGTACTCCACAAAAGCTCACTAAGCAGAGTAAGCTTCTCAGAAATAGGTCCAACTACTTGTAAGCAACTGTCTCCACTCTTGCCAATGGCTGTGACTTTCAATAAAACCTCATGTTAAGTTAAATGAAAGGCAGCTGGTGGGTCCAATTAAAATAATTGCAGCTTTTTTTTAAAGCCTCATCTTTAGTAAGGAGCTGTATTTCCCCATGAGGGCTGTGGGAGTATTTGTGACAGTGTGGGTGGTATAGATTCTCTTTCAGAGAACGTGCTTTAGACTCACCAGAACAGCAGTGCTTTAAGAGGAAGTCATCTAGTTGAGGTCCTGCACATAACTTCTCATTGGTTCTAGTTACATATTGTTAACCTGATAATTACATTAAAACTCCATTCATACCAGTAACAGGAAGGGAGCTGTTTTGAACTCAAGTTTGCTAGCAATGTGTATGTTTTATTTTTGGCTGGTGTAGAAGGATGAGATGATAATCAGTTCTACCTTTTTTGTGTTTTGGTACACTGCTTTCTCTGCATTACTTTGAGATTTGGCAGAGGACAAAAATGAGTAATTGTAGAATGGTGGTAAGTTACATATTACCACTTCTGTGTCTCCTGTGTTTAATTCTAATGTAAAACAAAGTTAATGTGTGGATTTGAAACTGTCTTAGTTTTTGCGCAAGACCTCTTATACCCGTCATCTTGAAAACACTTCTTAATTCTCTTTCAGAGATCAATGTGGATGGTTTCATAAACTCCATTTTGTGTCCTGGTGATTCTGTGGTCCAAGTTCAGAAACTAATTGAGACTCCTATGGTGTGAATTGGCAGTGGTGGAGTGATTCGGGTGGGTGACTGTCCAGATGTGTTGAAGGAGATAAGGGAAAAGAAATGTTTTGAGTGCACTTATTATTTCAGTTACTCTACAATGTACTAATACCTTCTCTCGCCCTCACATGTAAGAATGACAAACTTCTGTTTTAATTGCTGAATTTGTATTACAATAGCTTGTAGGGAAGATGTGTGAGAACTGTGGCTGTTCTCTGGCAAGAAGCAAGCACTAGGGTTATTCACTGTAGTGGAACGGGTCTGTTACACAGACCATGTTCTGTGACCCAAATGTATCTGTGGCTTTAACGTGTTCATATGGCTCTGTGTGAGCATTTGTGTATAGGCTATCTGGCTTCCGTTGCTTCTGGTATAATTTTCTGCATTACTTTTTTTACTTTGAATGCTATACAATGTGTGCAAGGCAATAACTCATTTTATGGTAATGTATTCAGGTATCTCTGCAAAAAATAAAAGCAGTTTCAAACAAATACTTCTGCCCTTGGTAAGCTAACTTAAATGCTCTTATCCTATCCAGTGAAAGGTTAATATGATTGGGATTTTTTTTTTTTTTTTTTGCAGTTGAAAGCATGTACTGTTTAGGTTTTGTATGCTTGTTACATTTGCATAAATTTAGTTGTTAGTGGTATGTTTCTGAGGGATGCTGAGAGTGAAGGGTTTTTTATTTAAACTTCTTTTTAATCCCCTAATTCAACAGCAGACACACATAGCTCCTTGTAAAAAAATTATAGGGACAATATAACAAGAATGATTTGGAGTTTTTTTTAGTAAGTGTATGCCTAATTGAAGCGTTGCAAAAATCTTTAATAGATCACAGTATGTTTTGATCTTAATATACTGGAGTAGTATCTCCAATAGGATAAGTTTGATCTTAATATACTCTCTTAGTCCTAGTTAGGACCATTGAGCAAATGCATTTTTCACCTTCCTCTTTCCATCTCTTGCTCTGATTCAAGAATGTAGGTAGAATATGCTCACAAATATTTGTAAATGTCCACATAAAATGCTTGACTTTTGAGAGGGGAAATATTTTAATAGCAAGAATACTGTTTTAAATGCTTAATAGTATTGTAGAAATGATGTGCTTGGAAATACAGGTGCCTTATGAGATTTTTAAATTAGGAACTGTTATGAAAAGATAATACAAGTGTTGCAACTTTTGCTTGAAAATGGGTTTGTGCAGTGTGGTGGGTTGACCTTGGCTGGATGCCAGGTGTCCACCAAGCTGCTTTATTACTCCCCCTTCTCAGCTGGACAGGGGAGAGGAAAATATAATGAAAGGCTTGTGGGTTGAGATAAGGACAGGGAGATCACTCGCCAATTAACGTCACGGGCAAAACAGACTCAATTCGGAGAAATTAATTTAATTTATTGCCAATCAAATCAGAGAAGGGTAATGAGAAATAAAGCCAAATCTTAGAACACCTTCCCCCCACCCCTCCCTTCTTCCCAGGCTCAACTTCACTACGGGATTTCCTACCTTTTTCCTCTGAGCTGCGTAGGGGGATGGAGAATGGAGGTTGCAGTCAGTTCATCACACATTGTCTCTGCCGCACCTTCCTTCTCAGGGGAAGGACTCCTCACACTCTTCCCCTGCTCCAGTGTGGAGTCTCTCCCTCAGGAGACAGTCCCCCATGAATCATAGAATCGTCAAGGTTGGAAAAGACCCTTAAGATCATCGAGTCCAACCGTCAACCTATCACTGCCAAGTCCATCTATACCATGTCTTCAAGCACCGTATCTATCCGTTCTTTAAATACCTCCAGGGATGGAGACTCAACCACTTCCCTGGGCAGCCTGTTCCAATGCTTGACCACCCTCTCGGTGAAAAAGTTTTTCCTAATATCCAACCTAAACCTCCCCTGGCGCAGCTTGAGGCCGTTTCCTCTTGTTCTATCACTCGTTACTAGGGAGAAGAGACCGACCCCCACCTCCCTACAACCTCCTTTCAGGTAGTTGTAGAGAGCAATAAGGTCTCCCCTCAGCCTCCTCTTCTCCAGGCTAAACAACCCCCAGTTCCCTCAGCTGCTCCTCATAAGACTTGTGCTCTAGACCCTTCACCAGCTTCATTGCCCTTCTTTGGACACGCTCCAGCACCTCGATGTCCTTCTTGTAGTGAGGGGCCCAAAACTGAACACAGTACTCGAGGTGCGGCCTCACCAGTGCCGAGTACAGGGGCACTATCACCTCCCTGGTCCTGCTGGCCACACTATTCTTGATACAGGCCAGGATGCCATTGGCCCTCTTGGCCACCTGAGCACACTGCTGGCTCATGTTCAGGAGGCTGTCAACCAACACCCCCAGGTCCTTTTCCGCTAGGCAGCTCTCCAGCCACTCCTCCCCCAGCCTGTAGAGTTGCATGGGGTTGTTGTGACCCAAGTGCAGGACCCGGCACTTAGCCTTGTTGAATCTCATGCAGTTGGCCCCAGCCCATCGGTCCAGCCTGTCCAGATCCCTCTGTAAGGCCTTCCTACCCTCCAGCAGATTGACACTTCCACCCAACTTGGTGTCATCTGCAAACTTACTGAGGGTGCACTTGATCCCCTCATCCAGATCATCAATGAAGATACTGAACAGGACTGGCCCCAACACTGAGCCCTGAGGAACACCGCTTGTGACCAGCTGCCAACTGGATTTGACTCCATTCACCACCACTCTCTGGGCCCAGCCATCCAGCCAGTTTTTAACCCAGCGGAGAGTGCACTTATCCAAGCCGTATGCAGCCAGCTTCTCCAGGAGAATGCTGTGGGAGACAGTGTCAAAGGCCTTACTAAAGTCCAAGTAGACAACATCCACAGCCTTCCCCTCATCCACTAAGCGGGTCACCCTGTCATAGAAGGAGACCAGGTTAGTGAAGCAGGACCTGCCTTTCATAAACCCATGCTGGCTGGGCCTGATCCCTCGGTTGTCCTGCACTTGCTGCATAATGGCACTCAAGATGCTCTGCTCCATGACCTTCCCCGGCACCGAGGTCAGGCTGACAGGCCTGTAGTTCCCCGGATCCTCCTTCCGACCGTTCTTGTAGAGGGGCGTCACGTTTGCTAGCTTCCAGTCATTTGGGACCTCCCCGGTTGACCAGGACTGCTGATAAATAATGGAGAGTGGCTTGGCCAGCTCCTCTGCCAGCTCCCTCAGTATCCTCGGGTGGATCCCATCTGGGTCCATGGACTTGTGCGCATCCAGGTGGAGGAGCAGGTCAGTGACTGCCACCTCTTCGACAACTGGGACTTCACTCTGCGTCCTATCTCCATCTTCCAGCTCAGGGGCCTGAAAAACCCAAGGATGACTAGCTTGACTATTAAAGACTGAGGCAAAGAAGGCATTAAGTACCTCTGCCTTCTCCTCGTCCTTCGTGGCAAGGTTACCTTCTGTATCCAACAAGTTCTCCATTGTGAGTCCTTCCCATGGGCTGCAGTCCTTCAGGAACAGACTACTCCAGCGTGGGTCCCCCATGGGGTCACAAGTCCTGCCAGCAAACCTGCTCCAGCATGGGCTCCTCTCTCCACAGGGTCACAGGTCCTGCCAGGAGCCTGCTCCAGCACGGGCTCTCCATGGGGTAACAGCCTCCTTTGGGGTGCATCCGTCTGCTCCACTGTGGACCTCCATGGGCTGCAGGGGGACAGCCTGCCTCACCATGGTCTTCACCAGGGGCTGCAGGGGGATCTCTGCTCTGGTGCCTGGAGCACCTCCTCCCCCTCCTTCTTCACTGACCTTGGTGTCTGCAGAGTTGTTGCTCTCACATATTCTCACTCCACTCTCACAGCTGCTGTTGTGCAGCAGTTTTTCCCCCTTCTTAAATATGTTATCACAGAGGCACTACCACCGTTGCTGATTGGCTTGGCCTTGGCCAGTGGTGGGTCCGTCTTGGAGCTGGCTGGCACTGGCTCTATCGGACATGAGGGAAGCTTCTAATAACTTCTCACAGAAGCCACCCCTGTAGCCCCCCCTGCTACCAAAACCTTGCCATGCAGACCTGGTATATGGGGAAAGTTTGTTTTTTTAATAAAACAGGTTAGTGAAGATGAAAGACAAGAATATATTGAGCAGCAGAATTTTTTTTTTTTTTTGAGATACTGTGTGAGAAGTTCAGAATTATTTTTTCTGTTGATCCTTGATTACAGAGAATTGGATGAAGTGCTATTTTTCTCTATTAAACTTCTGAGATTTCTTTCACAGTTCTCTGGCTAGTGAGTAGTACCATGAAGTAATTGTCACAAAAGATTTTTATCATGTGTATAGGCTGAGACTTTTAATAAGTTATTACTGTCCTATTTACTGTTAAGGTAACAATAACAAAGCAGGGAGTTCAAGCAACAGTGCACAGCTTTGATTTAGAGAGGGTCCTTTCCTTTGTTATGCTATTCATGTTGTTCAATAACATTCCCTAATATGCATAAGAAAATAGGCTGATACACCTATTTGTTGAGAATAATTTTATGTTGAGTTAGCATCTTGTTTTATAATCCTAGTTTCATTGTGGATCTGCTTGTTTTGGCATTGAAATGCTTGTGTCAAGTCTTATTAAGATAACTCAAATAGAATGATTAATCTATAGTTTATTTTTTGTTGCTTTGCAGTAGTTTGCTCTTATTTTAGTCTAGTCCCTTGTTCACTCCTAACTGTTGGTTCATTAGCAGATGATTAATGAGCCTTTATTGGGGGAAGAAAATCTCTACCAGCTAAAAAGAACAGGATTAGGAAGCAAATGATGGCTTTGCAGTATGCTTGTGGCTGCAAGCAGATCTTGAATAGTTGAATTGTAAAGCATGTTATGATGAAGTATTTACTGTAGGTATCATAAGAGACCTAGTAAGCATTTCTAATGTTTTGTGATTCTCTTAGATAGAGGCTGCTTAATACCAATTGTGTGTGTGTGTGTGTGTGTGTTCTCCAGCTTCTTGAAAGTGTTATAATGAATAGATTTCTGGAAAAGGTGCCATAATTTGTCATGCTGCTAAAACCACAATTAGTGCACTGCTAAATGCTTAGGTCCTGCATGAAGGTAATGGATCAGTGTGTATTTACAGGTACTGAAATACATGGTGAACATACAGATCATAAATGAGTTCCTACTTGTGTATAGCTGAAATATATGAAAGGAACTTTAAGACTAAATGTTAAATGCTAAAATTTGTCAGATTTCTTTTTTTTTTTTTTTTTTACTTTTTGTAATCCATACTCTGCTTAATAGATGAATTTGACAAGTCCCTGAAATCTTTACCTTGTACAGAGTATTACAGCTTCTTTTTCAATGGAGTGATATTGTATATTTGGTCTTCTGACTATGCTTTATTTAAGGATGCAGTTTTGAAGCTGTGTGTAATTAGAGTCAGTCAAGGAAAATCCTATTTCATTGTCTTGCCTTCAAAGCTTCCACCTGAATAAAGAAAACAACATGGGCTAAAGAGGGGCCCCTGTATCCCATCCCTTCAGTATTCTTGTGGCTCCTTTATTTTAATAATTTTGGACACATTCCAAGCTGCTTATGTAAGCTCTGGTTTGCATTTTATTCTGTGAGCCTTCTTGACTTGCTGATTCATTTCTCCTTGTAGCAATAAACGTTAGCCTAAATCTCCCCCTTCCTAGTTCTATTGACAAGTTCTGGCATGAAGTGTCAGCTCAAACCTATCTCAGGTGGTTCAGCTATGAAGGTTAATCTAGTCGGCACAAGATGTGTTTTATCTTGGCAATGCGCATTGGGAGCCTGTTGTTCCATCAGCCTGGTGTTCCCTGTAGCACAGAAGAGGTATGGACAAGCTATCTTGATAGGTGAAATGATTCTCAGGCTCATGGGCATTCAACAGTAAAATATTTTAGACTGCTTTGCTGAATGTTATTTTAATATGAGGATTTATGGAGGACAGTGGTTAGTTTGTCACTTAAAATGTGTGCACTGCCAACAGAGTCTGTCTAAAACAAGATTAGGTTATCAGAGGGTTGGCTTGCATGATAAGCTTCCTGGTTGTCACATGGCCAGAATTGGATAGTCTAAGGAAAACAATGTTCATCCTGAATGCATCTAGGCAAATTTGTTTGATTCTATGCAAATGCTAGGTATTAGGAAACTCCCACTTGCATTGCATAAGTGGTTCTTGGATCCTATTTGTCAATTTAGCAACTAGCAAATAAACACTTCTTATACAGTGCCATAAACATGTGTGGTGGTTTCAGAGGAAAAGTATGCAGAGAATGCTTCTAACTTATTTAAATAGCATGGTGCATTCTGGCTTCGTCTTCCTCTTTCTTCTTTCTTCTTTTCCAGCTGCCTTGTTCAGTGGAGGCAGAATTAAGTGCTAACTAATTTATGCAAGCAAACTTCCTTTTGACATTTGTCTTTGAAGGTCTTGGCCAATGCAGTTTGCTGATTCAAGAATGTCTGTGCCTATTTCTTCAGTTAAGGTATAGTTCCTATGTCACTCACAGACCTAATTGACTATTTCCTCCTTTTATTTACTTTTTTCATTGATTTTTTTTTTTCTTAATGATATAATTGTATCCATTATAATATTAAAGTATATTTTCCTGCTAATGGGAAGAAATGATGATGAGGCAGAAATGCCTACCTAGTAAAATGCTTTACTTCCAATGATGTCATAAGCAACTGTGGGGAGCTGTAATGGATGTGCCACAGTTTTTCTGCCAAATATATTTTCTTTTATATAAGGTACAAATTGTACAAGTTTACAAATTTAATTGTACAAATTTATAGGAAGTACAGATTTCTTCCAGTACTGTTACTATGTCTGGAGGATCATACAACAAGGGTGTGGAGAGCTGCGCAGACTGATGTATTATAAAACTCCCTATCAGTATGAGAACTATTGGCTATCACCGAACAAGAGTGGAAAATGCAGCTGTCTAGTTTGCAGCTAGTTCAGGCCAAAGAAGCTTTGTACCCAGAAAGCAGGAAGAATGAATTGCCTTTGATTTCTAGGGAAGGGGTAGTATGGGAAGTGTGCTATGTATTTAGGAACATCCAATTACCATCAAGTTGTCATCCTGCAGATTTCACATCCATAAAAGATCTTTAGCCGTCCAAGACAGACAAACTCTCCTTCTGAGTGATTTTACACCAAGACAATTGGAAGACTGTAATGTATAAATGGGCAAAAGAGGCACACTGTCTTTCCAGAGGTCGAGGTGATATTCTGACATTCCTTCTGCTAGTGAGCCAATGAGGACAAAGGCAGATGATGATAAAAGTGAGCTAGCTGGCTAGGTAAGTGGTGCGGAAGAGGTGGGTTTTCCTATTATGAAAGAGTAGCTTGGCTTTAGGGCAAAAAGAGATGATTGATTCCCCGCCCCCCCCCCCCCCCCCCCCCCCCCAAGAGAGCAACTTGAAGTGAACATCAATTACAGAGGAGAGGCAAATAGAATAGTAAATAAAGCACGTGAAGAAAGACAAAAACTTTATTCTAATACAAAAACAAGATATTAAAAATACAGGTCATAAAGGACTGATGGCCCAGGGAAGTGGTTGAGTCCCCATCCCTGGAGGTATTTAAGAGACATGTAGATGTATCGCTTAGGGATATGGTTTAGTGGTGGACTTGGCAGTGTCTTAAGGGTCTTTTCCAACCTTAACGATTCTATGATTCTATAATTCTAAGGATCTTTTTTTAAAGAAAGAAGTGTTAGGTACTCTTGTTTGAGGGGGGAGAAATAAAAAGCTTATGCTTGGTCTGTTTAATATCACTGGCCCTCGGTAGGAAGTGTGATGTGTTTGTTAAAATAGCTGCCTATATTTTAGGAAGGACAAAGTGAGGGAAAAGGATAGTGCTATTTTGATGAAAATAACTTTACCTGTTTTTGACTGTTAATCAGTATTCTCTCTCGTAAGCCACAGCATAAATAGCTTGCTATGGACCATCAAATTGCAGTCACATACAGGAAACTTAATTTTTATGTGCAGGTGGTCTCATACTGCTAATGTTCACTAAAAAAGATGATGGATGTAATATTCTTGGAAATCACTGTAGAAGAATTGTAGTGGATGAGGGAAAGGCTGTGGATGTTGTCTACCTGGACTTTAGTAAAGCCTTTGACACCGTTTCCCACAGCATTCTTCTGGAGAAACTGGCTGCTCATGGCTTGGACGGACATACTCTTCGCTGGGTAAAAAACTACTAAATGGCCGAGCCCAGAGAGTGGTGGTGAATGGAGTCAAATCCAGTTGGTGACCGGTCACAAGTGGTGTTCCCCAGGGCTCAGTATTGGGGCCGGTTCTGTTTAATATCTTTATCAATGATCTGGATGAGGGGATGGAGTGCACCCTCAGTAAGTTTGCAGATGACACCAAGTTGGGTGGGAGTGGGATCTGGACAGGCTGGATTGATGGGCCCAGGCCAATTGTATGAGGTTCAACAAGGCTAAGTGCTGGGTCCCGCACTTGGGTCACAACAACCCCATGCAATGCTACAGGCTGGGGGAGGAGTGGCTGGAGAGCTGCCTAGCGGAAAAGGACCTGGGGGTGTTGGTTGACAGCCGGCTGAATATGAGCTGGCAGTGTGCTCAGGTGGCCAAGAAGGCCAATGGCATCCTGGCTTGCATCAGGAATAGTGTGGCCAGCAGGACTAAGGAAGTGATTGTCCCCCTGTACTCAGCACTGGTGAGGCTGCACCTCGAGTACTGTGTTTAGTTTTGGGCCCCTCACTACAAGAAGGACATTGAGGTGCTGGAGCGTGTCCAAAGAAGGGCAATGAAGCTGGTGAAGGGTCTAGAGCACAAGTCTTATGAGGAGTGGCTGAGGGAACTGGGGTTGTTTAGCCTGGAGAAGAGGAGGCTGAGGGGAGACCTTATTGCTCTCTACAACTACCTGAAAGGAGGTTGTAGGGAGATGGGGGTCAGTCTTTTTTCCCAAGTACCAAGTGATAGGACAAGAGTAAATGGCCTCAAGTTGCTCCAGGGGAGGTTTAGATGGGATATTTGGAAAAATTTCTTGACCGAAAGGGTAGTCAGGCACTGGAACAGGCTTCCCAGGGAAGTGGTTGAGTCTCCATCCCTGGAGGTATTTAAAAGCCGTGTAGATGTGGTGCTTAGGGACATGGTTTAGTGGCGGACTTGGCAGTGCTAGGTTAACGGTTGGACTCGATGATCTTAAGGGTCTTTTCCAACCTAAATGATTCTGTGATTTGGAGTAGTACCTGACATTGAAAGTTGCAAAGTGACCAATTGTATATTTAAAACCTCTTTGTGTTTGATAAAGTATAAATGACTATGAATTGATTTTGATTGTACATAATAAAAAGTTTAATCATCAGCATTTATTTGTTCCTTTTAAACAAAAAATAAAAGCACTTGGAAGCCATTCAGCCAAATCATCTCTATAGAAATTTCTTATCTATTCCAGTTTTAAAGGGAAATCAGTTAAGGATGTTTTACTAGATGCTTAGAAAACATCAAATCTAAAATACAATAGTATAGTAGTAGTGAAAAGTGTCCATCTGTTAGTTAAATGAAGGAAAAAAGCTACAGCAATGAGTTATGGCTTAGAAGCTAAAGACTGTAGAAAGTGATGGATACAGGAAGTCCACCCAAAATATATTGGAAACTAATGTTAGGTCCACTAAGGTGCTTGAGAATGAGATAAAAATATACCAGCCCTTTGTTTTTGATATGCTTAACAGATATGTTTCAGTTACTTGACAAAATAAGAGACTTTCATAATTGGGAAAATCCAGGAGTTGATGATCAAACTTAATCTGACTCCTTTGTAGGCTTGTTCAACAGACAAGTGGCTTACTTTTTAAATTTCTTGATCACTCACTATAATCCTATAATTAATTTGTTTCCATCTGGTTTTAGGTTAGAGGATTCATTTTTTCCCTGGTATATAACATGAAATGTTTTCTTCTTATGCTCCCCTTCTCTCTCCCTTGAACTAGTTGCATATACGTGAAAGGAGCACTGCTCATCTCTTGCATGTTACTGTTGCTATTTGAGGATATGAAACTGCTTGATCCCCCTCTCATCTTTGGCTAGATGAAGAAGCCTCTTGTGGTCTTTTTGCTACTACCAGGCTTATTTAGAACTGAAGCCATTCTCTTGCCCAGTCTAGATGCTTATATGGCTGCTGATGGTCCTTCATTCCTTCCCTACCTTTTTTGCTGAAATATAGACTTCAAATAAAAAGTATTCCAGACTTATTCTGTATCTTTATTCAGTTATAAATGTGTTTACATTTATTTAGGAGCTGAAACACCTCCCCTCTAATCCAGAGGAAGAACTCTCTGAAAGCACAAAGGTAGTTTCTACAGCTGTGATTTGAGGTAATCGGAACATGAGGGAGGGGGAAAACAATCTTTCAGATGTCAAAGAAATTGCTTGACTACTGCCTTTGCTCGCAGCACATATCAAGGTAGAATTGAGGGCTGATTCCCACAGTTTGTCCATTTCCCTGTTACATGGGAAGACAGTCAGGACATAGTGTATTTCTTCTCTTGAATTCTATGTTCTTATTAAACTTTATTTGTATTTTTACTTGCTACTACTTGGGACAGTAAAGAAACAGACCAGATAAATCTCTCCTTTAAATGTTCTAGTTAGAAAGCCTAAATGCTTCTACTAGAATAACTGTGCTGATTTTATTATGCATATGTTGGTATAAATGTAATGTGTGTAATGCATTTTAATGTGTTTTAAAGCAGGATGGGTAAAAACAATTTTTTCCCAAACAGTATGATCATACTTTGTGATGATGTAACCCAAAGGAGTTTTAGTAAACAAACAGGAATTACCAATCATGATTCAACACAAGTGTGGGATAGACAACAGATTGTATGTCCTCCAGGACAGGTTAAAATGACCTAGATGGATAGAGGAGCACATGATGTTGGGGGTGGTGGTGGTAAGTATTGGTTAGCTTGATGAGCAATGATATTTGCACATCAGCAGCCTGGTAATTGTCAGGATTTTATTTTTAAGTGTTGTTGTGAAGGCAAGCGATAAGAAGATGAAGGAATTCATAGTGAATTCATTTCATATATCTGTGTGGGGATGCTTTCAAATGTTGTTTTGGAAAAAATGATGATGGTGATAGAAGCTAACTTTGATTAGGAGTCTTCCTCTTGATTTTTTTTTTTTTTGAATGAGAAAATAGTTTTGGGGCGGGGAAGTGAAACTAAGCTGCTTATCTCCCTAATAGAAAAGGGGGAAAATAGGGGTATTTAAAACAATAACACAGTCAAGCAGTGTCCTAGAAATTATTTTTATAGTAAGTGGAGCAATTTTGTGTGGTTAAGGTTTTGGTTTGGGTGTTTGGGGCAGAGGGGAAGTGTGAATACAGGAACTCAAGGGAGAAACAACTGAGGAGAGTTGTGGGTCAGAGTAATGGGCAGGATGCTAGTGATTTCCACAGAAGTAATCAAAGCATGCGATAAGAACAGTTGGTGGTGGTTGAGATCAAGTTCTGGTTTTATATGCACTGAATTTAAGTAGGCAATCCCTAGAGGTGCTCATCATCCAGAGCTTTCCTGTGAGATGGAAGGGATACTGTAGTGTTAGAAAGGCAAGGGAAGCAACTTGGGGTGGGAAAGAACATACTGAAAAAGAGGAACAAGCAGAAGTGGAGAAGAATGGGTTAACCACCAGTGCAAGAAATTGCAATGGAATGGATGAGGACACAAGAGATTACTCTTTCAGGGCTCTCATCTTTATTGAGGTCACTATCATTGGAAGGATCACCTGTAGAATAGCATTAGTTGTCCGAGAAACCTTGGACTGATAGAAGGCATGTTAGCAAACCAACCAAGTTTTTATTTTACCTTTTTTATATGGCTTTCCTTACTTTCCTTTTTATTCCCATATCTCTCTAAGAGAGAAAACTTTGAGAGTAAAGGCTCCTCTTAAATTTCCCTCCTTTTGAAGTATGTCAGTTGTAGTTTTCTTTAAATGTGCATTTAAAGCAAACAATAACCGATTGAGTGGAGATAGAGATGTGGTTTCTGTAGGGAGTGATTACCCAGGTATTTTTACATCTAGCAAGATTTAAGTTTAAGACTCATTAGTCTTAAACTAGTGGGTGTTAGATAAATTGGTTAAGCTCTGTCTTAGTGTTTGCTATTTTTGGTTTAGATACTAGCCTGCCAGGTCTAGTTGAAGATGTTGAGAATGTTTCTTTTCAACTGGAGTGACA
Source organism: Platalea leucorodia (assembly GCF_965183815.1). Classification (NCBI taxonomy): domain Eukaryota; kingdom Metazoa; phylum Chordata; class Aves; order Pelecaniformes; family Threskiornithidae; genus Platalea; species Platalea leucorodia. The sequence goes on along the minus strand of NC_138859.1, from coordinate 11,060,245 downwards.
ATAGCACTATTGATATCTAACTGCTAGTGCTTATTCTGGTCTCTATTTTTATAGATTGTGCTGTTAGCATTTATTCTCAGCCCAGTCTCTCATTGGTGTGAACATCAGACTACTGTTAACTTCAAATACGTTCTTTTCTAAATCTTTATAGTTTTATGGGAAAACTGGACTATGTGCTTAGTCTTGGAGCACATGAATTAAAGCTGTATTGAATGATTTTATCCATGATGTTATCAGTCTGTCTCAGTTCTGATCCCTTAATGGTATCAAAATGAAAGCTGGTATCTAGATTGGATTAGTTCATTAATCTCACTACTGATCTTTGCTACTGAGATTTTTCCCTACTAGAAAAATTTTAGTGCCTTTTTTTTCCCCAACTTGTTGGAAAAGGTTTTTTTTAGTTGCAGTGTCTTATTGCTAGACAGAATATTGCATAGAGATGTCATCTAATGCAGTCTAATAAATATCCATTTTTCTCTCTAAGTTAAAATTCAGTAATCAGGGAAACAGGTGATTTGCTTTATTGCTATGAAAGCTTTAAATACAGACTTAATTTTTTTTGGCCAGATCTTATATTGGCTTGTTAGAAAAGATCTGGAAGATCCAGAAGAATTGATTTGAGATTAAACAGGTATCAGGTTGTTTTTAGAGCTCACATCCTGATTCCTTCTTCACTCCGAAGTGAGAATGGAGCTGTATGTATAAAACAAACAAACAAACAAAACCAACAACAACAAAAAAACCCCCATTGTTTGTCTATCAGATCTAATAATCCATTTCATGTATTACTGGAAGATACTATGAACTGGAGTGGGCAACTGCTGTAAAAAGGGTTTTGGAAGATGCATGAATATAATATTCAAAATGCATTTCAGGGCATGCAGTTTGGTAGCACTTCTGTCAATATGTGAAGGGCATGTTCCTCCAGGCAGTGTATTTCTCCAAGATGACCCTTCAAAGAATGAGAAATTGGCAATGAGGAGAAACCTACTGGTGATTTGCAGACTATGCACAAACAGCAGTTTCTGCATGTTACACTTATGCTGTGTTAGTTTAGATAAAGTTTAAAAAGCCATTAAGAATTGAGGCAAAACAACCCTCACTAGAATCTCATTATCAGAGGGAACACAGCAAACCTGTATCCTGTTCTTTTCCAGACATTGTCATCTTCTATCCAGGGTTTTAAATAACAATTGGGTTCATGTTGTTGTTCAGATTCAAAAGCAATCTCTGCATTGGTTACATCCAAGTTCAATCTGCAGAATGGTTTAGTGTTTTTTGGGGGTTAGTTTGGTTTTTTGTTTGCTTTTGTTTGTTTGGTTTTGGTTTGTTTGGGTTTGTGTTTCTTTTCTCAGAAAAAACTAGGACCATTTTCTAGTCAGTTGAATTCAGCATATTAATTTCCTTAAACTTTCTTGTGAGCTGGGGATTAATTACCTTGCAGCTTTGTGATTTCAAATGATAGGAATCTTTATTATTTTAATGAACTGTTTGCCTTTTTAGTTCAGGTGGCTCGTGGTCCTGGATTGTTTTTGTGTGTTAGAAGAGGATTGTAATCCTGTTACGTAGTAAAAATCCAAGGGGATTGTATAGCTCCGTTCCACCCATAAAACAAATCACTTCTAGAACAGTATTTGCAGAATGTAAATTAGCTTTGTAATAGGGGTTTGGGTAGCTTTAAATTATATGGTAAAAAGTGACAATCTGCTCTCTTAATCATCATTGATTCTTAGGCAGGTAGTGAAGAGACCTGACAGCAAGCCAAGGCTTAGTGTTTATAAATTGGCTCAAACCATGAGATTAAGCAGCAGCATTAGTCTTTTCAAGAGTAATGTGATAATGTCATGGAGAAATGGAGCATACTTCAGTGGCAGATGGCACATGCCTGTGTGAAGTACAATAGAGTAAAAATACATTTTGCTATGATGTTGTATATGGTTAGTCACAATCAGTAGCTGTTGCTGTTATGAATTTAATATCAGTTCAAACAGGAAATGTCAACTTCCAGTAAGACACCTGTTCAATTGTTCACAGTTTACTAAAAAGTTTTAATACAGGACACTTGCCTTGAGAGTATATCCCTACTTCAAATCAGTGCATTTATACAAATTCATCTCTCTCTGTTCCTGCTCTACTATCTAATTCCTGTTTGGAATATAGAAGTTTATTATTCCTCCTGGTTTCTTCCTTTGTTGCTGTTTATAGAGAACACTGACATTCAAGAATTGATCTTCATAATGGGCATATGGGGTGAGTTAATAATATACTGTTATGACAGTGAATTGATGTGCACAATAATTGACAGTTGAAGCTATAAAAAAAAGTATCTGATGACTTTTTTTCTTTAAACCCACCCAAACAAGCAATAACACCCTAATATTATTGTATCATTTTGTATGTTCAGAGCACAGCAGAGGTTATTTTCATTTGTAGCTATGAATGTTTAGCAATTTTGCAAGTAAGTTCTTGGATTGCTAATTGTATCTGTAATCAAACTGGTTAGTGATGTCTCCTCATTCAACTTTGTAAAGCAGTGAGGAACAAAATAAATGCAGAAGGAAGTAAAAGGTTCGTAATAGCAATTGTTAATTGGAAAGTTATGCCTGTACATGTGTCACGGATGAGTGGTTAGGCTGCTCAAAGAATCACCGTCACTCATCTGTAACAACATGTGTGTGGGGGGAAAATGACATTTAAAAATAGATTTCAGTGTTGCTCAACTAGCACTGCTGGCTGGTAGAGTGAGATCTATAAGTATACAATTATAGCAGAAACTAACAGCAAACAGTTGCTATTTTTTAAAAATTTTAATTTGAAATCTCTATTATGCTATGAAATTGTGTTTCTGAAATATGGGAAATGTGAAAGATTCATCAAGTTCCTAATACCTGTTTTCTAACCTAATTTCAGACAACTACTAGGTGGTTATTGGTTCTAACAATTGAATACAGTATATTTTGTGCTTAATTTGATAAATTCAAATATAAAGCCTCAGATGGATAGCAGATCAAACTGTGGTGCAGAATCTCCTGGACTAGCCAGTAGCAATAAAAGGCCACAGGCACAAGACATTCATGCATTTAGAGTGCCACAAGCATTCACAGAGTATCTGTCTATGCCTAGGTTTTTGCTGTAGCTTGTATCCACAGCCTTCTGTATTTTAATAAGCTGAAACAGCTGTAGGATCCAATTTTGTGCGTAAGCTGTGGCATAAATGACAAAGTGCCTGCCTGATACAGGAGGTATATTCAGAGTATACCTGAGTAGGTTTTAAATGGAGGGAAATACACCACCTTTATAGTTCTAATTAATGGAGTATAAGTAATAGGTTATCCATCTGGGATGTTGGAAACCTACACTTAGATTCAAGTCCTCTTGGACAACATTTCAGGTCATTTGTATTTTAGGACAGGAGTGCACACTCTGAAAATCTCTGGGTCATTCAGATGAATGACATCCTGGGATTTGTTTGATTAAGTTTCACAAGTTTCTATTGGAAAATTCAGTATGCAGTTAAATATTGTGCCCAAAATCTTTGCCAAAGGTTCTTATTCCCTGTGCTTCTTTCTCATGCTTGATAGTCACATTCACTTTAGTATCTAGATGATGTCTATCTTCCTCATACTAAGTTAACAGGCTATCTGTTAGTGAGTCAGCATTTGCTTAATGCAATATTTAGTCAATCACTTCTTGCTTACAGAAGTGTGAGTGTTGGGTGTCACTAGCATATTATACACTCCCATGGTCCCTATAAGACACGGTGCCGTATTTCTTAAGTACTGTGCAAATAAAATTAGATATGTCCCTCCCAAAGTATTTCAATGTCTAATAAAAGATGATACACATGTGAGTGTGGTGAAGTTTTTAAAAAAAAAAAAAACAACAAAAAAAAACCAAAAAAAAAAACAAAACAAAAAACAAACAAAAAAACCCCAACCACCCAAAACTCTGAAAGCAAGAATAAACTGATATTTTATTGTATTGGATATTTATTTTATCTAGTAGGGATAGGGTTGAATAAAGTTTTTGTACCTTTGTCTTAAACAGAATGTTGGCTTTGAAGGCTTGGGGAAGAAGCAGCAGGGAGAAAAAAGTAACACAGTGGTAAGTATGTTATTTTTATTTCCTCTGAACCGGACGCACAATATATTAAAATATATATCCTTTTCTTTACTCATATGTTGTAATAATTACCTCCAAACCACTTGAATTTTACTCTACATCATCCCTCATGTTCTTCTAAAGGCAACTTTTTTAGTTATAAATGTCTGTTGAAGAGCCGAGTGAATGATATGTATTTACATGTAATTATGTGCATATATCAAAAGGGAAATATATGGGAAACTAAGTTGCAGGAAAATAAGTGTCTTTTTTTAAAGCTTAATATCTGTTATTAAATGTTTTGACTTGTGGAGCTTTAGCATTTTATCTTCCCTAAGAACTAAAAATAATTATTTTAAAAAGCAATAATTATTTTAAAAGCATAAGCATGTTTTCGAAAAACTTGGATAAAAGATGCTTGGAAAAAATGCTTTGAATGCTTGTTGGGCCTCTTACTGTTTTTCTTTCTGGTTTGCTGATCTAAAGCCCAGGCAAACATTGTATCATGTCATTTCTCTCTTATTGGTTTATTAACATTATTTAGCTAGAGAGCATATTTAAGAATATCAAAAGTATTAAGAAGCCAAATAAAGTTCAGTTTTCTGTTCAAAGCTGTGTGGAAAAGCAACACATGTTCAGAATCAGCCTTTTTCTTTATTAAATGATGCCAGCGCAGATGGCACTAAGTTGCTTTCACCTCATATTGTAAGGATTTCTAGAGGCAAGTATTTCTCATTAATAAAAAGAATGCACAATAGAATATTTTTGTCTTCAGAACTTCTGTATGAATTTCTGTGGAGGAGGGGTATGTGTGTGTCCTGTCGTGTGTGTCCCGCCCCCCCCGCCCCTGCAAAAAAACCCCCAACAACATATGACAGCTGCTTCCATCTGCTCCGATTTTATTATAGTACTGCTCAGACTGTGGAAATGCTAATAAATATTGACACTTCAGTGACCATAATTTTGAGACTTACTATAAAATACTAGTTTAAAACATACAAAATCTTCTGTATATTTTATCTGGCATTGCTACAAACAGTGTGTAACTTAAGGAGATAGAAGCACATGCTTGCTTTTTTCCAGCCTTTTGTGTAGTCTGCAAGGCTGTAGGCTTTGTATGCTTTGGCATTCTCTGCTGAGCTAAGAAACTGTGCTGTTGCCACACTGCCTCAGCTGTGCTTACTGCTCCATAAGGTTTGTGGCTTCCTATGGACAAATTACTAGCATTGCCTCTTCCCTTCCCCTATGCTGGTTCATCTATTTTGACTATGTTGTTATAACTGAAGGAATTAAGACAGTATCTCTTCCTTTCTGTTTGAATAGATGTTGACAGTTTGTGATACACAGCACTTACTTGTACAGTAGATCCAGATATAATCCCTCAAGGGACTAAGCCAGAAGTATAAGCAGTTTAATATGGTTTTATACCTCTTCTAGAGGCTTACCATCTCTTAGTTTGGTTGCTCTGTGTATTTAATTTTCATTGTTTTCTTTGTCTAGAAAGTCAGGAACTTGTCCTGTTTGTTTCTGTGGATCTTTTTCACAGCAACAATGAAAGAAAATGGAGTTATTTAATGTAGAAACTAGTGAATTCTGAAAGCAAAGCAGTTCTGAAGTAGCTTAGTACAGCTAGCTGTACCAAATAGCTGTGATTACTAGCTGTACAGTAGCCATGATTATTTGTACTGCATGTTAAAAAAAGAAAAAGATGTGGTGGCTAGTGGGGGATGGAGTTCACTTCAGTATCCTATTGGGATAAATATCTCATATTCCTGGCTACCTATTAATTCAAAAGTGACAAACACAAAAACCCAAACGTGTCAGTTCCATAATGTAAAGGAATTCTGTAGCCATTTGAAAACATCAGTGTTGAAATACTGAAACATCAATGTCTTGGTTTTATAAAAAACTCAGTTTTTTGGATATTCCATGAAGATTTGAGGGGCTCCTATGGTTTCCTTCAAACTTCAGATTGCCATAGTAGATATCCTTGAACTTGTATAGCTTTTTTGATTTGAGGAGGAGAAACAAGTGATACAGTGGTTTTAAAAATCAATTTATTCCTCCTAATGTTTTCTTAGTAACACTACAAATACTTACCCAAAGAATATGCAGTCAAGTCAAACATCAGAAATGAAGCTCAGATCTAATACTAATCTCAGCAGCATTGTTAATGATATACAACTAGAGATCGTTCTTCAGATGAAATGTTATAGTGGCACTTACTTGAATAGTTTGGCTGTCCAGATGGAAGTTAGTTTCTAGAGCTGCCTTAAAAACAGAGCAAAAGGAAATGTGAGGGAACTAAACTGCAACTACCTGGGCTGCGGTTGTGTAGTGATGATGGGGGGGGGAGGTGGTTTATTATGTAGTGTTAATATAAAAAGTCAATATATATATATAAAAAAGCCAAAATTACAATTATTTCGGTATCTGAATGTATTTCATTTATTTTACTGTGAACTTAATCTATAATTTTTCTTGTTTTCTTTTTTTGTTAAAGGTGTTTCTGTAATGGATCTTGCCTTAAATTACAGATTTGTACTTCTGTATACCTGTGCTTTACTGATGCCTTAGTCTAGGAATATAACAGACTATTGAATATTACTGCATTTCAGTTAAAGACTGTGTAGGATATCTTATTGTGCAGGTATGTGCCAAGAGGTTTTTTGCTTTTTTTCTCGATTTAAAAAGAATACTTCTGTTTTGTTTTAACAAAGTCAATCTGTTTCAGTCATTGTTAAGCTTTTGGCATGATAAGGCCAAGTACTGACTGCTTTGTTGTATTGCTGCTTTTTTACGGTTACGGAAATGAATAGAAATAAATATTCCAAAGATTTCTCTTAATATAATTATGGTGGGGTTTACTTGTCATAATAACTCTTCAGGTTTGTTTTAGCATAGTCAGTTTAGATAAGTTTTTAAGCTGGAAAATAACTGTTGCAACAATTATCTGGTTAGATAGTCTCTAGTTTCGATAAAGCAGGAGAATGCTGTTGTTGAACCAAGAAAATGTTATTGATACCATCAACACCATTCTAAATAAGAGGTTTTATAAAATAGTTTGATCAAGAACTTCAGATCTTAATTGTATGAAGGATTTCTGAATATTTCAAACCAAACCAAATAGAAATAGTAAATATAAATCAGATTAGAATTTACTTCATAGAATATAAGTAGATGACTTCAGCCAATGTCTCCAGAATTCACACCTGGCATTAATTTCAGGTAACTCCCAGAAGATCATCTTGCTGCCCTGGCCCTTGGAGGTGGGTGGGTGTTTTTTGTTTGTTTGTGTGTGTGTGTGTGTGTGTGTGTGTGTGTGTTTAGGTTTTTTTAAATTTATATAGACATTGAGAACTTGGAAAGAAATTAACTCCAAGAGAAGCTTTGAGTTTTGTTAGCAGCTTTTGTATTTCAGTGAGCTAAGAGTAGAGTATCACTGGTTTTGCTTGTATCTTAGTGGCTGTTGAATCAGTAAAAGCAAAACTGATCTCTGCCCTCTCTGTTCCCTTTATTTTCTCAAAAAAATGTAGTAAGCATCATTCATATTTTTACATTTAATAATTGGTTATTTACTGTATTTACTAACATATTCCTCCTGTTGTTGTTACCATTCCCCATTGTTGTTTCATGAGTAATGCCTTTTATTTCATTTGCTCTGAATACTGTATGTGAGCAAGTACATTGTAATTTTTGGTGTTCCCTGCCTGCGTGAGGACATGCAGGCATGGATGCAGTTGAGCGTTGTTTTCATATCAGGAGTGGGGAGACTCAGACTATAGCTTCACATTAAAATGGTGAAATAGTTTAAAAAAAAAAAACACTTTTATTTCCTACTGATTGTTCTCTCCCCCAGAGTGCAGCACTGTGGTTCATTGTTTTGTACTGACCTGAGTGTTTGCCAGTCTCATTCAGTGAAATGAATGACATAACCAATCCAATTTTGCAAAATATTTTGGTTTTTTTTCCTAGAAGAGACAAAGAAATAGCTTGGATGGGAGGGAGGAGGAGGTGAAAATACCTTAACTTGGCATTGCCACCAAATGAGGTTTTGATGCCACAACCAGAGAATGCTATTTACAAAGAGGCAGTCTCTTCACAGTACACACTCTCTTCACATTTCAGCTCCTTGTCAGGGGCCATCAGGTTTAAGTCATACTTTCCTCTCCTAAAGAGAACAAGATATTTGTGAAGAATTTATAAGAACTGTGTTCTTTCTTTCCTGTAAGAGCTGAGGATGTTTTGTGTTCCTTAAAGTATCAAGATGCTTACAGTTTCCCCAAATTCACAAGGACTAGTGCTGCTGTTAGCTGGAAGAGATTCATTTATGTTGTGCTGGGAGTTTTCACAATATAGCCTGTATCTGGATACCTTCTATGGTGCGTGTTGCTGCTTTAGGAAGAGGAAAAACCTTTAACATCTCTAAAGACAGACCGGTTCTTTTTTTTTTTTTTTTTTTTATATTTTCAGTACAGGAAGCTTCATTTCTTAGTAATTTTTTAATGTAGTAATCAATTATTTGGGGTTTTTTTTTTAGTGGATTAAATAAGATTCTTAATAAACAACAAATTTTTTTCTTCATAATTCTGTTTCAACAGGAATATGTTTGCACTTCTGTGAGTTGGCCAAATAAACCTCTCTGTGATTGTTAGGTTGCATGTTAGGTTACATGTGCGCCCCCCCCCCCCCCCCCATCTTTGCCTTTCCTGTGTTTACACATACTCAGCTCCATAATTCTGAACTTGTTTGTAGATAGTGGAGTGGGCTAAAAAGAACCTGACCAGATATTTTTGTGCCTAATTGTTCTTTTCTTTCTGTATAAACATTTGATAGCTGGTTTCATTTTCAGCTCTACTGCTGATATAACTGGTAAACGCCCTTTTGAAAGTACTTTCACCAGCTTAGAGCATGAGCAGTCCCATCCTGTTAGCATCAGACAGGAAACTTAAGGGACTAATGGTACTGTGAAACTATTACATTTAGAGCAAATTAACAAAGATTAGGAACAAAATTACTGTGGATTTAGATTCTATTTGTAACAAGTGTGAGTTCAGAATTTTCAAAGAAATGTGATACTTGGTGGGGTGTGGGGGGATTTTGTTTTGGTTTGGCTTTTTTATGCTTATCAGAACATAGCTAGACATGTGGTTAAACAAAAATGTCCTGTGGGGTTCAAGCAGATCTGTGGGTGCTGTTGGGCTGCCAGGTACTTGGATGATGGGAGTGCACAGGGAATCATCAAAGAGTTCCAGGAAAGAGTGGTGTTTCACTGGATGATGTGCTCTCTTCTGGATTAATATTTAGTGCGTATCCAAGCTTGCTGACCTTGCTTTCTTTCATTGATCATGGTCTTTCAAATTGATGCTTTGCTTTTCTGCTTCCAGTAATTTTTTTTTTTATTATTTTATTCAGTGGAGATGTTTCAACACTTACAGATACAGTCCACTGTTGTTAAAGTGTAGATCTGATAGAATTATAGTACTTGCTTTGCCCTAGGTTCTCCAATAATTTTGTCTGAATATTGTATTAATTACATGGTATTCTCCAGTTGTTACTTCACTTTTTTCTTTTTTTTTTTTAGCAAGTGTCAACCACTGCTTGTAACAGAGGAGGGCTGATAGCTATAATTAAATCAGAGGCTGGTAGTAGATGCTTCGTCTGCTGTTTGATCAGTTGAGGAGGAGGAAACATGTCTCTGGAAGTAGAGAACCCTCAATTTCAAAATCAGAGTTGATTTTTTTTTTTTTTTTTAATGTGATGTTTTGGCCTTCTTGAACAAGGAGGATTACAGAGCCCTGGGAGCAGTGGTAAGGGACTCTGGAACACAGGTAGGTGTTTCTTCCTTCCCCCCCCAAAGGGAAGGGATTTGAAACAGCCAGTCAAATCTGGCAAATCAACAAATGGTTACAGGACTGGTGCCACAGCCAGGGGTTTGGCTACTTAGACCATGGGACTCTCTGAGAAACCTGGTCTACTGGGGGCTGATGGGGTCCATCTGTCAGAGAAGGGGAAGAGTGTCTTCGATCATAGGCTTGCCAAGCTGGTGAAGAGGGCTTTAAACTAAAGTTGCTGGGGGAGGGGAGCCTCAATCCATTCTACTCCTATCAGTTGGATGCCAGTGCCAGCAATAGATGCCCAGAGCCTGGAGAAGGATCACAGGTCAGCAGGAATGCACCTGAAGAGCAGCACAAAGGAATTCCAAACAGTAAGTCAGCTTCATCAGGGGCCCAACTTAAATGCCTCTATGCAAAAGCACGCAGCATGGGGAATAAACAAGAGGAGTTAGATGTGCACACGCCTGCAGGGATATGATCTTGTCGGCATCACGGAGACATGGTGGGATGGCTCCTATGACTGGAGTGTTGGAATGGAAGGATACGGGCTCTTTAGGAAGGACAAGCAGGGGAGACGAGGAGGGGGTGTCACCCTCTATGTCAATGACCAGCTGGAGTGCATGGAGCTCCGCCTGGGGATGGATGAGGAGCTGACCAAGAGCTTATGGGTCAGGATTAAAGGAAGGGCAGGGGCAGGTGACATTATAGCAAGGGTCTGTTACAGGCCACCTGACCAGGAAGACCATGCGGATGAGGCCCTCTATAGACAGATAGGAGCAGCCTCGCATTCACAAGCCCTGGTCCTCATGGGGGATTTGAACCACCCCAACATCTGTTGGAGGGACAATACAGCAGAGCATAAGCAATCCAGGATGTTCCTGGAATGCATTGATGATAACTTCCTTCTCCAAGCAATAGATGAGCCAACAAGGAGAGGTGCTATGCTGGACCTTGTTCTCACCAACAAGGAGGGGCTGGTGGGGAATGTGAAGCTCAAGGGCAGCCTTGGCTGCAGTGACCATGAAATGGTGGAGTTCAAGACCCTTAGGGCACCAAGGAGGGTGCACAGCAAGCTCGTTACCCTGGACTTCAGGAGAGCAGACTTTGACCTCTTCAGGAATCTGCTCGGTAGAGTACCATGGGATAAAGCCCTGGAGGGAAGAGGGGCCCAAGAAAGCTGGTTAATATTCAAAGATCACCTCCAAGTTCAGGAGCGATGCATCCCAACAAAGAGGAAGTCAGGCAAAAACACCAGGAGGCCTGCATGGATGAACAAGGAGCTCCTGGACAAACTCGAACTCACAAAGGAAGCCTACAGAGGGTGGAAGCAAGGACAGGTAGCCTGGGAGGAATACAAAGAAATTGTCCAAGCAGCCAGGGATCAGGTTAGGAAAGCTAAAGCCCTGATAGAATTAAATTTGGCCAGGGACGTCAAGGGCAACAAGAAAAAGCTTCTATAGGTACATCGGTGATGAAAGGAAGACTAGGGAAAATGTGGGCCCTCTCCAGAAGGAAATGGGGGACCTGGTTACCCAGGATATGGAGAAGGCTGAGGTACTCAATGACTTTTTTGCCTCAGTCTTCACCGGCAAGTGCTCTAGCCACACCGCCCAAGTCGCAGAATGTAAAGGCAGGGACTGGGAGAATGAAGAACCGCCCACTGTAGAAGAAGATCAGGTTCGAGACCATCTAAGGAACCTGAATGTGCACAAGTCCATGGGACCTGATGAGATGCATCCGCAGGTCCTGAGGGAACTGGCGGATGAAGTTGCTAAGCCACTATCCATCATATTTGAGAAGTCGTGGCAGTTCGGTGAAGTTTCCACTGACTGGAAAAGGGGAAACATAACCCCCATTTTTAAAAAGGGAAAAAAGGAAGACCTGGGGAACTACAGGCCAGTCAGCCTCACCTCTGTGCCCAGCAAGATCATGGAGCAGATTCTCCTGGAAACTATGCTAAGGCACATGGAAAATAAGGAGGTGATTGGTGACAGCCAACACGGCTTCACTAAGGGCAAATTGTGCCTGACAGATTTGGTGGCCTTCTACGATGGGGTTACAGCGTTGGTGGATAAGGGAAGAGCAACAGATGTCATCTACCTGGACTTGTGCAAAGCATTTGACACTGTCCCACACAACATCCTTGTCTCTAAATTGGAGAGACGTGGATTTCATGGGTGGACCACTCGGTGGATAAAGAATTGGCTGGATGGTTGCGCTCAAAGAGTTGTGGTCAACAGCTTGATGTCCAAGTGGAGATCAGTGATGAGTGGCGTTCCTCAGGGGCTGGTATTGGGACCAGCGCTGTTTAACATCTTTGTCAGCGACATGGACAGTGGGATTGAGTGCGCCCTCAGCAAGTTTGCCGACGACACTAAGCTGGTGTGGTGCAGTCAACATGCTGGAGGGTAGGGATGCCATCCAGAGGGACCTTGACAGGATGGAGAGATGGGCCCATGCGAAACCTCATGAGGTTCAACAAGGCCAAGTGCAAGGTCCTGCACATGGGTCGGGGCAATCCCAAGCACAAATACAGGCTGGGCGGAGAATGGATTGAGAGCGGCCCTGCGGAGAAGGACTTGGGGGTACTGACAGATGAAAAACTCAATGTGACCCATCAATGTGTGCTTGCAGCCCAGAAAGCCAACTGTATCCTGGGCCGCATCAAAAGAAGCGTGGCCAGCAGGTCGAGGGAGGTGATTCTGTCCCTCTACTCTGCTCTGGTGAGACCCCACATGGAGTACTGCGTCCAGCTCTGGAGTTCTCAGCACAGGAAGGACATGGACCTGTTGGAGCAGGTCCAGAGGAGGGCCACAAAAATGATCAGAGGGATAGAATACCTCTCCTATGAGGACAGGCTGAGAGAGTTGGGGTTGTTTAGCCTGGAGAAGAGAAGGCTACGGGGAGCAGCCTTCCAGTACTTAAAGGGGGCCTACAGGAAAGATGGGGAGGAACTCTTTATCAGGGAGTGTAGTGATAGGATGAGGGGTAACGGTTTTAAACTGAAAGAGGGTAGATTCAGATTAGATATAAGGAAGAAGTTCTTCACCATGAGGGTGGTGAGGCACTGGAACAGGTTGCCCAGAGAAGTTGTGGATGCCCCCTCCCTGGAAGTGTTCAAGTGATACAAAACTTCACGGACACTTCTCCTCACAGTCTGAATCTCCCCAAGGGAGAAACGGAGTATTCAGAGAGTCCCTGAAATGAGACTCAATAGCAACGAAGTTACTGTTAAGCAGGTATCCTTTATTGTACTGCTGGGCAGCACTGGGGATTCTCCACCATAAGTGCTCCAACGAGTTGATGAATTTTTAGAAAATATATACTATACAATCATACATAGGATTTCTGGGCATTTGTTTACATAAACATGAGATTTCCAGGAACTTATTAGCATATGTAAATATCCGATTCGCATGTGCAGTCATCTCCCGTGGTGGTCTTCAAGTAGTCTTTGGGGGTCTTCAGATGAAGGCTCGTAGTCGTCTTCACTGTGCTCACAAACTCAGTCCTAGGATCACGTAGACGTTGTCCTTCAAGGCTATTGTTGCCATTCTTCTGTGTCTTCCTGTCTTCATGGTTCCGTGCATCTGTTCTCCCAAGGCCGAGTTGTCTGTAACGAGATTATCCCGGAGCCCCCCCTTATCTTATAACTATTCTTCTAGCTACTCCCTAAATCACATCAGACCACCCTCATGTCTAATAAGGTATTCACAACATCCTTAAATCACACCAGGGTGTCTTCTGATCTAATTAAGTGACTAAGGTATTTACATCTTTCTTGCTCTTGTGGTTTTTTTAACCCTTTCACAAGGCCAGGTTGGATGGGGCTTTGAGCAACCTGGTCTAGTGGAAGGTGTATCTGCCCATGGCAGGGAATTGGAACTAGATGATCTTTAAGGTCCCTTCCAACCCAAACCATTCTATCAATCTATGATAGTACCCCTTGATTAGTTTGGTCTTCCTTATCACTTCTGAAACTTGTCTTTGGTAGTTATAACAGTGGACTCTCTTCTGTAGTATATCCTTCCTTTCCTCCATTACAGTTTTTCTGCTTGGGCAACTGATCACAAGATAGGTAGACAGTGTGTGTGTGTGTGTGTGTATATTTATTTATTTTGCAGAAGAGTGGTGGTGTAGAATACTTGTGCCTATCCTGCTGCACCTCTTTCCTAGTATTGTCAGTCATCTCTGTTGTAGAACACCAATGCTAAACAACTCTTCATATATGTTTAGAAGTAAAATACGAACAAACATAAGACAAATTTGAACCAAATCATATTGCGTAGTTTCCTACATTTACTTTAATGCAGCTCTCTTGGTTCATTCTGTCTTTTGAAGTGTTATAATTAGATGTATGCTCAAGTTGGTCAAATCAATGGTTTTGGGCGGGTAGGCTTTTTGGAGAGGGTTGTTTATTTGATACTTAAATATGAGTTTGACTATTTTGGCTTGGGACATGAGCTGTGAGTTTAGATACTTTAACTGATGTGATAACTGACTGGAGATACAACCTTGCATTGTGATGTTGTACAGGCATTTGTTTATTGAGCCATGTTTCCAGTGCTGTGGATGCATGTGATCTTTTTAAAAGCCCTTCCTCCCTAACCCCCCCAAAATCTCAAGATCTCTTACAGAATAAAGAAATAAGTTAGGAGAACTAAATATGTGTGGTTTGCGTTGTTAGGCCTTGAGTTTTGTTGCTTCAGAAACTTTTGAGACCTGAGCAAGTAAGAGTAGGTATGAAAACAGCAGCCACTGAAAAAGAAGGGGCAAATGGTTTTACCAATGTAATGTATGCTCTTTTTGAGAGATTTTAGTGAAAAAGAGTATCTTATTTTTATATTCATATGAACCATCTAGTTAACTTTTTCATATTCTGGAAACAAAAACATAATTCTCAGAAGTTGAAACAACTCAACAAAGCAAACTTATTGATGGCTGCAGTTGGTATGATATAGGTGTGTCTTCCCCTGCCAGACCTCTGGTAATCAACTGTTGTGGTTTAATCCCAGCTGGCAACTAAGCGCCACCCAGTTACTTGCTCACTCCCTCCTGATGGGATGGGGGGAGAATCGGAAGTGTAAAAGTGAGAAAAGACAGTTTTAATAAGCAAAAGCTGCGCACACAAGGAGAGCAAAACAAGGAATTCATTAACTACTTCCCATTGGCAGGCAGGTGTTCAGCCATCCCCAGGAAAGCAGGGCTCCATCACGCATAACAGTTACTTGGGAAGACAAACGCCATCACTCCGAACATTCCCTCCTCCTTCCTTCTTCCCCCAGCTTTTTATTGCTGAGCATGACATCATATGGTATGGAATATCCCTTTGGTCAGTTGGGGTCAGCTGTCTCGGCTGTGTCCCCTCCCAACTTCTTCTGCACCCCCAGCCTACTCACTGGTGGGGTGGTGTGAGAAGCAGAAAAGGCCTTGACTCTGTGTAAGCAGTGCTCAGCGATAATGAAAACATCCCTGAAAACTAACTTTATCCCAGCCAAAACCAGCACATCAACTCACACGTACTGTCTCTGCTTCCAGTCCTTGTTGTTTCCAAGGCATATGTTGTTCTGTTTATACTCCTGTTTGAAGATACTGCTGTTGGTGCTTCTTTTTGAAGTGGTGTGTTTTTTTCCATGGCTCTGCAGATCACTGAAATGATATAACAAAATGAGACAATATTTCTTTTTAATAAATGCTTTTTTGTTTGTAAATGTTGGCAGTGGAATTTCTCTTGTGTCTTCATGTGCAGCCTCTGAGGCTTGGAGAAAGCGTGGGTAGCTCTGACTCAGTGAGTACGTCAGCTTCAGTAGCATCTTTGGCATCTGGCTGTGGGTGGCTGGAGGATGCTATGCTGGAGCCTGTTCCTGTGGAAGAAGCAGGAGGAGGTTATGCTGTTTCTTTTGTTGACTTTCCCATTCTGTGGAAATCCCCAGCATGGAATTTGCAGTCTCTAAATGCTTTGCCTTGCAATACATTTAAATATTCTTATTTTTAGATCACTTTTTATTTAAATAACAAAGATGGAGTTTTATGGAAAGCGTTAAGTGTGTTGATACATAATCAACACTGTAATAAAATCCTAGCAACATTAATACGCTGTTAAAAAGTCTTGACATCCTATCATCTAATGAAGAGTTTTATTCCATCCTTTTAATGGTTGGATGTAGAATCTGACTGTATCCAGCCTTCTGTTTAGTGAAAACACTGAAGTACAGCAGCCCCTCAACCTGTTTTCGTATAAATTAAACATACTGTGAAGTACTTGAAAAGTTAGCTGCTCATAGATGAAAATTCAAGTGTATGACCTTTTTTCATGTCTTAGTAAGAAGAGTGGTCTTGCAGCCTGTGACTTCGTATAGCGCAGTGGCCACGGTATTTTATTTTCTCCCCGTATTCTTAACATACTCTGTATGTTGAAGTGGAGTCTGCTAAATGTGTCTGAAAGACTTCTTTTGCACTTGGAGAAGAAAGTTTCCTGTCACTAATCCAGAAGTTGAAATAGAATTTCTGCAATTCAAAAAAAAAAAATTGGGTTTAAAAAAAAAAAAAAAGTATATTTTAATTTAGAGTGTTGGTAGTTTGACTAAGAAAATAAATATTCAGTGCTGTTTGGAAAAGTATGTATTTTTAGACCAGTTTCCTGAGGAAATGAAGCTTATGTGATCGTGTTGTCTGTCTGCGTGTGTTGGTCTCTTCCTGAAAAATTGAGCCTATCATTTGATTTCAGAGAAACTTGAGGTAACGTTTTGAAGATAATTGTTTCTGAATTTTGTGAAAATTGATTGCTAATTAGAGGAAAGAGACCTAAACTTGTGCTCTTGCTGAGGAGAAAGGAGGCAGAACGTGGCTGGTGTATGTGGTCAGTAATCGGCTAGCCAGTTTGCACCATTTAGATTTGCTCTCTCCTGCTGAGGAGGAATATTATAGAAGCCATGGAGAGTAGAGGGGACTGTTGTAGCAATGACTGAGTTTAGAGGAAGATACATTTCCATAGCAAGGTGAAGCTTCATTAGTTCCAGTGTGCACAGCAAGATGTGTTGAAGTTTTCCAAACTGAACGGAATTGCAAAAATTGAAGAAACTTCTTTATCTGTGCACTTGGAAACCTTTCCTTTTAAACTGTAGACAGAAGAGTTGGTAGAAACCATGCTGGTTCTTTGTATTTGTATTCTGTCTTCAAATGAGGGATTTGAAATTAAGGTACATGAATTTAATCTTAGTCATCACAAAAAAAATTTACTTTTCCTAAAGCTAAGTTTTAATGCTCTGTAGAGGGTGGATTTTGTTATATTAAGCAAAAATATCATCCCAATAACCTTTGTAAAGGTAAGGATAAGCTATGTTGTAAAAACACAATTGATGCTTCAGAACTGCTGCTTCAAAATTTTCTGTTTCTCTGCAATGTAGGGATGTGTTGGGTGACCAGTTTACAGGCTAAATTTTTACTTCATCCTCTGGGGTCTGTAGGTGTTTTTTTACCACACTTAATACCACTACAGATCTGTTGTGTTTAAAAGAAAATAAATTCTCTCTCTTCCCCCCCCCCCCCCCCATATGTGTATACACACATGCACATACATGCAGGTACAGTACTTTATTTAGCAGCCAGGGGAAGTTTGAGAAGCTGCCCACATAAGTATTTCTGAAGTTGTCTTGTTGGTTTTTAAATGGACCAATTTGTGTTTTACAGTGCCTGAAAATGACAACAAAGCGGAATTTGTTTATGCGGCTGGTGCCATGCCGCTGTCTGCGTGGAGAGGAGGAAACAGTCACTACACTTGATTATTCTCACTGCAGCCTGGAACAGGTGCCTAAGGAGATTTTTACTTTTGAAAAGACCTTGGAAGAGCTCTATTTAGATGCTAATCAAATCGAAGAGCTTCCAAAGGTATGTTGGGTAGTTTTCCTTTTAGTTATACTTATTAATTCTGTTACTTCATCAGCATTGTAGAAGCTGATAGTGTCTAGTTTCCTGGTTCAGCTTTTAGGCTGCAGTTTGCCAAATACTTTTAAGTAAGTGTTGGTCCCAGAAGAAGCAACCCTGGTAGAAGTAATGTTTATGCATTCTAGCTTGACTAGTTTGCTGTACTGAAATGGGATGAAACTGCTTAAACAACTGATCCAGCCCAAGAGAGGTACCTAACAGAAGAGGCAGGCTAATTTATTTCTGTGGCAGTTTCTGCTCAAATTGACTAACTGTATTCAACAAATTGTTGCATTATTTTGAATCTCTGATAACACATGAAGATTATTAGAAGAAGCAAGATTAATGGCTTGTTCAGATCTCTGTGCCCACTAAAGACAACTACAGTCCAAAGTATCTATTCACTTGAAGTCCTAATTCTTCTTTGGTATGTACTGAAGAGACTTTCTGAAGTATTTCAAATTACTTAAGTTCAAAAACTAGAGAGCTGGAATGTCACTTTGACATCTTTATTATAGAAATAAATATTTGTTGTTGGCTCTGAAATCGGAGGACAAACTGCACACTGAATTAGAATCATAGAATTGTTTAGGTTGGAAAAGACCCTTAAGATCATCGAGTCCAACCGTTAACCCAGCACTGCCAAGTCCACCACTAAACCATGTCCTCGAGCACCACATCTACCCATCTTTTAAATACCTCCAGGGATGGGGACTCAACCACTTCCCTGGGCAGCCTGTTCCAGTGCCTGACAACCCTTTCAGTGAAGAAGTTTTTCCTAATATCCAACCTAAACCTCCCCTGGCACAACTTGAGGCCATTTCCTCTCGTCCTATCGCTTGTTACTTGGGAAAAGAGACCAACCCCCACCTCGCTACAACCACCTTTCAGGTAGTTGTAGAGAGCAAAAAGGTCTCCCCTCAGCCTCCTCTTCTCCAGGCTAAACAACCCCAGTTCCCTCAGCTGCTCCTCGTACGACTTGTTCTCCAGACCCTTTACCAGCTTTGTTGCCCTTCTTTGGACACGCTCCAGCGTGAGGTGCGGCCTCACCAGTGCTGAGTACAGGGGGACAATCACTTCCCTAGTCCTGCTGGCCACACTGTTTCTGATACAAGCCAGGATGCCATTGGCCTTCTTGGCCACCTGGGCACACTGCCAGCTCATGTTCAGGCGGCTGTCAACCAACACCCCCAGGTCCTTTTCCGCTAGGCAGCTCTCCAGCCCATCCTCCCCAAGCCTGTGGCGTTGCATGGGGTTGTTGTGACCCAAGTGCGGGACCCAGCACTTAGCCTTGTTGAACCTCATACAATTGGCCTGGGCCCATCAATCCAGCCTGTCCAGATCCCACTCCCACCCAACTTGGTGTCATCTGCAAACTTACTGAGGGTGCACTCGATCCCCTCATCCAGATCATTGATAAAGATATTAAACAGAACCGGCCCCAGTACTGAGCCCTGGGGAACACCACTTGTGACCGGTCACCAACTGGATTTGACTCCATTCACCACCACTCTCTGGGCTCGGCCATTTAGTAGTTTTTTACCCAGCGAAGAGTATGTCCGTCCAAGCCATGAGCAGCCAGTTTCTCCAGGAGAATGCTGTGGGAGACGGTGTCAAAGGCCTTACTAAAGTCCAGGTAGACAACATCCACAGCTTTTTCCTCATCCACTAAGCGGGTCACCTTGTCATAGAAGGAGATCAGGTTAGTCAAGCAGGACCTGCCTTTCATAAACCCATGCTGACTGGGCCTGATCACCTGGTTGTCCTGCACATGCCGTGTGATGGCACTCAAGATGCTCTGCTCCATGACCTTCCCTGGCACCGAGGTCAGGCTGACAGGCCTGTAGTTCCCTGGATCCTCCTTCTGGCCCTTCTTGTAGAGGGGCATCACATTTGCTGACCTCCAGTCAGCTGGGACCTCCCCGGTTAGCCAGGACTGCTGATAGATGATGGAAAGTGACTTGGTGAGCATTTCTGCCAGCTCCCTCAGTACCCTTGGATGGATCCCATCTGGCCTCATAGACTTGTGTGTGTCTATGCAGTGTAGCAGGTTGCTAACCATTTCCCCTTGGATTATGGGGGCTTTATTCTGCTCCCCATCCCTGTCTTCCAGCTCAGGGGGCTGGGTACCCTGAGATCAACTGGTCTAACTATTAAAGACTGAGGCAAAGAAGGCATTAAGTACCTCAGCCTTTTCCTCATTCCTTTGTCACTATGTTTCCCCCCGCATCCAATAAAGGATGGAGATTCTCCTTAGCTCTCCTTTTGTTGCTAATGTATTTGTAGAAACAGTTTTTGTTGTCTTTTACAGCAGTAGACAGATTAAGTTCCATTTGGGCTTTGGCCCTTCTAATTTTCTCCCTGCATAACCTCACGACATCCTTGTAGTCCTCCTGAGTTGCCTGCCCCTTCTTCCAAAGGTCATAAACTCTCTTTTTTTCTTGTGAGTTCTAGCCAAAGCTCTCTGTTCAGCCAGGCTGGTTGTCTTCCCCATTGGCTTGTCTTTCAGCACACAGGGACGGCCTGCTCCTGCACCTTTAAGATTTCCTTCTTGAAGAATGTCCAGCCTTCCTGGACTCCTTTGCCCTTCAGGACTGCCTCCCAAGGGACTCTGTCAACTAGGCTCCTGAACAGGCCCAAGTCTGCCCTCCGGAAGTCCAAGGTAGCAGTTCTGCTGCCCCCCCTCCTTACTTCTCCAAGAATCAAAAACTCTTATCATTTTGTTATCACTATGCCCAAGATGGCCTCCAACCATCACATCACCCACCAGGCCTTCTCTGTTCGTAAACAGCAGGTCCAGTGGGGCCCCTTCCCTAGTTGGCTCCCTCACCAGCTGTGTCAGGAAGTTATCTTCCACACCCTCCAGGAACCTCCTAGACTGTTTCCTCTCTGCTGTATTGTATTTCCAGCAGACATCTGGTAAGTTGAAGTCCCCCACGAGAACAAGGGCTAGCGATCGTGAGACTTCTCCCAGCTGCTTATAGAATACTTCATCCACCTCTTGACAGTACATTAGAGAAAAGAATGAGACTTTGTGCCAGTGAGGCGTTTGGGAAGTACAAAATGATCATTACTATAGACTTGTTTCCACTGCTGGGTCCTGCCTTGATGGAATTAAAGACTTAATAGATTAAAGACTTAATATTTAAAATTCTTTTGTCACAGTTATGTGCAAATCTTTGCTGTCGGGGAGGACAACTGTAGAATGCTTTGTTAGATTTTTTGGAAAGTTTCCTATAACTGCTTCAGGTTTTGCTGGCTTGGATTTTTTGAAAGATAAATGAAACTAATAAGGAAATAACTGTCAAGTTACTATCCTGAAACTGCTTTATCAGAAGCCCTGGATTCCAGTGAAGCTGACTTAAACCAGCTGAGTGCTTTTGAAACTCCACCCTTAAATGCTCCTGAGAAGCCATCAATGAAAATTCGTATTTGTACGTTGAATAGAGCTAATAACATGTTAGTTAAAACTAGACATTTTGTCTGTCTGTCTGCAGTTTAGAACTTCAACTGTTTTATTTTTCTCTTCTTTACTCTAGACTTAGACACTTTAGGTTTTAGTAGCTTGCTTCTAAAGACTTTGTATCAGTGTTTGAGATTTTTTCAGATAATTCCAGAACTTCATTCCTGTCTCTTATTCTTTATTAAAGAAGACTAAAATTGAATGCTTAAACAGACTAGAATACTTTTCTTAGCTAAAAAATTAAATCTTCTGAACTTTTCTTGCGTTAAATTTCTAATTTTATTTCCCAAATCATAAGAACTAAGCAGTTATCTTCCAAACTGATAGTTCTCTTAAAAAATTCCTTTTAGTAATCTTAAAAGAGGAAGAAAGACTGTACTGTAGTGATCAAATGAATGCATGTTGGTGTTCTAGACCAGAAAAGGCTATTAGTCTGTTTTGTCTTCCTTTTCTGTTACATGCCATTTGATTTCATTAATCAGTTCCTATATGAAATCCAGTTTTGATATGTGAGTAAACTGAAAGGTGGGCAGTCTACCACTTGCCTTGATCTAGTCTAAGATTAAATTATCCACACAATTAGAAAGACTGCTTGAACATCTGTATTTTATTCCTTTTTGGTTTTTTTGTGTTGGGGGGGTTTTGGTTTTTGGGGGGGTTGTGTGTTTGGTTTGTTTTTTGGTTTGGTTTTTTTTTTTTTTTTTTTTTTTTTTTTTTGCTGGACCGCAGGGACCTGTAATACCTTACACTTTGTGTTAATGTATTTGTACACTGTAATAAGTCATCTTTATAGGTTTATTTTTGAGAAGCTAAGCATTCTTTTCAGCTTTTAAGTCATTTTGGTCATTATTTTTTAGTACCTTTTCAACTTTCATGAGGGAAAAAACCCCACATGTCAATTCAAATACTATAAAGGAAACAGGAAGAGAGATTAGGGAGTAGTAAAGACATAGTAAAAATGTTTTATTTAATCATTTGATAGAAACTGTAATCTTAAAACTATCCATAGAAGGGTCCATAAAGGAAGGCCTGTAACATTTTTGTCCTGGTTTTGGCTGGGATAGAGTGAATTTTCTTCTTAGTAGCTGGTCTAGTGCTGTGTTTTGGATTTAGGATGAGAATAATGTTGATAACACACTGATGTTTTGGTTCTTGCTGAGTAGTGCTTACACCAGTCAAGGACTTCTCAGCTTCCCATGCTCTGCCAGGTGCACAAGAAGCTGGGAGGGGGCACAGCCAGGACAGCTGACCCAGACTGGCCAAAGGGCTATTCCATACCATATGACATCATGCTCAGTATATAAGCTGGGGGAAGAAGAAGGAAGGGGAGGGACATTGGGCGTGATGGCGTTTGTCTTCCCAAGTAACCGTTATGCGTGATGGAGCCCTGCTTTCCTGAGGATGGCTGAACACCTGCCTGCCGATGGGAAGTAGTGAATGAATTCCTTGCTTTGCTTTGCTTGTGTGCACGGTTTTTGCCTTACCTATTAAACTGTCTCTATCTCAACCTACTTTTACTCTTCCGATTTTCTTCCCATCCTGCTGGGGGGAGGGAGTGAGCAGCTGCGTGGTGCTTAGTTGCTGGCTGGGGTTAAACCATGACACATTTGAAATGATCCTAGCTGATTTGGAGCCAGAGTTTCAAGCTGTGTATTCCTTTTCCCTAACCCAAGCTTACTTAGTCTTTCAACTCTGAAAAAGGCTTCTAATTAAGACATCCTCTCAGATGAAGGGTGTGGTGCTTATTAGGCTGTCTCCAGCTTTCTGAGGCCTGATTAAGAAAGTCTCACCCTTCCCTTTTGCTCTTTGCCCCAGTGGTGTGTTCTTATTCCTCTTTTGCAATTTGCCCTCTGTATGCCACAACACAACTGTTTTTGGACGGTCTTGGCAACCTGATCACTGAAATGGCCTGTTAGTGTATGTGTCTGGCTTTGGTTTTTTTTGTGGGTTTTTTTAATTGCCCCCAATCTTTTCAGAACCCCAACATACTTCAAAAATTGTTCTTGCAGTATAGCTCCTTAATTAAGTTGACTGGCCGAGGGTGCAGCATGAGCAAATTGTGATGGGGAAGAAAGATGGTGGTAGAGAAGGACTTCACTTTACCTGAAATGCTGGTGTCGTAGTCTCAGTTTTAGAAGTGACTGAGCATTTAAAATGCTTTCATCTTGTGTTCTAAATCACATCTGAAAAGGTACCCTGTTTATCCCAAGTGCCACAGTGTGCATTTGAGCTGAGAAGCTCAAAATGCAGCAGTTCGTTTTCCCACTCACTTTGCTGTTTGGAAGAAATTGGAATTCTGTAGTAAAATAGAGCTTGATTATATGACTTTTCGTGTTTACTACCAGTAATGATGATCTACTTAATCACTGAATATGCAAACATTAAAAAACAATAATAACAAAAGGAACAGCTACAAAGTCAACACCCTACAAAACTCCCCTTCACCTTCCTCTTTTCCTTTAGGGATCTTGCAATTCCTTGTGCTGCATTTGTTTTCACCTGACTAATTAGGGAAATTTCTAATGATTCCAGGAGTCCAGATCACTGTTTTCAGGGATGAGTTTTAAGTATATATTCTTGCTCATCAAAGTTCTCATTCCCATGTAATATCCTAAGGTAACTTTAACTCTTCAAAGCCTTAATGATATCAACTAGTTCTAACAGGTGCACATTTTTGAGGATTTGAAAACATCAGTAGGCAAGTTAAAGCTCATTCCTTGAGCTATCCATCTTGCTAATTTGTCTGCTTTTGTTCTGGGGTGGTATATGCAAACATTAAATGAATGAGGCTTGTTCAGTGGTTTGTGGTTGAAATAATGGCCTCGTAATTGAGAAAGACCCAAGAAATTTCAGTTGAACTGAACCTGTTGCTAGGACATTGATTTGGATAATTTTTTTTTAGTCATAGACTACTTCCTGGTTTTGTCTGATCTTTTCTCAGAATTCTGTAAGAAAAGAACACTAAGCTCAGGTATTTATGAATGATCTTATCCAAAATTGTTGGGAAAAGACTATTTCATCACAAATTGTTCAGTTAAACCTTTTCATCCACTTTCTTACAGATGTTTATTTTATACTGTCTATAAGCTTTGAGGATCATTTGAGCATTTTTTTCTTCTGTTCCAGTAATATTACTTGCCCTATTTTGTCAATTTGTGAAGCTTTGGGTAAGAATCTCAAGGTACCTTGCATATAGGAAGAGATCTGGCTCTGAGTTAATATTTGATACAAATTTATAACACATATGCATACAGAAGAGATTATAGAGTTTGCTATATCCTTAGATCAAACTTTCACTAGTTTTCATCATAATTTTGTTGGATTTTGGTGTACTTGAGCTAGGAAGCATGGAAGGGGAAAACACCCAAAGCTTCTTGTAAGATATAATGGAATAAAATTTAAACCTTTAGAGAAGATCAAATTCTGTGTTCTGGAACTATTTGACTTTTAAAAATGTATCTTTTTTCTTTTTTGAAGAAACTAATTACTTCTGGGGTATCACATGGCATATTTATTATGGAAAATATTTTGCAATGTTTGCAGAACTGTGTGTAACTACAGGTCACAATTTCTGAGATACTGGATGGAATTTGTAGGAAGTGTTAAGCATAACTGCTGGCTTGTTGTGACCATTTGCAGCTTTTTGTTTTCCTGAGCATTGTAAACTTAGTCAATTTTGAATAAAACTAGTTAAATAAATAAAGTTTTTGTAGCCAAAGACTTTAAATAGTCTGGCCTTCAAGCTGTAAGGTCAGAAGTTTAAAGAGATTAAAAATAAAAGCTATATAGAAGAAACTAAGAGAAAGTCGCGTTCACTTTTTTTTTTGTTTCAACAGCAACTTTTTAACTGTCAGTCTCTGCACAAGCTGAGTTTGCCAGACAATGATCTAACCACATTGCCAGCATCCATTGCAAATCTCGTTAATCTCAGGGAACTGGATGTCAGCAAGAACGGTAAGTCACTTCACTTTATTATATTGGGGTAGCTAAAAGGCAAATCACCATTGACTGTACAAAGATACTAGCGAAAGTATAATTTCTAGAAGCTACGTAGCTAGTAAATTTTAAATTACTACTCTAAATTACTGCTTAACATAAAAGATGCTCTTTTATGATCTATTTGTGATATTTTTTCTAATTACCTCTATCAAATTGGCTTGTACTTTGAGGTGAAAATATTTCTATATTTGTTCAAAAAAATGCATATACTCAAATTTATTACTTCTAGTGGCTTTCCTCATGTTTCACTATACCGAAGAGAGTTTGCACAATAATTTGTAAAATTTTGCTGGATTCTCTGTTAAATTTGGTTTCATTAAAAAATTGTTTTCAGTTTATTTTAATGAGCTGTCTGAAAATTGTAGTAGGGCTTGGCTGCTATGCTGTCAGATGGTAACCTCTGTCGCATGGGGAGAAGTAGCGACTATGGACAATGACTGGTTCACTTGTCTCACTTGTAAAAAATCTATTGTTCTGTGTAAGTCAGCCTTTTATAAATTATGAAATGTCAGCCAAGTATTGTATGCATGAGGTCTTATTAATGGTGATGTTTTGGCAAGTTGGCAGATGCATGCAGCTGTGAGGAAATTGAATTAACTTATATTGTCATCAGACTTGTTTGTGTGGCTTATTGGGGGGGAATTCAATCATGCTAATTGATGAGGATATAGTCTTGTCTTACTAATTCAAAGTGAAGTTAGATGACCTCTCCTTGAAATGTTATTTGAAAATAAGGATTTATAAATATGCCAAAGATTTTATCGTATCAAATCCATTGTTTTATTTGGACAGCTAGCTAATCATGACTCCAAGAAACTAAGTTCTGCTTTATTAAGAAAGTATTCTAGTTGTTGAGGTGTTGGCATTCTCCTTTATTGTCCATTGTAGCCCAATCTATACTTAAACTGTTACTTTATTTCTGCCTAATGAACACAGCATTTAGTGTGATAAATTGACCTGATTGTCACTGCTCTGTTCCTGGTACAAGTGGATTAATAGTCTGTCTTAAAGAACATTGGCCTTAAACTTTCATAGTGACACACAACAGAGAAAGAATCATCTTTTTGTCCTAGACCGAACTGTTAAAAGGATTAATTGTTTCCAACACAAGTTCACAATGCAGAAGACTTGAAAGCAGCAGAAGGGGTTTTGAGTTTTAGTGCTGGCAAATTCCTTAGCTTATATACATAAATAGGCAGCTGGTCGTTTACCAGCTAGAGAGTTAGTTGTCTGTCCAAAATAGCATAACCTTTAGCTAAGCCTTCAGAGAGCTGCCAAAAGAGCACTTGTTCCTCTGAGGCATATAAAGAATTTAAGGAGGCAATAGCTGGATATTACGCTATCTCAGTAAACTTTGAAGCTCTGTTTTCTAGGGGTTGTTTTGTTTTGTGTTTAACATCTTTTAGAGAAACGATAGGACACAAACTTATTTAAACTATTATCATGTGCCTCTTTTCAGTCTTATTGTGATTTGGATAGCTTTTCTGCCTAGTGCTGCACATTAAAAATAGTCCTGAGATCACACACTTATTTACTTGGGACATCTTGTCTCCCACCATTCCTGAAAGCTCTGTAAAACTAAAAACAAACACCCACACCCACACACCCACACCCCCACCCACAAACACACAAACACCCACAACCAAAAAACCAAAAACAAACAGCCAAAAAAACAAAAACACACACACACAAACACACACACACAAACAAAAAATCCCACTGCACCACCAAATCAGGGTCCCTGTTGGGCAAGGTAAGAAATAGTGTTGTTTATTCTGGCTTTTAATATATTTGGTAATATTTGAGACTTGAGGTTTTTTTTTTGGCTTAAGTGCCTTTTCCGTTTAGCTATCCACTGTTGCAACCACAGAACATTTTATTTTCTTGATAACTGAAAGCCTATTCTTTTCCCTTGTGTCTCCCTTTTCTCTTGGTAAGAATTTACAGCTCAGTTTCTTACTGTTCATGATTGTTGTGATGTTCCTCTATAATAGAGCCAAATGCAAATTTTTTTTGCTAGTTTTCCAAGACTAGCAAAACTGATTAAACATCTCTGATTCTTCCTTTTTCTTTGTTAGATATTGAAATAATACAGTGTGGAAGCAGTGGACTTTGTGGGAAGCACAGGGGTTGCTTTCTCTTTAATTAAAAAAAAAAAAAAAAAAAAAAAAAAAAAGAAAAATTACAGGGGATTAATCACTAATCTTAGTGAAGGATGATGAGAGATGCCAAATTCTAAGAGTGTGTTTTTCAGATTCCTGCAGTTGTGGCAAATTAAGGTGATAGTTCTTGTATTTTTCTTGTAGTATTAATATACCATAAGTGTGATGTTCTGATGTAGATGGAACTAAAGCATGGAGTACAGATGCTTTTAGATCAAATATGCATTTAGTTATAAAGGTTGCATTTTAGGAGGATAGTTAGTTAGACTTGAATTTTCAAATACCAATACACGTGAAATATGATAGGGTTTTCATATAAGATAGTTGAGCTGTTTATGCCACAGGCATAATGGAATGTATTGACCAAAGAGAAGCATTTAATTTTTCTAAAGAGCTGATAGAAAAATTAATGAAGCTTCAATTTTAAAATGTGGTCAGGTTACCTCATTAATTGTGGAGTCTGGCTCTGCAGCTAGCTCACATAGGACGGGGGAGACCTGTTGCACAGGAGAGCATCCAGCTTTCCAAGTATAACTACACACACATGCATAATATTTGTTTTAACATTTAGATGAAAAATCAAAATTGCAGAAATGCTTCAAGATAGCAGGTGCCTTACATAAAAGGTATTAGTCTAAGAAAGCAATCTTTATGATGTTTTAATAGCTCATAAAATGTCTTAGCTTTTTCATTTCAGATTTAAATGTCTAATTTAACATATACAATATATAAAACTGTATAATAGAGGCATGGCAGATGTGCAAATGTGGATAATTAATAGTATTTAATAGTATTTAATCAGAACAAAGATTCACCTAGTCTACTGTCCTGTCTCCAACAGTGGTCAAAAGCAGAATCCTAGGGAAGATTTAGTAAAGTACAGAAAAGCCAAGAGACGTGCATGTTTCCCTGTATGCTCCCAGTGTCCAGCACCTTTTGTGACTGGGCCTTCTTGAGCCAAACAGGGTGGAGTTTTTATTCAGTAGTCTTCATTTGACTCCTCTGTCAATATATCTAGTCTTTGCATGCAGTGATGGATATTTTGAGGCATGTGCTGAATTACAGAGTACAAGCCTGTAACGGTTGTATATTCTGGAACATACAGAAGTCTTTGTACAGCTGTTTGGGAATATATTATTCGTGGCTGCTGAAGAGGTCATGGCATAGATGTAGCCTAAAATATCAAACTGCCGCTATGTGTGCAGCAAGAATGGAATAGAGTTAGTTTTAACTCTGCCTCTTGTCAAGACTAAAGGCAATAAATTCTGTAGTTTTTTTGGAAGTAGAGAGTTGTCCTTTTATGGCATTTTAACTTAATTCCCAAGGCTATTGTGAGCCCTTAATATCAATGGTGTTCCATTACTTCTTTCCAGGTACGCTTCAGCTTTGGAGCTTTTACCTGAAGCTTGATGCTGTCCTAGTCACAAAGATGAAATGATTCTTGAACAAATGGTACAATAAATAAACTGCATTCCTATACCAGAAATTACATCCTGCGTTGTATAAAGCATGAAGAGATGCCCTTTTCTCCCAGTCCTACTGGGTTACATCCTAAAGAGAAGTTGCAACATAATTTAAGGCCTATGTAGAGAAACAAGTGTTTTATTTATGAAGCTAAAGGAAAATTTCAATATTTTTTTTTTAATCCTCTATGGCTAAGTTATTTATATATCAGCAGTTGTACAGGGGGAAAAAAAAAAAAAAACACAACACCAAAAAAAAAAAACCCCACCAAAAAACCCCACAACAACTCTCTTCATCACTAAATTTGTCTCTTTCTGGGTTTATTAACCTTTAGGGGACAGTCATTTCCTTGTGGCTCTGGGATGCCAGCCTTAGTCTGTATCTAGGACAATGTGGAGTACTGACATGGAAATATTTTTACCTCCCCTTTGAAGAAGGGGAAAGCATGCATGTACAGTGTATGATGACGTTTATAAATGGACAGAAGAGTTAGCTTTACAGGTTACTAGAACAGAGTGATTCGAAAGGCTGAAGCATATAATGAGGTGACTGCCAGGGAAATCAGGCTTCCCTGGAAGCCTGAGAAATGGGCTTGAAACCCCTTTTGCCTGTGGAGCTAGCATAGTGGGAAGCGGTGAGATGGTCCGTTTTTACCTGCTCACAGGTGGTGAAAGAAAAAGATTGAATTTATAAGTTCTATATTATTCAGGCCTTTGGAGGATTAAATAGCAAGATTAGAAAATAACTAGTTAAGACCAAAAGAAACATGGTGTTTTGGAAATAAAGATATCTTTAATAGTCTCTTAGATATTAGAGTGGTTCTCTTTCACTGCGATGTTACAGCAAATTTAAACATGTCAATTTGTCAGTCTGTATTGCAGGGAATTTTAATGGAATACACAAACTAAAACCAAGAAAACAAACACACACTCCCCTGCCCCAAGCATATCTGCCTATAAAATTTAAGTAATTTTTAAAAATTTTGTTAACAGATGCAAATTTAGATCAAATATGTTTTCTTCAGTGTTTTAAAATCATCTGCTGATTTGGCAAACTAGCCTTAGTACACTGTGTGCCAGAAATTGGGGAGTTGGAGAATGAGAATTCAGGAGAATATCTAGTCTTATGTTGCCCATCTGGTGCATTTAGGAGTATGGTTTTTCAATTAATTGAGAATTATTCATAATTAATAGGGAGACAGATCCAAGTTTTATTTTCCACAGGAAGAAGAAAGAGAGGAAGATCCTGAATACAAAAATAACTTGCTGTAAATTTGCTATTTCTCTCTTTATGCAGGGGGCAGGCAGGTAGACAGTGGACACTTTGTTTTGTGTCATCCATGATAACTGATCTGCTGCTAACTCCTGAGTCTGTAGCTTTACTATAACGCATCATCATATAGAGGTCATAAATTTATCCTAAATGTAGGCAACTATTCTATTAAAGTTCTTTATTCAAGTGTTTATAGTAAGTGTTTAATAGTATTTTTTTTTTCTTAAATGTATTGCCTGTTTTACGAAAGATACTGAATAGGATCCATCTCTACAGAATAAAATTATCTCTGTGTATGAGAGGATGTGAACAGAA
This sequence comes from Platalea leucorodia, assembly GCF_965183815.1. Taxonomy (NCBI): domain Eukaryota; kingdom Metazoa; phylum Chordata; class Aves; order Pelecaniformes; family Threskiornithidae; genus Platalea; species Platalea leucorodia. The sequence goes on along the minus strand of NC_138859.1, from coordinate 11,029,709 downwards.
TGGAATTTCAATGCAGTTAAGGTCTTGAATGTGGAATTTGAGTGTACGTATTTGAAATTCTGAAATAAGTTTAATACAGATCTATTCTTGGACTCAGAAATTTTTGTAACACAAAAAAGACATTGTAGAAGTAATTATGGGTTTTTTAGATGTGCATTTGCATATAAAGGCAGAATGTACCTTTATTTTTTGTAAAGGGATGTGCTCTGAGTGACAGTCATCATGTATCAACCAAAAGTGACTGGACAGACAACACTGAATTTGCATCCCAGGGTGGTAGGGGATGGGGGGAAAAAAGCAAGGTAGCTTTACATGTTTGTTACACTTCAGTTTCAGGTTACTCTGGGGACTTCACAACACTCCAGCATGAATTAGACATAGTTGAGAACCACCTGAATCTTGGCAATTGTCCAAGACAGCATTATAAAAAAACCTGCTGCCCACAACCTTCCTAGTGTTCTGCATTTTACAATTTTACCCTGCCCTTGCATGTTTAGGTTTATGGAAATTAATGTCAGGCATGTCTTCAAGAAGCAGCATTATTGGCTATCCTTTCCCCCTCGCTGCATAAAAGGCATTTATGAACTTGTCTTGCTACTCAAACTCTTTTACATCGTGTAAGGAACGTAGCTAGAGTAGACCTAGAGATACCTTACTCTTAAAAACTGAAACTCTTCCACGTGTTCATTCTCAAACTGTTTGGAAGACTCTTGTGGGCTTGCTGGAGTATCCTGGTTGTGCTAGTACATGAGTGTACAAGGAATAAAAAAACCAAACCAAAACCCCACAAAGCCAACACTAAACCCCTGTGACTGTCCTCTTGCTTTCTCTGCCCTGCATCAGCTCTGATAACTTAGCAGTGCAAGTTATTGTTGTTGGAGAAAGTGATGAGGAGGCATTACCCATTTAAAGAGATCAGGAGGCTAACATACAACATAAAATAGGATTCATTACTGTCTGGACTTCACAGAATTGGCATGGATTTTTAGCTTTCAGATTAAAAATTTAAAATTTTGAATTTCACAAGTGCTCTCAAAACAAAAATTTTAGAAATACTAAACTTGACTCAGACTTCTAATGGGTTCAAAGCAGCATGAAGATGAAAAGCTTGTTTTTGAGAGCCAACTTTGTAAATATGGCATACATGTGAGCATAGAATCTTTATTTTTAAAAAGATGAGGAAATGCTATAAAAAAGCGGTTTGCATCTTAATGCTGCATGTGGATGCTTATTTTGCAAAAGAGCCTTTTGTCTTAATTGTGAGTAAACATGTTTTATTACTTTCTTTAAAACACATTAGAAACGCTTAAAAATCTCCCTATGGAAGTATTTCCCTTTTTTCTTTTTATTTTTTTTTTTAAATGAGAATGCTGTTTAACTTGCTCCTGTCAGATTTGTAGCTCAACTGACATTTTTGAATTAATCATTACATGGGCTGTACAAGTGCTATCTCTTTTCCCTTCCAAAAAAAATCCAAAGAACCCTCCAAATAAAGATTCAACTTCCATTTTTCATTGTATAAACTTAAAGCAGCCTCCAGTGTAGTTGTAGCTTAAAAACCTGCAAGTGACCATCATTAAAGGGAAGACAAATGGGAAAGGAAACTTTAAAACTTTCAGAACATGTAGAATTGGAGAAAAGGACTTTGTAAAGTGAAGGAGAGGTGAATCTGCTTACTAAGCTGTAAGTAGATACTTATCAAACAAAGTCGCTTCAAATAAAACTCAGGAAATCCAATGGAGTTTGTTTTCAGAATTTTGTAAACATTTTGTAAGATTTTTTTTTTTTAGATTATTGATTTCCTTGATAAAAGCAAATGTTTTTTTTTAATAAGGGAACTTTTCTGTGTAAACAAAGTGGAGAGAGTAGAGAATGAAAAGCTATATAAATGTATTAAAATCTGTGTTTTATTAAATCTATAAGTTTATTAAATCTGTAAGTTTAATAATGATAGATTAAACCTATGACAGATTTGTTATTTGAGTTGTACTTCTTGAGAAAGGTAAGTTTCTTGCACGTGTCTCTAAGCTTATATATTTTTGCCTTTAGTAAGAGACAGAAAACCATGGCTTCTGTGACGCTCATATACAAGGAAAACCAAGTTGCGAGGGATTTTACTAGTTTTAGTACTCTAGCAGTTGTCACAATCTTCCTTATGAGAGTGCAAGAGGAGCAACTGATGTGACATATAGCAGGTTTCAAAAAGCTTTGGGATATCTGTTTGCAGAACTAGACAGAAGTATATATGCAATAGTTGCTCCTTTCTCTTGAAATGATTGATTTAGGATAGGTTTTCACTAAATAAGCCAGAGGCTCCTAAGCTGTTTGGAGACTACTAGTGTACTGAGTACCACCTTGTACACAGAGGCCAACCTTGTGCCGAGCTGTGACTCCAGCTCTGAGCAGGAAGGTGTTACTGCTGCCCTACAGCCTGGTCAGGTATCTTCTGGAAATCTGAGATACTGGTTGATCTGAAACTAGCTGTGGCAGGGGATCCTTTAAGAATTTTGGAAAGAGTAATGAACGTTCAAAAGGAAGGATGGATGAGTTGGCATTGTGCAGTGAATTGATTGGGCTCGAACACACTGCTTACTTTCAATAATGAAAAATGCTGCTTTTAATTCAGAAGGTATGCAGAAATCCTAAATTAAAGCAAATTTATATAAATGTATAATACAGACTGTGACTGATACTTTAGTTTAAGTTTTCAGTTTAAACTTTCAACTTCCAGAAACACTTTTACGTAATCTTTGGGAGAGTTGTGGTGTGTATTCTTGAGCTCTGAAAATATTTTGATTGCCGTGTTTGATCCATATATGCTGGAAGGACAGTTGTAGCAGAGGCCCAAGTGGAAGAACAGACAAAAGCTGCTCTTTTTATGGTGGTGCTGCTTTCAGGCAGGTCCTAATAGCTGCTTGCCCAGAAGTTGAGACCAGGATGAATAGATTAGCTGAGGGAGGAATGTATGTAATCAAGGTTGCTTTTGTATTCATGCAAACTGAGCCTGTATGTTTGCTTCTGTGTCCTCTACACTTGTAAGGGTACAGAGTGGGAAGGGTGCACAGTGTGCTGTAGTTTCATTTGTCTTGCAGCGAGAGGACTCTGGTGAGGTGCTTTCTGCCTGTTGTTTGGAGAGAATTTTTTTTTTTTTTTCCCCCCCTCACATTCCCCACAAACTGAGAGATCTATTTGTAAACCCTTTCCTCTAGGGACATCACCCATAAGGCTTCTGCAGGTCTCATTTGTTAGTGATTTTCTTTCTCTGTGCTTTTTAGGAATTGAGCTAATACTTTTTTGGCAAGATGGTTTGAAACGTTTCTGTGTGAGAAGAGGTGGAACTTGATTTGGAGGCACTGTCGCTGCTGTCTAGCACTAATGGTTTGAATAACTGAAGTTTGGGCATGCTACTTATAGCATTTGATTGTGAAGAAAAATATGACTACGTTGAAAGGGTTAAAAACCACAAGAGCAAGAAAGATGTAAATACCTTAGTCACTTAATTAGATCAGAAGACACCCTGGTGTGATTTAAGGATGTTGTGAATACCTTATTAGACATGAGGGTGGTCTGATGTGATTTAGGGAGTAGCTAGAAGAATAGTTATAAGATAAGGGGGGGCTCCGGGATAATCTCGTTACAGACAACTCGGCCTTGGGAGAACAGATGCACGGAACCATGAAGACAGGAAGACACAGAAGAATGGCAACAATAGCCTTGAAGGACAACGTCTACGTGATCCTAGGACTGAGTTTGCGCAGAAGCAAGGGTCAATCAGTCGAACACAGTGAAGGCGACTATGAGCCTTCATCTGAAGACCCCCAAAGACTACTTGAAGACCACCACGGGAGATGACTGCGCATGCGAATCGGATATTTACATATGCTAATAAGTTCCTGGAAATCTCATGTTTATGTAAATGAATTGCTGGAAATCCTATGAATATGTATGATTGTATAGTATATATTCTCTAAAAATTCGTTAACTCGGAGCGCTTATGGTGGAGAATCCCCAGTGCTGCCCAGCGCTGCAATAAAGGATACCTACCTGCTTAATAGTAACTTTGCTGCTATTGAGTTTCATTTCAGGGACTCTCTGAATATTCCGTTTCCCCCTCAGGGAGATTCGGACTATGAGGAAAAGCATCCGTGAATTTTTGTATTAACATGACTAGAGTATGAACAGCAGAACAAGCCCCCATCTGCAGTAGGACTGAAACAGTAGTGTACTGGGGTGTCAGCTCTGGGATCCATTGCAGTGAAGGCTTCTATCAGCAGCGGATGCAACTTGCACAATTTTCTGTAAATCTGGAATTGCCAGTATTTCTAAATGAAAAATCTGGGGGAGTTAGAGATGAGGTGAAATTCCTTACTTCAGCTGTGCTACATGATCCAGAACTGAGGTTGTTTACCTTCAGACTTATGGCCATTGACCTGAAATCCTTATATGACCTTTTTGGTATCCCCTTTGGGCTTGTGCTGCAGCTGGTCTGGGATCCTGATTAAATACCACTCTGTAGGTTAGGCTGGTTAGCTGGTGAGTTTTTGCCAAGTAGAGTTCTGAATGATGAATGATTTCTGCTTTTGGCTCAGTCCAGACAAGAATTTTAGATTCCTCTTCCTTACCTTACTGCCAAATTTTGCTTAACAGTCTTCCAGCTTTTGTGTCTCCATTCCCCACCCCCCCCCCTTTTTTTTTTTTTTTTTTCTTCCCCCCCAAGTATTGGTTTTGGTAGAAACTGGCCAGTGAGTTTAAAAGTGCCTGAAATTTGGGAAAATGAGGAGGAAGAAACAGACAAGTAAATCCTAAATGCTATTTCACAAGTCTTATTTCTGTGGGAAACTACAAGAACTTTGCTCTCAATTCATTTTGTGGATCTGGTGGTTAGAATTAAAGATTACCAGCAAATAGCATTTTCTCCTGCTGTGCTCTGCAAATGGTCATAGTCCACAAGTGTGGTGGTTTGTTGTTTTGGGTTTTTTTGGTTTGGTTTTTTTTTTGTTTGTTTTGTTTTTTTGTTTTTGTTTTTGGTTTTTTTTGTGTGTGGTGGGGTGTGTGGGTGTGTGTTTGTTTTTGTAAAACAGTAAGTGTGATCTGTAAATCAGCTACAACACTGAAATGGGTTGGGGGTGATGGTTGTTATCATGTAAAGTAGGAAGCAGCAGGATGAAGAACCTGACCACATGATGCTTCTCAAGGAAAGTGGGATAAGGCTACAACAGACTAGATAACTCCCAAGTAATCTCTAGCACTGTCTTCCTCTTCTGTAGTCCTTGAGTATCAGTGTATAAAGGAAGCAGTAAAAGACCTTAAAGGAAAATGGGGTTTAGAAAGGAATGTGGATCTGTTTACAGTGTTCATTTGATCTGATGCTGATGGAGGGTGGGGGGGTGGCTATCAAATGGATTAATTAGCACAGTCTTACAAAAGGAGTGTGGAAAGATGTGGTCACAGAGATCCTTGAGATTTGCTGAGCTTTCTTAACAGGGGAAGAAGATTTGTAACACTAAGGATTGATGGAAAGCAGAGAAAGAACAACAGCTCTCTTATAAAGTGTTCTTTACAGCCCTTTGTCCTCCTCTCATCTCTTTCTCCAGTGTCTCTCTGCCTTCTCTCTTTCTTACTTGCTTTTTGAATTTGCTTTCTTGGTGAGAGAACTGAAAGAATACTAATCCAACAGTATCTGCATGTTTCTAGCATGCAGGAGGTATATAGCTGAGGAAAAGTGAGTGTCTGAAGGTTGTTGTATAGCCAGTTAGTAAATGCAACTTCCTGTCATCTGGTAGAGAGGAGTGGTCTCCTTTTTTTTTTTTTTTTTTTTGTCTTCTGAATCTGTACTACAAACATTAGGTGTATTTCATGCTGTCATTCCCAATTTTGAATGATGGCTGCCACTTATCTGTACTGAAGTGTTGAGTGAGGTTGGTAAAGACTGTGTATACTGTAACAATCCTGGCTCTAAGACCAAGCAAAATTAAATTAATGGGCTCCTTCATTGTTAGCTTTCTCATCAGTTGCATTTCTGTTGTTAATTTGTTGTTAAAACTGTTGCTGCCTCTTGCCCAAGGCATAGTCAAAGAGACTACTGTAGAGTCCTCTGATTACATACAAAAGCATGCTGATTTAACATGTCTGTATTTGGATAGCTAATATTTTATTTGGCTGCTCTTTTGAGAGTAAGTTTACATTTGTATTCTCTCTAGCAGATGTGCTGTGTGTTTTGTTTTCTAGGTAGTTATCACAGACTTAAGTCTTCTGTGTTTCAATAAATTCTTGACACAGGCAGTGGAAACTAATATTAGTATTAAAAACATAAGTTTTAACATGTTGGACCAGAGCAATCTTTCATCCAAGGACCAAGCCAAGGCCTGGTAGTATGACCATCTTTCAGAACAACTAAGCTTAGAGAATATCTCTCTGATTCAAACAGCAAAACTAATGGCACAGAGTGAATCTGAAACACAACTCTGACACCAAGGAAGAGCTTAGCAGCAGTTTACTCTGATTATTGTAGACACTTATTTTAAGAAGGCAAAGTTATATCAGCAATAAAGGGGTCTTGATGTACTTTTTAGACAATGGAAGACCACTTCATACAAATTGTCCATAGCTTCATCTATACAGGCCTCTTAAGTGCTAGATTTTTCTGCATCTCCCGTGGTTCAGGATTCTGTGTCATGTTAGATGCTTTCCATCTGCATGTTTGGATATTCTTGTTTGGTGAAAGAGGCTTCTTGCTACAATCAGAAATTGTGTAATTTCTTATGTAAGTAAAAACTTTACTTAGCAGTTGATGTTTCGCCACATTTTTTTCCTGCTTCCGTATTCTCAGAACACACACACAAGGAGAGACGAAACCAAGTTCCACCTGCTAATCTGAATTAGAAAACACACTGCCTTTGTCTTTCTCTCTGCAGCTGGATTGTAAGAGAGTTAATGTTGCTTGGAGCAGCATGAAATTTCATACTCTCACTAGACTAAAAGAGAGCATACACAGAGTATAGTTCCTTCTTAGTGGTCTTGTTCCCTGGGTTCAGGCTGCCCTCTCCACACACCTGATAAAGCACTCTAGAAGCAGACACAATTGCATGCAGTAATTGAAAGACAAATAGCTAAGATTTGTTACCTGAAAAAAGTTGTTTTAAACTAACTTTGTTTTATTAGCATATGGGTTTTTCTTGGAAAAAAATAGTGTTTTCTTAATCCAAGTGGAAAGATTGCAGTATGAATGTTTGTTATATTTAAGATGAGTTTGTTTAAAACAAAAATGCCTGTCCCAAGGTATAAGAACAATGTAGTGATACACTGCAAAAGCAAATGCAGATGTGATAACCATGGTTTTATTTGGTTTTATCGTATAGTAAAGATTGAGGTGAAAGTCTTAGGCAGCAGAATGGTTTCTTACTGACATGGTGGATACCTGTCTTCTGTTTTCAAGGTCTGTTTTGTCAGCTTCTGACAAATACAAATTTTGGCAGATATGTGGGTTGCAAATTCACTCTGGCATTTTTGGAGATAATCTTAGAAGATGAGGAGGTTCCTTACTGTTTTAATTTTCAGACATAAATGTGTCTGCAGCATTTTTTTCCTTATCTACAAATAATTTGAAGCTAACACCAAGCATATGTCACGTTTTGGGAGATCTGTTCAGAACCATGAATGCTGTAAATCTGCTTTAGGACTTGGAGCCTTACCATTTAACCTGGATGTCATACAAGCCATGCATTTGACAAACAAATCCTGTTGGAAACTTTGTTCTACCATGTATACGAATGACTTTAAAAAAATTAAAACAAAAAAATTGAGACTGAGGGCCTGATCTTAAGTACATTACAAAAATACAAGTACTTTGGTAATGAGCAGTGGGAATTGTTAGTGCACTGTGTGTCTATAATGCCGTTTGAGCTGCCTGCTAAGTGGCAGTATGAAATGCTTTAGGAATAGAATAGTAAAAGAATTGATATTGCATAAGGGTGTTTTTTTAAATGAAAACTGTATCTAAAATGAAATATCAGAGAACCAGTCTACTGGTTGCTAAATGAATGTTTCCCTACATCTCCCTGTATCTTGCAGGCATACAGGAGTTTCCAGAAAATATAAAAAACTGTAAAGTCTTGGCAGTTGTTGATGCCAGTGTAAATCCAATTTCAAAGTAAGTTTGTCATTTTTGTCATGTTCTGTATTTTATGCAAACACTGCTGAGTCTCAAACATGCCCCAGAAAACTTTTCTTGAGCCAACCTTTGGAGGCAAGGAGCAGAGTTACCCGAGAAGTATCTTTATTAACCTCATTGCACTGTGATACAGTATAGCTATGTCAGTAAAATATTTTGCCCATTAATAGGCTATGTGAGCAATCCTATATTATACCATGTGGCTTTCTCAGCTTTAAGTCCATCACTTCTCTGTGAAGTTAAAGAAATATGCGGAGTGTTTTGTTTCTTAATAACAATAATTAATTTTACTCTAAAGCCTGTAACGCTGTTTTTTCAAACTCAGATTATATGAGTAGGTTTCCCTGTCACCTTCTATAGTGACAAAATTAATTTGTCGGAAGTAGCGCTGCCAGAGATATAAACTTCATGCAAGGTAACTCTTCTGGGGGGAAAAGGTGTTGCATGGGTTTTAATCACAAAGATCACAAATACATATCAAGACTACATTTGTTGTTTGTAGTTTTTATTGCCTGTAGATATTGTCCTCAGTACTTAAAAATAATTTTGAAACTAATCTTAGAGTGAACAGGTATCTAGTGCAATTTTATAGAAATTCTGGTACCACCTTAATTTTAATGTTATCAATATGTAGGACTTCAATACTATACTGTTTAAGAAAATATGACTTAATGCCCTGAATATAATTGAAACAAAGGCACTACATTATTTTATTTCTATATAGGCTTCCAGATGGATTTTCCCAACTTTTAAACCTAACGCAGCTGTACCTGAATGATGCTTTCCTTGAGTTTTTGCCAGCCAACTTTGGCAGGTAAGTTGAATTTGAAACTTAGTATCTATATTTAGTTTTAAATTTATGCAGAGCAGTTTCTGCTGCTTCTTAAGCAAACTGTGAACTGGAGGAGGGGAAGAAGTGTACACTACCAATCCCATTTATGCCACATATCAGTTACAAAAAAAAAAAACCCAAATCTTTATCACCTTTTTTTTAATCTGGACTTTTAAGGGACAGACAGAATGCTTATAAAGACCCAAGAAATAACTCACTCACATACTTGCTGCTTCTACAACACAAGTCTGATAAGTATGGGAGACTAGTATTTCTGAAATATGGCTTGGTTATCATTTAGTAATTGGAGTGGAGGAAATAATGACATCTGTAATTTCACTTGTCCTCTCCTGGATGCACAGATTCCTTCATGCACATCTATAATTGAGTGCCTTGTTGTCAGGAATCTTTGACAGACAGTATATTTATGGTGTGCTGACTAAGCAAAATTTTTCCATGTAGTAGCTTAAATAAGAGAAAAATACTAAATCCCTACCTCTTTAAAATGGATTAAATCTTTGGAGTAAAAGTGAAAGGATAATATTGCTAAAAGGAAGAACCCAGCCACTGCCCTCAATTCCAGGGAGACTACTCGTGGCTCACTTGATTGTGGCACATGTTTCACGTTAATGAATGACCTGTGTGATGTCCTCCGTGGTCAGGTCCACCCCTCGATCACGAGCCCACCTGTATGTTGCATCTCTCCCTAGATGTCCCGATGTTTCGTGGGCCCATCGAGCTACAAATAACTCACCCTGACACTCCCAGTCCAGGTCCACCTGAGCTACTTCAATTTTGACAGCTTTGTCTACCTGTTCATTGTTTCGATGTTCTTCAGTGGCACGGCTTTTGGGCATGTGAGCATCTCCATGACGTACCTTTAGAGCCATGTTTTCTACCTGGGCAGCAATGTCCTGCCACAACACAGCAGCCCAGATGGGTTTACCTCTGCGCTGCCAATTGGTCTTCTTCCACTGCTGTAGCCACCCCCACAGGGCATTAGCCACCATCCAGGAGTCAGTATAGAGACAGAATACTGGCCACTTTTCTCGTTCAGCAATCTCTAGGGCTAGTTGGATGGCTTTCACTTCTGCAAACTGACTTGACTCACCTTCTTCAGTGACTTGTCGTGTGGGACTCCACACAGCAGCTTTCTACTTTCGATGGTTTCCTACCACACGACAGGATCCATCAATAAACAAAGCATAATGCCTTTCATCTTCTGGTAACTCATTATATGGTGGTGCCTCTTGGGCACAAGCCATCTCCTCAGACAGTGCTCCAAAATCGCTGCCTTCTGGCCAGTCCGTGATCTCTTCCAGGACTCCTGGGCGGTTGGGTTTCCCCAGTCGAGCTCGTTGTGTGATTAACGCTACCCACTTACTCCATGTAGCGCTGGTTGCATGATGTGTAGAGGGAATGTTTCCTTTGAACATCCAGCGTAGCACAGGCAATCGCAGTGCCGAGAGGAGATATGCTTCTGTACCAACAACTTCTGAAGCGTCTCAAACCCCCTCAGATGCTGCTAGTATCTCTTTTTCAGTTGGGGTGTAGTGGGCTTCTAATCCTCGATATCCCCGGCTCCAAAACCCTAGAGGTCAACCTTGGGTTTCTCTTGATGTTTTCTACCAGAGGCTCCAGCTGAGTCCATGCTCCCCAACTGTAGTGTAGAGCACATTTTGCACAGCTGGTCCTGTCTGGACAAGCCCAAGAGCTACCACACGAGCTATCTCCTGTGTGATCTGCTCAAAGGCTTGTTGTTGCTCAAGGCCCCACTCAAAATAGTTCTTCTTTCAGGTCACTCGACAGAGAGGGTTCACAAGCTGACTATAACCTGAAATATGCATTTTCCAGAATCCCACAAGGCCTAGGAAAGCTTGTGTTTCTTGTTAGCTGGTGGAGACGTAGTTACTATCTTGTTGACCACATCCATAGGGACATGACGGCATCAATCCTGCCATTTTATTCCCAAGAATTGGATCTCCTGTGCAGGTCCCTCAACCTTGCTTTTTTTTATGGCAAAACCAGCTTTCAGAAGAATCTGAATTACTCTTTTTCCCTTCTCAAACACTTCTTTTGCCTTGTTGTCCCACATGACGATGTCATCGATGTATTGCCGATGTTCAGGGGCAACACCCTTTTCCAGTGCAGTCTGGATCAGTCCATGACAAATGGTGGGGCTGTGCTTCCACCCCTGGGGCAGTTGATTCCAGGTGTGTTGGACACAAAGCAAACTGTGGCCTGCATTCTGCTGCCAAAGGACTTGGAAAAAAACGCATGGGCCATGTCAATTGTAGCATACCACTTGGCTGCCTTTGACTCCAGTTCATATTGGAGCTCTAGCACATCTGGTACAGCAGCACTCGGTGGTGGCATGACTTCATTCAGGCCACGATAGTCTACTGTTAACCTCCACCCTCTGTCAGACTTTTGCACTGGCCATATGGGACTACTAAAGGGTGAGTGAGTCTTGCCTTGCCGATCACTCTCCTTGGCTCTCCAACTGACGAATCAGCTCATGGATGGGAGCCAGGGTTCGTGCGATGTTGCCACCGGTGCACCGTCCTGGTAGCAATTGGCACCTGCTGTTCTTCAACTCGCAGCAATCCCACAACGAAGGGATCTTCTGAGAGGCCAGGCAGGGCAGGTGACAGCTGTTTGATCTTCTCTGTGTTCACAGTGGCTACACCAAAAGCCCATCGGTACCCCTTTGGGTCCTTGAAGTACCCTCCCCTGAGGTAGTCTACACCAAGGATACAAGGGGCCTCTGGGCCGGTCACAATGGGGTGCTTTTGCCACTTGTCCCCTGTTAAGCTCACCTCAGCCTCCAGTACAGACAATTCTTGGCATCCCCCTGTCACTCTCGAGATCCAGATGGGTTCTGTGCCCCTATACCCCGATGGCACCAGCGTACACTGTGCACCAGTGTCTACCAAAGCCTTATACTTCTGTGGGTCTGATGTGCCAGGCCATCGAATCCACACAGTCCAGTAAACCTGGTTGTCCCTTTCCTCCACCTGGCTGGAGGCAGGGGCCCTCTATTCCTGTTCCTGGTCGGAGTGTCTGACTGTCTGACCCTTGCAGTTTCAGACCAGAAGTCCCCTCACCAGGATCAAGGGAGGTGATCTCAGTCCTTCTGTGTCTGGGAGATCGCTGATTGCCGCCTTGTGTCTCTACAGCAACTAAGCTGACAGCCTTCTTGGGTGGCCCCTTCTTAACAGCTCTCTTCCCTCTCATTTCGCGTACACGGGCTTCCAGCTTAAAGGTGGGTTCACCATCCCACTTCCTCATGTCCTCCCCCTGGTCACGCAGGAAGAACCAGAGTGCGCCACGCAGCGTGTGCCTGGGGCTCCCTTTCCCTCTGACCGGGGCAGGAGGGGACTGACTCTGTGGGGTGCCCCTGACAGCCAAGGCGCTGGCCCGTAGGGATGAGGAGGGACAGAGATTTTCTTCAAAGTTTTGGAGCCAAGAAGACACTCTCTCCACAGTTGGTGTATCCATATCTGGGCAATACATTGTTGCCAAGCTGTTAGAATGCGACGCTGGGGCGTTTTGGACCCCCCTTCCTCCACATGGCCCGTGTGCACAGGACATCCTCTGGATCTTTGGAGACCTCATCATTGTCTAGATCACTGTAGATGACTTCCAGCACTGCTAATTCTCTCAGGTACTGGATGCCTTCATCTGCGGTAGTCCACTTTCCTGGGGAGTTCACAAGATCTTCCTTGAACGGATTTCTTGCCCTCACGCTTGAGAGGAGCCGTCTCCAGAGACTGCAAATTGCTGCCTCTTTTCCAATTCCTCTCTCAATTCCCCGGTTTCTAGCAAGGGATCCCAGCTGTTGGGCTTCCTTACCTTCCAATTGCCGACTGTCGGCCCCGCTACGCCAGCATCAGATCGGCCAGGCAGCAATCTGCTCACCTGGCTGGCGGCTGTAATCTTTCTGCATGTCTTGAAGTTCTGACAAGGTCAACAAGGCCAACCTGAACAACCACTAGCGGATAATAATCGGATGATTGTACCGGCCTAGGGAGCTTCCTGGGAATCTCTTATACTTGCCCCAGGGAGGCAGCAGACTTCCCTATGGGATGGGTCCAGTCGGCATATCGGGCCCTCTGTTCCCCTCGGAAGGGAGTCACCTACGACAATTACCCTTCTATTTTTCTTACCAGTGGCTGTTGTAATGCGTGGGGCTGACTGGCTCCCCCTAGTCAACCCCTTGGATAGATCACTGTCTGCATCATCATCCTCCTGGCCCTCAAGTTCCAGAGCCTCGTACCTAGCCAGGACCTGGGGGTGTTGGTTGACAGCCACCTGAACATGAGCCAGCAGTGTGCTCAGGTGGCCAAGAGGGCCAATGGCATCCTGGCCTGTATCAGGAATAATGTGGCCAGCAGGACCAGGGAGGTGATAGTGCCCCTGTACTCGGCACTGGTGAGGCCGCACCTCGAGTACTGTGTTCAGTTTTGGGCAACTCACTACAAGAAGGACATTGAGGTGCTGGAGCGTGTCCAAAGAAGGGCAACGAAGCTGGTGAAGGGTCTAGAGCACAAGTCTTATGAGGAGCGGCTGAGGGAACTGGGGTTGTTTAGCCTGGAGAAGAGGAGGCTGAGGGGAGACCTTATTGCTCTCTACAACTACCTGAAAGGAGGTTGTAGCGAGGTGGGGGTCGGTCTCTTCTCCCTAGTAACGAGTGATAGAACAAGAGGAAACGGCCTCAAGCTGCGCCAGGGGAGGTTTAGGTTGGATATTAGGAAAAACTTTTTCACCGAGAGGGTGGTCAAGCATTGGAACAGGCTGCCCAGGGAAGTGGTTGAGTCTCCATCCCTGGAGGTATTTAAAGAACGGATAGATACGGTGCTCGAGGACATGGTATAGATGGACTTGGCAGTGTTGGGTTAACGGTTGGACTCAATGATCTTAAGGGTCTTTTCCAACCTTGATGATTCTATGATTCTATTGTGTAAGGACACCTAGGGGGGCGAGGTCGGCTGGGAGAGGATTCGCCTGCTGCGCCGAGCAGGGGTCTGCATTCATCCTCCTCCGTCTCTTGGATCCCCTCCCTCCGCCTGGTGGCACGAGGGTAGGGGAGCCTCTGCTTCTCTTGATGTTTCCATCTGGCATGCTTGTCTCAGGGATGGTAGGGAGTGGCTCCACCAGTCTATCTCCCTCTCACACTCCCTGATACTCCTCAGTCTTGCTACTTCTTCTTTCAGCTCTGCCACCATGCTGAGCAGATCCTCCATCTGTTCGCACCTCATGCAGGTGTTGTCTCAGGAGCCCTCCGTCACCAGAGCAAGGCCCTGGCACTCCCTGCAGCCAGAGACCTGGGTGGCTGCATGTTTGAGTGGGAGCTCCACCTGCATCACCACATCCCTTCTGGCGATGGTGATGGTTCTTGTCCGAGTGGAAACCATGGCTAAGTCTCTTCCGGGAGGGCGTAGACCACAAGGAGAGCTTGCCAGCTGCCTGCTCGCTCTGCCTGCGCGAACTGCCGCGCCATGCCCTGTTTGCCCATCCTGTTCGCCGCACTCCTGGTTACTCGCACTCCCTAGGGGCCTGTTTAAATCTCCCGCAGTTGCCCCAGCAACGCCCAAGCCCCGTCTGCCTCGCTCGCAAGAGCAGCCAGTTTTTCTTTGGCACGAGGGCCCCATCAGGCTCTTTATCGGGTTCCCCGGAACAGGAAACCCCCTTTTTCACCCCAGTCTAGCGCCCAGTCACAGGACTTACCGTTGCTGCCGCCGCGTGCCTTGCTGACTCTCACTCCTTCCTCCCGTTTCTCTGCTGAAGGACTGGCTTCTTGATCAAACCCTTCCTCTTTTTCCCCCCTCCCTTACTAATTGATGATAGGGACCCCTTGACCTCCTTGTCCACTGTTTCTTTTTCACTACTGGGGCAATTACTGTAGTGGTTGTCTGGGTCCCTATTTCAACCGTGGTGTCCTCAGATGCAGTTTGGGTCCCCATCTCAACGATCATGTTCTTAGATGTACTTTGGGTCCCTATCTCTACTATCACATCCTCAGATGTAGTTTGCACCCCGGTCTCAGTCATGGCATTCTCAGAGGTGGTTTGGGTCCCTGCCTTAACCACAGTCCTCTGATAGTACTGAACTGTGGCTCGGTAGGCACAGGCCAAGCCCCAGTACTGTGCTAGAAGCTGCTGGTTTTCCTTGGGGTAGGCAAGGTACCCTTCTATCAGGTATCGCCAGGTGGTTTGCCAGGGTTACTTGCCTGTTCAGGTGTAAAAACCCAGGCTATGGGAGGTGATAACCATCCTAGGAATCTGCCCAAATCCTTCCACACACCTTGCCACCCAGAGACCAGCTGCCTCAGGGCACGTTTCAGTATCGCCTCACCCCAAAGTTGTCTCCTCTTACACCAGGACGAGACCAGATTCCACAAACCCCACAGTATGCCAACTGTGTTAATTATTAATATTAAACAGCTCACGTAACGGTGAACAAGGACCTCGGGAGCCTGCATAATAAAACCACCCACGTCAATCCTGGGTAGGAAGAGGGAGATGTGTTCCCTCATCCTATCCACAAGGTAGCTCCCCCAGCACGGTGAGGGCATCAATGCCAGGGCAAAGCACGCAGCCATTGTTTGTACTAACATGTTCCCAAGCTCAGGAGAATAAAGAGATAAGCAGGGCAGCCAGCAAACTCCATGACCCACACAGGAGCTTGCCGCTTAATAACTACTATAGCTATAGCACGCTTAATACAAAACTGCCATTGTCTCCTGCCCCACGTTGGGCGCCAAAAAGGACTGTGGTGGGTTGACCTTGACTGGCCGCCAGGTGCCCGCCAAGCCACTCGATCACTCCCCTCCTCAGCAGGATGGGGGCAGGGGGGAGAAAATAAGATGAAAAAGAACTCGTGGGTTGTGATAAAGGCAGTCGATTAAAGAAAAAGCAAAGGGAAACAAAAAGAAATTATTTTCTACTTCCCATCAGCGGGCAATGTCCAGCCACTTCCTGGGAAGTAGGGCCTCAGTACATGTAGCAGTTGCTCCGGAAGACAAATGCCCCCCCTTCCTTCTCCTTCCTCTTATCTTTTATTGCTGAGCATGAGGTCATATGGTATGTAATATCCCCTTGGTCAGTTTGGGTCAGCTGTCCTGGCTATGTCCCCTCCCAAGATCTTGCCCACCCCCAGCCTACTGGCCTTCGGGGGTGAGGGGGGGGAAATGTTGGAGAGGCAGCCTTGATGCTGTGGGAGCACTGCTCAGCAGTAGCCAAAACACTGGTGTGTTATCAGCACCTTTCTAGCTACCAATACAAAGCACAGCACTATGAGGGCTGCTATGGGGAAAGTTAACTCCATCTCAGCCAGACCCAATACACAATGGTTGGTCTTCTAAGTAGTAAATCTTACATGTAGTTTTAAAAAGCCTCATTAATTATTTTTTCTTTTTCACTGTCCTCTTCTATAATGCTTAATGGCCAGGTAAATGGGAAGTCATTAATTACTAACTGTTTAAGAATTAAACTGTTACTGAAGGCAACTTGAGAGCCAATTCTCCAGTATAGTGCTTTTCTTTAATAGCTATGAAGAATTCAGCCTTGGTTTTTAAAATATAAATAGTGACTTGTAGCATCCTAGCTTGTAGCCAGAATGAAACTAAGACTTTTCTCATCAGTTGTTTTTAAATTAATTCAAAGTATTTATATAAGTTTATCTGCTTAATTGTACAGTATTGCACAGAATAAATACTATTCTATAGGAAGATAATGTTTAGATCACTTAAATTAGAAAGCAATTAATTTGATAACATGTAATTTCCAAGTAAGGTTCAGATTGCTTTGACATTGGTTACTTCTGTTTTGTAAGTGATCAGGCTGCTCTGCCACGCAGCAGCTTTACAACTAGGTATAAACACTTGCTAATACAAATGGTCTGATATACAACTTGTACTTTGGAATACGAAGAAAAGCTCTGGTAGAAGCTTTTGAGATATTTAGAGCAGTGTTAGTTATTCCTATCTAGGACAAGCCTTCAACTTCTTCCAGTTTGGTGCATCAGTTATTTTGTATATGGCTTTATAGCTATTACTCTTCATTAAATGGGAACACATGAAGTAACTGAGTTCTGTTGCCTGCTCTTACTGGCAACTATAGGCAATAATGCCTCTTAAACTAAGCCAATACTATATTAAAGGTAGGTAGGTTTTTCTGTTCCATGTGTCAATGTTCCACCAGTTCAGGTTAGAAACCTGGTTTCCCACATCAGTTTCTCTGACTGTTTATATTAATTTTGTTTCACAGTTTAATTGCTGTCCTGATAAGTGTTGTCCCCCATTCTCTCACCTACTGTTTTTATAGTGTTCCCATATTCCTCTTTTAATTTGTTAGACTAAACAAAATTGTTTCCCTCTGGTATGGCAGGTTTTCCTTTATGCCTGATTGTATTAATAGATCTTGGAACTAGTTTCAGTTTGAATTAAATTTTTTTTTGACAGGGGATGACTGCATGTAGCTATATTTAGAATTCAAACTGAGATCTCTTCGTGACTTGTACAATGTCATGTTTATCTCGTTGTTTCTCTTGGAAATGTCTGCAGTTACAGTCTAGTGTTCTACTAGCCCTTTTTGCAGCTGCCTAGTGTCATTTCCCACATGATTGACTAATGCATTGCACAGCTCAGTTAGAAATGACTGATGACTCTACAAGGAAATCATAAGTACTTGACTTAGTACTGTGGCATGTTGTCCCTTTTCTATTTTTTTCAGTCCTTAAGGTTGTACAGTTTTCCCCTACAGTGTCCTTAATAATTCATTGTATTGTCTGTGACTGTCTTTTGTGGCATCAGCCACAAAACTTAAATCCTTTAAGATTGCTGTTAAAAATATTGAATAGGATAGTCCCAAAATGGGTCTTTGAGCACCTCTGTCAGTAATATTCAGCCTGATCCTTAGGAAACAAAACTTTATGTAATGCAAACTACTTTTAGTATATCCTTGTAGCATTTTATTATGTTTTAACTCCATGTTTTATTCTCTCCTTCAAAAATTGTGTTAAAGCTTTGCATAATATTGAGGTCAAGGTTATCCAATCTTTTTTTCCCTTCTTTGAGCATTACATACTTGCTGTCCTTCAGTGATGATGTACCAGTCCAACCTGTTAGACTTATTAAAAATCATCAGACTTTTGATTAAATGTGCCATTCCTTTGGAATTCTGAGGTGATAAAGTGTGGGTTTTTTTCCTTCACTCCCAAATTCTAATTTGAATGCATTAATATTGTCCTGGATCCTAAAATTAGCCTTTATGCCAGTGCACAGAAGTCTGAGAATTGCTTGTGCTTACCTAAGAAAACTATATCTGTTGTATCTAAATACATCATGTATATTTGCATTTAAATATACAAATATATAAGCAGAGCATTCTAAACTTGAAGCTTGCTGCATGCTAATGTTGAGACAGGGCTTTAAAAGGGAAACATTATTTACTGATGGGTGTTTGAGATAAGCAAGGAGTTTATCTTCAGTGTAATTTTAAAAACTTTGAGAATGTTGTCTATAGTGAGGTATTGCTTCCAGAGACTTTTTACTGTGATGTTGCAATGAATTTACTTTTAATCTTGTTTCTCAGCAGTTTGCCAGTAGTATTTGCAGTAGTAGATATTTTTAGTAATATCTCCTTTAGGATATCTTTTTACATAAATGTACAATGATCAAATTTGGGACTTAATTTAGTTAAATATATGCAATTTTGCTGAAACTTTTTGCAAAATGCAACCTGGTATAGGGTGCATGTATTTCAGTCCTCTTGCCTTTATATTTTAGTTATGATTTTTTTTAAAAAATATTTCTGCATTAGCAAAACTGCAAGGGAGGTGAAAAATAAAGAACATCTCTGAAATATTTTTAGCTTTCTAAGGAATGACTGCTGTTGAACAGTGAGTTTCTAAGTATACCTGCTACATATTTCTTCTACAATTTTACAGATTGTATAGTTAAATCAGATTTAGGAAGAATATTGATCTTATCCTGGTAAAGTATTCATGTAGAGATTTTGTTTTAAATAAAAGTTGAGCTACATTTTAAAAGCAAGCTAATTTGGTTGCATAAAATAAGTCCTGCAACAATAATTTTGTTGAGACCATTACATCAGGTATACTTACAGTTGAATAATACTCCCTTATAGCTTTGTGTTTAGGCGATGTGTAAATATTTCTGTGGTTATGAGTTTTTACAGTTGAGAAATAAAATGTTTCTGTATAACATCTTTGTAATAGAATGGCAGAGGAAATATACGTTCTGTCACTATGACTTTTATTTTTCCTTTAGTATAGGTGGACTAGTTTTCTGTATTTCTTTTCTGAATTAAACCCTAGTTTTTCAGTTCCATTATAGCAATTCAGATGCTTAGCACCAGCAATTTAAAGAGCAGCTAGGCTGAGTATTTGATGTGTACTACTATATTAAACTTGAATTAACTCTCCCAGTGATAATGGAAGAAGTAACAACTGCTTCAGGCCAATATTACTCATCAATTACTGCATTAAAATTACTAGTTTAGATGCAGCCTGTATCTTCAGCCAGGAGAGGTTGAAAATGTTTCCCTAGTAGCCTCTGTGTAGCTCTACACATAAGAACTTAGATATTTCTATCTCTAATCTCTTAGGGTTAGCTGGAGAGAGTAGAACATGAAATAAGGTCACAAAGCTATGAACCTTTCTATTACCAAAGACAGTCTTTAAGTTTACAGATTTAGCTTATTGGAAGTATAGTACAGTGAGTTCTGGCTAAAGTCAATGAAATGTGGGCATGCATATATATATATATATATATATAGTTTAGCATATGAATGGAGGTTTGCTTCTACTGCTTTCAACTGAGAAATTTGACTGCATACACGTTGTGAAGAAAAACTGCAAACTGTCTAGCTGTTTTCCCTGTCATCAAAGCAAAATACCAACTGGAGCCTAATGCAGTGTTTGAATGTTGAAGCCTTCTCAAAATAAAGGGGTTTGGAGTTGATTGAATGTGCTACTTTATTTTTAGACCAGTGTTTAAAAAGAGCCCTGCTACAAAACTGTAAGAAGCTGAGCAGGTATCTGGAGTTGTGGGATGCATCAGAAAGGTGGTGGTGGGGAATAATTTCTTCTTAATGTGAACAATTGGTATCTTATTAGGCAGATCTTCCTTTTTCTCCAGAGTTCTTGAACTGTTTACCTTTTCAGAGGCTGCCCCTAATCTGAGCTGGTAATGGGGATGATCTAATACCAAAAGTGGCCAAGAGCTACAGTTCTTCTGTTGATGTTTTAAGTTCATCATTAAGACTATAAAGAGCAACACCTGCAGTCTCCAAAGAGAAAGGACTACTCTTCCTCCCTTCTAGAGAAGATTGTCCATTCTGTTTGTCATATTTTGAGAATCCCTGATACTAAAGATGGATAGTATGCAACAGCAGGAGGTTTACTGTTACAAGTCTGCAATGAATCTGGGAGGGAGAAGATTTACAGTGGGTAACATGAATATTTAAAGCTTTGGGTAACAGAAGTCAATGTTATAAGACAATGTTACTAAAATGTGGGATAAAAGTCTGTAGAACTTGGTTTAATATTTCTGATGTTTTGCTGTTATCATGGGATCCCAGTTTCTGCCCATGTATTGGTGCATAGGAAAATGTGGTATCTTCTGAATATGAAAAAATAATTACCTTGATGTTAAAATAGAGGTGCTGTAAGGCAAGACTCCTGCCTGGTTGCAGAAAATGCAGGGAATTGAGGAAGTCCTGCAGCGGACTAGGATAGTAAATAATTATGGGAAAACGCTTCCTATATGTCCGGTGTACCCTTGGGTATAATCTAGGTGCCATGCAAGCCACAAGATGCTACAGAAATATCTTCTAGTGAAGGCAGTTATTCACTTGAAGTGTGAGACTTGCCCCTTTGTAATCCAGTTCTTGGGTTCAGAAGTCCAAGCACAAAATGACCATTCAAATCTGAGGGTGCTTCAACAAACAAATTTTTTTTTGTCACAGATTCATATCTTAGGATGCAGGTAGGGTAAGAAGGCTAGGAGGTTCTTTCCAGTTATGTCCTAGATTGACAGCAGTGATATTACCATGAACTGGGTTTTTATTAGGGTATTCTTTCAGCATTGTTACAGGGTTGTTTTTCCTTTGGGCAGTTGGGGGGAGGAGGTTTCCCTCCAGCAGTTGCTACCAGATGGCAAGTACTGCTTGCAATGCTGGGCTAGGTTTACCTCTGCTCCATTTCAAGGTGAGTGTTATATTCTTAGGTTATTCATAGGTGTGGCAGATTGCTACTTTCAAATGCATCCAAAAATGACCGAATGTCTTGAGGAAAAAAATAAATACTGTTTTCAGGCTTTCTATTTTAACTTTAAGTATAGTTCTTACTACTTAATCAGATTTAAGGTTTTTGTCTGTGTCCTTACTATGTACTCATATGAGCATCTTCAGGAAAGAGTGATCTGTTCACTAAACTCCTTTTTGAGTCAGGGATTGTAATGACCTATTTTGTGTTGTATTAGGGCTGTTGTGGGTCACACGTAGAACTCTTCTTTTTACAACCCTGTCTGTATTTAAACCAAACTGTTTCTGCATTTCATTTAACAAAGCGATAGTCTTGTTGTTTCTGTCCTAATGCAAAAAAGTCCACTGTGGACAGTACATTGCTTGAATGTCAAGAATGCTATCTTGGCCAAGCAGTTGAGTTTGGGATCTAGAGGTTATTTATCTTGCAACCAAGGATTTACTGAAAAAAGGTCAAACTGCCTTCTAACAGAAATATCAAAATGGATTAAGAAGCTGACTAGAAAGAGAATATGGAAGGAAATACAAGATGAATTTAAAGGTAGTTTTTACCATGTGGAAGACCACAGGTATTCCCATGATGAGGCTTTTTATGTGAAATGGTTTGATACATTGTCTGTATTAGAAATTCAGCATCTTAACTTGTGCGGACTGATCATGTCTGTCTTTTTTTACTTCCTGTGTACTTCTGTATATGATGATAACACATACCCGTAATGAATCCAATGAAGTGCTTTAAAAATCTATGGGACGAAGGAAAACAACTGTGTTCAAGCAGATGCAGAAAAGCAAGCAGGATCCAGTTTGTTTGCTGCTTTACCAAACCCCAATGAATAAATGAATTTAAAATAACATTCAGATTTCTGCACAAAACATGCTTGTATTATTACACAAAAAATATTTCAAACTTGTAGATCTTTTTTTGAAATTTAGCAATGAAAATAAGTTCTGAGATTGCTTTTGTCATAAAATACAGTATATTGTGATAATTTTTTATGCCTTTCTGTTACAGATTAACTAAACTCCAGATATTGGAACTTAGAGAAAACCAGTTAAAAATATTGCCGAAGTAAGTATGTATTAAATTTATTTAAAATACTTTGGAGGGTTTTTTCTGTAGTTATACTAATAATGTAGTGCATATCAAAAAGTAGATCACAGCTTAAAACGTGTAGCTAAGTAACTGGACTAAGTTCTCGCAAGGAACTTTCCCTTCATACTGCTGAAATTCTCTCTCTCTTCAGACTCGCTGGTCTTCCTATTCAGAGATTTGCCTATTCAAAGATTGGGTTTTTTTGTTTGTTTGTTTGTTTTGGTGTGGGTTTTTTTTTGTTTTTTTTTTTTTTTTTTTTAATTCTTTCTGTCCTTCTCCAGTTCTAGATTTCTGATCCACCTGTCAAGCTTTTAAGTCAGCATGTGGACACTTCAGGATGATTGTTCTGAGGTGTCTGATGCTTTTTGCACACAGCATTGTATTGGTGCCCAGATGCCTGTCTGGCTACTGTTCTGATGGCTGAGTGCCTGAAACTTAGGCATTATCTCTAAATCAAATGTGGAGTTTGAGATGCTTGCTCAAAATGACTGAGGGAATGTGATTCACATGATGTGAACAAATTTTTTTCCATTTAATATACTTCACTGCTGAAGAAAGTAAAAACTCCTTACTGTGTTGCACAGTCTGTTATGCAACATGTATTCTATAATGCAACAGGCTTGTTTAACATAATGGAAGCATATTAGTCAGCCGTGTTTTCTGTAATTGTAAAATAGTTATGGAAATTGTTATAGTATTTGTTTTAAATGCAATTGTACTTAACTCTTAAAATCTAGCACCTTTCTAAGCCCTGCTTTGCAACTCTCACTCATTTCATCAAACCCAGGTTGATGGTGTTGCAGTTCCTGCTGTTTCTATGAGCTAGAGCAGTGCTCTGAATTTTCTGACTTGGACCCTGGAGTTCTAAGTGGGTTAACAGAGGTATAAAAGGTCAATGAAGAGAGAAACAGATCCCAAAGATGGGATGTGAATAGCTGTAGAGTCCTGGATATGTTGTGGTGTGCAATGAAAGGGGTCCTCCTCTGGCAACAGACACTGATAGAGAGAGAGGTACTGGTTTCAGATGTTTTGGTGGAGAAGAGGGAGGTGCTAACAATTGAATATTCATTCTGTCTAGCTTATATGCTAGCAGAGACTTGCATGCAGTAGGCTGAAGTGTGAGTTACCAGCCCTTTTAAGTACACCAGCCAGCTTTTCTAGTGACTCTAGCTAACTATGTGCCCAAGACATGAACAAGGGGTATGTTCCATTGGAATTCCCTTTTTGTGTGCCTAGATACCGTACTGTGGTGTCTGCTGTATAAAAATGACAAAACTTGCATCTGGAATGAAATGTATAGCATCAGAAAGTGTGAATTTAAATCTTCCGAGTGTGAAACATTCTACTTATTCATGTGATATAAATACTCTCTGTCCTTCTTTGCTCTTTCTGCTATTGCTAATTTTCAGTAGAAAAAAAAATAGAGGACATATAATTTGGGGTAGTAGCTCTGTAAGTTACTCTCAACTGAGGAACAGTAGCTATAATTAAAATTTATAGCTAATACAGATTTTGTTTATAAAATTACTCTGACCTTAATTGCCATAATTAACACCAATAGTATGAATTACATGCGATTTTTTTTAAAGAGTAGTTTACAGAGGTCTCTTGTGATAAGAGACGCTTAAATAAATGCTGTAATATATTTAAGCCAAACACTTCTGTTGAAGTTGCTGGGAATTTTTTTGTTGACTTCAGTGTTTTCAGGGTTTCATCCTTGCTGAAAAACTAAACAGCAGCTGTCATGATGATGTCATCTGCAGCACCTCCATAACGATCTACATACAGTACATGCTGAGCTGCCACCTTTATTATTCTCTTCTGGTACTCTTGTGGTTCAATTAAGGGAGATTAAAGCTTTTGAAACTACTTTTTTATTTACTAAATACATTAATATGCGTTTTGCTACAGTGAGGCACTGGAAAAATATATTGTATATGTATGATGTACACTGGGGAGAAAAAATTATTGTGGTGTCCATAGTATGCAAGAGAAGAATCTGCCTTTCAGGATAATACAACCGTGCAGCAGTTGACCTGGCCAACAAAGGTGTCTGTGGCCTGCCTTTTAACTATTATGTCAGAACAGAAGCCAATGGGGAAATTCGAACTTACGCAGTTTCCCAAACCCGAGTATGTGTTCTAAAAGGAACATGATTTACAGCTTTAAACAGTGTAGAAAATCCAAAGGTGGTTGGTTTTGTGTGTTTTTTTGGTTTTGTTTTTGTTTTTTTTTGAAGCTAGTAAGATGTAGCAGTATGCGCTAATATTTTTGCTATAGAATACAAATATTTTCCCTGTCATTCTCTCCTTTTTAATATTTTCATGTTTATAGCTTTTTGTATTTGTAATGAGAGATGTATTTGGATAAACTTCTACAAAATCAGCTAGTCCTCTTGCTGAATTAAACATGCACATAACTTTCAACACTAAAGAATAAAGCACTTGAAAGACTGTTAATCAAAATGGCTAATTAATGCCAACACACTAAAACAACTTTGCTTTGTGCCACATGCATCATTTTGCTTAGAGCTTATCCGTGGCCAGAGACTGCAAAACTGGCAGTATTATAATGCAAACCAGCTCAATAAAAATATTTCTACTGAAAGGAAAGCAAAAATATGCAGAGACTGTTTTAGAGGCATTTATCTGATAGGTAGCTGAAAGTTGGGAAAATGGTTTAATGCAAATATAAAAAGTTTTCTTTTTGATTTTTTTTTTTTTTTTAAAGCTTCTATCTGTTGTCCAGTTGTCAATAGAATAACCTTTTTAGAAAGGAGCAAGTTATTTGAAGGTATAATTACGATGATTCAGGGCCCTATCTTGCCTATCCCTCACACCTCTCGAATTATATGCTACTTGAAGTAAGCAGTATTGTTACCCTTAGTGAAGTTGACTCTTTACAACATCAGAATCTGAGGCATAATTTAGATTACCTGTTCTGTTAGTGTTGGATTGATTTGACAGCAAGTTCATTAATATGAATTATGAAACAGATTTTTCAGTTTATGAAAGGGATTACATAATGCTGTGGCAGAGATAGAAATAGGTGTAACTCAGTGATCTAGTAAATTTTTGTTTCCAGTCCTGTATTCCTCTTTATAGAGCATTTAATTTTCCTGTTACTTCAACATTTTCAGTGTATGAGAAGCTTTGTTTGCATTTTGTCTGAAGGTATAGTTGCTCTACAAACAATACGGAAAAGCAAAGATATATTAGTTTTAGGAAACATTGTCATAATATAGCCGAAAGTGCTATAAATTAGGCAGGCAGTGGGGAAGGGGAGGAAAATAACTGAGGCTCTGTTCTTGTAAACACATTTTGTGTGTGTGTGTGTGTGTGTGTTACAGTTGAGTGGCTATGTTTGCTAGATTAGAGACATTTGGGGGGGGAAGAAGGCATAAAATCAGTAAAGTTGCTTTGTTATACTGTCAAAGTTACGTAACATTAATTTTGCAGATATTTATTCTGGTTCCAAATGGTAAGGCCAGGGCCCTTGGTGGAAAAACTTTAACAGTTTTTTTTTGTGGGGGGTTGTTTTTGTTGGATTTTGGAGTTGTTTATAATAATAATAATTTCATAATTTATCTGTATTGAAACTAATCTGTCAAATTCAGTCCCACATAGCTGTGATCTCCCTTGATCTGCTTTTTGAGGCTGAAACAGATTGTCAGTGGAGTTTTGGACTGCTGTCTCTAGTAGTCCACAGTCTAGCTAGCATAGCTTGAAAACAGAAGAAATGGAAAACCTTTTTAAATTGAAGCCATCAGTAAAAACAGATTATGGTATTGCCCACAAAGTTTTGAAAGCTACAGAATGATACGCTAGATCCTTTAAGTGAGTATTCAGCTGTGCTTCAGAGACGTATTGGGGCAAATTTATTCACAGCATATGGCACTAAAATTGGTATTGGCATGGTCTCATAAAGCTTTGAGAAATTCAACTTATGCAGTATTTCAGAGGGACTTAAAGAATCTGTTAGAATTTGGAAAATTAATTTTAGCAGTTGGCTTATTGTTCATCCTATTTATGAGCTTCGAGAAATGAGGGAAAATGTTTCTTGGATTCTTCTGGAGGTAGCATTCTCATGGGGTGTTTTTTTTTGTTTTGTTTTGTTTTTTTTCTTCTTTGAAACTATGGGAATGTAAATTAAAGGCTTTCCCCTAAAGCCTGCGTATACTGTGTGTGCAGTGC
The DNA here is from genome assembly GCF_965183815.1 of Platalea leucorodia. NCBI lineage: Eukaryota > Metazoa > Chordata > Aves > Pelecaniformes > Threskiornithidae > Platalea > Platalea leucorodia. The sequence continues at coordinate 11,003,131 of NC_138859.1, read as the reverse complement.
AATAAAAATGGCTTCTGCTTTTGTCTTGATCACGTCTTTACTTATGCGAAATTCCTAGTTTGTCTCTAGCATGATTACTATAAGATAATGAAAATCAAGTCTATAGATAGATGTTGAGTGTAATCCTTTTTGGAGATTATTTCATGGAAAATATTAATAATCACTTAAACTTACTTTCAATAAATAAGGCATTTTTCAGTAGAATGTAATTTTTGAACTGTATATTTAGAATAACTGTAATACTTAGTGTAAGGTCTTTGAGAACAACTGGAACTTTGAATATCTGCATAGAGCATCTTGTGCTCATGCAGGTGTTTTTTAAAGATATTAGTGTTCATACTTATATTCTGATAATACAAAAGACACTCCCAGTTAGAAGCTCTTATTTAGTTTTTCCAGAATTTTATAGTATGTACACACTTATGGTTTATATTTGAAAGTTTTTAATGTATTAATTGTTTTACTGAAAGCTAGTATTAAATAAATACAGAACATAATGTCATATGAGGGATTCACAGCCCCTTTGAAAATATTTTTAGGTAGTACTGCTGTTGACCAATTGTGTAGACAACCATGTGCAGTGGTACATATTCTCTATGGGGTCCCCAAAGTAAACTTAAATGGAGGAAAAATTTTGCCAAAACACAGCTTGAAAGAATGGATTTTACTTTGTCATTGATTTAATCTTTGCCCTAAGTTGGCTTGAAGAGTATTGATGTGCCATGAAATCCAATTTAGTAATCTGCTTTGTTGTAGGACTAGAGGAATAATTAGGATTCCAGACCATATCATATGGAAGCAACTTTGTCAGCAGCCTGGAGGAGGGAGAAAGGTGTTGGTGGTTACTGTGATTCAACAGTGGTCTTTTCTGGTTTATCTAATCATTAGGCAGTGGTCTTTCTTTGGGAGGGAAAACATGTAGTTAACCAGCCTGTGGCTGCTGAGAATGCTGATTATGACTGGAGGTGAAAAGCATTCAAAGGACTGTAGGTAAAAGGCACTCAAAAGAAGAGTAACTTCAGAGTTACTCTTTATCATAAGGATGACTCTAGTGGTCTTTAGTTTTTGTAAACTAATCTGTAGATGAGTTGCAGTGTACTCTTTGTATGACAGTCACAGTCAGCATTATCATTAATGTGTGCCTAGTTGAACAGTGTGTGAAAATTTGACCTTATTTAGATATCAGTCTAGTAATGGAACATCATCACTACTTAATACTGATTAAAATAATATATTTTTATGAATACAGGAAGATTGGATGTAGCTGGTATTTTCTTAAATTAATTCCTTATTAATCCCCTTCCTGTGCAGAACCATGTCCAGACTGACTCAGCTGGAGAGACTAGACTTAGGAAGTAATGAATTCACAGAAGTGGTGAGTTTTGACAAAGTAACAGGGCTTTGTATCTTTTATAAATCTCTTTATCCTTTAATGTATTTTTAATCAATATGAAAATGTAAAAATCAGCTATAAGAGTTTTGCTACTGAGCAAATATTATGTATACCTTATACTACTTTATAGAGCCTGTTATTAAAAATTATGTGCATATTCTTATGAATATAAGTGTTCTTCCTCAATTTGAAAATAAGTATGGTATAGTGTGGCTACGTTACTGGTAAAAAGTTAATGGTAATGTGTTTGAATTATAAACATAATCATTTGACTTGTAATAAATTCTAAACACTTATTGGTCATCATGTATTTAATGTTGCAAGTTCTGTATAAGCTGTGCATAACCTACTTTTACTAGTTTGTACAAACTATTTAGATCCAAAGGAAACTATATTAATTATAAGTTTGAATATTGTTGTTGTTGTTGCTTAGTAGTAGTAGTAGTATTTACAGCTGGGGTGCTCAGATTTTTCCTTCAACATGGATCAGCTTGTTTCCTGTTTGTGATGTCAGACAAATACGTCTTCCATTTACAATCACTTAACATCCTTCTGCTTCTACAAGTACTTTCCTGTATAAGGGAATTGAAATAGAAGTATAGCGGAACATACTGACCTGCTGTATAACGAAGTCAAGCCTCTGTGTGCCACCAGTAGGGTACTTCATTAGCCACAGATCATGCAGAGCTGAACACTTGCCTAGCTGTATGGTTTGGCAGATAGGGAAGTGTATTTAAGGAATTGTTCTTTAGTATTACGCTTCTAGCCGTTACCGGTACTGCCATATTCTCATTACACTGTAGATATTCATGTGGGAGCCTTAAACTAACATGCTCAGGCCTACATTAAGCCATAACAGCCAGGAGCTAAGTATAGGCTGTAAAATTACCTGTTTGGGTATATTTTTGGCAGATTGCTTCATCTCTACCAGCCTTTGATCTAGAAGAGTCAACTACTGGTAACTTATTTCATTAAGATCTTTTGGTAAAAGTACAGAAAGGTTTGAAACTGCTTTTTGGGTAAAGATATGTCTGAAAGGTAGTATTCAGTTAGGATTTTTCTCTTGGAAAATTAATTATTGGGAGCCAAGACTGCAATTTATGCAGGAATACTGTATACTTACAATATAACAAAATTGAGTTCTGTGTTTAACTGAATTTGGTTGTAGTTGTTAAGGCGCGGTAGCACCTGTTTTGTATTACTTTCTCAGGAGGGAAGTGTAACTAGGAAAGCGTATGCAACATAGATGTTTACCAAGATGTGGTCTTTCCCTGATACACAAGATACTTCTAACATTAAGTTGTAGTGAGAGCATATCCTGCACTTTATGGATAGAGTAGTTTGCTTGTATCGGGCAGATGCACCTTTTGTTTGCTGCTAGAAAATTAAAATTTGTTTCCCATTTCCCAAAAACCACAAAAACTTTGTGGTTTTTGAAAAACAGCTCCGAGTTGATGGAATTTAAGGGTTTTTAGACCTCCGTGATAGGGAGAATTATACACATAAGATTTATTTATTGTGTGCTCCAGTTGAAAAATAATACTTTCTGTATAAAAAAAATTAACGCTTTCTGTAAGGATTATTTAGTGCTGTGATCAAGCTCAAAAGATTTTTGTATATCTAGTATGTATTTACATTTTTAAAAAGTGAATTATCTGGGTTTTATTTGACCCAATGAAACAGTGTATATAACAGCTATAAGACATTAAAGTTGCAATAGATGAATCACTGAAGTTGTTTTTGCCTTTTGCTATTTTTGTATGAAGTTTTTAAAAAACTGTTTCCTTTACAGCCTGAAGTACTTGAACAACTGAGTGAGTTAAAGGAATTTTGGATGGATGGTAATAGACTAACACTTATTCCAGGGGTAAATCCTTTTACTGTGTTAAACATTTAGTATTTTAATTTACAGTGGTATTTGTTTTGTCAGCTATCATATATGTTAAAGTTTCTGTATAATTTTAACATTACTTAAAGCCAAAAGGCAAAATGCCACTTAAATGCTTGACTAGTCTACTTAGAAATTGTCACTGATCATGAGAGTTGGGTACACAGCTTTTCTTTCATTGAAAGTTTTAATCCTCTCATCTAAAAATTATGTTCCAATTTAGGAAAGGGGTAAAAATCCTGCATCAAATGCTGGATGAAATATTTAGGGTTGACTGGTCCTTCCAAAAGGGAATTATTTTGTGTTAGACAGCAAGCAGGAATTTACGGGATAAGTATGTAGTGTGAATTTTTACTGGTCACAGCTGTAAAACAAGCAATGACCATTCAGAGTTTTTTTGCTGTGTATACACGGAGTATAGCCAGTTCCTGAGAAAATGTTCTGTTGACTAAAACCAGGTTTTCCTGACATCTTGGAACTATATGAGGTCCAGGATGATCTATTATTGCAGCACTTGTGAACCTGTGTTTGTGTAACTAGTAAACTAGTATTTGAAATTTGGGAAGCAGCTGGTCTATTTTCAGACTTAAAATCACTAGCAATCTTCTGATGTGAGGGTTTCTTGTCTTCTCTACTGTCTTTACTCCAGCTAATTCTTTTTTGAAGAAGAGTTGAGTGGATATATTAAACCGTTCTACTCTACAGTAAAAGTAAAACTGTATTTGTGAAAGTGACTGCATCTTCTCTGTGAAGATTTTAGTAGTGTACACAAATCTTTAAGCTTATTTTTGGTTCATATGGAAACGTAATACAAGCTTATATTTTGGCTTGTTTTTTTCAGTTTAGTACAATTAGGGATTTGTTGTTGGTTTTGAGGTTAAGTAGGATGCAGTTTTACACAAAAGACAAAAATAAGCATTAAAAGACTTTACTGGAGCCTTAATTATGTCCTTATGTTACACTGTGTACATCTCTCTGAAGTCTGTTCTAAAGCTTCAGCCATTTGATTCACGATAACTGACCAAACAGTTGAATTTACAGCAGGCTGACTTTAGAGACACCTGCAGAGTAACTGTGGTGTCTCTGTGTGGAAAAACATCAACTGTGTGTATCTGCACAAAATATTTCATTATAAAGTTTGAATGTTTTGCATAAAATTGTATTTCAACACTATAAATGGGTTTTCTCTTTTACCGTGGCTTTACACTTGAGAGAATTTGTTGACAAATCTGCTGGCTTTTTTTGTTTTGAACTTCCACTTCCTAGAATGCATTATTTTCTCTTGCTTTTAGTTCATAGGAACTTTGAAACAACTGACCTACTTGGATGTTTCTAAAAACAACATTGAAGTAGTTGAAGAAGGTATTTCAGGTTGTGAAAGCCTACAAGACCTACTGTTATCCAGTAATTCACTTCAGCAACTGCCAGAGTCTATTGGTTTGTATTTTTTAGTTAATTCATGTTTTTAAAAGCACATAGTTTAGACATAGAACACTTGAAAATAGACAAATGGCATTTTAGATCTAAGTTTCAATTGATTTAAAGTTCCTGTTTTGGATAAAGCTGTAATGTGTAGATGAATAATAACATTTATATTTGTTTTGGAGCATTCTTGACTTTACAGTAGTTTATAAATGGATGAGAAACTGTTGACTGTAACAGAGTAAAAAGATTCCCCCCCCCCCATGGCTGGCCAATGGTAAGCTGGCAAACAAGTTCTGTAAGCTTATCTGCTTATTTCCTTAGTAGATATATAGCACCATAGGCATGCCAAGGGAATACAGAAGATGTGGTTGCTTGCCCATGGGGTTTTTTTTTCCCTTAATTTAAAATTAAAACTAAATTTAATGAACTCAAATGTCCTTTTTGATTTACTTGTTCATTTTACTTACAGGTTCCCTGAAGAAGGTAACAACACTTAAAATTGATGAAAACCAATTAATTTATTTGCCAGACTCCATAGGAGGGTAGGTATTTCACCTGAATAAAAGGTTGCATTGCCTTTCTGCACACTTTTCTGTAACAGTGGCTCCTCTTTTGAATGCTTTTACACCTACTTGATTTAATTTTTTCTATGTATTAATGTCTTAAAATTGAAAGTAAGTGCTTTCATATCTTACTTCTAGTTCACAGCATATATGTTCTTTATGTATTGTTTAATATCAAAAGACCTATGTTCCTCACTCATTAATGCAGCCACCAATTTATAAAAGAAAAATTGAATGTGAAAGAAAACAAGATGTTTAAAAAGGCAGTCAGCTGCCTGAAAGTGTTTTTTTGGCAGTAACATAGCTGTGGTAAATACTGCAAATGATTGAACCAGTATCAAAAAGCTTGTAAAAAGTGAATCTGAACACATACACATGCACACATTTATCTTTTTTATATTATAAGGAGAATTTTCACCTGTTAATCAGCAGGACTTTTTAATGTATAATTTGGTGTTCAGAAATTTAATTAAAAACTCGTGAATGACAGCAAAAATAATTGGTTTGGAATTAAGTGCTATACAAATGAAGGGTATTTGTTCCAATTTCTGTTCTCCTATTATAATTAATGTAGGTTATGTTTTGTTGTCAGAATTTACAAAATGCTACTTTGCTGCCAAAGTCTTCAGTTCACTGTCTCTAACTCTTTAAATGCTTTTCTTGTTCAGAAACTACACTCAACTCCTATGGCTATGATCTGTCCCACTCTGAATGTTTTAAGTGCCTTGCAATAGCACGTTTTCACATAGTACACAAACATTTGATGTTGTTGACCCCCCCTGTTTTTACTGAAAGCTCTCTTATGAGGACAGTGTAAAGGAGATTTTAAAAAAACAAAAAGCAATCCATCTACCAACAAACAAAAAAAAAAACCCAAACACAATTTAGGCAATTAGTAAAGGATTTCTCTTGGATTTTAATTCCCTTGGCTTTCAGAATTTTATTTTTAATTGAATTTGAGATTTGTAATTGATAGTGGTATTAACTTCATTTAAACAAAGTATTCAATTACTGTTGGATGAATTAACCTGTATAGAGGAGTAATTCTTTTTTCTTTTTCAGGTTACTATCAGTAGAAGAACTGGACTGTAGTTTCAATGAGATTGAAACGTTGCCTTCGTCTGTTGGGCAACTCTCTAACATAAGGACATTTGCTGCAGATCATAACTTTTTAACACAGCTGCCATCAGAGGTATGTATTTAGTTACAAAACTAAAATTTTTATGTATCTTAAACTATATAGTCTGTACAACTTTTGGATAAGTTAATAATTCTTGAGTAGATTTTCTGTGTTTATGTTTTTAAAGGCAGGTGTATACAAATATGCAAACTTTAAAATAATGAAATTTTGAATTTTTTAAGCAAGAAGTAGAAATTTGTTGCTAGTATATTGAAACTAAAAGAAGGTTTAATATGTAAGAATAAATCTAATTGTACTTTACAAGCCAAAATAGCTGTAATACTAATTGTTTTGAAACAGTAAAAATTTGTGTATTTAGAGTTGTGAAGATGAATTAATTCTTTGGGTTTTTTTCAGATTGGAAACTGGAAGCATTTAACAGTGTTGTTTCTGCATTCTAATAAGCTTGAATTTCTCCCTGAAGAAATGGGCGATATGCAGAAATTAAAAGTCATCAATCTGAGTGACAATAGGTTTGTGAATATATTAATTCAAATAGAAGCTGTTTAAAATGCAATAGCATTGTATATATTGTATTGTAACTGATGTATGTCCCTCAAATGTAAGTAGAGGTATTGTTATGAATATATTATGCTATCTTTCCTTATCTCACCCAGAGCTTAGAAGCTGACTGAGATGCATGTATTTAATGTATTATTGTTGTATTCTGGATCTTGCAGTTCCATTGTATTAAGCTGTACTTATTTTAATGACTTAAGCACATGCATTGAAGCACAGCTTCAAAACATTGATGATTGTTGGCATGTATTTTTCTAGGGAATTAGTTTGGTTATTTTCATAAAAATTTAATTCTTACTTAAAAATTAATAGCTTCCTGTATTGCATATGGAGGACACAAAACAGTATCATGGTATATTGTAAAACACTTGAGTGTGCTGGAGAAGGGGGAGAGAGAGTTGTGGGGTTTTTTTAGAGCTGGTCATTAAAAACTGACAAAATATTTCTCTTTTGGGAATTGCCAGTTTGTAGAATTTCAGTCTATTGGGAGAGAGAAGTCTGAGCTCTCCATCCTGTTCTGCCAATCCAGTTTCTCTGTACTCCATCTATAGCCTGATTTATCTATTAATGCCACAGTTTTCATTTACCAGGGAAGCCCTGTTCCCATACATGTTTCTTGGGGAAAAACAGCACTTTTTTTCAGGTGTAGCACTTTTTTTTCTTAATTAGAGTGCATGTGTATTGAAAGATAAAATTGCTGAGGATTCAGATTAAAGTATGAAAATAGCCTTGATTTTAAGTTGGACTGTTGATTTACACACAATGCCAATGATTGTCTTCAAGTCACTGAACTGAGTTAAATTCAAGTTGCATTGTCTCTTTTTTTTTTTTTTTTTTTTTTTAATCTGCTTGCTAAACTGGGCTGAAATGTGTTTTGCTTTGTTTTTTAAATTCTGGGTATAGCTTTGAATTTAAAATAAAAGCTGTTGCCTTTCAACTGTCAATAGTTTATTTATTTATATCTGTAAATGTCTTTTAAGCATTTTACAGGCTAATGCAGCAGTGTTTCTTAACAGTATTGATAAGTGTATGATAAGTGTACTTACATAAACTCTTCTTGTTATGATTTACAGACTGAAGAATTTGCCATTTACCTTTACAAAACTGCAACAGCTCACTGCTATGTGGTTATCAGACAATCAGGTTAAGTTTTTAAAAATTAAAAATAATGATGTTGACTTTATTCCTAATGGAATTGACAAGTATAGAGCCATCTGTTAATGAGATGTGGTACTGTGTGTATATACATCAGTACTTCCTTGACATTATTACTGTGTTGGTTTTCCTAAAACAAACAACACTGAGCCTACCTGACTTTGGAGACTTTCATATTTCTGGCAAAGTTCTGTGCCGTTAGGAAATGCAATTTAACAGATGATGGTTTTTTTGGTTTTTGTTTTTTCTTAATTCGGGCTTGTTTACACAGGAAAGGTAGTGCTTGATAAGCTAGTACTTGAATGTGTAGCATGCTGTTTCTTCCACAGATATACCATTGGGGAAACTTAGCATGCCTTTTTTGTGCTGAGTTTCTTGTCCCACCTTTGAACTCTGTGACTATCCAACTTTCAAGCTATTGAGAAGTAACTCATGGGCTTGTGGCTTGTATTTTTCCTGTGTATTGAAGCCCTCTGTACTATGCCAATTTCCTGAATGGCATTAAGGTGTACAGGGCTGCCAGAAATCCACTAGCCTCAGGTGTAGTATAATGAAAACACCTTTACCAATACAGTAATTTCAAGAATCCCCTGCCCTTTCTTGTAAGGGGTGGGGGATATTTCAATCTGGTGTCAATATAAAAAAATTGAGTACAAAATTTTTCTCTATATATGATTGTCCACTGCTTTAAATGGTTAAATATATCTGTGTATTCCAGATCAGCCTCCTTTGGGACAGTAATAAGTCCTAGCAAGAAACTGGGTTACTTCTAGAATATCCAGTGTGTGCTCTTCTCTTAAAGCTGTTACTGAGTTTCAGTTCTCAGTCAAAGCCAGTTGTCACAGACAGACATGTTAATAACTTCTTTTTGTGAAAATTATTCAGAGGAGAAATGGTTTAATACAAGGCAGAGTAATCTGCAAAGTAATGGGACAGGCATGCTCTGTGATATGTTAATCATATTTACTTTTTACACATATATATTCTCATAACATACCCTTATTTCATTTGCTTCTTAGTCTAAACCACTTATCCCTCTTCAAAAAGAAGCTGACCCTGACACACAGAAAACAGTGCTTACTAATTACATGTTCCCCCAGCAACCAAGGACTGAGGATGGTAAGAATTTCTGAAATACCCTGTCGGAATGCTCACTTTTGAAAATAATAATGGGAAGACAGTCCAGCTAATGTGATTTTCACTAGATGATACTTAGATACAAGTTTGAAGTAAACTTGTAAGTGACGAAGAGTTACATCTGAAGAATGAGAACAGTAGCTTAATGTGATCCATATATTAGTAAATTCTAGGTGAAACTGTTCCAGTTGGAAGTGTGCATGTATGGGGAGTGAGGTGAGGAATGGACTGGTGGGATCACAGTCTTTGGTTGCCACTTCCCAGTGTGACACCCTGTTTCCAGCAGAGCTTAATGGTTTGGGTTTAAATTCTCCTTCCCAGGTGTCTGCTTCAGACTGACTATTTTTAACAAAATGATAGACAAAATGTTTCATCCATTACTGAGTACGTATTTTTTGAAAAGTACATAGCATTCTGTATTTTATTTTAAAAGAAGACAAAAAAAAAAAAGTCCAGAAAAAACGCATTTTGCTCACATTTAGTTCAAACTGTTTTATAAAAAGTTAGGCCCAGAACATTAAGGCCTTGCCAGAAAGCTATTTCTGCACACTTGTGAAATATTTAGGAAAATGAGTAACATTCCATGAGTAACCCCATCAGGAGTTAGGAAAAGAGAGTAAAGTCTCTATATTCCCACTTTCCTTCCTCCGTGTGCAAAAGGAAAAAGCTTGTGCTTCTTTAACAGAAATGGGAGGTATTAATGGAAATAATTGAAAATTGACAAGTGGCAACATTTTCTGTTATATGGCACAAGTGTCTAATACACTTGAGTAATCAAAAATATCTGCAAAAACAGTAAATTTTACATCACTTTTAGTACCTTCTAATGCAGATAATACATGTGCAATACCTCTGATAGAATGTGAGAATCATAAAATCATTTGGAGATTGTCAGTGAAGCTGAAGATAGTTCCTGAAAGTATACTCTCCATTTGAACTTTATTTTACCCTAGTAGTGAGGTCTCTTTCTGTAGATGAGGAAAGGGCTGCTTGTTTGGCTTAAGTTGACAAGAATACTTCCCTCTGAGGCAGTCATTCCAAACAGAAGGTTTAAAGTTTAATAAATAACCTTTTTAAAATTTAAAATTCCTAAAATTCTTTAGAAAGTTCTTTTTTTGTGCCAGGAACTGTTTCAGCAATAGCAAAGTCTATTAGAATATTTTTCAGATGTGTTAAAATTGTAAGTTTACCCAATAAATGCAGTGTAACAAATATTCCAAATCACTTGGTGAGCCCTATAATTAAGCATTTTTCTATTTCAGATATAGTTAAGATGAACAGTCTTGGCATTGCTAGTGAAGTACATAGGTTTGCTGGGGTGGTGGTGACATTTATTAGACTATTTGGCAAGCTAAAGTAGAACCTGGCTAATGTAATGCAAGGCATGGAGACATGCTAGAATAAGAGACAGTGGGTAACCAACATTTTTTTTTTTTTCCTCTCGTAAAATTACACAAGTAATACTTTGTAAAGCTCCTGTCATTTATATAACTTCTGCAAAATCATGTGTTTACCTTAAGTTTTAGGTGCTTTTGTTTTTTTCAGGATTAGTAATAATGCAGGTTTTTCTCAGTAAGTCATTTTTATTCTTCCTTTTTTTAAATTTTCATTAGGTGAAATCAGGTGAATGCTCTTATATGTACTTAATGAGACCACCTCACTGAAGTCAGGCTATGTAAATCTATATAAGTATCATTTACTTTTATATATAAAAATATTTTCATATTTATGCATATATATAAATAAAATACTTTGCAGCAGAGTTCTGCTGAAAATTTGCAACTGTGTGTGTTCAGACTAGTGTACAGCTGTGTGTATGAATTTTTTTTTTTTACTTTACAGATAGGGATTTTACTATTATGAAAATACAGCCAAGTTCATAAAGCAGTAGCAGCGCAGCTAGTCGTCAATTTATGGTGCTGCTAGTCTTTATCTTTTAAGAATACATACAAAAAACCACCAATAATATCATCCAAGAAAAAGAGGATTTTTATTTTGCATAATGTATCCTATACTTACGAGAGTCTTTTTTTATTATTATTTAGTTATGTTCATATCTGATAATGAAAGTTTCAATCCATCTTTGTGGGAGGAACAGAGGAAACAGCGTGCTCAGGTGGCATTTGAATGTGATGAAGACAAAGATGAGAGAGAGGCACCGCCTCGGGTTAGTATTGAATTTACTTTTTAATACTTGTGGCTTTGCTCTTTCTTCTCCTCCCCCTATCCCCAAATCCCATCCTTTTCCTTACTCTGGCTGTGGATTTAGCTCTGCTGAAGAAATCAAGTTGTCAGTTATTAGTTTAAGAGTATCTAACAGGATAAAACACAACACAAAACAACACAACACTCTCACTCACTCACCCCCCCCGATCATTTAAAGTGGAGCACAAGGGGAAAATTCTCACCTGATGTAAAGCAATGTAGGCCATAACTGGGAGACTACTGGACTGATGGTGCTGTGGGGAAGAATAGTGGGGAAACAATGATTAATCCTGATTTTTCTTTAAGTAAATTACACTTGTAATCAATGCTTGCATTCAATGGACAAATTTTAAAAAGTTATTTGTAATCTTGCTGGGTTTTATAAACTTAAGTCTGAGTTAATCCAGTGTATTAGGTTTGTGTGGCAAGGTTTTGGTAGCAGGGGTGGCTTCTGTGACAAGATGCCAGAAGCTTCCCCCATGTCCAATGGAGCCAATGCCAGCCAGCTCCAAGACGGATCCGCCGCTGGCAAAGGCTGAGACAATCAATGATGGTGGTAGTGCCTCTGTGATAACATATTTAAGAAGGGGGAAAAACTGCTGCACAACAGCAGCTGGAAGAGAGGAGTGAGAATATGTGAGAGAAACAACTCTGCAGACACCAAGGTCAGTGAAGAAGGAGGGGGGAGGAGGTGCTCCAGGCACCAGAGCAGAGATTCCCCTGCAGCCCATGGTGAAGACCATGGCGAGGCAGGCTGTCCCCCTGCAGCCCATGGAGGTCCACAGTGGAGCAGATATCCACCTGCAGCCCGTAGAGGACCCCACACTGGAGCAGGTGGACGTGCCCAAAGGAGGCTGTGACCCTGTGGAGACCCTGTGCTGGAGCAGGTTTGCTGGCAGGACTTGTGACCCCATGGGTGACCCACGCTGGAGCAGTCTGTTCCTGAAGGACTGCACCCAGTGGAAAGGACCCCCACTGGAGCAGTTTGTGAAGAACTGCAGCCTGTGGGAGGGACTCACATTGGAGAAGTTCATGGAGGACTATCTCCTGTGGGAGGGACCCCACGCTGGAGCAGGGGAGGAGTGTGAGGATTCCTCCCCCTGAGGAGGAAGGAGCGGCAGAAACGTGTAATGAACTGACCGTAACCCCCATTCCCTGTCCCCCTGTGCCACTTGGGGGGAGGAGGTAGAGAAATCGGGAGTGAAGTTGAGCCTGAGAAGAAGGGGAGGGGTGGGGGGGGAAGGTGTTTTAAGATTCAGTTTTTATTTCTCGTTATCCTGCTCTGATTGGCAATAAATTAAATTAATCTTCCGCAAGTCATGTCTGTTTTGCCCGTGATGGTAACTGCTGAATGATTACCTCCCTGTCCTTATCTCGACTCACGAGCCTTTCATTATATTTTCTCTCCCCTGTCCAGCTGAGGAGTGGGGAGTGATAGAGTGGCTTTGGTGGGCACCTGGCATTCAGCCAGGGTCAACCCACCACATCCAGGTAGACTCGAACAGCAAAGTGGAGATCCTGGATTGCTCTGCTGAGTATTTTGTCCTAATTCATTGTCTGTTTTAAAACTGATGTTTTAATTGTAGCATTTAATTAAATTCAGAACATTATTGGGTTTTGTTACACAGGAAGGCAACCTGAAGAGATATCCAACTCCGTATCCTGATGAACTGAAGAATATGGTTAAAACAGTCCAGACAATTGTACATAGGCTAAAGGATGAAGAATCTACTGAAGATATTGCAAAGGAGCCAAAACAAGAAGGCCAGACAGTTTCTGTAAAAGATGTGGGGGTAAAGGTTAGATATAATATTCTCTTCTGACTTTGCAAGAACTTCCAAAGATCTAGAGTGGCATTGATTCCTTTTAATTATCTTGTTTCTCAACATTAGTGCTTTAGCAGGAAAAAATGTCAAAGAACAGAACTTACCTCTTTACAGTCTAAAGAAGTCTGTAATAAATGTCTGTTTTGCAGTAGCAATTTTCCTCCGACACTAAGAACAAGGAAAATGACTTGATTCTCAGGCAAATACAAGCTATGGATGTGTTAAGAAGCTGGCTGCTTTGCTTTCTGGAGGATGGCACCTTTGTCATCCTCTTATCCTCCTTTATCCACCAGACTTCACAATGAAAATCAGGATAATCTCTAAGGATCTTGCCGCTGCCCTCGTGACTGAAGGTTTTGCACAATAAGTTGGGAAGACAGTTGTAGCAAGTTGGCACAGGAGTCACTAACAGGTTGATGTAGCGTGATAGGACTACTGTTTGGTGCTGACGTGTCTCATTGTAGATGTTCTTGGCCTTTTTTTATTTAACTGGAAATTTAATGGTACAAATTAACCCCAATAAGGACGAGAGTCAAACTGATTGGCAAAGGTTAGGGACTGTACCTCAGTAATCTGCAGAGATTTATCTCGACCTGGTGCATTTCATACTTTATCATTTCAAAGCTCAGATTTTCCATTCCATAGTTTCCCAAAATATATAATGTTAACTATCATATGTTACTGAAAACCTTTCAGGATGTTTTTTTCTGCTAATGTTCTTAATCCTTTAGACTTCAGAAATTGCTTCAATAAAGAACAAAGCAGATGAGATGAGCAGTATTCAGCAGGAAGCTCTGTGCAGAAGCTCCCTGCAGAAGCCTACTGAACCAGAAGCTGAGCACAGCACTGCAAATTCACAGATGACTGCGCTTGTTAAAACCTTGCAGAACACAAAAACAATTGTCAACCATGAAGACGTGCTCGAGGTATAGCATTGCAATGAACATCATAGCAGTCAAAGAATTGTGCTGGTGTTGTATTGAATTTGTTACTGAGAGATGAAAATTTATGTTGACAATAGAAAATTGCCATCCATAAGTGCTGTAAGAACAGATGGTTTGTAATGCAATATTTTTCTCACTTCAGACTATATTAAGTAAAAGTTGAAATAGCTAATAAAAAGTTCATAATGAAAGATGTATACATTTAAAGAAAAATAAAGCAAACTCAATTAAAAGTTGACCTAAGTATCAAATTGTGAAAAGACTCGTACTTAGATAGGATTTTCCAGTTTTTTGCTTGATTGTCAGTTGTTCAGTAAATAATTGATTATAATTGTCACTGAAATGTTAGTATATCTGATTTGTGGGAGCAATCAGAAACTTGTATATCTAAGTGACTGTGCCCATTCATTTGGAATGAAAAGTGAAAGGTGGGTTTAAAAAAAAGTATTCCTCTGTATTTATTAGTGAACTGTCATGAACATGACTGAAATTGTATCTGCTCCTTATAAAGAGTGAGATTTTTAACTTCTGAACTCTTTGTACATCTCTGACAAACACCATGTATTCATTTTTTATTTAGAATGTGTTTCAGACTTATGACAAATTTTGGAACTTGTCACTTCATCAGTTGCCAATCACAACCTATAAAATGCTTTTTTTCATAATTTCACAAGTAGATTATTTTTGCCTGTGGTGTGTAAGCAGTAGAACATGTGTATTATCATGCTTTTGCTGAAGAGGCTTTGTGACAAGCAGTTGTGGCTGTTGCTGGCTCTTTCTCCACTAGCATGTTCCTGCTTCTACATCCTTTCTGAAAATATTGGGTTTGACATTTTTCTTTAAATATATAATTTCAGAAAATCATATTAGTTGTCTAACGATAGTGACAGCAATTCTTTGAAGCTGGCTGTATGCCAGTAAGTAAATGAGGCAGCAGTGCGTAGTCGATCAGGGATACTGAATTACTTACTTCCATGCAGTTGAATCTAGATATCTAAACTTTGCATGCATATAAGTTTGTGGGTTGGTTTGGTGGTGGTTTTTTTTTTATTTCAACATTGATTACACTTGTATGTTACATCCAAGGCAAAAGGCAATGTTGTAGATGCAGTGAAGAGGTGGTTTGTTCTGTTTGCAGAGAAACAGGTGGACTTTTCTAATGAAGACTATCATACATTGTTTGCTACATCTCAGTCAAGTTTGTCCTTCCTTCAGTCCAAAGAACTGGCCAGGTAGTTAGTATCATGGGAAAGATGGTGCTCCAGTAGGTTCTACACATTAAATGTTCTGAAACTTGTAAGGAAAAGTGAACACTGCCAGATTATTTTTGCAATCTGTGACATAGATTTTTTGTAGCATTTAAAAGAGGAAGCATGCTTACTAGAAAGAAGTTTCTACTTTAGGGAAAGAAGGCTTTTTCCCTTCAAAATATTACTGAAAACAGTTTTGTTTTGGTTTTTTTTTTGTTTTGTTTTGGTTTTTTTGGGGTTGGTTTTTTTTTTTTTTTAAGATAATAGGGATATAGGCCTGGCAGTAGCATACTGAATCAGTCGCATGGCTGCTCTTGCAGCAGCTTTGTCAGTTAATCTCTTTCATAAGTGCACTGAGCTCCATCTTATAGTTAGGAACTAGTGATTTCTAGCTGAAATGTATTCAGCATTGCTTTATTCCTCTGCCATTGTTGTTCCTGAAGATAAATAACTTCTGTTCCTTTTGAAATTTTTTTTTTTTTTTTTTTTTTTTGCTAGACTAGGCAAGTCAAGGTCATTTAGTCTTTTCTCACAGCATAGCTCTCCATTCCTAAGATTGTCTTGGTAATGCTACTCTGTAGCTGTTTCAGTTTGAGCTCTTTTCTGCAAAATCAATACCCAGTTAGTCAGTCTGGGGTATTTGCTGGTTCAGTGATAACTTTCTGACTTGAACTCAACTGGAGGTTCTCTCCAGTGGCGGAACAGCTGCATCTGCTTGCTCTGAGTAGGTTCTTGCAGCTGAAGTTAGTACCGGTTTGACTGTTCATAAGTGACAATGCAAGTCTGCCTATGCTGCTTCTTAAAGATAATTCAGTGGCAAATATTACTAAATTCAGTTGACTTGCACTACAAATGCACTACATAGTTGCTATGTTATGCCTATGTTATGTTGCTTGTTTATCTTTTTCCCTTTTATTGTTCAGTGGGTGACAATTTAGATAACATTTACTTAACCTTTTAAGCACTTCTTTAAAATGCACAGCATAATGAAGCTGGTTTTCCTTTAGCAGGAATCAGAAGAACTCTCCTCTGATGAAGAGATGAAAATGGCAGAAATGCAACCACCACTGATAGAAACCTCCATAAATCAACCAAAAGTGGTAGCTCTTAGCAATAACAAAAAAGGTTAGATAACATTAAAAAAAAAAAAAAAAGAATAGAAGTGGTGTGCGATTCTGATAACTTCATGACTCAAAATGGCTAGTTTTTCCAATTGAATTATGTAAAAGTAGATTTTTGTGTTTTAAGATAGATGATCAATTCTCTAGTTAAGTAATGAAAGCAGAAAAAAAAATCTGTATTATCTTATACTTGAGTGTGTGGTAGAGAAAGCTGTATTCACATCCTAATTTTCTTGATTCTTGTCATTAGTTTAAAAGCAGAGGGGGGGAAAGGAGATGCTTGTGTTTTGGGGGACCATTAGCTTGAACACACTATTGATATGTTTAAGAAAAGGATTGTAGAAAGTGGTGGTTACCTTGGAAATATTCCATATTCTTCCTACCCACCCCACCCCCAGATTTTGTGGACTATTGCTGCTTTTGGCAGCAATATCACTTGTTTAAATTTCTCAGAGAAGCTGTGCTCTCTTCCTAAGATTTAAGAATAAACTTCTCTTGTGGAAACTCCTTCTCCAGAGTCACTTTACTCTTATTTTTTCTTCTTTCCTCTCACAGGAAACTTCAGAACATTGTTTTTGTTAACTAAGTTTTATATTCTCTGAAAGATAATTTCAGTCTGGGTAACCATTTCCTTAAGTGTAAGGAATGACTTAGGATTCAGAGAAAACAAAATTTAACAGTTGAAGAGCAAATTGTATTTTGCTTCATATGATATCCTAGTCCAGTACTTTCCAGGACAAAAGGCTTTCCTGGCCATTACATGTAAAAGGGTAAGATTTAGTGAGGATGAAGGAAAACCACATGGAGGTAGCAAGAAGAGTCTGCTGAGGATCACATGCAGGTGAAAAGACTGATGTTTATCAATTACATATTTGGGTTTTTATGCCTGGCTAAAGTACTAAGTCAAAACTTCTTTCTTGTCTCTGGAGATAGAAATTGTTTTCACAAAATTTATGCTTTTGGCACCTGTAACTGTGTCTTGAAGTAAAATTTTAAATGTAGTTGTTTGTATACTTATGTTTGCTGGTGTCAAAATCATGGCTGGCTAAAATGATAAATGATTTTTATATGGATGTAGGATGTAAGTATGCATGCATTATGTAAGAATCAATGTGCACAGGTGTAAATGACTGAAAATGTTGTCCTAAGTGATCTGCAAAGCATGGGAATGCATTGGTTCCAACTCTGCAGAAGAATATTTTTCTTTCCTGTTTTTTACATTTATAAAACTATATAGAGCTCATCCAGTGATCTAGGTCTTTCCAGACTGTTTGGTTTAATAAATAGCTATTTAACAATGATAGAATGTTCAAAAGCAGGAACTGTATACACTTTCAAAATCCTGCATGTGAACCAGTGTACTTTGTATTCATAAGGGCCAATAGACTTGTATAATTCAAAACTTTGGAATCATTGCAAAAACAGAAATATGATTTGATAGATAGTTTTGGCAAATATTACATAATGTAGTGCACTAGCTTATGCCAAGGAAACTTGGAATAAAGCAACAAGTTAAATTTCATTAACAGGTAAGGGCTGTTTACATTGAGACAAATATTTTAAAAAATAGGAACTATTGCCAACAGTCTTTTGTAAGACTATACAAAGTTTGAAAAGGTGTTAGTTTATATGTTAGTTTCCAGTAATAAGTATTACTGAAGAACAAAATGCAATTTCTAAACACTAACATATGTGTTACAGACATCTGTTTAATAGCCATTTAACTAAATTGGCAAATTTTTATTTCAGATGATTCAAAAGATGCTGATTCCTTATCAGATGAAGCTACCCACAATAGCAATCAAAATAACGGCAACTGTTCCTCTCCTTCTCGAATGTCAGATTCTGTTTCCTTAAATACTGATAGTAGCCAAGATATTTCTCTCTGTTCTCCAGACAAAGAAACACATGCTGATGTTTTATCCAAGATCAGGTTTGTAAAATACTGTATACCACTGAGCAAATATAATAGAAAAATGTTACTTAATCTTTCATATTACATGTCTATTCCTTTAATTCATTAATGATTCCTTTATCATTCATGAAATAATTTAAATTTTAATGTTTTAAAATAATGTTAAATAATGGAATAGTTATATTAAAAAAAAAAAAAAACAACAAACAAAAAAAAACCCAAAACCAACAAAAATCCAGGAGGAAAATAAAATTCAGAGGCTAATTTTAGTATATAAGACATGGTTCCCATCTGTTCTATTAATATGGTATAATAATTTCATCCTTAATTTGTTTTCCCTGCAAAATACTTTCAATACACCATTTTAATATCTGTGTTTTCATTTGCATAATGTTGAAGATCAATTTGATTACTAACTTAATTATAAAAAGCATTTAGAAACTTATAAAGAATGGACTTAGAGATTGTTTCTCTCTTTGTGGTTCTAGTTAAAAGGTGCCTTTTTTTTTTTTAATTTGCCAATAGAAACAAGACATTTGTCCAAAATTGTCATGGAACTTGCAAGTATTTGATTAAAAAAATTGAGTTATTGTTGCTTTGTACTTTTTGACACTTTTAAAATGTCTTTAATAATTCCTGTTGAATTTAATTAAACTTCTGAAATCAGAACACGATCACGTAATTGATGACACAAACAAGAGTTGCCAAAATGACCCCTCTGTATAATATATTTTTGTAGTGGTAAAATAGCAAATAATAAATTTGGTTGTATATTGGTCTTTGTCCTGTATTGTGTGTACAGTATGGCTGTGTTGCATGTTAATGATTAATTTTTCTAAAACAGTTCTTCAAGGAATATGTTGGTTCCTTTTGGAATTTCTTTTAAGAGCCATTTCTTTTTCCAGGCGAGAAGATGAAAATTTGAATAATCTTTTGCAAAATGGAGGTGAATTGAGCATTATAGTAGAAGAAAAAATAAATGTGCAAGAGAAGGTTACAAATTTGTCTGAATATGAATTAAGCACTGAAGAAAGATTAGGCCTGATAAGAAAAGGGGTTGATCTAAGCACTACTATGCAGGAGTCTCACAAATCAGACCAAATAAACATGAATATCAATAAACTGGTTAGTGAAGAGGCAATGCCAGTTCCTGTAGAAAGGTTACAAACAAAGGAAATAGTTTCAGTAAAGGGCTTTTTGAATAACAAGATGAAAGAAGAAAGTGAGTACTTGGAAAATGGAAATAAATATCCTATAAATAAAGTAAATGGACATACTGAGGAAGCAGTACAGTCTCCCAGTAAAGACGAACTAATGAGAAGCATTACAGTTGATGGTGATTCTTCTGCTGAGCTGTCTGTTTCAAGAAGCACTGAAGATTTGTCCCCACAGAGAAGTGGTCCTGTGATGAAATCTCACAGCATCACCAGTATGGACACTGGTCTGAAAATCTACGATATTGTCAATGAGAATGGATCTCAACAGCCAAACTCAGTGGTAAAATCAGCATCTGGTAGTGCAGATGGAAAAAACATAGTCCGAAGTAAATCTGCTACTCTTCTGTATGATCAGCCTTTGCAGGTTTTTCCTGGGCTGTCGTCATCTGATTTAGTATCTTCTACAAAAACTGTGTTCAAGTTTGACTCAAATCACAACCCTGAAGGTGCTAATTCAGTGAGAGGATCAGTGACAAGTGGTGCACAGGTGTTCTGCACTCCCCAGTATAATATTCAGTACAGCAGCAGTGCAACAACGAAAGACACCTTGTGGCCCCAGAAACAAAACACCCAAGTAGAACAAGGCAGCTTACCTCCTTCATGTCTGCTTAGGTCTGACAGCACAGAAATCCCCAGCTATGTAAAGCATTCTGCCACTATGAATTTATCTAATCATAACAATGTCCGAGCCAGCACTGTGTATAACACTCATCAACAGATGGCTGGGAGACACATAGATGTGTGGGCTATTCCACCAACTGGTAGACTGCTTCTGGGAGCAACCAGACACACTCTTCAAAGGCAGAGTGGTGTATCCTCTACAGCTTCTATAAACGTTGGGGATACTGGACCTTCAAGGCGGGCCTGCATTCCTGAAGGGGACTATTTAATGTACAGAGACTTGCATTCAGTGGGAAGAGCCCCACCGGTAATGACTGGGAAACAGAGACCTCTTTCTGCCAGGACATATAGCATTGATGGTCCAAATGTGTCCCAACCACAGATTGCTCAGCCATTGGTGAATGAAATACCAGAAAGAACTATGTCAATTAGTGACTTTAATTACTCATGGACTAGCCCTTCAAAGAGATCAAACCCAAGGGTTAACTCTGACCACTCTTTATTAGATCCTTCAGGAAAAAGTCAAGTCCCTCATGACTGGAGGGAGCAGGTGCTGCGACATATTGAGGCTAAAAAGCTAGAAAAGGTAAAAATAATTTTTAAACTTTTCTACCTTTCTGTTATCTGGATGTGGAATAACTTAAATATTCTGTGTTTTTAACTGCTTTTGATTACCAGTGAAAATCTACTTCTGATACTGCCTTAAAAAGGATAAACATGTTTGTGCTGAATATGTGAAACAGTCAAATGGTAGACTGTAAATGAACTTTTCTCCCAAAGAAAAAAAAACGTCCCTGTTGTTTTTACATCATACTTGCCAGCTTAGTCCAATTACTTTAGAATACATTAAATAATGTCATTTTGACCTGCTGGACTGCAAGGCCAGCTCTTTTAGGCCAGGTAATTTTTATTATTGTAGCATTGTATTCATGTTATACTAAAATATTCCCTTACACTTCTTGATCTTTCTGTTTTGCCTTTTTTCCCCTATTTCTTCACTTTAAGAACAAGGAAAAGAAAATCGGTAAAATCTATTTGGAAGTATAGGCCTACAGCTTCAGTTGCTGAAGAATTCAAAAGCCACAGTTAACATATATTTGCCTCCAAGCCAGTTATCTTTTGAAGTTGGATATTTGACAGATTGTTGAATCAATATTTATTGCTGTGAGATGAGAATGCTTAATCTTGTTCATTTCAGGAAATCACAGGAGGTTTTGATATAACTAGAGATGATGAAAAGTATTCTTTATGTACTGTAAATGCTATCAAGAATTTGAGCTGATACGTAGAGCTGAACAATTATATATCTTAAAAGAATTTGAGACTGGAAGAGTGTAATCTATGCTGTCCAGCTAAACCAATTTAAAATATCATCACTAAATGCTGGGCAGAACGTGAACCTGATTCTATTTCCTTGGAGGGGAAGTAAAGCAGCCAAAATATGTTTTGATTACGCCAGCTAGATGGATTTTCTTTTTCTTTTGAAAGAACATAGTTTGGTTTGTGATTATTATGCAAAATACTTCGATATACTTGATAGCTAAAGAAATTTAATTGGACATGGTTGAAAAAATTACTTTTAACTATGACTTTTCTTTGGAAATCCAAGTATTTGGAGGGATGGGTTTGGTTTTGTTTAAGTTGCATAACTTCTGTTGATAGAAAGGGATGGGTTTTCTTTGTTTATAAAGAGGCCTGTGCAACAGCCATACCTATTCTTCTGATCCATTTTGTTAGGTACAACATAAAATATTTTAAGACTTTCACAGTACTGTGCCGTAGTGTAGGGACCCTTTGTCCCATGAAGGGATCACAAACCTCACCATGTTCCAACCCTAATAGTGCATTCTTTGATCTTCTGTTCTCCTGGATGCACATATCAAATCTTACATGAAACAATAGAGAAGTAAAAATCCCAGCAATGCTTGAATGGAGAGGGAAACAAAACTTCTGCATACTGCTAATGCAATTTGTTTATAGCTCCTTCCTATATCATCTACATTTGACATGTTAGGAATGATGTTTAATATGTCAGTGAGATCTGTTCAGGTACTGTAGCAGTGTAGTCACCTTGGCTGAAGTGAAATTGATTGCCTGACTTGATTCCTTTTATATCTGTCCATACTTTCTATCACGCTTTATATGTAAACTTTAATTTTTGTTTCCTAGTAGAATGATATGGAATAGCTGTTATTGAGTTCTTTTAGCTGTGCATGTAATTTAACAGATCTTTAGAAGTCTGTTTTGTATGTGTGTTTCTTTTGTTCTGACCTTGAAGAGTTTTAAAGTAGCTTTTACTTAGCAATCTGAGACTTATTTATGGGTTTAAAAGTGAATGTGTATATAATTGTCTACTTGATATTCTCCGGGATACGACTGACTTTTAAAAAAAAATCTGAACTGTGAAAAATGTAGATATGATCCTATATGGCAGCTGGCAAATATGATAATGTGGAAAATCTAGGGATTCACTGGATATTTCTTTGTTCTTTTAAAATAATGGTTTCAGATATTTCTGTTTGTAATTAAAAATTAGCTTTTGGGGGGGGCTTAATCTATAAACCAGACTTCTGAAATGTTTTGAAGTCTGAAAAAAAATTCACTAATTACGGAACTTATTTAAGGAACAAGCATTTATTGGAAATTGCTTTGACAAAGCTTTCATGGATTTAAAATGGCGTTTCTTTTTTTTAAAGCATGATACAACACTGACAAAAACAGGTATAAAAAATTAAGCCTTATGAGGAATATTTAATTCATATCTTCTTGCCTGTCATTATACACAACAGTATAGGTTAATAGTATTGCTTTTGCTGTGACTCTTCAGTCTGTTATTGAATTTAATCATGTTTATTATTTCTATGCTGTGCTTCTTAGGAAAGAGTGTGTAGTGGGTTTTTTGTGGTTGGTTTTGTTGGTTTGGGGGGGGGGGGGGTTGTTTGGTTTGTGTTTTGGTTTTGGGGTTTTTTTGTGAAACTCCTGAAGTACTTGTTTGTTTTTATAAAATTTAGTAACTGGAGGGGGGTAGGGTGGGTGAACCCACTTAAATAAACAATGTCTGCTTATTGGCCAAAATTGGAGAAGCTAGTTCTTGGGGTTTTTATTAGCCCTTTTTACCTGATACAGGTGGAAAAAAACCTTTCAGGAGTTTAATTTGCATGAGGAGAAATATGGGATAGTTTTAAGTCCAGCAAAAATTATTAACAATGGATTCCAGCCAAGTAACCAGTATTTGTAACCTTTGACAAGATATAAGGGGGCATACTCTGATCAACTACAATTATCCATCTGGTTGAAGGAAGGTGAAAACAGTTCATGTGAATATTTGTAAATAGAAATTTTGCATATATTCAGGAGAAACTATTTGCTTACCTGATACAAAGCATATTTTATTGTGGGATAGAGAAAAAGGCTTCTTTAAATGTCAAGCTGCTCTCTAGTGGTTATATATGTAAGCTGTTGGAAAGTATGCAATCAATTCTGCCCCACCCCTCAACCTTATAAATTTAGTGTACAGGTGAGTTTTTAAGAACAGCAATATTTTTCAACATATTTTCTTTTGGAGTGTGACTTGCCAATTTTACTACCCAATATGTCACAGTAGTGTTTTATAGTAGTCTTGTTGAAATTTTTCATTTAGGAATTTAAACTAATACTGCCTGTATAAAATACTAGTCACACACATTTTATTGTGTGATAGAGGAATTTCTTATCTGTAAACTGCAATAATAAATATCTGCAATTGTTATCTGCAAATATCTGTTATATTTCTATGTGCTGAGTAGGCAGAAACAGTTGCTGGGCCTGATTCTATCATTTCCTTACATATGTATATTTTTTTGTTGTTGTTGTGGATCTCTTGGGAGTTCATGAGGTACGTGTTTGCTTTCAATTCTAATTTCATCTGGAATTAAGTGCTCTATTTATCTACTTTATCTACTATTTATCTAGAATGGCAGAGCTTTCAGAGAAGAGGACATCAAGTTAGATTCCTACTTTCTATTTCAGAAATTAAAATAGGTGGTTTTATTCTCAAAGTTGCCAGTGCCTTATTTAAAAAAAAAAAGTCCAAGTATTTCAGTATTGATATAGAATTGCAGTTTTAATCAAAGTTTGATTTTTTTTTTTTGAGTTATTTTTTTTTTCTCTACAAACCTAATTTAAAAAAATATTTTAATTGGTATGGCCTCAGATTCTTTCCAAGTTAAGCTTGTTTAAATATGTCAAGGGAAATAACTTCAGTGGGTCTGTGCACACATAAAATTAAGTGCTTAAGTGTTTGTAAGATCATAGCCTGAAAAATATTTTGACACTGTTAAATTACAGAAATGCTATCCATTCATTAGCTGTCAGTTTTAAATTTTTATTTGTTTTATTTTGTTTCTCCATTTTTAATGGACTACTGAACCATCAATGTGTTATAATGATATTTTGTGGAGTTCAGAAATCAATATATCACACTTCAAAAGGAATAAAATTCTTGTGTATTTTGAATGTAAACAACAAAAGTTCTGACCCTGCAAACATTTATGACAGTAGAATTTAAATTAAATTAAATTTAAAAAAGGCTTTAAGCATCAATTTTAAGCATTTCAAGTGTTCCAGAATACTTTGAGCAAACTTTTTCCAATCAAATTTAACTAAAGAATTTTAGTCAAGGTGGGAATGAAAAGTGAAGGGATTTCTAGACGTTTAATATAGCCTCAAAGGATTATTTATGTCCACCTTTAGCTGGCAATTAATTCTAAGTACTGTAAAAATAAATACATTTTTTAAAAGGCTAATACTTAAGCTTAGTTACCAGTTAAGGCTCTTCTAAGATAAGTAGAATGTAGAGTCTTCGTCCCTGCAGATATTTGAATTTTATTAGTTCCTTTCTTTACCAAAATTTAATGGATTGCCATGAAAGACCCCAGCCAGTCTTAAAATCATGACAGTATTATCCAATAGAAATTCTTCTAGGTAAATTCCACTATTGTCTTGCACCTAAGTAAATGCGTTAAGGCACTTCAGTTCCCAAAAGACACCCTTTTGAAATCTGAAATTGTTAATTCTCTTGTAAGCTGCAAAATAGAGAATATGTTCTGATTCTTAGCATTCAAAAAGAATGTAAATAAATCCCAATACTATGCTACTAGCTGCTTGCATCTAAACTGGTTCCTTTAGAGGCTGTTTTTTACTACAAATCCTGATTTATATGCCAAATACTTTTTTACTTTATACATAGCCATTTTTTCTTGATATATTGTAGCTTTTAATATGTGTTCTTCACAGTTGAATAACTGATTTCTAGTAAACTTAGCTTTCATAAAAATATAACGGAACATGGCATGTATATTGGTTAGTGTATATTAGTTTAGATTGAGTTGATTTAGTTTAGATTGAGTTGAGATTTTTCAAGCCTCGATTATTTGAATTATTATTTTGTAGGCCATTATGCCCTAAGACACTGTAGCAAATCAGGCAGAGAATGCAGTTGGTACTTGGAATTAACATTAATATTTAATCTGAAGTTTGGACTGTACATTTATTCCATATTTAATTTATTTTTAATAAATTGGAATTAAAATAAGGGTTTTTTTGTGGCATCTGCATATTTATATTTCTGAAAGTGTCTTCTCTGGTGCAGCAATCTTCAGAAATCTTCCTAGGAAATGTACAACCTTCATCGTGCTTGTGTTGAGAAGCAAAATTAAGAGGGATATCATTCACTCTCTAAATGCCTCAGTTTCTCTCTTCCCAGCTAAAAATAGGTAGAGGAAGAATACTTCCTAGATTTGTCACTGGGAATATCTTCTTGTATTAAACTAAAGCTTTCTTACAACTCTATGTAATTTAAAATAGTATTTGTTCTGTACAGTTTGTACTTGTGGGTTCCTTCTAATTTCGTGTTGAGACACTGTGCCCAATGTAGAGAAGGAGAAAAATGGTGTTTGTAGTACTTCTCATGTTTTCCCTACATCAATTGCACAATCGGTTTTTGTACTTTGGAAAAAGTCTCTACCACGAAAGGAGATTTTATAAACCCTTGAATAAAACTACTCTCAGGCTATGTAATCACCTTGAAGCTCACTAAACTGAGTTAACTGAAATCTTAATTCCTGATGGACAAGTTCATGTCTCTGCAAATTGTAGGAAAGTTCTACCTCCTATTGCAGATCTACCTTAGATTGTCACTATTTATTGACCATCTCTTTGGTTCCTTCTAAGAGAAGAGTAAATCTAATGGATCTAGAGATCTTTATAGTAAGATGGTCTGCTAGAGATACTTTCAGAAGATAACTTTCTAGTCTCACCATGCATTCCTTCTATTTTTATTTGTTTTTTTGCCATTTGTAGAAGATGTGGAGATATAGGAGCCTTTGAGAGGAGCTTCCTGTATGGAGACTTCAGGGAGTTGCCTGTACAAGTGGGGAAAAGGCCACCTGGCTAATTATGTAGAATATTTTGAGAAGAGTTGTAGGAAGATGCTTTGAGACACTAAGGAGATAAGGAAAACTGGCTTTAGCAGTTTCATCTGGGTGTTTGGGCTGTAAGCAGTAAGCTCAGATAGAATGTTTAGTAAAGAGACTTGAATGCCGAGTACAATTTTCCCCTCCCAAGAGGGGAAAAGCTTCTGGAGAGTTGTCTGGAAGCTTGAAAAATACATTGACTAGAGAACAAGATAGGAGTGGAAGAGGAGCATGAAGAAAGCTCACTGTGCCATTGAGTGAGAGGTTATCCAAGAGCCTTGGCCAAGAAAAGCCAAGTATTGTCAGTAAATACTATTTTCCAAGGAGGTTTCAAATGATTGTGCTACCAGAGCATCTGGGGAGTATGAATATGCAGAGGCATATGACTTTGATTATTAAACTAGTTTTACAAGATAAAGCTAGTATGAAAGAGCAAATGTCTGCCTGAGGACTAGTGACTATTTTCAAAATCAGTTTAGTATGTGTAGTCAACAAACACCAAAATGTATTTATTCATGTAAGAGTTGTTGCAGTATCTTAGTCAAATGATATATATTTTGAACTTTTTTTTTTACTTGGAAAAATTAAAAACTTTAAAAAAAAAACAACAACTTTATTTGCTGAGTTTTGATGCTTTGTGGTATATATTTTACTATGATCATATTTTTTCATGGGTCTTTGTCACTGTTTTAAGATAGGTTTGTTTCATTTCTCAGGTGGCACGTGGGGGATTTTCCTTTTCTTCTTTTGTGCAGTCTATTTATTTTGTTTTGTTCTTATAACTACAAAAGTCCATGGTGGCAAGACGGTAATGTCTACTGCTTTCTTTCTGTTACCCTTGCCAATATTGCAGAGGTCAGGTTTGCAGGGTAATGAAGCTCAAAACCAAACCACTATCACTTCTGTCCTTGAGCTCACATTACCTGTTTGATTGCCTAGTGGCACAGGGATGGACTTCAAGGTTTCTTACCAGCCTCTTTTTCTTTAAATGAGGCTCATTCACATTCTTGAATGAAGTGTTATTGGAATGCATTGTGGATGTTGACAGCATTGCAATAACAAGAAAACCCAGTCAAACAGTCAAATCTCTGTAAATTTTTATTTGTACTGTACCAGTAATAGGGGGAAAAAATGAGACAAAATAATAACTGGTAATTAGATGGTTTTCCACAGATGTGTATCTTGACTGCCAGCTCCACTTCCTACAACGTATTTTATATATTGCAAATTTAATGAAAACCTAGAAATTTTGATAAGCTGTGCACCTTTGTTTTTCCAGATACATGAACATTTGAATTACTTTATTTACATGTAATTCTGCATGTAAACTGCTGATTGCATGCTGATTTACAGTAAATAAAGGTAAATAGGGGTCACTGAGTTGTTTTATACATCACAGTGGCACTGTTCTTGCATGTTTTTTATCTTGCATGACAATGGAATATGTTTGTATTAGTCTATGTATAGCATGTCTTGTGGTTTATGCATGCTGCACTAATCTGTGTTAAATCTGTCCCCTCTTTATTCAGAGCATGCTGTCTAGGTCCTTTAATTCCAATTATGCTGCAGTTAGCAGCTTTCACTATGGCAGCTCTAGGGATCTGCATGGCAGCCAGGGTAGTGTTGCCTTGAGTGTTGCAGACAGAAGAGGTTCTGGTGTGCACATTGTTCGAGTGAGTACCTACAGGAGGCTATTGCAATATATAGAAGGGGAAAGAATAAACTGAGAGAGGTGTCCTTAAATTGATAGAGTTATCCTTTTATATATGGACAATGCTTTCAATAAAAAGAATATAATTTATGTGCTGGGGTTTTTTTTATAGTCATTAAATCAATTTTTTGACTTTGCCTTCATTTCATATGCTTTAACCTTATTGCAATACTTTTCAGTTTGTCATGAAGTTGAGTTTTCTAATTGGCTTTTATAGATGGTTGAACATATGTAAAACTGTCTGGTTTTGTTGTACATATGTGAACAAGAGATTACCATTCTGAATTTAACCTAAGTTGATAAAGATTTGAACAAAATTTTGTTATGCTTTTTCCTCCCCCAAATAAATTCTGATGATGTAAACTGTACTGTAAGACACGTTAGGCATTCAAGAAAATTTTGTAGTTTGTAAGAAAATGTGAGGAAATGACTCCTTAAATCTGAGCATCCTGAGTGATGTTATGGTATCCATAGTGAGCAGGATAAAGTCAACAGAAGACTTTTTAACCATGTGACTCCTTGAATAGGCAGTCTTTAGCATTTGTTGACTTCTCTTATCAATGTGTTGGTGAACAAAGAAACCTCTGCAGTTGCTAGTTTTTGTAAATATCCAGCAATATTTTATGGGTGTGGTGTCTTGGCTAGTAAGATTTTTCTACATAAACAACGTACTAGTTAATCAAAGAAGATAAAGAACGATAAAGCCCTTAAAATGTTTTATTCTGGGCTGCTTATGAGAATTTTTTAATTTGAATAATATGAAGATGATGTTCTTTACTGCTCCATTCTGTTTAAAGCATCCCCAGGCTTCTACTCCAGGAGACCAATGCCAGGATGAGGTATTCATTTCAGGACAGCAGAATTACTCATCTGCCACGCTTAGTCTCAAAGATATTCCTCTGGACAGCATGAAGAAAATAGCTGTGCAGGTAATTATCTACATGACACCATGGATAGGATATATTATTATTTGTAGAAACATATGCTAGGATACCAGTTGGAACTGGGGCTTCTTTAAAATGTAAAGCAGGATTTGACTTTCACCCAGGTATTGAAGGTGGCGTAACTGAAATAGCATCCTCTTTTTGGAAGACAAAATAGTTAACTTATATGAAGAGGGATAGTTTTCATTTTTCTTCAGCAGGGGCTTTGAAAGAAGAAATTTGCAGCAAAAGACATAATCGCAAGTGGAAATTGGAATATGGCAGATGATTTCAGGAAATCAAATTGAAGCTGATTAAACCTTTTAAAGATCAAACTTGAAATCCGTTGTGATGAAATTCTGATGATAAACTAGAATTTGTAGGAGACATTCTGTATTCATCTCTAAGGACTGTCTATACAGGCAGGACTTACTACAATGAAACTAAATGGATGCTTGTAAGTTATTATGATGCAGC
The DNA here is from genome assembly GCF_965183815.1 of Platalea leucorodia. Classification (NCBI taxonomy): domain Eukaryota; kingdom Metazoa; phylum Chordata; class Aves; order Pelecaniformes; family Threskiornithidae; genus Platalea; species Platalea leucorodia. The sequence goes on along the minus strand of NC_138859.1, from coordinate 10,973,209 downwards.
TATCTATTTTCTTTTTATAACTTCAGTAATTTCAGTTGCATTTCTACAGACAGTGGATATTGGGAATTTGCATAGTTGTTGATACGTGTTGCCTATGTAAACTCTACCTCTGGCAACGCAACAAAAAATAGTTTTCCTGTCATGCTTTAGATTTTCAGAAAAGGCTGTAGAAAATCATGTAAATCTAATACATCTGATCTGTAAATAAGCTAAAAAAATTACGCGCACACATTACCATTTCTCAGAATCGTTTTGGCATATAAATCTCAACATAATAGGTTCTGATACGTGTCCATTCACATAGCATGGTTAAAGGTTGAAATTTGCACACTTCATTTATTTATAATATTGAGAAATAGAGTATTTTAATATTCTTGTATCCTATAACTAGTGGGATAATGGTGGTAGGCAGAAAAACCTGTAACTCAAGACTGTAGCATTTTTTGAATATGGGAATCATACAGATGGATGAGTGACTACTTAGGCTGGGTAAGAGCGTGAGGCATACGGGTGAGGAGGGAAAAGGCTGCCCATCTCAACGCAGAGCTGAACAGTAACCCTGAGGCTTGAAACGTTGTCATCTCCAGCATCATTCTTAGTGAAATGGTTTGAATGCGTTGTATGTCTTTACAGTTGTGTACCTTACTGCTGTTTGTCATCATTATACCTATCAAATCAGTGACATGTTTTAACAAAATAACATTTATTGGAAATATCATTACAGTTTTCATATTAAAATCTTGAGCTTGTATGTGAATTTGCTCAGGTTTTCTTGTGAAGTAGTCACCAAAAGCTGCTCAGAGAGCATATAATTTCTGTCTGCTAGCTGCGTGGGATTCTTATTTTGTGTATGATCTACTGGGAACTGTTACAAAAAATCTCTGAATTTTATGCAATAAAAGTTCAAGCTATAATGATATCAGCCAAGTGTCAATACTGTCAGTTGCACTGCCAGAAAATAATGATTGAGATAACTCAGTGAAGCAAGTGCTAAAAGCAAAGACCTTGTCTAGTCTGTTCTAGTAGATTAGCACTCAAGGTAAGTTTTTGTTTTTCAGATTTTTTTCCTCAGGAGGTCAAAGCTGATGAATATAATGAAAATTGAGTGCAATTGTACATGATCCAGAAGAGTAGTTTTAGTAATGTTCCTAGAATTAAAAGCAGTCAAGCATGACAAATATTGAAATAATAAAGGAGGAATTGAGGATTGCTGCTTATAAAATGTATGACATTGAGTATTCATGTTTTATTCCGATACCTTTGACAAATGGACAAATGTGCCAGCCTCAAAGACCTCAGGCAAACTACAGCCAAATCCATCATCTCCCTCCTCAATCATCAGTAGCAAGACATCAGTCTAGAGAACAATTAATTGATTATCTGATGTTGAAAGTTGCCCACCAACCTCCCTATACCCAGTCTCAGTGTTCCCCCAGACAAAGCCACGAATTGGCAAAGCAAGAGGTAAGGATAAAATCTAACTTGAATATATGACATCTGTCTGTCAGTGACAGTGGATTGTTATATTGTTTTCATTTATTACTGTTTCTCTGTAGATGGTGACAGAAATCATATAGGAATTTATCTCCAGCAGAAGACAATGTTATCTCAGTGCGGTTCTACTACTGAAATCACATGTTCCTTCTAGTTTTGAGCTCTTTTTTCCTTTTAATGTGAACATTTTTAGAGAAATGCAGTAGTTTCTTAACAGAATGTACCAGAAAGTTATGCTTGCATCTTTATACTGAGATAGAAATTTATTTCTTGACTGCATTTATTGATCACCAACTAATTATTGATGTAGTAACTGAAAAAAATACGAAGTAGCAGTACAACTTAGAGTACTTTGCATCTATTCATTGCTATCCAGAATGGTTCAAAAACCTGCAAATGTAGAAGTGTGCAGCCCTAAACAAAAAAACAGGATTAAAAAAAAGTGTAAGCATCTGATGCACGCCTGATAATTATCAGTTTTATTTATGATAAACAGATGTGGGTAAGAAATTCTTATACAATTTAATGGCTCTTTCATTGTGGGCAACTTTCTGTTCTTGGACACAGGATGTTTCCTCTGTATAGTTTTGTTTTTTGAGAAAATACTGAGAGCTATGTTTTCATTCTATGCTAGAATGAGAACATACACTTTTTGTGTAAAATACGTTTTCTAGTCAACTCTTCTGGCAAGAGAAAGGGGAGACAGTGTTGGCTATGTAGAACTTAAAGTGAAACTAGGAACTAGGTTTGATTTTTAAAATTCAGCTAAAAGTAGCAAAGAAATAAGAACAACAAATTCTTTCATATGAACATGTATATTTGCTGGGGGCATTAAATTCATTTACACAGTATCTAAATATCTCTGAATTTAAAGCCCACATGGAATACTATGATTATAATCATAGTGATATTGGAGTAAAACTTGTGTACACCGATACAAGATGCTGTTGTATTGGAATCTTGATCTGAATTAATATTATGAGATATACTCTCTTGAATTGTGATAAATGGGTTTTCTTGATTTTGTTGTTGTTGTTTTGTTTTGTTTTGTTTTAAAAGCTTTTGTTCAGCTGAATTCCTTAATAATAATTTCATTATGGTAGCTTTGGATGCAAATTTTCAGCCAGTTCTTCTAACTTTGGTTGTAACTATTTAGATTCGAGTGAGAATTGACAAGGATCCAGAACTTGGATTCAGTATATCGGGAGGAGTTGGTGGTAGAGGGAATCCATTCAGACCTGAAGATGATGTGAGTATTTTATACTAATGCATCTTAAAATCATTCTGATCAATTTTTTTTTCTAGTCTTTACTAAATTAAAAAATATGTATATCCCCCAAACCCAAGCCACTAAATTCCAGGGCTTGATGGGAGAAAATTGAGGACAAATTCTTATGGAAAATCAAGGTGGTACGTGACCACTGTGGTCACATGAAAACACAGAGGATTATTCTGGCTGAGTTTCTTGCACCGTTCTAGATATCAGTCAAGAGATTTGAGATAGTGAATTATGGAGTTTACAATTAGGAAGCCTCTTAGAACATGATTTAGCCTACAGCCTTATTTCTGGTGGTTGATAATTCATCTTGACATGTACATCTGCCAGATTAAACAAAGGCAGATCAGAATTTGCCCTTCAATATTCTTTTAAAGGCAATTCTCCTGCATTTAACATCAGAAAAGGGAAGGTAGTCACAAAAGCCAGTAGATCTGTAGAATAATATCACATTCTCTTCTACTTAGGATGGAAAATTGAGATGTTTTGAATTGCATCTGTTTCATACTACCACAATATTTATTAAATAAGTTGTTAAAAATGTTTTCCACCTCTTTTTCAAGGGTATATTTGTAACCAGAGTGCAACCAGAAGGACCAGCATCTAAGTTTTTGCAGCCTGGAGATAAAATAATTCAGGTACTGTAGTCATCTATTTAACTAACCTGTGTAATATAACAGTTCATTTTTAGTTTGTACCTTTTCTAAGAGCAGAATATTTAATTTTTATATAGATTGCCAGTATCTTTTCCAGAAGCATTCTTATATTCTGGGATGATGCCTTTAGTTTTCTTCCATCTAACATTAGGATAAGTGATACAGGCAGAAGCATTAATCAGTTAGATTATTTTTCAAATTCTGGACATTTTTCACACTTTTAAAGATAAAAAACAGGCCTAATGTTGTCATTCAAGATGGAACGTGAGTGTTTTCATTAGGCTTTACTATCATTCAGTTATTTAACTTGTGGTTATTCACATGCAGTTTTCTGAATAATGCGTTGTCTGAACACCAGCAGTTGCCCCTCACAACCCCTCTCCCCAGCTGCAACTCTTACATCCCCCTCCATCCTGCAGTTCTTGCCAGTCTTTTCTGCCTCTTCCCCAGCTGACAGGCTGGACATGTGCAAGTGCTGGCAGAAGCTACCTCTTGGCTGGCTGATATCTGTCTGGTCACAGCACGTACCTCCTGGCTGCCCCATCTGCTGCAGGCAAGCCAAGTAGATTGCTTCAGGAGCCATGGCTTCTGGGCTGCAGCTGTGCAGTTCTTTTCTGTAGGAAGTCAATACCTTTCAGACCTCTATTGTATCAGATTTGTTTGAAATTTTTCTGATGGGCTCATAAGTTATTTGGGAAGGGGTCAAGGAAATGGACAAAGGGATTATATAAGCCTTACTTTCTTAGGGAAACAGGCTCACAGGACATTTGAACAGTGCTGTAGCCACCCTTAAAGTTGCAGAGCTTGTTAAAAATTATTAATTATTCACCACATTACTAGTTTGAGAATGCTTATAGAGTTAACTCTGCTGCATTTCTGTTTTCCCAAAAAAAAAAAGGGGGGGGAAAAAGAAAAAACCCCACTATTATCTCAATTAAACCACAGCCTCATGTGAACTTTCTAAAACAAAGCCAAACTGAACACACATCATAATTCTTCCAATGAAAGAAAAAGTCAACAAGCACACAAGAAAAGGGGGGGGGGGATAAGATCAAGTTGTTCCAACTAAAAGATAGCTTGTTTTTGAGCGTGGCAAATAGTTCTGTACTTGTTCTTCCTCATTGGGGCAAGAGAAAGCTGGTTTTAAGTCCTAGTTCTCTTACTGATGTAGACAACTTTAAGGAAGGAGGGGAACCCTCCAACACTCCATACAGGAACAAGCAGCATGTTAAACCTTTGAAAATACTGGCAGCATGTTTGTTACATATTTATAGAGTGGAACGTGTGTGAAAGGGTGACTTCAGTTTTAATGGTTTATTCCTGTATTTATGGAATTTCATTTGTCTGTGTGACATAATTTGATAGATTTGTCTGTCCTTTTGTCATGCTGGTGTTCTGCTTGGGTTTTGCTTTTTGTTTAATGAGGAATTCATAGTTTGAAAAAGAGATGAAGAACTTGCATTTGCATGCTTATACAATTACAGGCTGTTTGATTTCTCATAACTAAATATTTTTTTTGTATAACAGCTCATTCTTTATACTCATGATCCCAGTGACAATATAATGACAGTCCTACTGTCTTGTTGCCACTTAGACATCTGCAGTTTTTGACTGAATATCATCTCTCCCAAAATGACTTTGCTGTGCTTGATTTTGCAATGTTCTCTGTAAAACATGCATTAGACACACATATTAAAATGCATATTAAAATGCATTAGACACGCATATTAAAATGCGTGTCTAATACATATGTCTAATAAAAATATTCTACGTGACTAGTGACTCGATAATTGCATGTAAGTCTTAAGATATTGTTGCATATTAGGTTAGGACTAGGACATTCTGTACAGATGATGATTTGGAAGGGTTATTGCCGCTTTTGCTCTCTGAACAGTCTATACGTAAAACTTTCTCTGCAATCCTAGACAGATTTAAAAATCACTGCCTTTACAACAAAGGATTCAGCTGGTAGCAACAGCAAGTGTTTGGTGATAGGATAAGCAGCTGCAACTCCAAAATGGCACAGCTAAGGCGCAGAGCACACGACCGGTTCTCTCTGTTGCTATATAAGGGGCAGTAGCTCATGGAGAAAGGTGGGATGCACAACTGGAAGCAGTAGCAGTTTAAACTGGACAAATCTGTTATTCCGCAAGATTTTACCACCCAGACAGAATGTGAATTTGCAGTAATACATCCTGAGAAGATGAACTGTAACCATGTTTTCCCTGTCTTTTGTAGGCCACTTAGGCTTGCTTGTGTTTGCCAAGCCAAACCTGTCCCAAGAATGATGTTGTTGCTTAGAGTCATAGGAAAATTCAAGCTGGGGGTGACCTCAGGAGGTCTCATGCCCAACCTCCTCCTCAAAGCAGGGTCAACTAGTAGGTCAGAACAGGTTACTCTGGGATTTATCCAAGAAGGTCTTGGAAAACTTCCAAGGACAAAGACTGCATAACCTCTCAGAGCAGCCTGGTCCACTGCTAGACATGGCAGGGGGATGGGAATTTTCATTACATCCAGTCTGAACTGTGTTCCACAAAGGGGTAGGCTGTTGGGGGTGTGGAATTAGCGTGTTACGATATAATGGTTTTAGTGTTAGTAACAAGTATTCTAAGCTCTTTTCTACTTCCTATTACTACTGTCTCAACTCCCAAGCTATAGTAGCAGGCCTTGTGGTAAGTTGGATCAGTTCCTACCAGATTGCCTGTTTAAATTGTCTGGATTTAATTGCTGAATGATAACATGCTCTCCTTCTTGTGAAATCAGCCCCTCACATGAAAGGTGAGAGTTCCCCTAGATACATACTTCATAAGGAATTAAAGGTACTAGATTTTTGAGGATACAGAGGAACATAGAGGAGAACACCCAAAGCATGGGAAGAAATTGGAGTGCTAGAAAGGGGAGTAAAGGCCTACTAAAATGGCTCCCAATGCTATGAATGTTTTTTGTTGAAGGCTTCAATAGTTTTAATTTATCACAAATGCCATTTCTAGTATTTAAACTGGGATGTATCATTTGTACTGCATTTTCTTTTTTTGGTGTGGCTGTATTAAGGCTGATGAATTTGATGTCTGATGTTAATGACTTAAAGTTCAGCTTTTTCTTTTGGTTATTTGCAAATATATTCAGTACCTTCAGGGCAGAATTCTTCCAAGGCTAACACAATAGTTTAATTTTTTGTAGCATATAGGTACATGTTCAACTCACATCAACAATGTAATCTGCAAATCTGCAGTGTTTTATTGTCTGCATTCATATAAAATTTGATTATTTTAAACTTATTTCAAGCTTAAACTAACATGAAATATGAGACAGTCATTTTCCATTTTTAAATTTTATTTTTTAGGCTAATGGATACAGCTTCATCAATATTGATCATGGACAAGCAGTATCTTTGCTAAAGACCTTTCAGAATGCAGTGGAACTCATCATTGTACGAGAAGTTTCTTCATAAATACTGTGGATTGAGGGGAAAAGCCAACAGGATTCATTGAAAGACTTATGGGAAACTGAATATTTTGCCTAATTTTATACACAAAAGGAACTTGAAAAGAATTATTATTAGAATTTGTCCAGGAAATAAAATCCTGAACTTGTGGTTAAAGGGGGAAAAAACCACTGTATAGAACGTTCAAGAAATAATTTTGGAAATTCATATGGTGAATAAACTTGGTTTTAAGCATTATAGCAATCTAAGGTAAGGACCACTCCTCCAAGAACAAACCTGTGTTTGTTTTTTGTACAGATGGTAGGTTTATTTTTTGATAATTCATACAAGTTACTAAACTTTGTGCAAGGCTTTGCAAAGCCTTGGTTGTAGCCAATGGACAGATGGCAGGACTGTCTGTCCTGTAGTTGATTATTGCCTTTATTTTTATTCACCAGATATTAATGTGTTATGCTGAAACCACTTCTGTAGATGTGGACAGGAGATATGAAACGTTGGCTTTGCTATGTGCACATTGTATAGATGAATGGGTAGATGGAAGGTGGTGCTGGTTGGACAGAATAAAGGTCAGGTGAAACAACTATCTGCTATCTAAATCTAGAATCAAGAAAGAAGAAAAAGTGTTTGGTTCTGGAGTGTATGTCTACCAATAGAAAATGCAATAAAAGCTTACGGTATTTTTTTAGGAAGACTGTAACTACAAATTTGTGACATTCTACAGGATTTGTTCTTAATGTAGTCATTGAATATTCATTTGCCACATGTGATTCATGTTTCATTGGGTTTTCTTGCATACAGAATTTTTTCAACTGTACTGTGGAAATGTGCGCAGAGGTTTTTCTCTGCCATGGAAATCCCCAATTTTGTGCAAATGGTGATACTTATCTTTTTATAAAGTACTCCATTTTAACCTTATAGATTTTAAAAATGAAACTGAAATGGCCAGTTTTTAAGGTTGTTGCCTGTAATATATATTTAAACACAAACAAAGTAAATGATGCAGGAAAGGTTATGAAAGTCATCTCGATTTGTTTGGCCTTTGCATTGCTTTGTTAACCAAAAAGGAGACCATACGTATGGAGCTAGGTAACCAAAGCAGGTTTGTGAAACTTTGAACAGTGATGGAGAATTGCTGTGGTGAGATGAAGAGCACTGGGAGGGTGTACTTACAACCCACCAGTTCATAATGATGTTTCTTAAAGGGCTGTTCCTACAGGTAACATTAAATGTGAACTAGACACTTCAGAGTCATTAAAGGGTTTCTAACTATATTAATGTAATAGTGATTTACCACAGGCTGCCTTTGTTCCTTATTACTGTATAAAATATTCAATTATGCTTTTATTAATTTTGTTTACCAGAAACATTAATTTTATTTTTCTCTTTCTCCTTTGTAATTGAATAGAGACTGCATAATCTGCAGTAATAATTAATACGCAGTTGTTATGGACCAGGGAAAAGTGCCATAGAAGACCAATAACTGTTATTAATCGGGGCTAATGATTAGCCTGTCATTGGAGCAATATTCAGTTATTGCAGTTCATTTTTAATTACATATAAGTTGGTAGTTTGAAATGGGTATAAGTTGCTTTTTTTCAACCCCTGTGTACAAAAGTAAATGCTTTTAATAAAGCTAGCAAAAACACCAGCCTCCTGTAGTTTTGGGACAATAAGCTGGAAGAGAGAGGAATTATACATAGCCAGTGGTAATAAACAGGCAGTACTTAAATAAGTGAACTCCAATATTATTGCACTTCTTTCAAAGATGTTAATTATTGCTTATTGTACTATGTATAGTTCTAATAATTTTAATTGAAACCCTTTAGCAACTCTTTGTATATTTTAATTCTTTTTAGCTGATTTTCGGTAATATTTACATAGGAAATGATTTTTTGATATATTAGCAGGAATGTGCTGTATTTTGATAAAATTCACTTATTTTCTGTGTGCTGTTAGTCTTCAAAGAAAAGAATGAGAAACATAGCTATATAATGGCAGGATTCAGCGTTCCCCTTCTAAGCTGTGTTTTGTTGTTTTTTAGTTTCAAATTTTTTTAAGTGAAAATGCAAAATGTTCACACTGCCTTTTAAAGGGAATGCATACAGACAAGTCCTAAATTAACTTGGTCTTCTACATAACCTGTATCTTTGGGAAGGGGAAAAGTCCAAAAAGCAGAACTGATTCTTTACTGATCTTGGACTGACTTTGTATACATTTTGCATTACATTTAAATATATCACTGAGGAATTATACTGTATTGTATTTTGCTTTAACGGTAACAGAAGTTTTAAACTTAATTTTCAGATTTACATATCAGGAAAATTCTACCAAAAACTGGCTCTGGTAGAATTGTAGGAGTAGAGATTTATAGCAATAAGTTTAGTACTTCTTGTGGAAATAGAATAGTTGGAAGGGACCGACAACGATCATCTAGTCCAACTGCCTGATCAATTCAGGGCTGACCAAAAGTTAAAGCATGTTGTTAAGGGCATTGTCCAAATGCTTCTTAAACACTGACAGGCATGGGGCATCGACCACCTCTCTAGGAAGCCTGTTCCAGTGTTTGACCACCCTCTCGGGAAAGAAATGCTTCCTCATGTCCAGTCTAAACCTCCCCTGGTGCAGCTTTGAACCATTCCCACGCGTCCTATCACTGGATACCAGGGAGAAGAGCTCAGCACCTCCCTCTCCACTTCCCCTCCTCAGGAAGCTGCAGAGAGCAATGAGGTTGCCCCTCAGCCTCCTTTTCTCCAAACTAGACAAGCCCAGAGTCCTTAGCCACTCCTCATAGGACATGCCTTCCAGCCCTTTCACCAGCTTTGTTGCCCTCCTCTGGACGCATTCAAGGACCTGAACATCCTTCTTAAATTGTGGGGCCCAGAACTGCACACAGTACTCAAGGTGAGGCTGCACCAACACTGAATACAGCAGGATAATCACCTCTCTTGACTGGCTGGTTATACTGTGTTTGATGCACCCCAGGATGCGGTTTGCCCTCTTGGCTGCCAGGGCACACTGCTGACTCATATTGAGCCTGCTGTCAACCAGCACCCCCAGATCCCTTTCGGCAGGGCTGCTCCCCAGCCACTCCTCTCCCAATTTATACTTGTGCCTGGCATTACTCTGTCCCAGGTGCAGAATCCGGCATTTTGACTTGTTAACTTTCATCCCATTAATCATAGCCCAATGCTCCAATCTATCTCGATCCCTCTGCAAGGCCTCTTGTCCCTCAAGAGAGTCAACAGCACCTCCCAGTTGGGTATCATCAGCAAACTTGCTAACGGTGCATTCAACTCCTGCATCCAGATCGTTGATAAAAAATATTAAACAGAACTGGCCCTAGAATTGAGCCCTGAGGAACCCTGCTGGTGACCAGTCACCAGCCAGATGTAGCCCCATTCACTACAACCCTTTGAGCTCTGCCCTTGAGTCAGTTCTTCACCCAGTGCTCTGTGAATCTGCTCATCCCACAGTTGGAGAACTTGTCCAGAAGGATTCTGTGAGGGACAGTATCAAAAGCCTTACTAAAATTCAAAAAAAACTACATCTACTGCCTTCCCTTCACCCACTAGGTGACCTTGTCATAGAAGGTAACCTTGTCATAGAAGGATATCAAATTAGTTAAACAGGACTTTCCCTTTGTGAACCCATGTTGACTGTGCCTGATGATTGCATTGTTCTTTAAATGCCTTTCAATAGCACCTGGTATGATCTGCTTCATAATTTTTCCAGGAACTGAGGTTAGACTAACAGGTCTGTAGTTCCCTGGGTCTTCCCTCACGCCCTTCTTGTAAATTAGAATAACATTGGCTAGCTTCCAGTCAGCAGGGGCCTCCCCAGACTCCCAAGACCTTTGGTAGATGATCGAGAGGGGTCCTGCTGTAACGTGCACTAGCTCCTTCAGTACTCTGGGATGAATCCCGTCAGGCCCCATGGACTTGTGACCATTCAGCTGATACAGCTGGTCCCTTACAATTTCAGTGTCCACAAATGGAAAGTCACTGTTCCCACACTTGTGGTCCTCTGACTCAGGGAACTGGGCAGCCCAAGGTCTATCAGTAGTATTAAAGACTAGGGGGGAAAGAAAAAAAAAAAAAAAAAAAAAAATTGAATGCCTCCACTTTTTCTTCATCCCTATTTGTCAAGTGACCATCTTCAACAAGTATTGGTCCAATGTTTTCTTTAAGACCTCCTCTTGTTATTAACATACTTAAAAAATATAAATACTTGGCCAAAGCTTGTCTTCAGTAAATTAGCAAATTAACTATCTAATAAAACATGGATTATTCAGTAAACATTGGAGTTTTCAGTGGATTGAAATGTGTTTGTTCCTTCAGTGTCTGTGTGTAAAGGTAAACGCATGTCAAACTAGATGATTTTGCAGAGTGGGAGAAAGATGTCTCCTGAACTAGTCCAGCCAGGATTCAGCAGGAGGAGAGACAATATTGTTACTTTTCATTTTGAATGCATCTTAAACTACATTTTGAATAGAATAAAATCCATCAGCAGCCTAAGTTACTCAGCATGGCAACGAGTTGATGCAAACTCTGTTAATTCTTTCTATTCTTAACAGGTCATTAAAGAATCAGTTCAACTGATATAATGAAAAGATGAAGTCTCCTGCATATTTATTATGTAAATATTTTTGAGTTTATTTTTTGGACTGGAGTTAAAAAATGTGTATATACTTGAAAGCATTCTATGAACACAAACATAGCAATAAGCAACACACAGAATCAAACCTTTATGATTATTTTGGTTTTGTTTAGAAATATTACCTTGTCAACAGCTATGAAATGTTTTTATTGATCAGCATTTATTCAACATTCCATATTTTTGTATATAATTAGACTGTTTCTGAGGTAACACATGGAGAATAGATAATAAACTAATGCTCTTTAAAGCTCTGTGTAATTGATTTCTTTAACTTATAGGAAATTCTCCATAACGTGATTTTATTCTTCTATAGTTTCTGTAGACCTTAGTCCTCTATCAATATCCATTAGGAAAGGTTTATTTGTGTTTCTGGCTCCATGCATCTTGGTGCCCAGGGGTCTGCTCTAGCTGATTTCATTGCAAGACCAGGTTATTCAGAAAAAATACCTTTGTGAATAACCCGATCTTGCAATGAAATCAGCTAGAGCAGCCAGTGGCTGCTCTCCTGAAGAGATGAGTAGTCTTTGTCTGATGCAAATTAAGAAGTTTCAATAGCAGAGAGGGGTGGTTAAGTCAAGGAGCAGGGTTAAAATTAAGAGCATCTTGGGAGTGCTTTAATGAGATATATAAGGGTTATGTATTAAAGAAAGTAGAGAGCTACTCGAATGATTGGCTAATGCCAAATGAATGTCAAGTTCTGCTTTACAACTTGGGTTTGAAAGTAAACAACCAAAAAGAAAACCTTATCTCGTGCCACAGGAGGTTATTTTGGAAAAAAACTGGGTTTGTCTTTACTTGTTCCACAGAATTGTATATTAAGTGACATCTTGTATATTCTCACTCCAGTTGAGAAAGTTTAAGAGTACGTTCACATTTGTCAAGAGTGAATGGACCTAATGTGCTGTTCCACTGAAGCATCGATGCATACTTATCACAGCAGAGGTCGTTTAGGTAGTTCTTCCTTTGCCTATATAACAGTGAAGGTTCTTTAAGAATTTATAATTTTATACTTGAACTGACAGTTTTCCTGAAATGCTAAATGTTACTGTTTCACTAAGTAGAATGATCTCCAATGTACAGAAGTATTACTGCAACAAGCTGATAAAAGCATTATATATCTACGAGGCAGTTGCTTCTAGGCTTAGGAACCCACTGTTTTTAATTTACATTCTTATTCATTCTCAACAAGTAAGCAATAAAATATGTGATTTAATTTTCTGTGACATGACTCCATCTGATTCTTCTTACAACTATGAAGACTAAAGAAAACTAATGATGACTGTTGGCAAGGAGAGGAAGCTTTTGTAATGATGAGCTAAGAAAAAAAAGCCACTGGAAACTGATAAAAACCAATTTTATATCACATTTCACATCATATTGCTGTCTTTGTAGTTTATTTTTGTTTAAGAAATTAAGCTTTCTACAGCTATCCATGTTGTTTGTTCAGTAGTCAGGGCTTTCAGGTTATTGTATGTTCCAATAGTGAAAAGATTTAAAATTTCTAGACTTGTCACGTTTTTGAAAGTGATGGCTAGAGTGTGACAGATGCACCCACTCTGACTGAGTGAACAGTACTTTGGTTCAGGCATCACCAACAAGTAGGCCTAACTGAAATCAGCCTTGCTGTGCAAACCTTGAGAATTGTGCTAGGCCATATCTTCTTAGGAGCCAAGGCCACATCTTATCAGGAGTTAACAGTACCAGCCTGAGCTGGGACTAGACAAAACTAAAACTGCTACAGCTGCACACCTGCAGGTACACCAAAGGGGGAGTTGACTATGAGTCAATCACTTTATGCTATAAATATCTGTAGCACACCCCCCCCCGAGTCCATTGAGCTCTCCTGTACAGCAGCAGGATGCACAGTGGTGATCTCCCCCTTGAGCAGGGACGTCTCTCAAGGTTACTCCTCGAGGTTGAGACCCCTTACCTGGCATCTGATATCTATAATAAGGTAAGCGACATTTTATATTAGGCCTAGAAGTATATTGTATGCTAGCAACATTTATATATCTAGCTATAGCTTAATTATTAGAAGTGTAATAAGTAGTAGGGTGTTTGACTGTTGTCTAAATCATCATTTAAATCATCATCATTTAAATCAATCACCATTTGATTTTCATTGTCATTGATTAATTACCATTTGATCATCATTTAATCATTAATAAAACCCTTTTAGTTAACCCCACAATGATGACTTGACTTAATAATTCACCTGTGACATAGAGATGATATGATTGATTACTTAATTATGTGAATATTAAGAGTTGCTACATCCCCACCAGTGCTTAGTGAGGTGGATCCCATTTCTCCAAGCAGACATTGATCCTCAAAGAGAGTCCCATGGTGATAGAAATCAAAACCATGTTGCTGACCAATTGTTGATGCTCAGTGTCAGTCCCCTCCTCCTCATGCCCTCTTCCCCTCTCTAGCAGGATTGAGGAGAAGAGCACCTAGGACCCCATGCCCCTGACCATTCCCCCCCAGAGACTGGGAGGGGTTAGATCCTCTCCTGGTTGCCCTGGAGGTATTGCTGGTGCCCACATGGAAGAACAGCAAGGGGTCATAGTCAGAGGGCTGGACAAACTTTGGCAGTCTCTCCACAACATCCTGGATCCAGGCCCCTGGCAAACATCAAGCTTCTCTAGACAGCAGGTCAGGTTGGCAGGTGGGTACCTCTGTGCCCCACAGCTGGGAGTTGCCCACTTACATCACTCACTGCTTTCTCCAGGTGTCTGTCATGGCTCAGGTCAGCCTGTCCAAATGCTTTTCTTGAAAGCACCCCAGGTCTTCCTCAGCTTTGAGGGCAATGAATGAACCACAGGTGGAGCAGGAGCATTATATGTGGTGCCGGAAGACACCAGCTTCCAGCAGTCACCTTCCACAGATTTTCCACTTGCGGTTCTGCTAGTGACAGGCTCTGCCCAGGTCTGTACTGTGGTGGAGGTTCAGGGCTCTTGAAGCTGTAGGGTCTCTGAGGAGATCCTGTCTCTGATGCTGTGCACCCTGCTGACTTCCATAACTTCTCCACTTGGTGGCACAGCTCTCCAACAGCAGTGCACCTTGTTGTATTAGGGGTATGAGTCTGACATGTGGCTGGGGGAAAGCCCTTCCATTGAGTCATGAGGTTTAGAAAGGACCCCCTTGCTTTCTAAACTCCTTCTCAGAGAGGAGCCTAGGTGTGGCTAGGTCCAATCTTAGTCTCAGACTTGGTCAACAGTTTATGTCTAAAGGAGAGTGTGTGTAGCCACTTATCAGAGTCAATGTTTGCCTGTCAGAGTCCTCTCAAGGACTTTCACTGAAACAGCTTCACAAAGTTGAACAGATAGAAGAATTATTAAGGCGATGGTTCAGCACAGAATGAGGAATTCGGAACAAATGGGGGGGGGGGAGGTGTGGGTGTGTGTGTGTGTGTCTTTCTGCCTTTACTGAAGCAACATCAGGCTGCAAGGCCTTCACCTCACCCCAGGTGTCACTGAGTCGCGAGACCACCTCACCCCAGGCATTACTCAGTCGCTTTGAGCACTAGACCATAACTCATCACGTTTGTTTTACAAGATAAGCATGTCGCTCAAGTCAAACCCTGCTACTCCCTGCTGAACTCACAGTGACCTCTGCATATGGCACCAACAAGTCCAGACAAGTCCAGTGTCCCACATTATCCACCCCGTGACCTTAGTCACAACTCACTAAGAGGAACATCGTATAATTTGGATTTAGGTGGGTCAACGGATTCATCTTTCTCTCCCACATTTTCGTCCTCCCTTGTTGCTTGGTAATTTTCAATAGGGGATGTTATTAAAGGGATGTAGTCAGGATCCCAGATCTGAAGCGTCTTAACATGCATACTTATGGCTCTAGTTATTACAGTTTTTACATATGACAATCCCATAGCAATTATAATGATTACAATAATTAACATAATTATATATTGTAGCAAATTTCTGATCCATCCTGGGATGTCCCATTGGAAGAACGCAAGCAATTTATCAATCCATCCAGTCCGCATCCAGTCTCATGGTTTCATCTTTTCATGAAGTTCTCTGGTTTCATCAGCAACCTTTCTCATTCCTTCCATAGCTTGATGTAAAAATGAAGAAACATTAGGGATTGATACACAACAAATTTCATCTGGGTAGGTTCGGTTTAACCATCCACAAACGCCATTTTCTTTCAGTAGTATCCTATCCAATGCTAATCTATTTTGGAGGGCTATTTTTGAGGTTGCTTGTAGCTGTCGGTTTATATCTCCAACTGCCTGAAGTGTCCAGTTGGCTAAGGATTCTACTTGGTAGGTTAAGTTTTCTATATAGAATCTATTTTCCACAGAGACTATACCGAAACCCCAAAAAGCTCAAAGTTATAAATTTAGTTTCATGCCAAAGGTATAATAGTCAGGGAATTCGATAGGGGGTAACTCCTCATTTAGCTCGTCACACCCTTGTTGAGAACAGAAACTGTATAGTGGCATAACAGGGACATAAACTTGGGAGACCTATAGTACATTCATAACTATCCCAATATGGCTGTATGTGGGTATACATATTTCCATCAGAACAAACCAAGACAGTGTTTTTTGGTGCGGGGAGTAATATGGAGGAACAAGTACTACAATTGTCATAAGGTGTTCCTTCTCATGGCTTTGAGTCTTTAAGATTAAAATTATGACTTAATGGAATTTGACATTTAGTGGCATCCCACAAAGTTTTGCTTTTATCTGTGGGCTTGTGTCCTAATTCATAATTACAGTTGGACACCAGTGTCATGGTTTAAAACCCCAGCTAGCAACTAAGCATCACGCAGCTGCTCGCTCACTCCCCCCACCCCAGTGGGATGGGGGAGAGAATCGGAAGGGCAAAAGGGGAAAACTCGTGGGTTGAGATAAGAACAGTTTAATAACTAAAGTAAAATAAAAATAGAACAGTAGTAATAGTAATATTAACAATAATAATAAAACCAAGTAATAATAGTATAATAATAATACAAAGCAAGCGATACATTGTATAGTTGCTTACCACCCGCCGACCAATGCCCAGCCCGTCCCCCCAAGCAGCGATCGTTGCCCCTCCCCTGGCCAACTCCCCCCTGCTCATATACTGAGCATGACGTCATACGGTATGGCATAGCCCTTTGGCCAGTCTGGGTCAGCTGTCCTGGCTGTGCCCCCTCCCAGCTTCTTGTGCACCCAGCAGAGCATGGGAAGCTGAAAAGTCCTTGACCAGTGTGAGTGCCACTTAGCAACTACTTAGCACTACTTAGCAAGAACCCAAACATCAGTGTATCATCATCGACATTGTTCTCATCCTAAACCCAAAACACAGCCCCATACCGGCTACCAAGGAGAAAATTAACTCTATCCCAGCTGAAACCAGGACAACCGGTGATGGAATCAGGGTGCTATAATTATGACACAAACCCCAAAAAGGTTTCCAGGATGGAGTACTCATCCAGGGGACATTTTTACAAGATATATTGGTGAGGAACAGAGTGAGGTTCAAATATAATGAACAATTATGTGCCCATACTGTACTAAAATTAAGACAAGGCGGCCACTTGAATATCAGGCTCCTCACCTGGGGAACTGAGTTAGGAAGTTCTTGAATTAAGGTGTTTTCCAACTTCCATAATTCAAGGAAAGATTGGTTAATATCAATAGGAAAGGCCATAAAGGCCAGGCCCTCCTCTGCCTTAGGTGGAAGGTCAATACAGGTGAGTCCAGAGCTCCAGTTCATAAACTTGAGGAACCCTTGTATTAACTCATAGGCAGTATTATCAACTTCGACATCTCTTTTTACTCTTTGTAACCTTATGTCCTTTTGCTTATTATAGCTTATATGGGTTACATATACAATTACTATACTTAACACACATATACATGTTAAACTTATACACACCTTCCTAAAACTATTCACATATAATAATAGACTCATATTGATTCACTTAACAATCAATAGTACAAACAGAACAACAGTAATGATAAATACAGTTAAGCTTGAAATAATACATTCTAAATTAACATCTTAATAAACACACACAAAGTTATTTCAACTATGGCCCCAAACAATATCACAGTTTTGTTAGCCATGGCTGTGATAAATTTGTAAATGTTCGTTCATTGCTTAAATTGGGGGAGATTGCCGAGGGGGGCAAGGTTTCACAATAACCAGAGTGGAGACACAGGGATAGGCAAACAAACCATGTTAACTTCCTGATAAGCTCGTGTAATCCTTTGAGGGACTCGGCCCACCGCAAACATCCTGCTTCACAGCTCATGCTGTGTCTTAAGCCAGATAAGAAGGTATGCAGAAGTCAAAAGACCGAGGAAGATTACAGCCCTCCTCTTCGCGACCACCAGGAGACTCGAGACGACCCCCTAGCAACAGCCCATGCATGCGCAAGACGGACCAGGATGTGCCAATGTGTCCCGGAACCCGCGGTCTATAAAAACAGGACTCGTTGTGAGAAGAGCGCGCGCCTAGGCGGAGTTGTGACTCCCCGGCCGCCCAGCGCTGTTTTGCTTGTGGCTGCTTACTTAATTCAATAAACTGCTTCTATTGTTTAATCAACTCTCTATTCCAATTAATTTAAGCGAGAGTAACTTATAACAAATTTGGTGCCGTGACTCGGATGAAGGCAATTGAATTGAAAAGCTCTCCGGGGGAGGCGCCCCGCCGAGTTCAGCGGCCCTTGTTGGGAGTTATTTTCTCTCAAGCCCTTCACCGACGAACCCTAAATTAGTCACAAGCAAATAAAGCCGGCAACCCCGTAATTTTTGTGCACGAAGACCGAATGAAGACTCAGGATTGAGTAAGTATAGGCCGGTGTTCCATTCGGTTGGGGTTGGGTATCCCGGAGCATAATGTGTGAGACGTCTGCTAGGACGAAGCAAGTGCGGACCCCTCGGTAGTGCGGTTCCCACATCCCGCGAGGGACTGGGCCACGAAAAGGGGGAAGCGTGTGTGTGAGTGTGTGAAGGTGCTCCGGAAGATGGGACAGAAGAAAAGTAAGCCTTCTGGTTCCATGGGTGGGGGAGTTAGTGGTGGGGGCCTACCCCCCATTCCCCTGGATAGTCCATTAGGATTGATGATTAAATATTGGGATGATTCCCCTTCTAGGCGGGGAAAGAGTAAAGTTAAAATGATTCACTACTGCATTGAGGTTTGGGGTAATAAACCTATAAAGGGAGATAGTGTTTTATGGCCCCCGTTTGGTTCATTTGAAGATTGGATCTGTCAGGCTTTAAACATCTATGTAAACTCGAAGGAGCCTTTCAGTTTAGAAGAAAGCGAGTACGCACATCTTTGGATAAAATCGGAAACAAGGACTCGCTTGTACCCGCTAAAAGAAAAAGGAGGGCGAGGGAGGAAGAAACGAGATCTAGAGGTCCCAACATCACCACCTCCCTATATGCCTCCCCCCATACCTACCGCCCCCGCCGAACCTCCGTCTTCGGAGGATTCGGATGATGAAACAAGCATAAGGAGGCTGGTGACTAGGAGTCAGACCAGAGCGCAGGGATTAAATCCTGAGGGAGGATTATATCCTCTGCGGGAAATAGCTATGGGGGGACCCCAACCAGGGATGGGATATGTAGCCGTCCCTATTAATTCTGGGGACGTAAGAGATTTTAAGAAGGAAATGGGGAGTTTATTAGAAGATCCATTGGGAGTAGCAGAGCGGGTGGACCAGTTTCTAGGTCCTAATATTTATACTTGGGAGGAGTTGCAGTCCATCTTAGGGATCCTGTTTACATCAGAGAAGAGAGGGATGATTAGACGGGCTGGCATGCGTATCTGGGACCAACAGCACCAACAGGGTCCAGTAGCAGATGTTAAGTGGCCAATGCAGCCGCCCAATTGGAATAACCAAGATCCTATTCATCTCGGCCACATGCAAGACCTAAGAACTATTATCATTCAGGGAATTAGGGAGTCGGTCCCCAGAGGGCGGAATATCAATAAGGCCTTTAATGAGCAACAAAGACGGGAGGAGACTCCGATGGAGTGGTTAGAGAGGCTGCGAAAGAGCCTGCAGCTGTATAGCGGTCTAGATCCAGGGACCCCGGTGGGGGAAGCCCTACTTAAGACCCAGTTTGTGGCCAAATCCTGGACCGATATTAGAAAGAAATTGGAAAAAATAGAAGATTGGCAAGATAAAGGTTTAGATGAACTCCTGAGGGAGGCGCAGAAGGTGTATGTATGTTAGGAGAGAAGACGAAAAAGAAAGGAAACAAGTACGGATGATGGTGGCAGCTGTACGGGAAGGACAGAGAAGCAATGAACAAAGGAGGAAGCCTAGGAGGTTTGAGAGAGGAGAAGGAAGAGATGGACAGGGAAGAAGGGATGTGACCTGTTTTTATTGTAACAAAAAGGGTCACATGAAGAGAGAGTGCCGACAGAGAAAGGAGGATGAAAAGATGTTTAAAAATGAATAGGGGTGTCAGGGGCTCTATTTGCTGGGGACCCGAGGGAAAAATGAGCCCTTGATAAAATTAAAAGTGGGTCCTCAGCGTGAGGAATTGGAGTTCCTCATAGATACAGGGGCTGAAAGATCTACAGTCCAAACCTTGCCTTTAGGGTGCAAAGCCTCGACAGAAAAAGTACAAGTGATTGGGGCAAAAGGAGAACCATTTGGGGTCTCCGTTATAAAAGGAGTGTTTATAGAATCAGACTCTAAAGTGGGCGTCGGGTCTTTACTTTTGGTGCCCGAGGCCGAGTATAATTTGTTAGGTAGAGATTTGATAATAGAATTAGGCATAAGTTTAGAAGTGATAGACAAAAGGTTACAAATCAAATTATGTCCTCTCAGAATGGAGGACGAACAAAGTATAAATCCAGAAGTGTGGTACACCCCAGAAAGTGTGGGAAAATTGGATATCAAACCCTTTAAGGTAACTATAAACAACCCGGGTGTACCTACAAGAATTAAACAGTATCCCCTGTCCGAAGAGGGCAGAAGGGGATTGAAACCTGAAATTCAGAGGTTACTACAACAGGGGCTGTTAGAACCTTGCATGTCCCCTTTTAACACCCCGATATTACCAGTAAAGAAAAAGGATGGTAAATATCGATTAGTGCATGATCTAAGGGAGATCAATAAAAGAACTGTGACCCGATTCCCAGTAGTGGCAAATCCACATACTCTACTAAGTCAGTTGCGCCCGGATGACCAGTGGTATAGTGTGATAGACTTAAAGGACGCATTTTGGGCATGTCCTTTAGATGAAAACAGTAGAGATGATTATTTTGCCTTTGAATGGGAGGACCCTGATACCCATCAAAAACAGCAATTACGATGGTCTGTCCTACCTCAAGGATTTACAGAATCCCCAAATTTATTTGGACAGGCCCTGGAACAGATCCTGCAAAATTATGATAAAATACCGGGAGTGACGCTGGTACAGTATGTGGATGACCTGTTAATAGCTGGAAAAGATGAAAACACTGTAAGGCAGGCTAGCATCCAGCTGTTAAACTTTCTTAGTTTACAAGGATTAAAAGTATCAAAATCAAAATTGCAATTTGTAGAAAATGAGGTAAAATATTTGGGCCACCGATTAAGTAGGGGAACTAAGAGATTGGATCCGGAAAGGATTAGTGGTATACTAGCCCTAAGAGCCCCAACAACAAAAAGGCAGGTACGGCAATTATTAGGACTAACCGGGTATTGTAGACAGTGGATAGAAGATTACAGTGGAAAGGTTAAATTCCTCTATAATAAATTAAACAGAGAAGGATTACTTAAGTGGACAAAGGAAGACGAGGAGCAATTAGAGAAACTAAAAGAGGAGTTAATGCATCCTCCAGTATTAAGCTTCCCGGATTTGAAAAAGCCATTCTTTTTGTTTGTAAATAGTACAGAGGGTGCTGCTTATGGAGTGCTTGCTCAAGAATGGGCAGGAAGCAAGAAGCCAGTTGCTTATTTATCCAAGCTACTTGATCCAGTTAGCAGGGGTTGGCCGAATTGTTTGCAAGTAGTAGTGGCAGCCGCTTTGCTAGTAGAAGCAGCACAGAAAATTACCTTTGGGGGAGAGATTAAAGTGATATCCCAACATAATATACGGGGAGTCCTACAACAGAAAGCAGAAAAATGGATTACTGATGCTAGATTATTGAAATATGAAGGAATTTTAATCTCCTCCCCAAAATTGTCATTAGAAACAACTTCTCTGCAGAATCCTGCTCAGTTTCTCTACGGGGAACCAGATGAGCCTTTAACACATGATTGCCTCCGGAATATAGAGGAGCAAACAAAGTTAAGACCTGACTTAGAGGAAGTGGAGTTACCAACAGGGGAACAGATATATGTGGACAGTTCCTCACGAGTAGTGGAAGGGAAGCGAAAGTCAGGTTATGCCTTAGTAAATGGAAAGACCCTGGAAGTAATCGAGTCCGGACCTTTGAGTCCTAATTGGTCTGCTCAGGCTTGTGAGTTATACGCAATACTGCAGGCCTTAAAATTATTGAAAAATAAGAGTGGCACAATATATACAGATTCAAAATATGCTTTTGGGGTAGTACATACATTTGGTAAAATACGGGAAGAACGAGGACTTATTAATTCGCAAGGAAAGGGATTAATACACCAACAGCTAATTACTCAAGTATTACAGGCCATAAGGGGGCCAAAAGAAATTGCTGTAGTACATGTAAAAGGACACCAGCGAGGCCTAACTCCTCAGATTAGGGGAAACAATTTGGCAGATCAAGAAGCAAAAAGGGCAGCACTAATGTGTATAAGGATCATAGAAAAACGAGAAGACTGCCCAGACTGCGGGAAGGACTTAAGGGAATTTCCATGCTATGACTGCTACAAGGACTTTGGTTGGGATGCAATCCAGTGTCAATGCCCAACCTACGGGGAGGAAGAGAAGAAGTATACACACTGCTACCTTCATGGGCGAATATATGCTTTGTATAGCTTCACAGTACAAGAAAAAGATAAAATGGTACAAATGGGTATAAAAGAAACTGATAAAGGGAAATGGATACTACCTGATGGGCGGGAAATACTCCCGAAGGCTGTAGCTCTGGGGGTGCTACGGAGGTTTCATGAGAACACGCACTGGGGAACTCAGGCATTGGTAGATCAATTTGCCACAAAATACATGTGTGTTGGAATTTATAATATAGCCAAGAGAATTGTGAATGACTGTATAACTTGCCGAAAGGTAAATGCTCAGCATATTAGGAAAAGGGTATTGGGAGGTCGAGAATTGGCCCACCGACCTTTTGCTAAGATCCAATTGGATTTCACAGAACTCCCAAAAACAGGCCGGTACAAATACATTCTTGTAATTGTAGACCACCTTACACATTTTGTTGAAGCATTTCCTACGGCAAGGGCCACAGCTCAGACCGTGGTAAAGATATTACTTGAAAATATAATCCCTAGGTATGGAATCATAGAAGCAATTGACTCAGATCGAGGCCCCCATTTTGTGTCCAAAGTATCTCGGGAAACCATGAAGGCTCTGGGAGTGAGTTGGGAATACCATACTCCGTGGCATCCCCAAAGCTCAGGGAAAGTAGAACGAATGAATGGTGAAATTAAAAAACAATTAACAAAACTCATGCTGGAAACTAAAGCTTCCTGGGTGAAATGCTTGCCGCTTGCGTTACTAAATATACGAACGCAGCCACGCACCGATGTGGGGCTCTCCTCTTTTGAGATGCTTTATGGAATGCCATACGACTTAGAGATGCCTCTTGAGCACCCTCAGCTACAAGATACACAATTACAGCCCTACCTGACACAACTAATGAACCGTCGTAGAGAGTTACAAAAAAGGGGTTTAGTTGTTCAGCGTCCCCCATTAGATATAGCTATACACCAGGTACGGCCTGGGGATAAAGTGCTAATTAAAACATGGAAGGAAACCTCACTAACACCTCGGTGGGAAGGTCCCTATGTTGTTTTGCTTACCACAGAAACCGCTGTTCGGACTGCAGAGAGGGGGTGGACTCATGCCAGTCGTGTGAAAGGACCGATTCTGGGGAAGGAGTGGAAAGCAGTCCCGGGCCCTGACGACCTGAAGCTGACGCTTAAAAGGACTTGATAAGTATCACCCTCCCCGACCCGTGTATTGTAGTCAAAGAAAGGGACGGAGACCATAAAGGCCCCGAATAAGCCTCCCCTGAAGAATGCTGCTGCTGCCGAGAAGAATCGATACCTCGTAGTCTGCTGCAACCGGAATGACGAGTGAGGCAGAGGAGCACTAACGGTGGGGAGAAGATAAGGGGGCCAAGTAAAATGAGCTCCGGCCCTCTCCTACGATATGTGGGAATTAGTATCATTATCAATCATGGTCAGCTATGGTGTCATTCACGAACATCACCCCCATCAACCCTTTAGATGGAGCTTAATTAGATGGGAAGACCAACAAACTGTACAGCAAGTAATAACTGCAGGGGCCCCCAGTTTCCGCACTACCCCATGTAACCTTACAACTTGGTCCACGACATGGTGTCCGAATAACCAAACAGGATTATATTTTTGCCCGAGTTCTAACCCTGGGAAGGGGTATTGCAATTACCCAAACGAGTACTACTGTGCATATTGGGGTTGTGAGACTATTGCTACAGACTGGGAGCTTGGGGCGGGTCGCGATAAGTACCTGCAAGTAGGGTACGGGCCAAAGGGGTGCCAACGGTTAGGTAGCACTATACAACTAAGTTATAGGTCATCACCAAATTATGCAGGGACCTGTAAGGTATTATATCTAAATGTAACTAAGCCAGAAGATATCAGCTGGTTAATAGGAAAAACGTGGGGCGTGAGATTCTACTCAGAGGGAACTGATAAGGGAGGGCTTATACTAATAAAGAAGGAGGAACTGAAAACTCCTCAATCAGTGGGACCAAATGGAGCACTGTCAGAGGGGGTTCGGGAAGTCCCCAAGGTGACACAACCTACAAAGAATCCTGGGGCAATATCTCCTAACAATTCAACAGAAGCAATTCCTACCGAAGCATTGCCTACCACGGCAAAGGAAGAAATGACCATTCCTGAAAATGGCATATGGAAGGTCATAAGTGCCAGTTATCAGGTATTAAATCAAACAAATCCTAACATTACTGAACGCTGCTGGCTGTGCGTTAGCGTAAGACCCCCGTATTACGAGGCTATCGGGGACCTGGGAGACCCCGTCTACTCCAACGAAAGTAACCCCCAACAGTGTAATTGGGGACAGCCAATTGGGATAACACTGACCCAAGTGTCCGGGAGTGGCAGATGTGTGGGCACAGTTCCAAAAAGAAAGAGCAATTTATGTAACATTACAGAGAATAAAAGCCAGTCGGCCCAATGGTTAATACCTGCTAATAATACTAGATGGGTTTGTCATTGCTAGGGGTTACACCATGTTTGTCATTAAGGCTTTTTAATGCCATGCATGATTTCTGTGTACAGGTAATAATTATGCCAAGGATTCTGTATCACACTGAGGAATATGTATATACACAACACACTGTAGCCGATTATCACCTAGAAAAGAGGGAGCCGATCACTGCAGTAACCCTAGCCACATTAATGCTCCTAGGGGTAGCAGGGGCAGGAACGGGAGTGGCTGCCTTGGTGAAACAGAGTCAGGAGTTCACCTCTCTACGTATCGCAGTGGATGAAGACCTGGCCAGAATTGAACAGTCTATTTCAGCTTTGGAAAAATCGATTAGATCTCTTTCGGAGGTAGTACTGCAAAATCGTAGGGGATTGGATTTAGTCTTCTTGCAGCAAGGGGGGCTTTGTGCAGCCCTTCGAGAAGAGTGTTGTGTATATGCTGACCACACTGGGGTAATAAGAGACACCATGACCAAGCTCCGGGAAGGTCTTGAAAAACGAAAAAGGGAAAATAAAGCCCGGCAGAATTGGTACGAATCCTGGTTTAATTATTCACCTTGGCTAACTACTCTACTGTCAACTATAGCAGGACCTCTATTGTTGTTAATAATAGCATTGACTTTCGGACCATGTATTTTTAATAGAATAATTGCAATTGTAAAAGGTCGTCTAGAAGCTGCACACCTGATGTTTGTACATGCTAAATACGAATCATTAGAGCAGGATGAAGACGTGGATGCACTGGTGCTAAGCCGACAGGCCCTCCAAGAATTCAATGAACAAAATAAGTAACCAAAAAGAAAAAGGAGGGATTGTGATAAATTTGTAAATGTTCGTTCATTGCTTAAATTGGGGGAGATTGCCGAGGGGGGCAAGGTTTCACAATAACCAGAGTGGAGACACAGGGATAGGCAAACAAACCATGTTAACTTCCTGATAAGCTCGTGTAATCCTTTGAGGGACTCGGCCCACCGCAAACATCCTGCTTCACAGCTCATGCTGTGTCTTAAGCCAGATAAGAAGGTATGCAGAAGTCAAAAGACCGAGGAAGATTACAGCCCTCCTCTTCGCGACCACCAGGAGACTCGAGACGACCCCCTAGCAACAGCCCATGCATGCGCAAGACGGACCAGGATGTGCCAATGTGTCCCGGAACCCGCGGTCTATAAAAACAGGACTCGTTGTGAGAAGAGCGCGCGCCTAGGCGGAGTTGTGACTCCCCGGCCGCCCAGCGCTGTTTTGCTTGTGGCTGCTTACTTAATTCAATAAACTGCTTCTATTGTTTAATCAACTCTCTATTCCAATTAATTTAAGCGAGAGTAACTTATAACAATGGCCATGTTAAAATTTTAGTTTCCAGATAAGTATGAGGATCAGAAAAAGAAATACCCAACAAATAAAAATTAGCAGTCCTTGAAGGCACTCTAGATTGGTATAGGGGAGTCCTTGATCCCAGGTGCAATTTCCTGGCATTTGGAGTACCTGTGGACACAAAAGAAGAGGTGTTATTTAACCAGCAGATGTTAGGTTAAAAGGTGGGTATTATCCATCTAGCACTGATTCAACGGAGTTTTCCGGAGCTATCTTTTTCTTCCCAAGCATAAAGGTTCTTTGGGGGCATTAGTACCATTGCGACTGTCCTAATCTGAGGCATTTTAACCAGCACATGCTGGCCCACATAAAAGCCAGTAGGGTATTCCCCTGATTTTACGTTTGCCTTTGGCACTAAAGTTGTGGCAGAAGCACAAAAAGCTTTCATCTTCGGACAACCGTCTCTGCTCCATCTATTGTTTAATTGATAGATAGTGTTGGACAGTTGCAGATGTCACCCAGATTCATGGGTTTTAGCAAATTGCTTGACCAATCCATTTGTTCGCTCAACAATACTGTTGGCTTGAGGGCAGTACGGAGTATGGAATACCCACCAGATCCCTTCTTCCTTTGCCCAGTCTTGTACTACTGTAGCTGAAAAATGCAACCCGTTATCGCTTTGAATCTCCTCAGGAAGGGGAAGTGTACTAAACCATTCCTTCAGACTATGGACTGTATTTTCCCCAGTGGCAGCTGTAATGGCTGTAACCATGGTAACTCCTGAAATGACTTCCACTGCCATCAGTGTGTATTTTCTGTCCCTGAGGGTCATAGTGGGCCTATGTAGTTGATCTGCCAGGTATGCCACAGTGTTTTCCTATCCTGGATATGCAGGGGAGGCGCCTTACTCGGATGGTCTTTGTTAAGTCACAAACGACATTGTGAACACATGGTTACCACTTGTTCACACAGCTTTACCAATATGGGCCATCCTCGGGCTATACCTTCCCGATACAAATCAACTCATCCAGTATGGCCTCGTTTCACATGCAACTATTCAAGTAACCGTTCCCATTCCTGGCCATCATCCACAACATCAATTTTTCATAGTTGTGTAAGGCTATCCACTTGTTGATTAAATTGGGCAGCAATAGAAGCCGACTGGTTGTGCCCTTTTACCCAAAAAATACGCAGCACCCTTTGTTCTCCTATTTTTAGTAATTGTTTCCAGCTCTCGGTTTGCCAGACTGAGACTCTATTTACCTGCCAGCTGTTGGCTGCCCAGTGGCCTACCCACTCTGTGGCTCCCTTAAAAACAGCATATGAGTCAGTATAGATATGGCTGGCACCATGTCATGCGGCTAGTAGGACTGCTCTAAGTTGCCCTACTTGGAATCATAGAATCATTGAATCATTTAGGTTGGAAAAGACCTTTAAGATCATCAAGTCCAACTGTTAACACTGCCAAGTCCACCACTAAACCATGTGACTACAAGCACCACGTCTACCCGTCTTTTAAATACCTCCAGGGATGGGGACTCAACCACTTCCCTGGGCAGCCTCTTCCAATGCTTGATAACCCTCTCAGTGAAGAAATTTTTCCTAATATCCAACCTAAACTTCCCCTGGCACAACTTGAGGCCATTTCCTCTTGTCCTATCACTTATTACTAGGGAGAAGAGACCGACCCCCACCTCGCTACAACCTCCTTTCAGGTAGTTGTAGAGAGCAATAAGGTCTCCCCTCAGCCTCCTCTTCTCCAGGCTAAACAACCCCCAGTTCCCTCAGCTGCTCCTCATAAGACTTGTGCTCCAGACCCTTCACCAGCTTCGTTGCCCTTCTTTGGACACACTCCAGCACCTCGATGTCTTTCTTGTAGTGAGGGGCCCAAAACTGAACACAGTACTCGAGGTGCGGCCTCACCAGTGCAGAGTACAGGGGCACTATCACCTCCCTGGTCCTGCTGGCCACACTACTCGATACAGGCCAGGATGCCATTGGCCTTCTTGGCCACCTGGGCACACTGCTGGCTCATGTTCAGGCAGCTGTCAACCAACATCCCCAGGTCCTTTTCCTCTGGGCAGCTCTCCAGCCACTCCTCCCCAAGCCTGTAGCATTGCATGGGGTGGTTGTGACCCAAGTGCAGAACCCGGCACTTAGCCTTGTTGAACCTCATACAGTTGGCCCCAGCCCATCGATCCAGCCTTTCCAGATCCCTCTGTAGGGCCTTCCTACCCTCAAGCAGATCAACACTCCTGCCCAACTTGGTGTCGTCTGCAAACTTACTGAGGGTGCACTCGATCCCTTCATCCAGATCATTGATAAAGATATTAAACAGAACTGGCCCCAATACTGAGCCCTGGGGAACACCACTTGTGACCAGCTGCCAACTGGATTTGACTCCATTCACCACCACTCTTTGGGCCCAGCCATCCAGCCAGTTTTTTACCCAGCAAAGAGTATGTCCATCCAAGCCATGAGCAGCCAGTTTCTCCAGGAGAATGCTGTGGGAGACGGTGTCAAAGGCTTTACTAAAGTCCAGGTAGACAACATCCACAGCCTTTTCCTCATCCACTAAGCGGGTCACCCTGTCATAGAAGGAGATCAGGTTAGTCAAGCAGGACCTCCTGTCGTGGTTTAACCCCAGCCAGCAACTAAGCACCACGCAGCCGCTCGCTCACTCCCCACCAGGGGGATGGGGGAGAGAATCAGAAGGGTAAAAGGGAGAAAACTCGTGGGTTGAGATAAGAACAGTTTAATAATTGAAGTAAAATAAATTAGAACAGTTAAATAGGCAAAGCAAAAACCGTGCACGCAAACAAAACAAAACAAGGAATCCATTCACTACTTCCCATCGTCAGACAGGTGTTCAGCCATCCCCAGGAAAGCAGGGCTCCATCACGCGTAATGGTTACTTGGGAAGACAAACACCATCATACCCAATGTCCCAGTCCGTCCCCCCCCCTTCCTTCTTCTTCCCCCAGCTTATATACTGAGCATGATGTCATACGGTATGGCATAGCCCTTTGGCCAGTCTGGGTCAGCTGTCCTGGCTGTGCCCCCTCCCAGCTTCTTGTGCACCTGGCAGAGCATGGGAAGCTGAAAAGTCCTTGACCAGTGTGAGTGCCACTTAGCACCTATTTAGCAACAGCTTAGCACTACTTAGCAAGAACCCAAACATCAGTGTATCATCAACATTGTTCTCATCCTAAACCCAAAACACAGCCCCATACCGGCTACCAAGATGAAAATTAACTCTATCTCAGCTGAAACCAGGACACCTCCCTTTCATATACCCATGCAGACTGGGCCTGATCACCTGGTTGTCCTGCACATGCCATGTGATGGCACTCAAGATGATCTGCTCCATAACCTTCCCTGGCACCGAGGTCAGGCTGACAGGCCTGTCTTCCAGCTCAGGGGGCTGGGTACCCCTACAATAACTGGTCTGACTGTTAAAGACTGAGGCAAAGAAAGTATTAAGTACCTCAGCCTTTTCCTCATCCTCTGTCACTATGTTTCCCCCCCGCATCCAATAAAGGATGGAGATTCTCCTTAGCTCTCCTTTTGTTGCTAATGTATTTGTAGAAACAGTTTTTGTTGTCTTTTACAGCAGTAGACAGATTAAGTTCCATTTGGGCTTTGGCCCTTCTAATTTTCTCCCTGCATAACCTCACGACATCCTTGTAGTCCTCCTGAGTTGCCTGCCCCTTCTTCCAAAGGTCATAAACTCTCTTTTTTCTTGTGAGTTCTAGCCAAAGCTCTCTGTTCAGCCAGGCTGGTTGTCTTCCCCATTGGCTTGTCTTTCAGCACACAGGGACGGCCTGCTCCTGCACCTTTAAGATTTCCTTCTTGAAGAATGTCCAGCCTTCCTGGACTCCTTTGCCCTTCAGGACTGCCTCCCAAGGGACTCTGTCAACCAGGCTCCTGAACAGGCCAAACTCTGCCCTCTGGAAGTCCAAGGTAGCAGTTCTGCTGCCCCCCCTCCTTACTTCTCCAAGAATCAAAAAACCTTATTGGCCTTTCCCCTGATTCTTACCCATAAACACTGAACCCTATCATCACCATCATCAAGCTCTAGACAATCCAAACACTCCCTAACATACAAGACTACCCCACCGCCTCTCCTTCCTTGCCTATCCCTTCTGAAGAGTTTATAGCCATCCATTGCAGCACTCCAGTTGTGTGAGTCCTCCCACCACGTTTCTGTGATTGCAACCATATCATAGTTTTCCAGCTGCACAATGGCTTCCAGCTCCTCCTGTTTGTTGCCCATGCTGCATGCTTTGGTGTAGATGCACTTCAGCTGGGCCATTGCTCCTGCCACCTTTTTTAGGGGAGAAGCCCTAATTCCTATGTGACCACTCTCAGGTGCTTCCATGGTTTCTAACACATCCATAGCCCTTGCATCTTTGCTGCTGTATGGCTCTCCATCCCCTACCTCCACTGAGACAGCAGACTGAAGGGCCTTGCTAGCACACTGTCCCTCAAATATTGGTGTGCAGCCCCCAGGCTTCTCTCTATCAAGCCTGGTTTTACCCCTTTCCCTCTTCAAATCTAGTTTAAGCTCTTTCAATGAGCCCTGCTAACTCCTGTGCTAGGATCCTTTTCCCCCTTTGAGACAGGTGTTCCCCATCTGTCACCAGCAGGCCTGATGTCATGTAAACTGACCCGTGATCAAAAACCCCAAAACCTTGCCAGAGACACCAGTCTCAGAGCCAGGTATTGATCTGCTGGCTCTTCCTGTTTCTTCCCTCATCATTCCCTGCAACTGGAAGGCTAGGGGAGAACACAACTTGTGCTCCTGATCCCTTAACTAGTCATCCCAAGGCCCTGAACTCTTTCTTGATTGCTTTCAGACTTCTAGTTGCAACTTCCTCACTGCCTACCTCCTCCTGGAGCTCTGTCACTAAGTGGAGGAGCTCCTCTACCTTAGCACAACTCCTACAGGTGTGCTCACTGCTGCCATCCAGTACTGACATAAGAGTAAGGCATACCCTGCAGCCTGACACTTGGGTAGCAGTGTGTTCACACCCGGAGCTCTGTCTGGGCAGCTGCATCAGTCGTGGTGGATGCAGAGCTTAGCGAGGCCATGGCTTTTTGCCGGGTGGAGACCATTGCTTCCTGGTCGATCTTCAACGCCCTTCCTCGCGAACTGCCGCGCCACACCCTGATCGCTAGTGCTCCCTAAGGGCTTCCTTTATACGTGGGCGGGGGGGGGGCTTGGCCGCCGTTGCTCCTGGCCTCGCCCAGGTCTCATCAGCCGCTGTCGCGCGAGCTACGGTCTCCTGGCGGCTCTCTCGGCTTCCCTGAGGCTCCCCGGGATCGGAAACCCCCCCCGTGCACCGTGCTAGAGCTGTTCGCTGCCGATCCTGCCGGCTCTGGAGCTGCTCACCTCGGCGACTGAGGCGCACTTCCCTTAACCGTTTCGTACAACCTTTCCCCTGTGGCTACTTCCAGTGCCACGGCCTTATAATTCCACTCATGGTTTTGCCTATAAGATGATGCATCGGTGAACCATACCCCCTTAAGGTCACTACCTTTCCTCAGAGGAGGTGCCTCCTGAACCGGAGACGGTTTGCTTGGCTGGGTTTGGAATAACAATGTGCTGTCTATATCTTTCTGCAATTTAGATACTTTAATATTGCCTTCCGTAATAGGCATAAATTCATTGATACCTTCCATTTACGGACTGTAGGTTTCTGGGCAATGCCTGCAGGTGGCGCCGTACCCTTGCAAACTATATCTAGGAGACGGAAAGGCCCCCGAATGATCATACTCTGTCCTTTTCTTATCTGTTCCACTCGTTTCACTGGTCGCACTGAGGACAGTAAGCCTTTTTCAAGATCTGACTATCTCATTTCGGTGTCATTGAAAGAGTGGGAGCTAAACTCTAGCGGTTTCTCCGGCCCTTCTGGTCCCTTTTGCCATAGATTACAATGGGAACCGTGTTCACTGAATCCCCATTCCACATGGATAGGGTTGGTCGGGTGTAAGGGGCCTAGCTGTTGGAATAGCTTCAGTTCTTTTATTAATAATTCTAACACGTTCTTGTGCTGTTTAGTCCATTCCCATAGTGATTTACCTTTTCTGAGCAAATTGTATAATGGACAGGCAATAATAGAAAACCTGAAAACTGAGAAATGCTATTCCATCTTTGATTTAAACAATTTTATGGGGAGAAGAGGAACTTCATTATAAAACACACTCATATAGCTGCTAACGTGACTCTCATAACTGATACTGCTATACTAAATACAACAGTCCTAACTTTTTTCATGTGTTTGCCATAAACCAGATAAAAAGCAGATGCAGAAATCTCACAGCTGTTTCAGTTTACCATGCCGGTTTATATAGTTGAATGCCATCCAGAGGCAGGAAGTTTGAAAATGTTTCAGTTACCATCACTGATTATGCAGTGCTCATCTGTTAATCTCAATGTAGGTAGGATTTTAAGATTTCAAACTCAAGTTTCATCTGGGGAAAAAAAACAAACACTACACTACTAGAGAAATTTTATGCTGGAAAAATCTTTCTAGAATTTTGCTGGGTAGGGATATGAAATTGGTTTCATACTTTGTGAAAAATAGGTTGTTAAATGCTTTTTATTTCATTTTTGAGATTACAGATGTGGTGGATTAGGGATTACTTCACAGAATTAGGAGTTTGTGTTCTGTAAGATGTTTTCCTCTACTACACAACAGTCTCATTAGAAAAAAAAAAATATAGTAAGGCATATACTAAAAAGAGAGCAGCTACCTGATAACTCTGAAAGGTATAATGATGGAAAGGGTATGAAAGCAATTTCTAGCATTTGGGAAGAACTGTGGATTTATAAGAGTTTAGAATGAAGTCTATTGTCTGTGAAACACTATAAAGTTAACATTTTCTGGTTTGTCTATATTTGAAAGTTAGTTCAAGTTAAACTGAGGTGTGAATCTGAATTGCATTAGCTATTTCAAA
Source organism: Platalea leucorodia (assembly GCF_965183815.1). NCBI lineage: Eukaryota > Metazoa > Chordata > Aves > Pelecaniformes > Threskiornithidae > Platalea > Platalea leucorodia. The sequence continues at coordinate 10,940,070 of NC_138859.1, read as the reverse complement.
AGTCCTACTTCCATGTGCAGTTTTAATAAAAAAAAATGTGCTAAAACAACTGTAGATGTAGGGAAAACATATACTGTTGTTTTTCAGATTTCATGTTAATTCACCTACTTTGACGAGAAACAGTTCATACTATCAGAACTGAGGTTTTGGCCACATGCAGACCTTGGCAAGCATCTCTGCGTGAATTTATACATTGATTAAAATTCCTGACTGATTATGAGAGGCAGGAAAATATCCTGACCTGGGGCAAGCGTCTAGGCAAAAACTGATAAAACAAGAGTATTATCAGAAGTTGGCTTGAACACGCAGTCTACTGTGACTAGGAGACTGGCATTTGAATATTATGCCTCTTGATTAATTCACAAGAGAAGGAATATTTGTGTTGGAAAAGACACATTTGTTTCCTGTGTTCTGCATCCCCCACCTATGCAAAACATTGGAATTCTGTTGTATGATAAGGCAAATGGTGTAAAGTTATTGTGTATGGAAACAAGCTTATGTAGCAAAAGCTATACAAATACACTGGCTTTTTGTGGCATTCTAGTATTGCTTGTGAAAGAACATTCAGAAGAAAAAGGCTTTATTTTTATTTGGATCTCTTCACTAGATTGATACATGTCTATTTTAATCACTCTGATATACTGAAAGATTAAGTTAAACACATAAATTCACCATCTTAAATAAATAAAAAGTAGTATACTTAACACAACTCGAATGCTTTAATGAGACCCAAAGGTGCTAGCTATGGTTAAATGATGGCAGTATTTTTAATGTTTGTACCATTCACTCAAACTTTTCTTGAAATCTCAATAAGATGTCAAAAGTTCCCTAAATTCAAACTGGGTTATACAATGGTTATTTTAATGTTTGGACATTTTTTTCCCCTAAAGACTGCTAGCTTTTTTTGAGTTCAGTGCATAATTGCAGAATTATGAAAGCCTGACTGAAAAACAGAACAAAGAGAGTGTCGTTTAGCATCCTGCAAATATATTTATGTGAGTTGATACTTAAATAGCCTACACTGAAACATCTAGTCATTTGACAACCAAAATCAGCTAAGAAACGTCCACTGAAAGGAATATCAGTCATATGGCCATCCTATCACCATGTGTGCAGTTCTTCCCTGAACAACATACCTATTGGTCTTTTTTCTTTGTTTAATAGAGCATTACAGTAAGTCAGGTGAGTAACAGGTGCTACAACACCACACAAAGAATAACTGGTGATTGAGAAAAATATTATGACAAGTGGGAAAAGCAGTTTGACATACAGGCAAATACTTTGACAGATACAAATCTCTGAGATTAGCTGTTTTTGCTGTGATGCAAATTCATTGAGATTTTCATGTACCCACAGAAGGTTTCTTAGACAAAGCTCTTTGTAGACTATCTTACAGTTGTACTTATGTTGACAATAATATGCTTGATATATGCTGCTTGGCCAATACAAAGTATTACTTCATATGATTTACTGAGCAATTCCAAACATTGTTTGCTACAACATTAACCAGGCAATTGGCAGCTAGGCTTTCCTTGCAGAAATGCTGTTTGTTCTTAATTGCATCTTGGTGGAAGTCAAGCATTATTCCTTTCTATTATAGGAGAACAGAAAAACAAAGAAATTGTTCATGCTTGTTCTCCTATTTGAATTAGTAACACTAGTCTCACTTGTTGATCACATTCCTTCAAATCCCGTTCAATGTAGTTGTAATTGAGCAAAGCATCGCTGGTTCTCTCTAATCAGTGGTTTTGGCAATAACAGTAAGAATTAAAGTCTGTTAGATTCTCTCTCCTTGATGAATCATATAATATCTCGAGTTGGAAGGGACCCATAAGGATCATTGAGTCCAACTCCCTGCTCCTTGCAGGACTACCTAACACTAAACCTTATGATGAAGAGCATCGTCCAGATACTCCTTGAACGCTGACAGACTTGGTGCCGTGACCACTTCCCTGGGGAGCCTGTTCCAGTGACCGCCTACCCTCTCAGTGAAGCACCTTTTCCTAATGTCCAATCTGAACTTCCCCTGATGCAGCTTCATTCCATTTCCACGTGTCCTATCACTGTTCACCAAAGAGAGGAGATCAGCACCTCCCCCTCTGCTGCCCGCCTTGAGGAAGTTGTAGACTGCGATGAGGTCACCCCTCAGCCTTCTCCAAGCTGAACAAACCAAGTGACCTCAGCCACTCCTCATAAGTCTTACCCTCAAGACCTTTCACCATCTTGGTCACCCTCCTCTGGACACACTAATAGTTTGATGTCCTTCTTATATTGAAGCGCCCACAACTGCACACAGTACTTGAGGTGGGGTCGCACCAGTGCAGTGTAGAGGGGGACAATCACCTCCCTCAACTGGCTAGCTATGCTGTGCTTGATGCACCCCAGGACCCGGTTGGCCCTTTTGGCTGCCAGGGCACACTGTTGACTCATATTCAACTTGCCATCAACCCAACTCCCCAGATCTCTTTCCGCGGGGCTGCTCTCCAGCTTCGTCCCCCAATTTGTATGTATAACCAGGATTACCCAGTCCCAGGTGCAGAATCTGGCACTTGCTCTTGTTAAATTTCATACAGTTGGTGATTGCCCAGTGAATAAGTGAACCCCGTTCAGGAAAGCACCTTCTATTCTCACAGAATCACAGAATTCCTGAGGCTGGAAGGGACCTCTGGAGATCACCCAGTCCAACCTCACCCTGCTCAAAACGAGGTCAACTAGAGCAGGTTACTCAGGGCCACAACCAGTCAGGTTTTGAATATCTAATATCTAATATTCCTGTATTTCAGCTTGTGCCCATTGCCTCTTGTCCTGTCATTGGACACCACTGAGAAGATCCTAGCTGTCTTGTTTATACTCTTCCATCTGGTACTTATTCACATTGATAAGAAGCCTCCTGAGCTGGGGAGCTCAGCACTGGACACAGCATTCCAGATGTGGCCTCACCAGTGCTGAGTAGAGGGCAAGGATCACCTTCCTCAACCTGCTGATGATGCTCTTGCTAATGCAGCCAGGGGGCTGTTGGCCTTCTTTGCAACAAGGGTGCATTGCTTGCTCATGTTAAACTTGTTCAACAGGATTCCCAGGTCCTTTTCTGCCAGATGACTTTCCAGCCAGTTGGCCTCCAGCATGTATTGGTGCATGGGGTTATTCCTGCCCAGATACGGGACTTTGCATTTCCCTTTGCTCAATAAGATGAGATGCCTGTCAGCCCATTTCTCCAGTCTTTTGAGGTCCCTCTGAATGGCAGCACATACACTCTGATGTATCAGCCGCTTCTCTGAATTCTGTATCATCTGCAAACCTGCTGAGGTCACACTCTGCCCCACTGTCCAGATCATTAATGAAGATACAATAGTATTGGACCCAATATTGACCCTGGGGTACACCACTATTGACTCATCGCCAGCTGGATTTTGTGCCACTGATCCCAACCCTTTGAGCAGGGCAGTTCAGCCAGCTTCCATTTCACCTGATTGCCCACTCACCTAGTCTGCGCTTCATCAATTTGTCTATGAAGATGTTATGGGATTCAGTCACAAAAGCCTTGCTAAAGTCAAGATAAACACTATCAGCTGTTCTCCCCTCATTCATGGAGCCAGTCATTTCATTGTAGAAGTCTATCAGGTTGGTCAGGCATGATTTTCTCTTCATAAATCCATGCTCATAACTCCCAGTCACCTTCTTGTCCTTAATATGTTTGAAAATGGCTTCCAGGAGGATTTGCTCCATCACTTTCCCAGGGATTGAGGTGAGGCTGACTGGCCTGTAGTTTTCCAGATGCTCCTTCTTGCCCATCTGGAATCTAGGGGTGACATTCACCTCCCCCAAACACCACAAACTTTCAAAGATAATTAATGGTGGTCTCGCAGTGACATTGGCTAGATTCCTCAACACTCATAGGAACATCCCATCAGGTCCCATGGACTTGTGTATGTCCAATTTGTTTCAATATTCCCTAACCTGATTCTCCTCTGTCAAAGGTACGTCTTCCGTGCTCCAGACTTTCCCACTGGTCTCAGGGGCTTGCAGTTTCCAGAAGCAAGTCTTACCAGTAAAGACTGAGATGAAGAAGGCATTTAAGTACTCTAGCCTTTTCCATACACTTTGTCACCAGGATCCCTGCCCCATTCAGCAATGGGCCTATGCTTTCCCTTGTCTTCCTGCTGCTGCTGCTATGTTTGTAGAAGGCTGTCTTGTTGCTATTCACCTCCTTCACTTGATTCAACTCTAGATGGGCTTTGGCTTTCCTAACCTTGTCTTTGTACACTCAGATAATGTCTCTGTATTCCTTCTGGGTGATCTGACCCTGCTTCTACCTCATATATGTTTCTTTATTATGTTTTACTTCTGTCAGGAGCTCCTTGTTACATCTACAAGCCTCCTACCACCTAGGCTTGACTTCCTGCACATCAGGAAGGATTGTTCCTGAGCTTGGAGGAGGTGATTCTTAAAAAAAACCCTGCTCTCTTGGGCCCTTCTTTTTAGAACCATCTCCCATGGGATTCTTCCAAGCCAGTCCATGAGCAGGAAAAGGTCTGCTCTCCTGAAGTCCAGGGTTGTGATCTTGCTATTTGCTTTGTTCCCTCCTCTCAGGACCCAAACTCCACCATTTAATGGTCATTGTATTTAGGCTGCGCAGCCTTAAGTGCTCCAGGAGTAGTTGAATCTGAAGTTAAATTTTACCTTTTGTAAATTGCTCAAGATTTAGAACTATTTGATTTTATATCAAATATATGCGCTCTGTGGATAACATTCTTTTGGAAGTCTTTAAGGCTCCATTTAAAGAAGGCTTTCTAATGTTTCTGTCTTTATCTTACCTCATTTGATTTCCATTCCCTAAGCATGGAAGTGCAGTAAATGCCATACTGATGTCCACCTCTAACAGACTACCCACTGTCTACTTTAAAGGTGATGTCTTGTAAGGAAAAAGACTTTTCCTCCTGATCATTTAAAACAGGTTTTACTGTAACCTCCTTCTGAATTGCAAATATTTTGCTACTGCTACTTGCAATTAACATTTTCCAGTAAATGCTTTTAAACCTTGTGGAAAGACCAGGAAATACAATCTTAGACAAAAGGTTAATAGTTGCTTTTGTTTAAAGACTTTACCTTTTTACACATAAGTAACGTGGAATTTAAGTTTCATGATCTCTGTAAGGGTAATGTATTGCTGTTGGTTTTTCAGAAACTAAAAGGAAGAGGGAATGATGCAGTTTTAGGGGAAGATTATTTTCTATACACAGGAAAAACTCAGCTGATTAATGAAACAAAAAAGTATGTTATTGTAAGGGCAAGCAAATACTCCATATTCTGAGATTTGCCCTGTACCTCTAAAAAAAACCCACTTTTTTGTTTTCAGAAAGGATTGCTTATTTGTCCTCATGAACACTCATATTGTTGATGCATGGATGATTTATCATTTATCATTTGCCTTCACAGTATCTGAAAACCATGCTCACCAGGGGAACCCTATGAATTGCAAAGTCCCACTCAGTCTAATTTCTGGAGGAACTTTGAAGGGAAAGAAGAAAGGGAATGTACGTGTTTTGACTACGCAATGGTTGCTGATAAATCAGTTCTCTTCGAAGCATAGTTTGCACCTGTTTTTACACATTAAGAATAGGAATTATTAAGTTTATTATTTCCTCCTCCAGGAAAGGTGTTAATGCATATTTTTGAGAATTTAATGCAATGACTTTAAAGCTGTTCTCTCGAGCACCCCATCAACTCTGGATAACTCTGCAATTGCAAAGGGCTTTCTGAAATCATGGTTAGAGTTCCAGGATTGGAGCTCAGTCAAAATCTATTGTTTGGATTGTCAGGAGACTGATGTTGGAATCCCCAGCTGGGAGAAGTTTAAGGATTTCTGCACTGCAGGCATGGAATACCTTGGTCTTTGCTAGTTAACCTGACATTATTGCTCATATGAGTAAGGTGAAGATAAAATGAAAGAATTTATTTACTGAATCTAAGTGCAACAATCCAGTTACTGAAAGTATAAAAACAGGTAAGCAAAACTGAAAAGAAGCCCCTACGTGTATTAATCCAGCACTTGGATCACAGCTAAAGTTTTCTCTTGGCCTACAGCATCCTGTAAGATGTTAAGGCAGGTCTGTTAACCATTGATTAGAGAGATGATGATGTTAGGGCACTGCTTGTACATTGATTCCCCTCCTGCATGTCTACCCATTTTATTTAACTTTTTTTCCTCAATAGCTGTGTTTTATTATAGGAGAGGGAGTGGCTCTTAAATACTTTTAAATTTTGAACAGTTTGGCTAAAATAGATTCATTGTTTGCTTCTGGCATTTTAATGGCAGCCTGTGTGAACCAAGGCTTTCGGCACTGTTTCTTTTTTTTCTTGCTATTCTTCTGAAATCCAAATTAATTTTTTTCATATTATTTTCCAAGCCAATTTTGTCCTGTGGCAGAGACTGGCAAATATAAAATTTAAACAGTGTTTTGCTTCTGTTTTGTTTTTGGGAAGGAGACCAGTAGCTCAGAATTTCATATTTACTATTAAAGGCTTTACCTGAGGGGGGGTATCCCAGTCAGTTCTGACAGCACAGAATTTTTCTATTTGCGAATTTTAGAGCTCATTTTTCTGGTACCCTCCACTGAGGGATGCAAGGAGAAGGGACACATGTTCAAAGCAGTAATAGCTTCTACACCTCTGCTAACTGTCTTCGGATGAAATGTACTAGTCAAAACACAGGAAATCTTTATGTACTGTTCCTATAGATAGAATAATCATACCAGAGTTTAATTTTGCATAATATATAACAAAAGATCTTGAATTCTCCAGTTAAACTTCTCTAAGCTTAAGCTAATTAAGAAGCTATCAGGATGGCTGAAAGAAAGGATTTAACTTGGATCTTAAATCTTCTATTTTTGGAATCTGGATTTCATTTAGAAAAAGAATATGAGTGCACTGATTAGCATTTTGAAATAAGTACTACCTGAAACATATGCATAGGAATTTTTAAATAAAATAAATCTCTGACAATTGCTTGGAATGACTTAAAATCCTGTAACATATTAAGTATCAATAAAGGAAGCACTACCCAGGCTTATCTATGGAGATTCCATAACAACTGACCTACTTGCTCAGGGAAGTATCACAAATTTGCAATCTTTTTCAGCCCAGATGATAGCTTAAAAAATACTTCAGTCCCTTCTCAGTTCAGGTTTGGAGCATGGAAGGTCTTAAAAGATAAAATATTCATGTCTGAAACTTTAAGTCTTTCAGTGCCAAGATACACAGTTCTTTATCACCTAAGAAAGACTGCAGTTAGATCCTTAATACTGATCACTGTCACGTCCCACCTGGGGAGGAAGGGGGAGGAGTGACTAAGATTCACAAATCCTCTCAGTGGGGATTAAGGTGGGCCAACACTCAAGGTCCGTACACAAACACCAGCTTTAATAGAAAGCTTCTATAGAGATAAATATTGAGTACAAATATTCGATACCCACCAACCCTCTCACGGTTATATCCACCCCAGCTATGCTGTTTTATGGAAAGTCAAGGTAGGCCATACAGTACTTGACTACAATTTAACAACTTTAACAACTTAATCACCTTAGGAAAAGTGAAAGAGAGAGAGGGAAGGAAAAGAGAATCACCAGTCCTGGATCCAGCGTTGGTCCTGCCAACAGGGGTATTTAGTGAGGAAAAAAAGGAGAAGAGTGAGGAGAAGTGAAGGTTCTTATAGAGATGTTGATTCTGCGCAGGGTGCTCAGTGATAATAATTCCACAAATCATGCACGCACGAGCACCGTCATACAAACTACAGCACATTTATCAGGCTACATGATTAGTATAAACCCACCTAAATCTACACTTATTGGTTAGTGATTAACATTGCATACACTACTGGTTTACTGTATTAAAATTAGCCTCGCTTGCTATGTAAATTAGCACGCATGCTCCTTGGGGGGGGGGGGGGCGCAAGTCTCTTCGGTCCTGAATTGAGTCGGTGGTCGTGATCTCCCCTCACCGCATTTACCTTTCACCTAGATTCTGCAGTTTTATCTTCTCTGGCCACCGTCCAGTCTTTGGTGCCAAGATGTTCACTTTTTTATCGGCTTGTTAGCTCTTCTTCAAGGTTAGAGCCGTTAGTTTTCCACAGTTTGTTGTCTTTTAGCTCTCTCCCAAATTCCTTTCCCAAGGCACAAGTGGTTAGTAGTTTTGCTAATTGGAAAATTACATCAGCGACCAGTCAAACCAAGAGGAGTGATACCAGGACTGTCCCCCAGGCAGTAGGAGTGGGGAGGGGGGAATAAGAGGCTTCACAGACCGCGGGGGATGGGGCCGAGGCAAGGCCGCCCTGTCTCCACAGGGCTCCCTCCCTCACCCTCACTCCAGGGTACTGTCCGGTCCTGGGTCCTAGCGACCGTCGCTCTGCATTGTGGTTTAAGCACCCAGGCTGTTTGAGACATCTCATTTTGCACTAGCAGTTCTCTACAATCACCCATATGCATAGTGCTGTCTCATTTTCTCCAGTCAATTTAACTTTTAAAGAGAACTTGAACTGTAACTCCAGGTAAAATCAATTTAATTGGTATAGATTACCAGTCAAGTTATAACAAAACCATTAACAACCTATTCCATTACAACCCTTCTTGTTTAAACATAGTTAGGGTAAGTTTTCAAGGGTTTATTCCCTAGGGTAATTAAACTGCCTCTTATTGAACTTGGCTACCAAAAGAGCATTTAAATGGGAAATCTAATTTTCCTTCCATTTCTTGTGGGCATATTTTAATTTTTTGGCAGAGCATTCAGTGGATTTCATGCCAAATCGATTAATAAAGCTAAACCTGACCTATTAAAGGTGGGGTTTTGTACCTAAACTCTTTGGTATTCCGGTTTTAAAGAAGCCTTTCGCTTTACTAAAGGACAAGGAAACCAGTTAACAAGGTACTCAGGCCTCGTTTATGCGGGGGTTAGTCAGACGCGCTCACAGCTGCACCTTTCCCACGTGTGATGGAGCTATCTAACCGCCTCAGTCACCCCAGCAGGGCACTGCGTGCGGCGTCTGGGTCGTCGTGCTCTCTTCCTCCGCTATGCAGGCGCCGGGGCTGCTCCTTCCCGCGCCCCCCTCCCCCGCAGGATCTGCGGTCCGGTCCCCTAGCAGCCCGGGGCGGGTAGCGTGTGCGTGAAGGGAGGCCGGGGGGGGGGGGGTGGGGGACGTGGCCTCGCGCTGGCAACGGCGGCCTGGCTGGCTCCTTGGGAAACCGGAGGGAAGAGAGGGTTTTTTTTCCCCTCCCCTCTTGCACGCGAGCCCTCGCGGCCAAATTCGGAGTCTGCGCGGAGCGACGGTGCCCGCTCCCCCGTGAGCCTCAGCTAGCACGGGAAGAACGGTTGCCTGCCCAGAAACACTTCTAGGGAGTAGTCGAGTTCGCCGCTAGAGCGCCCGCATGTTAGGACGCTCTGGCAGGCGCCGCGCGCTCCTCTCTGTCGTAAGGCCCGCCTCTCTTGGCTGTGTGTGGCACCGCCGCGAGCGGAGCGGTCGTGCAGGCTCCGCCATGATGAATAGCGGAGGGATCGGAGTGCCGCTCGGCTTTCCCTTGGGCCCTACGTCTGTCATCCAGGTCACGAACCTGTCCTCGACAGTGACCAGTGAGCAGATGCGGACTCTCTTCGGCTTCCTGGGAGATATCGAGGAGTTGCGCCTCTATCCCCCGGAGTAAGTAGGGCCTGCGCCGGCCTCCGGAGCGATAGAGACTTGGGATGAGGAAGAGGCCTAGAGGGGTCGGGAGGATGGAGGGAAGGGAAGAGGCAGAAGGCCCTATGTGCCATATTGAGTGTGGGCACCAGAGTCTCCCGCACAGGGAGGGGGGTCACATGGTCCCACCCCTTTGTATGGGGCAGGAACGTTAGGGGAAAGGGGCTTCGCCCGGACCTAAGATGGCGGTCCTGGTCCGGAGGAGGGGAGCAGCTGCGGCATCTCCGGAGCAGCCTGTAGAAACACGGCGGGTTTTGTGTTCTCGTGGTGGCGGCCAGGGCCGCGGCCACCCAGTGGGGGCTGCCGGCACTGAGTCGCAGCCTGGCGAGAAGCGTACTCCCAGGCTGCCCTGAAGCGCTTCCCTGGCGCAGGTCTTGTTTCCCTCCCTTTTCCTGAAAACCTCTTTTCTGTGGCCCACCTTTCTCTTCGCTCGGACTTATCCCAAGTGGAGGGGGGTCGGGCGAGAGCGCCCCAGGCCGCCCCGCCCGGGCGATGCGTGCTGGCGGAACCAACTCTCTTTGTTCGAAGGGCTCTCTTCTCCTTCTAGAAAGGGCCGCTCGAACAGAAGCCACCATAGCTGTTAACAGAGGAACAGTACCTGCCCTGTGCTCAGAAATGTCCCCGAGACGTTTGCAGTAAATGAAAGTTAATAACGGACATTACACGTTTCTCTAAATTGTCCTCATTATGTCAGCTGCATGAGAGGGATCCGCTCAGATGGGAGATAATATTGTTATTTTGCAAACCTTAGTGTTTCTTCCAAGCAGATGGTGGCCAATAGAACAAGGGAGTAAAAGAAATTTTTTTTTCTTAACGCATTTGTTGTATTAGGAAGTGAATGACAGACGTGCCTTTTCAAACCATTTATCTTTTCTTTTTTCTTATGAAAATTAAATAGGAATAGCAGAAGGGGACAGGGGGAGTCATTCACATCCATACTTTTAATACAAAGAAGACAGAGGAATAAAATTTCAATTTTTTAAAAACTAAATAGCAAAAAAGTTGGTATTTGTCCATTTTTATCTGTTATTAGATTATACTTGGCTAGGTTTGAATGAGGGCCATTCAGAAAAATTAAATGTGATTTAACATGTATATAAAGTATATGTAATAGGCATCCATTCATGTAAAGATAAAACAGCCTTACCAAGTTTTAAACACTCTTTAATAGATTTATGGTGATTTTTGTACAGTTTTCTAGGTTTTTACTTTGGACTTGTTCCACAATATACTTAATACACTTGTTTTCTCCTGACTTAATATATTTTTTGTTATAGCTGTTGCTCTTATTTTTCACTAAGTCATATAGCAGATTTTAAGGAAAATAGATATTTTTCTTGACATGTGTATGCAAATAATGTTTGTGCCTATGTATAAAATTTTGCAAGTCTGTATATACACATAAAATATTAAAATCCTGTACCATAGCAGGGTTTGACTTGGAAATGTCAAGGTTATAATGCAGTAAACATCAGTTCTAAATGATTAATTTAGTTTTCAGAGATAGGATGTGGGATTGTGATTATTTATTTTACTCTTGGTTGTATTTACATTTTTTATGCATAACTTTTAGAAATATGCATTTCCTTGTCAAATAGTTCTGGATGTTTGACCTGACTTTCAAATTATTACCTTGGAAAAAAATTAAGTATTTAATCTAATGCCCTTCTTGTGAAACAGTAAAAACATGCTTCCTATTGACTCTCTGAAAATATATTTTAATAATATTATGATAAGTTCAGAAAATAGTATTTCATTGACAAATGCACAGGTAGCAAAGGTATCCCAAGCAAAAAGGTGCTACAATAGATGTCTGCCACTTGTTAAAATTATTTTCTGCTCCTATTTTTTCCTTAGGTATTTAATGATTTAAGGTTTAGATTTTTTAAAAATAAATTCTTTCTATTAGTTCAATTAAAAAGGAATTTTGCTTTTTACATTAGAGTCAACATCAGACAAAAATTCATGTCATCCCAGTCTTAGCTTTAAAAACATTTCTATAAGCAATCCAAACTTCTGATGTATTCTAGAGCATGAATTTTGTTACCTTCATGGAACAGCGGGAAACTCACTTTTCAGTCCAGTTTCTAGCTGAAAAACATAATTCAGTAAATTGAATTAGTGAATTACAGGTCTCATGGATATTGACTACTGAACAACAAATGTTAATATGTTCTTCTAAATTTATTTCATGCTGAGGAATAAGAGGAAGGTGACGTGGTAGCTTTCAGTCATTCCAGAATATTTGTGTTACCTAAGTTAAGTAAAAGTTTTCACTGAGATTGGGACCCCATTTGCTAGTCTTTGTACAGAAGCCCATAGTTGAAAAAATAAAGCCAACAGTTCTTGTTTCAAGAATAATATATAGTGTAATATTAAAAGAGTATTATCCTAACTTTTTTATAAAGCGATGTGGTGAAATAAAGTTGCATATATCATTGTGTGGAATTGTAACCTGTTTTCTCTCTAATTCTGTATTGCAAATGTTCACCATACACACAAAATATTTTTACTTAGTCAAGCATGAGTTTGCAGAGCAGAGTGAAGCTGTGTTCTCTTCTTTATGCATCATCTTGTATAAAAAAAAAAAAAGGGCATTCAAGTTAAGAGACTTACTGTAATATTTGTAATCCTATTGCCTTTGCTGGGCATGTTTATTTCTAATGGATATGAACTTCTAGTTCTTTTGATGATCAACAGTAAACAATATATAGGCGTATGTATGTGTACATGCATACACGCACTTTATAAAGCATATAAACTCCCCTTTTCTAATCCAGCATTATGGTCTTTCCAAATAAAAATATAAATTATCCTTCACCTTTTCCAAGTCAGTCATGTTTGTCAGCCTTCTACTTTTTCCCTTAATCTGCTGAAGTATAATCCATAAAATCTGATTGTATTAAATACTCAATTTTTTTAATAACAAAACTACTTTTCAATTAAAAAAAAGGAAATAAATCTCATTCTTGTATCTGTGAATTAACTTGGTCAAGGACATGGATGATTTTGGAGCATTGCTCTTGATAATTTAATTTCTTTTTGAAATATTTTTCCCCATTCTTGGAAGATGCAGCATTACATGTTAGCTTTGGATTTTTTTTTTTTTCCTTCATAATCCTCTTATATTTTGCTCTGTCAGCAATCAGAGGTTTGTAGAAGTGGTGAATTTGATCAGGTGATCATTTCAACCTTACAGGAAATTCCTTTGATAACACTGTTCCACTATAATTCATTGTGCAGCACCCTACTGCTGACTTGAATGAAAAAAAAAAAAAAAAAAAAAAAGAGAAGGTTTATGACTTACTGGGGAGTGAGGATGATGTATCTGGCACCTATAGGCTCTTTAATGATTATAGAATAAAGTATAGGGCTATGCTATGGTTGTCTAAACTAGTATTATAAGAGAGAAGAGTTCCTTTTTGTCCATTTTCTGCATTTCTGCAGTCTCCTGTCATTAACATGTCCCTTGGTTTTATAGGGTGCAACAGAGAATTTATTTAAAAAACTAACAGGAAGTCTCAATTGTTGAATATAATTACTTACAGATTACATTAAATAGAAAGCATATTAATAATGTTAGATAAGTTCACTTGTAAGCATGCAGAATGTGGAGGGGAAGAGAGAGAAACCACCTTAGCTTTTTAATGTATTAAATAAAATGTAGGTTCTTTAAGATGACTCTTCAGTATTCTTAGTGAGCTTCCTGAACCCAGTGACTTTTCCCAGCAATTAATATCTTAAGACTGTGGTTTTAAAGTAGTAGTTTCTTTTAGGGTCCTTTATTTTGTATACTGAATTGATTGGGAGGACTTTTATGAATGTTGAGTTAAATCACACTATGCTCTTTGGTAGTTTGTCACTTCATGTTTTATCTTCATTCATCAAAGCCCTTCAGTTTCTTCAGTCACTGTTAATCAGGCATCCCTTTAAGAAGGATGGATTTCATACCTGTCGTGTTCCTGAAAGCCTACTTCTCCGTGAGGAAGTGTCTATCTCGTGTATTAGGGGCTTTCACACTTTATGCAGATAGCAGTAAATGCTACTTTATTATTATTGTTATTTTCCAGAGAGGCCTGTGTGAACTGCGAGTAGTCCACTTTCAGATTCAGCATTGAGGGCATTGGAAACTCTTAGCACTGGAAGAAGTTGTTCCCATATGGTCATCATCCTGATTTTAGCTACTTATCAGTGAGGCTTCATTGGCACTGAAAGCAATATTTCTTTTTATTGAAAAACTATTAACATGAATCATCTTTCAGTGGGTCAGATATGCTTGTTACTGGTGGCTGTTTGTATTTACCTATTTTCTTACAAGAAAATTTTAAATTTCACTTGATTGTACAACTATATACTGTTCTGCTCTCTGGAAGGCTTTCCATTGAAACTTTAATCTAAAAATTGAAAGCACCTATTTGATGAATAACATCAGTAAACAAGTATAAGTTATGTGGAGGTGGGAAAAGAGGTGGGTTTTGTTTTTATCCACTCATTTTACTCTTAAATAATTTGTATTTGATTGTCAAATCTTAAAGAGACTAGCTGAGTTTATGTTTTATCATGCTGCAACTCTCTGCTGTATTGGTTTAAAATTGGTATCAAAAACTTGTCCAAGAAACTTTGACTTCATGAGATTTTTTTTTTAACCCTTTCCTTGTAAGACTTGTCTCTTAAAGACTGCTGTAGGTGGCTTTCAGTGCTCAAAGGCCCCTTTTATTCCATTTCATTACTATTGCCAAGCATTTTGTTCACCTCTTCTTCTCTGTCCCATAAACAGAGCTTTAGCCTTGAGAAGAAGGATATTCGGAGAATTTGCGCTTTTTTTTTTTTTTTAACCAACTGCTCAGAAATTAAAGTAAGGGATGATTGTAAATTCCTTTCAGAAAATAGGATTTCTACATTGTTGGGTTTTTTAATTTACTTGTATGTATGGTATTTTCCCTTTTGCTTACATCTTAAGGAAAATAGGATGACTGAATTGCAGGTTTCCAATTTTACCAAATGAGATCTGGTTTCTTCCTGAAGCTAAAGACTTAAATATTGTAAAGAAAAGTTAAAGGTATATATGAAAATGACTTGGAAAATTATGGTTGGATAGGGTGAAACAGTCAACAAGACCAGAAAATAATATTACAGTCGCAGCCTGTGTAAGAGAATTAGTTTATGTGCTAAGAGTTGTTACTACATCGGGGCCTTGGTGTGGATTTGCCAGTTCTGTGTAGAAGAGGGTGGCTTTAGTTGGGGCTTCGTTGTCAGCTTCAGTGATACTTTGTCATCAAAGTCTGAGGAAAAACTCCTGAAGTTTTGAATATCTGTGTATCGTCCTGATTTGGCTAGAGATCTGAATTTCCATGTTGAGAATGGAGAATTGCTGTCGTTGTTTAACAAGTGCTCCTCAGTTTGCCATTTGCAAAACTTTCAGTGCTTATCGAGTTTTCTCGAGGGACTACACAGAGGCCATTAAGGAGGTAGGAGGGAGGCATCCTGCAAGCCCGTGTGTGCAAAAGATCTCTGAGAAACCACACTTGCGTGGTGATGCCAGGAGCATGAGAGGGTATGCTGTGTTCCCTGCTTTGTAGAATATTCTCTGAAACTTTTGTCTCTTTGCTGTGTTTTTTTTTTTGTTTTGTTTTTGTTTTTTTTTTTTAATCAGCCTAAAGTTACTTACACTTAAACTTACAAAATGTGTTGTCCAAGAAAGTATTAATTTGGTACCTTTCTGTTGGCTGTTTAAATAGACTTTTATGTGAAGATGAAATATGGCTTCTTTTTCTCACAGTTCTGAACAAGACCAAGACCAGTCTTTATAGATTACTTTCAGATTGCAGTACAGTTGAAATCTGAAGCTGGTTTGCAGGGTGTGACAGGTCTTTTGCCTTGGGTATGTACTCCAGTATGCCAACTACTCATACAGCTTAGAATTGTTTTTCGGCACACTAGGAGACCAGTGACATCTGTAATCAGATTCTTAGTCCCAGTCATGCTTTTGCATTACGTTTGTCACCCAGTTGAAGTCTGTTTCAGAGAAGCCTTCAAAATTACATTTGTAACGATAAGCCTTCAAATATGGCTGTAAGAGGATTTTTGAACAGTTAAATATTGAAAAGCTTTATTGAGCAACAATTGAATTTTTGCAGAATGAATTGTTTGAAAGCAGGGAGGCACAAACTGTCTGCATTAAGTGTTGAAAGCTCTGCTATAATACTGTTTGCTTCTGGATGTTCTGGAGTGGTCTTGGAGGCTACTACAGACGAGTGTTTCTTAGATGTCGTTATATCCTGTAGTGACTGCAGTATAGATAAGGCCTTTGAGATAAAACACACAGAGCCTTATTTAAATGTGATCTGCACAATTATTCCAGAACATCTTATTTTGATAGGTTATTCATTTCTGTTGTTGTCTTCTCCACCGCCCTGAGAAAAGGGATGTTTTGTAGCCTTTTATTTGATTTTTTTCACTGTAGCTTTCTGAATAGGTCATTCTTATGTTTTTGGTTGGTGGTTGTTCTGTTGGGAGATGGATATTACTGTCTCCCTACAAAAGAAAACAAAAATGGCAGAAACATCTGAATACTATTCAGATCTTTTTCCTTTTTGAGTTTTCTTGCTTTCCTAAAGAAACTGGATTATAGTAACCTTAAATCAGAGATGTAGGACTTGCTTTTTTGCATCAGTGCTTTGTAACCCTAGGAAGAAGACTATGACTCTACCTCAATTCAGCCTCAGAAAAGGTTGGCAGAAAAAAATGGAACAAAAGGAATTAAAACAGAATAGGAGTTTTCTGTTTTAAGAAAGACTTCTTACAAAGCCTACTGGGGAAGTTTAGGAGGCCTGCTTTGTAAAAGGAGAGGACCCAATCACTGTGAAACCTTTTAAAATTTTAGATCTTTTGGATATTAATCATCTCCCCCAATGTAGATGCAGCATTGATATGTTTTCAGCAGAGGTGGTCTCCTTATAAGATAATTTCTCCTCTTCATCACTTCTCCAGTGAATTGCATGATTAGCTTAACCTTCAGAAAACACTTTGTACCAAGACTTCTTTTTAGAGCTTTGTTGCAGCAGTGTTCCAATGTTAATATTTTTTACCATACTTTCCAGATAGCTTTTGTGATTGAAATCCAGGAAATACGGGGGGGGGGATATATTATAAACAATACACTTGTTGTAGCTGGCTCTATAGATGTTGAAATTTATAAGGATTATTTATGGAGCCTGGAACTGCCTGGAACAGAATTATGTTTTTGAGTTAGCAATGAAAACAAAAAAGGAAAAAGCCAAGAGATGTTAGAAGTCTGGACCACAGAATCTTCAGTGGAGGCTTCAGCCATTTGGGTTGTAACACTGGCATGTGTATTTAAACAAACCCCAAACAACAACAAAAAACCCAAAACACCCTCCCCCCCAAACCCAGGCACACAGACCCCCTTCCACTCCCCCCCAACCAAAACAAACAAAAAAAACCCCAACCTGTGGCCATTAAAAAAAAAAAATCTTTGCAGTGAGCAAAGTCTGGCTCTTCAGAATATATAAGATTACAAGTCATATGCAAACATTTCTGCTGAGTACTGAGAAAGTCATAGCTCTTTGTCAGCTCTGATGGAAAGTGTTCTGAACCAAGACTTTACAGGTGGCTCAAAAGCCATTTTATACATTTATTTCCTTCCTGAACGTGAAAACTTGAAACTGTGAAAACATTGTCCGCTACAGACAAACTAAATGGACAGAAGAAATTGAGTCATCTTGCAATGTTTTTCTAAATTGTATAAGGTTGACTTTCATATTTATGTTTCTTCCACTCCCTGTTTGTTTTTGCTTCCTCAATGTCTCTGTTTTCACAGAATTTTCCATCATAAATGTTTCTGATTGCTGTTCTGAAGTTGGCCAGCTCTCCAGATATTTTACCTAGATGTTACCTTTCTGGTAACCAGAAACGTACCAATCTGCCTGCCTCAGACTAAGTTCTTGGTTCATTTATGCAATTAATATGATGAAATAATGTGTCTAAAACTTCTGCGTGGGTATTTAAATACTAAAGCCTAATTAATTCCTTACAACAACTTTGGGAGTACCTGCTTGGAATTTGAGGGACTACAGGATGGATTGGGCTAAATTTGAACTGCTTCTGGTACTTCCAGAAAGTTGACAAGTGTTTCTGTTTCAGTTGAGAGAGGGTCAGGATTAAACAGTTCATGCAGTGTATTTTCCATGATTTACTGCTTTGCTAGAAGACAGATGTTTTTTCCAAATGGAACTTGCTGATGTTCCAGCAATATCCTATTGTATTCTGTCTTTGAAGGCTTTACCTGTACTTACTTCATATGAAGAAATAAATTGCTTGTATAAAGAGTATGAACCTTGACTAAGGAATACGTTTTTTAAAGCAAACTTTGGTTTTGATCAAGATTACAAAGTTTACGTATTGTGCTTTCCGACATCTCTGTTGGTGTACTTTCTAATGGAAAAGGAAATTACCCAACATACATATTTTTAATTTTCTTCCTTATTCTAGCCTAATAGTGAATTCCTCCTACCTCCTCCAGTGTTATCCTGTACTGCACTATGCCAAACTAAGGCAGATGATAAAAAGGATTTTTGTTACATTAGTGAACTAAGACCTAACATTTGAAAGAACTCTCGAGAACTGCTTTTATCTCAATATGAATTAACAAAACTTCTTTCGTGAAGGCCTAAGAAAGAGTATCGGTTAATATGGGCTAATATCTGAAGGACCCACTAAAAAATGATTTGGCTTATTGTTTGACTTTCTTAAACAAGGATTATTTGAAGGATAAAAGATAAACTGTAAATTATTTCCTCGACAAATGTGTTGAGTAAATGTGCTACTTATAATAGTAATTTGGAATGTATTGGTGAATGTTGTTTAGCAAGATTTGTAAAGAAAATCAGCCTTGTTAATTTGGGATTTTGGCTTCTGTAAGTTTCCATTAAAAAGGAGGAGGGGCTATGCTATGCTTTTTTTAGTGACATAGTAAGTAGGCAAATTAGTAAATTTCTATATTCTTGTCTTTTGGGTAACTTTTCCAGGAAGTCTAAAACTTTTTTTTTTTTTAATTAAGAAATAATAGTTGAAAATACATGCATACAATTATTTAATATGGCTAATTGTTTTTTTTCCTTTTATCTTGCAGCAACGCACCTCTTGCTTTTTCCTCCAAAGTATGTTATATTAAGTTTCGTGAAGCATCAAGTGTTGGTGTGGCCCAGCATCTAACTAACACGGTTTTTATTGACAGAGCTTTGATAGTTGTGCCCTGCGCGGAAGGTTGGTATTTTAGACATTCTTCTGTAATGTTGGTCTTTGTCCTGTTTGTTAATTGTTTTAAGCTTTCTATGTAAGGAGATGGTGCTCTGTTGTTATTTTATTTTATTGTTTTTTAAAATAAAGTCTTGAAACAAAATTGAAAATTGAATGAAGAAACCCAATTATATAAATTTAATTGAAATTCAGCATTAGAAAAAATTAGTTGATTTAAATTAGGATAATTCAATTTTCCATGGTTATTACATATTTTTCGGGAAAAGAAGGTAAAATAATTCCCTTCAATATGGTTTGTGTTGGCAAGCTTATTCCCACATAAAGTTCTCACTGAAGTCAATGGAGCACTGAAAAGATTAGGCTATTTCCTGGCACTGATAACATTGCAGTTTGGATCTTAATGTATCGCCCTTGGTGTGGTGGGGTTTTTTTTGTTTGGGTTGTTTTTTTGTGTTTGTTTTTTTGTTTGTTTGTTTTTGGTTTTTGGTTTTTTTTTTTTAAAGATACTAATTATTTTTCCATTTTTTTTTAGACTGAATGCCAATTTTGTCTTGTAGACATGTGATATATGCATTTGACCATTTTAGATTCATCTAATCTAAAATATTTTGCATTTGTGGTGATAATTACTGTTTGAATATAAATTACCTACTAGTTTAATAAAAAAAAAAATATTCAGTTTTCCTTTCTTGTTCCTGTGGAAAATATTACTTTGTGTTCAATAAAAAGGCTTTCTTATGCATACTGGTACTCCTTTTTGATTTTAGATATCTCTTTAAAAATGCAATCAGCTGTATAGAATACTTCTAGTGTAAAATATTTTTATAACTCTTAATAAAATAAAATGCTTGGTGAATACTAAATTTACAAGTTTTCCTTTAACTAGCTTTGAGGTCATGCTTTTACAGATGTGTTGAATACAAGGTAGTTTTATTATTAGTATACTATCCCAGATCTGAATACAGTTCTATGAAGCATGGCTTTACTGTAGGCAGATCGCTGGAGTTAGGCAGAGCCCCATTGACTTCATAGGGATCATTGTGGGAATTGAGCATCTGCCTATTTGGATCTGGACTTTTTGCCTTTTTGGAGTGGAAGCATTCCAGTTGGTGGAGTGAAGCTAACTTCACTTTGAACATAGTAGCTGTTTTGCCATGAACAATGATATTTAGAATGATTGAGCCATAAATTGCAGCAAGTCCAGAAATATTTCCTATTAACAGGACTTTTCTAACTGCAAGAGTCAGGTTTTGGTTCAAAAAATACTGTTGACTTCTTGGAGTTTGTTAACAGTGGTTCCAGAGTACCATTTTTTGGCATGTTGGCCACATCATGATCTGGATAGTATGAGATTAGTGCTGCTGTAATAATGGTCTGGGGTGTTCCTAGCAAACTCTGACAAGTCTCCAAAATTTCATAGACTCTAAAATGACCTACAATATACTGTCTAGTCTCGTAGCCTTGTTAATATGGGCATATTAACAAGTCTTTGTGAAGCCTAGATTTTTAGTTGCTTTTATGCTTTGTTTCGGGGGCTTTTTGGTTTTATTTTTGGAACTTGTTCTTAAACCACAAAGAGTATCCACTTGAAGCTTTGTAGAGGCTTTGGGTGGGCAAAATGTATCAGACCAGAGTCCTTATTATTGAAAAATTGCCCTTAAATAATTGACTACAAATTCTTCAGGATCTTAGTTTTACGTTTCATTGAAAAGACCTTAACACTGGTTCAGTACTGCCAGAGAGGAAAGATTGCTGCCTAATGAATGAACAACACTTCCTGGTGTTTTTCTTGTGATGAGATCACTGCCTGACGTGATATGGCAACAGGCAGGTAAAGCTACATTTTCCCGTGTCTCTTGATGGTAGACAATGAGTGGAAGGAGAATAAAATCAAAATTCTGAGAAATCTTGTTCCAACCCTGTTTGTAGCTGACTTATTAGGCATTTCTGAGAAAATGTATTACAGAAAAATTGTCACTGTTCCAGATCATTCTGGATCCCACAGAGATTTATGCATAATTAGGTGAATAAGTGATTGGGTTGTGAGGTCAAATTTTTTTTAAGTCAGAATGCTGTTTCTGTGTAACTTTCTAACAGAATCACTAATTTTAATTTGTAAAGATGTGAATTCATATAGGTTTAACTTTCTGAGGAATTTATTCTGTGGAATAAGCATGGCTTTGGAGACCACAGTGCAACATTTTTGATTCACTATGTACCATTGTTAATGGAGTCAGTGGAGTATATCACAGGCTTTAAAAGTAGCAATTGCTGTATTCTGCTGGAAAGTTAAATTATATCCATGGCCAACAGTGCCAGTAGTAAAACGTTTCATGCGCTGAATTGAACATAGAGGAGAGGTAAAATGGAACCCTGAAAACTTGGTTTTAAAAACCAAAATAAAATCTGAAATTTGGAGTGTATTTAAACAGTAGTAAATCAAGGGAGTATGAGGAGGGGATCACTACACAATGAAAATAATGTTAATTTTGTGACATTTAATAAACAATTTAACAAAAATGTAAATGAAATAACATCGAGTTGTCAAAATATGACTTTCTTTTGTGTGTATCGGTAGGTTTTTCTTTAAACGTTATACTTTGAGAATGCAAAGGTTGAAAGATAAACAAAGATGCCACCCTAATCATTCTAAATTTTATGTCCACATTGTCTAGTAGATGGATTTTGACTATTAATTTGGTTTTGTATGTTTTCTCTGTGTGATATTTGTGCATTATTAGATGACTAGACTGGCCAAGGCAGACCTGTTACACTTGCCTGAGTTAGGCATTGTTTGCCATGCCACTAAACCTGCCGCCAAGTGAAACCTTCATGGGGGAAATGAGATCGAAGTCTGGCCTGCTGAAGATGG
The DNA here is from genome assembly GCF_965183815.1 of Platalea leucorodia. Lineage (NCBI taxonomy): Eukaryota > Metazoa > Chordata > Aves > Pelecaniformes > Threskiornithidae > Platalea > Platalea leucorodia. Next base: position 10,918,195 of record NC_138859.1, on the reverse strand, counting down.
ACGCCCTGTCTCTGTTTTTATTTTATTTTGCTTTCTTTCCTTTGTTTCTTTTATTTTATTTTTTCCCTTTTTTGTTTTGTTCTGTTAAATCTCTTTCCCTTGTACTTGTGAACTGGTAATTCAGTTCTGAAAAAATGTTTTGTAAAGGGTTCACAGTATTTCATTTTGAAGTTGACCTGAAGTTGCTTGTGGATGGTATACACAGAATTTAGAATATGATTAACTAAGTTTTATGCTGTGAATTATGGATAAATTTGGTTTGGAATACATTTAAGCATCTAAATTCAACAGATGAGCACGTTGTGTCAGGCTGGAATAGTGAAAAATATATCAGTTTTAAGATGCATTCTTTCATATGCTATGCTTCGTGAGCTTATCTTGGAAGAGGACAGTTGAAACTCTTACTTTCTTGAGAAATTAACTTTACAAAGTAAAATCATGATCTTTCTCTGCTATTTTTCCTCTTCTCAGCAGAGTAGTTTTATTTTAGGTTGCATGATCTGTTTAAAAGAAGGCTTTCTATTTATGTCTAATAGGAAGAGTTTAAAATAATTATTTCTGATATTGAACTTTCATGAATATTGAATGTCATGAAATATTTATTTGCTTCTGATGAAACCTTGCTCCAGTGAGGTCAGTGGCAGTAAGATTTCATCCTTTTGTTTTTGTAATTTTTGGAAAAAACTGTTTACCTCTCAAGTACAAATGCAGCCTGAGGTTTTGGTTGGAATGTGTTATGTGAGGCACATTGTCTTTTAACACTGTTATTTGTGGGAAGGTTGAAAAGTTCTGTGTGTATGTGTGTATTGCACTTTTACATGCTCCAGTGGTGATTATTTCAAGAAGAGTTAAAAAAAAAAAAAAAAGCGTCATCTCACAATCTCGGAAGCCCTGGCAGCTCATGCTGGATTGAGAAGGTTCTCATCCCTAAATGATGTTCGTTCGTTCTTTCTTGTGAAATGGAAGCCCTGAAACAGAAGTGCTGGACCAGGTGGTGTGTCTAGTGCTCAGGCATTGCTCTTCCCAGCCAGCTGCATTGGGACCAATTGGGTTCACTGGTAATGTACCAGGCTGTGAACTGCAGCTGAGAAGAGCTTTGCTTTGTGATCTCTGTTGGATTTAGCTGTGCCAGTTGAGGTAACTACCAGTAGTTGTAATCTCTTTAATCTCTGCTGCTAAATCCAATAAGAATCATGAATTGGATCACACAGAAATTATTTGTAAGTGTGTGTTTTCCATTGATTTAAAATAGTAGGAAAATAACAATTCCTTTAATTATGTTTCGAGTAGATGTGAACAGAAAGTATTTTTAAAACAAACGTTTGTACTTATTGCTGAAGCAGTTTTGGGGGGAGGGGAGGATTAACCATGTAGTTTCAGTACAAAGAGTAGGAAGTTAATTTCTTCTGAGCACATGGAGGGGGATAAAAATACTGTGATTAGTACCTGCTTAACACAGATACTTCTGTTCAGCATTTAGCAAAATGGATTCTGGTATGGACTAGGTTGGCTAGGGCTCTTAAGCACTTTGATGATAGAAAAAAGTAACAATCATAACTGATATTTAGGACAACTGTACATTTCTGAAGAAGCATAAGGTATCTCTAGGCAATGCAGAGCTAATCTATATTTGCTTCCAGATTCCTTTGCAAAGCGAAGAATAAATAAATAAAATGATCATAGAACCTGTAATTTACTAAATACTCATAAGCTTCGAAGAAATGTTTCTAAGGATGTGGTATAAATGTGGCATATTTATTTTTTCTGTTTCCCTTATTAGAAAATAAATATCTTTACCTTATTTCAATTCAGCTTTTAAATACTATGAGTTTAAAAACCGAAACAGTTATTCTTAAAGTGTCCTAATTTGTTATGTCATTACCCACATGTTTTGTTGTATCTTTGTGGGCTTGTATTCCTTTTCTAAATTAATGGGGATAACATTCCAAAACTTAAAGGCTGTAACTCATGAGGTTATTTGGCCTCATTTTTTGAGGCCAAATATTCATTTGTTTTTCAAAACTTTCTAAAGAACAGGGAAGTAAATTTGCAAGATATTTCAGGTTTCCCCCCCCACCCCCCCACCCCCACCCACAACAGTTTATTTTCTATAGAATTGTTAAAAAGTTTGACCTGATCTTAAAAACTAGAGGGGGATCTTTTGAAAAGACAGTATCTCTGAAAATACAGGCAAATTTTCAGGATTCTGTCTGTAGAGATACAGATTCCTCATTCTTGAATAAAATAAATGAGCAGATCTTTGTTTGTGGCATGGAACTGACCAACTAGATTTTGTATTTAAAATAAAACATTATGTTGTTGAGGGACCAAAGTATTCTGGAAATAATGTTGCTAACTTTATAATTTAGATATGCACATTATTCATTTTTTGAACTGCTATAATAGTTTACTTAACTGAAAGTGTTCAGTGGATTCCTTAAGCAACATTTGAGCAAATGAATAATTCCAATTATTTCAGTAAGATGACCCATATGCTTAAAGTTTAGAATTGTATTTAAATACCTTTCTGAACTTGTCTCCCTGTCTTTTTAGTTATGTGCATAACTCGGTTCCTATTTAAAAGGGCTAAATGCCTTAAGCATCTCTTAAGTTTATCTGGTTATGTGTATATTGAATTGGCTGTATGTAAGTGCATACTTAAATTAGGCATATGCTTATGTACATTACTGACCAAGGATCTAAATTAGAATGCAGATGCACCACTTTAGGAGCCATTTCTGCCGTTGGATTTACTTGACCCATGTCTGTTGATCCTGTAGAAACCTGTATGAGTATCCAGTTAATTGCAAGATGCTGGCTGTTCAGGATAAGGTCTGGTTCATCGATCATTTGAAAACACTTAAGTATTTTGATTTTCAGAAGAACTGGTATATAATTGTATGCCTAATTTGCATGCAGTTGCTGGAACTGTATATTTGGAAGCCTGTTAGTTAGCTACACGATAGGCAGGATGTGCAGCAAAGTACCTGATTCTCATGAGCAGTCAGGCAAATCAGGTACACCTCTCATTACATGCCTGACTTCAAAATGAGACCTGTAAAGAGTGCTGAACATTGTGACGATGACTCAGATTCATGCATGTTTTTAAAAAAGCCCTGGAAGACATAATTGCACAGTTAATTCTTAAGTTCTAATTTCCGATTTTTCTCCTTTAGATAGCAAAATCAAGTGGTTTGTTACATGTTAAGGAGCAAGGTGCCTCAAAACTTAACATAAATAAAATAAATCTAAATAGGAAGCATGAGAAAAAAAAGAGTACTATTATTTTATCTTTTCTATTCCACTCATGCTATATATAAATTAATTTTCATTTATATTTGTTTTGACCTTTGGTCATATCCAACTGTAACCCAGTCCTTGCTGCAGATCTGTAGAACAGGTTTGCAACACTTCTGTCGTCTTTTTATTTTTTTAAAGTAGCATGATTCCTGTGGGGTTTATTGGAACTCGTATAGCTAAAATTGCACAGTGTTTTGAAACTTATCTCGTATTTTGCTTTTTGATAACAATATTTATATATTAATTTTAAAATCCTGAAGTTAGGGGTTTTATAGTTAAAACATGTATAGTTTGAACCAAAGCAGTAAAAGCCACTGGCACAGTATTTGTATATACCTTGACTTTTAAAACAATGTTTAAATAAAAGCATTTACTTTATTAAAATGTATGGGGTAATACCAAAGGGCTCAGTTGGATAGCATATATACAGTTATGCCAGTAATTTTGAATAGATCATAGATAACTAGTATAATTAGAACTTCCTTTCTGTAGTTTTTCAGTTCAGTGTTTAATGTTTGTACCAGTTTAAATCCCTTTGTATTTCAAATTTAATACATACATTTAATTGTATTTGTAATTAACTATTACATCTTTTGATTTTTTGAAGATTTTTTTGGGGGTTCATTTAGCAGTCTAATGGTAACTAACTTTGAATGAAACCTGTGTTTAGTTCAGATCAGATATTACTTAAACTTTTAGCATGATGGGGAATATAATGTGGTTGAAATAGTAGGAAATACATATTTTAGGAAAATATAGCTTGCTTAGCAGATCAATTATGATTTTGTTTGATCTCAGTAAATTTAAAGCTAATTTATCAAAGTTTCAGATAAACTGAGGTGACCTAGAATGTAAGACAGTACAAATCTGAATTTTTCTGCCCTCCCCTCCTCCACTCCCAACTTCACTTGTAGTATGTCTTGTGTGGAGTCACAGTAGTTTTTATTTTATTTTTATTTATTTTTACATCAAAAGTAGGTAACACCAGAGGGGGAAGAAGCGCATTAATTTCAGTTAGAACATACTTTGTGGTTTTTTTTTTTTGTTGTTGTTTGTTTGTTCTTTTTTTTTCTGATTTGGTTATTTGCCATTTCTGGGGATTAAACTTTAAAAAATGTTCTTCTTTTCTGTATCTGATGTTCTGTGTGCTATTAGTGATGCAGCCAACACGAACGGTTGTCATGTGTAAAACAACTTTCGATCACCGTGAAAACACCGCCCTGGGAAAGCGTCCATGCTTGATATCGTTTGGTTCATGAACATTAAGTTTCCAGTACAGGTGACCCATAGCTCAAAGTGTTAAATAATTGTGTACATTATTCAGTTTTAAAAATAATAATCCATTAATGAGATTGCTAGTCTTTGAAGTTTTGCTAACTTTTGTTTTTCCTAGTAGAGCAGGGTAAAAGGAAATACTTAAGTTCATATTTGTTTCTTTGTAAGGATCTGGTAGATAGATTCATTCTTATTTATTACTTTTTTAAATGCAAGGGTAATTGTAAAATCATAGAAAGAGTAACATCTGTGTAGTGTTCCAACTCTGTGTAATGCTTTCATTTGCTTCTTCAGGTAAAATCCCAGATGAAGCTAAAGCCCTTTCTCTATTGGCGCCTGCTCCTACTATGACAAGCCTGATGCCTGGTGCAGGGTTGCTTCCTATACCTACACCAACCCCTTTGACTACAGTAAGTAAAATTCAGTCCCTGTTTGATTTCTGGTTTTCCTCTATACTCGGTAGCCTTTCTGTGTTCAGAGAACAAGAACTATTTGATCTGTGGATGTTGTCCTCTTATATGCTAAATCAGTGAGGATTTAGCTGTGGTGCCTCTTTTGAGGGTAGATCACAAGATGTCCATGCACTACCTTTCCTGGGTGTTTCTTTCAGATTCTTATTTTGCAAAATAGTGGGTAAATACTGCTTTTGGTTGTGCCCATTTTAATTGTTGTCCCTTCCCTAGACCAATTAATTTGATCCAATGGCAATGCTATCCACCTCCTAAAATTTGTTAAAACATAATAGTTAAATTGACACAATTCTTCAGAATATTAAAATGCTTCATTAGGGTGCTTTTACTTGATATCTCTATGACAGGGTTTTTGACTGTTAGCCTAACAATCTTTTCACTGCAAAAAGCATAGGAGCTAGCTAGCTGCTGCTGCTTCTGCTCAGTTCCCTTTTGCCTCTGTAAGCCTTTCTTGATACCAGCAGGCTGCTGTGCCCTATTCAGAGAGAATTCTGGAAATAGTAAATCCTACTTCAAAAAAATTGGGCTTAATGTCACTAACCCCATGTTATTTGAAGATGAAAGTCCTCAGTCTTCCAAACATATTGCAGCAGTGTGTGTATTTGTGTTGTTACTGGTACCATCCTGGATTTTTGACTCGTGTTAAGGGTGTTCTGCAGATTCCCAAACCTATCTGTCCTTAAATGATTCCTCATCTGTTTCCATTACCAGAAACATTATTCCCACTCTCATATTCTTAGCTGATACTGATCAGCATCCTAAAAGAAATGAATGTATTTGGTGTCTTTCTTCTTTCCTTCCTTACATAAAAAAATTGCTTTAACCAAGTTTGATTTCTTCTGCACTATTTCAAACATCTGCACAAAGGTCAGCATCCTTTTTGAAGCTTGTGCTCCAACAGTTGTTTTAGAGTATACAATTTATATAATGAAACAGTGGGATGAAAGTCACCAGTTAGAGGTTTAGGCTAATTCTGTTTATGATTCATAACTGTCATTGTATAAGAGACATTGCATGACTTTGAAAATAATTTTTAGTTCACAAGAATGTTGGCTTTTTTTGTCTTAAAATGGGTGATACTGCCCTCATTGTTATGTGAAGTAATAGTTTAGGCATTTCATAAAACAAAATGTGCTTACTCATGGTTCCACTGCATAATTGCCGCTAATGAAGCATAAATAATCATAGAATCATTTAGGTTGGAAAAGACCTTTAAGATCATCGAGTCCAACCGTAAACTTAACACTGCCAAGTCCACCACTAAACCATGTCCCTAAGCACCACGTCTACCCGTCTTTTAAATACCTCCAGGGATGGGGACTCAACCACTTCCCTGGGCAGCCTCTTCCAATGCTTGACAACCCTTTCAGTGAAGAAATTTTTCCTAATATCCAGTCTGAACCTCCCCTGGCACAACCTGAGGCCATTTCCTCTTGTCCTATCACTTGTTACTTGGGAGAAGAGACTGACACCCACCTCGCTTACAACCTCCTTTCAGGTAGTTGTAGAGAGCAATAAGGTCTACCCTCAGCCTCCTTTTTTCCAGGCTAAACAACCCCAGCCGCTCCTCATAGGACTTGTTCTTTAGACCCTTCACCGACTTTGTTGCCCTTCTTTGGACACACTCCAGCACCTCAATGTCTGTCTTGTAGTGAGGGGCTCAAAACTAAACACAGTACTCGAAATGCGGCCTCGCCAGTGCTGAGTACAGGGGGATGATCGCTTCCCTGGTCCTGCTGGCCACACTATTCCTGATGCAAGCCAGGATGCTATTGGCCTTCTTGGCCACCTGGGCACACTGCTGGCTCATGTTCAGCTGGCTATTAACCAACACCCCCAGGTCCTTTTCCGACGGGCAGCTCTCCAGCCACTCTTCCCCAAGCCTGTAGCATTGCATGGGGTTGTTGTGACCCAAGTGCGGGACCCAGCACTTAGCCTTGTTGAACCTCATACAGTTGGCCCCAGCCCATCGATCCAGCCTTTCTAGATCCCTCTGTAGAGCCTTTCTACCCTCAAGCAGATCAACACTCCCACCCAACTCGGTGTCATCTGCAAACTTACTGAGGGTGCACTCGATCCCCTCATCTAGATCATTGATAAAGATATTAAACAGAACTGGTGTAATAGCGGTGTTTTAGAGATATTTGTTTCTAAACTAACCTTCTAAGGTAAATTAACTTTGTTTTTATATACATCTTTAATCAATTATCAGTGAATTTTAGAATATCAAAGAGGAAGTCAAGCTGTATAACCCTCTGTTCAATAATAAAAGGCTGATTTCAAGTAAAGACAGAGTAGTTTTCTCTTGTTACATAAAAAATTACTGGTGGCTTGTTGAAAATTTCTAACACTTGTTAGAAACTTTGTTTGCTGGAAAGGCAGTTGCTTTTTTTGGTGGAGAAAATAAAATTCAAACCAGGAACTCAGCAGACCAATTTAGTAGTGATTTTTAAATGACTTTTTTTATAACATTCCCTAGGAGAGATTTCAATTCCCAGCTCTAAAAATGAGAGTTGTATTGTCCTCATTCTCTAGGAGGTGACTGTGTTTGTAGGGAAAGATCTTAGACTTAATATCCTTCACGTTTCAACTGTAATTAATCTTGACTTATGTGATATGTTTGTCCAAAAGGTACCTTATCTGTCCCTTTGATGGACTGATGTCTGTTATGGAACAAATTGGCCCTGGGCACTGCAAATTCCCTTCTTCCCTTGCTGGGCAAGGCCTCAGCAATTCCTCATCCACTTATAATACTTGTTGTGGCAAAAAAATAAGAATATTAGCAGTGTTTGAAGGCGTCTTACTCAATTGGATTGACCATAGGTATTAGAAATTCAAGCCTGCGTGTTTTCTTATTGATATACTGCATCCCTGGCCAGACATCTTTGATAAGATGGTATCTGATAGCACACAGAAAATCTTAACTATAGAAAGTTATTTATGGGTAGGTTTTTATTCTTAAAAAAAAAAAAAAAAAAAAAAAAAGTACTTGTAGTGGGTTGACATTGGCTGGCTGCCAGGTGCCCACCAAGCCACTCTGTCACTCCCCACACCTCAGCTGGACAGGGGAGAGAAAAATATGATGAAAGGCTTGTGGGTCGAGATAAGGACAGGGTGATCACCCACCAATTACCATCACGGGCAAAACAGACTCAACTCAGGGAAATTAATTTAATTTATTGCTAATTAACAATGGAGTAGGATAATGAGAAATAAAAACAAATCTAAAAACATCTTCCCCTCACCCCTCCCTTCTTCCCGGGCTCAACTTCACTCCCGATTTTTCTCTACCTCCTCCCCCTGAGCAGCACAAGGGAACAGGGAATGGGGGTTGTGGTCAGTTCATCACACGTTGTCTCTGCTACTCCTTCCTCCTCACTCTTCCCCTACTCCAGCACGGGGTCTGTCCCATGGGAGAGTCCTCCACAAACTTCTCCAATGTGGGTCCTTCCCATGGGTTGCATTTCTTCACGAACTGCTCCAGTGTGGGCCCTTTCCATGGGGTGCAGTTCTTCAGGAACAGACTGTACCAGCGTGGGTCCCCTGTGGGGTCACAGGTCCTGCCAGCAAACCTGCTCCAGCGTGGGCTCCTCTCATCATGGGGCTACAGGTCCTACCAGGAGCCTGCTCCAGCGTGGGCTCTCCATAAGGTCACAGCTTCCTTCAGGGCACATCTCCCTGCTCCGGCGTGGGGTCCTCCACGGGCTGCAGGTGGATATCTGCTTCACTGTTAACCTCCATGGGCTGCAGGGGGACAGCCTGCCTCACCATGGTCTTCACCAGGGGATGCAGGGGAATCTCTGCTCTGGTGCCTGGAGCACCTCCTCCCCCTCCTTCTTCACTGACCTTGGTGTCTGCAGAGTTGTTTCTCTCACATATTCTCACTCCTCTCTCCCGGCTGCTGTTGCGCAGCAGTTTTTTCCCTCTTCTTAAATATGTTATCCCAGAGGCACTACCACTGTTGCTGATTAGCTCGGCCTTGGCCAGTGGTGGGTCCATCTTGGAGCCAGCTGGCATTGGCTCTATCGGACATGGGGACAGCTTCTGGCAGCTTCTCGCAGAAGCCACCCCTGTAGCCCCCTCCTCTGCTATCAAAACTTTGCCACATAAACCCAATACGGTACTCAGCTGGGACCTTACAGTTTTAAGTCTTGCCTATATTCATTAGATTTATTTTTATAGAAATGCACAAGGAAGGCAAGTACTAACAAGTGAAATATCTCCCACCAATGCTTGGTTGCAAAGCATATTCTGTTTTTGTGTTTTCCAGCTCGGTGTTTCACTTGGCACTTTGGGGGCTATACCAGCAGCAGCATTGGACCCTAACATTACAGCACTGGGAGAAATACCACAGCCACCAATTATGGGGAATGTGGACCCATCCAAAATTGATGAAATTAGAAGAACAGTCTACGTTGGAAACTTGAATTCACAGGTTGCTTTTCTTTTTTGTTGTTGGCAATACTAATGGAAGATGCAGAATTGGAATTTATGAATTATAATCTTACACGTTAAGAGTTTTCATTATGCCAATAGGAATTTAAACAAACAAAAAAATACTCTTTTTGGTTACTAGTGATATTTCAAATTCTGCTCCTTTGCCAATCAGATCAGACCAGACTGTGGAATTCATTCTAGCAGGATACCAGAGAAATCATACTGTAGCTGAATTCAAGAAACACACTTATGATTGTGTGTGTTGATCAAATGGCCAGCTGGGTTGTGTTAGCTGAACAATGCCTCAGAAGTCATGAGATCATGGTAGCTGTCCCCCACAACACTGTGCAATTGCTTAAGTACAATAAGAAGGAATGATTTGTCTTAATGGAAGTTGCAAAATTAGCATAAACACCTTTGAGTTTCTCTGACAGGAAAGTTAGGTCTGTCAGAAATTTGGTTTTTTTCAGCAACTGATTGAATTAATTGAAAAACAGTTTGGTTTTGACTGATGGCAATGTAAGTATTTGATTTGGGGTTTTTTTGACTGCCAAAGTAGCTACTAGAGTGTAAAAGTACTATTGATCGCAATAAAATAAAACAAGCTGGAAGCTAGTAGAAAACCAGATAAAAGCAAAGTCTTGTAATACTGTTTGGATTTTTTTTAATCGATCAAAATTCACAATCAATAGCTTGGACATAGGTGTATAAGGAAATTCCTCATCAGTTATTTCAAATGAGTTGCTTGAAAAGTGTAAAATCCCGTGCAAGTGTTTTTTTTTAACCTAGATGTAGGACTTCAGGGCTTGTGGTTGCACTATTTTAAATTGTAGTATATTCTTTGGATTAATGGAAGAAAAAATACCTTTCTCTCTTAAAGTGTAACATTACCAAATTCATGTTGCCTGTGTAATAATGGTGAGATGTCTTTCCAGAATCTGTAGCTCTTCAATTACCTGATATGTTGGATAAGTGGTTTTCATTACATATTTTACTTCAGCTGAGCTCTTCGATTCTTTCTAGACTACAACAGCAGATCAGCTGCTTGAATTCTTTAAGCAAGTTGGAGAAGTCAAATTTGTGAGAATGGCAGGTGATGAGACACAACCAACACGATTTGCTTTTGTGGAATTTGCAGACCAAAATTCTGTACCTCGAGCTCTTGCCTTTAATGGAGTTATGTTTGGAGACAGGCCACTGAAGTAAGAAATTAATTATCCATATGAATATTGAATGAGAGATTTCTTAGTATCCTTATACGTTTATGACTCTGATGTGCAGGAAACTGCTGTGATGAATATTTTTTCAGTATAAGGACTTATTGTTAGTAAACTGGAACACTTTAACGAACTCCAATTTCAAGGTTGGGCATAACTTTCTCCAAGAAGAATATGGATGGCATTGAGTAAAATATTTCTGCATCTATTCTTGAGTTAGTGAAAGCCATTACAGTGAGAATCTGCAAAGTCCTTGGTTCTAATTAAGCTTTATATATGATGTGTATGTAATTAGTAGGCCTTAATGTAGAGATTTGATCTGAAATAGAGAAACAGATTTCTAGACTTCTACTAGAAAATATTTTTAACACAGAAATATTGTGCCACATTTATTTAAAAGTGGTAAGATTTGAAAGCAATAAAAGACATTTCAGATACTTAGAACAGATGAGTGTTAGGAAAAATTTGTGGTTTTGTTGAACTTTGAAGCTTTTAGTCATGCATGGAAGTTGAGGTGTTTTCTTATTTGTTTTTCATTTTCCCTTTTCAAGTGTTTGGGAGTTAAAGGTTTTATTTTTCCTTAATTTAGAATAAATCACTCCAATAATGCAATAGTGAAGCCTCCTGAAATGACACCGCAAGCTGCTGCCAAGGAACTGGAAGAAGTGATGAAGAGAGTAAGGGAAGCCCAGTCTTTCATATCTGCTGCTATTGAGCCAGGTAGGTATATTCTCTTCATTACCTAACAGGCATGTTCTGTGTATACCTTGGCACGTGCTTTTAGGAGCACTTTCAAACGCAGGAAAAGGGTACTCAAAGGTGAACAACATGTGTGTGGGAAAACAAAATAAACAAAATTGTCTTCATGCAACAAAGCAGTGGAATGAAGCTGACTTTTTATGTCATCATATCTTATTTTCAGATACATGCTCGCTGAATGTTTTAAAAAATACGAAGTCAATACTAAATTAATACTTAATGTTGGTGCTTTTAAAGTTCAAAGTACTTACAAACTTAAAGCTTTATATTTAGTTTTGTTCTCTAGCACCCATTAATGCCATAGTTTCATGATCGGAGGGAGCTAGCATGCTGCTGAAAGCAGCAATGTTATGCTTTCCTTCAGCAGGTTAATTTTGTCACTGTGCTATGCTCTTTTTCATGCTGGCTCAAGACTATGTGCATCCTCATAGCAAATGGGATCAGAGAATGAATCTGGGATAAAACTTAACATATTGCAATGGACTTTTTTTTCATCCAGATTGGTTCCCTGATCCCTGTTAACACTGAAATGCCAGGTCAAGGAGGAAGGTGTTGGTGGGTTGAGTGCTTAGACAGACATTTCAGTGCTGATTTATGCTGACTTAAACTGATTGCAAAACCACAGCATAAAAAATTCTCAACTTGTTAAACTTTCAGTTGAAATCCTCCTTTTTCTTTTCATCAGCAAGATTTTGTCATTCTTCTTACTAAGAAACCCAGACATTGACTTATGTAGCTTAGATAGTGGAAGGTCTTGAGGTTTTATTGGGGGAGTGGGGGGGTGGTATTTTCTGTTGTTTTTTAGGCTTGGGAGAAAAATAGTTCTAACATTTCCTCAGTGTTAAGAAGCAGAATAATAATCTTTTAGAGTCTGAACCAAAGTCTGCTGAGGTCACTGGTAAGCTTTCTGTTGACTTCCTGGCCTTTGGATCAAACTTTTCACCCCCTTCTCTCTATCCCTTCCTCCCTCAAAACAGTGTTTGAGGAATAGAACTTCAATATTTGTACAGTGGTTGGAATATCTAAAAGTATAGAAAGTGCTAATTATTATTTACATTTTATGCTTGTTTTCAAATTTATGCCTTCTAAATTTACTCTATTCTTCCGAGGTTATTAAAAAAAAAAAATAGTAGTTATATTACATAATATACCAGAGGAGAACGTGTTGTAATCTTGTGCATTGTGGCAGCAACATAAATCCCATTCCTAACAGAGCTAGCTGTTTATAATTATCTGGTTTATGTGTACTGCTGCAGGATGGCTGCACTCAACGAGTATATGCAATGACTTTCTGGGATGTTTCTGAAGGATATTTGCAAAGAAGGAAGATGTGCAAAGCATAGGCCCCTTGCACTATATGTGTGGTACATTCCACTTGTGCCAGATTGTTAACTGGGATCTTTAAATGTTCTGAGCTTACACTGCAAAGTGGTTTTTTCCTCTCAGAGTCTGGAAAGAGCAGTGAAAGAAAAGGCGGTCGATCTCGTTCCCATTCTCGTTCAGAATCCAGGTCTAGCTCAAAATCCCAATCTAGAAGGAAAAGATCACGCTCAAAACACAGGTAGGTATGTTTTTTATTTTGGACTAATAGATCATACTTTTTTTTTTGTTGTTGTTGTGGTGGTGGTTACTGAGATTTCTTACTGAGTTATGAGACAAGTATCCCTGTAGAGAAGATTAGTAACTTACACTGACCAGATCAGAGTAACTAGGAACTTTGTCTCTGAACAGATACTCCTTCCCTCTAAATGCTAAATGTTTTCAGGATTACTTTCAGGTAAAACACACTAGAAGGTACTTTTTGTGCCATGTAGCATAACCATTTCTATGGTTTCATGGTACATTTTGTGCTGTGTAGCATAATTTCATTTTGTGACCTCTGTATTTTAAAAAGAAATAGTTATCTGTGTTTTGTGGATGGAACATTTAGTTTACTGTTAACACTCTGAACAGATAGGCTGGCTGGTTTTGCTAGTAGAAAGTTCCTGCTATCCTGAACTTCTAAACATCTAGTTAACAAATGTAGTATTTTTATTTACTGTACTGTAAACGTAAAGCTATATTTTTTTAAAAGCCAGAAGAAAAAGGCTTTTAGGGGCAGTTTTTCATTCTTCAGAGTTTGTTTGCTTTGCTAATTTGTTCAGTTCTGAAACAGGCTTTGAAATATAGGAGGAAATAAAATTATTAGATCACCCTTAAAGTTTACCCATTAAGATTTTTTTCCAAGAATGAGACAGTCTTGCTATGTGAGACTTACAAATGCTTCCTGAAATGGTTCAATGTCAGGAATGTCTTCTGATCATTTAGATAATCAATCTAAAGATATTTAGCTACATTAAGTATCAAAAAAAAAAAAACAAACCTCAAAATATATTTGATAGCTTACACTTTAAAAAGGTGAGTGTTGTCAGTGTTGCAGCGACAGCACTGTTGCATTCTTTCATCCATTGTCTTTTAACAGGGCAACTAGAATTCTTTTACATACAGAAAAGCTGGCCAGAGGGACACACCGCATCAGTTATACTACCAAACAAATATGATCTAAGTGCAGGCTTCAGTTTTGTAATAGTGTTACACAGTACATATTATCTAATGACATCAAAACATTGGGTACCTTTTTAATGCAAGAAGAATCGTTTGTTCATTTCCTTATTGCTTGCTTCTCTTCTGTTTCTCTAACTCAGGACATAACTGAAAAACAGTCTTTGTTTTGTGTAACACTGCAGTAATCTCAGTGCTATTTTGTACTGACGCAAACCAAATTGATTTTTAGAAGATAAATTTGCATTTTTTTTACTTGCAGAAAACCTGTGCTTTAAACAATTGTTGATAGTTATATATTATTTTTTTAATGATTTTACCACTGTTACTGTCAGTTTTGAGAACATGCTGAAAAAAGGCCAGTCTGATCTGTTGAGGCAACTTCATCCCTAAGAATAAACTGTCCTTACCACTTTACAGTTTTACTGTTTTATAAAACCCCTAAATTGCTTTCATCTCTATGATATAAAATTTATTCAAGGTTTTACTTGGACTAAATTGTAATTAATTTTCCCTGTAATTAGTTTGTATTTCTACACTGATACATGGAGCAAAGCTGTAGGTAAAAAATGATTGCCTCTCCTCTTGGTATATCTTACTCTGTGTGTCTTGAGCTGCAGAAGACAGGTGGAGCTGGTATTTTTTGTATCTCCCTGTTCTTCAGGATTTATTGAGTAATATACATGAATTTCTGTCTTTGGTAAGTTTAACTTCATCGTACCTTAGCCTCTCAGGCAAAATATCCAATGATGTGTTCTTTTCAAAGTTAATGTTCAAATTCAGCTTTTCATTTTTGTTTTCCTAGGGAATATGATCTTCCAAATATAGGGAATATTTGGGGAAAAAAAGGAGTATAGTAATTTTTAAGTGTCTTGTTTTCTTCATCAGATCTGAGACTATACTATACATGTTTATCAGAAGACTTTAATTGGATTTCTATTGGAGTATCTGCACGTTATTTGCATTCCTTATTTATCGTGTAGTAAATACTCATTTCTTTTCTTGAGAACTCTTATAATTCAAATCCATGCTAACATATCCTTTCAACTGAAAAGGTAACTTGACTAAATGCTGAACCACAGATAGTGGTGGGTTTTTTTTGTTGGTGTTTTTTTGGCTTTGGTGTGGGGTGTTTTTTTTTTTTTTTTTTTTTTTTAAGTTAAATTAAATTGTAAGGCTGGAGAACAAAGAGGCCAGTTAAAGCCATCTTTCTTCATTGACCAAGACTGCAATAAGTGACTGGGCCTGGAAAAGAAGAAAAATGTAACTGATTATTTTTACAAGCTGCTAGAAATTGTCTATAGTAGATTTTATGCACTAGATTTACTAAGGACAGCTATCCTAATATGATATGAATTTATATTTTCCAGAATATTCATGGAAGTTATTATGAAACATGAGTATTACTTAAATGGTGCATTGTTTCAAAGGAGAGCACGTGCACCTGGTGTAAAGCTTAAAGTATCCATATTTACAAAAATGTTGGTAGGCAGTATATTACTGAGGTGTAACTCACTATATAATTTTATGTAGTGAGGCAAGATTTATATGGGTTTTTTTCCCTTCTTGGTTGACATAATTTTTATGAAGTTTCAATATTAAAGTATTTTTCTTCTGGCATTGTTCATATAGAAGTAGATCTGGCAACAGATCGCTCTCAAGACACAAGGACAGACGCAGATCCAGGAGTCCCCTGAAAAAACGGTCTAGATCTATGGAAAGGCAGAAATCAAGAAGTCGCTCTCATTCTCGGTGAGTTCCATTCCTAAGAAATGATACTGTTCTTCTTAGCACACAGTACAAAGTTTGTGAAAAAAATCTAACAAACCTTTTAGGTGATGGCAAAGGATGGAATCTCTAAATGCTTTAGCCTGTCCCTAGGCTTTGTTTGTGGGACAAAAGAATAGAAAGTAAATTTTTATGCAAGTGTACTGGTTTTGGCTGGGATATAGTTAATTTTCTTCATAGTAACTCATATGGTATCTACGGGGATTAAACCACAACACTGAGGTACCTAAACTTTGATACCAAAGTCTAGTCTACATTTATACCAACGTGCAAGCTGATCGAAAATAGGTAACTTCAATTGTCAGACTTTAACCAACGGATTAGGTATGTTCTGTGTCGCCTGTGCAACACACAAAAAATTGGATGATGCTTCTTCAGTCTATATCTGTTGAGAAGGTTGGATTCAGGCTGAACTTGATCCTGCATTCTGAGAACATGTATAAAGTTTTTGTGCACGAGCTTTTATTTTTGCCTTTGGCTATTTCATATTGGCCATACACTGCTGTAGGCACAAATGCATATGTCTGTTATGTGGCATATTTACATTTCAGGATCCAATACATCTATATTTTACCTAGTCTATTAATTTTTTAAGTGATTGTCTAATTATGGAACCTTGAAATTCCAACAAGATAATTCCTTTATCTCCTTGGATGATAATGTAATTTTCTGAGGGATGAAATCGGGAATATTCACAAACCAAAAGTGCCTATGAAAGTAGCTTCATGAATAGAAGCCTTGGTACTTTTCTTTCTGTTTCATCTCTGTAATTCCCCTGACTCATTTAAAGGCAGCTTCATACTTAGGTTGTGCAGTTGTCTCTTGTTTTCTGAGGGGAGAAGCTTTGTGTGAAGGAGAACTGCAGATCTGTGGACCTCGGTGAGAACAGTTAGGAGTGGGCTATATAGCTGGGCTTCGTTGATGGATCCTTTTGACTCTCTGTTGCTGTTGTCTGTAGCTTCTCGAGATATCTGCTCACTGGAAGGGGCGAGTCCAATGAAATCTCTGTGATAAATAACTGGGAGGCACTTCTTGGGTCATTGTGAGACCCCTTGCTATTGCAGGGATTGTGTGCTGTTTCATCTTTATGATCTTACATTCCTTCTGTGAGACATCTAAAGAGGTATTTGCCAAAACCTGATGGGAACCAAAGCCTTCAGGTCACAGACCATGAATCAAGCCTACTATTTATTAGTAGCCAAACACTTGTTCCAATGAAGAAAGGTGGGGGCTGTGTGTAGGACCTTTCATGTCTAAAGGAGTCTCTTTGAGAATCTTTAAAAATCCTAGAATAGGTACCAATACCAATAGACACAGCAACTTCTGTCACTCTGGTTCTCTTGGACATGAAAAGGCCTGCTGATCAACTTCTCTTGTGCTTTCTCCTGTTTCTCTCTCTGAACAATTGTTCGTTTTCATGTCCTAGAGGCAGATCTAGGAGTCATGTGTCTCTCTTCTCTTTGCTAGAAAGGAAAGATGGTTCAGAGTCTCACGCTTCCAAATAATCCTTTATCAAAATGTAATCTTCCAGTCAAAGCTGTGATTTAATAAATTTTTATTTGGCTTGACTACTAGAACATCAATTGGAATTTTCCTCACTGTTTTTATGAACATGTATCATTCTGCCTATCCCAAAGAAGCTGACTTGTTCTGTTACCTTGCTTCTGTTTTTACTGTCTTAACGATTTTTCAAAAATTTTCAAATTCCTAATGACATTACAGATGATTGAATTGTCTTGGTTGAGTTTTGACCTTACATTTGCCTTTTGAGGGAATTTGGTGAAATTTTATCCCTGTTTTTTTGTTTCTGTGTATTAATTGACATTGGACTTCCAAGCAGTTCCAGGATATTTATGTGAGAGAACACTGTAGAACAAAGACTTCTGTCCAGTCAGCTGTCATTATTCATGTGGGGGTCATTAATCTGCAGTCCATTTTATGTGGATACACTTTTAGTAAAGAATGGATTTACAAATTGTAGAGTTTTTTCGCTCCTGACAAAATGTAGAAAATTTATGTATGTATAGTACATAGCTGTATAGCTGTGAGGCGAAAAGACATATTGTTTCAAAGTGTAATAACATCACTTTGAAGATCACAGTTTGATTTGATTTTGGCCTCCCCTTCCCCAATTTGGTTTCCAAATTTTTCCTAGCTATATAGCCTCTCCCTCATGGTGAACAGGGGTGGAAAATTAAAATTTTTAATAATTACTGTTTTTCAACAGAAACACATATTTTCTCTTGAACAATTAACTTATGCTAAAGAGTTAGCTGTAATGTTTTTGGGAAAGTTCAAAGATGAATTAATGGATTTGTGTTTGGCTTTTCACAGGGACAAGAAAAGAGACAAAGAAAAGGTCAAGGAAAAAGAAAAGGCCAAAGAAAAGGAGAAAGAGAGAGACCGAGACAAAGAGAAGGAGAGAGACCGGGACAGAGACAAAGAAAGGGAAAGAGAGCGAGATAAAGAGAGAAACAGGGAGAAGAACGGGGGGGGGCGGAGAGAGCGAAACAAAGATCGAGAGATGGTCAGAGACAAGGATAGGGATAGAGACAGGGGCAAGGATAAGGACAAAGATAAGGAGAAGGAAAAAGACAGGGAAGAGGTAGACCAGAACAAGGAAAAAGATGATGTTGAGAAAGAAGGGGAGAAAGACAGAGAGAAGACTAAGGACAAGGAGGGAGATAAGGACAAAAGAGGGGACAAAGAAAAGGAAAAAGATGAGGATAAGGAGAAGAAGGAGCAAGAAAGAGAAAAAGAGAGAGATGATAAAAAGAAGAAAGAGAAGAGATCCAGAACACCCCCAAGAAGCTATAGCTCTTCAAGAAGATCTCGTAGCTCCAGCAGGTTTGTTTAGAATTTTTTCATGCTTTTTCAGATTTGTCAGTACAGTAACGTGCCATGAAAAATCCGCATCCTAATTTTTATGTATCAATATCACCATGTTACTTACTAATTCAATTTGTATTCTTTCTGTTTTGTAGATTTCCCTATTACAAAGAGCTCTGTATGATGCTTGATAGAAAATAGTTTCTTGTTGGGCAGCTGGTGCTTGCCTTTCACGTAACTGTATAGCATAGTCCTTGAGGACAGTAAGTAGATGGTTCTTATGCCATTTCTCTGTGTTGGAGCCATCCAAAAGTTATGATAGAGGGACATCAAACATCATCTTTGTCCTGATGAAAGTTTGAGTTACTGTTACATAGTTCCTTGGTTACTTACATACTGTACAGTGTCAGTCTGTAGAGCAATTTGTTGGGCTTACGAACAGTTGGGTATTTGCCACTTGGCCACCTTAGGGATGGTGGGCAATGAATTTTCTTGGCTGGATGGCTGAACAGCAGGAAGCAAGCATGTCACTTGGTTGGCTAGCTATTCAGAAAGTGAATGTATCTCAGTTGGAAGATAAGGATACCTTGTTTAGCTGGTTAGATGGCCAGATACAAGTAAAAATTAACATTCCTTAACCGTGCTGATAGTAAACAGGAAAGCAGTCAAGGTTAATTTAGCTGTTGTTTTTGCCTCTGAGGGAGGGTAAACTGGGTGGAAGTCTGGATAAATTCAGTACAGCAAAAGGAGGCTCTGAGATTGATTATAAGCTCTGTAAGTGGACTAACTCAGGCATATTCTAAAAGCATTGCAGCTAACTTAAGTTTAGAACCTTTGGTGGAAAAAGTCCTTTTGAATACCTCAGCAATTACGGAGTTCAATAATATCACATGTCAAATTTAGATACCAAATTTTATCTGTTACCTTGAGAGAATGAAATGCTGGATGAATTGGGAAAAGTTCCCTGGACAAAAGCAAAATTTCCATAGCCCTCAAAATTCAGGAGTTCATGGTTCATATAATGCAGAAAAGGCTGTAATGGTTTCTGAACATTCTGTTTGGGTTATATGAAATGTCCATGTTGTTTTGGAGGTTTATGGGCTGTGGCTTCTTTAAGCATATGCAGCTTCCTATTTTAATGCATTGTTAACATTATTTCATGGGTTGAATATCTGCACAGAGTAGAGAGAGTTCTGTCAGCTTTGAAAACATAAGATTTTTCTGCCTGTATGCCTCAGGAGTGTTGAATTACAGAAGTAATTGTGGTGGATTGCCTGGATTGCACCTGGATGCCAGGTGCTCACCAAGCTGCTCTATCACTCCCCCTTCTCAGCTGGACAGGGGAGAGAAAAATATGATGAAAGGCTTGAGATAAGGACAGGGAGAGATCACTCGCCAATTACCATCAGGGGCAAAACAGACTTGACTCGGGGAAATTAATTTAATTTATTGCCAATCAAATCAGAGTAGGGTAATGAGTGTTGTGGTTTAACCCCAGCCAGCAACTAAGCACCACGCAGCCGCTCGCTCACTCCCCACCAGGGGGATGGGGGAGAGAATCAGAAGAGTAAAAGGGAGAAAACTCGTGGGTTGAGATAAAGACAGTTTAATAACTGAAGTAAAATAAATTAGAACAGTTAAATAGGCAAAGCAAAAACCGTGCACGCAAACAAAGCAAAACAAGGAATTCATTCACTACTTCCCAGCGGCAGGCAGGTGTTCAGCCATCCCCAGGAAAGCAGGGCTCCATCACGCGTAATGGTTACTCGGGAAGACAAACGCCATCATACCCCATGTCCCCCCAGCACTACTTAACAAGAACCAAAGCATCAGTGTATCATCGACATTGTTCTCATCCTAAACCCAAAACACAGCCCCATACCGGCTACCAAGAAGAAAATTAACTCTATCCCAGCTGAAACCAGGACAATGAGAAATAAGAACAAATCTTAAAACACCTTCCCCCCACCCCTCCCTTCTTCCCAGGCTTAACTTTACTCCTGACTTCTCTACCTCCTCCCCCCAAGTGGCGCAGGGGGACAGGGAATGGGGGTTGCAGTCATCACACATTGTCTCTGCCGCTCCTTCCTCCTTATACTCTTCCCCTGCTCCAGCGTGGGGTCCCTCCCACAGGAGATAGTCCTCCATGAACTTCTCCAACGTGGGTCCTTCCCATGGGTTGCAATTCTTCACGAACTGCTCCAGTGGGGGTCTTTTCCACAGGGTGCAGTCCTTCAGGAACAGACTGCTCCAGCGTGGGTCCCCCATGGGGTCAGAAGTCCTGCCAGCAAACCTGCTCCAGTGTGGGCTCCTCTCTCCACGGGGTCACAGCCTCCTTTGGGCATCCACCTGCTCCGGTATGGGGTACTCCACGGGCTGCAGGTGGATATCTGCTTCACCGTTAACCTCCATGGGCTGCAGGGGGACAGCCTGCCTCACCATGGTCTTCACCAGGGGATGCAGGGGAATCTCTGCTCTGGTGCCTGGAGCACCTCCTCCCCCTCCTTCTTTACTGACCTTGGTGTCTGCAGAGTTGTTTCTCTCACATATTCTTACTCCTCTCTCCCGGCTGCTGTTGCCGCAGCAGTTTTTTCCCCTTTTTAAATATGTTATCACAGAGGCACTACCACCATCATTGATTGTCTCAGCCTTGGCCAGTAGTGGGTCCATCTTGGAGCTGGCTGGCATTGGCTCTGTCGGACATGGGGGAAGCTTCTGGCATCTTCTCACAGAAGCCACCCCTGTAGCCCCCTGCTACCAAAACCTTGCCACACAAACCCAATACAGTAATGTTTAACTTATATAGGAAGTGGGTCTTCCACCAAGGCTCTTAATGTTAAATAGCAAATGTAGTTAGCTGGATGTTACAAAAAATTCATACTCTAGTTTGGAACAGTTATGCTCCCCTTTAAGCACCCTGCTATTTAAGAAAGTATCACGGAAGACTCAAATGTCATGTACTCGG
Source organism: Platalea leucorodia (assembly GCF_965183815.1). Taxonomy (NCBI): domain Eukaryota; kingdom Metazoa; phylum Chordata; class Aves; order Pelecaniformes; family Threskiornithidae; genus Platalea; species Platalea leucorodia. Next base: position 10,896,614 of record NC_138859.1, on the reverse strand, counting down.
GCAGAGAATTCTAGTGAAATTTAGTGCATCTCTTCTAATGGACTTACAGTACAAAGCCCTACTTTGATATGAAATTAATTTTTTGTACAGATGCTATTAAACAGGGACAATGTTCTTTTTGAAGATGGAGGGTGAGAGAAATACACTGGTTTTTTATATGTATCCATCATACAAGGAGAGACTGAGAGGACTGGGATTGTTTAGCCTGGAGAAGAGAAGGCTGAGGGGCATCGTATCAGTGCATATTGAATGCCTGATGGGAGAGCGTAAAGAAGATGGAGTCTGACTCTTCTCAGTGATGGTCAGTGACAGGGCAAGAGGCAGTGGGCATATATTGAAATGTGGGAAATAAAAGGTTTTTCCTAATGTTTAAATTGTGTGTTTTCTAGGCAAACTGGAACCACTTGCCCAGAGTGATTATGGAGTCTCCATCCTTGGAGATATTAAAAACCTGACTGGACATGGCCCTGAGTAACCTGCTCTAGTTGATCCTGTTTTGGGAGGGTGGGGATCTGGACTAGGTGTTCTCCAGAGGGCTCTTCCAACCTCAGTAATTCTGTTATTCTGAAAAGTATTTGTCAATAGGTTGAGCTACCAAGTCCCGGTTAGCTTGTATTTAGGGGTGTCTGTTTACTTTGGTGGTTGACTTTGCCTAGTTGAAATGGTTACAAACCATTTGGGAGAAGATTATCCAACAACCTGGCATTTCAGCTGTCTGGTTTTATACTGCAGCATTGAGTTGGGACTGTTTTTGAAGATGCAGATCCTTTTTCTGAAGAGTGTAAAATATTGGACAAATAGTCTTCTAGTCTTTTTGGAGAAGAGGTGGAATAGAACATACAGGACCTTCTAAGAACTAGGCAGCAGCTTACCTTGCTTTACTGACAAACAGCATGCAAGTACTAGAAATCAGATGGTTATTTTTGATTCCTAGCTGAAGGAAGACAGACCGACCAGAGGAAGAGGATAATCAGGCTCCTTTTCCAAGAGATATCTACAGGCTAGCAAAGGGGATAGGTAGGGACTTTGTCCAAAGAGAAGACTTCTTGATGGCTGAAGTGGTATCTTCCTTTATAACCCAGTAATGGCCCAACCTGAAGGTGGTAATATCAAGTCCAGTCAGTCTCACCCATTAAATATTGTCTGTCTGGGATTTTTTTCTTAATCTTTTGCTTTTTTTTTTTTTTTTTTTACCTAAAGAAGGCAGAGGGACCCCATATATTCCACTGGCAATTTCTGCTGGCATTAGCAAGGCTCAGATTCCATCAGGGTCAAAAACAAAATTTGTGCGTTAATTAGGGGCAAACAGAATATGAAGAGGCTGAAAGCTACCTCTCTTTCTAGGAAGTTAGTTTACACTGCCACCATTCTTCCAAGTACTGCTAGTTGGAGACAGGTGTTGAGAAATCTCTCTGCCCCAAAGCTTCTGTCTGTCTCAGAATTAAAAGATCCTAGCAATGCTAGACCTGGTGTTGGTCGAAGGCAAAGCTTGGAGCTGTTCCTAGTTAACTTTATTTAAATCAATAGGAAGTTGCCTCCAGTCATGAGCATGTGGGATTTTTCCTTTCAGACAAGAATGTTAGTTCTGTGTATGATTTAGAGACATGGGATCACTATCAAAGTTTTCAAACTTCTTTTTCTTAAATTTTGCTGTATTAGTGTTGCTTAAGAGTGTTAATAAAAACAGGTGCACAAAAATCTTTGTATAGAAAAATGTAACAGAGATAGGAACGCTGTCAGACACAGCTGTAGTTCTTCAACTTGAAATATGAAAAGCAGAAACTGAAAATTAGATTTCATGAATAAACGGTTTCTAGTTTGAACACAATTACTAGGGTACTTACTTGGTTGCTTACAGATATGTATGCAGGAAAGCAAAATAAAGTGGGGATATACTCAATATAGATCAAGTGGGAGCACTGTCAGAATAATATATTCATTTTCAATATCCTCATTTGAAAAAAGGTGATGATAAATGTGAGGATGTTCAAAACGAGGTGCATGTTAACCAGTGAACAGCTGATTAATGATTGTGGGTTTCTTTTCCAATGATTGAGGCCACTTTATATTTTTGTTTACCAAAGATCGAATCAAACTTAAGAGCTTGCTGAACAAAATAGTTATGAACTTTTGTCCTGTACAGCTTCAGGTCGAGCTAGATGATATTGTCAGAGTATGAATCCAGATAGTGATACTAGGTATATCTTAATATATATTCTTTTATAATTTCTCTAATAACTGTTGTTTTCTTGGCCTTTCTAAATATTAAAGAAATTAGGTGTGAATTGCAAAAGCTGGTATGCATAAGCGTAGCTTTTGTGCTGTATCTTAAAGTGCCCTGTCAATTAGTTTAACTTCCCTGTTTTTCTTTGATGGTTCTTCCTGTCTGCTTTTCCTGCTCTATGAAGAGGTGATAGGAAAGAGTCACCTTACTTTGACAGAGATAAGTTCTACGTTTACGCTGAATGAAGCTTTACTTGCTGTTTTTACTTTAACATGTGCCTCAGTATGTTTGCAACAAGTTATTTAATGATCTGTTCTATTCGAAATCAGATTCCATAACAGCAACTTCAGCAAATTCCATACATCTGTGTAAAACAGCTGTTTTGTAAAATACTAAGAGCTCTTCAGTGAGTTATAGAAAGATACATAGGTTTGCTGAGCATGGGCTGCTAGGAAAACAATAGATATTAACTTATTTTGATTTTGACAGCAGCTTGAGCTTCATTTTGCACTGTTTGCTTCTAAACCAATAGGAATGCTAGCTCATGTATTCAGGAATTAAACGTCAGTTATGCTGAACTGAAATTCCAGTGATCTTAAGCTTGCAATGTTAAGTTTTGAAGTTTGTATTGCTCAAATTATGCCTTTTGTCTTAATGTGGCTTTTCATTCAATTGGATTCTTTTCCTGACTGAAGAAACTCTTACTTAATACAGGATTAGTGAGTTCAGTGTGTTTCCATTGTTATCCAGTATAAGTACAAGCATGTGAGGATAAGCATAAAACTAAAATCTGAAAGGGCACAACTGTTTTTTTCCTACTTCCCACTTCCATTCTCCCTTTTCCCATCAAACTGAAACATATGAAATTTTTTGCTTTGTACAATTCATGTATTATTGGTGATATATGTTAAATTCAGGGATATTTACTTAGTTGTGTCAGATCATTTTAAGAGCTTTCCGTTTTTATGCAGTTCCTGAGTTTATTATTTTTCTTCTTTGGTGATCTTGAATTTCTTGGTCCTCCAGAGAAAGGCGTAAAAGGAAGAGTAGAAGTCCCTCCAAGTCTCCTAAAACATCTAAAACAACAAAAAGAAATTCTTCACAAACTCCTTCTCCGAGAAGGTCAGTTTGATGTAAACATAAAAGTTAATGAGCAGTAAAGGAGGAAAAAGTTATAGTATTTTTGATAAATTGAAATGTGACATAGAGATCAGTGTTATGAAAGGAGCTAACTCAATTTGTGTTTTGTGTGGATTTTTTTGTTATGCCAGAAGCTCTTTAATAATCCTTTTCTAAGGAAAAGGTTTGTTTTTCAATAAACAAAACACTAAAAGGTGGATGCAGATACATATATTGAAAACAATTTGGGAAGTATCTTCATTGATTTTCACTAGTCATTTCGGATAATTTCAATTGGTCAGTATGATTTAGTTCCAATTTAAAACAAAAAAAACCTTCGTGGATTTGATCTTTGGTATGCTTTCAACTAGAGAGTTTTAAATCTGTTAGTGATGCAAATTTGCTTCAAATCAATAAAAGCCCTTCATCAGATACAGGTTAATTGGTTTTCTCTTTGCAAATACCATGTATACTGAACACATGCGTTCTTTAGCTCTCTTCAGTCAAAAAATCCCCTTGTCTTTATGAAGGGGGTTTTGTTGTGTTTTGGGGTTTTTTTTGTGGTGGTGGTTTGTTTTTTTTCTTTTTTTTTTTTTTTTTTTTTTTTTTTTTGACCCCCCTGCCCAGATGAGAGTTTAGTTTGCAGTTAAATGGTTTGAAGGTGACTGAACCTTTCTGAAGGGAAGCAAACCAGGATACCAACAATCTTAGTTACTGTACTGTGCAATTTACTGCACAATACACTCAATGTATGCATTGGTAGTACATTTGTTGCTGTTGGATCAAATTCTGATTTGAGTAAAAATTTTCTTAAACAGAAACAAGAAAGAAAAAAAAAGAGAAAAGGATACAAATAATGAAAGAGGAGAAAGGGAACGCTCCAACTCCAAGAAAAAAAGTAGTAAAGAAAAAGAGGGAAAGGAGAAGTCTGACAAAAGCACCACTACTTTGAAGGTAAGCTGTGTGACCAAGTGATAAGCAGAGTGGAGTGTTGAAAGTGGAACGATTATTGCAATTCCCTTCCTTCTTTTTCTTTCCTTTCCTCACCCTTCTTTTTCCCCTGTTTTCCTTACCAAATTATTGCCACTTGGGTTTAGGTTTTGCCAGTTGGAGACATGAAAGTCATTCTCCAGTTGATGTTAGTAGGCTAGTTTGAGAAGTCTGTGCGTTTGAACTTACTGGACCTATAGGAGCTTGTGTGAATAGGTTACAGAAACACTTTGTTTTGGTTTCACTCTCTTTTCTGTTCTGTGCCATATGTTAGGAGTTGGCTGGCTGCCTATCTGTATGAGCAGGCAGGAAAGCAGATTGTGTAACTAAGAAGCAGGGTTCAGGGTTAGTTTGGCTGTGTCGTGGTTTAACCCCAGCCAGCAACTAAGCACCACCCAGCCGCTCGCTCACTCCCCCCGATGGGATGGAGGAGAGAATCAGAAGAGTAAAAGTGAGAAAACTCGTGGGTTGAGATAAAGACAGTATAATAGGTAAAGCAAAAGCCGCACACACAAGCAAAGCAAAACAAGGAATTCATTCACTACTTCCCATCAGCAGGCAGATGTTCAGCCATCCCCAGGAAAGCAGGGCTCCATCACGCATAACAGTTACTTGGGAAGACAAATGCCATCACACCAAACATCCCCCCCCTTCCTCCTTCTTCTCCCAGCTTTTTATTGCTGAGCATGATGTCATATGGTATGGAATATCCCTTTGGTCATTTGGGGTCAGCTGTCCCGGCTGTGTCCCCTCCCAACTTCTTGTGCACCCCCAGCCTACTCGCTGGTGGGGTGGTGTGAGAAGCAGAAAAGGCCTTGACTCTGTGTAAGCACTGCTCAGCAGTAATGAAAACATCCCTGTACTATCGACAGTTTTCAGCACAAATCCAAAACATAGCCCCATACTAGCTACTATGAAGAAAATTAACTCTATCCCAGCCAAAACCAGCACAGGCTGTCAAGCTGAAAAGATTTTTAATAAACTTTCACTCTGCAGTTCAGCCTCTCCCTGATTGCTTTGGTCCTGGGATGGATATTGGACTCTGCAGGAGTAAAGTTGAAGATTTGGGGAAGAGTAGTATGGGATTTTTCCCTTGCGTAACAGAAGGTGGTGTGATTAAGAAAAGAAAATTCAAATTGTTTAATTTTAGAATTTGAAGAGCAGCATGCCTTTAAAGAGTAGTTTGTGGTACTGTTATAAAACAGCTGATTTAGGTGACTCTGTCCACATGCTTAAGTAATTGTCTTACCCAAGAACTCTCTTAAAATTTATCAGTTGCCTGACAAAAAATATGAAAGAAAAATTGAGTGCCTAATGTCAGCCAATTGAAAAGAAAGCTTTAAAAAAAAAAAAAAAAAAAGCTGGCACACCTGTTCTGAAAATTGCTGAGACAAGATAGGTGTGTAAAAATTGAGGCAATCAAAATACCAAGAGTTGGTTGGAAGTCATATCCTGTAATGCTAAGAGTATGATTTTTTTTTTTTTTTTTTTTTTTTTTAATTTGTAAAATAATTTTATCTTTGGTAGGACAAGGACCACACTAAAGAGGATCCGAATTCAGAAACTGTCAAGGAAGTAGGCAATAGAGATACACAAAGGACAGATGAAGTCAAACTACAAGAGAATGGGAACTGTCAACCAAATGACGAAAACCTCTCAATTAAAATGGAAGAGGTTTAAAGCGAAGAATGGACCTCTGACTCAACTAAGGAATGAAATCCAAAGCTTTTTATTTCCCAGAATGAGGAGGAAAATCTCAAAGCAATCAACCTGAACATGGTCATAGTACTAGTAGCTCTTCCAATTCTTGTGATAGCTTTGTTTTCTTGCTGTAAAGCAAGAGAGCATGGACAAGTAGTTATACCATGAAAAGGCAGATGCCATCAGAACTATTCATCTCTGAAAATCCATGCATTTCCATGATGGCTGTACTTATTTGTAAAATGATTTATGTTAACTTTTGCCATAAGCTGTTACAAATAAGTAGAAACTGAAAGATGTAAACCTGTACTATCCAAAAAAAGCTGAAGATATGCATTGAAGGTTGTTTAAAATACTGCTCATTGATGAATTTTGTATTGTTTTAATTTGTGGGTTAAAAAATCCACAAAAACTTCAATGTGTACTGTTTGATGTGCTTAGAAATGGTGCATAAATATACACAATTTCTTTTGTTGTAAATGAAAACTATAGAAAAAGGGTTTTTAAACGTAAACACAGTTTTACGGTTCTTATGTTAAATGCCCACTGACTAGTTTGTTTTTCATTTGCTCACTGCTTGAGATTCTTGGGTTTTATTTGAAACAATTTCTTACTAATATCCCTAAAATGAATATTTCTTTTAAAGTATTTGAACTATGCATGCTACTTTTCTGTTTCTAAAAGGAACATTGCCATGTTATAGATAATAGGTTAGCTTACTGGGTTATTTTGGGGTTGTTTTCTTTGTCCTTCCAGAAGTGAGCACATCTGTATGATATTATTAGAACTTACAGCTTTGTTTTGAGCCGTACTGCAGTGTGTCTGTTCAGCTGCAAATAGTACAGGTGCCATTATGAAAATAATTTTTTTCTTATTTGTTTAAAAAAATATGGGAGCACAAGCAGAAGCTTTAGTGCCTTCTTAAACCAATGTGGTATTTTCTAGAAATATTTATGTGCTATTACTCATTTTCAGCTAAATCTTATGTGATCTCTATTGCTATTTTGCCACCACCATACTGTAGACAAGAATGCAAGTGATTTGTCAGAACGATTGTTTGTTTCACTTGTTAAAATACTAAAGCTCCATTTTTACTTTTATTTTTTATTTTTAGAAGAGATTTATAGATGAAAGCAAAGATGCATTTTGGGGACCACTACTGTACAAAAGTAGTAGCTGAATACAAAGCATTTTCTGATCACCTGCATCAAAGACAGCCCTTTAGACATTTAATCTACATTTGGATGGCCTTAATTGTTACCTCTCCATCATCATCTCTCATACCTGTTGGGTGATATAAAAGGAATCATATGCAAAGCTGAGGGGATAAATAATTTGGGGAAAAAAAGTTCTAATTTACACAGGAGTTATATGGTAGAGATTCTTTTTTCATTCTTTAAAGAGAAAGCACGTAAGAAGAGAATGACAAAGCAAATATTTTTGTCAAGGTAAAACATGGCTTGTGCTCTCTGAACTAATTAAATCAGTTTCATCATTGTGAGATTTCTTAAGAGTCATACCCTTAAAATTTATACCTAAAATCAAGTAGATTATTTTTAATACAACTTAACACAATAAAATTACTTAATTGCCTTACCTCATGGGAAGAGTTATTTCTTTCAGTTAAAAAGAACTTAATAGCATATTAGCTGTTTGCTTTCAATTTGTTTTTCTTTTCCTTTGCATAGTTAATTCTTACAAAAAATAAAAAAAGAAAAGCATATTACAGGGAATGAAAAATTTGCCCAATTCCGAAGATAATGAAACCCAATTTGATTGTGAAGCTGCTTAATCACTCTTCTTTTTTTTTTTTTTATAGGATTTTATGTTCTTGCCACTGTGTACATTTAAGACTATAGAAAATGCTTTACCATGTAAAGTATAGACAGTCATTTTTGTGATGTTTAAGCCACATGCTGTTGGCTAGTAAACAGCTTATTCTGATAAAAGAATGACAAATCTGTATGCTTATAGAAAGACTGTGAAGGATTGTGTCTTGCAACAACAGCTGTTTTATTTATGATGTGTAAGTAGCATAGAGCAAAGAGATTCTTTGTATACTTGTTATCTTTGGTACCATTTCACTAATAAAATTAAGTATTTTAGAGGGAAGTTTGTGCTGACGCATACTTTTAGTTGATCTGGTCTTATTCAGGCACCTTCTTTGATTTGAAATGTGGATATAAATTAAAATATACATGTATTATTTCTAATATCTTTGAAAAGCTAAGTTTCTCCTTTGGGAGAAATTGGAATTCTTGCAGTGTATCACGTTTCAGCTGAGATTAGTTTGATTTCCTCAGGTTTTTTTATCCTGAAATTGCATAGCTCTGTTATATAGCAGTTACAGAATATGTAAAGGATTGTGTACAGTTAGCTAAGAAAAATGCCTTTGAAAACTAATAGTTAAGGATGGCAGCCTTACTAGCTAACTTATCACATGTCTAAGTCCATATGCAGCACATTGTTATATTGTATGTGAATTAATGGTTCCCTTACAAAATTTTTTTTTGTTTTTTTTTTTTAAAGGAAAACAAACAAACAAAAAATAGAAAATCCACCAAACACACAAATTTCCTTCCCACCCCAAGACATATTTTCTTACAAATGCTGTATTTTCTGGTTTTGCTTTGTAAATATTGTGCAGATCTGTGAAGTAGTTAAGTTATATCTATTCATATTAGGTGTTTTACAGTTCCCCTCTTCCTAATGAGCCACCACTAGAGAACTATTATTCTGTAAAATGCTTATCTCTGCAGAGGATAGCTCATTTTTAAACCAGTAGCATAGAACAATAATAAAGTTCCTGCTTGCTTTGCCAGGATTGTGTGCATCATCCATTAAATGTGTACATCTTCCACTGGAAGTTCATTGCCTTCATCATTAATAAGTTTGCATGCTGCGCTGCCACTTCAGGTTGTTTGGTTTTGCACTTTATAAATGAGATGAAATCGAGTGGAGGTTTTGAGAACAGTGTAGTTCGTGATAGCTGTATTGTTTTAAATGTAAGTTCATTTGAATCAGCCTTTATTTGAAAACGTTGTGACTCGTAATTGCTCAGAAAAGTGATGATATGGTGCCATTTTGCTAAGACCATGTAAAGCACTTATGTGGAAGCTTCCATTAGTGACCACAGTTATTTCACAACAGTGTTTCTGGAAAACAGATCGAAATTTTCTTTGGATTTTAAAAGAGGAAGGTAGCAGAAGACAACTGCTGGTGGATGCAGCAGGATTCCAAGCTCAAAATAGAGGTGGCTGTGACTTAGATAAATTCATTGAAGTAAATGGTAAACCCAGATGTGAGGGATGAAATTTTGTTTGCAAACACTGTTAGTAGTATGGTGTGTAAAAAATCTTGGTTTTCAGATTTCAGAATTAGAACTAAGAGGGGGGAAAAAAGCACTTAAGTTGGAAACTAGAAACATCTGAACAATGCCTGAGAAATCAGTGAGACATGGGTTCTGCCTACTCATTAGTCACCTGCTAGTTTCTTTGATTGCAATTTCAGATAGATACATATGAACTAGCTTTAAATTAGCTGGCTAACAGTGGCAACCTACATACAGCTTGGATTCTGAAATGAGCTGACCATTTGAGTGCATTTACTCTGCTGCTAAGAAGGTACATTCTGCAGTCTGAAGCATGCTTGTCATTGCTTGCTAGTGTTCTCCAGCCCAGTTATATCTAAGGCAATATCTGAAATTAATTTGAAACTCTGCAAATCTATTTGTTACATGGTAGCTTATATGTGTTGCCCTTAGCTTGAACTGGTATTTTGTAATAGTTTTTAGATTTAGGGATTTATGTGATTTTTCTTTTGGTCTAAGGAAGAGATAATAAGTAAAGGCTGCTTTGTATGATACAAATTCTTGTATACTGCATACTTGTCCTTATTACTGCGACCAGTTATTTTTTTCATTCATGTGTATGTTGCAAGCAGTAATGCCATAGTGATGTGTGTATCTTCTGCTTTTAGGTCTGAAGCATCTCTGCATCACTGTCTTTTTGTTAGTTTGTAATTAAATTTTTTTTGTTAGTTTGAAAATTGCATAATGGTAAACCAAATAATTTTACAGACATGAATTCTGAACAACGAAGTATTGCAAATTGGGGCATATTACGGGTCCTGTCTGCCACTTGGTGATACTTTCACTTTTATAGCAATGCATTATTGCCTTTGGTGTTGTCATAATTTTAAAAGTGAGAATTGGACTTAGTGACACAAATGCTGAGATCTGTAAATGGTTAAAATAATGTAAATCAGTAGGCGCTCAGTTCAGAGAGATGTAGTTTTCTCACCAGAGAATGGAGTGTGGACAGCTGAAATTTGTAGATATTGTTAGTGTTATTACCTAAAGAGAATCTAAAACTTAATTTTGTTTGCTAATATGTAAACAGAAAAGTTTTCAGCCTGTACCTTAGGTTTATTTTTATATGTTGAAAAGTGTAATTAAAATAAGTAATTAAAATAATATTGAAAACTAAAAGCACTGTATAAAAGGGATTTTTTTTTTTAATGTAAGAGAAATACACTTTCAATTGTGTTTAATTTTAAACTTCTCAAAAATGTCTCCACATGCGGTATTGATTTTCATTTCAAATTCAAGATTGCTTCATTTGTAGGTAAGTCCTATTGCAGGATCTGAGCATGCTAGTATGGGGGTTTCTTCTGTACTCTCTTCAATATAAAACAGCTTAATAAACTTTTCTGACTATTTGTAGAGGCAGCTCCTTTCCCCCTAGTTTGAGGAGGCACAGCTCTAACTTCGATTCTGTATTGTTTAAGTAAATACTATAGTTGAGAAGCTATTTTCACAATTTTTTCTGAAACCATGAACTCTTACTATCTGGGGGGGGGGATTAAAAAAAAAAAATTGTCATGGCAGTTTTATGATTGTTGAGCTTAATACAGGAGGACATTGACAGCAAAAATGAGTTTTTAGCTGTTTATATATTTTTCTTCTGGAAAATTTCAGCTTACAGTTATTTTTTTATTAGTTACATTTTTTCTGTTAATCTAGTGCCAAATAATTACTCACTAAAGCAGGAAATAGAAATAAAGAGAAATTATTTTTAGAGGAGGTGATTGAAAATTGACTAAAAAAGTGATAGTCTTTTAAAATCAAACTTTTTTTTGTGTACATGGCTTGTTAGTCTACTTGTTTTAAGAAAACAGGCAGATATGAGTGTTAGTATTAGTCTTTCCTTACGTGTGCTGCTTCAGTTTCAGACCTGGGGAAGACTCCATGCTTTTCCTCCTCTTCTGTTTTTCTCTCTATAAATCTTACATTTCTTTTTAAAGAAAGAGCCTAAAGAAAACCTTTAATTTTAAACTAATATTTTAAAGGGTTGATTCAGATTACTGGATTTAGAAGTTCAAAGCAAATGCGTTGGTCCGCATGAAATGTGGACATTGAACAAATGTATAATCATCTGCTTTCATCAGATGTGTGTATTACTGTGGTGACCTAGCATTTTCCATAATTGCTCCTCTGCTTTGTTCAATTTTAAGGGGATGCTATTATTTTACTAAGACTTGTTTAATAAGTCTTCTGAGTTGTTAAATACTTGTCTTTCTACTAGCTTGGCATTTTCCTCACAAGTATTCAATTCTCATACATCCCAGTCATCCTGCCTAGTCTAGTCTAGACTACGTATCTAGTAATAGACGAGACTTGTCTGAACTGTGCTGTAAATCATACTAACCCATGTTCCAGGTCAGCCTCAAGCAAAATGATCTGTATTTCTGAATGAAACGTAATATGGAATAAATAGAGAGATGTTATGAGGTGTATATATTAACCAGGAACAAACATGAGGTGCTCTTTGGTTTATTTTGATGTGCCCACTTTAATTCTCCTCTTGCCAGAGGAGATTTTTGTGAAGATATGTTATTAAAGAGTTAATTGGGATGCAGAGAAGAGGGGCCAGCCTCTACAAAAGATGTCGACTGGATATTTATGATGTTAATTATAAGGTGTTATTTGATCTGTCCAAATTTCATTTGTATCAGCAAGGAGATCCTTTGAGCTAAAGATCCTTAGAGCTGTGATATGTTTGTTCTGTTGCTTAATCTCTAAAGAGGATGGAAAGATGACAGCTGTATGTTTATGGTGTGGGCCTGGGAGAGCTGGAGACTGCTTTATAGTGCCATTTCTCAAATAATGTGGAACACACAGTAAGTCACTGAAATATTCTGTTCTTCACTCTTCTAATTTTATAACAGGACTTACGATACTTGCTTTGTTCAACCAAAGTGCGGCAAAGCTGAATTTATTAGTTTAAAGTATACTTTACAAGCTTTTGATGGAAGAAAGTGTTAGACTTGGGTCATTGCATTGCACTGAATGTATTAGAAATGGGCGTTTATTGTGCTTTTATGGCTAGATGAAAGATGGTAGCCAAGTATTGCATAAGTTAATTCATTCTAATAAATCAGATTCCCTTTGATCATTTTTACCTGGGGTAATTTATAGTTGTAAGGAATGTAGTAAATCAGTAGATCATAATAAAACATAGAAATCCTACTTCTTTTATTTAAGAACTTTCTGTTCTTCTGTCAGATGTGTAACTATTCCAATAGTAGCTCATAACTGCAATTGGAAAGAGTAGTACATCCCTTTTGAAGTGATCTTGTTTCATGGCCTCTGTGTCATCCTTTGCCTATAAGATAAGAAATTTCGCCTTTATGCTCTTTATAGAGAGATATTAATAGAGATCTATAAAGAGCATAAAGGCAAAATTATTTTAGAGGCTATATCAGCCTTCCGGATCATAGTTCTCAAGAGCTTTATAAAAGCAGTCAAGCCTCCCACAAGTTTAGAACAGCACAAAGGGGTACATAACTGTCCAAGCCTGCTGGTTCCACTATTGATTCATCTTCTGACTTAGTTACACACAGGAGATGTAAAATGCCTAACATTAGTGATCAAACATCTCTGGCTATGATAATATGATTATTTATACCATGTTAACTGTTGCTGCTGCTTGGTGCTTAGCTAATTGGAAGCTGTGACAACGTTGGGGGAAGGAGGGGTTTCAGTCTTGATTCAGTCTCCCCATTTCTTTTTTGTATTATGAAGGTGTGAACTTCATGAAGGATTAATGGCTATACTGGTTGAAGAGGACTGCATGTGTAGAAGTGGGTTAGTTGCAATGTGAGACAGAGGAATGAAAGTAGTTTGCAATGAGGCCCTGCTGTTATAGGGGTGCTTAGGCAGGATGCTGATTTGGGGCTTATACAGAAACTTGGCTTTACCACTGTGATTTGATAACCTTGAACACGATATTCCAGAAAGCTGATGGTGGTCTTACTTTTTGGATCACTGGGCTACTATTGACAATATACCCTTTCCATCACAATGCCTTGAATCAATAAATGGGACCCTTCCTTTTATAATATGGTTCTGTGTATCACTTACCAAGGCTTTGCAAATTGCAGTCTGGGATTTACTGTAGCAATACCTTGTTTTGAAAATGTTGCCCTTCATTGCTGTGAACGTATGCTGGTTGTAAGTCCTGAGAGAAATCTTCAAGAAAGGTTCAAGCTCCTTAAGGCTTGTTGAGGGAATTAGAGTGGAGAAACAGAAACGTTGAAGCCAGAATCTGTACTGAAATTTCAAAAAGTAAAAGTGTGATAGCTGGTGTAGGAAGAGCATCTTTTTCAAGAAGTTCCACTATGCTTCACTGCAGTATAAAATTGAGTGCTATAGCACCCCCTTTTGAGCTATCATGGTAACTTTTCAGATATCATTTGAAATACTGCATATTTAGACATATAGTGTGCTACAGACTTTGTTACAAGCCTACCACAAAGCATTGCTATTTTTAGTACCCTACCACTACTATTTTAGTACCCTGATGCAGTAGTAATCTGCTAAAATGCACTGTAATGTGATGTACCTATTTATACATTAATAGGAGATATTCTGTGTACGGGTTACAGGGCTTTTTTAGTCATGTCTGGAATAGCTTCATTTTGACTTTGAGGACACGCCGCATTCGTTACCTGGTGCTTTGGACCAACACTAGGGGACTGAGGCTGATATGTGTTGGAGGTTTGCATTTGATTACATGCAGCATTGTACCTGATGAAATGTATTTGTTTAAACTGTTTCTTTTGGGGGGAAAGGGTTCCATCACTGCTGCACTTTGCTCGGTTTCATCAAAGTTCATTCTTCATTAATCTGAGTGATTCTTACTGTAATACCGTTGGTATGGCATACAGCAACCCTAGAAGTGATGATATACAGTATTATATAGCAATTAACATCATGCCATTCAGGTCATTGGCTATTTTCACCCAAAATCAAGTTCCCTTGAGGCACACATCGGACTTCCCCATCTTTTTGCATCACCCACCAAGTGCACCCAGGTCCTTGAGCAAAAGCAATCCCACGAATGGGTTTTCCTTTGCCTGAGGCAGGAGTAACCCAGACTGTCTTCCCCAGCATGTTTTTTACATGCACTACAGGGACTTTATCCCCCTCTACAGTACGTAAAAGTCTTGATTGGGCAGGGCCAGCTCGATTGGCAGATCCCCTAGTGTTGACTAACCAGGTGGCCTTTGCTAAATGTGTATCCCAGTGTTTGAATGTCCCACCACCCATTGCTCTCAGTGTAGTCTGTAACAGTCCATTGTATCGTTCGATTTTCCCGGAGGCTGGTGCACGATAGGGGATGTGAGATACCCACTCAATGCCATGCCCTTTGGCCCAGGTGTCTATGAGGCTGTTTCAGAAATGAGTCCCATTATCTGACTCAGTTCTTTCTGGGGTGCCATGTCGCCATAGGATTTGCTTTTCAAGGCCCAGGATAGTGTTCCGGGCGGTGGCATGGGGCACGGGATATGTTTCCAGCCATCTGGTGGTTGCTTCCACCATTGTAAGCACATGGCGCTTGCCTTGGTGGGTTTGTGGGAGTGTGATATAATCAATCTGCCAGGCCTCCCCATATTTATATTTCAGCCATCGTCCTCCATACCAGAGAGGCTTGAACCGCTTGGCTCGCTTGATTGCAGCACATGTTTCGCATTCATGGATAACCTGTGCAATAGTGTCCATGGTCAAGGCCACCCCTCGATCACGAGCCCATCTATATGTTGCATCTCTTCCTTGGTGGCCTGAGGTGTCATGGGCCCACCAAGCTAGAAATAGCTCCCCCTTATGTTGCCAGTCCAGATCCACCTGAGCCACTTCAATCTTAGCAGCCTGGTCCACCTGCTGGTTGTTTTGATGTTCTTCAGTGGCCTGACTCTTGGGTACGTGAGCATCTACGTGACGTACTTTTACAGCCAGGTTCTCTACCCGGGCAGCAATATCTTGCCACAATGTGGCATCCCAGATGGGTTTGCCTCTGCCCTGCCAGTTGCTCTGCTTCCATTGCCGTAAACCACCCCCACAGGGCATTTGCCACCATCCATGAGTCAGTATAGAGATAGAGCATCGGCCACATTTCTCGTTCAGCAATATCTAAAGCCAGCTGGATGGCTTTCACCTCTGTAAACTGACTCGATTCACCTTCTCCTTCAGCAGTTTCTGCAACTTGTATAGGGCTCCATACAGCAACCTTCTACCTCCGATGCTTTACCACAAGACCACGGGACCCATCAGAGAACAGGGCATATTGCTTCTCATGTTCTGGTAGTTGATTATACAGTGGGGCCTCCTCAGCACGCGTCACCTCCTCCTCTGGCAATATTCCGAAATCTGGCCAGTCCATGATGACTTCCAAGATTCCTGGGTGACTGGGGATTCCTATTCGAGCCCATTGTGTGATCAGTGCAACCCACTCACTCCATGTAGCATCAGTTGCATGATGTGTACAGGGGACCCTCCCTTTGAACATCCAGCCCAGCACTGGCAGTCGGGGTGCCAGGAGGAGCTGTGCTTCAGTACCAATCACTTCCGAAGCAGCTCGAACCCCTTCATATGCTGCCAATCTGTCTTTTTCAGTTGGAGTACAGCGGGCCTCGGATCCTCTGTATCCCTGACTCCAAAACCCCAGGGGTCGACCTCGAGTCTCCCCTGGTGCTTTCTGCCAGAGGCTCCAGGTAGGGCCGTTCTTCCTGGCTGCAGTGCAGAGCACATTTTTTACATCTTGTCCTACCCGGACTGGCCCAAGGGCTACTGCGTGGACTATCTCCTGTTTAATTTGTTCAAAGGCTTGTCATTGCTCAGGGCCCCATTTGAAATCGTTCTTCTTGCGGGTCACTTGATAGAGAGGGCTTACAGTCAGGCTGTAATTTGGAATACGCATTCTCCAAAACCGCACAATGCCTAAGAAAGCTTGTGTTTCCTTTTTGCTGGTTGGTGGAGACATGGCTGTTATTTTGTTGATTATATCCATTGGGATCTGACAACGCTGTTGTGGTTTAACCGCAGCCAGCAACTATGCACCACACAGCCGCTCACTCACTCCCCCCCGGTGGGATGGGGGAGAGAATCAGAAGAGTAAAAGTGAGAAAACTCGTGGGTTGAGATAAAGACAGTTTAATAGGTAAAGCAAAAGCCGCGTGTGCAAGCAAAGCAAAGCAAAGCAAAGCAAGAAGTTCATTCACTACTTCCCATTGGCAGGCAGGTGTTCAGCCATCCTCAGGAAAGCAGGGCTCCATCACGCGTAACAGTTACTTGGGAAGACAAACGCCATCACTCCGAATGTCCCCCCCTTCCTCCTTCTTCCCCCAGTTTATATACTGAGCATGATGTCTTATGGTATGGAATAGCCCTTTGGCCAGTCTGGGTCAGCTGTCCTAGCTATGCTCCCTCCCAGCTTCTTATGCACCTGGCAGAGCACGAGAAGCTGAAAAGTCCTTGACTAGTGTGAACTCTGCTCAGCAAGAACCAAAGCATCAGTGTGTTATCAACATTATTCTCATCCTAAATCCAAAACAGAGCACTATATCAGCTACTAGGAAGAAAATTAACTCTATCCCAGCTGAAACCAGAACAGATGCCCATATTGCCATTTTATTCCTAAAAACTGGATCTCCTGTGCAGGTCCCTTGACCTTACTTGGTTTTATGGCAAAAGTGGCCTCCAGAAGGGTTTGGACTATTTTCTTCCCTTTCTCAAAAACCTCTTCTGCTGTATTGCCCCACACAATGATGTCATCAATGTATTGCAGGTGTTCTGGAGCCCCACCCTGTTCCAATGCAGTCTGGATCAGTCCATGGCAAATGGTGGGGCTGTGTTTCCACCCCTGGGGCAGTCGATTCCAGGTGTACTGGACGCCCCTCCAAGTGAAAGCAAACTGTGGCCTGCACTCTGCCACCAAAGGGATAGAGAAAAACGCATTAGCGATATCAATTATGGCATACCACTTGGCTGCCTTTGACTCCAATTCGTATTGAAGTTCTAGCATGTTCAGCACAGCAGCACTCAGTGGTGGCGTGACTTTGTTCAGGCCCTGATAGTCTACTGTTAGCCTCCACTCTCCATTAGACTTTCGCAATGGCCATATGGGACTGTTAAAGGGTGAGCGAGTCTTGCTGATCACTCCTTGGCTCTCCAGTTGACGAATCAGCTTATGGATGGGAATCAGGGAGTCTCTGTTGGTGCGATATTGCTGCCGGTGCACTGTTGTGGTAGCAATTGGCACCTGTTGTTCTTTGACCCTCAGCAACCCCACAATAGAAGGGTCCTTTGAGAGACTAGGCAGGGTAGACAGCTGTTTAATTTCCTCCGTCTCCAAGGCAGCTATACCAAAAGCCCACCAGTACCCTATTGGGTCCTTGAAATACCCTCTCCTGAGGTAGTCTATGCCAAGGATGCATGGGGCCTCTGGGCCAGTCACAATGGGGTGCTTCTGCCACTCATTCCCAGTTAGGCTCACTTCAGCCTCCAATGCAGTCAGCTCTTGGGATGCCCCTGTCACTCCAGAAATACAGATGGGTTCTGCCCCTTTATAGCTTGATGGCATGAGGGTACACTGTGCACCGGTGTCCACTAGAGCCTTATACTCCTGTGGGTCTGATGTGCCAGGCCATCGAATCCACACAGTCCAGTACACCCGATTGTCCCTTTCCTCCACCTGGCTGGAGGCAGGGCCCCTCTAGTCCTGGTCATAGTATTTGCTACTCACTTCTTGTAAATGTGAGTCAGGAGTTCCTTCATTAAAATCAGGAGTAAGATCAGCCCTTCTTCTCTGTCTGGGGAACTGCTCACTGGAAACTGGAGCAGTGATTTTCCTGGAAGAACCCCCTTGTGTGATTGTTTTTCCTTGCAACTCACATACCCGTGCCCCTAGGGTCGAGGTAGATTTTCCATCCCACTTCTTCATGTCCTCTCTGTGGTCATGCAGGCTAAACCACAGGGTGGCCTGTGGTGTGTATCCTCTATAACCTCTCTCTGAGGAACGCTGACTCCTAATAGCTGAGATACTAGTTCATACAGGTGGGGAGCAGGACATATCCTGTTTGAATCACTGGAACTCCTGGGATAATTTCTCAACTAGCATGTACAGCAGTTTCTCCACAGCCGACATGCAGGCCCTTAGGGAGGAAGAGAGACTTTCTTCGTATTGCCTGACTTGGCCACCCAGTTCATCCACTGTTGGTTCCTCTCCGTCTTTCCAGGTCATTATTGTCAATGAGTTTGCTTGCGACGATGGTGCGCTCCATACAAACTTCCGCCATGTGGGTTGCGTGCACCTGACTTCATCTGGATCTTTGGATAACTGCTCATTGTTCAGGTCACCATAAATCACCTCCAGCATGGCTAATTCCCTCAGGTACTGGATACCTCTCTCCATGGTGGTCCACTTGCCTGGGTGACATATAACATATTCCTTGAAGGGATATTTTTCTTCATGCCTGACAGGAGTTGCCTCCAGAAGCTGAGGGCTTGTGCCCCTTTTCCAATTGCTTTATCAATGCCCCCTTCCCTAGAAAGGGATCCCAGCTCTTTGGCTTCCCTATCCTCCAATTCCAGGCTACTGGTCTCGTTATCCCAGCATCAGAGCAGCCAGGTGATAATGTGCTCACCTGGATGACAGGTAAAATCTTTTCATATATCTCACAGCTCACTCAGGGATAGGGATTGGGTCATTACCGCCTCGTTTTTGATTTCTTCCTCTTCCTCCTTCCCAAGCCGTGGCTGCCTCTCTTCCTATTCCTGTTCTTGTGATGGCCCTGCTTCGGAGTCGTCTGCCTCGTCCACTTTTTCCTCCTGCTCCCTTTTAGAAGAAGCTTCTTCACCCCTTGCTAAACGAGCTGACTTCTGCTTCCAATATTTCTTCTTGTGTGTAGGGGTGACTGATACTGGCAAGGGTTCGTTCTCTGGTTCAGCCGCAGTGCCTGTCTCGGTGGTTGGAGTAGCCAGAGTGCACATCGTTTTGTCAACAGATCCATAGACCTTCTTTTCTCCTTGAGGGTACTGAATAGTGTTGAACAGGGCTCAGTAGGCATAGGCCAGGGCCCAGCACATTGCGGTGATTTGTGTCTCTCTGGAGTTGCCAGGGTAACAGCATACTCTTTCCAAATACTTTACTAGTTTTTCAGGATTCTGCACTTGTTCAGGGGTGAAGTTCCAAAATACTGGAGGGGCCCACCATCCTAGGCATTTGCCCATGCTCTCCCACACACCCTGCCACTCATAACTATCCAGCCTTGGGGCAGATCTCTGGATGATATTCTTAAACTGCTTATTAACCTTAGACAAAACTGAAACAATATCCCCAAGACATACTGATAGATGTATCTTAACTACCCATGGATGTTCAAGATACTGAAAAGTTGTTGTAATGAAGGATGAAACATCATAGAAGAAGGCAGAGAAGGTGCCATTCTGTATTTGCTCCATAAAAAAATCTCTCAGAAGAAGAGGTATAATTGCTAATTGTTTCCATGAGGTGGTACCCGAAGTACAGTAATGGCTTCAGTACAAAGCTTAAATACCAGATAAAGCTCAAGGTCAGTGTTTTAATAACAAATCTCCAAAGCAAAACATCACTAATCACTGCAGAGCACAGCAAACAGCAAAACCCAACACCAATCTTTAACACATACTGCAAAAACAAGAGCATGGTGCAAATCAGGTAGACTAATACCGAGAACAGATGAATCAATATTATGACCGGCAACTGTTAACAGATACAAATTCCTTAATACACTGTGGTTAATCTGTTATTATCTCAAACCCTTTGAGCCCCAACTAGGAAGAAAATTAACTCTATTCCAGCTGAAATGAGGACAATTTACATGACAAAAAGCATAATTTGCTATTAAAATGTGTAATAAAATTTGGCAAAATGAACAGAAGCCTGCATTGTAACACTTGCCAACATAGCTACACAGTTGATGTTTTTGGAAATTATGTGTAAAATCACTGCTGTACTTTTAAGACCCTTCTAAGAGAAATAATAAATGTTAAAGCTACTTCTGCCATAAAGGAGAAAAGATTTCAAATGCCGGTAAACAGAAATTTTAATAATCTGCTATTCTATCAGGAAAATGATAAGAAATGTGGAGGCTGACCAGGTAAAGCACACACAAATAACAAATATGTTAAACTGATTGGAGAAACATTATAGAAATATGTAGCATATGGTTTTAAATTTCTCAGGCTGCTATGGGAAACGTGCTATACTGTATGCCTATAAACATTTCTAAGGTAGAACTGGATTGAGAGTTCTGATCTGTATGTAGGAGGCAAATTCTTCTTGACCTGCAACTGTGCCAAGATACATAATTTACAGGAGAGATTTAAAAGAGTTATTCAGATTTAAAAATGGATTATCTACTTAATACAAAAGTATTTTTCAAGTGGATACGTGTCCCTATTTCTCATTAG
Organism: Platalea leucorodia; assembly: GCF_965183815.1. Lineage (NCBI taxonomy): Eukaryota > Metazoa > Chordata > Aves > Pelecaniformes > Threskiornithidae > Platalea > Platalea leucorodia. The sequence goes on along the minus strand of NC_138859.1, from coordinate 10,875,789 downwards.
TACTGTGGGGCAGTCAGATATTAAGATGAATTATGAAATAAATTGAGACCAATTCAAAATCATGCATGTTGACATTGTTCATCTAGATCTATGAATGCTCTTGCCTTCCCCATTTTCATTAACCTGAATTTATGCTCAAATTTTGTTCTAATCTTAATGCATTTACAATAGACCAAGGCATTTAAGAAGAAGGGACAAAAGCTGCATGTGAGAGTGCCATCCACAGTGCTACCTCTCCTGCACCCAGTCCTGAACTCCTCCCTGGGGCCCAGGCCATGGAGGAGGGAGGACCTGAGCCGAGAGCTGTTCTGCCAGAGCCTGTCCTCCTGGCACGAGGAATCCCTGTCCCAAAACAGAAGACAGGCAGGAAGCTCTGAAACGTTTCCATCTCCAGAGATTCTCACAGCATAAAACAAGCTGTGTCTTTCCCACAGCAGTAGCATTGAGCTTTCTCAGAGCTTTTTCTTTTTCCCAGAAAATCCTCCAAAAGTTATTACTATGTTGTCTTATTTCCCTAATGTTTTGCATTGAACTTCTGTGCTTATCTGTTTTTTTTTTCTGTCTTGCAGGGATTTTTCTGGAAGAAGTATGCTGAGGGCGTTTGTTTCACTGTGGGTTTTTTTTTCCTGGCTTTCAGAGATGCAGCTTTCAAATACCGTCCAATGCTACAGTTAGAGTTGATTCATTTGCTTTAGGCTGTCATGATGTGTCCCTGGGACCTGCCTGAAAAATGCACAAAGTCTGGTCACTTCTTTGCTAGAAACTTACTCTTTGACAATCTGCTGTTTTCCACTGTTGCTGTAGTTGACCACCTTTTCCCTTTAGCACTTATTTAGTGAAAACATTTTTTTAAAACACTCATCACAGTATGACTACTTAAGTTTTAAATGGGAGCACTTGGAAATGTCATTTATTCTTTTAATTGCCCCTCTGGTTACAGATTGTTTATAAGCAAAATCATGTTACTTTTCCTTCTATGTCCACCTTGGTGAGAGATGTAAAATCTTGGAGTATTCTCTCTTCTAAAATACAGAAGCTTTCGAGTCACTTTCTCCCATACATTAAAATTAAAGTAAACCAATCCCTCTGAGCAGTTTTTAGCATGCAAGTGCTATTTACTGCAAACTAAGCTTGCAAAAACTGTTTAATTAATTGGCGCACTGTGTCTTTCTGTGCACTTTTCCTATTTCTCATTACTTTTTGAAAATATTTTTAAACAAAATCCTTTGGGAGTTTTTCGCCTTCAGCTGTCAAATTCAAGACTGTACATTTCTTTCTGCTGACACTTTCTCAATTTTCCTACTCAGATAGTGCCCTGAACATTAGATAAATCTTATTTTGATAGGGGATTTGAGATTTTTAGAAAACATTCTTGGTCCAGAGAGGGCTTTAAAGGAAACAATTAGAGAAATTGAGAGAGAGTTGCTAACAGAGGAGGTTTTATTCCCAGTTTATAACAGTCTTTTTCTTCCCTCCTTTCCCTAAGGGGGGTGGCTCACAGATAAAACAAGTGAATCAAACAAAAACCAGCTTGCAGGCTTGCTTTTCATCCTCATGCAGATGGACAAGCCTGCAGGTGTTTTGAAGCAAGCCTGGAGGGCCCTATGCCAGGGTTCCCAGCAAACAGCTCATCCACTTGCGCACATCTTTGCATCCCTGACAGAAGTGCTGGGGTATTTCTGCAGCAAGTGTCTGTCAGCTCTCGTAACTGGCTATAGGTTACTGATTTCAGCCCTGAAGACACAGTAATGTTGTCTTTTTGACTTTTAACAAATCCTTTGCAAAGTATATTCTTCTGGATTTAAAGCCAGCAGGACACTCTTTTCACCTGCTTCACCTCTCACCCAAATGCTGAGTGACTCTTGAGAAGTGAAGCCAAAAACTGTTTCTTTAACACTTCAGAGAAGAAAGCTCACCCATCAGAAAGACTGGTCATGGGGAACAGTGCAGGTGCTTTTTCCCAACACAAAGCCTGTCACCTTTAGATGGGAATGATGCAGAGCAGCCCATGTAATTGCCCAGGCCACAGGCTACCAGCTGCCAGGGACCTGCCTTGCACTACCTCATTCCTAGTTTTAAGTGTCTTCAATTTTCTACTCCCACTGAAGTTCAGGACAGCTTTATAATTGATTTAATACAACTAGAATGAGGTCCTGAATCTTAGCAATTGTAAATTCTGTCAAGTAGATGGATAGTTTTATGGTGTATGAATTATCGATCCAAATATACATTGGTTCCTCAAAACAGTTAATCCATTAAGCCATGTTTAGTTATAAAGTTAATATATTAAGGTTCACCTCACTTCAATTCTGAATTCACCCTATACTCTAATCATCAGCAGTGGAAGAAAACATGAGGGATAGAAGATTGACTTTGGGTAGATGTATTAACCTCCTTTAAAATTTAATTTGAACTGTTTACTGCTTATGTACATAGCCTCCCTCTGTTCCTTCTGTGCTATACTGCCTTCTCATTTTTCAAAGCTTTGTCCAAATTACCTTCGCATGAGTAGCTGGAGGGAAAACTTGTAATGACTCATCTTAGAATAATCCTACCCTTTAAAGCAAATCACAACAGTTACATTACTCTCTTCTGTGTCTTGAGTTAATGAAATGGAAGAATAAACTCAAGAATTCTCCAGTAATAGTGGCTGTGGCATAGCTGCAGCCCACCAGTTAGACACCTCCATAGGGTTCAGGCTTCTAACCATTTACCAACATGACACCACACCCTACTCCTTGAGCAAAGCATTATTCAGCAGGTACCTGGGTAGGAGTACTCAGACCTTCTCTTTTGTAAAACAGGGAACCACCTACAGTTAAGACTCCCCAGATGAAGCAATGAGAACTGCCCCCTACATTATGCCCTTTCCTGATTCCCCATAGTCCTCCACATCTCCCTGCAAGTCCTCTGGCTGGTCCAGCTCCTCCACAGCAGATCTCTATTTATACAAAGTTTTAAGAACTGAATACTGCAAGACTCACATACCTTGAAAGAAGCTGTCTGGTCTGAATGGTCTTAAGGTCCATGCAGTCCTGCTAATAAATAAGTAGTGCTCAATGTGGAAAAGGACAGCAGCTTCCAGTCTAAACAACAAACTAGAAAAAAAAACATACAAGGAAAAATCAGCAATTTCATTAGAGACCCAGGGCTGGATTCAGCAATCAGTAATACACTACATGTATGCCACATCATTTCTGTGAGACCTGGCACAGAATTGATGCATCTCTTTAGGAAAAGCAGTGCATTTCTTTCCCAATGCAGTGGGAACAAACACCCTCTTCTCCAATAGGAAGCAGCTGCCGATACCACTTCACATGGACTAATTACAATTTCAGCCCCTTGTAAGCTCCCCCTGCTGTCCTGTTGCTGGGGAAGCAGCGAGCAGTGCTTTCAAAGTGGCTGAAGCTCAGTGAGGGTGCGGTGGTCCTGGCCTAGGTCTGGTAAGGAGCAGAGATGCTCCTGGGCAGCCTTGCCTACCTATCTGACCTAGGGCTGTGCCCACTGCCTTCCCCTCCTTCCAGGGCAGCAGGCAAAGGTGACCCCTGCTATATTTCAAATAGCATTAGGCATGCTTCACAAAGGCATTCCCAACAGGAACTTTACAAGTGTTTCAGGATGAAAGGTTTCCTATAAATACAAAAATTGCCATATACTCCGAGGGAACAACCTGGACCCAAGTTAGGGGATATGTCCCAGGATTCTGATTTAGCCTACTGCTTGTCAATGCTACTGTGCTGCTAGAAGTTCCTCGGTCAACAAACTGTTAGAAAAAAAAAATTGTTGTTTATAGCTTCTGCCAAGCAATTAAGTTTCATCTGGAAAAGGCATTTGATACACTCTGCTTCTTCAGGGGAAGGTAGGTGCCATGTGGTGTTTCCAAGGCAAATCATGGAACTTACTCCTCACGTTAGCATGCTACATTAAATATGTTGCATATATGACTTCTCAAGTCATATGCAACCTTTGCATTCAGGTTGTCCCTAGCAACCTGAATGTTTCTATGAAAAACAAGCAAAAATCAAGAGCAATTTGGAAATGGTGCAGAGGGTGTATTTTTAAAATTTTTTTTCTTGTTTTGTTGATCTCATTGAAACTCTAAAATAAAACTAACAAGTCACTCTCTATTATATTTTTAATTAACATGGACATTAGAGTATCCACACACTTAAACTAATCTCTTAATCATCTCACCATAGTCAGGCCCTAAGAGAAGAGAAGACTTCTCAATACAATATTCCAGACATGCTGACTCCAGATGACCACCTTCAGACTAGGTACCAGAACCAAAGCAGTTTTCCTGCTCCAAGCACTCTGTGACTGCTGCATATACTCTACCCACTGCATATACTGCAACCCACTCTAAGGAAGTTTTTCTAACAATTGGGGGTAGGGAGAAGGAGAAAGATATTTTTTTAATTTGCATTCTGGTATCTTCAGAATAGAGCTCTCAAGACCATGCTAAGTAAATACATAAACACAGACACTAACAGTAAAAGATGTTCCCATCTCAAACAGCTTGTGAACTGTGTAACTTAGGCTGAGTGTTGGAAGAAAGGGATACAGCAGATAAGCAGGGAAAACAGAACAACAGCTCACCAGTATCACTTTTTTTTCTGTCATTCTTTCTTTTTGGTCCCCAAACAGGCCTCTGAGCAGACACCAGTGTGTGACCACAGAGCTGACTATGACTTTTTAGCACTTCTTGCTTGGCTGTTGTTTGAGTGGAGGAAGGGGAAGGGAAGGTTGCTGCTTGCTATCTCAACTTTTCTCCTCTGCTATTAGCACTATTTCCTTCATTTGAAATTGCCTGGAGGGCACATCTGAACAGCTGGTAGCCCATCAGCAGAGGGACATAAAGATAATCTATTCACAAAGAGAAGGGAGAAAGACATTATTATTATTATTATCATCATCATTATTAGAAGTGAGGTGAAAAAAAGTGTCCAGCACAGTGTTTGCAAGAAATACTGAGTAGGAAATGAGTGAGAACAACTAGAAAATACAAGGTTGCTATAGACCTCAGCTAAGAACATAGATGTGCTAATGAAAGGTACAGATGATATAATATTAGGAGCCATTATCAATGCAGAGGAAGATTGAAATATCACGCAGAAATTACTCCATGACCTCAAGGTCAGGGGTAATAGACACTGATTAATTCATACAAGGTGCAAAATAATGTAAATGTAAGAAATGCCAAGAACTTCTATAAGCACCCAGATGATCATTTGGAAATGACAAAGGCATGTTAGCTGATGCCAGACTCCCTATTATACCATCAGTGTAATGCAGCCATGAAACAAAGCAAATGCTCTCCTAGGATACATCAGGAAATATATTTCCTGAGAGAATTATTAATGCCATTGTAGCAGACATTGACTGCAGCACTTCTTGAATTCTGTGTACAGTATCATCATGAACATGAATATTAACTCAAGTTAGGAAAGGTACAGGGAAAGGCCACTTGCATGCAGATAGGACTAAATTAGGCTGGCCTGCTTAATCTGCTAGAGTGAAGGCTGAGAGAAAAAAAGTGACCGATGTCTATAAGTACATTGAATGGATAAACACAAATTGTTACAAAAATATTCAGTAGACAATGGGTAACTCTAGGTTTGCTTTATTTTCAAGCAACGACATATCGATGGACCACCTCTGCAGAGTGTGGTGGATCAAACTATTTTACTCTGTGCTTATATACCTTGTCTTTTACATTATCTCATATAGATTACATAATATGTGTGTCTGTTCTGAACAGTCAGAAATTTCCAGGTGTTCGGGGCATTTAGAATGTCTTGATTTGTTCCTGTTTCAAAGTCCCACTTCTTCTCTTTTTCTTCTTGTTTTCCTTCTTTCAGGTTGGCTTGTCACAAAGGTCATCTTGGCCAAATTTCTTATTTGATCCTCGCGGTTTCTTCACTTCGTCTTGATTTCCACGTATACCTAAGTTATTTCTAATTCTTATGCCTATGTACTTAAAGGTGAATAATTATCTACATTTCAATCAACCTTTCTACTTATTCTCTAACTTCTATTTAGGTAGGCAGATTTTAGCCTGCCTCTGGGTTGGGGCTGTATAGGGACAAATAAGCAGTCTTGCATGAATTTAATATAAATGATTGATGTAGTATTATGCAGTAAAAAAAAGCAGTATTATGAAACATGCTTGTGAAGAAATATATACATACAATTCTACTGATACATATATTCATTTTGGAGCTACAACTTTTCTTGCCTACAGCTACCTGTCATTCCCCTCCCGTTGTGAGTGGTATAGAAAAGGATTACCCACCAGACCAGGAAAGCATCACACAGGCTCGTGGATCTAGCTTATGTTGGCTAAAGCAAGGAAAATCAAACATAAATCTCAGAAACTATCTGTAGTTCATTGCACTGCATTCCTGTTATGCAGAAACGTGAGCATGGCCCATGAATGATGGGCCAGATGTTCCTTTGATATCAAGGTTCAACAGCAGGAAATACATACAGACCAAATACTGGTTTCAGCTAAGTAGTACAGTAGGAACATAACTGACATTTAGGTGGACTTAAATTTTGATGGTGATTTCATCTATGGTAGTATGTACCTAACAGTCTCTTTTATTTAGTAGTTAAAAGTAAAAAATGAGATAAATAATAGAGAAAATGATATGCTCAAGTTTTACCAAATGGAAAAACACTAGCTAAAAATGGCCTGTTTTTGTGGCAAAAAGCTCCACCTCAAAGCCAGGTTTCTATAACATGAAAAGTGAGAAGAACTCAAAATCCTTTTTGCTGTTGTCAGTCTATTTTATACCACAATTCCAGGAGCTACATAATACATTTAAAATGAAGGGGTATGAGGCATTAAATAACAGTGGTATAATTTTTTCATGAGCTGACACTGTTTGGTTGAAATAAATTCAACTGTAGATGTATGACTGTCTTGATCTATTGTTCCACCACAGCAAAGGGCAGTCAGCCACAGAGAAGCAGCTGGATTAGAACAGCAATTAATTCCTTAATGTGGAACTGGATAAGAGTCTTAAACAGCAAGGTTCCTCACGTCCTTTGTACGACACAGTGCTCACAGTTCATTGTAAGAAAGATAAATAAGATCAACTTCTTGGAGTAGAACATATATTCATGGGGCTAAATGATGCTCTTTTTGAAAGAAAGAGCATCAGGGCAAGGGAGGGGCTGTTCAAAAGTAGGCTGCAGGTTTGGGCTGAATGGATCTGAAGCGTGTCTTGAGGAGAGACTAGGTTTTATCCGTACCCCTGGCCTTCTGAGATTTATGTTTATTCACTTTCCTGCCTAGAGAGGAGCTCTGCTTTTAATCTTGCTTTGTTGCCTGTACAGGTAATTTTGTTTAATTGGTGTTGCTTTCTCCACAATAGCTGTGCTGCTTTGGGAGATAGTCTAAGTTGTATGCACATAATTCTCAGCAGCACCACCTTCTGTGGTTACCAAGTATGCCCAGCTTTTCTCTTTATCCCTCTTTCCACATTTTTCTTTCATCATATACTGGAGTAGCAATGTGGCAGCTACATCCTTTTTATCCCTTCTTTTAGCTCTATATTTTATCCAAAAAAAAGAATTGATGGGGAGTGTGATTTTTTTTTTTTGTCCTGGATTGTGATAAAGCCTTGGGTGTTTTCATATAAGGATATTTCAAAGTGGGTAAGTATATATGTTTTCTGCTGAAGTTAGTGAAAACTTCAGAGGCAATGAGGTCAGCCTGGGCAAGCCTGCAGCTTGATCTCCCATGGAGCTACTGATAGTAAAAAGGAGCATTTTAATTGCTTCTGATTTTCCCGCCCCTGCATGTATCCCTATCAGAATGATTCCTACTCAGAAGATAGCATTATCAGGTGTTAATTATTGGGAGAGCAGCCCAGGGACAACCAGGCAGACCTGAAGGGCCAGTCATATGCATATACAAATAACTTTGAACTACGAGATGTATATTTTCTATTGTTCACTTAATGTTCATGTTTGAACTATGGTGTGTTTTTTTAACATGCACATCTTAGCAAGTATAACAACAGAAGCTTGCAAATTTTAAGGAAACAAAATTTTCATATCAAATCTTCATTGCAAGGGAATGTTGTTGAGCTGTAAATTTTCTCCCTATCGGATACCTCAAGAGAATAGATTGATCTGTCTGATTTCTAAAATACAAAAGAGGAGGCAAGCATCCAGCGCCCTTTCTACCTTCTCCCACTCCCTCCCTCCATACATACTAGCGATCTTAAGCGCTAGACAGACTGTATGCTGTTCAATTTCAGTAAATATCTATCCAGTTTTCTTTCCAGGTATCTAAATGCATTCTTAAGCTTAAACCCCTCACCTGTCAATAACAAGGAAATCTAGGTCCATCTCTTCCAGCTTGCTTCCATCTTTGAATAAAATTTATACATTATTGTACACTACAATGTGAAATTTTATTAGAATAGAGCAAGCTGATTAAACATATAGATCATACCTCCAGTTCTAATCAGATACCTCCTCTTCAAAAGGCATGTTTTTATGACTCAGCCTCAAGTCTAAGTGAACAATACACACAACACTGAGTTTCTAAAATTCTTTGTGCTCCTGCAGCTAATGGAAGCTCAAGTATTATCTGCTATGCATAACAATGTGAATAAATTGCCAAAGCTCAACCTCTTCTCACTGAATTTGAGTAATTACTTTCCCAATTAGTCACTATAAAGCTTTGTTAAAGAAAACTGTATTACATGGTATTTATGGGCAACATAAGCACACATGATGCTTTGCTGTAGATGGAAAATGGAAGGCAAATACAATAAGCATCTCCCTTTGATTTAAGGATAAAGCTTGTACAATACAGTCTCCCTAATAACAGGGCAGAGCAAGAAAATACAGTGATTAATGATAATGGGTTTCTTTACAGAACAGATGGATTTTCTCAAGTGTTTTTGATGGAACACCAAGGTATTTTACGTGGCAGGAAGTCCCAACCACGAGAGAGGCATGAGTGAAACAGTTAATAGTTCATAAAAGATTTAATGCAAAGCTAGGTGATGTACAAATAAATAGTGCTGTGAGTTTACCAGATATTGGAATAGGCTCAAAAAGAGCAAACAAAGGAGAGTGAAGAGGAAGCAGGAGACATGGTGCCACCCGACACTATGGGGAGAGACAGATTCTTTAGGCATCCTTGGTAGAATGTTGACACAACAAAGTTGTCACAATCAAAACTTTATTTCAACCTGGATCCTCTGCAGATCAGGTCATTTTATAAAATTAGTATCCAAGACCCTCTGCAGATCAGGTCAACCAACAAGAAGAGTAATGTTAATAAAACAATATTCGAAAAAGGACAATAAAAATTAAAACTGCTGTATTACCTCCTAGGAATTGAAAAGCAGCAAGAAAGAGCTTGAGCTCAGCTGCAGTCTCCAAAGGTGTAGACAAAAGTCCCCACAGTTACTTCTTTTGGTAGTGCCAGTGCACACTGCTGCGTGTCCTGAGACCCTAATGCCACTTGTCTCTCCTGTCTTCAACATGTTGTTTTTCATGTTGAAGGAAGAGCTGGTTAGCTCAGAAGAGGATTTACAAAATTGCAGGAGTGGATTTCATAGGAGGACTCTGTGTACTTTGCAATGGGTTTTAAAACATCATAAAATTTGTTCAGTCATGTTTCTCTTCCGAAGGACGCAAGCACTATTCTCGTGTTACAGCATGGGAGTGAAGACACAGCCATGAAATATGAAAAGTTAAGCACTTGCAGTCACACCGCGGGATCAAGAGAGTGGACTGTGTAACGAGAGCAGGACCACAGAGGATGAAGCTCAGCATCAGCACAGACTTCCTTAGTGGCCTGAATGTTTCTGCCTCTCCTGTTACCGCATTGCTCCTCCTTGGCCGCTGGCAGACAGCCAGCAAGCCATACTGGTGGTGTGCCCAGTAACCCGCCCGGTGCCACCCTCAGGCACTGCAAACTTCAGCAAAGGCCTTCCTCAAACCCCAGCAAGTCTTGGGCTGTGGCTCAAAGCCCAGCACTGCCTGGGATAAGGGAGAGCTGAAATTCCTCATCAGCCTTTAAACTGGGATGGGAGCAAAGGCCAGGAGTAAACCCAATGCAACACTTGCATTTTTACTGCTTATTTGCTTGAGCTGTATTTGCATGATAAAAAAAGCCTACACAGAGATGCTTGGTATGCCCTGACAGTGGGAGACATAGTTGCGAATGATCCTGCCATTGATGGTGTTGGAGGACTTTGGGATAGCATTTGCACAAGAGATTGGAAAAATATACAAATAAGTGGCACTGATTGATTAGTTGATGATCTGCTGCTGAATCCCTATTTAAAATACTGGTGCACCTTTCAAATGCTTCCCTCATGTGCTGCATCCCATTTTGCTTAGTAAATGAGAAGTGCTTCAAGATACTAAAGTGTTTTTTCTCAGCAAGCTAAATGCATTTTGCTGGCACTTGAGAAAGCCTATTCCAGCCTCTGGCAGGAAATGACCAGGGCTGTCAGGTCAGATTGGGTGGAAAATAATGAAAGTTTCCTCGTATTCAGTCAGCCCCCAATTACAGTTTATCAGCAAGACAGGAGATCAGAAATTAATTTCTTTTCAGTTGGAGCTCTCTGTATACAGCCATATGCTAAGCCACTCTCCATGATATTCGAAAAGTCATGGCAGTCAGGTGAAGTCCCTGGGGACTGGAAAAAGGGAAATATTGCAGCCATTTTTTAAAAAGGGTAGAAAGGAGGACCCTGGGAACTACCGACCTGTCAGCCTCACCTCTGTGCCTGGGAAGATCATGGAACAGATCCTCCTAGAAGCTATGCTAAGGCACATGGAGGACAGGGAGGCGATTTGAGACAGCCAGCACGGCTTCACCAAGGGCAAGTCCTGCCTGACCAACCTAGTGGCCTTCTATGATGGAGTGACTACATCAGTGGACGAGGGAAGAGCTATGGATGTCATCTATCTGGACTTCTGTAAGGCCTTTGACACAGTCCCCCACAATATCTTCCTCTCTAAATTGGAAGGATATGGATTTGATGGGCGGATTGTTCGGTGGATAAGGAATTGGCTGGATGGTCGCATCCAGAGGGTAGTGGTCAATGGCTCGATGTCCAGGTGGAGATCAGTGATGAGTGGTGTCCCTCAGGGGTCTGTTCTGGGGCCAGTGCTGTTCAATATCTTCATCAATGACATAGACAGCGGGATTGAGTGCACCCTCAGCAAGTTTGCAGATGACACCAAGCTGAGTGGCGCAGTTGACACGCATGAGGGACGGGATGCCATCCAGAGGGACCTGGACAGGCTGGAGAGGTGGGCCCGTGTGAACCTCATGAGGTTCAACAAGGCCAAGTGCAAGGTCCTGCACCTGGGTCGGGGCAATCCCCAGTATCAATACAGGCTGGGGGATGAAAGGATTGAGAGCAGCCCTGAGGAGAAGGACTTGGGGGTACTGGTGGATGAAAAGCTGGACATGAACCGGCAATGTGCTCTTGCAGCCCAGAAAGCCAACCGTATCCTGGGCTGCATCAAAAGAAGGGCGGCCAGCAGGTTGAGGGAGGTGATTCTGCCCCTCTACTCTGCTCTGGTGAGACCCCACCTGGCATACTGCATCCAGCTCTGGAGTCCTCAGCACAGGAAGGACATGGACCTGTTGGAGCGGGTCCAGAAGAGGGCCACAAAAATGATCAGAGGGATGGAACAGCTCTGCTACGAGGAAAGGCTGAAAGAGCTGGGGTTGTTGAGCCTGGAGAAGAGAAGGCTGCGGGGAGACCTTATTGTGGCCTTTCAATACTTAAAGCGGGCCTACAAGAAAGATAGTGACAGACTTTTTAGCAGGGCCAGTAGCGATAAGACAAGGGGTAATGGTTTTAAACTAAAAGAGGGTAGATTCAGATTGGATATAAGGAAGAATTTTTTTATGATGAGGGTGATGAAACACTGGCACAGGTTGCCCAGAGAGGTGGTAGATGCCCCATCCTTGGAAACATTCAAGGTCAGGTTGGACGGGGCTCTGAGCAACCTGATCTAGTTGTAGATGTCCCTGCCAATTGCAGGGGGGATGGACTAGATGACCTTTAAAGGTCCCTTCCATCCCAAAGCATTCTATGATTCTATGATATGAGCCTTGGTGCTTCAAATCTAATAAATAATCCTTGGTATTTAGTTCCCTTGGAACAGTTTATCTAGCTGATATATCTGCTTCTTCTTATGATCACAGGTTTCTATAAATGAGAAAAATATCAAAATATCCAGCCAATGAGAAATCTTTTTGTTTTTTTAAAGTTTCAAGCAAAAATCACAGCTTTATTCTTTTACCTTTATTCAAGGATTTACCTAATTTATTTATTTCCCTTGACAAATCAGTTTAGTCTGTGATGAATCCATCATATTTTGAAAGCTAAACCTATACAGACTTGGCTAAATCTACGAAACTTGACACAGCAAATCTTTTCTCCTGAATACACTGTGAACTCAGATGTTACGGTATGTCTGTCTACTTTGCTGAATATATTTCTAAAACATAGAATCATAGACTCATAGAATGTCCTGAGTTGGAAGGGACCCACAAGGATCATCGAGTCCAACTCCTGTCCCTGCATAGGACAACCCCAAAATTCACACCATATCTCTGAGGGCGTTTTCCAAATGCTTCTTGAATGTTGTCAGGCTTGGCGCCGTGACTACCTCCCGGGGGGAGCCTGTTCCAGTGCTCCACCACCCTCTGGGTGAAGAACCTTTTCCTAATATCCAACCTAAACCTCCCCTGGCATATCTTCCTGACGTTCCCTTGGGTCCTATCATTGGTCGGCAGGGAGAAGAGATCAGCACCTGCCCCTCCTCCTTCCCTTGTGAGGAAGCTGTAGACTGCGATGAGGTCTCCCCTCAGTCTCCTCTTCTCCAGGCTGAACAGACCAAGTGACTTCAGCCGCTCCTCGTACGGCTTCCCCTCTAAACCCTTCACCATCTTCGTGGCTCTCCTCTGGACACTCTCTAGTAGCTTTGTATCCTTTTTGTACTGTGGCGCCCAAAACTGCACACAGTACTCAAGATGAGGCCGCACCAGTGCGGAGTAGAGCGGGACAATCCCCTCCCTCGACCGGCTAGCAACACAGTGCTTGATGCACCCCAGGACACGGTTGGCCCTCCTGGCTGCCAGGGCACACTGTTGGCTCATGTTCAACTTGCCGTCGACCAGAACCCCCAGATCCCTCTCCACGGGGCTGCTCTCCAGCCTCTCGTTCCCCAGTCTGTATGTACATCCAGGGTTGCCATGTCCCAGGTGCAAAATCCGGCACTTGCCCTTGTTAAACTTCATATGGTTGGTGATTGCCCAGCTCTCTAATTTGTCCAGATCTCTCTGCAGGGCCTCTCTGCCCTCGAGAGTGTCAATGGCTCCTCCCAATTTGGTGTCATTGGCAAACTTAGATAGCAAACCTCCAAGTCCTGCATCCAAGTCATTTATGAAGATATTGAAGAGCACTGGCCCCAAGATGGATCCCCGCAGAACCCCTCTAGTGACTGGTCACCAGCCCGATGTAACCCCATTTATTATAACCCATTGAACCCGTCAGCCAATTGCACACCCATTGCACCATTATGTGTTTATCCAGCTGTATGCTGGACATTTTGTCCAGGAGGATACTGTGAGAGGCAGTATGACAATATCAGAGGCTTTACTGAAGTCCAAAAAGATTACATCGACTGGCTTCCCTCAGTCAACTAGGCGGGTAACCTTGTCATAGAAGGAAATCAAGTTGGTCAAGCCGGACTTTCCCCTTGTGAACCCGTGCTGGCTGGGACCAATGACTGCGTTGTCTTTCAGGTGTTTTTCAGTAACTCCCAGAATAATCTTCTCCATAATTTTGCCAGGCACAGAGGTGAGACTGACAGGCCTGACCAGGGTCATCCCTGTTGCCCTTCTTGAAGATTGAGACAACGTTTGCCAGCTTCCAGTCAACTGGGACCTCCCCAGATTCCCAGGAGCTTTGAAAAATCATTGAGAGAGGTCTCGCTATGACATCAGCCAGCTCTTTCAGTACCCTTGGATGAATCCCATCGGGCCCCATTGACTTATAGGGATCCAGCTGGAGCAGCAAATCCCACACAGGTTTGGAGTTGGTTGGGGGTTTGTCATTCTCACAGTCATGGTTCTCTAGCCACATCATCGGTGTTGAAGGCCGAGGTGAAGAAAGCATTAAACGTCTCTGCTTTGTCTATATCCCTGTTTGTGAGGTGACCATGCTCATCAAGTAATGGGCCAATGTTATTTCTTGACTGCCTTTTGCTATTTACATATTTAAAAAAGCCCTTTTTATTGTCCCTCACAGTACTGACCAGCTTCAGCTCTAGTTGAGCTTTGGCCACGTGTATTTCCTCCCTACAGTGGCGAACAGCACCTCTGTAGTCCTCCCATGTCGCCTGACCTTGCTTCCACTGGCCATACATTTTCTTTTTTCGTCTTAGTTCTAGATTAAGATCCCTACTCAGCCAAGCCGGCCTTCTACCTCACCTGCTTGACTTCTGACATTTTGGAATTGCCTGTTCCTGTGCTCTTAGGAGGTGGTACTTAAAAAGTGACCAGCACTGATGGACCCCAGCACCTTCAAAAGCTTTTTCCCAGGGGACCTTACTAAGTAGTTCCCTGAGCAGCCTGAAGCCAGCTCTCCTCATGTCCAGAGTTGAGGTCCTGCTGGCAGTTTTCCCCGTTACCAGAGATTTTAAACTTGACTGCTTCGTGGTCGCTGTGGCCAAGGCAGCCACCAGTCGCCACTTCACCCACAAGACCCTCTCTGACCCTTACTAAAGCAGCAAGTTGAGGAAGGCGCCTTTCCTGGTTGGTTCCCTTAATACTTGTATCAAGAAGGTATCATCCAGATGCTTTAAGAATCTTCTGGACCTGCTTCTACCAGCTGTGTGGTATTCCCAGTTGACATCTGGCAAGTTGAAGTCCCCCATAAGGACAAGGGCAGATGATTTGGAAGCATCCCTTAGTTTCTTAAAGAATAACTCATCTGTGTCATCATCCTGGCTGGGTGGCCTATAGTAGACTCCCACGACAACATCCGCTTTATTTGTCTGTCCCTTAATCCTTACCCAGAGGCTCTCAACTGTGCCATCGCCAACTGCTAGTTCCATGCATTCCAGCCCCTCCACTACATACAATGCCACCCCCCTGCCTCGCCTGCCCTGCCTATCCCTCCTGAAGAGCCTGTGACCATCCATCACGGCACACCAGTCACAGGACTCATCCCACCAGGTTTCACTTATGCCTATGATGTCATATCTCTGGGACTGGGCCAAGGCATCTAGCTCCTCTTGCTTGTTCCTCAGGCTGCATGCATTTGTGTAAAAACACTTCAAGTGCCGTTCATTGTGCTTGTTGCCTCGTGGAGCAGCCTGAGGAATCTCACTAGCATGCAGCTCCTCGAACTTTGGCGTGCTATCCTGTTACTCGTCACTGCCTAGCCTGGTATTGTCCCTTTCCCCCTTCCAATCTAGTTTAAAGCTCTATCAATCAGCCCTGCTAGCTCCTGGGCAAAAACCCTTTTCCCCTTCTGAGAAAGGTGCATCCCATCAGATGTCAGTAGACTTGGTAATGAATAGACCGTCCCATGATCGAAGAACCCAAAGTTCTGCCGATGACACCAGCCTCGGAGCCACGTGTTGATTATCTGGGTCTGCCTGTTCCATTCAGTGTTCTTCCCTGCTACCAGAAGGATTGAAGAGAACACCACCTGAACACCTGATCCTTCAACTAACCGCTTTTAACTAATCCCTTTTGATTGACTTAGGATTTTTCTTTATTCTCTCTTTGCTACCGACATGGAGAACTAATAGTGGGTAGTAGTCTGAGGACCTTACCAGACTGGGGAGTTTTCTGGTGACGTCTCTTATCCTTGCCCCGGGGAGGCAGCAGACTTCCCTGTGGGTTGGGTCCAGTCAGCATATGGGGCCCTCTGTTCCCCTCAGAAGGGAGTCAACTATGACAACTACCCTTCTTTTTTTCTTAACATGAGTGGTTGTGATGCAGGGGGGAGGCTGCCTAGATGACCCCTCCATTCCAGAAGGACCTGCATCCGCTTCGTCGCTTGTCTGCCCATCCAATTCCAGGGCCTCATACCTGTTGTGTACGGGCACCTGGGAAGGTGAGGCAGGCTGAGAGCGGATTCGCCTGCGGCCCCGAGCAGTAACCTGCTTCCATTCTTGCCTGTCACCTGGGTCTCCCCCTTCTGCCTGGTGGCGAGAGGGTAGGGGGTCCTTTGCCTCTTGTGCTGCAGCTGGCTGGTGCATCTGTCTCAGGGACGGTAGAGTACAATTCCACCAGTCAATCTCCTTCTCTGACTCCCTGATACTCCTCAGCCTGGACACCTCCTCTCGAAGCTCTGTCACCAGGCTGAGCAGCTCCTTTACTTGGGCACATCTCCCGCAGGTGAGCTCACTGCTGCCGTCACATACTGACCTGAAACTCGGGCACTCCCTGCAACCCGGGACCTGGACAGCTGCATGTACCCTCGAAGGCTCTGTTTGGGTGGCTGCATCGGTTCTTGCAGCTGGAGGGGCTGCGAGGGACCCTGAGAGCACAGCTTTTTGCCGGGTGGATACCATGGCTCCTGCTGTTCTCAGCTCCTTATAAGTGGGTAGCAGCCTCCGTTCGAAGTGGCAGGGCCCTCCCTGCACGAACTGCCGCGCGAACTGCCGCGCGAACTGCCGCGCCCTGGCTGCCCGTCCTGGTCGCCGCGCTCCTGGTGGCTCGCGCTCCCTAGGGGCCGTTTAAATCTCCCGCGGTTGCTCCTGGCAACGCTCGCGAGAGCCGCCGGCTCCCGGCTCCCGGCTGGGCTCTCGGCACGTCCGCGGGTTTCCCTGGCTCCGGGAACCCCCCTTTACTCCTCAACACGCGCTCGGCCGCGGAACTCACCGTAACTTACCGTTACTTGCATATTACTGCTGTAAACTAAGCTAAACTCCTTTTCCCCCTTCCTCAAATAGTTTTCAAGCTTACAAGTTAAGAATAGGTTACGTATCACATTAAATGTCCATATTTCTTTTAACTGAAAAAAATGTGGTGAAATCTGTACTATTCAGGGGCAGAAAAGCTTTATTTTGTCTGTTAATCTCACATCAGCCAAAGCCTTCCTTAGTCATCAGAAAAACACATATTTTGGCTCCTGATGGAAAATGCCCAGTGCTAGCTAATGTTTTACTCTTTCCTTTACGCTATGGTCATAGAGAGGTATGCAAAACTAACAGGAACACATACCAAAAAGAATACAAAAGTGTACAAGAAAGACTACAGAATTTGGCTTAGAGACTTCAGTAACAAGTTTTTTTCTCTTGATGCACATCACGTAGCTGTGGACTACCTACTTAAAATTAATGAAGTAGAGGCCCAGAAAAGAACTCCATTTACTCAGCTAACTGATGCTACAGGCATGCTTCATATGGGTATATACATGCACATGGTTCTTATTCAAATATGTCTATTCAAAAAGAGGAAAATGCTTTCTGATTTTTACAAATTTATCCCATAGCCAAATATACATAATACATAGAACCATAGAATCATATAATGGTTTAGGTTGGAAGTCCAACCCCCCTGCAATGAGCAGGGACATCTTTAACTAGATCAGGTTGCTTAGAGCCTCGTCCAACCTGACCTTGAATATTTCCAGGGAGGGAGCATCTACCATCGTGTTCCATCCCTCTGATCATTTTTGTGGCCCTCCTCTGGACCTGCTCCAACAGGTCCATGTCCTTCCTGTGCTGAGGACCCCAGAGCTGGATGCAGTACTCCAGGTGGGGTCTCACCAGAGCAGAGTAGAGGGGCAGAATCACCTCCCTCGACCTGCTGGCTACACTTCTTTTGATGCAGCCACAGATATGGTTGGCTTTCTGGGCTGTCGGCTCATGTCCAGCTTTTCATCCACCAGTACCCCCAAGTCCTTCTCCGCAGGGCTGCTCTCAATCCCTTCATCCCCCAGCCTGTACTGATACTGGGGGTTGCCCCAACCCAGGTGCAGGACCTTCCACTTGGCCTTGTTGAACCTCATGAGGTTTCTCCAGCTTGTCCAGGTCCCTCTGGATGGCATCCCGTCCCTCAGGCGTGTCAACTGCGCCACTCAGCTTGGTGTCATCTGCAAACTTGCCGAGGGTGCACTCGATCCCGCTGTCTATGTCATTGATGAAGATATTGAACAGCACTGGCCCCAGAACAGACCCCTGAGGGACACCACTCGTCACTGATCTCCATCTGGACATTGAGCCATTGACCACTACCCTCTGGATGCGACCATCCAGCCAATTCCATATCCACCGAACAGTCCACCCATCAAATCCGTATCCTTCCAATTTAGAGAGAAGGATGTCGTGGGGGACTGTGTCAAAGGCCTTACAGAAGTCCAGATAGATGACATCCGTAGCTCTTCCCTCATCCACTGATGCAGTCACTCCATCATAGAAGGCCACTAGGTTGGTCAGGCAGGACTTGCCCTTGGTGAAGCCGTGCTGGCTGTCTCAAATCACCTCCCTGTCCTCCATGTGCCTTAGCATAGCTTCTAGGAAGATCTGTTCCATGATCTTCCCAGGCACAGAGGTGAGGCTGACAGGTCGGTAGTTCCCAGGGTCCTCCTTTCTACCCTTTTTAAAAATGGGTGCAATATTTCCCTTTTTCCAGTCACTTGGGACTTCACCTGACTGCCATGACTTTTCGAATATCATGGAGAGTGGCTTGGCAACTACATCAGCCAATTCCCTCAGGACTCTGGGATGCATCTTGTTGGGTCCCATAGCCTTATAGTATGTTCAGGTTCCTCAGGTGGTCTCAAACCTGATCTTCTCTTACAGCAGGAGGGACTTTGCTCCCCTAGTCCCTGCCTTGAGGTCCATCCACTCGAGAGGTGTGAGGAGAGAGGTTGCCAGTGAAGACTGAGGCAAAAAAGTTGTTGAGTGCCTCAGCCTTCTCCTCACCTGTTGTTACCAGTTTGCCAGTTGTGTTCGTCGGGGGGGGGGGGGTACACTTACTTATACATTAAAATATATATTTGCAGAATATCATTTACTGTTGATTATTCTGTAAACCTATATGGTCTAAAATATAGCATCATTTTGAGCTCTCCTTTCTGGACAATTTGCAAATATCCAAGAAAAAAAAAAAGCTTTCAGGAAAGGAATTATTTCAGTGACTTCTTTAAAATTTTACTTCAGCATCTGTTCTTGTCTGTGTGCAAGAGAGAAAGAAACTCTTTCTATTGATTAATAATGCCAACCTTCCCAACCTCAACCATTCTGTAATTCTGTGACCATAATGGCCACAATTTTTCTAGAAATGGAGATATATTCAGATTATAAATAAAAAACTCACAGCTGAAATGTTCACTGATATGTAGTCTTGTGAGCACATGTCGTGGTTTAACCCCAGCCAGCAACTAAGCACCACGCAGCCGCTCGCTCACTCCCCACCAGTGGGATGGGGGGAGAATCAGAAGGGTAAAAGGGAGAAAACTCGTGGGTTGAGATAAGAACAGTTTAATAATTGAAGTAAAATAAATTAGAACAGTTAAATAGGCAAAGCAAAAACCGTGCACGCAAACAAAACAGAACAAGGAATTCATTCACTACTTCCCATCGGCAGGCAGGTGTTCAGCCATCGCCAGGAAAGCAGGGCTCCATCACGCGTAACGGTTACTTGGGAAGACAAACGCCATCATGCCCAATGTCCCCCTCCTTCCTTCTTCTTCCCCCAGCTTATATACTGAGCATGACGTCATATGGTATGGAATAGCCCTTGGGCCAGTCTGGGCCAGCTGTCCTGGCTGTGCCCCCTCCCAGCTTCTTGTGCACCCGGCAGAGCATGGGCAGTTGAAAAGTCCTTTACCACTGTGAGCACCACTTAGCACCTATTTAGAGACAGCTTAGCACTACTTAGCAAGAACCAAAGCATCAGTGTATCATCATCGACATTGTTCTCATCCTAAACCCAAAACACAGCCCCCATACCGGCTACCAAGACGAAAGTTAACTCTATCCCAGCTGAAACCAGGACAGCACAGCATTAAAGGTACTTGATACCAAGGGCTACCAGTTCTCAAGCAGAAGCCAGGATCTCAGGAAGGCTGCTAGCACATCCTTTTTTAAAGCTCAGCAGTGCTCAGCGTTTGTTGGGCCAGGAGGGAGTTTTGACATTCAGTTCCTGTAGCAATGATAGCAGCATTTATTAGTCATGAGAGCAGGTTTTCCTCTGGGATGAACTGTCATAGCTCTACTGAAATTAATGGAGCTGTGCCAAATTCCACCAGCCAAAGGATCTCTTTTGGGTTTTGATGTAGGGAAGATGTAAAAAAACAAATACCAGCAAGTCTCAGTTTAAGGTCTGCGTCAAGTTTGTATTTTCCACTTTTTCTGAAAGAATTGTAGGTGCAGTTGCACAAATGGACTTCTTTTCTCTAGTACTTTTTTATCCCTTTTGTGGGTGCAGAATATGTTCACTGATGATTAATTAGCACATTTGAGAGGGCTGAGCGCTTCCTCTACTCCATATATCTTCTTCCCCGTGTCTCAGGCTTAGGGAGGAAACAACTGCTGTGCTTTCTGTAACGCAGGGACTTCGTAACCCTTCCTCTGGTCACAGAGGGTGCAGGAGGCTCCTTCAAGTGCTCTGAAGCAGCCAGTCATGTAAGGTCATGATGGATGTGGTTCAGAGGAACTGTAAAAAGTGGAAGCTAGGGAGTGCTCTGCGTTTTCTTCTAAGCATAAAACCACTGCCAATACCTCCTTTGACTGACAAGAGTCTTTGTGCTGCTGCATCTGAAAGGGGACACCAGTCCCCACACTGGACGGTAGAGGGCAGAGGTAGCTGAAATCATAGTCATTTCCTCTCTTTTTTTTTCCTGTTTTTCATTATTGTGTCAATGAACAAATGGGGTTACATTCCTCCTGCAATACTCAGGAATACTAAGACTGAATATTTTGAATTTTCGGTGTAAATGCTCATGCTAACTGCTGACCTCAGTTGTTTTTTAGAAAAAGGAAGAAGAGGTTTTTATTCCCCTGGACTGTAGAGTGAATGCAGTTGGAGTTTTTCAAAGGTGCCATTAGCAGGGATTGGAAACCTCAGTTTTTAAATCAGCTTTGAAAATCTTGATCTGAATGTCAGAGAAAGATGCAAAGCTCCATTATTCAAAGCTGTGATGTTGTCCTTTGATCTATCGCTGGTAATTTAATATAGGGCTTTGCTGGCTCTGGTCAATTATTTTCCATTGCTGTTTCTGTTCTAAATGGCTTCTTGCTTTTGAGTGTTTCACACATTTTGGTACAGCTTTCCCTGAACTATAGGGCTGTAGAGAGCAAATTCAATGAGAGCAGAGAGCTGATTTGATAACATAATGTTTGCAGCTGCAGTTAAATGAAAGCTGCCATAACAATGTGCTCTCTCTGCCCACCAAAACATAGAAGAGACTTTAAAACATTCCTTGGCAATGGCACTGGGGAGGAACATGCACTGCTTACTGCATGGTGAGTCAAAAAAGCAGCTCCCTGACAGTACCCGTCCATGCCTTGTTTCACAGCACATTTACACATGGCAGGGAGGCCATGCACATCATGGCCTAACCCTCATGGCAAGTGTGCTGACTTCTGGAACAGCACTTGCATTATTCATGTTTTCTGACCCTTCACAGTTCATGAGAATTTTACTTAGAAAAGGACCTTAGAGAGATCCCAAATTGGGCCAGGCTCAGATGCATTTGTCCTGATATGTGCCTGCTCAGGTCACAGACAAGCTGCAGGATAACACGGCAGGCAGGGGATGGGTACCTCATGGATGACTGCTTTCTCCTCAGGCAGCAACAGCATCAATGATTGCCCCAACTCCCTGCTGCACAGCTGGGCTATGCCCTTCCTTCCCTCTGTTTCTCCTCCACCAGCCTTCAAATCCTTCCTTGTGCTTCTCTTACCAAAAAAAATAATATACGAAGTGAGGGTGGGGAGAAGAGGCAGACAAATGCCAGTCTGGAAAGCAGTAGGGAATCACTGTTAGTTATCCAAGCTGAAGGGCTGCCATATGAGCAGACACTGGTTTAAAATATAAAAATTGCAAATGAACCAGGGATGCGAGTCTGGCTTCTGCTGTGTAAGTGTTGATTTAGAAAATGAACCTCACAGCATTAGCAATGTTTTTGTCAGCAGGTTCAGCCAGGGCTGGAACAAGCCCAGAACAGCTCCGAGTCCTGGGGATATTCTACTTTTGAGGAACCTAAAACACAACTGCTTCCTGCTGTGTTAATTAGAACAAGCATTAAAAAGAGCAGATACCGTCTCTTTATAAAAGCAAGGTTGTCTTTTGGAAGTGCACTCCACGATGATTACTCTGGTGGTGATGGTGCTGACCATGGCCCCAGGGGCTTGGCTCCCTGGGGGCTGCGTGCCCAGCCAGACTGTGGGGGGCTCCAGGAACCTTCCCCCTTGCTGTCTTCCAAGACATGGTAAGGGTTTTTTCTTGAGTTCCAACCAAAGCTCTCTGTTCAGCCAGGCCGGTCTTCTTCCTCGCCAGCTCGTCTTTCAGCACATCAGGATGGCCTGCTCCTGTGCCTTTGAGATTTCCTTCTTGAAGAATGTTCAGCCTTCCTGGACTCCTTTGCCCTTCAGGACTGCCTCCCAAGGGACTCTGTCAACCAGGCCCCTAAACAGGCCCAAGTCTGCCCTCCGGAAGTCCAAGGTAGCAGTTCTGCTAACCCCCCTCCTTACTTCTCCAAGAATTGAAAACTATCATTTCATGGTCACTATGCCCAAGATGGCCTCCAACCATCACATCACCCATCAGTCCTTCTCTGTTCACAAACAACAGGTCCAGCAGGGCCCCTTCCCTAGTTGGCTCCCTCACCAGCTGTGTCAGGAAGTTATCATCTCCCACACACTCCAGGAACCTCCTAGACTGTTTCCTCTCTGCTGTGTTGTATTTCCAGCAGACATCTGGTAAGTTGAAGTCTCCCACGAGAACAAGAGCTAGCAATTGTGAGACTTCTCCCAGCTGCTTACAGAATATTTCATCTGTTTCTTCATCCTGGTTGGGTGGTCTATAACAGACTCCCACCAGGATATCTGCCTTGTTGGCCTTCCCCTGATTCTTATCCATAAACACTCAACACTTTCATCACCATTATCAAGCTCTAGACAGTCAAAACACTCCCTAACACAGAGGGCTACCCCACCACCTTGCCTATCCCTTCTGAAGAGTTTATAGCCATCCACTGCAGCACTCCAGTTGTGCAAGTCATCCCACCATGTTTCAGTGATGGCAACTATGTCACAATTTTCCAGCTGTACAATGGCTTCCAGCTCCTCCTGTTTGTTGCCCATGCTGCATGCATTGGTGTAGATGCACTTCAGTTTGGCCATTGATCCTGCCACCTTTTTTGGGGAGAAGCTTTAATTCCTGTGTGACTGTTCTCAGGTGCTTCCATGGTTTCTAACACATTGACAACCCTTGTGTCTTTGCTGCCACATGGATCTCCATCCCCTACCTCCACTGAGATGGCAGACTGAAGGACCTCGCTAGCACACCATCCCTCAGACATTGGCGTGCTGCCCCATTGGTGTGCTGCCCCATGGCTTATCACTAGCGAGCCTGGTTTTATCCCTTTCCCCCTTCAAATCTACTTTAAAGCTCTTTCAATGAGCTCTGCTAACTCTTGTGCAAAGATCCTTTTCCCCCTTTGAGAAAGGTGCATCCTGTCTGTCTCCAGCAGGCCTGGTGTTGTGTACACCGACACATGATCAAAAAACCCAAAATTCTGGTGACACCAGGCTCGAAGCCAGGTATTGATCTGCTGGGTCTTCCTGTTTCTTCCCTCATCATTCCCTGCAACTGGAAGGATACAGGAGAACACTACCTGTTCTCCTGATCCCTAAACCAGTTGTCCTAAGGCCCTGAAGTCTCTTTTGATTGCCCCTGGACTTCTTATTGCAACTTCATTGCTGTCTACATGAAAGATCAATAACGGATAATAATCTGAGGGCCATACCAGGGTAGGAAGCTTTCTCTTCACATCTTTAACCCAGGCCCCAGGGAGGCAGCAGACTTCCCTAAGAAGTGGGTCAGGTCAGCATATGTAAACAAGCAAAACTTAAACAATTGTCAGACATTGACACCTACAAGACACAATAAGGCATGAGCAGAAATACACAAACCTTGGGAGGGGCAAAAGTTTGGCTGTTTGAGAAAAATGTTACCCTTGGATGAACCTCTTTCAGCTTGCTGGGATGTGAAAACCAGGAGCATGGAGCTCTTACTTCTTCCACTTTTTGCCTTCTTACCCTTCCCTAAGTCTCATGTGGAGAACACCTTGTATAACTTCAATTTCTTATGTCTATATTTGCTTCTTTCTTGAAGTCCCCTGGCTCCCAGGCACCAGTACTTCATTCCCTTGCTTGTATGACCTCTCTGTTTCCTTATTTACTCTGTGCCCCTGTTCGGGTTTACAGCCTCCAAAGGCCTCAAAGTCTTTTGGTTTGGGTATCTCACAAGCAATATTTATGGATGTGATATTTTAACTAGAAGAGTGGGATTTCCATTATTTCCTCATTTTGCCTTGAATATAGAAAGGACAACTTTTTTTTTTACAGAGTTGTAATGTTATGTTCTAGACAAACCACTGAGTACTTCCATTAAGACATTCCAGTAACAGTGCCTCACTGGCTTAAAAAAGTAACTTCCTACACTCTATTCATAATTTAAATTAAAAATATTGATCACCTAAAATGAGACCTAAACTACCTACTTCTTATTAAACCTAATTAAAGAAACATTATCAAAGAAGACTTGAAGAATTCAGTCGACTGGAGTGATGGACATTTCTTGCCAACAGCCTACAGCCACCGCTTGTTAAAGTGCTAAATCTTTTTTTTTTTTTTGGCACCTAAAGGCC
Organism: Platalea leucorodia; assembly: GCF_965183815.1. Taxonomy (NCBI): domain Eukaryota; kingdom Metazoa; phylum Chordata; class Aves; order Pelecaniformes; family Threskiornithidae; genus Platalea; species Platalea leucorodia. Next base: position 10,850,884 of record NC_138859.1, on the reverse strand, counting down.
ATCTCAACAGCTGGGTCATTCAAAATTGAGAACTTATTAGGAGCTGAGGGAAGAAAATACAGCACTTTTACCTCCTATGCTGCATGAATGAGATGACAAGTAATTATATTTTCCAATCTAAAATCCTGCAGGATGTGATGACTGGAATTGTTTGGTTCACATATGTAACTTCCCTTGTAGAATAAGTTGACTAATTTTAAAAGCAAAATATTTTGATAAATTTTTGTTCACTGAAAAACTTTTGTTCATTGAAAAAAGTTTACTGTACTAAGAAAATTTACTGAATTAATTTTTTTCTTGTGCTTTTTAATTGCCCTCTGATTTCCACCTGAATGTGGCTTGAGATGAAGAATAAACTTCTACAAAAGTAACGTGTTTTCCATCATTTTGAAGTAATAAAAATGTAAACATTTTTTAAAGTTAACTTATATGGACTTTAAAATTACTTAAGAAATATCAAACCGCATATAAATTATATGCAGTTATCAATTTAAAAGGATTATTTTCACAAAATGTTTAATTTATTTATAAATTAAGTAATAAATAAATACTTGAAAGACATTTTTAAAGTTAAAAATTATTATACCAATTTTAAGGATTATGCATGTTGATTTTCAGTCATGGTTTAAGTGAGTGATTTGAAATCAATTGAATTGAATTGAGTTACCTTGAATGACCCACCCATTTGGTCTTAACTAGCTCATAACTGAGCCTAGACTAAGGAAACGTATACATACATCAAAAGTGAATCAATTATGATAGAACTTTCCAAATGTCCTTTCTTCTTCAACCCCTTTTCTTCCAGAAAAGTCTCACTTTTAGTCAAATAATTTGTGAGCAGATCTGTTGATATTTTTTCCTTTTGAACACGTTTCAACCTAAAAAAATTCTATTATTTCCCTATTTAACTTTAAATCTTTTCCTTCATGGATAACCCATCCAATATTCAGACAAGACACACCAAAGCTGCACCTCAGCCCTGAATTTTCTAAGAGGTTCTTTATTTTTCATCAGCCAAAAAGGTTTTGCCTATGCTAAATCTGCAATGTACAGTAGATTGCTAAGAACACGATTTTAAAAAGGGAAACTGAGGTCATGCATCAATATTCTGCTTCAATGTTTTAGTCTTATCTCAAAAGCTACTGTACTATGTCCTTAATCCTCTGGGAATGGATGGTTGTTAACCATAAATTGTCCCTATATTTATAAGCTTTGCACTAAATATAAATTGCCTCCTTTTTTTGGCATACTCTCTCCCTCCTTCAGTCTTTCAAAACAAAACCGAAATGACCTAAGTATTTACATCTATCATCTGATTCATTACCCTGTCTACTGCTAATGTCTTTTCTAAATTACTTCAACAGTATTAAAGAATCTATAGGTATTTAAGACAGATGTAATTGGAGGGGTCAGTTACGGTCATTTAATAATATGCATATCTTTCTTTTTGTAGATAAACAAATGAAAGCTGCTAGCCTAAATTAAGATTTGCTTCTATCTAGTCCCATTCCTGCAGGTACAATTGCGCTTTATAGCTGGCTTGCCAAAACCTATCACAGGACATGCTGCCATAGCATTATAACTGTTTAACCAGGGAGACTTTTCAATTAATGTGTTGTTTTTATAGATTCACTAGAGGGGGCAAAAAGCTAACCTTAGTTTTCTTAAAGAAAAAGAATTAGGAGTCTGCTAGATAGCCATATCCAAAATATAGCTGAAATTTGCTATGTTGTTCGGAAGTCTCTCTTTCTATTAAACCCTATAACTGATGAAGTCCAAGCTGCTGGTGAAAGGGAGCAAGGCAAGCGTATGAGACCACTGTACTTTGTTAATTTGGCAGAATATTTTGGCTGTGCAAAGAATGCCCAGCTGGAGAGCAAATGTGTGCCCGCTCTGGCCGAGGGGTACGTCAGACAATACCTGTTAAATGCTTTGCAAAAGTTCTCTTTAACTTGATCTGTTGGCCTGAAGCCAAACAACAGACTTGTTATGGATTTGGGAAAGAGAAAAAGGAGTAACAAAGGGATAAGAGGATGAAGCTAATTCTTATACAGAAAGTATTGAAGAAGATAAGCAGCAATAGCTGTAAGTAAAAACATTTCAGACAGGACATTTAAAAATGAGGCATTTGTCTCTCTTAAATATCAGTTGTGTAGATTGCAGTTCTCTGCTTTACTTCCATAAGCTGTGTTTTTAGTAAACTCTCAGAAAAATTATGGTATAAAGACTCAAGTGGAAAATTTGTTCAATTTCTGGGCCACAAAGCCTGGGAAAAAAAAACCCTATTTCCCCCATTCAACCCATGCAAAGCTTGATGATTTTTTTACTGTATCAGGTACCTGAAAATGCAAATGCCAGTGGGACTAAATAACAGGCATGGATGGAATTGGCCATTTATAGCGCTGCTTTGGTTCAAGCAGATTAATATGTGGCTCACAGCAGTTACCTGACCATTTCTAACTAGCTACAGGAAAGTCTAACTCATCTGGACAACATCTGCTCACTTTTTTGTTTCTATTTAAAAAACAAAACAATATAAAAATAACCCATCCCAACCCAAGACAAGAATAACATCTACCTCTAAATCTGTTTTGCCATTTGCAACACTGTTTCAATGCTGTCTCCTCATGGTTGTTGAGTTACAGCAATACATATCAATGCAATTGTCAAAAGCCAGGTAAAAACACCGTTAGCCCTGCTAGGCCACCTGCCCTGCCCAAAAAAGCCCATCCTCTGACTCATGCAGCCGCAGGAGGGATTGCTGGTTGCTGGGGGGCAGCCAGCAGATGTCTGGGGTCACACACAGCCAGCCCATGCACTGCTGTCATGGCACAAAGCTCTTCTAAAAGGGAAATAGGCAGGAAGGAGGGGCAACAAAAGGTCAATTTTCTTGAGCAGTTCTTTTAACAATCATGAATCACCTTGGTCACCAATTTTATAGCAACTGCAGCCAGTGTATGAAGCTAACGTGTTTGTTCAAGTTGCTGTATACCCGCAGCATGAGAATTACATGCTTTGCACTGGTTAATTTTTGTCACATTTTTTCCTGATGATAGCTTGTTCTATTTGCATTATGCAAAGTGAGTAAGCTTCCATACTGTACATAACCTCCTTGCAATAAAATGAAAGTAGCCAAAGTAATATATTCACGAGACTACAAAAAAACAAGACTGAATGTCCCCTGTGTTGTCCCTGTCTAGCAATTTATCAATCTGTGTGCAGTGAATCACTGGTGGACCATAAATTATTAAATGCTACAACTGCAAAATGTTATGAAAACACAAAAACCTCCCTGTGAATGGGAAAGGAATAAAATTGGGGAAGATGAAAAGTAACAAACATCGAAAGTTTGCCAGCTTATATTTGGTTGAAAATGAACACTACTGTGTGAGCATTGCAAAAATGGCGTGTGGATTATTTTCAAAATAATTAGACTATATCTCAGGTGATTTTTTTAAAAGTCTTAGGTGCTTCTTTGATTGATAAAGGTTGTGAAGCGCTAGTAGATATCACAGCCTTGACATGAGCAGCCCACACACAAAAGCAAAGGGTAACTCTGACCGGGTGTGCTCAGGTGTTTGCTCCATTCAGATCTTGCTATGCCTGCCACAGAGACTCGATGTTGGGGTAAGAGATATACATTAAAGGACAGACTGTTAAAGATAGAGCTGCTGAATTTACTTGTTCTCTGTACTGGTCTGTCCTCAATACAGCATAGCTTATTTTAGCTGAATGAAATGGCCATTAACAACCTTCAGCAATACCCACAGGAAGGGATTCAGTAGCTGGGCAAACATACTGTGTACCTGAAATATATTATGCAAAAAAACCCCAAACATTTGCATAACCAAGAGTAAGAGAAGTTTTTGTTCCCTTTTCTTATTTGCTTTTATTTGTATATTACTAATAAGGTCTTGTTTATAAGAATGTTCAGAGAAAGTTTTTTACAATTTTATACTAGTGGTAATTTGTCCTTGCTCCCATTTTGAAAGTTCTTAAATTTTTTACAGTGCAACCCACAAGGCCTTGCAAACAGGAAAAGAGACTAAATTAAGAGAAATATTTGTTTACTCAAGTGCACTAACAGTACAAAGATCTGCATTTGATTAAGGGAAATCATTAACAGGTTGTTCAACATTACATGAACGAAAGAATCAGGTATGTATAGAAAATATGCCTATAAACAATAATTAAAAATTACTAACTCCATTGTTCTTTTAGTTTTGCTCATACAGAAATGTAACATTCATTTTAAGCATGTTTTATATAGCAAAAAGATGTCATATAAATAAGGAGTCATATGAAACATAGAGCTGGTTAATTCTGCAAAGATGTTTTTTAGAAATAGTCATACTCTGAACTGCTGCTCACTTACACCAGACACTTGTCTTAACTAGCTCTTGTGAACATCTGCATCAGTGGAGCTTTTGTGTGACCATTTGGCGAAGGACAATTCCTGTCCACAACAGTAGGTACTGCACCTGAGGAAAGAGCATATCCATCCACATCTGTCCATCTGCTGCTGCCATCCCTCTGCTGTTGTTAAACAGAGTCTCCTCTGATCCTGAAGCAGAGCCTATACTAAGCGACATGGGCAATCAGCTGCACCCACAGATGAAGAACGGGACATGGGCAACACTAGTGTTCATGAACACCCAAAACCAGAATGTGTTCACTGAATGCTTAGGAAAAAGTGCCCAATGTGACTTTCCAAAGCCAGTGGCAATGCTACGGCACCAGGAAGAGATGAGCGTCAAAATGGCACAGAGTATGTTCTTTAATAGCTTGTGAGCAGAAAAAAGAACTGAAAAATTCTCAATAGTTCATTCACAATGAACAGTTCAACCTTTTCTTCCCAGTAATACACATATCTCCACTTCAACCTCTGTATGAAAGTGCATAAGGAAAGCAAGTACTGCAGGCACACAGTTTCTATAATGTCCTGCTCTGGAAACTACCTCTGCACCCCAAAGCTGCAAGTAGTAAAACATAGATGAAAAGACCCATGCTCTCACCAACTTTCACCAAAGTGGCCCATTTTAACAGACCCCTCTTGAATTTTTATAGAAGGAGCACTTTTGATATACCACAACCTCAGAGAGCCTGGATTTGACATAACGTTCCTGGAGGAAATACTGTTAGGCCATTTACCAGCCCTCTTGTATAATGAATACCGTTTGCAAATGACTCCTGGTTACATGGCACTGTAAATCCTATATAAAGGAACTTCACTGAACTGTAAAGCAGCCTCACCAAGGATCAAAACTGAGGGACACTGAGGCTTAAACTAATGTTAAGCCTTCTAATTATGCAGCTGCAAGACACTAGAATAAATCCAGATACAGCAATGTGAAGCAGCTATTTGAACATGGTTCTTTGACTTCCCTGGCAAACAAATGATAAAATACAACCAAGTGAGGTCTATGTTCAGCTGCCATTCTGGATGGAAAAATATTCCCCTTGGTTGTTTCCTTTTCAGACACCTCACTTAGATTCAGCTTCTGACTTGTGCAATTTACAGTTACAGCAGTTTTGTACTAAAAACGTAAGACGCTAAAGCTGAGCAGCATAGCACATTCATCAGAGTCCACATCTGCTGGCATACAGATAGCCATGCAGTCCAGGCAACCTTATATTGAACCCATTTGAATTAATGTGATTTGACTGCCTGTCTGCCAAGTCTTACATTCATAATCCTTCATACAAACTGCAATAAGTGAAAAAGACTAACTGAATCCAGCTCAAAAATTCCTGTATGTAAATTTGTATATCTACAAGTGGACTGAGCCACAGACATTTTGTCTCTGCCATCACTACCAAGACCTGTTTCATGCATGCTATGATTAACTTCCCAATTTTTAAGTCATATTCTTACCATATAAAACCAATGATAAGACACTGTCAAAAAGTTTAAAAAAAAATAATTCTATCTAATTTTTAAAAATTCCAGCATGAATGATGTATCTGATAATTGATGCTTACTTCATCTAATGCTAGTGCTGAGTGCAATAGGGGAGTTCCCTACACCTCCTCATAGTTCCTTCTTCCAGAGACTGACCATATCCCAGGCTTGCTTAACATTTTAATTTCATCCTACTGCAATACATTTTTTATTAAACTTTTGTCTGAGTGGGGACAGGAATTAAGTGCTGATATTCTCCTGCATTCCTTCCTGCTGCTCTGGTACACACTGCAAAAAAAACACCAAACACCACACCAAAAAAAAAAAAAAAACAAACAAAAAACTCAGAGGAATTGTGATTCCTGTCAATTTTCCTATTTTGATGGGGAAATAGAAGAAAAGGAAGAAGGTTGCATGGACCGTCCTGGCCATCACTGGTATCAAAGGACTTGCTTTTTGTGCCTTGTGATTCTCATCACAAGGATATCTTCAAGCTTTGGGAACAACACTATATCAATCTTTTAGGCTTTCAAGTAAGTTCAAACCAAAACCCATTTTCTACTGGAACTGCTGCAGGTCTCTCCCCCTTCTGACTGCCTTCTGTATGAGAGTCTAACCAGCCCCACAGCACAAACACCCTTCACCAACAGGGGTCCAAAGTGCTACCATGCTTGTGATGAAGTAATATCTCTATTAGAACTAGCTGATTTTTATTTAGTAATGCAAATAGTTTTTTCAACAAAATTGATTGAATTAAATGCGTTTTTTTTTATTTCAAATTACAATTTCAATATACAATAAAAGTAGCTACTTTTAGATTTTGAATTCAGGCTTCCTCTGACATGATCCTTTTTTTTTTTTTGCTTTTTTACCTGCTTCCTCAGGAAAAGAAGGATGAAGTTGCAAGGAAGGAGGAACATTTTGTTTTCTTCCTTCCTCTTTCATTTAAAGGCACACAGTAGGTGCACCCTAATATTGATCTTTGTGGTCTTCAATGCCAGGGGTACTTCAGCTGTCATACCTATGTCTTAACCTAATAGCCCTTCCATTCTGGTTTTATTTAAAATTGACTTTGCAGGAGAATGGCAGCCAGCTGTGCAGTTATCATCAGTGCCTTGAGCTCAAGAGCAGGTCACTCTGGCCCAGGCTGTAGCAACCATGAGTATAATGATGGGCTGTACTCTGTATGTGATACTCTGGGAGGAATCCCCCATGCTTGGTTTCAGATGCAAACTCTTTAAATTAAAGTTATTTCTTTGGGGCTCTAATACAATGAAGACAAGGTTACATCCTTTGGGGAGGCTGGCATGTTTGTGCATGCTTTCCTGGGGAATGACATTCAGAAGAAGATATATCCAGTCATGTTTATAATAAGCAGCATGTGGTATGGATCCACTCTGCAATCTTGCTGACAAATTTTCATCACATCAACTACTGTCCCTATTCATAAGCAATGATGCCAAAATGCAGTAGCCTTCCAGAATAATAATCATAATTAGCTTTAGAACTGTAGATTTACCAGACTACTTTGCAACACAAGACTAAAATGGTAAAACTCTACAAGTACATTTTACAATTCCAACAAAAGAAAAAAAATGCAAATCTTTATTCTGGTTGTAAAGACTTCTACTGGAGATTATATATGTGAATTATTTTGCCCTCTATCATGATCTACTCTGTATTACATTATTTCACATTGCTATTACTGCTACTAATCTTCTGCATACAATAAATCCTAAAATCCACCAAGGAAAGGAAAGGAAAAATTCAATTGCTCTGTAAACAGGAAGCTTTCCATTCAAGGAGAGTTCTGACCATAATCATCCTTACTTGTTGAAACACAGCAGTAAAAGTTGACTGAACTATGAGTGAAATTGCATCATAACTTTTTTTCTCTTTATTTATCAAAATCTGAAGGAAGTTCTTAGAATGCAACGTGATTGTTTCTCCTTCCAGGGTATATGTCACTATCCTTCTTTGCTTTTGCTTTTTTAGTAAAATACAGCTACTGAAAACTAAAATGTTTCCAAACTGGAGAGATGAGTCATGATTAGGACTGTCAGTATTTGAGTGAAATAAAAAGAGGTCTATGTGACATAACAGAAGGCCATTGAAGTTCTCTTTTTGTTGCCATGCAGGTGCATTTCTGATTACCCCATAATGTACTGCTAGTTTTCTCTCTTATCAAGTTATCACCTTTGTCTTCAGCAACCTAGTAATGTTTCCTAGGGCAGCACTAGACTGATTGTGAACTTGCAAGTAAATAAAAAAAACTTGTAAAACCAAGTCTTACTCATTTTTTATTTACAAAATACTTCAATTCCAAATGTAATTTATCTGTTTATTCTTCACGTGCCTTTCATAAATACTGTCACTTATTACAATGATTACATGTCCAGATATGTAAATCTCTCTACAGTGAGTGATGCAGTTTTCTATGGACACCATCACAGCACCAATGCTTAGCAGTTGATAAGTACTGCAGTACCCTACTGGCAGCTGGGAACTGTGCAAGAAATTGTGCTCTCTAAGCTGCCTGCACCTAAGGTGATATTCCTGGAAAGGCAGGGGATGAGCCCCTGCACGCTTGGAGGGTGGAGAGGCACATCTAGAAGCATTCATCTCTCCTGTAAATAACACTGCTGCCTCAGAAATTCTTGTGCCTGGGCAGTAATTTGATGGGGAGAAAACAGTTTAGCCAAAACACCATTTTTGTATAAAATACACGACATTTTTAATGACGTACTGTAAAATTCTATAACATCTGTAAATTATTTCAATTCTGAATGTGGTTAATGCCTTTTATGTGGCTATTTTCACATAATTTCATGATGTCAGTATTAGCAATGTATTATAGGACATAAACTGTGTGTATGTCATAAGTCGCTAAATACAGCTGCTACTTTATATTGCTTGAAACATTTTTCTCCACTGAGTGGCTCATAAAGGAGATGATTTAATCTAGGTAAGACGATGTTACCTGTCTTTAATAAATATTCTTTTTACAACAGATCACATTCTGTTGTGATGCTGTGAAAACATAACATTCTCAAAAACATCCCCCACACATTTACTTAAATTCCATAGGGAAGCATTCTTTTGCTTGTCTCTACTAAAAAAAGCCACAGCTATGTAAGGGGGTTGATGGAGAGAAAGAGAGTGCTTGTTACCCTTTGTTTCCCTTGCTGAAGCCAGCCAGAGCTTGACTAGAATTTGTGCAAACCTGATTTTTTAAAAAGTTTTATAGAGCTGCAGGAGAAAATGAGGCTTCAAAGACAGATCTCACAGTAATTTCACTGTAGTAATTTAGAAAAACTAGAAAACTTTTACCCAGCAATTTTGAGCAATTGGATGACTTGCCCACAGGAAAGGGGGGAAATAAATTCTGAGGGCTACTGAAAATGGAATTTTCAGGCAACTAACCCAAGGATTTTCACAATAGGTGTCTGTAATTGAAGTACTGTGGGGAAAATCGCCTCTTTGACCCGTATGGTGTTTTGATTAAATGCACATGCACTGAACTATGACAAAATAAGGTAGTGTATCAGCTGGCTCAAGACATAATAAACTAAATTCATGTCTTCTGCAATTCTTCTTCAAGGGATAGACTTGATCCAATGAGTTTTGTGATTTTTCTTTTTTTTTTTATTTTTCCTATCGGGATGTTTCTTTCTCTGCACATAAGATGGCTATAACAGGGTATTAGGCTTTGTGAGGAGAGCTTTGAACCTGGGAGTTCCCAATTTTACCACCAAGTCTATTGCCATCTAACCACAAATGCACATCGCAGGAACAAAGACAAATGTGATATTAAAGAAAACAGCTTTGTATCCTAAATATAAGTCCTATCAAAAAGGACAGTCTCTTCATCTGTTTTATATTTAAATGAGCTTACTGATTTGTTACAGATAGATTCCCCTCTTAAAGAGTAAGAAAAAGCCAGAGTCTATAAACATTGCACACTCTCAGACATCAGAAGTAGTGAACTGAGCCTAACCCAAAAGTGTGCTACTGTCCTACCTACGTTAGCTCTCCTGAAAGCATGAATGACATTAGTGGATACAACCAGCAGTTTTCGGGTCTCCTTGGCCAGAACTGCTCCAGCGAGCCCAGACGGCCAAGACTTTTTTGGACAAAGAGATGACTTCTCACAGATGTGTGTCGCTAACTCAGTAGCATCAGTTCCAAGGCTCGAGCCAGAGGCTGGGAGAGAGTCCATGGATGAGCATTCAAAGGCAGAAGGAAAAGCCACCTGCCTGGCTTGTGCAAAGCTGGCAGTAGCTCTTAGGACTGGGTACAATAAAGGCAAAGAGTAAAGTTTACTGGAGGCAGTTTTCAACAGGCAGTTCAACCAAATCAGACCCTCTTTGGCTCAGTGCTGGCCTGGCCTGAGGTTTACAATAATCTGCCCAGTGTGAAGAGAGCAGTTGTCTCCATTTCAGGAGCAGAAATTTCTGAGACTGTTCTTCATTGTCGAGCCTCCTCTCCAAAAGCAGGCTGAGCTGATTCTGTTGTGAATTCTCTCACTCACTGACTGCTCCTTTCCTGCCTTCAGGAAAGTGCAAAAAACCTCCCTCCAGGGCAAACCCCAAAGGCTATCACAGGCAGCTGTCCCCCAGGGCCTTTGCCTGCACAGTCCCATGTGAATTACCCATGTTATTTACCACATATGTGAAGCTAGAGAAAGAGGCTGGAAGATGATGGAAGCCAAAGGGCCACCAATTTGAAGGCAACACCCATTGTGGCATTTCATCTGCGCTAGACATAACTTCCACAATCTCTGCCTGAGATCAGTGTCTGGATGACAGGCAGCTGGCCAAACCTGAGTCCAGGCAACACCCCTGAGTGTGATCCAGGTGCTGTATCTGATGGTTTGGGTGTCTGTCTTCAAATCCAAGCCTGCTTCACTTCACCTGGCAGTGTTCTTCCAAAGCCTGTTTAGAAACGAACTTCTACTGAAATCTTGACTTCAAAGACATAATGTTTATGTGTCAAATTTAATAGCTTCCCAAATATTTCACAACCCATTTTGATTCAAAAGACTTATGCTTGGACCATAGCAGTTCAAGCAGAGGACCATTATATAGCTATTTTCTTTGGTAACTGGACAGTTTAAAATCATAATCAGCCACTTAGATATCAAACTGAAAAATGACATGTTCCTTCTGAACCATTTGAACAAAGATTACGGTATAATCCAACTCTGTCCCACCAAGCAGATTTCAGTTTAAAGATCAGATTGCGCATTACATTCCCTAGTGAGGATATGTGTGAAATGGTATAGTGTATACTGTATGATATTCATAGAATCATAGAATCATAGAATCGTTAAGGTTGGAAAAGACCCTTAAGATCATCGACTCCAACCGTTAACCCAACACTGCCAAGTCCACCACTAAACCATGTCCTCGAGCACCACGTCTATCCATCCTTTAAACACCTCCAGGGATGGAGACTCAACCACTTCCCTGGGCAGCCTGTACCAATGCTTGACAACCCTTTCGGTGAAGAAGTTTTTCCTAATATCCAATCTAAATTTCCCCTGGCGCAGCTTGAGGCCGTTTCTTCTCGTCCTATCACTTATTACTAGGGAGAAGAGACCGACCCCCACCTCGCTACAACCTCCTTTCAGGTAGTTGTAGAGAGCAATAAGGTCACCCCTCAGCCTCCTCTTCTCCAAACTAAACAACCCCAGTTCCCTCAGCCACTCCTCATAAGACTTGTTCTCTAGACCCTTCACCAACTTCGTTGCCCTTCTCTGGACATGCTCCAGCACCTCGATGTCCTTCTTGTAGTGAGGGGCCCAAAACTGAACACAGGACTCGAGGTGCGGCCTCACCAGTGCCGAGTACAGGGTCACTATTACCTCCCTGGTCCTGCTGGCCACACTATTCTTGATACAAGCCAGGATGCCATTGGCCTTCTTGGCCATCTGAGCATGCTGCTGGCCTATGTTCAGCTGGCTGTCAACCAACACCCCCAGGTCCTTTTCCGCCAGGCAGCTCTCCAGCCACTCCTCCCCAAGCCTGTAGCGTTGCATGGGGTTGTTGTGACCCAAGTGCAGGACCCAGCACTTAGCCTTGTTGAATCTCATACAGTTGGCCCCGGCCCATCGGTCCAGCTTGTCCAGGTCCCTCTGTAGGGCCTTCCTACCGTCCAGCAGATTGACACTTCCACCCAACTCGGTGTCATCTGCAAACTTACTGAGGGTGCACTTGATCCCCTCATCCTGATCATCGATGAAGATATTGAACAGGACCGGCCCCAGTACTGAGCCCTGGGGAACACTGCTTGTGACTGGCCGCCAACTGGACTTGACTCCGTTAACCACCACTTTCTGAGCTCAGCCGTCCAGCCAGTTTTTAACCCAGTGGAGAGTGCACTTATCCAAGCCATGAGCAGCCAGTTTCTCCAGGAGAATGCTGTGGGAGACTGTGTCAAAGGCCTTATAAAGTCCAGGTAGACAACATCCACAGCCTTCCCCTCATCCACTAAGCGGGTCACCTTGTCATAGAAGGAGACCAGGTTAGTGAAGCAGGACCTCCCTTTCATAAACCCATGCTGGCTGAGCCTGATCCCCCTGTTGTCCCACATGTGCCGCATGATGGCACTCAAGATGATCTGCTCCATGACCTTCCCCGGCACCGAGGTCAGGCTGACAGGCCTGTAGTTCCCCGGATCCTCCTTCCAGCCCTTCTTGTAGAGGGGCGTCACATTTGCTAACTTCCAGTCAGCTGGGACCTCCGTGGTTGACCAGGACTGCTGATAGATGATGGAGAGTGGCTTGGCCAGCTCCTCTGCCAGCTCCCTCAGTATCCTCGGGTGGATCCCATCTGGCCCCATGGACTTGTGCGCATCCAGGTGGAGGAGCAGGTCAGTGACTGCCACCTCTTCAACAACTGGGACTTCACTCTGCATCCTATCTCCATCTCCCAGCACAGGGGCCTGAAAACCCTGAGGATGACCAGTCTGACTATTAAAGACTGAGGCAAAGAAGGCATTAAGTACCTCAGCCTTCTCCTCATCCTTCGTGGCAATTCCTTCAAGTCCATTCTGTACAAACTCCCTCAGGCCTACATCTGCACACCAAACCAACCCCAGTGGGAATGCCAAGAAGTAGGAACAAGGTACAAGTTAAAATAGGCCACAGATAACACCTTTAGCTTACATCTTCTTCATCTCTTCTGTGTGTAAGTTATGGTTCAGCAGAGTGGGTGTAAATAGCTCTGAAATGTTAAAGTCGATTTGGAAGGATTATATTGACTCTGCCTAATAGCAAAATATGCTTCAAGTGCTGTTTAGTACAAACAATAAAACAAGATGTTATTACAGCAGGAGCAGATACTGACCTCTGCTTGTGCTGGCCAGCATTTTCATTACAGGACTCTTGTGCCTTTTTCATTTGTCTGTTTGTTTGTGTAGTGGGTTGACCTTGGCTGGATGGCAGGTGCCCACCAAGCTGCTCTATCACTCCCCTCCTCAGCAGGATGGGGGGGGGGGGGGGAGAAAATAAGATGAAAAAGAACTCTTGGGTCAAGATAAAGGCAGTTTAATAAAGCAAAAGCAAAGGCTGGGCGCAGAAGCAAAGGAAAACAAAAGATTTATTTTCTACTTCCCATCAGCAGGTGATGTCCAGCCACTTCCTGGGAAGTAGGGCTTCAGTATGAGTAGCAGTTGCTCTGGAAGACAAATGTTGTAATAATGAATGCCCCCCCCTTCCTCCTCCTTTCTCTTAGCTTTTATTGCTGAGCAGACATCATATGGTATAGAATATCCCTTTGGTCATGTTGGGTCAGCTCTGCAGGCTATGTCCCCTCCCAAGATCTTGCCCACCCCCAGCCTACTGGCCTTCGGGGATGGGGGGGGGGGAAATGTTGGAGAGGCAGCCTTGATGCTGTGGGAGCACTGCTCAGCAGTAGCCAAAACACTGGTGTGTTATCAGCACCTTTCTAGCTACCAATACAAAGCACAGCACTATGAGGGCTGCTATGGGGAAAGTTAACTCCATCTCAGCCAGACCCAATACAGTTTGCAAGAAATTTTTTTCCTTTTTAAAAGACCCTCACTATTTTCAACAGGTCTGTGAAGCTTGTGAGAACCATCTGAATGGTCATGTGCCTTTTTCTCATTTTCTGTAGTCCTATCAAATTTTGTTCAGGTTTAGTAATTTTTAAAATATTTTATAATCCATCTGTTTCCCATCCCTCATCTACATTCTGCAGGACAATGCTGACACCCTGCCAAACTAACTCGGCACAGACATCTGTAAGGCTGAGATTTGTGGCCATATGTAACTGTTAGGATCGAGTCTCCAGTCCTCTGTGTGCCTGAGCATTTGCCTTTTCTCTTAATTGAGAGAGGTATGAAAACACCAACAAATCTTCTGTCACCCACTGCCCAAGTCAAGAAGCCACCCCATTAAGTCAAATAGTTTTGACTACATTCTAGCTATGGAAAGGATCATGCACTAAAAATTTTTGCTTCCAGTCCAACAGAGGAAATCTCATCCTGTGGAGTTGCCCCTCTTTGTGGCTGGAAGTCACACTGGCTGCTCATAGAGAACAGGAGCTCAGCTGTAGGCAGCAAGATAAGGTGAGGCTCGCAGCAACATACACCCAGCAAGATGACCTGGGCTGAGATCCAGCAATACAGAAGATACAGTACTTACATAGCATTGTTTCAAAAGTATGAGAGGTATGATCATTTTTAGATTTCGCAGAGCCCCGCTAGAACTGTTCCCACGCTACATGATAGCCATTTTGGATTTTCTCCGGCCATATCCAAAGAAGTAATAGTCACCCATACTGTTAAAAATGCTTCTCTGAGTAGCTATGAAACAGAAATTCACTCTCAGCATCCTTTTCCGTTTCTTCTGAGGGGTAAATTTCTTGGTTATGTGTTTTAATGTAAGATTCACAATGCTGCCCTGAGCAATGTTTGAAACTGCAGATTCTAAAGACCAGATTTTTAACTATGACAAGATTGGGGGACATTTGGGGGATTTTGTTGTTTTTACCAGATCTACAGCATGTTTCTGTCAGGATGGGAATGTCAGGGAAAGGTAGGGAGTCTTAAACATTTTATAGGGAAGATTTCTAGTTAAATACATGAAATTGCATGATCACAAAACCCATTTTGCAGTTTGATGCAATACAGATTATGCCAGCACATCTTTCCCTTTCTCCTACTACTTTGTCTCACCTGCCCCAACCATAAGTACAGTTGGCCAATGTAAATGTGCTTGGATAGCTCTGCCAGTACCTCTTGTCAGACGTGGATTCAGACCCAAATTCAGCCTGGACTGGAGCCACAGAGAAGAGGAAATTCAAAGTTATGAAAATTTCTTCTCATTTTGCACCACTCTAAAGAAGCATTTTTAAAGGAAGAAAAGGTTAAAGCATATCTATGCCCAACCTTGGTATTCACAATTGACTCAAGTTGTTAAAACTCAATTTTCTGTGGCTCCGTTTGAAACATAAAACCTTTTGCTTTCTATTTGGATTTTTCTTTATTCATTGCTTCGGCTTCCATAGGCCTTTTAAAACAGAAATAAAGCTTTCTAAACTGTGAGGACGTTGCTCATTAGTGGAGAAAATCCAATACTGCAACCAACTACAAATATTGATTTAATATAGAATTGATTTCTCCTTTAAAAAACACTAAATCCTGTTTGGTTGTTGGTTTTGAGTTGTTTGGTTTTTTTTTAATCTTAGTGGAAATCAAAATAGGTATTTGAAAACTACAGCACAGAAACAAAATGCCCCATCTTTTAAAGCAAGCCATTTCCTCCACATTACAGCATTTAAACGGGGGATAAAAAAAGAAAAGAGACAACAGAGGGAGTGAGAAATATAAAACTGTTCAGAGAAATATTGTCCCCCACTGAGGTCAGGGGCTTTCCGTCACGGCTTGTGCAGCGCCGCGTGGCCGGGGAGCCGCTCGGGACACCGCGGCTGCCTGCGCGGCGTGGGCGCCTCCGCGGGTTTGGCCCGTTTGGCCCCCGCTTCTTGCGGCAGTGGCCCGGGAGGCAACGCCGCGGGCCGGAGAGCCGCCGGGCGGTGGCGGGCACTGAGGTGCCGGTGATCCACGCCGCTCCCGCGGACCCTCCGCCCGGGGCCGCTCCTCCATGTCCTGTATATGCAAGAAGAGGGCACCTGCACGGGGAGGGAGGCGGGGAAAGCTGGACAGTAAAAGGCGCGTCTCGCCTCCCTGTGCCAGCCAGAGGGATTTGCGCTCCCGAGCTCCGAAGTTTTCTCCCGCTCGCGCCCCAGCCGGAAGCAGCACAGGGAGGCTGGGGCCTCTCGCAGCCCCCGGCGCCGGTTTGGGGACTGCGCCCGTGCCCCCACCGTCCCTCGCCCTGCAGCACGGGGGTGGGAGGCAGATGAAGGGGGTACAGGAGCTGCACCCCTCATGCCGCCCTGCCTGATGCGGCTCCGGATGGGCCCTGCCCCGGGGCTCTCGGCGGAGTCGGGTGGCCCCCGGCCCGCAGTCAAGCGCCAGTCCCCGGGGCTGGAAGACGCGCAGGGAGGTACCCTGCAGGGTCTGTCGTGCGGGGCAGAAGGGCGGCCACGCTTTCCCTTCTGGGATCGTTGCCGGGGAGTTTGCAGGAAGGTTTGCAAAAAAAAAAAAAAAAAGAAAAAAAAAGGCAAAGCGTGCAGGAACGCGCTTGCAGGAGTCGGCGGGACTCGGAGGAAGAGGCGGCGAGAGGAGCAAACCCCTCTGCACGGCAGCTCTCCTGCAGCACCGAGGAGCGTCGTCCCCCGTCGGCGCAGCCGTGTCCTCCCGTACCCGCTCCCGCCTCTGCCCCGGGGTGCCCGGCAGCTCTGCCGAGCCCGCACCCCCGGCGGGTGGGGCTCCAAAAGTCACAAGATATCCCAGCACGCAGAAGTTTCGGCTCCCTAATCGCTGCAGGCTCACTCTTCTGACACTCCGGCACTTAAAGGATATCTAGGACACACGTGGTTAGGAGTGATCAAAGAGGAGAAAAGATCAAAGATCACTTTAATTGTGAAAATGGGGTCAAATAAGATTTTCAGAAAATCAACTATTAATCTGAAGCTGTTAAAAGAACTATTGTCATTTAATGTAAGCGGTTAAAGTTCAGAAATGACTGGACACCTACATTCACGTGACGCACAGATTTAACATTTCCTTTTACCTACAGGTAACACAGATTACACCAAAATAAACAAGAAAAATATATATATGTATTTGGTCAAGCATTCAGTTCAGGCGGCCCGTCGCAGAGGTACGCGGCAGCCGGCCCAGTGCCCGGCCCGGCACCACCCCTCCCGTTCCGAAAGCGGCCCCAGGTCCCGGACGCCGCCTGCGGGAAAGCCAGGGGCACGGCAGGAAAGGGTGGTGGGGCGGGCAGAGGGACTGCGCGGCGGGCAAGGCTGTTCTGTTGTTCTGCTCCCACCCAGGGCGAGGCGGGGAAGGGGAAGAACCCCGGGTTTCCTGGGGCCAAGCAGCTGGAATTGTCGGGAGAGGGGGGACCCTCTACGGGGGTAGGCTTGCTGAGCCGCCGCGGGGAGCAGCCAGGCCAGGGCTGACCCTGCTTGGCTCTCGCTGCCCTTAGCATCGCAGTGACACTGCCTTCTTCTGTCGGTAGCTCTTAGCTTGCGGGGAGAATCGTGCTTACCCCCGACGGGGCTGTCCCGGGGGAGGAGAGAGCCTGCCCCTTCCCAACCTGCGCTGAAATGTCCCTTTCACCACCTGCGGCTGCCGCCGGCGGATGCTCTCGGCCTTTCCCCTATTGCCACCGAGCGCATAGGAATGTTTGGGTTGATCGGTTTGGTTCGTTTTGTTGTTGGTTTGTTGTTTTTTTTTTCCCCGAGCAAAATGTGCTGCAGTTGGCAGCCTCCGAAGCAACTGCAATGTCTCCAGAGAAACTTTGAAGAGGCTTAAAAAAAAAAAAAACACGCTACTTCGCAGTCTGCTTGAACTTCCTGTACCGCTGCACGCGCGGTGAACTCAGGGACGGTCACACAGCGCCAAACTTTTCCTTGGTGGGAAACCCTCAGTCAAAGGCATTAAAAAAATAAATCTCCATAAAATGAGACATGTGGTTGGGGTTTAACTCCCATCCCCTCCCCCCGCAGTAACCAAGGGAAGCCCGATGAACTGGAAGGTCCTAGCATAGCAGGAGAGCTGTTAGACACACATAACACAGACAAGGATGTTGCTGGAAGTACCTTGCAAGCTTACAAAACATGGTTGCTTTTCCCCCAAGAGAATCCACTTGGTGGTTTCACAGCCTGGGAAGCAACGAGCCCAAAGCCCCTTCCTCTGCTCGGGGAGTTGTCTTCAGCCTCCGTACTTACACCACCAGACCGAGGTCGGACTCTAAGTCCCCTGCTGTCTCCTCGTAAATCCAAGAAAAAACTCCAACACAGCGTTTTTCTGCATAGGGTGGTTTATTTTTACTGATGCTATTTGGGCAGACACCGTGGTTTACAGCGACCACAAGCAATGACCCAGAATGACGGAGGGGAGGGAGGTGGGAGCGCCAGTGCCTGGCAGCAGAGTCCCGGCAAGGCCAGGTGAGGCGAGGGCAGCCGCAGAGCCCTCCTGGCCCGGGCATCTCCGTGCCTGCCCTGGCCTGCCCCACGAGGCTTGTCTGATGGGCAGAGGAGTGAGGGGCTTGGGCACACTGGGGGGGGGGTCCCGGTGCCCCCTGCCTTTCTGCCAATGCTGGAGAGGGGCTGGGCAGGGGGCATGCTGCAGCGGGGGGCCAGGTGGATGGAGCGAGTGACAGGTGACAGGAGCCCCTACTGCCCCATCCCAGAGCAGCGGGCTTCACTGCCTGCAAAATTTGCACTTGATAATTTTCTTAAAAGCACTTTGGAAGTCTTTGTTGAAATAGGCATAGATGATGGGGTTGAGGAGGGAGTTGGAGTAGCCCAGCCAGTTGATGACTGCCCCCAGCTGCTTGGGCATGTAGCACTTACTGTCACAAAAGGGCAGGGCCAGTGCCACGATGAAGAACGGTAGCCAGCAGAGGATGAAGGTGCCCATAATGATGCCCAGGGTCTTGACAGTCTTCCTCTCCCGGGACAGAGCCATCCTCTGCTTGGCCTCCATGTTCTTCTTCTTGTGCCTCTTGAAGGAGGGGGGTGGTGGGGAGCCGCACGCCTCTCTGGGCAGCGGCAGGTGAGTCTTGGAGAAGCTGTTGCAGTGCTGGACCTCGATGATCTCCAGGGTGGCCCCATCCTCGCCCTGCCACACTGTGCCATTGACACAGGTGCCGGGCTTGGGCTCCACAGTCTGCCGCCAACCCTTGCTGGGCTCCCTGTTGCTTTTCTTCTACAGAGCGGCTGGGGAGAGGGTGAGGCAACTGTTGGTGATTTTCTTCTTCTCCGCTTTCTTGATGATCTTGTGGATCCAGAAGCGGGCCGCCTTGAGGATGCGGCCATAGAGCACCAGCATGAGGAGAAGTGGGATGTAGAGGGCGCCGAAGGTGGAGTAGATGGTGTACCCGTGGTCCTTGCTGATGGTGCAGGTGTCGAGGTCCAAGCGGTCCTTGGGCGTCCTCCAGCCCAGCATGGGCAGGATGGATATCGAGAAGCTGATGAGCCAGGTAAGGCTGATGAGCACGGCGGCCCACCAGGGAGTCCGCTTGTTGACATAGTCGATGGAGTCCATGATGGCCCAGTACCTGTCCAAGGCGATGGCACACAGGTGCAGGATGGAAGAGGTGCAGCACAGCATGTCCAACGAGATGAAGATGTCACAGGTCACCTGCCCCAGTGTCCACTTGTTCAGCACCTGGTAGAGGGCCGCCATAGGCAGCACCAGCATGGACACCATGAGGTCGGTGATGGCCAGCAAGCTGATGAGATAGTTGGCCACGGTTTGCAGGGAGCACTCCAGGGTGATGGCCACGATCACGCAGGCATTGCTGCTCACGGCGCACAGGATGAGCATGCCCAGGAGCAGGGAGGCGAGCAGCTGGTAGTCCAGGGTCGCCTCAGTGAGGCCTGGGCTGCCTGCCCCATCGGGGGAGCGCTCTGGGGAGGTAGTGTTGTTGGCCACATCCATGTCGGGGGGGGGGGGTTCGCTTCAGGAGACGGACATGGGAAGAGGCGCCCGTCACTTGTGTGCTCCCCTGGCAGGAGGCATCGTCGCCCCGTGCACTTTGGCCATACCGGGCACCCCCCCCCGCCACCCCTTCCTCCCCTACATAGCGCGGTGGGAGGCGGCCGAGGCTCGGAGGACGGCGGCTGGCGGAGCCGCCCCGCGCCCGCCCATCCCCGCCGCCTCTGCCTAGCACGCAGCCCAGGGCGGCGGGGACGGTGTCCCCACCGCCTCTCGCCGAGCTGCTGCCCCTCGCTCCGCCGCTCTCCCGCGCCTCTCCTTCCTGCTCTGCCTCTCCGCTCTCCCCTCGCTTTCTCCCTCCCTTCTTCCCCTCCCCTTCCGTCTCCCCCTCCATCCCTCCTTTCTGCGGGTGGAGTCTTACTGGGTCGCCATCGTCTCCCGGCGCCGCCGGCGGACCGGGCGGGCAGGGATGTCAGTCACTCCCCGCCGCCCCCTCCCCGTTGCGGGGACACCGCAGAGGAACCCACCACGACTTCCCCCACCGCCGCCCCCTCCAAATCGCCTCCCCGCAGCTCTGCCCCGGGCAGCGGGGCCTCTGGGCTTCCCCTCGGGACCGGCGCCGGGGCTTGTGCAGGGTGTGCGAGGCGGGAGGAAGTTTTCTGTGGCCAGGCACTACCGGCTGGGGCGGAGGGCACTGCACACCCCAGGGCTGCCTGCGACCGGGGGACGCCGGGGCGGGTGGCGCCGGGGGGTGCTTTTCGCCATCTGCAGGCAGGCGGCGGCGGCCCGAGGGCGCGGCGCCCGGGAGCGGCTCGGCCGGACACCCCCGGCCGCGGGGCCGGCAGGACTTTCTGAGGGGCTGCACCCTCGCCTCCTGCCTGACCGCCGCTCTGGCTGCAGCGGGCACGGTGCTGCCGGGGTTGCCCGGGACGCAGCACCAGCCATGCCCCCGCGGGCGCAGGGAGCGGGAGCATGGGCAGCAGTGTCGCATGGGTGTCTCAGGAGGGATTGCTGTACAGCCCAGTGCCGGGCAAGGGATCCCGCTAAGTCGTTTACGAGTGCTGTAGCGATGAAAGTCCCATTCGTGATGATTCATGCCCTCGCCCCAGCGTCCTGCCCCCGGGAGGGCGGTCGCTGCCGTCGAGGGCTCCGCGCCAGTGCGCTGCTCCCCAGCGTCCAGTTCCCCGCAGAGACACGGCACTGCCCAGCGGCCCTCCCGAGACGGAAATTACAGTGCAACACACAACTGAAATCACTGTCCTCTGAAGACAACAGCAACAACAACAAAAAAGGAAATAAAAAGAAATAAAATGCGTTACAGTTCCTCCCGATAGGAGGGGGAAAGGCTGAGTCTGAAAGTGAAATGAGAAAAATATCTCTGGGAACAATCTTGAATAAAAAAGAGCATGAGATTGACACATCATAAGCAAATCAGTTAATATCCAGTAAATAGACCAAACAATTGCAAACCTGGGAAACATCTGTCATTTAAAGAAAAAAAAAAGTGTTGTGATTGACAGGCTTATCTCTAGCTGTCCGTGAAAGGTAAAAGAAAGTCCTATGATGTAACTTCTGTGGCAGGCTTTCTACTATCTTGTGGCTCAGTATTTTTAACGATGTGAGAACATCTTTCACTCTAGTTTGTAATTGTGTCATGCAAGCTCAGAAAACGCAGAAAGCCAAATAAGTAATTGCTTAACAGGAAGATTTGCCAGATTTTCACTTAATCAAACTTGAAATGAGGATCACAGAGCCTGGCTTGCACATGCTTGGCTTTCCTCATCTTCTCTCAGTCAGCACTTAAAAATAAGGCTGAGTTCATAACTTCACAACATGTGGATAGATTTCGGCCAGTTCCTCTTTACGAGGGGACCAGGCTACATTTCTCTGCCTTGCAATTTTTGCTATAAATGATCAAGGCACAGATATCCGCTGGATATGCGGAGCAGAGCTGCACTCCTGCACACCCATTGTGTTAGCTGATCGTACTAAGATTTATGTGTTCTGTGCCCAATTGAATGAAGACTTACACTGTTGAGACACAGACAAAACAAAATGCACCGGTAATCGATATTTAAATATGCTTTGCTCCTTCACTACCAAAACCTATTTTCTTTTTAATGTCTCCTCAAGTGCAAGGCATGGTTGGCTTCTAAGCAGCTGGCTATTTAAAGGCCCTTTCCCTTCAGTGAAATCAAAGTTTGTACTTCTTGCTGTTTAGAGCTAGCCTGATGCAACGAAGAAAGTGCAAGTCTGGGAGGCAGGAAAATCTCAAGGAGATTGTCCCAGCTTTCTTGCATGGTGGTGGGCCAGTCATTAGCCTAATTAGATTAGCCTGAAATTAGCATTTCAGAGCCACAGGGGATGCGGGTTTTAGGAGTCCACAAAGAGCTCTTCAGGAAACTGTTTCCAGAGGTGTTTTGTGCTGATATGGCCAAGGGAAGTCAATTCCAGACACATTTTGCCAAGAACTTCCAGTGGGGAAAAGTAGGCAGGGTCCTTTTTCAATTGAAATCTTTTAAATCAGCTTTACTTTTTGAATTTATTTTTTGTTCAGAGACTGAAAGTCATTTCACTCTGAATTAAACTGAGAGGCAATTTAGGCAACCATGGAGGAAGAGGAGGGAGTAGGAGGTGGAAGATGTTGACGAAGGGAAAACTCACTCTTTTGATGTGATAGTGTCTTTAATCCTACTAAGCATTTAAACAGCAAAATGCCAGTTAAACTTTCAAGCAACTAAATGAGGTGCTACTAGGTGAAGCACCTAGGGAAATTCTTGAAGGAAAGCCATAGCCTCATAAAATCCAAGCTGACTTGAGAGCAAATGAAACCTTAACACTACCCAACCTTAAAAAGTCCAATTAAAATATTAATGTTATTCAGTTATGATACAGCTGCAGCAAACAAGAGGTTCCTCAGTAAGTACAAAAAGAAAAAGCATTAACAACCATGGCAGAAGAAGCTTTCCTGATCAATTTCATTCTACACATTTCAAAATAAGGGAGAGCTACATACTCTTGATACTCTCAGTTTATGACTCTATTATCTTTGCCAAAGTAAAACTGAAACACTACAATTTGATCGCAGCATTTTGTTCATGTGGTTGCATATTACAGTTCGGTTTGAAAAGGATTTGGGTTTTGTTTTTTTTTATTATAAGATAAATCACTCATTCAAGAAATTATATTCCAGTAATTGTTTCAAAATGAATGGGCTTTACTAGGGAGCTAAGGAAATTAATGACTTCAGTTCACTGAAACTGATCCAGTATGTGCAGTTTTCTGTGGGAGAAATTCCAAACAGGTGGAAGAAAAGATGTGCCAGCAGACAACTTACCAACTACAGCCTTCTTGAATTTTCTCATTAGGCATCTTGGAAATACAGCCAACAGGAATTAACACTACTCCACTCTGTTCAAAGCCTTCTGAAGAACAGCTATAACTTTAAAATACAGAAAAGCAAACAGAATTTTCATGACTGAAGTGACTGTATCATTGAAATCTGTCCCCTCTACACTAGCACATGCATTTCACTATGAGATTCACTTCAAAATACCTGCTTCATGTCTCCCACCTTTCATAAACCACAAAATGTCTCACAGTACTTAAACAAATTTAAGCTTTGTACTGTGAAAGACCAAAAGCTTTAAGGAGACAGAAAATTTTAAGGGCATTGCTAGCATTGGAGCCGCATAGCTCTCAGCCAAACTGGTCTGGATCAAAATGAGAACAAATTTGGCAACCTGTTTAGTCCTGGCTTTGTGGGCAAGATGAATCAGCCAGGAACTTGAGTGACTTTCAGTACCAGTAGCAGAACTATTCCCTGTGTCCTATCTCTAGCTATGGCCAGTTTGTGAAGCCCTGCACATCAAACATATATCAAGAGGGGGGAAAAATCCCTCTTGGATCCTACAGTTAATCTGCTCAGAATCAATACACTACAAATTCAGTGCAGTAGCACAATAAGGAAGCCTAAATTTCCAACTTCTGGATCACCTTTGTGCCATCTCAATATCTTTTCCCTTTTGGGGCATGGAGGTGGGCTGGCTAGTTCTTCATGTGTATTGGGTTTGCGTGGCAAGGTTTTGGGGGGGGGGGGGCTGCAGGGGCGGCTTCTCTGAGAAGATGCCAGAAGCTTCCCCTATGTCCAATAGAGCCAATGCCAGCTGGCTCCAAGACAGACCTGGCCAAGGCTGAGCAAATCAGCGATGGTGGTAGTGCCTCTGTGATAACATATTTAAGAAGGGGAAAAAAACTGCTGTGCAACAGCAGCCAGAAGAGAGGAGTGAGAATATGTGAGAGAAACAGCTCTGCAGACACCAAGGTCAGTGAAGAAGGAGGGGGAGGAGGTGCTCCAGGCACCAGAGCAGAGATTCCCCTGCAGCCTGTGGTGAAGACCATGGTGAGGCAGGCTGTCCCCCTGCAGCCCATGGAGGTTAATGGTGGAGCAGATATCCACCTGCAGTCCATGGGAGGGACCCCACACTGGAGCAGGGGAAGAGTGTGAGGAGGAAGGAGCGTCAGAGACAACGTGTGATGAACTGACCGCAACCCCCATTCCCCATCACCCTGTGCCGCTCAGGGGGAGGAGGTAGAGAAATCAGGAGTGAAGTTGAGCCCAGGAAGATGGGAGGGATGGGAGGAAGGTGTTTTAAGATTTAGTTCTTATTTCTCATTATCCCACTCTGATTTGATTGGCAATAAATTAAATTAATTTCACTGAGTCGAGTCTGTTTTGCCTGTGATGGTAATTGCTGAGTGATCTCTCCCTGTCCTTATATCAACCCATGATCCTTTTGTTGTATTTTTCTCCCCCTGTTCAGTTGAGGAGTGATAGATCGTCTTGGTGGGCACCTGGTGGCCAGCCAAGGTCAACCCACCACACCATGCAGTCTAGTCTAGTCCTGTCCAGCCAGCTCAGGACCTGTGCAGTGCTGAGGCATTCCAGTAGCTCTGCAAGACTCAGCTTGGGTCTAACAGAGGTAACAGCATCAGCACAGCGCTCAGCTTCAGGGCTGAGTTAGGTCCTGCAAGGTACCGAGATGTCTCTCAGCCTGCTCCTTAACAGTCCCAGTTCTGCCAACACAGAACAGTGACACCCAAGCTCAGGCCTGGCAAGATCTGCTAGCTCTGATGCTGGTCATGCCAAAGCAGCAGTGCTGCTTCATGGCTTTAACAGGTCTTGGGAGCAATACAGCTGGGTTCACACACTGCTAATTCAGCCTCTGGTGGCTCTGCATTGAACCCAGTCAGATTTCTGTTCCCTCTTCATTGCTCTTTTTATGTTGTTAAAGTCAGAACAATAATCTGGGCCCAATAACCCAGAGGAATAACCTGGAAAATGCAGGAATAACCACCATCTCAGAATGCTGGAGTTTCCGTCTATTATGTTCCCCATGTTATTAACCATGTTTTCCATCACCTGAGATATCCCAGTTGCCACTCTCATCCTAGACAATGGTGAGTTGACTGCAAGTTCCACTGTCTTATTCTCATTCCATTCAGCTACCTTATCACAGCTCTCATGTTCATCATTTTTATTAAGGCCAGAAGCAAATTATTTAGATACATAAGTATTTCTTTACTATTTCTGCCTTTCTCTGCCAAGAGCTTACAGTAGCAACTAAAATTATAGCATAACTCAGCATAATCCACAAAAGGGGATAATTCATTCCACCTCTCAGTCTTAGAAGTAATAGAAGAGTAGGTAAACATTTCTTCCCAAATGAATAAATGTTACGTATATTCAAGCAGTATCACTGAAGTGAAACTGTTACTAGTGATGCCTACTACTAAATCATGGGGCAGCTTTTACGCAAGTCTAGAAGTTTAAGATTAATTTTGAAAGATGTTCACTTTAATATTATTCCTCTGCGAAGGAAAGAGACTTTCAAGCATATTTGTTCAAACATAGGTTTTCATAAGTTTATAGAAACTTCTCAGAATTTTGACATTCTGGGAAAACTTGAGTTTAGGCTAAATTTTCTGTGTTGCTTCTTCTGTATGCAGTGCAGCTGTGATGAAGAAAGAGCTGGAAGATTGTCTCTTAACCATTTGTGCATTTTCTTGATATTTAAGCTGCTAAGCATGGATTTGATCCCAGAGAAACTCTGGGAAAATCTACTTAGTAGACTCTAATCATGCTGTGGAGAACAAAGCAGTGTTCCAGCTATGCTGAGGTTTTTATCAGCACATCTCCTGTGTCAGAGACAAGGGAGAGCAATACACAGAGCTGGTGCACTAGGAGCTGGTCTCTGTGAGGAAAGATTTTGTAGCTGGTTAAGAATACCTGTGTGGTGCAATGCAGTCCTGAGAATCCAGATTATGGCTAAATGGTTTCTTAAAAACTTTAATATGATATTTGTAATTGAATTAAAAATAGCATCTCACAAGTAATTTTTCCTCAACTGAAGTTTGGAAAATAAATCATCCTAATAACATTCACTATACAATTCTAAAAATGCTTGCTAGCACTGAGCAGCTTCTTGGTTAAATCAGGCTTTTTCTTGTAGTTAATTAAGATTATTCCATCTATTTACTTAGCATTCACATTCATCTTATAGCAAAATATACAACTGGCTTAAAGTATTTGCTGACAATGCATACCAGATTCCAGTAGTATTCTAGATCTTAAGCAATTTTTCTAGGTATTAAACAATATTTGCATGATTGTTTAAACAAGGACTGCCAATACATTCCAAGCTTTGGTATTAAGATTAAGTGAAAGTTTCTGGTCCTGACCACTTTATAGCCTATAAGAGACTGACCATGCTGGCCCTGCTCCAGCAAAGAAAAAATAAAAAAAAGAAAGCATAAGCACATGCTTAATGTTTAGCTAGAGAAATGAGGTTTATCAGTGTGCTTAACATTAAGCATAAAATCTAGCTAAACTTCTACAGGCCCCAGCTTTAAATATCAGACCAATTTAAACCAGTTTATCAATATTTTCCAAAATAAAGTTAAGGTACTTGAATCTTACAGCTCAGTTGCAGGTGTAGCAACTGATGACTTCCTCTGCTCTTATCATGTCAGAGCTTTCTTACTACACTAGAGATCAAAAGTAAATTATGTAGTATCAATGTCTCCTTAATCAATAGAGATGGCAGCTATAGTTTCAACATCATTGCTTATAAAGGATATAAACTCTCCTATTTGATGTACACTGCAAGACTGGAGCTCAATAGTGTATTAGACTGCATATTATATAGTATAGTATATTATAGACTAATATATTCTAGACTAGTATACACAGTATATTATAGACTGCAGTTCAATAGTATATTAATCCAAGTGCATTATTTTTTAATAAAGATGTTATTATGAATTAATTTTAATATCCTTACATTAAAATTAATATACTACTATTATTTTAAAAATACTATTTGGAAAAAACAGGGCTGATGTGTAGAAATTAAATTTTAGGAAGGTCTTATCTTTGCAAACTAACTTTATCCTTTAAAATGAAAAACAATTTATTTTATCTACACAGAGATGAGTCATGTCTAGCCATAGAGGCCCACACAGACTCTGCTTTTAGAGTGACCTTGGCAAAGGCCATGAGGATACTGTGTTTCCTGATCTATTAATCATCTCCTTTACCTACAGCATTAGTTGGCACAGTACTAAACCACCATGTCTTCCCAGGAACCTGGGACCCTGTTCATGGAGGAAGGTTGTTGTCTTGTCTTCTTGCTGGAAGTAAATGTGCTCTTGAGGAATTACTCAGTTGCAAACCCCTTCTTCTTCTTTATGAGTTTGCCTAGTACAATCACTGTACCATGCACAAATGCTAGTGCTGGAGGCAGATGGAGTATATGGCCAAGGATATGGTGGAAGGCAGGAATGCCCCTTTTAGCAGCAGCCCATACTTGATGTCAGTTCATAAGGGTTGACTCATTGTTGCTGCTCATTAACTTTCAAGTACCCTACTAACTAACAGAGTTCAGGTTAAGTTAACCACCCAGGATTCCTATGTAACAAATGGAGTTCAGAGATCCCCAAAAAACTGATCCACAAAAGTTGGCACGTTGAGCATACAGTCTCTTAAGCTTTCCAATAGCAAATGCTAAGGAGAAGAATGTTACTTAGCCTATTCTCACCAAAGTAGTTCAGATACCTAATTCTACCAGCAGAATTAGAAACCTCAGAAAGTTGCTGTCTATTTTCAAATACTTTAAAAAATCCTGAGCTTTTGGGTATAAGGTGATGGAAGGCACCACTACTATCTCCTCTTGGTTATGTTTGTATGGGATTAAGCCAGTTCAAAATAAACCTGCTGGACTGAGCCCCAGAGGTCACAGACTATCTAGTACATGAATCCAACTGGAGCTTAGATGTGAGCTTGGTGTTGCCGGGAAATAATCAATTCTGTGTATTCATCACAACAACAATGTGGGTTGTCTTAAGTTGACCAGAGAAGTCACCAGTGGAAAATAGACCAGTGGAAAAGTCCAGGATATGGATGAGCAGCAGTTCATACCAACTGCAGGCCACTGCTCCTCACCTCACTTTCAGTCCATTCACCAGATGATTCTTAAAGGAGGCGAGTAAGGGCAACGAGGGCAAATAGATATTTTGGCTAACCATGGCACGCACTTAGAAACACAAAGAGTAACACATTATATAACCTAAGGGGTGAGTTTACTATCAAGATAAGCCAAATAGACCATGTCCACTACAAAGAAACAAAGCTAATGAAGCTACGGTTAAGTGAGATTTGATCAGATCTTAAACATCACCATAAGAGTATGGTTTTTTGTGTTATTTCTTGGGTGCTGGTGCTGTTCCTTGATTACATTAGTTCAGGAACTTCTTTTCCAATGTTTTTTTCCTCTCTGCTCTCCTATCTCAATAATCATTCTTTATAAGCTCTGAAGTGCTAGGCAAAATTTCTGTACTCTCAGGAGCTTCATCACATCTGCCACATACATACACTCAACATTCCCTTTCTAGTTGCAATGGTCATCTGAACTCCCTCTTTGCAGTTTCTGTTATCACTCAATTAGGTTCAAAATAAGTAAAAACTTTTTTTGGCCCGAGATCACCTAGTTATCAGTTCCTCATTTTTAATCTCATCTGACCAGATAGGGTCAGATTGTGAGGCCTGCAACGCTATCTGAATGACAGTGCCTCCCATGGAGGCTGTAAAATGCAATTGTAATGCACAGTGTCCTGCTAAAACTTTTAGGAATCTTCATCTACAAGCAGGCTTTGTGAGGATCTAAATTTTGCCCATAGGCACATGAACTTAGTTGCAAAGCTAGCCCTTACTACTTTTGTTAGATGCTGTCTCCAATTACCTTATATCCAAGAACTCAGCATTGTAGCACCAGTATCTTTACTACTATAAAACAAAATCCGAGAACAAATCTTAAGAAAGTTCTAACAAACCATGTCCTTCCTCTCCATTCTTTCCAATAATTTTATCTTCATGACTGTTCATACAAAAGAGTCACAATGTGTTTTATGTATCCAGTACATCATGTATCCCTCAAGGTTTTCACATTTTTTCTTGCTAAGACACACTTTTAGTCATGAAAGGCTAGATAAGCTTTCTTTCACCTGTACTCTGGTGCAATACGTAATTGCATTACTGCAAAGAAGCATAGTATTATGCCTCTGAGAGGAGCAATTCATTTCCTCCTTTCCACTTGTCCAGAAGAGAGAGTAAACTGCCAGTTGCTACCTGTTTCTGTTCATCATAGAAGAAAAAGGAGTATGGCAACAACGTCTCTCCTCCTCCCTGTCTGAATACTAGCAGTGAGGCTCTGTGGGGCGTTCTCCTTTCCTCCATCCACCACTCTGATTATGCGAACCAAGACACAACATAGTTTATTCACTAACCAAAGTTATTCTTAGATTTTTCTAAAGACAATGAGAGAGACTAGACATTATTACAAGACAATGAGAGAGACTAGAGCTGAGGAAGATGGCATTTATGACTTTATGTCTGCAATATCATCCAAGTTAATAATCTATCTGGCTTTAAACCATGCAACAGAGGACCACAGGAAAAAAAATTACCCATGCTATTCCTTACACAGCTCAAATCTTGGATGTTCATTTAGGGATTCATATTTTAAACTGTGGCTACATCCTCCTCTGTGGGGACTTCTATCTGATCATTCACTAAGTGATAGGTAAGTACATAAGGTTCAAAAAACAGGGAGAAACATCTGCCCTTTATTTCTGTCACCAGAAATCCTGCCATTTAAGTCTTGTGGGATCAGGACACTTGTTTCTGGCTCTTCCCAACACTGAAGTGCATTTTTTTCTATTAATCTACAAAAAGTCAAGTCGATTGGATTGAAATTACTGAAGTCCAAGGGGCTTTGTCAGGTTAACTCAGAGGGAGATTTGGCCTCATCCCTTTTATTCTGAAGTCCATGTAGGCTAAGTGCAACCTCCAGCTGGGAGAAGCTCCACTCATTGAGACAACTGAATCCATCTTTATCGGTCAGTGGCCACAAACAGCAGTTTCAGAGGAAGGCATAACCCCCCACTGGACAATTATGCACAATATACCTATTGGAGAAATTACTGAAAGATTTTGCAATCCCACCCAGTTCATGACTAATGTATGTTCAAGAGAGCATCTGTTCATATCTCTTTACATACATTTTTACCCTAATGCAATTAAGGTCATAAAAATGTCAGGTTAAAAAAGAAAGCATATTTTACTCTTGGCCTTTATTTCACATTTGGCAAGAAGTTGAATAGTTTAATTATGTGTTGTGTAAAGGATTATAAATGGGTTTTTACATTTTTATTAGTGAGCCTTCTATTTGTGTATTAAGAAAAGCCTGAAATACCTTCTATATCCTTATTTTATCTATCTACCTCTTCTATATCTTTCTATCAAGTTTCTGTCTGAACAGAATTACTCCAGTCTCTTCACATCATAGGGAAGCCTTTCTAGCATTCTAAGCTCTTCTCAAAACTGGAGTGCCTGTTGTGTCCCTTGGAAGCATTGTCTCAGGAAAAGAGAGCCTGTGAAGTTCTTTTTCCTGAGAGGATTCACTTCAGCAAATGTGAAATTTTCACCTGGGAAACTAATTTACTTATTGCTTCTAGTCTCAGTTTTCAGAAAAGCATTATCAGTAACTAGTTCTATAAACAGCTCTTCTCTCTCCTTCAATTACCTTACTCAATGCATATATAGTTTGGAGCAAATTCCTATTTCTGTATAATATTCGGTTTCTCTTGCATCGATCTTTCTGATGGATAGATAGAGAAATAGATTTCAAGCCTTTTCAATAAGTAATAGCATTGGCCATATTATTAATCATGAGTGCAGTTAGAAATTAATAATCAGTATTTAAATTAAAAAGTCTAAAGAAAGTTCCTGGATTAAGAACAGTGGAAATAATTGGTTAGAATAAACATCACTATTAAGAGATGTGGGACTGGTTTCCCAGCTGCTGTAAATCAGGATAGTTAAATCAAAATGTAATTATCAATGGCCACAAATTATAACAAAAACTGAGAACACAGTAAGATTCAAAAAAGTCTGTGACAGTTAAAATAGAATATTCTCTGTCACATGAGTACAGACAAAAATGTAACACTGGTTTCCATTGCACTTAGTCACTGAGTGTAGGCTAAAGATCTTGGCTGCTGTAAATGATATTCCATTATTCCATGTTTCTAAGGTAGTTGAATGGGGGAAAGAAGGTGGGCTGAAAAATTTGCTGTTGCTCTACCACAATAACAGTTGCATCTTTTTAATCTAATAAAGCATGTCCCATCTTTCTTAATGAGATGCAAATGAGGGTGATATCATCAGATGCAAGAAACTGGATGCAGATGTTTCATTCCTTTAAAATACAGGCAGTATAGAAATGCATACATCCAGGACCATGAAAATAACTGCACACTGCTGGAATATCTGCTCTGCTGTATGATGGCTGTAACCCTGCACCCATCAGTCTTCATTTGCGGGATCACCACTGTTAGGGATACATTCCTGACTTCGGGTATCTGCCTTTTTTTGCTGCAATGCTTATCATGTCATTCTAATCAGCCTTTAACAAATGTTCTCTCTGTAATAGTTCTTACCTTTATAGCAACTTGGTTTGCCTGCTGTATTGGGGATCAACATTTTTTCCTCTAATGTCACATTCTTTAGTCTTGGTGTCTGGTAAAGTTTACTGAAGACTGGAGTTAGACTGTCATGGAAATCCAATTCCTTTAAATTCTAACCCTTACAAGTTCTAGCCTATCAGCAAATCAGGCAGAGATGTAACATTTTTCAAGCTGAAAAAATCAGTAGTTATCACAGATAATTGCTATCCATGGTAGCCATGGGTAATGACTGTCTTCTCGATAGCCATAGATTTCCCACATCTTCATGGCAGTTTATT
The DNA here is from genome assembly GCF_965183815.1 of Platalea leucorodia. Taxonomy (NCBI): domain Eukaryota; kingdom Metazoa; phylum Chordata; class Aves; order Pelecaniformes; family Threskiornithidae; genus Platalea; species Platalea leucorodia. The sequence continues at coordinate 10,818,583 of NC_138859.1, read as the reverse complement.
TGACTATCAAGCAGTTTAACATCTTTCAAGGCCAGACTGTTAGTTGCTGGACTGACATTGGAGGTCTCTTTTCAGGCTCTGGATTAAACAGTCAATTGCATTTTTGCACCAGGACAGAGCTTTCCTAAAAAGCTAGAATAATTCAGGCTAGACAGGTTGGACTTGATGATCCTTCCAACTCAAGATATTTTATGATTCTATGATTCCTTCCTTGCAGCCTCAGATTTGGTTGCATATTTGGTAAATTCAACATTTGTCTCTGAATTTGTCACAGTAACATCTTGGTTGCAAAGGCCAAGGGCGAGCACTTGTCTCCACATTCAGGATTTTAGACTGGCAAACCATGAGTTATGTGAGATACCAGAAGCTTTGGATACCTGCAGGCTGGATCTTCTTCTTTCACAACAATCCTTAATTGTACCAAGCGGATAATATTCCCTAAGTGCAGGTATGCGGTTGTGGCTCTTTATCAGTGCACTGGATACTAACTGTACCTGGATATGTATTTTTCAAAAAATGAAGCTGCAGCCCATAGCTTGTCCTATAAATTCTCAGTCCCAAAAATGAATTCCTAGGAGCACAGTCTCTGTCAAGTCTCTAGAGGCTCTCATCCACAGATAGCATAACAGTGACTAGGCATTTGCTTCTTTCCCATGCATCAGATTTACTCCAGTATAATTCAATGCACTTTCTCCTAGATTACAACAAAGTGATGAAAACCAAGCTCACAGAATGCTGCAGAAATCTAAGACATTTCTATACATGATTCAGCAGCTGCAAACCTGCAGCTAAGATAGTGTTTCCATTTGCATTAAGCCCCCTCTTTTTCCAATTACAAATGGCAGGACAATGATCTCATACTGGAATAAATCAGAAATAATTCAATTAGAGCCGCATTGGATTAAAATTGAAATAAGTAAAGGCAAAATCAGCTGTATGATAGTCTGCATAGTACTCTGCTATCCGGCTAGGATTCTGTCTCAGAGCAATGGTCTCCAAACTTTTTTGATTGCATACCCACCAGTATATGTATATTTATGTATTTACTTATAAATTATATAAATGTACTACTATACTAATATATTATGCACATTATACAATGCACACAAAAATAGAAATTAAAAAAGGATAAGATAAAGATAAAATAAAGACTATTTTTAAAATATTATTTTCTTTTATTTTATTTATTAATGGTACAAAAAATATTTTCTTCCTGCACTGCAATGGATTGTCTTGTGCATCCTTTGGGGTGCGCAGACCCTACTTTCCTAGAGTAAAGTTCTATCATTGCTGTTTCTTTTCCTAAGCAAAGACCATCCCCATGTAATTGCTATCAATGACAATGTTTTTCTGCATTGGTGGTTTAACTGGCTGGAAGCATTCAGCAGTTTAAAATGTACAACAATAATGTAGCAAGCCCTGCCAGCTCTGCCATCCTAGTTTCTATAGCTAAGACTAAATGTCTTATTTGTTGCCCAAGACCACAATGTTGAGCTATTTTTTCTGCAAAGACATCATATGTCAAACAATTGCCAATACACAATTGCATATGAAAATGTAGATGCCACTGTTTTGAACACTTAACACAAATTATCTAGAAAAGTCAGAGAAAGGAAACAAAAAAGGACTTAGAAGCATGAAAAGAAAAGAAAGCTCATAGATAAGAGTATGAAGATTGTGAATAAAATCCTGGTTCCACCAAAATTTAAAGTTCCCACCCACTTTCACTAGGTATGCAAAATTCTTTACCAAATACAGATGTGAGCAGCTCTCTCAGTCAAAGCCAGGTAAGATTTCACACATGAACTCTGTAAGTTAGATCAATGCATATCTTCAGAAAGATAAAATATATTTTATTTGTTGGAAAGAAATTGGCTGGTATTAGGTAACAACCTGGAAGAAAAAAACTCCATCTTTTGAAATCAAATTAAGATATGCTTAAATGTATTTTAGCTGGCAATCAGAAACTGCCAGTCTGACTAATTTTTAAATATAACTGCACGAAGGCAACCCAAATTTTGAGAATTCCATTCAGAAGTCAGCTAATAGCTATGAAAAAGAGCAAAGAAGCAGCAAAAGTTATGCCAGTTATCATCAAAAAGGGATACTGTGCACATTAAAGTGGACTGCTAAATGTTCTGCTGTTGGCAAGTCTTTTTGTGAAGAGTTTAAAGCCCACAATTATGCTAGTAAAGCACATCCTTTAACTTCCAGTGGTTCCAGGGACCTCAGTAGGACTTTTTGTATGCTTAGAGATAACTCCTGATTCAGCAAAATACTTGAAAAAATGTTGAAGCTAGCAGGCATTTACATTCTTCAGTGCTGATGAATGAAATCATATAGCTGCACGTTTGCTTTAGGACACAGTACTTTTTACTCATTTCAGTGGCGTTTCTGCCTCAGGGAAGCAGATAAATCTGTCAAATCTCTAAATCAGATCAGCACATTAAATGGTGATATGGATGCAAAGGGGAATTACTAGAGCATGCAGTCTTAAACCATGGATAGGTGAGAATGCCTTTTAAATATATGTGTGCAAGCAGTGGTCAGAATGAACCAGCATGTGATGGTACTCCAGACAGGTATCTCTAGATTTTTCTTTCAGCCACCTGTGATTAGGAATCAGTTAACAGATAAAATGCAAGAAGCCTTAAAGTATGTAATAAATAATCCTCAGCAGTCCCAGGATGAAACCACTCAGTTTTGAGCCAAGCAAATGGCATTTTATAAGCTTCCTATAGAGCTTGCTGGCTCTTAGTCATCATTCCAGTTCAGGTTAGCAATCCTAAGATTAAACTGGATCTCAGCTGTTGCCCAGACTGCAGTGAGGTATAAAGAATTGGCAGAAATGCTGCCAGTACCCTAATGTGCACCTGAAAACACTGAAAGGGGTTGAAATTGATGTGGGTAATTTCACACACTGATTCAGTTTTAACAAAAGTGAGCCAAGCAATGCGGTACCTGTGAAATACATTGCAATAGCTCTAAACATCAAATTAGCTCAGTTTATATCATATTCTCCAGGGATCTTTTGCTTTTTGGGGCTTGGGGGGATTTTTCTGGTGATGAAGTAACAAATATATTTGCATATGGGACCAGGGGAATACAGCTTAGTAAATATTTAAAGACAGCTTAGTAAATATTTAAAGACGAACCAAACCAACTGACTACAGACCTCAGGAAGTCAGTTGTGCAAAGACAATAGAAAGAACAAGAACAACTTTCATGTTGTAGCAAAAACAACTCATCAGCACTTGAATCAAACAAGTCAGCATCCTGGCTGACTCAAGCTGCTAAAAGTCATTGTTTAGCTGGGAACCTGCCAAATGTTGCTCATATACACAGGGTGGAAATGCTGGAAAAAATTAAATGAACAAATATAAGTTATTATGATATGAATCTCTTATGCAAAGAAGTCTTTGTAGTGCAATAGAATGGAGTTGGGGAGAACTTTGTCACTAAATTATCAATAGCTCAACTTTTAATACCCTGATCAAGGTTTTATGTTATATGCTTTTTATAGCTAGAGTTGAAAGAAGTGCAATAAGAATTATTGGCTGGAATGAATATAATCCACCATCAAAGTGGTAGTTTAAAGAACAATCCTTCATTTAAAAGGGAAATGATGGAATGACTCTATCTAGGTTATAGCGGTCATATGGTATATAAGCAAGTATTGGAGTTTGTGAGCAAAAAGAAAACAAATCATGGTCATTTATCAATCTCTCCTCCAGAAACTCTTTCTGCTCACACTTAGTACGTTTCTCATTCCTATAGGCATACAGGTCAAATGCTGTAGAGTCTGGCTATGTGGAGGGGTCAAGGGACAGCAAGCTCACATGTATGTGTAATGTGGTGGGTTGACCTTGGCTGGCCGCCAGGTGCCCACCAAGCCAATCTATCACTCCCCCTCCTCAGCTGGACAGGGGGAGAAAAATACAATGAAAGGCTCATAGGTCAAGATAAGGACAGGGAGATCACTCAGCAATTATTGTCACAGGCAAAACAGACTCGACTTGGGGACATTAGTTTAATTTATTGCCAATCAAGTCAGAGTGGGATAATGAGAAATAAAATCAAATCTAAAAACACCTTCCTCCCACCCCTCCCATCTTCCTGGGCTCAACTTCACTCCCGATTTTCTCTACCTCCTCCCCCTGAGCGGCGCAGGGGGATGGGGAATGGGGGTTGCAGTCGGTTCATCACATGTTGTCTCTGCCTCTCCTTTCTCCTCACACTCTTCCCCTGCTCCAGCAAGGGGTCCCTCCCATGGGAAACAGTCCTCCACAAACTTCTCCAACATGGGTCCTTCCCATGGGCTGCAGTTCTCCACAAACTGCTCCACCGTGGGTCCTTTCCACGTGTCCTTTCCACAGGGTGCAGTACTTCAGGAATGGACTGCTCCAGCGTGGATCCCCCATGGGATCACAAGTCCTGTCAAAAAACCTGCTCCAGCGTGGGCTCCTCTCTCCACGGGGTCACAGGTCCTGCCAGGAGCCTTCTCCAGTGCAGGCTCTCCACGGGGTTGCAGCCTCCTTCAGGCACATCCACCTGCTCTGGCATAGGGTCCTCCATGGGCTGCAGAGTGGATATCTTCTCCACTGTGGACCTCCATGGGCTGCAGGGGGACAGCCTGCCTCACCATGGTCTTCACCAGGGGATGCAGGGGAATCTCTGCTCCGGCACCTGGAGCACCTCCTCCCCCTCCTTCTTCACTGACCTTGGTGTCTGCAGAGTTGTTTCTCTCACATATTCTCACTCCTCTCTTCTGGCTGCTGTTGCACAGCAGTTTTTCCACCCCTTCTTAAATATGTTATCACAGAGGCGCTACCACCATTGCTGATTGGTTCAGCCTTGTCCAGCGGTGGGTCCGTCTTGGAGCAGGCTGGCATTGGCTCTATTGGACATGGGAGAAGCTTCTGGCATCTTCTCACAGAAGCCACCCCTGTAGCCCCCCCGCTACCAAAACCTTGCCATGCAAACCCAATACATGTACCCTCCAGGATCATCTTCCCTCAGCAGGCCAGACCGTTATTGATAAATGGCCGGAAATTGGACAGAACTGCGTCTGATCAATTTTTAGCTACACATATCCAGTATTTATCACTTTGAGATATGGGGGTCACATTTGATATAGAGTAAAACACACGTTTTGTAGATGCTGCATATTTATCATCTGGGAATTTCATGGACATTAGTGGGAAAAAAATTAGGGTATCACTGAGTACGTCTTAAAATGATTCCCTAATAGAAAAAAGTAGTAACAGAACAAGTAGGCATTCTTATATATTTAATTACTGCTTCAGTTATTATTTTCTATTAATAATTTAAGCAGTTTGGGGACCATCAGCCATTGACAGCAACCAGTTCTGCAACCACATACAATAAAGACCAAGGCAGGCATCTCACACTGTTCTAATATATTAAATGGGAATGCTCTTGGGCACTGAAGTGAAATGTGTGAAAAGGCCCACAGCTACGCTAACAAATTGTCTTAGCACCCAGAAGATGATAGTTGCATGCAATATACCTTTTAGTAACAGTCCCAGAGAAGGTGCAGGAATTGACTGGAAGTGGCAAATGACCAAAAATTTCCCAGGGAAAGCTCACGCAGTACAAGGGGAGGTATTCCATTGCATGGGCACATTTGGGCTACTGCTTACCAATTTGGGAAGCTGTAAACTGCAGTGGCAGATGTAGTTGCAGAATTCAGGTGTATTGCTACACTTATATTTTGATGTCTGATCTCTGTCTCACACACACGTGTGTGTGCAAATCTGAACAGTTACAATTGCACACTTCAAGAATCTTCTGTGATAAACTGCCCAGACTCTAGAAGAGGAAGGACTACTCCTTTATCTAAACAGATACAAATTTCATATAATTCTAAGTTTTGTTAATCTACTTTGCTTCCACACCCAGATTTTCTTTTTGTTCATTTTGTTTGATGTTGGCACCAAACTAGGCTGCAGTTACTAGCCTTTGGCATAGGATAGCTGATATGGGATATTGCTGAAATTAGCAATATCCATAAAATGAGAAAATATGCAACAGCTGGTTATGCAGGATCTTCAGTTAGTTGAAAGGGCAGTTTTGGCAAAGAAAGAATTTTTCTACAGACTGATAAAATAAAGTCCCAAAGGAATTTCTGATCATTTAGCCTGGTCTTCCATATAGCACAGGCCATTTTATTTCTGCCAATTACCCCTATACTGATCTAAATAATTTATTATTCAATTTTGATTTGAAGGCATTCGGTCATAAAAAATGATCATTTGTTCCAATATTTTACACCTTCATTGTTAAAGCTCATGCTTAACGTCCAGTTTGAATTAATCTCATTCCAGCTTCCAGTTCTAATTTACAGCAATTACACTTCTTAATAATTTTTTTTTCCTTTACAGTCAGAGAAGAGATTTTTAGCTGTAGGATATTTCAAAGAAAAAAATAAAGGGATTGTAGTAAATTTCAGAAGTGTTCAAGGCCAGGTTGGATGGGGCTTTGAGCAACGTGGTCTAGTGGAAGGTGTCTCTGCCCATGGCAGGGGGGTTGGAACCAGATGATCTTTAAGGTCCCTTCCAAACCATTCTATGATTCTATGATTCTATGAAATTTCAGAGTAACCATCTCTCCCAGTTTGGAAAAACTCTTTAGAAGTTTGTGGTACGTTTTTTCACTATACTTCTCCCTTTAAGAGTCATGTTCACTAGCAGTTTTGGAGGTATTTCTACATCTGTTCATGAGCACTCAGCTGCTTCCCCTGATTCATTGTTTGAATACAAAAGCACTCACTCATTTTGAAAATAAAAACATTCAAAATTACTTTTTCTTTTCAAGGAAAATGGAGACCTAGTATGTTTTCAACCTTAACAAAGCCTTCATCACTTGTAAATGATATCCACACTGGCTGGGTATGATAAATGCATATTTAATACACATCACTTCTCCAAATATTTAAAAAAAAATCTGTAATGTTCAGTAATTCAGTTATATTGATTCTACTGCAAAGCAGAGGCTTTTGGGTCATATGAAAAGTACTGGCCGTTCGAGACAATTTGAGAGCTGGTAGGCTCAGGGCAAAGCCAAGGATTAGGCTGCAGTCAGAGTCAGTACTATGTTACACTGCCCCTTTCTTTTCTCTTTCCATGGTGATTTTAGCTGTCATATATGGTTTTGCCCCCTCCTCCCAGATGAAACCTTTTGGTTTTACCCAGAAGACCTTCTTAGTTTTATTGTGGGTGATTTTCTATGTACATTTCCCTAAGTGACAAAGCTGACTTAAGTGACTCCTGTCCCTGACTACTCATTCCTACTTCATGCCACAAGGCATCACTCCTTGGCTGTTTTTGCACAGCTTAGTGGGGTCCCACTGCAAACTGAATCACTGAAATGATCCCAGTCTAAAAAAGAATAAACAAGCAACAACATTTTGGGAGAAATTTCCTTTCAGTGGCCCAGGCTGCAGCACAGCTCACATATTCTGGCACTGCCAAAAGTGAGGTGATGACAAATTGCAATGTAGAAATAAGAACATGCATCTACAAGCAAAGCAGAGGGAAAATTCTATACCAGTTGGGATATACCTGGGAAAATAACTGCAACCATGCCCTCAGGCTGTGGTTCCATGACACACTGAGTCTGGCTTTAGGGCTCCCAGTACCAGATCAAAATCACTACCATCACATGGCACAAAAGCAGTGATCCAGTATAAACTCATTGCAGCTTGAGATGTTTTCACACATGTTTTGATGGGCCGACTTTGTACCATGGGCCAAGTATCATCTGACCTCCTGTATCTGATTTCTGGCATAAAACCAGTCATGAATTTCACAGTGTGCTCCAGCTAAAGCAACATAAACACAGCCATAAACTGCATGCTTGATTTGGATCAATTTCTTATAAATGAGTGACTCAGTAACGTGTTAATTTGGTATTGATGATTGTGAAACTATGGACTCACTCTGCAGTGAGACAGTTTAAAACAACAGCCATTAAAGAGGTGTCAGTGGTACAATTATCTTACTGTTTTGCTAATTCTGATATCTGATGTGAATTTCCAACCAAAGCTGGAAAAAGCTCCCATTATACAGAGTTTAGGACTGTAGAGTGGTGGACGAGTCAAATATCACCTCTTCTCCTATATACACATACATAGACTTCCAATATCCACTCCTTTGCTTCCTCAAGTACAGGTTGGGTATAATAAACTGAAATCTTTCTTTGAATTAGTGTATTGGGTTTGTGTGGCAAGGTTTTGGTAGCAGGGAGGCTACAGCGGTGGCTTTTGTGAGAAGATGCCAGAAGCTGCCCCCATGTCACATGGAGCCAGTTTCAGCCAGCCCCAAGACAGACCAAGGCCAAGGCCAAGCCAATCAGCAACAGTGGTAGCGCCTCTGTGATAACATATTTAAGAAGGGGTGGAAAAACTGCTGTGCAACAGCAATTGCGAGCCGGAGAGAGGAGTGAGAATATGTGAAAGTTGTATGCAGACACCAAGGTCAGTGAAGAAGGAGGGGGAGGAGGTGCTCCAGGCGCCGGAGCAGAGGTTCCCCTGCAGCCTGTGGTGAAGACCATGGTGAGGCAGGCTGTCCCCCTGCAGCCCATGGAGGTCCACAGTGGAGCAGATATCCACCTGCAGCCCATGGAGGACCCTATGCCAGAGCAGGTGGATGTGCCTGAAGGAGGCTGCAACCCCGTGGAGAGCCTGCACTGGAGAAGGCTCCTGGCAGGACCTGTGACCCCGTGGAGAGAGGAGCCCACGCTGGAGCAGTCCGTTCCTGAAGGACTGCACCCTGTGGAAGGGATCCACACTGGAGCAGTTCGTGAAGAACTGCAGCCCATGGGAAGGACCCATGTTGGAGAAGTTTGTGGAGGACTGTTTCCCATGGGAGGGACCCCTTGCTGGAGCAGGGGAAGAGTGTGAGGAGAAAGGAGAGGCAGAGACAACACGTGATGAACCGACTGCAACCCCTATTCCCCATCCCCCTGCGCCGCTCAGGGGGAGGAGGTAGAGAAAATCGGGAGTGAAGTTGAGCCCAGGAAGATGGGAGGGGTGGGAGGAAGGTGTTTTTAGATTTGATTTTATTTCTCATTATCCCACTCTGACTTGATTGGCAATAAATTAAACTAATGTCCCCAAGTCGAGTCTGTTTTGCCTGTGACAATAATTGCTGAGTGATCTCTCCACGTCCTTATCTTGACCTATGAGCCTTTCATTGTATTTTTCTCCCCCTGTCCAGCTGAGGAGGGGGAGTGATAGATCGGCTTGGTGGGCACCTGGTGTTCAGCCGAGGTCAACCTACCACACCTCCAGAGAGATGCTAACTTGTACTGGAAGCACTAAGGCTCTATTTGCTAACTGACCATCTTCCCTAGTGATTACAGCTTATAATGATGAGAAAAACTGCTGTAATGTGAGGGCAGTGTTAGGATGCCATTTTTGATAATTTCACCTCCAAGGGGAGCTGGGAATAAGTCAGGAAAAGCAGACAGTCTTTCTAGGAGCTTTTGTACTCACTATGGCAGTGATTCCTTTGAGAATCAGGGCATGGTGTTTATATTGGACAACAAAATCAAACACATCCAGCGAGGCTGAATCATCTGTGTCATATTCCATAATTTTGTAAAAAAGTAACAGAACCGATGCAGACCCAGTGCTGGAAAAGGAGGAGAACGGGGAGGGGAAGCTGAAGAGGGAATAGCCAAAGAGAAAAATTTCTTCCTTTTATTGTAGATATGGCATAAATCAAATCCGCTTTTGTCACATTACATAATGCTCATGTGATTTGCAGACTCTGGTGACATGTCTCATGCCATATGTATCATACACTAAAGCTTTGGGCTGGTCCTGCTTCTTGTCAAGCAGGTCCCAAAATGCCAAGAAAGGCTGAAACATCAATTACTATACAGCAAATAGAAGAAAGGAAAGGAAAGGAAAGGAAAGGAAAGGAAAGGAAAGGAAAGGAAAGGAAAGGAAAGGAAAGGAAAGGAAAGGAAAGGAAAGGAAAGGAAAGGAAAGGAAAGGAAAGGAAAGGAAAGGAAAGGAAAGGAAAGGAAAGGAAAGGAAAGGAAAGGAAAGGAAAGGAAAGGAAAGGAAAGGAAAGGAAATTTCAGTTGGAAGGGACCGACAACGATCATCTAGTCCAACTGCCTGATCAATTCAGGGCTGACCAAAAGTTAAAGCATGTTGTTAAGGGCATTGTCCAAATGCCTCTCAAACACTGACAGGCATGGGGCATCGACCACCTCTCTAGGAAGCCTGTTCCAGTGCTTGACCACCCTCTCGGGAAAGAAATGCTTCCTAATGTCCAGTCTAAACCTCCCCTGGTGCAGCTTTGAACCATTCCCACGCGTCCTATCACTGGATACCAGGGAGAAGAGCTCAGCACCTCCCTCTCCACTTCCCCTCCTCAGGAAGCTGCAGAGAGCAATGAGGTCGCCCCTCAGCCTCCTTTTCTCCAAACTAGACAAGCCCAGAGTCCTTAGCCACTCCTCATAGGACATGCCTTCCAGCCCTTTCACCAGCTTTGTTGCCCTCCTCTGGACGCATTCAAGGACCTGAACATCCTTCTTAAATTGTGGGGCCCAGAACTGCACACAGTATTCAAGGTGAGGCCACACCAACACTGAATACAGCGGGATAATCACCTCTCTTGACTGGCTGGTTATACTATGTTTGATGCACCCCAGGATGCGGTTTGCCCTCTTGGCTGCCAGGGCACACTGCTGACTCATTGAGCCTGCTGTCAACCAGCACCCCCAGATCCCTTTCGGCAGGGCTGCTCCCCAGCCACTCCTCTCCCAATTTATACTTGTGCCTGGCGTTACTCTGTCCCAGGTGCAGAATCCGGCATTTGGACTTGTTAAATTTCATCCCATTAATCATAGCCCAATGCTCCAATCTATCTCGATCCCTCTGCAAGGCCTCTTGTCCCTCAAGAGAGTCAACAGCAGTTTGATACCCAGTTTGGTATCATCAGCAAACTTGCTAACGGTGCATTCAACTCCTGCATCCAGATCATTGATAAATATATTGAACAGAACTGGCCCTAGGATTGAGCCCTGAGGAACACTTCTGGGGACTGGTCGCCAATCAAATGTAGCCCCATTCACTACAACCCTTTGAGCTCTGCCCTTCAGCCAGTTCTTCACCCAGTACACCGTGAATCTGCTCATCCTACAGTTGGACAACTTGTCCAGAAGGATGCTGTGAGGGACAGTATCAAAAGCCTTACTAAAATCCAGAAAAACTACATTCACCGCCTTCCCTTCACCCACTAGGCGGGTGACCTTGTCATAGAAGGATATCAAATTAGTTAAACAGGACTTTCCCTTTGTGAACCCATGTTGGCTGTGCCTGATGATTGCATTGTTCTTTAAATGCCTTTCAATAGCACCCAGTATAATCTTCTCCATAACTTTTCCAGGAACTGAGGTTAGACTAACAGGTCTGTAGTTTCCTGGGTCTTCCCTCACGCCCTTCTTGTAAATTAGAATAACATTGGCTAGCTTCCAGTCAGCAGGGGCCTCCCCAGACTCCCAAGACCTTTGGTAGATGATCGAGAGGGGTCCTGCTGTAACGTGCACTAGCTCCTTCAGTACTCTGGGATGAATCCCGTCAGGCCCCATGGACTTGTGACCATTCAGCTGATACAGCTGGTCCCTTACAATTTCAGTGTCCACAAATGGAAAGTCACTGTTCCCGCACTTGTGGTCCTCTGACTCAGGGGACCGGGCAGTCCAAGGTCTATCAGTATTATCAAAGACTGAGGCAAAAAACGCACTGAATGCCTCCACTTTTTCTTTATCCCTATTAGTCAGGTGACCATCTTCAACAAGTATTGGTCCAATGTTTTCTTTAAGACCTCCTCTTGCTATTAACGTATTTTAAAAAGTCCTTCTTGTTGTCTGACACAACCCTGGCCAGTTTCAACTCTAGTTGAGCTTTGGCCTTTCGTGTCTTCTCCCTGCATATACGAACCATGGCTCTGTATTCTTCCTTCAAAGCCTGACCTCGCTTCCAGAGATCATGCAATTTCTTTTACCTCTTGAGCTCCACGAGGAGTTCCCTGTTCAGCCAAGCTGGTCTTCTGCTCTGCTTGCTTGACTTTCGACACAGTGGAATTGCCTGCTCCGGTGGTTCTTAAAGACTGACCAGCACTTGTGGACTCCTAAGCCCTCAAAAGCAGATTCCCAGGGTACTCTGCTAAATATCTCCCTGAATAGCTTAAAGTTTGCTCTCCTGAAGTCCAGGGTAGCAACTCTGCTGTCCTTTTTTCTCATTACACTGAAAATTTTAAACTCAACCATTTCACAATCACTGTGGCCAAGACAGCCACCTACCATCACATCCCCCACAAGTCCTTCTCTATTCACAAACAGCAAGTCTAGGAGGGCATCTTTCCTAGTTGGCTCACTGAGTACTTGTGACAAGAAGTTATCATCTCCTACAAACTTCAAGAATTTCCAAGACCTGCTCATCACAGCAGTATGATATTCCCACATGATGTCTGGGAAGTTGAAATCTCCCATAAGGACAAGGGCTACCGATCCAGAAATTTCTCCTAATTGCCTATAGAATAACTCATCAGTGCTTACATCCTGGCTGGGCAATCAGTAGTAGACACCCACTACAACATCTCCTTTGTTTTCCATCCCCCTAATCCTCACCCAGAGGCTCTCAACCACATCATCACTAACTGTAAGGGCTGTACAATCAAACATCTCCCTTACGTACAGTGCGACACCTCCACCTCGCCTGCCCTGCCTATCCCTCCTGAACAGCCTGTAGCCCTCCATCCCAGCACTCCAGTCATGGGAGTCATTCCACCAAGTCTCACTAATACCAATGATATCATAGCTCTGGGAGCTGACCAATGCTTCCAGTTCATCCTGTTCGTTTCTCATTCTGTGTGCGTTGGTGCGCAAGTATTTCAGATACGCTCCTGAGCCCTCCGTGCTCCCAGGAGCAGTGTAAATGTTCCCTCTAGCATTGCCACCCTCAGGCCATGCCAACCCTTGGCTTAGCTACTGCAATCGTGTTGGTATTCTCTTCCCCCATGGATTCTAGTTTAAAGCTCTCTCGATCAGTCGTGCCAGCTTACGCCCAAAGACGTGTTTTTCCCATCGGGACAGGTGGATCCCGTCAGGTCCCAGCATACCTTGTGCCTTGAAGGTTGTTCCATGGTTTAAAAAACCAAAGTTTTGGCAGAGGCACCAGTCTTGGAGCCAGGTATTGATATCCTGGGCTCGCCTGTTTCTTCCAAATCATAGAATCATAGACTCATAGAATGTCCTGAGTTGGAAGGGACCCACAAGGATCATCGAGTCCAACTCCTGTCCCTGCATAGGACAACCCCAAAATTCACACCATATCTCTGAGGGCGTTGTCCAAATGCTTCTTGAATGTTGTCAGGCTTGGCGCCGTGACTACCTCCCGGGGGGAGCCTGTTCCAGTGCTCCACCACCCTCTGGGTGAAGAACCTTTTCCTAATATCCAACCTAAACCTCCCCTGGCATATCTTCCTGACGTTCCCTTGGGTCCTATCATTGGTCGGCAGGGAGAAGAGATCAGCACCTGCCCCTCCTCCTTCCCTTGTGAGGAAGCTGTAGACTGCGATGAGGTCTCCCCTCAGTCTCCTCTTCTCCAGGCTGAACAGACCAAGTGACTTCAGCCGCTCCTCGTACGGCTTCCCCTCTAAACCCTTCACCATCTTCGTGGCTCTCCTCTGGACACTCTCTAGTAGCTTTGTATCCTTTTTGTACTGTGGCGCCCAAAACTGCACACAGTACTCAAGATGAGGCCGCACCAGTGCGGAGTAGAGCGGGACAATCCCCTCCCTCGACCGGCTAGCAACACAGTGCTTGATGCACCCCAGGACACGGTTGGCCCTCCTGGCTGCCAGGGCACACTGGTGGCTCATGTTCAACTTGCCGTCGACCAGAACCCCCAGATCCCTCTCCACGGGGCTGCTCTCCAGCCTCTCGTTCCCCAGTCTGTATGTACATCCAGGGTTGCCATGTCCCAGGTGCAAAATCCGGCACTTGCCCTTGTTAAACTTCATATGGTTGGTGATTGCCCAGCTCTCTAATTTGTCCAGATCTCTCTGCAGGGCCTCTCTGCCCTCGAGAGTGTCAATGGCTCCTCCCAATTTGGTGTCATTGGCAAACTTAGATAGCAAACCTCCAAGTCCTGCATCCAAGTCATTTATGAAGATATTGAAGAGCACTGGCCCCAAGATGGATCCCCGCAGAACCCCTCTAGTGACTGGTCACCAGCCCGATGTAACCCCATTTATTATAACCCATTGAACCCGTCAGCCAATTGCACACCCATTGCACCATTATGTGTTTATCCAGCTGTATGCTGGACATTTTGTCCAGGAGGATACTGTGAGAGGCAGTATGACAATATCAGAGGCTTTACTGAAGTCCAAAAAGATTACATCGACTGGCTTCCCTCAGTCAACTAGGCGGGTAACCTTGTCATAGAAGGAAATCAAGTTGGTCAAGCCGGACTTTCCCCTTGTGAACCCGTGCTGGCTGGGACCAATGACTGCGTTGTCTTTCAGGTGTTTTTCAATAACTCCCAGAATAATCTTCTCCATGATTTTGCCAGGCACAGAGGTGAGACTGACAGGCCTGTAGTTACCAGGGTCATCCCTGTTGCCCTTCTTGAAGATTGAGACAACGTTTGCCAGCTTCCAGTCAACTGGGACCTCCCCAGATTCCCAGGAGCTTTGAAAAATCATTGAGAGGTCTCGATGACCTCGGATGAATCCCATCAGGCCCCATTGACTTATAGGGATCCAGCTGGAGCAGCAAATCCTGCACAAGTTCAGGGTTGGTTGGGAGTTTGCCATTCTTGCAGTCATGGTTCTCTAGCCCAGGGCTCTGGGGCTCCATTGATCAGTCTCCCTCTCAGACTCTTGAATACTCCTCAGTCTGCTCACCTTCTCCTGCAGCTCAGCCACCAAGAAGAGCAGTTCATCTGTCTGGTCACACTTCCCACAGGCTTGCTTGCAATCACTTTCCACTTCTAGGAATATCCCTTCACACATCCCACAGCCGGAAACCTGGGTGGTCTCATGCTTGAACAGGAGCGCTGTCTGTGTGGCTGCATTGGTTCTACCAGGTGCTAGAAGCTCAGGAGCAGCAGAAGACACTGCTTTTTGCCAGGTGGTCACCATACTGCCACTGCTGCGCACCTGCCCACTGGGAAATATATATGCTCGTCCGTTGCAATCCTTCAGCTTCATGCTACATCTGAATTAACTGTATATGGTGCCTTTTATGCATGTAAGATACAGTTTCTTCTGTTTGTTACCCTTAAAACCAATTTTGTCCCGGCCCAATTCTGCATTTCTTTAACAGACCTCTGGGGAGTTGTTCATAGCTGCTGGGGTCTCCAGTGCCAAGCCAGTGCCCCATCTCATGTAATCCCATGCCTGTACTACTCTGTGTTGCATGCTGGATCTCCACTTCTCAAGGCCTATATTTCTTTACACTACATCATTATATTAGAGTTGTAAATACCTCATTCTACATGGAATAACTGCTCTCTGGTTGTACCATACAAAGATAACGAAAGTAAAACAAATTAGCCACAGACATCTGGTCAGTTAGAGAAATTGCTGTCACAGATAAACTAAGTAAAGCCAAGTGGCAGGCAGGGCAAGCTGGAGCAAGCCTGGCAAGTCTCAGACCTGAGGCCTTGCAAGTTCAGTACAAAACTTGTGGCTGTTCCTAGCAGAGGCAATGATACTACATTACAGGGCTACATGGTTACAAGTAAGAGACAGTATCTTTATTTAAGTAGCCAAAACTTATCTATCTTTACTTTTGCTTTGGTTGTAACTATTGTTACTACATGGTGACTTTTGTAATTAAGAGATTAATTCTGTCACTGATTATAAACTGGATTAACAAGGAGGTATTAAGAATGATGGATTATGCCCAAATGCGTGACTTTTAGCTTTGTTAAATTGCAGTTGTGATTTCTGTGGAAGTTGTGTCTGAGGGAAATAGCATGTGAAAGCTACCAGTTTCTGAGGTGTATGTGGAGCTCCTGTTGCAAGCCTTTAAACCTTTAAGCCTTTAAACACTTTAGAGTTTAATTACTTTTAGCTGCAGTCTTTTCATGCTGTTATTTGTGATTACACCTTTTGAGGGTGTTGTCTGACCTGACCTCTTTTACTGTTTGATATGTCTTTTACATAGTTTGGTGTTAATAATAACCAGTGGGATAAATTTGCCAGGGATTTGCCAGGAGGAAACTCTGCTTGCCTTCTGTAATGGATTGTATTGTAAACTATTTAACACTTCACTCATATGTTGGAAAGGAGGGAAAATTACCCACAGAGCTACTGGATAAGTACAACATATCAGGATTGTCTCAGTGTATCTATATATAAATTTGTAATTATCATCTTGACGCTAGAATATATAGACTAGAATATAGTGTAGCTGCACTGTCATAATATAGCTTTACTGAAGGCCAAAATAGCTGGCTGTGCTGTGAATATGTTCCTTCATTTAAGTGAAATATATATGAATAAGCTGCTTGTCTATAAGATACTTTCATAATATACGAATACTGTAGAATAACCTCAGCATAGCAGAAATCCATGAGCTGTTGTGCATTAAGTGCCCATCTTGCAAAAGAGGGGATCACCTGCTACTTCTTGTATCAGGCCACCTTTGGTGGTTAGTATGCTAAGAAAAGGCAATGGTTTTCACCGACCTTTTTATGCTTTTCCAGCATTCTTGGTAATATGTAATTTTTTTGAATAGAGACACACAAAGTCTCCAACTGCAGCCAATTCTACCTGAAATAGTAATGTTGTACTGGTAGTGTTACAACCCTAACGGTTAACAGCTGGGGTAATGTGCCATGCCACGGATAATATCCTGATCCATCCTTGCAGACATTGTATCTTGCTGGGCAAAAGCAACACAGGAAAGAAACTAAGCCCAGTGAACTGAGTTATGTATTTTATTGTTGACTGTCTGCCAAAAAAGTGGATTTTTTAAATAAATAACATATGGATCATTGCTGCTGTTCCAAGGTTATATTGATTACTATTCCAAGAAAATATTGATGAATAGCCTAGAAGTATAGAAATACTCTATGCTTTTTTTCTTGTATAAACTATAAATATTATAAATTATTATTTTTGTTTTTCTAGAAGCCAACAGACAACTTAGATCATAACAATTTATGAGCCTTGCTGTCCCTCAGCTAAAAAAGACAATGACCCATTCATGGAGGTAGGTTGCAATGGTGTGCAGTTAGGTGCATCCCATAATTTCAGCGTGGGTTCTTATTACACAGATAGAGTGAAGAGCAGACTAAATTGCACAGTTATATAAGATGACTTACGGCAGATAAAAATCAAAGTTCAACAACAGTATGAACAAGAATACAAGAGTACTTTCATATCTGTGGATTACCAGAAGGACCACATCAAATACACAGTAAGGAGAGAGTTTAAGATTAATCTTTACATAAGAAAAGAATGAATTGTTATAAATTTTATAGAATTTTGCGCCCCAGGCCTATAGTCCTTCACTTCTACAAATTGTTACTGACTCAGTGACTAAGAATTTGAGTCAGTTTTATATTTCTAATTGGTTTTCATGGCACTAAACTCTCTGAATACATATAAACTGAGGTAAAATAAACACTGCTTGCATGGAGATTTAAGTAGAGAGCAGGGCTTGGTTCTTCAAATACAAAAAGAACTTTTTTCAGGAAAAAACAAAATTCCTAACATCTGGGAGGATTAAAGCTCTTTACCTTGTTTTTTAAAGAATTAATCGTTCATGCTTTGTAGTGGTCAATGTATCTATGAACGTTTCACATCCGTGACCCCCCTTTAAATTTTATGGTATCCAACTCTCAAGCATTTTTTTTTCCTCATGTCTGCATTTGGGAGAAAATAATGCTATCTGAAAAGAAAATTTTTTTTTTTACATTTCTTCAACTATTTTAGGTAAAACTGCAAGCAGTCACTGGGAAGTAGAAGTCACTGTAAGCATCAAAAAGATGTCACACAAATATAATAGAACAGAAGAGATTTCATACAAACTCACTGTTTCTGAAGTTAATGATAAACTATCAGTGTGTCATGGTTTAGCCCAGCCGGCAACCAAGCACCACCCAGCTGCCTGCTCACTCCCCCCCGGTGGGATGGGGGAGAGAATCAGAAGAGTAAAAGTGAGAAAACTCGTGGGTTGAGATAAAGACAGTTTAATAGGTAAAGCAAAAGCCGCGTGCGCAAGCAAAGCAAAGCAAGGAATTCATTCACTACTTCCCATCGGCAGGCAGGTGTTCAGCCATCTCCAGGAAAGCAGGGCTCCATCATGCGTAACAGTTACTTGGGAAGACAAATGCCATCACACCAAACGTCCCCCCCTTCCTTCTTCTTCCCCCAGCTTATATACTAAGCATGACATCATATGGTATGGAATAGCCCTTTGGCCAGTCTGGGTCAGCTGTCCCAGCTGTGCTCCCTCCCAGCTTCTTGTGCACCTGGCAGAGCATGGGAAGCTGAAAAGTCCTTGACTGGTGTAAACTCTACTCAGCAAGAACCAAAACATCAGTGTGTTATCAACATTATTCTCATCCTAAATCCAAAACACAGCACTCTACCAGCTACTAAGAAGAAAATTCACTCTATCCCAGCCGAAACCAGGACACAGTGATTCTAGTAGGAAATGGAAAAATTAAAGTAGCAAATTAGTGAAATGAATTATATACAGTACTGCAAAATACTGAAGAGGTTGAAGAGGTTGTATGGTAGCTGTATTAGAACTAAATGTAAGGAAAAATAGCATCTACTCTTACAGCTGAAGAAGTTGGCAGTCTTTTGGGTGTATGAATGCATTTTTCAGATCCAAAGTACAAGCTTATACCAATATAGGCTAATAAGTTAAATAAAACAAAAGTTTACTGAGTTATGATCTAACACCCTTATGGCTGTAAAGCTGTGACAACATACATTTTTTAAAGCTAGCTATTCCCAAGATTTTATTTGGTACAGTGCTTTTTCTGATATCATGTACTTCCCTAATGCTTTATACCAACACCTAAATTAAAATTATTAAACATCAGAAGGGAAAGGTTTCCTTTCTAGACAATTTAGCTAAAAACACGCTTCACATTTAATACAATTTAGAATTGTGGGTGTCCTGGTTTCGGCTGGGATAGAGTTAATTTTCTTCTTAGTAGCTGGTCTAGTGCTGTGTTTTGGGTTTAGGATGAGAATAATGTTGATAACACACTGATGTTTTAGTTGTTGCTAAGTAGGGCTTACACCAGTTGAGGACTTTTCAGCTTCCCATGCTCTGCCCGGTGCACAAGAAGCTGGGAGGGAGCACAGCCAGGACAGCTGACCCAGACTGGCCAAAGGGCTATTCCGTACCATATGACATCATGCTCAGTATATAAACTGGGGGGAGTTGGCTGGGGGGCAGCGATTGCTGCTCGGGGACAGGCTGGGCATCGGTTAGCTGGTGGTGAGCAATTGCATCGTGCATCACTTGTTTTGTATATTCTTTTATCATTATTATTGTTGTTGTTATTATTTCCTCTTCCTCTATTGTCCTATTAAACTTTCTTTATCTCAACTCATGGGTTTTGCTCTTTTTTTTTCTACCTGATTCTCTCCCCCATCCCATGGGGGGCGGGGGGGGAGGGTAAGCAAGCAGCTGTGTGGTGCTTAGTTGCCGACTGGAGTTAAACCACAACATGTGGGAATGTGTGGGGCTTTTTCTCCTTTAATTTTCTTTCAAGATTATACCTACCTTTTGTGAAGATTCTAGAAATCTGTCAGTTCATCTGTTTTAGGAGGATATGAATAATGCATTAGAATTGATGAATCTTTCTGGATTGAAATCTGTTAATCTCTGTAATATATCCGTATTTAGAATGAAATTAACCACTGTGTGGATGTCTGTCTGTTGGATTTCTTTTGTTCTAAAAGTATCCCAGTTCCCTTTAGTTTAAGCAGAAAAGTTGCATTGACTAGTGCACTGAAACTATTTTTCTACAAATGTGTGAGCAGTACTGAAGGATAGGCAAGGAAGGAGAGGCAGTGGGGTAGCCCTGTACATTAGGGAATGTTTTGATTGTCTAGAGCTTGACAATGATGATGAAAGGGTCAAGTGTTTATGGGTAAGAATCAGGGGAAAGGCCAATAAGGCAGATATCCTGGTGGGAGTCTGTTATAGACCACCCAACCAGGATGAAGAGGCAGATGAAGTATTCTATAAGCAGCTGAGAGAAGTCTCACAATTGCTAGCTCTTGTTCTCGTGGGAGACTTCAACTTACCAGATCTCTGCTGGAAATACAACACAGCAGAGAGGAAACAGTCTAGGAGGTTCCTGGAGGGTGTGGAAGATAACTTCCTGACACAGCTGGTAAGCGAGCCAACCAGGGGAGGTGCCCCGCTGGACCTGTTGTTTCTGAACAGAGAAGGACTTGTGGGTGATGTGATGGTTGGAGGCTGTCTTGGGCACAGCGACCATGAAATGATAGAGTTTTCAATTCTTGGAGAAGTAAGGAGGGGGGTTAGCAGAACTGCTACCTTGGACTTCCGGAGGGCAGACTTTGGCCTGTTCAGGAGCCTGGTTGACAGAGTCCCTTGGGAGGCAGTCCTGAAGGGCAAAGGAGTCCAGGAAGGCTGGACATTCTTCAAGAAGGAAATCTCAAAGGCGCAGGAGCAGGCCATTCTTATGCGCGGAAAGACAAGCAGGTGGGGGACAAGACCGGCCTGGCTGAACAGAGAGCTTTGGCTGGAACTCAGGAAAAAAAAGGAGAGTTTATGACCTTTGGAAGAAGGGGCAGGCGACTCAGGAGGACTACAAGGATGTCGTGAGGTTATGCAGGAAGAAAATTAGAAGGGCCAAAGCCCAGCTAGAACTTAATCTGGCTACTGCTGTAAAAGACAACAAAAACTGTTTCTACAAATACATTAGCAACAAAAGGAGAGCTAAGGAGAATCTCCATCATTTATTGGATGCAGGGGGAAAAATAGTGACAAAAGATGAGGAAAAGGCTGAGGTACTTAATGCCTTCTTTGCCTCAATCTTTAATAGTCAGACCAGTTGTTCTCAGGGTACCCAGCCCCCTGAGCTGGAAGACAGGGATGGGGAGCAGAATAAAGCCCCCATAATCCAAGGGGAAATGGTTAGCAACCTGCTACACCTCTTAGACACACACAGGTCTATGGGGACGGATGGGATCCACCCAAGGGTACTGAGGGAGCTGGCAGAAGTGCTCACCAAGCCACTTTCCATCATCTATCAGCAGTCCTGGCTAACCGGGGAGGTCCCAGCTGACTGGAGGTCAGCAAATGTGATGCCCATCTACAAGAAGGGCCAGAAGGAGGATGTGGGGAACTACAGGCCTGTCAGCCTGACCTCGGTGCCAGGGAAGGTCATGGAGCAGATCATCTTGAGTGCCATCACACAGCGCGTGCAGGACAAGCAGGAGATCAGGCCCAGTCAGCATGGGTTTAGGAAAGGCAGGTCCTGCTTGACTAACCTGATCTCCTTCTATGACAGGGTGACCCGCTTAGTGGATGAGGAAAAGGCTGTGGATGTTGTCTACCTGGACTTTAGTAAAGCCTTTGACACCATTTCCCACAGCATTCTCCTGGAGAAACTGGCTGCTCATGGCTTCGATGTGCATACTCTTCGCTGGGTAAAAAAATGGGTGGATGGCCAAGCCCAAAGAGTGGTGGTGAATGGGAGTTAAATCCAGTTGGCGGCCATTCAGAAGTGGTGTTCCCCAGGGCTCAGTATTGGGGCTGGTTCTGTTTAATATCTTTATCAATGATCTGGATGAGGGGATCGACTGCACCCTCAGTAAGTTTGCAGATGACACCGAGTTGGGCGGGAGTGTTGATTTGGTGGAGGGTAGAAAGGCTCTACAGATGGATCTGGACACCGAAAGAGTTGTCAAGCATTGGAACAGGCTGCCCAGGGAAGTGGTTGAGTCTCTATCCCTGGAGGTATTTAAAAGACGGGTAGATGTGGTGCTTGAGGACATGGTTTAGTGGTGGACTTGGCAGTGTTAGGTTAACGGTTGGACTCGACGATCTTAAGGGTCTTTTCCAACCTAAATGATTCTATGATTCTATGAAATTCTCAACAATACCTCATGTATGAAGAAGCACATGACCAACTGAATTTAGTTAACAAAATTAGAAATGTGTATTCTTTACTCACTGTGTCTGAAATAGGTGCTATGGGGAGTAATGGTTAGACAGTTCAGGGAGGTTACAGTGTGAGAAAAAGTTTTGAGAGACTTGTGGAAGGAAAAAAGACATGCTATATTCAGGCTAGAAACACTGACAGACCAGGGGCTGTGGGATAAGATCCATGAGATTAGGTATGCTAATTCAAATTTAAATTTCTGATGCAAAACTAAGCATGTCATGTTTTCCAGGCAGAGGTTTTTCTTTGAGAATACTGAGCACAGCCTAGGTCCTTCATTATCTGGATCACTGGGAATCCTGGGGTATTTCAAGTGATGGAAATGATGAAAAACCCAAGTGATATGGATTCGCCAACCATGCTGAAAAGGCACTTTGATTGTTGCACGTATAATCATTCTGTATCTGGATCTGGCCTGGCCAGTGCTGAACTCGTGTCTAATAATCCTGTTGGGGAGCAAGCTGAATTCTGCAGGCATTCCTGAGTTCCTTTGCTGTCCTCTCTGGCATTGCAGGACTATTAGCACAAGTGCACTGAGGGCTACAAGTTGATTCCATGGTTTGCACTGTCAGGAAAGAGCATGATGCAGGACCATCCGAATGCTTCTGTATGAATCAGCCTGAATCCAGGCAGGGTCACTCAGATGTCTTCACCATACATTCCTGTTTCTGGGTTCATCTGGCAGAAATATTTGAGCTAACATTGCACAGAAGTGTTTCTGATGTGCTAAATTTATTTCTTCACACCGTATGAACATGGCTAGACTGATCATTTATCTAACTGGCCCTGAAAGCTTAAGATCAGCTTTCATGTGATTCTGGATCTGTCCTATGAGACCTGGTAGATATAAATGACTGTGCAAAGAGCTAGTTGTCTTTGCATTGATGACAGTTAATCACAACCCTGACAGACGTCCCAGAAACAGATAGTTGCCTGTGCAGAATGCAAGATTAGTCCGTATCAGAATGGCAGCGGACAGTGGCTAGTGATTTTTCACAAGATATTTCCAGTGTTACAGTGTTACAAAAGGTTAAATTTCATGAAGCAATGATATGTTTGCTTTGCAGGGCATTTGGGGAATTCTTGTTTTCTTACATGACCATCTTACCTAATTGTACAAATTTTCTTTTATATATAAACATGTATGTATATATGTAAGTATATGCCTGGTGCAAACCATGAATCATCTCTGATTTGAAAGATCGTAATATTATGAAGTATTTTTCTCAGTTGAGTTAAAAGCTGCTATATAGATTGTGGTATTATGGAGCAGTCTGAATTATTTAATTTCATTTGGCAGGTAAAATAGTTGTTAATTGATTATGTTATAAAAGATGATATATGCTTTCACAGAGCTGTTATCTGCATTTTAAAGATATTAATGAATATTTAATGTTGAGTCTGCATAAATTAGCATGCTTGAAAAAAAAGCATAATCTGAAACTAAAAATGCCTATTTGACAAAAGGACAGTTCTGTGAAAAAAGTCTTTCATAAAAATCCCAAGTACTTAAGAGGTTCTAGTTCAGGTAATAGATTTCGAATTTTAAGATATGAGTTGTTTGCTGTTTAACTGTTGCAAATTGTTTTGGGATAAGTAGTTTCATTTGAAGCTTTAACTAACTGGAAAATAACGAACCTTTTTCAAGTTGGGTAAAACGGATTCACACTTTACAGTAGCTGTCTAGAAAAGCAATTTCTGTTAGCAACATACATTCATCTTGCCATACTGAAAACTGAGGTTAAAACAGATCATGCACAAACCTGGGAGAGTAGAGGTAATTACTGTGTTCTCTGAAGACATTTCCTGGAATTTTGACCGGAATATCTTGATGCCTTGTAAAAATTGTTCCAATTTTTAACTGAAATAAGTTTAGATTATAGTTGATTTGTGTTAGCCTTTGGATTCTCAGAAGAATTCCAGTTCTATTATAAGGAATTATCTTAGATTGTCATTCTGGCAGTTATGATATATACAGCTACACATTTCGTGAAATCAATATTTGAGGGTTTTTTCCATTATAAAGTTCAGGATCTTGACCTGTAATCTCATTTGATACAAGTGAAGAGCTAAATGGTGGCATCTGTACTGTAAAGGAGTGTAGGTAATCTTACCTAAGGAGAAAAATGAGACACCAGCATCTGTTTCAAGTTAGTGTGTACCTTTTAAACTTCTGGAAGATTGTCCTTTTGAAATACAGATCAAGAAAAGTGTATCATTCAGATTGTCAGGCTATGTGCTTTTCTTGTAAACACAGACAAATTTTCTTTTTGTGAAAAATAAGAGCAAAGTCATATTCTAAAGAAACCTTTTGTCAAAGGCAATGTCTGAGGTCCTTTCTTTTCAAAGTATAATTCCTACCACGGCAGAGGTAGGAAAGAACCAGTCTGCATGATTTTTTTTTATACCATTGGATTTGAGTTTTTGTACAATACATAGGCACTTAGAAAGTCACTAAGCATTGGAAATTTGCCACACCTAGAGATGAAGTAGGCAGGATGTTTTGGCATTAATTTCTCAGATTCTGGGTTGATGTGTCATGTTTGCACTCTCAGGAGTAACCTAATCACTAGATTTGGTGCCAGGAAGAAATTTTTCACACTGGTTGAACTGATGATCTCTGGACAAGTTCATAGTTTCCTTCCCAATGTTATGTCATTGATTTCCTTCCTCTTAGTTTTCTAGGTTGTCATTTTTGCTTTTGCCTTTTGGTACAAATCTAAAACTTGTTTCAGGATGTTGGAATGGGGATTGGGATCTGTGTCTGTGGACCTCCTGTCTTATTATTCACAATTTTAGAATATGGGGCTTAGTGATCCAGAGAGTTTTTCAGTCCTATTTTGTATAATTCTAAGACCTTTTAGCCACTGCAGATCATATTTCCACCCTGTACTCATTTGAATAGATCTAGGTCAGGCATTTAGACATACTGGGTACATTTGTAGTTGCTGAAAGAGGGCCAAGGAGTCATCCTCTGACCTGAAGCCTAGTGGCCCTGGTCCTGTGCGCTCTGCTAAGAGCTCACTCCCCCCAGAGCATACTAGTTGTGTCCATCCTGCAAATAACTTGGCTCTGGGTCAGATGGTGCCCTGCAGTCTGAAGATGTAATCAGGTCTTGGATGTCTCCTTTGTCAGGTCAAAGTGTCTGAACTGATATAAGGGCTATATCTGCTACAGCGTACCAGCGTGATTTTTACAGCATGAAACTATAAGTATTGCATGGCTAAGAGTATGACCTGAGCATATGGGATAATATTTGGGGTGCAAAACCTGAAATTGTATAAAGGAAGGTGTATCAGTCTCCCCTTTCCCATATACCACAGTTCCTCCTGCAAAAATAAATTTGTTTTTTTGTTAACTAGTCTTGATTACTTTTTGTTCCCCTACCTGTAAGCTAATTCTGGCATAATTAATATATGTATACAGAATGCAGTGCTTCTAAGCACTTGTCATGCATAAGATACAATAACATTTGACCTTCTTAGAACTGGTAATAACTTAGGAGTAATATTTTGATTTTGCAAATTTTATCAATTTATACTTGCTGTTTGATGGAGTTAAATCACTGTCTCCTGTAGTCTCATTCTGTATTGTATTTCAGTTTTTCAATAAAAAAAAATTAATTCTGTCCTATTAACTTATTTCCTTCATATCCTCTTGAAAGACAGGGCCCAGCAGGCTTTTGGAATTAGTGAAGAATCCCAATGGACATTTTCTCTGCTTCTTAACTATGAAAATGTTGATATGTAACATGACTTTGAAGTGGATTCTTCCTATGAGAGGTTGTCTGAGTGTGATTTTTTTGAATGACCCTATAAAGTACTGTTTGACCAAAGCAGTATATTCTCAGTAAATTCAGTAACAAAAAAAACCCAGTGTGAAATAAAAAAGTCAGAGATGAGGAGCAGTAGAATGAACTGTATCCCTTTCACAGGGCAGCATCTCATCATTGCCTCTTTTCTGCAGTGATGCTGGTTAAACACCTGTGAAAGAGCAGGAGTAATTTCAAATTATTTTTTTAACACCTTATGGTATCTTTCTCTGATTGTTTCTTTGGTGCACACACACTTCTGTGCTTTCACAGATACCCCTTTGCAGCATTTTCATATGATCATTTCAGCAATATAGAAAGTCTGGGCAAATTCCTGTTTAGCGTATCCTGCATCTTTACAGATGTTGACATCCAAAGGACCCCGGGTACATGAGGGACAGGCAGTGATGAATGTCTAAATTGGTGTCACAGCTCTTGACCAGGGCAGTTATAATCAGCATTGTGCTTGACTTTAGCTGGCCAGTTACACTGATTTTCATGAAATTTCTAGCTCCATTGAAGCTGTACTGATGTTAGCAATAATAGGAAGATTATGCTTGATGTATTACTCAACTTTTCAACTGCTGAGAAAAATTTACAAAATATGAAGGAAGCTTTCTCTAGCTTTCTCTATGTTGATTTAGCCTGAATACACTCTTCTGTGCTAAATTCCTGTTTGCCTACTTAAGCACAGATTTTTCTATATTATGCAGTTCTTGAAAAAAGTTAATGGAGCTACTACGAACAAATGGCATTGACTATGTCTACAATGCACCATGGAGTATAGTGTAGATATACCCAAGTTATCTATGGAAAAGGAATCATTCTATCCATACTAATGCTGCCTTATGCACACACTAATTATCCTCACTGAGAGGAAAAGTTTATTAGCTTGTGCACAGCAGTGCACTGACATGCATTACTGCTTTGGGGTCCTTAATTACTGTTTCCATGTGGAAGTCCAAATTAGGTCACTCTATTGAAAAGAAACTTGGGTCTTCTTTCTTTTGTGGGCCTTGAGAGGGAGAGGGAAGGAGGAGAGTCTGTTAAATTTAGCAATAACTATTGTAAAGTGGGGGTTTGGGTTTTTTTCCCCCAAAGTTTATTCCATTATTCCAAGTCTTTATGTGGCTGCTGGTTCTGTTTGACTAGTGAATTCTCCAGATACTGGCTAATCGGTTAATAGAATATCAAAATTATTTGCTTTAATTCTCTGTCTCTATGTTGCAGCCAGAAGTATGAGCACTGTTTTCAAATTCTATTTATTGTTATTTTGTATCATCTGTATTTTCTTGGAGTGCTAAAATTATGTTTGAACATTTCCTTCTTATTCTATTTTTAGCAATTTCAGATATCCAGACATATATACAGCTGTATATCCAGACATATATCCAGACATATACAGCTGTATATCCAGACATATACAGCTGTGCTTGACAATTTGTTGCTTTCTTTATTCTTAATTAGAAAAATGTCTTCCCTGTATGTTCTAGTTAACCATAATTTTCTGTAACTCTTAGGGAGGTCAGTAAGTGAAATGGGATCCCCTGAACACATTTCTAAAGGACCTTCAAGAAGACCTAACCAGTCTGAATGACAGCTTCAGCAAAAGCCGATGAAGATTTCTAAGGCAATTTAATTAGCTATAGAAATTGTCACTATTTTAGAATTTATCCATTGAGGTTTTTCTAACCTTTTCATAGGTGATCTTTTATTATTGACTGCCCTTTACCAAAATATTTTTGTTCTTTTTGTTTTAATTTTGCAGTTTTGTTTTAATCTTCCTCTGAGTGTGAGCCTTGTAAAGAACATTTATCATTTTAATTATTTGTCCATGTAAGCAAAAAGGGAAGAAAAACAGGGAAGAAAAGTTAGTTGGAGCTCTACTGGGAGATGAACATAGATGAAATGTATTCATCACATAAAATTACAAAGAAATTGGAATTCTTCAATTATAACAATGTGTTGGAGTAGCTTTAGTTTCTGGAGATGATGTGATTAAAATACTGTAATACAGTTCCTGTTACAGTGCAATCAATTCACAAACTTTGAAGCACATTTTCTTCTTACAAAGATTATTTTATCAAAAGAATAATTTGTAGGTGAAAATGAGAACACAAAGAGCATTTCTGTACAGATCCCTTCATTAATGAAATATATTGCTGGTTTTATATTTTGCTAATAATAGAAAGATAAATTCCAGGTTAGTGTGCAGTATGAATGTAAATGTTACAGGAAAGACACAAAATACACCTGAATGAAAGAACATCCATGTCAGCAGAATCATAAATTATCACTGTGAACATTTTCTCAAAAATAAAGAAACATTTGTTTCTGCTGTCCTACACAGCTAATCAGAAGGTGGATTAATTTTGTTAGAGCAAGAAGACCAATTCATCTCCACTCTCCCACCAAAAAAGTAATCTTTTTTTGTTGAGCATTGCAACAGCAGTGCTCCATGGCGGCCCTTCCCCTGACTTGTCTTTGTGTCTCACATCCCATCTGAAGAGAGACACATGCGAGCCTGTCTTGAGGCAGGTCCCTTCTCCCATACCCTGTGAGTCAGAGAAAAAGAATTATGTTCAGTCAACATCAGCTTGTAGCAGTGGATCTTGTCAAGAGTAAAACAGTAACGTTACAAACAACGGAGCACAGCTTAGTAAATGGCAG
The DNA here is from genome assembly GCF_965183815.1 of Platalea leucorodia. Classification (NCBI taxonomy): domain Eukaryota; kingdom Metazoa; phylum Chordata; class Aves; order Pelecaniformes; family Threskiornithidae; genus Platalea; species Platalea leucorodia. Next base: position 10,789,880 of record NC_138859.1, on the reverse strand, counting down.
CGAGACTTCCTCTAGAAGACTGTTGTCCAAGATGTTCTAAGCAAGCAGAAGTCTGAATCTACCTCCTAAATATGGCCTGTATCAGAGTACATCCCTGAAATATTAGGCAGAAGAAAGGTTTTGTTATTTCCTCCTCCAGCTGGTTCTTTATTGTGGTGGGTTTACCTTGGCTGGCCACCAGGTGCCCACCAAGCTGCTCTATCACTCCCCCTCCTCAGCTGGACAGGGGAGAGAAAATATAACGAAAGGCTCAGGAGTTGAGATAAGGACAGGGAGAGATCACTCACCAATTACCGTCACAGGCAAAACAGACTTAACTTGGGGAAATTAGTTTAATTTATTGCCAATTAACAACGGAGTAGGATAATGAGAAATAAAAACTAAATCTTAAAACACCTTCCTCCCACCCCTCCCTTCTTCCCGGGCTTAAATTTACTCCCGATTTTCTCTACCTCCTCCACCCCAGCAGCAGAGGGGAACGGGGAATGAGGGTTGCAATCAGTTCATCGTGCATTGTCTCTGCCACTCCTTCCTCCTCACACTCTTCCCCTGCTCCAGCATGGGGTCCCACCCACAGGAGACAGTCCTCCACGAACTTCTCCAATGTGAGTCCTTCCACGGGCTGCAGCTCTTCATGAACTGCTCCAGCGTGGGTCCTTTCCATGGGGTACAGTCCTTCAGGAACAGACTGCTCCAGTGTGGGTCCCCCATGGGGTCACAAGTCCTGCCAGGAGCCTGCTCCAGCGCAGGCTCTACATAAGGTCACAGGGACCTTCAGGGCACATCCACCTTCTCTGGCGTGGGGTCCTCCATGGGCTGCAGGGGGACAGCCTGCCTCACCATGGTCTTCACCAGGGGCTGCAGGGGAATCTCTGCTCCGGCACCTGGAGCACCTCCTCCCCCTCCTTCACTGACCTTGGTGTCTGCAGAGTGGTTTCTCTCACATATTCTCACTCCTCTCTTTGGCTGCTGTTGTGCAGGTTTTTTTCCCCCCCTTCTTAAATATGTTATCCCAGAGGTGCTACCACCATCACTGATTGGCTCGGCCTTGGCCAGCGGTGGGTCCGTCTTGGAGCTGGCTGGAACTGGCTCCATCTGACATGGGGGCAGCTTCTGGCATCTTCTCACAGAAGCCACCCCTGCAGCCCCCCACTACCAAAACCTTGCCATGTAAACCCAATACATTTATAAAAAATTTTCTGCCATTTCTATGTCATCTACATGGCCATATTCCCTTTACACAAAGACAAGAGAAATTTTGAATAAAAAAAATTCCTGTGCAAATGTAGTCAAGTGCTTGTTTCCTTTGCTAATAAAATTTCATCAGCAATGCAAGCAGAAAAGAAAATCTTCTATCATCGCTGTTCTTTTGAATTTTTTAATCCAAAAGTCTAGTCTCATAGCAATGTGTTGTTTAAACAGAAACTTATGGCATAATAATTAGCAGAGTAGCATGTATAGCATAAATAAAACTGCATATAACAACTTTATGCCAGTTAAAGACATGACAGATATCATGCCTAGCCCACTGCTAACAGGTGAGGAGAGTTCTGTACAAGAGAGGGGGACAGCTGGCAGGGCTTTTATTCAGTCTACTGCTTAAAATTCAGAAAGCTTCAATTTGTGGACCGTTTAGACCTTTTGTAAGGTTTGTGTTTTAAACAAGTTATTGCAAAGGAAATGGTGTTTAAGAAATGATGGTCAGGGGTAAATGGTCGGGGATTTTTTTTATCTGTAGGCTCTTACACAGTTGTCGATTACTTTGAGGTTGCTTTCTTTTTGCTACTAATCCTATTTATAGTCAATTATAGACTTCAGCACAGTAATTCTTAAATCCTTCTGTTGATGAGTATGTTGCACCAACATTAATAGTTGCATCCTACTTTTTTAATCCAGGCAGAGAAATGTGAAATAGCAGATGTTTAGCTCCATTTTTCTATTTCAGTATTCTGTCACTCCAAAGAAAAACTTTAAACTCTCTGATTTGGGGGAGGGAGGATTTTCATATTTGGTTTCTGAGAAGCTTTGTGACAGACTTCACTAGAAGGAAAATCTGCAATATTAAACTATAGCAGAGAGAAAAGATTGAAATTGTCAGAGGTCATTATTCAGTCCCCTCAAGGCTTCTGTAGGAAGGCTCATGAGAAATGTTGCCACCCTAAAATTTAAAATGGCCTTACCATCTTCATAAATAACTTCTGGGGAAAGAAAATATTTATGGAAGTGTATATGAAAGTGCTAATTATTACAGACACATACATGCATGCATACAAGATTTTCCACTTATACTGAGAAAAAAAAAAGCAATCATTTCTGTTCTGTTTATCAGACACAAAATATTTGGATAACAGCTGCTTAAATCAAGTATCTGGAAAGAGGATTTATTTAAGTATCAGTATACTGACAGCTGACCCCTTTGAAGCCATCCATGTTCAGCAGTTTCAGACTGAGGCATCTAATGGTTAAATTTAAGGAAAACAAGCTTTTGTGCAGTTTGGATGACTTTGGATATGACTGAATAAAATACCAAGGAAATAATATAGTGCTTATTGCTGACATCTGCCATCACAGAACCATAATTTATACTTTCTGATAAAATATCATAAAGAATAAGAGTTGAAGAGAGATTGGTTAATCAAACTGAGCATCTAGATCTTATTTTTCAGAAAAGCAATATATGGAACATTTGGATTTCATTTTGTTGCTGCAAATCCACCTGGATTTTTTTTTAAACAGTGCAGGATCAAATTTCAATGTCACTCTGAAGGTTGCATGAAAAGAAGAAACAAACGGGACTTTTATTTTTTCTGTTGCTATATGAAGACATCTGAAACACTTTTGTAATTTTAGTAGTTGATTGTCTTGATTTTGCATTAGAATGTCTACTACAGGTGGATTATAAACTGCAAGTTTTACTGAGTCAGAATAACTACGTAATCATAATGGGAAAAAAGCTCTTGCTGCTTCTTGTTGTTGTTGTTATTGTATTAATATAATTTGAGTGATCGTGTAGCCACCGCAATGCGACTGAAAGGAAGGTCATGCTAATGTAATACTACTAAGTGTGTAAAATTTATTTAAATAAATTCTTGAAAAAGCCTGTGATGAGCAAACCCATCTTTCTGTCCAAAACAGTGGCAAGTCATCTATAACTACATCTAGTGGCCAGAAACTCTCTGTAACTTTCATTGTGTTGATCTTTTGATAACTGTTTGCAGACAACTCTATGCAGTTGCTGTGGACTGTACAAGCAGAGAGAACTGTAGCTTGGAGCTGGCAAATCCCAGGAACAATGAAGCTTTGGTTGGAAACTTAAAATCTATAGATTGTTATTGTTATTTATAAAGCTATGTTCCAGAAGTGGAGATACATTGAGTTATAAATGGTTTGTAAATGCTGTTCAGAACAGGAGTGGACCTCCATCGCCAACCAGCCCTCCTCCCATGTCATCTACTCCACTTTCTGCTGTATAGTGCTGGGGAAGAGACCTATTTTAATGATAAGAGTAGGGGTTCTGCACAAAAGGGCCTTTGTATGCAATCTATTAACAGACTGTGTCACGCATCACTGTAATTTGCTTTAGATTTATGCTGAATGACAAGAAGAATTTCAGATGCATTGTTTGATATACTATGACTATATGCAAAGTTGCCAAAATATAGCAGCACTGTTCCAGATGTCCTTTTACAGACATTTTGTTATGAGTATTTTCCCTGACAGAGTAATAGTATATACATTCATGCAAAGCCTAGAAGTAGAATGGAAAAATAAATGCATACAATTGTTATTTCAGTGCTGCAAATCTCTGTTAAAATTAAAAGATGTGTTGTTTTTACAGGTATAGCATTAATATTTCAACAGAAATAGTTTATTGATTCTATAGCTCTTTATGTATGTGAATTGACAGGACTCTGTCTTTTTACCATGTACCAGAACAACTACTAGGTTTTACTAGAGAGCAGTTGTACTCTCGTACTAGAGAGGAGGACTCTTCAGATGTAGATAGCAACTGCTTTGATCTAACTAATAGAAGGCAATCTTTGTGCTTGCAGCTTGTTTACTACTTCAGGCCTATCATTTAACCTTCCAGTCCAAATATGTCTGTAAACCTCAGCAGTATGTTTAGCACACATGTTAATGCCAGTTCTACATTGTTTCAAAGTGCAAAGGAGATGTGTAATACCAAAAAGGAGGAACAATACTCACCTTTTTTTTTTTTTTTTACAACTTCTGTAAAAAAAGAGTCTTATATTTTCTCTGCATGGAATTCACACCAGAAGGACCAACACAACCTTTTATCTGTTATTTAGGCATTGTATCAAGGCTCTAGGAGATTCACAGAATTTTTTGCAGGCCTCTGCAAATGAATTTTCCCACTCTTTGTTTGAAATACTGGTTACAATAAAGATGAATGATTATTAATATTTGCTTTATTGTTAGGTGCAGTGACACTAATAGTTGTGCCTGGATGCTCTACTCTGCATATTTTTTTTTGGTGTGAAGCTTCATTTACCAACTTAGCTGTAATGCTCACATCATTCTCTTAAATGCCTGAATAAATAATGTGTGTATTTTATTAAATGCAAAATCAAAACAAAAATGAAGATAGGCTTGTAACATGGCACTTATTTCTTATATACTAGTTCAAAGATGGGTATAAATATTGAAGCATTAAGATGATTGTGATTCAAGTACTTTGAGTAATATTTATTCCAGTGGCCTGTCTCTGAATTCATCTTGATAATTAAATTATTTTAATAGAAATAATACTTTATGATAATTGAATGAAGTAGTTGCCATCATCTTCAAGAGATCGTCATAAGAGCTGTGTTTATAGGTGTTCCTTAAACAATAAATATGATTCTCCTAAGAGAAATTTCCAGTTTAGATGTATATTCCAAAAGCTTAATGGCTCAGTTACTCCATAGAAGGAACTGTAGAGATTAACCAAGTTGCATAACAAAAAATACTTAAATAATTTCAAATCTATCATAACAAGAAACTGAAATATATAAGATGCTTGGGAAGAAAGGGGATATGTGTATAATATCCACGTACAACATCTAGCACAAGGGATATTCAGTTCTGTGTGGCCTGTTTCAACCTGATGAAAACAGTATGAACCAGTAATACATTAAAACAGTCATTATTCTAGTTCTGTGAGGTGTACAGGAATAAAAAGAAAAGATATTAAATCATTTTCTTCTCTTTTACCTGTTTCTGTGAGTTTTGTTTTTCACTTTTTCCACAAAATAAGCCTTTATCTCCTGACATAAATAAGATTAAAGATCTGCTGAAGTAAAAATAGTTCAGTAAGACAAATTGGCTAACTTTCCATGTATCAAGCCATTGTATAAATTTATTTTTCTTAAGGTACTCTAGTCATGTCCTCAAATTGTCCTTTTATTTAAAAGAAATCATATTAATGATGCATTTAACTAATATTAAATAATATTTTTCATTAACAGGCTACTGAGGTTATTACAGTTCTGTAACTCTCAATGAATATCAACCTGAAGTTTAAAAAATGCTCTAAATAATGTTCATTAATTACTTTGGTAGGAAGAGTAAAACTTAATGAAGTGTGCAAAAAGGACATGGTTCCTTGAACAGTCAGACTAAATAAATATACCCTGTAAAACTTTAAATTCATTCTGGGTAAGTCATGTTTTTTATTGTTTCTTTGTAATATTTTTATAATTAAATTTTTTTTATTTTAATGAAAGTCAGGTATTGTCAGATCGCCTTGATATTTTTTGAAGATAACTGCTTCTCCAGAGAAGAAAAATGCAGGCTGAACCTCCTTAGATTCCAGTGAAGTGCTCATGTATGAGGATGGGCTTGATGTTCAAGTAGAGTGCTAAATTAATACAGCCATTTAAGTCCTAGTACCATCTCTTAGTTAACTTCTGCCTGCAGCTGGGCTGTAGTAGTTATCCACTGATAAATAGCCTCCCGTAGGCTTTGCAGTCAGTGTCTTATACCTACTCCATTAACTTATAGGCCATGAGATTAGCTATTTTGGAAAAAATAGTCTGCAAATGTAGCCTGTAAGTGGTGAAGAGTTTATCACATTGATAATCCATTTAAAACGTTATTGTTCTCACTTAAAATTTGTGGCTTATTTTCAGTTTGAAGTGTTAATTGCATCTGTAAGATGTGGCATCTTATTATTCCTTTTTGTTGTAGATTTTAAAAAATCAAGTTGATGATTGATTGATTGAATTCCTTTGCCTTCTGTTGTAGGATGTATTTTAGGCTTTTATGTGTTTCTGTTGTGCCCTCTCTGGTTTTCAATGTCAATTTTAAATTGTAGATGCTCAAACTTAGGTATGTTATTCTAGAAGAGAACGTGTACAGAATTTCAGGAGAGCCTTTAAAAGCAACCTGTGTAGGCAACAAGAGAAGAAATTCCTTTTGGGCAAGCACAAGCTATATTCTTCAAATGGTTTTCTATATCCACATTTACCCTGTGGGTATGAAGGCATCCTGGCATTCAATACTTGAAGAATATTTTGGTCTTACAAGGCTCCATAGAATTGACAGGTTTGTCATTTCCCTACATCTTCCATTGGTGAGGCCTCTGCTCTGCTGATGATGTGAATGGCCTCATCAAAGGGGCAACATCACATGGGTTAAATGAAATGCATAATTCCTTGGCTCTGGACACTTGACTTCTTGCTTACTAATCATAAGGAATAGTTTCCAGTACAGCTGCTCCAGATGGTGCTTGTAAGCACTGAAGCAAGGTCCTGTGTTCATGCATATCAGTTGCTCAGCTCCTAGTTCATATTTATCCTAAGTAAGTGTTTCCATCTGGGACCAAAAAAATTGCCTATCATCTCCTTCTTTATGCTTCAACAATATATTCAAGCTAACTTTTCCAGGCCAGCATATGATAAAACTTATTTATATTTCAGGGTGCACAACACGTCTTTCAACGCTTGAGAAGAGTAATGAACTCAAAGCATTTCTCAAAGAGTTGTTGACTATGCACAGCCCTGTCAGCACCTTTGATCCTCCCTCCTAACTGTGTCTTATTGCACCTGAACAAAAGAAAACAGTACTAGTGCCAGCTCACATGTTAGGGTTCATAACTAACAAGCATCATTTGCTCTCTATGAGCATCTCATCTTCAGGCTATTGGCTTACTTTTTTAATCTCTAGTATCTTTTCTGTACACTATACAATTTTTCTACATGCATTTTAATTTGTGGCTAGCAGATTTGGACCTTCTAATGACTCACCAGTGATTTGTGCAAAGGCAGTCACCTAGTCAAGTGCAAACAGCACTGTGCAGAACTTCACAAGTTTATCATAGCTGAGTAAGTTGGCAATAGTACAAAGTCACAGTAGGCGAGTACAAAAAATGTTAATGCATATTAGAGAAAATAAATTCATCTGACCAGACAAGCTGTGATGAGTTGCACTGGTGAAGTGCTCAGATACTAAAATAATGGACTGGATAATTATCATAGGCGGGAGTATGATAAACTCAGTGAAAACCTAGAGTTATTGACCTGGCTCTGTTTGTAGCATGTATAATGTTTGGATACAGTAAATCATGATACATCATTAAAAACCTGATACTTAATTTTCTCAACTATGGGCTATGCATAATAATTCAGTGAACTTTAACTAGATAAGATATTTAACTTGCCTATGTTGTTCATTATGAGATCATTCAGGATTAAGAAAAGATTGTAGTAATACTATTGTAGCCATCATTACCTAAAGATAGAAACAATTAAAGATTGATAGAAGTTAGTATGTGTTACATATATTCGATTAGACAAATCAAATAAAGCATATTTGATTAGGCAAACTGCTAAAGTGTGGAAAAAACAAAGTTTGGAGGGTCAAAAAGTCTTTTCAGGTCTGAAAAATAGTAGCCTTCATGAATAAACATGACCTCAGAACAACCTTTGATAACTCAAATAGAGAGGGAAAGGGAATTAGAGTGTTAAGGAGCATATCTTCTCTGAGAAGGAAGGTAATTTTTTTTCTCTGGAACATGGAAGAGGCTAACTAGAGGTTAGAGTGAAAATATCTGTTGAGAATATTCCGATTTTCACTTTTATTGTTTATTCTATTCATTTATTGTTGTCTCTTTAGAGCCTCATATACTAAAAGTATAGGTGTCCTATCAGTAGTTGCCTTAGAAGACATGGTCTGCAAAGCCCTTTATCACACAAGATGAACAACTCCATTGCCTAAAGCTACTTCTAAATGACACAAAATAAAAAAAAAACCAACACTGTTAGCTTTAAACAAAAGTTCTCTCTGAAGAAAATGTCCTTCAGTTGTTTTCCCTTGAGCAATTTATCCAACCCAAATGCAGCAGAGAGGGTCTGAAGGGAGGACGTGGCTCCTGGCAGTAGGTAGCTCCAGAGAGCTGCTTATGCTGCTTTTCTCTGCTTTGAAGTTTTTGGCTTGCCTTTGGATTTTTCTGAAATGTTGTATGGGGAGAAATTTGGAGTGCAGGTAGTTCAGAGTGAATTATTGATTTGTACAGATATTTAAGCCATGGGCATTGGCATCTCTGCCCTATTATGATTTATATGTTTCAAGCTTAGGTTTGCCAGAAGCCTGAAAAGATGCCCTTTTGCATTCATTATACCAGTCAACCAAAACAGAGTGTTCAAAGGCATACAAACTCCAATGGCCTGATTTGGAAGAACTTCTGCTAGTTTAGCTAGTAAAGATTTTTGATAGGGTTTTTCCTACATTTTAAAAGTGGATTTGAGTTTGTTTTCTGAGTTTGCTTTTGAAACTCCATAAAAAGTCACCAACTTAGTCTGCAAAAATTAGGCTAGATAAATTCTGTTCAAAGCAACAAAGCACCTGCCGACTTTCCCATAGTGATGGCACTCATTTCAGTCTCTCTACTCAATCTCGCTGTCGATTTTTATGAAATTTTCGGGAAGCCAATATACCTGAGGTCTCAACCCTTCTGTCAGATTTGGTTATAAATGACTAATGGGTTCAAAAGCTGTTATGGGACCACCTGACAGATGGATAGACATGGCACACTCATAAACTGCATTTCTGTAGGAAATCAGGCTAAAACCACTGATTTTTTTTTTTTTTTTTCCAGCAGCAGCCAAGAAGTATTTATTTCTTCTTGATCCATTTCAGTACAAAATAGGATCTATATTCATTTTTTCAAACTTTTTCTGTCCTGGGGTGTGTGGTTCAGATTATATAGTATAACTGAAGGCTTAAAGTCTATTTTAGAGATGCAAATCATTGTAGATTTATTTATGTCCAGCTTACAAATAGTGTGGAACGGACTACCAGGAGGCAGCTTCCAAGAGAAAAAAGGAGAATATGCATACTGCTCTCTTTCAAAATGTGAGGTATGCGAATGTGCAGCAAAACAGATCTTCCTCCTGGTTTGTAAGGGTGAAAATGTGGCTTTCTGTATTCTTGAGCCTCCCACACCACTGCTCCCCTTTTGAGGTACGCTCATGTAAGAGAGCAGTGAAGGAGTTGCCTCTGCAAAGAGACTACAGTTTTATCCACCTTTACATTTAGCATACAAGGACAAAAAGAGATTTTTCCCCTCCTAACCAGCCTACGTAATATCTAACAGAATATGTATTCTGATCACCACATACGTCAGTATCTTTTGGTAAAGAATTATTGAAAAAGATTATCATTGTCCAGTGGAGCATGTAATCGCTGTTATATTACAAGTGCAGTCTGGAATGGGATCTCCACAGTTTTATGTCAAGGATCAAGAACGTTTCTCATTTTAAGGGAACTTTTGGATGTATTTGGTGGGCCACACACTAATAACGCATCCGTCTTGCTTCCCCAGTCTCTGTTCCACAGGGCTCTCTATCACTCTTACACAATTTTCTGCACCCTCTCATGCTATTTAATGCCCAGCCATTTCACAGTGCACATTACTACTCAGGCCAGCACCTCATGCTGCTAAGTGTTCCTCTAGTCCTCCATACTGCACAACACTATGCTGCTTAGCACATTCCATCCCAGAATACACAGATTATTTCTCATTCTTAGTACCACAACACTGCAAAGCACTCCCCTGAAAATGGCATGTCCATGCTGAATGGCTTATCCATGATTCTGCTTTCACACTAATTTCATTTAGATGGGAAAGAAGAGTCCATGGCATTCTTCTGTTTCAACTCTTGGTTAGTAGAAGAGTTAGAGAATGTAGCCCTATGAGGCATTTATATTCTTCTGCTGTCGTTTCAGGGCAATTTATTGGCACAATTGTTATGCACTAATAAGTCAACTACTGATTAACTTGGAGTTGTGTTTGCATTGACAAAGCATACACAGGTATCTTTAGGCTTTAATTCTTCTATTTAAAAAGTGAAATATATGGAAAACATTCTCTAATATTTACTTAACCTCAAGGTCTTTTAAAAAATTCCACCTTCAATCATTAATCTTTGCTGGGTTAATATTTCTATGAAGTACAGTTTTACTTTTACTATTTCAGGCAGTTATCTTTGCAAGATAATCTTGTGAAGTATAGAACTGATTTTTTTCTCAGTCATCATTCCCTTTAACTGTGGAAATTTTTGAACTTACAAAGCATTCTAAATTGGTTAGTTTAAAATGAAGGTTTTTGCAAGGTTTTTTCATAGTTTGGTATCTTGGGGCAAATGTTATGTGTGCTTTATTTAGTTTTATCACTGTTCTAGGTCTTTCACGTGCTTACAGGTAAATCTTACATTAAGTGTCATGGTGCATGTGTTCTCTCTGAATGTGGGACTGAATCAAATACTTTCATGTAGTCCAGCCAAACTGTGTTAGACTCCTTATGTTAGTTAACATTCTTTATAGGCTTTTCAAGCAGAAGTTGATCCTTTGTTCCTTTTTTTTTTTTTTTTTTTTTGTTAACATCCTTCTGCCATCCACTCAGTGAAATATCAGTGATTACAGTCAGGTGATACAGTCAGTATTAGCAGTTCCCAAGTGACTTGGGAAGATGGAAATTTTTGAAGGCTCTTACCTTTCTTTCATTTCTTAGGAGTAATAGTATTGTTTTGCTTTCAAGGTCTTTCTGTCAGTATTTGGCAATCTTACGCCCATCACTGTCCTTGATGTCTACAATTTTTTCTATACTATAATTCTACAAGAACGACATTCTGTTTTATGCTTGTAAAGCTCTCAAACACCGAAGCTCTGGCTCTAATTGGAACATTTAGGCACTGCTTAATTGCAAACGAAAAATAATGCCTGTTTAAATTATTTTGCATTAGCTTCTTGTATAAGGAAGTTGCTCTGATTTTAGCTTTGCGGTACTAAATGATGCAGTGTGCATAGATAGGTCTTTTGAGAAGGGGCACAAAGCTGTAGAAAAGACAGCTCTTCCTCTGATCCACTAAGCAAATTAATCTTAACTAGAGTCTAGTTTGCACATTAGAATAATTTTGATCTGCTTTCTAATTGCAACTCTGAGATTCTTCTGTCTGTTCATCTTACCCTGATTACAAACCTACCTCAGAACCAACCATTACCCTTGAGTACTCAGCCATTTTGCCTCTAGCTCCCTCATTTGCTTAATTGGCTCATACAAGATGTTTAGCTTGCAGCCAATGAGACAGGCAGCTCCTCTATACACATTATATATTTCCTTTCTGATCAGTGCTTATCAAAACCAGTCAGCAAAAGCTTGCTTCGCCACCCCCCCATCTTTTGGTTTTGTGCTAGCTTTTAATTATGATTTTGTCCTTACATGGCTGAGTTGGGGGGATGTTATTGTCACAATGTATTAATGTTTCCTAATTTCTGCTGAAGTCATCTCTGTCATGTATTAAGCTCAGATTACTTTTCTCACTTTCTGTGCCAAATTATTTTCCAATTTTTGTCAAAGGAACCATGTTATGAGTCTTCCTTCATTCTAAATCTGTAGTCAACTCTCAATGACCTTTTGCCATTCTGTTCTGGTGTGGGTTGTCTGTGCTGTAAGTGTAGAAACAGTCTGGGTTAAACATTATTACTGATTAGTTGTAATCCAGCCTTCGGCTGGGGCTGCACGGCTAGAAGGCGCATCCCCTGGGTGGTGGATAGGGGATCCCTCTCTGGAGGGTGCACCGGATAAAATTGAAGAAGGTGCCGCGAACCAACGCAGCCTAAGGGAAGGCCACCCTGACAGAAAAACCACTGGCCCTCCAAGTCATGGGGGTTGGGCAGGAGGCCAACTACCTCCTCCCGGAAAAAAAAATAAAAAGTTGCAGAAACGACGAGCATCAGAAATGGCGGGGATGGAGAAAATCGGTAACGAAGTGAGGAGGAGGAGATGGAGCTGGATCAGTCGTGTCCTGAGGGGGAAACTGACGGAAGACTGCGCTGTGGCCCTTGACTCCAGAGCACGCAGCCACGGACTGATCGAAGTGGAAGAACGATGTTTGTGCCTTGTGTGCCTCCTGGCACTGAGAGAATTCAGATTCAGATCAGACTTGTAATCCAGTGCTGCTCTAACACTCTTTCCTACAGCATGGAGCTAGAAGTAATAGTCCCAGCTATTACTGGCTGGGACTAGCTTCTAAAGCTTCTATAGAAGACGACCTACACTAGCTGCATGTCAGTACAGCCTAGTTGCCTCTGCAGTAAATTTCAATACACACTGAAGTTTTCTGGACCCATCTCGAATCTGGCATGGAGAAAATCAAGCTGGAGTAATAAGTGCTGAGGTAAGTGCTACAAGACCCACACAGGTATCAACGCTCAGGGTTGCACAAGAGCTTACGTTTGGACACAGCACTAAACCCAAGCTGTCTCCATGCATTGGTGTCACAGCAGGCCGGAATTTATAAGCCTTCTTGGCACCTGGTATTCTGGAAAGTGTAATGCTAAGGCTGGGAGTTTAGAACAAGGGGCATGAGAAAAGAGATTTGACACTCAGCAGTGTCTGACACCCTCTTCTTTCTTGGTGGGTCTCGGATATTGAGCTATGTTGGGTTCTGTTAGCTGTGAAAGAGAGTATGGATAGAGGAGCTAGAGCAAAGTCAGTGTCTCTTGTGTGGCTCCCACAGAGATTGAAAAAAATTTTTTCCTTAAGCCTGCATGCCATTAGTATAAAATCTTCAGATTACATGGAAAGGTTTAGTCATCTTACAAGAGCAAAGCAGGAACCTGGCAATATACACAAGTTCTTACACTCATATGGCATGTACACCATATGGGAAGTCCAACTATATCTTCCTACAAATACGCATGGAAACTTGGAGCATATGTGCTGGCAAAAACAAGCACTTGCCAAAAATGTTAGGGGTTCCTAGACTTCCTATATTAAGGTTTATATTCTGCATTGTAGTAATAAAGTTGTGGCTTATTTCAAACTGTGTATCACTATTCTTGCTGAACCATGCCCTTCACAAATTACCTTTCAAAGGCAGAACAATCCACAGGATATTTTTAGAGATTTTTGTTTTGTTTTGCCTTTCTTGGGAAAGTAACCAGTTATTTTGGTAATAAAGTTACAAATAAATTGTTAAAATTTGTTTTAAAAGAAGAAATCTGAACATAGTACAGTTTTAGTCAGCCTTTTTGGTTTTGTTATTTCCTTTTTTTACTCTCATATGTTTTTTTTTCTCATTTCCCACAGAATGCTTGTTGTGACATTCCTGTCCTATCAGTATGTTTCATCATCTCATTAAAAGTAACCTGTATTAAAAATTAAGGATATCACCAGTGTGTACTGACTTCTTAAGCATTATTTAAAGTCACCTTCCTGCCAATTGGTTTATCCAAAATAGTTATGAGCTGAGCTGTGAAGAGATGTTTTCTTTTTCTTTTTCTTCTTGCAGACTGCAAATGATAACCTGTATACAGACGATGAGCATGAACTCAGAGGAGATAAAGAAAGCTATCTCTGTGCAGTGTGCCTGGATGTTTATTTCAATCCTTACATGTGCTATCCATGCCACCACATCTTTTGTGAACCTTGCTTAAGGATGCTTGCCAAAGACAATCCAGCCAGCACTCCATGTCCACTGTGTCGAACTATAATTGCCAGAGTCTTCTTCCAAACAAACAGGTATAAAAATGAAAGTTTTTACAATACAGAAAAATATTTGTAGCTTTTCCTTCCTGTATTTCTGGTCTGAATAAATATGTAGTTAAAAGGATAGTAAAACCCTGCTAACCAAATATAGTCATAAAAATAGTCTCTTGTCCAAAGAAATAATAATATGCAATGGGGTACATCCAAAATCCATGCAGAGCAAAATTTGGTCATGTTATCCATTGTGAGGTTTTCTTTGCCTTTAACTCTTCCTAAGACTATTCCATGCAGGCTTTCTTAAGTGGCAAGAAACTATTCTGGATGCATATTTTAAAACTTTTTGATTTTTTAAGTGAGGTTTGATATTTTGCATTTCTTTGTTTTCCTCTTGCTAAATAATCACAAACTCTAAACATTATAAACATTTTCTCAAAATATCTCACCAGAAAAGCATTTTAAAAATTACTAACTTAATGACAAAAAAAATATGCTCTTTTCTTGTTTTTATGACTTTAATTTATCTACAAGTGAAAATAAAGGCTGGCAGAACTATAGAATTCTCCTAACTAATCTTGTTTTAAAATTCTCCCTTCCTGGCCTCTTGCACCCTCATCTCTAGTGTTCCTGACTTTTAGCAGTAGGAAAACATGGTGGGTAAGTAAGTGGTGTTTGATGTTGGAAAGGGTACAGGGATAAGAGAGGGTAAGTAGTGCTGTAGATGGAGTACCTGGAGCAGCATGAGTCAGTCTTTTATGCCTGGAGCTTAAAAAGGTAAATTCAAGCACCACAGATAAAATTCCACTATGATATCTGGAGCTAGGCCCTTTACAGCACTTGAAACTGGGCATAGACAGGTCACAAAATAATGAAAATGACAGCCATGCAGGAATGCTTGTTTATTTTTGCATGCTGCAGAGATCATGCAAACTCTCCCTGTTTAAACTGGGAGAGTGCAGCGATGATGACAGGCTGGGGATGCAGATTAAAGTATGATTTCACATTGATCAGCAGAGCTGCTCAGCTTCTATTTCTGGTTGTGCGCAGACTCTTCCAATGCACAGGTACAACTTTAAATAATTTGATAGCAGACCAGGTCGAGGTAGTAACTGGGCTAAATAAGAACTCATTTGGGTGGGGAGGAGGCATTTTTCAGACAAACTAGTTGCCCCAGGATGGTTCAATGGGGAGTTGCTGGTGGCCAGAGATAGGGACTAACTATGTCAGCACTGCAGCAGAGAAAATGGATGGAAAGCTGAAGTCTGAACACTCTCAGTACCCTGCCTTGCTGGTGTATAGAGTCTTCAAGTTGTTCTCATTTCATTTGCTTAATGTTTGATGTTCCTTTGGATTTGATGTACAGATGAAGTGCGTTTCACCAATAGAGAATTGCTTTATTTCTTGTAGGGCTATTTAAACAAGGAAAAGCTATTTAACAGAGTTGCTGCAGTAAAATATTACTGGGAGAGCACAGAGAGAATATGGATGCTTGCTAAAATGTATTTGCAAACCTTTTCAACACCTTTAAAGTACTGTCATTTAAGTGAAAGATTACCAGGATTATTTGTAGCCTTTGAGTATAAATGTGCAATGTGTCCAAATACCTGATGGGAAGGAATGACGAAGAGGGAGCCAGACTCTTCTCAGATGGTGCCCACTGACAGGACAAGAGGCAACAGGCACAAATTGAAACACATGAAATTCCATCTGAACACAAGAAAACACTTTTTTGCTATGAGGGTGCCAGAGGACTAGAACGGGTTGCCCAGAGTGGGGAGTCTCCATCTGTGGAGCTATTCAAAATGTGACTGGACATGGTCCTGGGCAAACTGCTGTAGCTGACCCTGCTTGAGCAGGGGGGTTGGACTAGTTGATCTCAAGAGGTCCCTTCCAACCTAACCCATTCTGTGAAAATATTAAAAAGGTATGTAGTTTTATTGAGGAAATGGATTTGTGTGGCTAAAGTGTAAATACAGTGTCATAAATATGTAAACAGAGAGTCTACTGTAAATAGAGAGCCATAACAGTATATGAGATGTGTTTAGTATAAACAACTTCAGATGAGAGAAATCCATATGGCCTTACAGCAGCTATTTCTATATTGCTGTTCAATATATAGCAATATATGCTTGACTTACTTAGCAATATATTTGAAAATAGATACACTAAATTCACTTTGTTTTATTATACCTATATTAAGAAAAATATTTTGTAATTTCCCAGTGCATAATGTGTTGAGCAGCTTTTAAATCAACCAAGAAATATTGATGATGATATCATATCCTTAGAGAAATTAATAAAATCAACACATTAGGGAAGATGGATGGTGCCAGACCAATGTAAAAGGTAGTAAACATTTTTTTTTTACTCAGGAGATTTATTAAGCCCTTTAAAAGTTATGCTAAAGTCACTGCTGTTATAGGTTTGTGCAGCCAACGAAGCAGAATTGCTAGCGTTCTTTACATATTTCTCTAATCCTACAGCCTGGATGTCTTATTTCCCTCACTAATTTATTCTGGATACTTTCTGCAGCTTTCCTTTTGTATAACTGCATTTTATTTTACAAGGATATCTCAAAAAAGCTCCATTTAAGGATATATTCAGAAGTTTACTTTTTAGCTTGTATAGTTTTGCAAACTGAACATAACTGCAACAGAAGGATGCATGTAACACGTCAAAAAAAGATGAAGGCTAACAGGTCAATTATCCACCAATTATGAAGAAAAAGAGTGTTTAACCCAGAGCTAGGAAGCCAGATGTGACCCATGAGGATACTTCCTCTGGCCTGTTGCTCCCTTCAAGTGAGCCTTTTCCACTGGTTCCCTTGAGAGTGAGTTCCAGTCCAGATATGTTGCTCTGATGGTATCTGCTATGCATTCCCATCTTTCTTAAAGGCTTTCTTGAAAACCCTTCTCCCATCAGGATAAACTCATATCTGGTCAGATGATAGAGTGCCCAGGGTACACCTAAGACAACAGATTTCGAACAGCAACCCACTTCAAGTAATTCTGTCTTTTAAATGCCTCTCATATCAGGGGAAAGAATGAGCCAGGGATTGGCTTGGACACTTCCATTCATATGAAGTTTCATTTATGTTAAGTGTTTCCAAGAAGGGCCAGATCTGACACTCATATACAATAAATTCACCACTTCGGAGAAACACAGATTCAGTGTACTGTTTGTGCACAAGAGGTCCAGGCATGTGGCAGGGAAAGGGTCACGTACAGAAAGATAGGTGGTCTGGCCAGCCTGAAAGGTTCTTTCATTAAAAGCCTAACCAAGCAACCTGCTATAAGCCAGTAAGAGTTGTCACCATTGCCTTTTCTGAAAAACAGGAATTTGATGCGTCACCAGAGGTTTCAGTGTTTAAATTTAGACAATAACGTTGAAAGAACTGAGTCAATTTTTATGGCCTCTAGAAAGAAATTAAAATATTCTCTTCAGTTGATGTTGTGAGCGGCAAGCAGTCTCATCAGATGCTATTTCTATGAATCCAAATAGTACTTAATCCAAATATGTTCAGTAGCATGTAAAGCTCTCATAAAAATTAAAAGCCACTAGTGAAAAATACACACCTTTTACATTTAGGAGAAAAAATGGCCTCTTTCCCTTCACTGACAGAGGTTTATAGGTGCAGCAGCACTGTTCTCACATAATGAGATAGAAGTATTTGGGGATTTTTGTACTCTGGATATGTTGTATAGCCTCATTCCACCTGTGTTCTGACATGGTGAAATACAGGATAATTTTTAGAATAAGACCAGCATATTTTTTACTTCAAATCTGCTATCACCTTCCTCTTACATAGAAAGAGCTACTGCAAACAAAGGGCATTTGGAATTTTTTCTTCTTTCTGGAGCCTGCTCACAAAAAGCTTAGCTTTCTCAAATTTGCCAGAGAAAAAGATTTGTCCCTTTCATAAAACACTGATTATTGAAAAAGTATGTAAAATTGCAATGAACCAGGTAAAGTAATAATACATAAGTCTTTTCAAAGATCTATGAAGGGCCTTTTCTTTCTTTTAAGGTACAGAAGGAATTGTGGTAGCAGCTGCTATTATTAGTATTTATCTGGAGCCATGATGGTTTCAAGGGCCAAAATTGGGAGGTCTGAAGTTTTCCCTGTTAACTACTAGCTTGGCATCTCTTTTATCAGCAGATCACTTCTTTTCTTTGGTAGGAAAATACAGTTCTTTTTAAGCTCTTTTCCATTGTTGTATTGCTATGGTTAGGTTAATATTGACAGTTTTGGGTTGCAGTCCATGTAGATATTCCCCCAAATTATATCCTGAGGAGCTAATGATTTCTTGAGATTAATAAGTTATGTCAACTCTGTATATGTATACAACTCTGAATGTATACATTCTTTTCCATTAATTATTGTAGAATTAAACAACTCTACCAAATCTTTTTTCCCTATGGAATATTTGAAGTTAAAAGAAAGTTTTCAAAAATCAAATTCTGCAAAATGGCCTCTACCAAGCTGCAAGAAAGCCTTCAGAGTTACTGAAGGTAAGTTTTTTAATTTTTCACTAAACTTCACTCAGTCTTGAGTACAGTATTTGAAAATAAGTTTCTAGCTAATCCATGCCATAGGAAATCAGAGATGGATGATTATTAAAGTAGAGCTGAGTTAAATTCTCCTTGTGTGACTCATACACAGTGCTTTGAATCTAAAGATAAACTGCAAATTGTAAAAAGACAATTTGTGTGTGTACCTTTTTATTTATTCTTAACTCTTTAATGTTGTGCACATTACCAGGATAGTTGTACGTAGTTTCCTGTTTGGAAAAATCTGTATCTCCATAGTGGAATAAAGAAAATGACTCTGGAAAAAAAGTTACCAGTTCTGAGTGTGGTCAATAAAGACCTCTCCCCCAAAAAATCAGAATCAGTCTTTTAGGAAAGAAGTCATATAAAAAAAGTTGGAATAATATGATATGTATTATTCTGTATTGCTTGTTTTATACATATGAAATGGAGTAAAGGGGTGGGTGTTTTTAGCTTTATTTTCTGTTTGTTATATGAAGAAACCTCAGTCCTCGTCATGGTTTAACCCCAGCCAGCAACTAAGCACCACACAGGCACACGCTCACTCCCCCCATCCCAGTGGGATGGGGGAGAGAATTGGAAGGGTGAAAGTCAGAAAACTCGTGGGTTGAGAGAAAAATAGTTTAATAATTGAAGTAAAATGAAATAGAATAGTAATAATAATAATAATAATGATATAATAATACAATAAAAATATACAAAGCAAGTGATACACTATACAATTGCTCACCACCCACCGACCGATGCCCAGCATGTCCCCAAGCAGCGATCGCTGCCCCCCGGCCAACTCCCCCCAGTTTATATACTGGGCATGACGTCATATGGTATGGAATAGCCCTTTGGCCAGTCTGGGTCAGCTGTCCTGGCTGTGCCCCCTCCCAGCTTCTTGTGCACCTGGCAGAACAGGGGAAGATTAAAAGTCCTTGACTAGTGTAAGCCCTACTTAGCAACAACTAAAACATCAGTGTGTTATCAACATTATTCTCATCCTAAACCCAAACCACAGCACTATGCCAGCTACTAGGAAGAAAATTAACTCTGTCCCAGCTGAAACCAGGACATTATCCACCCCTTATTCCATACCATATACATCATGCCCAGGTCTTACACTTTCCAATACATTCCAAATAATCACCACCACTTTTCCAGTCTTTTGATATATCTATACATATATATACACACACATAGATATAATTCCCTTAGTCTATAGGCTTTCCCTCTAAAACGTTCATTGAGTTCATTTAGTCCATGACTTTGGGCTTAACCACAAGACCACAGGGCTCATCAGTGAACAGGGCATATTGCTTCTCATTTTCTGGTAGTTTATTATACAGTGGGGCCTCCTCAGCACACGTCACCTCCTCCTCTGGCGATATTCCAAAATCTTTGCCTTCTGGCTAGTCCATGATCACTTCCAAGATTCCTGGGTGACTGGGGTTTCCTATTTGCGCCCATTGTGTGATCAGTGCGACCCACTTACTCCACGTAGCATCAGTTGCATGATGTGTACAGGGGATCCTCCCTTTGAACATCCAGCCCAGCACCGGCAGTCGGGGTGCCAGGAGGAGCTGTGCTTCAGTACCAACCACTTCTGAAGTGGCTCCAACCCCTTCATATGCTGCCAATCTCTCTTTTTCAGTTGGAGTATAGCCAGCCTCAGATCCTCTGTATCCCTGACTCCAAAACCCCAGGGGTCGACCTCGAGTCTCCCCTGGTGCTTTCTGCCAGAGGCTCCAGGTAGGGCCGTTCTTCCCGGCTGCGGTGCAGAGCACATTTTTTACATCTTGTCCTGCCCGGACTGGCCCAAGGGCTACTGCGTGAACTATCTCCTGTTTAATTTGTTCAAAGGCTTGTCGTTGCTCAGGGCCCCATTTGAAATCGTTCTTCTTGCGGGTCACTTGATAGAGAGGGCTTACGATCAGGCTGTAATTTGGAATATGCATTCTCCAAAAACCCACAATGCCCAAGAAAGCTTGTGTGTTTCCTTTTTGCTGGTTGGTGGAGACATGGCTGTTATTTTGTCAATCACGTCCATTGGGATCTGACGACGTCCATCTTGCCATTTTATTCCTAAAAACTGGATCTCCTGTGCAGGTCCCTTGACCTTACTTTGTTTTATGGCAAAACCGGCTTTCAGAAGAATTTGAACTATTTTCTTCCCTTTCTCAGAAACCTCTTCTGCTGTGTTGCCCCAGACAATGATGTCATCAATGTATTGCAGGTATTCCGGAGGTTCACCCTGTTCCAGCGCAGTCTGGATCAGTCCATGGCAAATGGTGGGGCTGTGTTTCCACCCCTGGGGCAGTCGATTCCAGGTGCACTGGACACCCCTCCAAGTGAAAGCAAACTGTGGCCTGCACTCTGCTGCCAAAGGGATTGAGAAGAACACATTAGCGATGTCAATGGTGGCATACCACTTGGCTGCCTTTGACTCCAATTCGTATTGAAGTTCTAGCATGTCTGGCACGGCAGCGCTCACCGGCGGCGTGACTTCGTTCAGGCCCCGATAGTCTACTGTGAGTCTCCACTATCCATTAGACTTTCACACTGGCCATATGGGACTGTTAAAGGGTGAGCGAGTCTTGCTGATCACTCCTTGGCTCTCCAGTTGACGAATCGATTTATGGATGGGAATCAGGGAGTCTCGGTTGGTGCGATATTGCCACTGGTACACCATTGTGGTGGCGATCAGCACCTGTTGTTCTTTGACCCCCAGCAACCCCACAATAGAAGGGTCCTCTGAGAGACCGGGCAAGGTGGACAGCTGTTTAATTTCCTCCGTCTCCAAGACAGCTATACCAAAAGCCCACCGGTACCCTTTTGGGTCCTTGAAATACCCTCTCCTGAGGCAGTCAATGCCAAGGATGCATGGAGACTCTGGGCCAGTCACAATGGGGTGCTTCTGCCACTCATTCCCAGTTAGGCTCACTTCAGCCTCCAATGCAGTCAGCTGTTGGGATGCCCCTGTCACTCCAGAAATACAGATGGGTTCTGCCCCATTTATAGCTTGATGGCATGAGGGTACACTGTGCACCGGTGTCCACTAGAGCCTTATACTCCTGTGGGTCTGATGTGCCAGGCCATTGGATCCACACAGTCCAGTACACCCGATTGTCCCTTTCCTCCACCTGGCTGGAGGCAGGGCCCCTCTAGTCCTGGTCATAGCATTTGTTATTTGCTTCTTGTCAATGCGAATCAAAAATCCCTTTATTAAGATCGGAAGCCAAATCAGCCCTTCTGCTCTTTCTGGGGAACTGCTCACTGGAAACTGGAGCAGCAATTTTCCTGGAAGAACCCCCTTTTGTGATTGTTTTTCCTTGCAACTCACGTACCCGTGCCTCTAGGGTCGAGGCAGATTTTCCATCCCACTTCCTCATGTCTGCTCCATGGTCATGCAGATAAAACCAGAAGGTGGCCTGTGGTGTGTATCCACTATATCTTCTCTCTTGAGCAGAGGGACGCTTACTCCTAATGGCTGAGATACTGGTCCGTACAGGTGAGGAGTAGGACATGTCCTCTTTGAATCACTGGAACTCCTGGGATTATTTCTCAGCTAGCATGTCCGGCAGTTTCTCCACAGCCGACATGCAGGCCTGTAGGGAGGAAGAGAGACTTTCTTCATATTGTTGGAGTTGGCCAGCCATTTCATCCACCGTTTGTCCCCCTCCATCTTTCATGGTCATTACTGCTAATGAATTTGCGTACAACGATGGTGCGCTCCATACAAACTTCCATCACATGGGTTGTGTGCACCTGACTTCATCTGAATCTTTGGATAACTGGTCATTGTCCAGGTCATTATAAATCACTTCCAGTACAGCTAATTCCCTCAGGTACTGGATACCTGTCTTCATGGTGGTCCACTTGCCTGGGTGGCATATAACATCTTCCTTGAAGGGATACCTTTCCTTCATACCTGACAGGAGTCACCTCCAGAGGCTGAGGAATTTTGCCCCTTTTCCAATCGCTTTGTCAATGCCCCCTTCCCTAGAAAGGGATCCCAGCTGCTTGGCTTCCCTACCCTCTAATTCCAGACTACTGGCCCCGTTATCCCAGCATCGGAGCAGCCAGGTGATGATGTGCTCGCCTGGATGACGACTAAAATCTTTTCGCATATCTCGCAGCTCACTCAGGGATAGGGTTGTTACCATCTCATTTGTGGGTTCTGCCTCTTCCTCCTCCTATTCTTGTGATGGCCCTGGCTCATCATCAGCCCTTACTAAACGAGCTGATTTCCTTGTGTATTTTTTCTTCTGTATAGGGGCGACTGATAATGGCACGGGTTGGTTCTCTGGCGTAGCCACAGCGCCTGTCACGGGGGCTGGCATAGCCACAGCACCAGTCGTTTTGTCGTCAGATCCAGAGACCTTCTCTTCCCCTTGAGGGTTCTGAATAGTGTTGAATACGTCTCAGTAGACATAGGCCAGGCCCCAGCACATTGCAGTGATTTGTGTCTCCCTAGAATCACCAGGGTGACAGCATACTTTTCCAAATATTCTACTAATTTTTCAGGATTCTGCACTTGTTCAGGGGTGAAGTTCCAAAATACTGGAGGGGCCCACCATCCTAGGCATTTGCACATGCTCTCCCACACACCCTGCCACTCATAACTATCCAGCCTTGGGGCAGATCTCTGGATGATATTCTTAAACTGCTTATTAACCTTAGACAAAACTGAAACAATATCCCCAAGAACTACCAATAGATGTATCTTAACTACCCAAGGATGTTCAAGATACTGAAAAGTTATTGTAATGAAGGAGGAAACATCATAGAAGAAGGCAGCGAAGGTGCAAATTCTGTACTTCCTCCATAAAAAAACCTCTCAGAGGAGGAGGTATAATTGCTAATTGTCTACATGAGGTGGTACCCAAAGTACAGTAATGGCTTCACTACAGAATCCAAATACCAGAGAAAGCTCAAGGCCGTTTCCTCTCATCCTATCGCTTGTTACTAGGGAGAAGAGACCGACCCCCACCTCGCTACAACCTCCTTTCAGGTAGTTGTAGAGAGCAATAAGGTCTCCCCTCAGCCTCCTCTTCTCCAGACTAAACAACCCCAGCTCCCTCAGCCACTCCTCATAAGACTTGTTCTCTAGACCCTTCGCCAGCTTCGTTGCCCTTCTTTGGACACATTCCAGCACCTCGATGTCTTTCTTGTAGTGAGGGGCCCAAAATCAAACACAGTACTCGAGGTGCAGCCTCACCAGTGCCAAGTACATGGGGACAATCACTTCCCTGGTCCTGCTGGCCACACTGTTCCTGATACAAGTCAGGATGCCATTGGCCTTCTTGGCCACCTGAGCACACTGCTGGCTCATGTTCAGGCAGCTGTCAACCAACACCCCCAGGTCCTTTTCCGCCAGGCAGCTCTCCAGCCCCTCTTCCCCAAGCCTGTAGCGTTGCATGGGGTTGTTGTGACCCAAGTGCAGGACCCGGCACTTAGCCTTGTTGAATCTCATGCAGTTGGCCCCGGCCCATCGGTCCACCCTGTCCAGGTCCCTCTGCAGGGCCTTCCTACCCTCCAGCAGATCGACACTTCCACCCAACTTGGTGTCATCTGCAAACTTACTGAGGGTGCACTCGATCCCCTCATCCAGATCATCAGTGAAGATATTGAACAGGACCAGCCCCAATACTGAGCCCTGGGGAACACCACTTGTGACCGGCTGCCAACTGGATTTGACTCCATTCACCACCACTCTCTGGGCTCGGCCATCCAGACAGTTTTTAACCCAGCGCAGAGTGCACTTATCCAAGCCATGAGCAGCCAGCTTCTCCAGGAGAATGCTGTGGGAGACTGTGTCAAAGGCCTTATAAAGTCCAGGTAGACAACATCCACAGCCTTCCCCTCATCCACTAAGCGGGTCACCTTGTCATAGAAGGAGACCAAGTTAGTGAAGCAGGACCTCCCTTTCATAAACCCATGCTGGCTGACCCTGATCCCCCGATTGTCCCGCACGTGCCGTGTGATGGCACTCAAGATGATCTGCTCCATGACCTTCCCCGGCACCAAGGTCAGGCTGACAGGCCTGTAGTTCCCCGGATCCTCCTTCCGACCCTTCTTGTAGAGGGGCGTCACATTTGCTAACTTCCAGTCAGCTGGGACCTCCGTGGTTGACCAGGACTGCTGATAAATGATGGAGAGTGGCTTGGCAAGCTCCTCCTCCAGCTCCCTCAGTATCCTCGGGTGGATCCCATCTGGCCCCATGGACTTGTGAGCATTCAGGTGGAGGAACAGGTCGGTGACTGCCACCTTTTCAACAACTGGGGCTTCATTCTGCATCCTATCTCCATCTCCCAGCACAGGGGCCTGAAAAACCCTGAGGATGACCAGTCTGACTATTAAAGACTGAGGCAAAGAAGGCATTAAGTACCTCAGCCTTCTCCTCATCCTTTGCGGCAATGTTTCCCTCTGCATCCAACAAAGGAGGGAGATTCTCCCTGGCCCTCCTTTTGTTGCTGATATATTTGTAAAAACATTTTTTGTTATCTTTAACGGCAGTGGCCAGTTTAAGTTCCAGCTGGGCCTTCGCCTTTCTGATCTTCTCCCTGCATAACCTCACAACATCCTTGTAGTCCTCCTGAGTCACCTGCCCCTTCTTCCAAATGCGGTAGGCTCTCCTTTTTTTCCTGAGTTCCAGCCAAAGCTCTCTGTTCAGCCAGGCCGGTCTTCTCCCCCGCCTGCTTGTCTTTCAGCACATGGGGACAGCCTGCTCCTGCGCCTTTAAGACTTCTCTCTTGAATAACATCCAGCCTTCCTGGACTCCTTTGCCCTTCAGGACTGCCTCCCAAGGGACTCTCTCAACCAGACTCCTAAACAATCCAAAGTCTGCCTTTCTAAAGTTCAGGGTAGCGGTTTTGCTGACCTCCTTCCTTACTTCTCCAAGAATCAAAAACTCCATCATTTCATGGTCGCTGTGCCCAAGACAGCCTCCGACCACCACATCACCCACCAGGCCTTCTCTGTTCATAAACAGCTGGTCCAGCGGGGCACCTCCCCTGGTTGGCTCGCTTACCAGCTGTGAGTCTACCCATGCCTTTCTACAGGTCCAATTTGATAAATTCTGGTCCTCCACTTATAAAACTGTGTCACACAAGGTTATGATTTGATACTGAAAATAATAAGAAATGCTCATAGGTATCAAAAATGAGCAGACTTGAGAAGTTCGAGGACTGGTAGATCATCTTTGGTATTACTCAGAGGGGAAGCTATTGTCAGGAAAAACAAAAATGAGTATTTCCTTTCTCTAACAGCAGTTAATGTAGTTTGGATGTTCATGCTGAGCTTATTGTTTTGTTGTAATTATTTACATAATTACATTATGTATGTGACATAGTTCATATATGTGCCATAATGTCATATGAATTATGTCTTTCATAAATGTTAAAAGTTACCATGATGAGCTTTGTACAAAACATAAATAATTAAAAATAAAAGGAATATCTGGAGAGGGCATACAGCTTCAGTATTGTGCTACCTGAAAACTGGGCATGTTATTCCACAAAGGTAATTCAGAATGCTGGATTTACGTGTCTCCAAAGGATAGCCTAAAAGTCCCACATTGAATGGGAACATGATTAGATCTAATTAACAGGAAACCTGAATCACATAACTGTCTGAAACTTTGTCTTTGCCTTCTTAAATACAAGTGTCATTGCCATGTCTCTTTCCTCTGACTTTTTATTTGAATAAAAGCTACTGCAGG
Organism: Platalea leucorodia; assembly: GCF_965183815.1. Classification (NCBI taxonomy): domain Eukaryota; kingdom Metazoa; phylum Chordata; class Aves; order Pelecaniformes; family Threskiornithidae; genus Platalea; species Platalea leucorodia. The sequence goes on along the minus strand of NC_138859.1, from coordinate 10,763,635 downwards.
GTTTGTGTTGGTTCAAAACGCAAGTGTATAATATTTTCTTCCTGGATTGCTTTTTTGGGCTTGCATCTAAATTGTGCTTGGCACCATCTAAAGTTCCGTATTTGGTATTCTTAACTTTGCTTATGTTCCCTGCCTCAGGAGGCTCCCAGGGACTTTACAGGCATAGAAGGCTGAGCATACTGGCAGCAAAAGACATCTGACACTGTAATAGATGCCCTTGCAAATGTAAACCCTAATATCACTGAGAGCAGTAGGGGAAAAGAGGCTACTTAGATTAATTTTTGCTTAATTAGGAAGGTAACAGCCTAATAAGATGTTAGAGTTGCAGAATGCAAAATATAAAGAATGGGAAGAACAACAGAGTGGGTGACATGAGTGGAGTGGCTGGAGTGAAAGGGAATATGGTTACAGTGCTTAGAAAGCGATGAAAACATGCAGTTTTTGAACGCGAGAATAACTGCCTCTTTATAAAAGAGTACTGCATTGTCAAAGAATACATTCTGTGGCTCTATTAGGAATGCATGTGCTCTTTTGTCTAGTTCATATCCAGCAAGTGCAGTGGTCACCAAGAATCTAGCAGCTATTTTCAAACTTCTGTCCTGGTTTCAGCTGGGATAGAGTTGATTTTCTTCCTAGTAGCTGGTATAGTGCTGTGTTTTGGATTTAGGATGAGAATAATGTTGATAAGACACTGATGTTTTATTTGTTGCTAAGTAGGGCTTACACTGGTCAAGGACTTTTAAGCTTCCCATGCTCTCCCAGTGCTGGGAGGGGCACAGTCAGGACAGCTGACCCAGACTGGCCAAAGGGCTGTTCCATACCATATGACATCATGCTCGGTATATAAACTGGGGGAGTTGGCCAGGGGGCAGAGATTGCCGCTCAGGGATGTGCTGGGCATCGGTCAGTGGGTGGTGAGCAATTGTATAGTGTATATCACTTGCTTTGTATATTATTATTGTATTATTATTATATTATTATTATTACTACTATTACTAATATTCTATTTTATTTTACTTCAATTATTAAACTGTTCTTATCTCAACCCACGAGTTTTCTGACTTTCACCCTTCCGATTCTCTCCCCTGGTGGGGGGAGTGAGCGAGCGGCTGTGTGGTGCTTAGTTGCTGGCTGGGGTTAAACCATGACAGTCCTTTTTGGCGCCCAACGTGCAGCCCGAAGGGTTTGAGACAATAACAGATTAACCAGAGTGTATTATGGAATTTGTATCTGTTAACAGTTGCTGGTCACAATGTTGATTCATCTGTTCTTGATACTTGTTTATCTGATCTGCACCATGCTCTTGTTTTTGCAGTACGTGGTAAAGATTGGTGTTGGTTTTTGCAGTTTACTGTGCTCTGCAGTGATTAGTGATGTTTTTGCTTGGGAGATTTGTTATTAAAACACTGACCTTAAGTGCTGCCTTGCCGGACATGCTAGAACTTCAATACGAATTGGAGTCAAAGGCAGCCAAGTGGTATGCCACCATTGACATCGCGAATGCGTTTTTCTCAATCCCTTTGGCAGCAGAGTGCAGGCCACAGTTTGCTTTCACTTGGAGGGGCGTCCAGTGCACCTGGAATCGACTGCCCCAGGGGTGGAAACACAGCCCCACCATTTGCCATGGACTGATCCAGACTGCATTGGAACAGGGTGGGGCTCCAGAACACCTGCAATACATTGATGACATCATTGTCTGGGGCAACACAGCAGAAGAGGTTTCTGAGAAAGGGAAGAAAATAGTCCAAATTCTTCTGAAAGCCGGTTTTGCCATAAAACAAAGTAAGGTCAAGGGACCTGCACAGGAGATCCAGTTTTTAGGAATAAAATGGCAAGATGGACGTCGTCAGATCCCAATGGACGTGATTGACAAAATAACAGCCATGTCTCCACCAACCAGCAAAAAGGAAACACACAAGCTTTCTTGGGCATTGTGGGTTTTTGGAGAATGCATATTCCAAATTACAGTCTGATCGTAAGCCCTCTCTATCAAGTGACCCGCAAGAAGAACGATTTCAAATGGGGCCCTGAGCAACGACAAGCCTTTGAACAAATTAAACGGGAGATAGTTCACGCAGTAGCCCTTGACCCAGTCCGGGCAGGACAAGATGGAAAAAGTGTGCTCTACACCGCAGCCGGGGAGAACGGCCCTACCTGGAGCCTCTGGCAGAAGGCACCAGGGGAGACTCGAGGTCGACCCCTAGGGTTTTGGAGTCAGGGATACAGAGGATCTGAGGCTGGCTATACTCCAACTGAAAAAGAGAGATTGGCAGCATATGAAGGGGTTGGAGCCGCTTCAGAAGTGGTTGGTACTGAAGCACAGCTCCTCCTGGCACCCCGACTGCCAGTGCTGGGCTGGATGTTCAAAGGGAGGGTCCCCTGTACACATCATGCAACTGATGCTACGTGGAGTAAGTGGGTCGCACTGATCACACAATGGGCTCGAATAGGAAACCCCAGTCACCCAGGAATCTTGGAAGTGATCATGGACTAGCCAGAAGGCAAAGATTTTGGAATATCGCCAGAGGAGGAGGTGACGCGTGCTGAGGAAGCCCCACCGTATAATAAACTGCCAGAAAATGAGAAGCAATATGCCCTGTTCTCTGATGGGTCCTGTGGTCTTGCGGGGAAGCAACGGAGGTAGAAGGCTGCTGTATGGAGTCTTATACGACAAGTCGCAGAAACTGCTGAAGGAGAAGGGGAATCTAGTTAGTTTGCAGAGGTGAAAGCCATCCAGCTGCCTTTAGATACTGCTGAATGAGAAAAGCAGCCAGTACTTTATCTCTATACTGACTCATGGATGGTGCCAAATGCCCTGTGGGGGTGGTTACAGCAGTGGAAGCAGAGCAACTGGCAGCGCAGAGGCAAACCCATCTGGGATGCCACATTGCGGCAAGATATTGCTGCCCGGGTAGAGAACCTGGCTGTAAAAGTACGTCACGTAGATGCTCACGTACCCAAGAGTCAGGCCACTGAAGAACATCAAAACAACCAGCAGGTGGATCAGGCTGCTAAGATTGAAGTGGCTCAGGTGGATCTGGACTGGCAACATAAGGGTAAATTATTTCTAGCTTGGTGGGCCCATGACACCTCAGGCCATCAAGGAAGAGATGCAACATACAGATGGGCTCGCGATCGAGGGGTGGACTTGACCATGGACACTATTGCACAGGTTATCCGTGAATGCGAAACATGCGCTGCAATCAAGCGAGCCAAGTGGTTCAAGCCTCTCTGGTATGGAGGACGATGGCTGAAATATCAATATGGGGAGGCCTGGCAGATTGATTATATCACACTCCCACAAACCCGCCAAGGCAAGCGCCATGTGCTTCCAATGGTGGAAGCAACCACCGGATGGCTGGAAACATATCCTGTGCCCCATGCCACCACCCAGAACACTATCCTGGGCCTTGAAAAGCAAATCCTATGGCGACATGGCACCCCAGAAAGAATTGAGTCAAACGGGACTCATTTCTGAAACAGCCTCATAGACACCTGGGCCAAAGGGCATGGCATTGAGTGGGTATCTCACATCCCCTATCATGCACCAGCCTCCAGGAAAATCGAACGATACAATGGACTGTTACAGACTACACTGAGAGCAATGGGTGGTGGGACATTCAAACACTGGGATACACATTTAGCAAAGGCCACCTGGTTAGTCAACACTAGGGGATCTGCCAATCGAGCTGGCCCTGCTCAATCAGAACTTTTATGTACTGTAGAAAGGGATAAAGTCCCTGTAGCGCACCTAAAAAACATGCTGGGGAAGACAGTCTGGGTTACTCCTGCTTCAGGCAGAGGTAAACCCATTTGTGGGATTGCTTTTGCTCAAGGACCTGGATGCACTTGGTGGGTGATGCGGGAGGATGGGGAAGCCCGATGTGTACCTCAAGGGGATTTGATTTTGGGTGAAAATAGCCAATGAACTGAATTGTATAATGTTAGTTGCTATATAATACTGGATGTCATCACTTCAATGATTACTATGTGCCATATCAACAGTATACAGTAAGAATCACCCAAATTAATGAAGAATGAACTTTGAGGAAACCGAGCAAAGTGCAGAGCTGATTGACAGAACCAGAACTGGCTTCAGCATGCAACAATCCAACACCACACACCATCTCTCCTGCCCTGAAAGACTGTTATGACAGATGAAGCCCAAAGTCATGAACTAAATGAACTCAGCGAACATTTTAGAGGGATAGCCCATAGCCTAAGGAAATGATATCTATGTGTGTATCCCTCTCTCTCTCTCAAAAGACTGGAAAAGTGGTGGTGATTAATTTGAATGTATTGGAAAGTCTAAGACCTGGGCATGACATATATGGTATGGAATAAGGGGTGGATACTGTCCTGGTTTCAGCTGGGATAGAGTTAATTTTCTTCCTAGTAGCTGGTATAGTGCTGTGTTTTGGATTTAGGATGAGAATAATGTTGATAACACACTGATGTCTTAGTTGTTGCTAAGTAGTGCTTACACTAGTCAAGGACTTATCAGCTTCCCCTGCTCTGCCAGGTGCACAAGAAGCTGGGAGGGGGCACAGCCAGGACAGCTGACCCAGACTGGCCAAAGGGCTATTCCATACCATATGACATCTAGAAGAAAATTAACTCTACCCCAGCCAAAACCAGCACACACCCTTAATTGAACTTTGAAATAAAGTGGTTTTAAAGTAGGAGAGTAGGTTTTGCTATAAATCATTTTAAAAAGCTGTTATATGATGTCCTGCCTATTTGGTACTTAGTGTGTTATGGTTTAGGGGAAGGAAGAAAAAGCAAACAAATAATTCACTTGGTTACATAAAAAAAATTTTGCTTGCAGACTGGCTATCAAAATTCTTTCTTTACGTCCACAGTCAAATGACTATATTGTGAAGTGTGAGATCAGTTACTCCTGTTAGAGTATGCATCTCAGCACTTAGACTAGCCAATTAGCTTGTATTTGTGAGTATTGATAATTATAGAATATTCACAGATGTTTTGACAGAGACAGAGTATGTTTTCTAAGTTCATTCTGCCTTCCCAGAGTCCTCTTGCTTCTTGATTCATTTACTTCCAGGGAAATAAACAGCCCAAGATAGAAAACACAAGTTGGTCTGGCTTTGCTTTGAATTTATGAGAGGGACTGGGCACAGCAGTCATTTAATATTTCTCATAAAATTGGTTAAAAGAATTTAATATTTAATAAATTAGCAAAAATCTTAGTTATGCAAAATATTCAATGTAAAAATTTCTGTGCATGAATTTAACGTGGCTTTATGGATTTCCTCATTCATTTTTAAAGTGTTCTCTTATTTTCTTTTCGAATAACCTGATTCTTTGATAAGATATACCAGCTAGCTTTATGGTTTGTGTTTTAATCGGTAAGAGCTGAATTATTACTCTATAAAATAGCAAAAGTGTCTTCACACATTTTTATTTGGTTATTTACTTAATATTCAGAATATTGTTGTTAATTTATGCAGAGGCACTCTATTTATGTCTTTGAATTCAAAATAATGGTAGGAACATGCAAAAAACTTTAATTATAAATAATCCCCACTGATATCCAATGAGTTTTATTTGAATGGAAAAAAAAAATCTCATCTTCATTTCCTATCCAGAGTAAAACTGTCAGATCTCTCTGTCAAGTGTAAATATTTGTTATTTTGATTGAATGAAATTTACAGCTTTTCAAAGAGGAAAAAACTTCAAATGAGAAGTTGCCTCCTTTCTGTCTTGAAGGTCTGAGAGGTGTTAATTGCAGTGATTAACAATAAAGAGTCCAAAGAAATGCTGGATTCAAGTAGGGCTTTTGTGTATTGATGTGTAGTATATAAGCTTAAAGCCTGGTCTTATTTTGGTTACATATATCTGTAGGAAAAGTCAGAGAATAGCTACCAAAAAAAGGAATAGATGATCATATTTCTGATCTTGAAAATAATATTGAAAGGTAGAGCAGTATGAAATAAATATTTTTAAGAACTGTAACTGCTACAAGAACTTCTATGAATTATTCTGGGGTTTTTTTTCTTCTTTTAAGTGCTAAGTGATTTCCGGTTCATTTGTGTATATTCTCTTCCCAGATCAATGTAGGATTTATAAAGTTTTAAGAGAGTAGAGATGATTCTTAGAAAGAAGTGCTAATAGTTATGCTGATACTCATCAGCAAGAAGCACTATTTGCCTGGTGGTTGATTCTGTAGGACTACAGTTTTTATAAGCTTTTTGCTGCGACAGATGAAATGTATGTCAGTTAGTGGCATTACCACATTTTGGGATTTCTGCATAATTTTGTCTATAGTGTGATGTTCTTTTTCTTATGTCAAATGCCTTATGAAAGTCACAAAACAAAAAGCTAGTTATAACAGGGAGAACAGCAGTCCTTAACCACTCTGCCTTATAAAAAGGGGTGCCCCTTATACAATCAGATCTTGTGTCCCATATGAAAGGCTTCAGGACATGGCTTTTTGATTTTCATGGTAATCAGTTGCTTTTCTAGACCCTTTGCAGACAGTGTTCTTTGACATCATGAAAAGCAGTTACTGTGTATTCCCCACTAAATTGCCTGCATGCTGCTGATTTGTTCATGGAGGACTCTGCATCGCATGCACAGTGAGTTCAATAAATCAGATTTTATGCATGTGCAAATAACTGCTTACACACAATTTATTTCTCTGGGACTGTTGCAGATTTCAACATTTAAACCAAAAGCCCTGAAAAAGCTCTATAGCCAGTAAGACAGACATCACAGTGAATATAAAAATGGTTTCAGATAAGGATTACATCCAGCTTAAGTACAGTTTACATCCAGGTTTTCTAAAGCCCAACTGCTAGCAGAAAGTAGGATTCTTGGATTTTGGGGATGGAAAAGGAATGGAGAGATGTTTAGGCCATCATGTAAGTTTAATCACACATGGATATAAGATGCTGGCAGCCAGTGAGAGCCCACAGGTGAAATCAGAAGGGCAAGAGCAGAGAAATATTCAAAGAGAGCAGAGAGAAAGAGAGAGGAAGGTAGGAGTAGGATGGCAAGGGAGGTTTGGGAAGAAGACTGGACTTTGCAGTGAGAAAGGCCTTGAAATGAGATGGTAGAATTTTTAGTGTAGGAAAGCTGGAAGTTTCTGGTGTGCATCCTGGGCCAAGAGGAGTTTGGAATTTGAGGGCACTCTCTAGAAAAAAAATGAGATTATGACCTCTGAGACAATAGGTGTGTGGAGCTGAAATATCTGAGGCAGGAGGGTAGGGAGGTTCAAGCTTTTCATGCAGGAGGAGGAGAAAAGCTAAAACTCTGGATCTGAGAAGGATGGTGATTGGGTTGAGTGGCTTTGGTTTGGGGACAGAACTGGATGCTTTGGGGACTTGAGTTTGGTCGAGGGTTTGAGACTGAGTTAGAGCTTGGGACACGAGATAGGGAGTCAATGGGACATGTTTGCAGGCATTCACACAGGGTAAGTGCCATCTTCTTATAAACCTCTCTAGCAATATATGCTCTTTGTTGGAAATACAGAACTCATAGCTCATTTTAACTAGCAAATCTTGCAATTTAGCTATTATATTAACATGACCAGAATATGATGCAGCATGATGTGCATATGGGAGAAGGCTGGTGTTTATGCAAGAAGTTCGGGATGATACCTCATCTGTGAAAGAAGTATAAAAACACTGTATCCTTGAAAAAAGTACAGAATGCTGGGAAATTTTGGCCCATTTCTCCACGCTCTCATCAGGTCTGCAGAGGACAACAAATTGGAGGACTGATTGATAGACTCAAGAGCAGGGCTGCCATTCAGAGAGACCTAGACAGGCTGGAGAAATGGGCTGAAAGGAACCTTGTGAAATTCAACAAGGTGTCACCTGACACTAAGGGGACAGACAGGTTCTTTTAGGGATCCTTGGCAGAATGACGACAGCACTAAATTGCAGTTACAATTAAAGCTTTATTTTCTTAACAGGATATGGTTGGACTTGATGATCTTAAGGGTCTTTTCCAACCTTAACAATTCTATGATTCTATGATTCTATGATATTATGATTAGTATAGCACAGAATTTATGATTAGAATGGCACAGGATTTCTACAAGCAGAATCAATATAGTACAATCTATAAGCAGCGTAATACAGAATTTATAATACAATTTAACTTATGATTTCTAATCACCTAGATCCTAGCTTAGCTTAACTTAACTTATGATTTCTAATCACCTGGACCCTCTGCAGATTGGGTCAAATCTTAATGCATGGTTTGCTGTATAAATATAACAATCATAATCTAGACTCGAAAATGATAATAAAGAATACGAGTCACTCAGTCCTCGGAGGAAGCAGACGACGATAGAGGTGTCCCTGGCCACCAGGGGGTCACGGGTCTCACTGTCCAGCAGCATTTCTGGTCCAAGTTCCCCACTTAGGACTTGTAACTGCTTGATTTTATAGACAGTGCTCTGTGTGCTGTTACGCTTCCCTGTTCTGTGACAGGGTCATCAACAACACCTGGTTGGCCAGGTGCCTGGGACCTTCAAGGCTGGTAAGGAAGGGAGTAATCAGCCTGGCACCCAGGAATCTTGAGGCCGGTAGGGAGGGGAAGAAGAAATCTGTTTGGTTTGTCTGCTTGGTTCACAGGACCTTCAGGGCCTGATAATGAGGGAAAGGGAATGAATACGTGATCCGCTCAGTCACAGAGAGTGGCTGCTTGCCTCATGAAGTGGTGTTAGTTATGCTAACCATATTACCAGGGGTCCAGGAGCAGAAGGTACTGGTCACACCAGGACAAATGCTGAGTCTTGCACATGGAAAGGAAGAGCCCCTAGCAATGAGACAGGTTGGGTACTGACTGCCTGGAGAGCAGCTCTCTGGAAAGGACCTGGGTATCCTGATGGAGAGCAAGCTGAGCATGAGCTAGCAGTGTGCCCTGGCAGCAAAGGTGGCTGACAGCATCCTGGGCTGTATGAACAGGAGCATGGGCAGTAGATGAAGGAAGTGATTATCCTCTGCTACTCAGCAGACCAGATCTAGAATATTGCAATTTTGACCCCCCCAATACAGGAAAGACGTTGATAAATTGGAGCAGGTTTAGCGGAAGTATACCAGGATGTTCAGGGGGCTGGAGCACCTGCCCTGTGAGGAGAGGCTGACGGAACTGGGCTTGTTCAGTCTGGAGAAGGATAGACTTTGGGGATGATCTTAAGGCAGCCTTCCCATACCTATAAGGAGACCACCAAGATGACAGAGTCAGTTCACAGCGGTGCATGGCAGGAGGATGAGCAACAATGGATATGAGAGATTCAGACTGCAAATAAGAAAAATGCTTTCACCGTGAGGACAGTCAAGTGGTAGAGCAGTTGCCCACTGAGGCTATACAACCTCCATAATACATAATATTCACTATGATGAGCTGTAAATTAGCTATTGCCACTTAAGAAGAGAGATCTGTGTAATACTGTGATTAGTTTTCTGAAAACATTCAATGCACAGTCATAGTCAAAAAGTAAGCAGGAATTATTACGATCATAACAAAATGGAAAACATTATGTCATTGTCTAGATTTGTGGTGATCCCATGTCTCCAATTTTGCATATAATTTTAGATTACATCATCTCAAAGAAGGATAGAGCAGGGTGAAGCATAATGTGGAAAGAGTGATCTGAAGTATGGAAGCTTTTCCATACAAAGGAAATTTACAACTTTTTTTGTTTGGAAAGGATATTACAGAAGCATTCTTACATTAGCAATTATATCAGCCATAATAGGGCAAAACAATTGGCGCTGAGGACCAGATGTCCACATTTGCATTTTAGGGAACAGGGGCAACTTACGTCCAATCCCAAGGGCTGAATGCCATTAGTGGTTGGAGCACATTACTGGAGCGCATCAGAGCTCTTGGAGCTCATCTTCAGGTTTAGTTTCACCTGAAATTAAATCAATCTAAGATTACTCCACCAAGGGACACAAAGCACAGTAAGTGGAGGCACTATGAAATCTGGTTCAAAAGCATGCACAGACACATGTAAGAAAAGAAAGTCCTGTCAATGCTGTTTTAACACATTATTCTGAGCGCAGCTTCCAAAGCACTGGGGTCCTAAGCTGCTGGTTGCTGCAAGGGCATGTATGGGAAGGTGTCAGTCCGTACTCGCCTTTTTTCTTAGTCTTTCAGTAGCTCTATCTATCTGCTGCAGCTCATATCAGAAAGAAGAGACTGGGTCAAAATAACCTTGGTACATCTGATACACTTGTTCTTAGGTAATTTAATCTTACATGAGCACTTATAATGTAAATGCTTTATTATGTTATTTATTATATAATTATATTTTATTATATTTTATTATATAATTATAGCTTGCATATTATTCATTCGGGCACATTTTTAGAGTAAAATTTTCCATCTCATATCTTACATTCTTCAGTCATAGCAAAATGAGGTCAATTTATAAAATTGGGAGAATATTTTAAATTGTTTGCAGTCTTATTTTGAGCATTGCTAGTACCTCAACAGGAGATTACAAAAACTTTGGCAGGGACACATGCAACATGTGCCTATTCATGCTCTGGTGAAAATCTTTTTTGATTTGCACACTTTTATGGATATAAAAGTGTGATTTGCACACAACATTGTTTTTGTTATCTAGTAACAGGTTTCTATTAACAGTCTGCCAGACTCTGCTGGCACTGTGCATGCATATTCATGTGATTTGAGTGGAAGTTCTTGTTCAGAGTATAGCAACACAGTCATGCACAAAAAAGTTAAGTATATGTTTTAACAAATTCATGCCCATGTAGAAATTATTTAGGTACTGTATTCATCAAATAAGATAGGGTTTCTTTTTAAAAAAGGAGCAAATACATTAGAAGGGATTTGGAGCTCCCTCAGCTCTTCTGTTTCATAATTCAATCCCCTACTCCATGTTGCTGTACAGTTTTTGAGGAACTCCACAGCTCTCAGTTTTTATCTGCAGATGGCTGGAATCAGATGTAGAGACACAGCTTATTTCCACTCTAGCTGGAGAGACAGACATCTGAAGGTATTTCTCATGTCTCCTGACTGTATACATACCTTTAATACAGCACCAACAGTTTTTCTGTGGCTTTCTAAAGCAAGAGTAATTAGAGAATAGCTAGTTTCCTATACTGAAACTGCTGTTCTTGAATGTAGAATGATTACATTACAAAGTCTAATCTGTGATAAACTCAATGCAGATTTGCTTAAGGTGAATTGCACAGACATACAAACCAAGGATAATATTTGTCTAAATCCTCTAGAAGGTGAGAACTATCAAGTCAAAACTAATGCAACTACATGTTTGCATAATTCTCTGATTAGAAGATGTTTCCAAACTGTTGAACCAAAAAACAGCCTCTAGTATTTTGTGTTATATTTACTCTAAGTATAGAAATAAATAAAAAGAAATCATGGGTAGCAGTCTTGACTAAGACCCTCCAGAGAGGATAATATACACTAAAATTCATGTGTAAAAGGAAAAGTGAATGATATAGCATTAGTGATAAAATTAATGTCATTTGCAAATTAAATTAAAACAATAGAACATAACAAAATAAATCCAGGATTCATAGAATCATAAAATAGCTTGAGTTGGAAGGGACCCATAAGGATCATAGAGTCCAACTCCCTGTTTCTCGCAGGACTACCTAAAACTAAACCATATGACTAAGAGCATCGTCCAGACACTCCTTGAATTCTGACAGGCTTGGTGTTACGACCACTTCCATGACCAACCACCCTCTCAGTGAAGAACCTTTTCCTAATGTCCAATCTGAACTTCCCCTGACGCAGCTTCATTCCATTTCCTCGTGTCCTATCACTGTTCACCAGAGAGGAGATCAGCACCTCCCCCTCTGCTGCCCCCCTTGAGGAAGTTGTAGACTGCGATGAGGTCACCCCTCAGCCTTCTCTTCTCCAAGCTGAACAAACCAAGTGACCTCAGCTGCTCCTTGTAAGTCTTGCCCTCGAGGCCTTTCACCATCTTGGTTGCCCTCCTCTGGACACACTCTAATAGGTTTGTATTTGACAATAATGTTTAACAAGTGTTGGAAAAGAAATTAAGAAAAATACAGGTTTGAAATTGAGGTAAGTTTTTTAATGAGCTTTTTTCAGAATTTGGTTACTGAATTAGTAATGTTATTTTTCAGTAATCAAAGATAATGTTTAAAATTAACATAATTTAAAATTAACATAATTTAAAGCATAACATAAAAAACAAGGGAGTCCATATCATACTTTAAGCAGTTCTTTAGCATCTCTAAGAAGATATTTAGCTCATGCACTTGCATAAAATTTTGTGGTATTGTAATCTAAAACTCTTTAAAAGTAAATCCCTGGAATTTTTTACTTTTTTTCCTAGAGTCACCATAGCATATTTAGCTGTGAGGCAAATCTTAGCCCCCTTGGTGTCACTGAAAACTATCATAAAACATCATCACTCTCTTCACTAGCATGAAGATTTCATGTATAGTCTCCAAAATAAGATAAATAATGCTAGAGAGATTCTGATGTACAGAGATCTAGAAACTTAATATCTGTACATGACAAACTGATCCAAATTGTCATGAAAAAAAAAGAATAAAAATAAATGTGATGATATGATATCTAACCATCAGTGATTCTCCAAAGGAAGAATTTCTGTTTTTCAGTAGTCTAGTCAAATTTCTAAATAAAGCAATCATTAAATTAATACAGGAAGACCAGTTTACCTATGATATTATGAGTCAAAAGGTCTCTAATGAACTATCTTAAAAAAGATACCAAAGAGAGAAAATACTTTTGTGGTGGGTTGACCCTGGCTGAACACCAGGTGCCCACCAAAGAGGCTCTATCACTCCCCCTCCTCAGCTGGACAGGGGAGAGAAAATATAACGAAAGGCTCATGAGTTAAGGACAGGGAGAGATCACTCACCAATTACCGTCACGGGCAAAACAGAATCGACTTGGGGAAATTAGTTTAATTTATTACCAATCAAATCAGAGTAAGATAATGAGAAATAAAAACAAATCTTAAAACACCTTCCCCCCACCCCTCCCTTCTTCCCAGGCTCAACTTCGCTCCCGATTTTCTCTACCTCCTCCCCCTGAATGGCACAGGGGGATGAGGAATGGGGTTGCGGTCAGTTCATCACACGTTGTTTCTGCCGCTCCTTCCTCCTCAGGGGGGAGGACTCTTCACACTCTTCCCCTGCTCCAGCATGGGGTCCCTCCCACAGGAGACAGTCCTCCATGAACTTTTCCAACGTGAGTCCTTCCCACAGGATGCAGTTCTTCATGAACTGCTCCAGCGTGGGTCCCCCACAGGGTCACAAGTCCTGCCAGCAAACCTGCTCCAGTGTGGGCTCCTCTCTCCACGGGTTCACAGGTCCTGCCAGGAGCCTGCTCCAGCATGGGGTTCCCACAGGATCACAGCTTCCTTTGGGTGAATCCACCTGCTCTGGCATGGGGTCCTCCATGGGCTGCAGGTGGATATCTGCTCCACCGTTAACCTCCATGGGCTGCAGGGGGACAGCCTGCCTCACCATGGTCTTCACCAGGGGCTGCAGGGGAATCTCTGCTCTGGCGCCTGGAACACCTCCTCCCCCTCCTTCTTTACTGACCTTGGTGTCTGCAGAGTTGTTTCTCTCACATATTCTCCTCTCTTCTCCGGCTTCAGTTGCGCAGGTTTTTTTCCCCCTTCTTAAATATGTTATCACAGAGGCACTACCACTGTCACTGATTGCCTCAGCCTTGGCCAGTGGCGGGTCTGCCTTGGAGCCAGCTGGCACTGGCTCTGTCGAACATGAGGGAAGTTTCCAGCAGTTTCTCACAGAAGCCACCCCTGTAGCCCTCCTGCTACCTAAACCTTGCCACATAAATCCAATACAACTTTTCTTTGGAAGGCATGGAAACAATTGTGCTATAAAAGTTCTGGAGAAAATATTAATTCAGAAAAAAAAATACAAAGAAACAGTCAATATCCACCACTGAAAAGGAAAAATAGTGAAATTCCAGCAAAGTTCTGTATTAGGACACTTTTTAAAATATATTTCTCAATTATATTGAATAAGGTCTGAGAGTATTAAAATGAAAGTATTAACATGCAAGTACTCTGCTCCTATAGTACTTCTCTTACTACATAGAGAAGTCAGGGGAGGAATGGAGAGGAAAGACCTTTTGGCAGGGCCCTACACTCAGGGCTTTCTTGGAGTCACAAGATTTTTACTTTCACTTGAAAGGCTGTGTTTGTATCTGCCTATATATTTTTAAGATATAAACAGTAATTTAAAAACTTAATTTTAACCTGGTATGTGTCATATAGAGACATAATATTAAAGCAAGCAGGATTTTAGAAGAGTGTTTTGAAAAAAAAAGTCAAATGCTAGAAAAAGGAATTAAAATATATTTGCACTGCTGAATTATGTGTGTATACATATAGATGTGTCTCGATTACTGAAGAATTCAGATGAGTAAACTTAGGGAATCCAGGGATTAATGACTTAAGAGATTAATTACAGTATTTGGAGCCTTTTGCTTCTAGATCACTGAATCGAATTCAGTGGAAGAAGGCATCAAAAGAGAGGTGTTCATAGCTCTGGATGACATAAGCAGATTGATTTACTTTACTATAGTAGAGAGTGTCAAATCCAAACAAACAAATGTATTATTTGCCAGACATGGAAGACAGAGTTAGTTTTTAAATCTCTCAAAACTAAGTCCACAGAGAGCTTCTCATCCAACAAAGTGAGGAAACCTAGCAGCGAGGTGTGAGATTTCCTGCTTCCATTTGTCCCGTAAATAAATGGGTGAAGGAGGGTTTTTTGGTATTCAGTCTAGTTGCTTTTATAAAGATTTTTATCTCCCGGTCTGTTTTTCAGGAGGTTTTCAAAGACGCTCAAATACTATAACAAGGAGGTATTTCCCACATGCTGCTCACAGGATGGACTACATGGACTTTGAGGATGATAGCCATGGATGGCAGTTTAATATGAACATTGTGATAATCTACATTTATTCAATCAACTGGATAATAGGATTTATTGTGTTCTGTTTTCTTTGTTATTTCTTTTTCCCTTTTTAGTCTGTTGTAATCACAGTTAAGGAAAACAGAAGTCATGTAAACCACAATAATATAATAGAATAAACTTGAAGAAGGCAAAATGTTTGTTTGATATTGCGTTTTTATCATTCAGAATTGTAATAGACTGCATCAAGCATGCTAGGAAGATATTTGATACTTCTGCTATGTGTGACAAAGTGCTCGAGTTTGGTTCCAAATAAAATGTGAAATCCAGATCATACTTCATTCAATGGGAGTTTTGCCTTGATTTTGATGGGAACAGGATTCACCCCTAATGTATAAAATAATTACTCTGTAGAAATATACAGTACTGTTTGTTCTTAGGGGAGTTCTGTGTACTACAGCAGAATATGATCCATAGAGTCATTTGGGGGTTTGAATCTATATTGACACACTTTGCTCATTCATTGGTGCTTCAATTCTTCATATATAAAATACAATAAAGATGCTTCCAATTTATAGTCAGAGCTTTGGGGAACAGTAGATTATAAGCACTGCATTGCTGAACCATGCTTTATGTAGACATTTATCAGAGCTATTTCAATGGCATAATCCAAATCCTGGAAAATTTTGACAATTTATAGACCTGTCAGCATTCTACTGTGGGGATGTGCTGTACTCAGTGCATGAAATTTCGAGCCTATTAACCAAAAAGAGAAATGATACTGCACAGTATACTGACAGTTTATCTTTTCAGCAAACGGCAATCAGAAGGAATCAACTAACAACCCCGAGATCTGCATGTTAAAGGGGCCCTTTTTGTGCAGATTCCAAGAGTAGCACTGTACCTTTTTTTACCCATCCAGATGAGTGCGTTTGGATACAGCAAGACAGCTAATGGAGGGCAAGCAGCAGGCCTGCTGGCTGTGATACCATGAGACACTAACCCCAGAAAATATTGGAGAAAGAAGCATTCTCCACTTATAATTAAGTCTATGCATGACTGTACGAAATCAGTATCATTATTAAATTGCTGTAACAATTTGAGGTTACTCTCAAGTGTGGGCTCATCAGGACTATGTGTCTCCAAAGGAGATCATGCAAGAGGACACAGTATTTATTTTCACCTTTCACGTGAAACAATTCTAAAGCACTTTATAATTATTCTATGTAGAGATTAATGAGTTACAGTACCAAACTGTAGCCAGTTCAGCAATCATTCCATACTTGCTGCTTTACACAATATTTTCAAATGAAAGTGAAAGAGTATCAATTAAATTACAAGAAGAATATTAGAAATTATTGCGGGAATCAGGTGCTGAAGAATGGTACAAGGTAGTTCAAGAGCTTACTTTTCAGGAAGGTACAAGGAAGTTTTTATTTCTAAGGGCATGACCCTGCAAAGTATACTGCGGTTTCATCTAGAAAAGCATATGAGTATATATATGTAGTTCCTCTGGTATCAGGATTTGTGTGGGAGACCTGTAGTTTTTCAGTAGGTGGTGTACTCCCCTGTTCTAGCAGAGAACAAGGAGAAATGTGTTGTGGAAGGTGCCATCTGCCAAATGTGATGCCATGGAATGAAATCAAGGGGTTTATCAGTGTGCTTAACATTAAGCATGTGCTTATGCTTCTTTGCTGGAGCAGGGCCAGCACGGTCAGTCTCTTATAGGACCAGAAACTCACTTAATCTGAAAAACAGCAGTAAATCAGCTACTTAATCCAACATAATATTGTCCCCTTTTGTACATTTACAGCAAGAATTGATGACTAAGGGTGGTTGCATTTTCCTAAATTTAGTAGGAGTGACAATTTTGCATGGCATTTCTAAGTGTGTAGCTGTACCTTTCTTTGAGGTCTAAACAGTAAACTGTTTCTTGGGCTATATTGTTTTTCTTTTATTGGTTGTTATTAATTCCAGGGGACAATTAGTTTTAAAAGATTACAAATGCACATAATTAAGACTGTTGCAACTTTGAGAGACATCCTCCAAAAAACCTAGAAGATATAGAGGTACTTTTTTTTTGTCCTTTATTGCTTTTTTGAGATGCATACTTTTGTAAAAATACAATAACAGTTCAAAGGCTCAAATTTGGTTTTCCTTGAAGTCTGCCTGTAAAATGCTGTTGATGATATCTGTGGGAACAAAAGCAGGTCCTTTGTAAGCAATTTTCTGGTTAAGTTGATCCTGCTCTGCAAGCTTGTCTTTATCTGCAATGGTATTAAAATGTTTGCGATAAAATTTGAGTTGTTTGCAATATTTTGCAGTCATTTCACTAGATTTTGCTTGGTGGAATTAAATTTTAATTTTTGTTCAATCAATGTCGTCTTTGTTATCCTGTCTATTCTGTTTCTGCTTGGGGTGCAGCTGGGGTTTGTTGAATTTTTTACTACAATTATTACCTCTTTTCATACTAGCAGCCTTTTATTTGTTTCAGTTCATTTCCAGGGAATGGTCAGCTTTTGTCAGAAATCATCTTGGGGCAAGGTGTGGATCTTAACACATTCTGATAACAAAGAATACTTGGTGCTGGTGCTGTTAGTCCAGACTGATTAACTGTTGAAGGCAGCACTCAGAAGTAGTGTATGAGTTTCTTGCTTAGCAGTGGATATGTTTGTGGCTCTTCTACCTGCCAAAGGTCCAGTTATCTTGCTTCCCTTCACACAATTTAAAAAAAAAAATCCTAAGCAATAGCTGCACAGGAAGTAGCCGCTGTGAAGCACAATGGATTTTTTCACAGCCTTGTACCTGCCCACAGAAGCTGAGATCTAAGTTAAGCCTTTATCAGTATACTACATACATACCTGAAATATTTACTGTATGTCAACAACAGCATTACCACAGTTACTGATATTGGGATGGAAAAGGATGATGAAGAAGAGTTTAGGTTTATTTTGTCCTTTTTAGAGAAAAGTAGTGGTGATAACATGAACCTCTGGGAGGAAGAGGGTTTTGATCAGTGGCACAAAGTCTACCTGGAGGCAAGTAACTAGTGGTGTACCCCAGGGGTCAAAACTGGGTCCTATCCTGTTCAACATCTTCATTAATGATCTGGATGATGGGGCAGAGCATGCCCTCAGCAAGTTGTGGATGACAAAACTGGGAGGAGTGGCTGATACACCAGAGGGTTGTGCTGCCATCCAGAGGAACCTCAACAGGCTGGAGAAATGGACTAACAGGAACTTCATGCAGTTCAACAAGAAGTGCAAAATCTGACATCTGGGAACAGCCCCAGGCACCAGTACATGCTGGGGGCCACCCAGCTGGAAAGCAACTCTGCAGAAAAGAAACTGGGTGTCCTGGTGGACACCAAGTTGAACATGAGCCAGCAGTGTGCCCTTGCAGCAAAGAAAGCTAATGGTATCCTGGGCTGCATTAGGAGGAGTGTTGCCAGCAGGTCAAGGGAGGTGATCCTTCCCCTCTGCTCAGCACTGATGAGGACACACCTGGAATGATATGTCATTTACATGACCTACAAAATTGTCAAAATAGTTTTGTATACTTACCTAGGAGTTAAGGCTCCCAAACTCATTTTTATTCATCATCTGGACAGTGAATTAAATTCTAAACAACAAAAACAGATATAATGGCATTAAATTACCAAGCTGTACTGGTATTTTTATTTAATTCTGCTTAAGACAGGAATATAGTGTAATGATAACAATACCATAAATCGAGATATCCTTCTCTTTCCTTAGCTATTATTCCTCAAGTGCCTTGTTTTCAGTGATTTACAGGTCAAATTCTCATTATTTTGAATCTCTAAAAACAAGTTCTTCAGAACTTCCATTTCCCATGCAGAGTCTAGTAGCAACGCTGCTCAATGCGCAAAGCACTTAGAGCCTCTCAAGTGAAAGGCACTTTTACAAGCACAAGATGATATCTAAATGCATGTATTACAGTGTTAATCCAACAGGTTAACACATATTTTGGCAACAGTAACTAAATTATCATTATTATCATAATTTCAATCAAAGGACAGCCAAATTACACTTGTATGGCTTGTGTAGTTGCTAACTAAATTCTTTATTGACTTAAAAAAAAAAAGCTGGTTTAGCATGTACTGCTTTACAGGAAGTTTAACATTAAAAGTTTTTCAGGATATGTCTGTGACCCACTGGTAAGAAGGAGATTTCTGAAAGATTCCCACTAGCAGCATTCCTCCACATACTGCTTAGCTAAGTACCCTCAGCAGGAAAAGGAGAAAATATCTAAACCTTTAAATAGTGCAGATAGATATCAAGTTGCTTCAGGCAACAAAATATAAATCAGTGTGATTTATCAAACATTTTTCTGTTTTTTTACTCACTAGAAAGATTAGTTTATTTAATGTCTAAGCTTTTTAACAAATACAAATAAAGCAATCCAGTAGTAATTGCACAAACCTAAGAGTCAGGAAACCTTTCCGTTGTCAACATCATCAGTGATCAGCAATGTGATCATAGCAGTCACAAATCTTTTTTTTTTTATACAAAAGGATGCTTGTAAAGACTGTTGAGTTGTCCCTTTGGAAAACACTATAAACATAATTCAGCATTATAGTAGAAAAACAGTGCAATTGTGATATATGGTGAATACAAAAAAAATCTTTTTAAATGTATTGAAATTACTCACTTTTTAGACATTAATAATGGGTAGATTTCAAAAGCAGGGTAACAAATGATTTCAAACATAATGAATGGTATTATATTTTTTAAAAAAATCTTCAAATGCAACAACTGTGATTCATTTGTTTCTTCCTGAAAGGTAAAGCAGTGAGTCCGACCACTGCACAGTAACAGAGTCACAGTGCACCTAAAATCAAGGACTTGTTTGAGAAAATGTCAAGTCCTAGAAAAGAGAATCTTCTAAACAGGTACGGATGAAGTCCTGATTCAGCAATGAAAGTTGTCCACAAGCCCCTTGTTTTTAACCTACTGTTAGGGACAAATCCAGTCTCTCACTAGTGCTTTTTCTGTACCACTGCAACATCCATACTGCATCTGAAATTGCTGTGCTCTGCTCTGTTTTAGTGCAGGAATCCTCACATGGACTAGAGCCAGCATAGCTGGCTGTATGCAGTACTGCTTGGCATTAGGAAATCGTACAGATGGCAGGGAGCATGGTCAGATGACACTGCAAACTGGCAATGCACTGCCAGAACAGGCTCTAGGTGACTGGAAATTCAGTGGCTGCAGCTCTCCAAATATTTCTCCTTTATTCCCAGGAAGGAACTGTAACACAAAATGAATTAGGCCTATACCCTCCAAAGGTCCTCGGCACCTAACTCCCCTTAGAATAGCAGTATGTGTTATGTATGTGCTTATCATTGATCATGGTAATATTTTTCTACAGTTTAGTGGCCGGAGCGCTTCCAGGAAAAGGATTTAAACATATCCTCCTAAAACCAAGGAGCTTCCCTTGTCCAGAGCAAATGCCCTAAGCACTAGGTGATTATGTAAGCATGTGAGGGTGCAGCAACACTGTACTGTCAAGTGAAAGAAAGATACTATTCTCTGAATTTAAATACATTATTAAGTGCAGCAGATGGGGTTTCTAAGTTCCTATTTCACAGAAATGCTTTACTCAGAGGTACGTGGGAGAAGGGGAAATGGGGCAAATGCTAATCTTGGATATGCCAAGATTTATGCATAAAATATGCATTTTAGGGGCTGTTTCCCCCAGTCAGCACATGACTATTGTGAATCTCATTCTCCTGCATCTAATCTTCTCTCTTCTAGATAGAGGGAATTTAAGTCCTATTTTGAATTTCTATTCCCTTGGTAAATGACTAACTTGAAGATCTGAGTATGTCGATAACTTGAGCATTCTGGAATCATGATCCTTCATGAATCTAGCTCCTAGAAATGATGAGGCTACATTCAGTACATTCTGTGATGCCCTGTAAAAATGAAATAGAGTTAAATGCAACTAAAACTGCTATCTATTTAAAAACTTTTTAATATTTAGTGAATGCAATAATATATACGAATGTGCTGGGTTTTTTAATATTTTACTATATATAGGGAGAAGGTACAATTATAGTACTAAGCATATTAAAACCATAGCATATCAAAGTAAATACCTGATTAAAACTCTGGAGATAGATACTTCTCTTTCCTATTAAATAGTCATAAGGAAAAATATTTGAAGAAATATTTTCCCTTTCTATGTCAATTTATACCAGTTGTCTAAGAATCCTCCTGCAATCATTATTATAACCCAGGTAAGCATTGTTATGATTTCACAAGTTATTTTTATATTGGAAACCAGCAGGTTTCTCATTTATTTTTATATTGGTAAATAGATTTCTAATTTAATATTATAAACAAATAGATTTATTGCAAGCTAGCATTTTCAAGTAGTGGACTTCAAAATTAATTGAAATTTACTGCAATAATATATCAGCAAGAACATGGAAAAAATAGTTTAAAGCCACCAACAGGAGTCAATTACTAAATATCTAAACATTTGTTTCTCAAGTTTTTAAAAACCTTTTTAAAAAACAAGAATAGATATCTCTTGTCAGATATTTGACGAATGCAAAAAATGCTCAGTATTTATTTCAAATAAATGTTTATAACAATGAAACTTTTCAACTTTAATGGAAAGAAAAAGCAAAATAACACTAACATTGTCGTGGTTTAACCGCAGCCAGCAACTAAGCACCACGCAGCCGCTCACTCACTCCCCACCAGTGGGATGGGGGAGAGAATCAGAAGGGTAAAAGGGAGAAAACTCGTGGGTTGAGATAAGAACAGTTTAATAATTGAAGTAAAGTAAATTAGAACAGTTAAATAGGCAAAGCAAAAACCGTGCACGCAAACAAAACAAAACAAGGAATCCATTCACTACTTCCCATTGGCAGGCAGGTGTTCAGCCATCCCCAGGAAAGCAGGGCTCCATCACGCGTAACGGTTACTCGGGAAGACAAATGCCATCATACCCAATATCCCCCCCTTCCTTCTTCTTCCCCCAGCTTATATACTGGGCATGATGTCATATGGTATGGAATAGCCCTTTGGCCAGTCTGGGTCAGCTGTCCTGGCTGTGCCCCCTCCCAGCTTCTTGTGCACCCGGCAGAGCATGGGAAGCTGAAAAGTCCTTGACCAGTGTGAGCGCCACTTAGCACCTATTTAGCAACAGCTTAGCACTACTTAGCAAGAACCAAAGCATCAGTGTATCATCATCGACATTGTTCTCATCCTAAACCCAAAACACAGCCCCATGCCGGCTACCAAGACGAAAATTAACTCTATCCCAGCTGAAACCAGGACAAACATATGCTAAACGTTTATTAAGAAATTGATGTTTGACATTACCAGTTTATAGGAGATGCAGTTTTTAGATACTCTATTGGACTTGATGCTGTTTATCACATTCAGTCAGAGTCAGAGTTGCTGCAGTCCTTGTTGAGAGCCATGGGGAACATGTGCAAACCCTCCTCTCTCGCCATTCCGAGTTTTCATGAGTGTTCCTTCATTTTCTGGGAAATGTGACAAATCCTTCCTTTTATAGCAGGCACTGCAGTTACTGCTTTTCTTTTAACTGTGCTTTCTTCAAAGGCTTGTGGCAAATTCAAAAAATGTTGTAATAAAGTAATATAGATATATATTATAAAATAATAGAATAAAAAATTATATTAACTACTGATCATTTAAGCACCTTAAATGTTAATCTGATTGTTGGTAACTATGGTATATTTAATAAAGACTTTAAACCCCTGTTTTTTATTATAACCTATAATTTGATAAATAATCCAAACTTCATAATTTTCTATAATTTTGTCTTTTGCATACCTCGAACTCAACACTATAGTAGTTCAGATACCAACAAATGAGCCAGACACCACTCTAACTTCCTGAACCTATGTCAGAATCCAAGAAATAGCTACAAAAACTAAAATAAACAAGGCGACAAGATTAAAATAAAAAAGACTACAAAGAAATAAATACAAAGACTATGATTGTGGAATGACCAGTTATTCAAATTTTTTGTAGGATGAACTATTCTTCATTACCAGTTCTCTACTTTCAATCTCATGCAGATGAGTTGAGGCTAAAAGTTAGTACTACTACTGCTTTTTGCTAGCAATTTCTTATGTGCCAATTACACACAATGCTGTTTTAAGACATTGGCCCCCAAATCCCCAGCTTGAAAGAAGATCTTAACAGTAGTACTACATAGCCTATCTGTTCCTCCAGAAATACCATTAACACACCATGCAGTGAATGCACTAGAGTTCTACATACACACCAAGTCTAACACATAGGGTGTGCATACACAATCGGTTTTTCTTTTGTAAACATTTGGCTATTTAATACATTTTCTTGTTGAAAAATTTGAGGTTAACTGTGGTTTGAGGTTATGCTAAATAAGAAAGAATGTGTGTAAAAAAAGTTGTTCAAATAACAGTGATGTAGGAGTCGATACTGCAAAGATGTATACACATACTTAACTTTATGTACAGTAAACAGTCTTAGAAAATTAAGCAAGCATGGTGATTTAATGACTTCTATAGTTAAGAGATGCAGTTAAGGATGCAGTTGGTTTTCTGGGCTGTGAGCGCACATTGCCAGCTCATATTCAGTTTTTCATCCACCAGTACCCCCAAGTCCTTGTCCGCAGGGCTGCTCTCAATCCCTTCATCCCCCAGCCTGTATTGATACTGGGGGTTGCCCCAACCCAGGTGCAGGACCTTGCACTTGGCCTTGTTGAACTTCATGAGGTTGCGCATGGGCCCACCTCTCCATCCTGTCAAGGTCCCTCTGGATGGCATCCCTACCCTCCAGCATGTTGACTGCACCACACAGCTTGGTGTCGTCGGCAAACCTGCTGAGGGCGCACTCAATCCCACTGTCCATGTCACTGACAAAGATGTTAAACAGCGCTGGTCCCAATATCAGCCCCTGAGGAATGCCACTCATCACTGATCTCCACTTGGACATCAAGCTGTTGACCACAACTCTTTGAGCGCAACCATCCAGCCAATTCCTTATCCACCGAGTGGTCCATCCGTCAAATCCATGTCTCTCCAGTTTAGAGACAAGGATGTCGTGCGGGACAGTGTCAAATGCTTTGCACAAGTCCAGGTAGATGACATCTGTTGCTCTTCCCTTATCCACCAACGCTGTAACCCCATCGTAGAAGGCCACCAAATTTGTCAGGCACAATTTGCCCTTAGTGAAGCCATGTTGGCTCTCACCAATCACCTCCTTATTTTCCATGTGCCTTAGCATAGTTTCCAGGAGAATCTGCTCCATGATCTTGCCGGGCACAGAGGTGAGGCTGACTGACCTGTAGTTCCCCAGGTCTTCCTTTTTTCCCCTTTTTAAAAATGGGGGTTATGTTTCCCCTTTTCCAGTCAGTGGAAACTTCACCGAACTGCCACGACTTCTCAAATATGATGGATAGTGGCTTAGCAACTTCATCCGCCAGTTCCCTCAGGACCTGCGGATGCATCTCATCAGGTCCCATGGACTTGTGCACATTCAGGTTCCTTAGATGGTCTCGAACCTGATCTTCTTCTACAGTGGGCGGTTCTTCATTCTCCCAGTCCCTGCCTTTACATTCTGCGACTTGGGCGGTGTGGCTAGAGCACTTGCCGGTGAAGACTGAGGCAAAAAAGTCATTGAGTACCTCAGCCTTCTCCATATCCTGGGTAACCAGGTCCCCCATTTCCTTCTGGAGAGGGCCCACATTTTCCCTAGTCTTCCTTTCATCACCGACGTACATATAGAAGCTTTTTCTTGTTGCCCTTGACGTCCCTGGCCAAATTTAATTCTATCAGGGCTTTAGCTTTCCTAACCTGATCCCTGGCTGCTTGGACAATTTCTTTGTATTCCTCCCAGGCTACCTGTCCTTGCTTCCACCCTCTGTAGGCTTCCTTTGTGAGTTCGAGTTTGTCCAGGAGCTCCTTGTTCATCCATGCAGGCCTCCTGGTGTTTTTGCCTGACTTCCTCTTTGTTGGGATGCATCGCTCCTGAACTTGGAGGTGATCTTTGAATATTAACCAGCTTTCTTGGGCCCCTCTTCCCTCCAGGGCTTTATCCCATGGTACTCTACCAAGTAGATTCCTGAAGAGGTCAAAGTCTGCTCTCCTGAAGTCCAGGGCAGTGAGCTTGCTGTGCACCCTCCTTGGTGCCCTAAGGGTCTTGAACTCCACCATTTCATGGTCACTGCAGCCAAGGCTGCCCTTGAGCTTCACATTCCCCACCAGCCCCTCCTTGTTGGTAAGAACAAGGTCCAGCATAGCAGCTCTCCCCATTGGCTCATCTATCGCTTGGAGACAAGAGATACTCCCAAGTCAAAAGTTCATCTCAGTTCATTTTTAAAAATTACAATACAGGCTAGGTATAGCAAAACCTACATATTTACTTTTATTTCATTATGTGGAGCTGCCGAAGAATTTGACTATGTAACGGACCAAGTACTCTCTGAACTTATTTCAAGGTCACCTTCCCATGCTCTTTAGAGGCTGCTGCAGGAGGGAACAGCAAGCCCCTGCTTTTTGTAATCCATTAAACACCAGGCAACGAAGCTAGAATAAAGCCATTTGCAACAGGAACTCTAGTTCAGACAAGAGGAAAGAATCATGTTTCTCTCTTTTCAGGAAAGTGTTGCAGCATATATACCTCTGTTTTCCCAGGAGAGCATTTTGTTTCCTGGTGGTATATATTTTCAAACCAAGTCTTATTGCTCCCAGCACTCCCGTGCAACAGCATTTGGTGGCTTAGCTTGGAGCTCTTCCCCCCAGCCCGAGAACTGGGATGCCTACAAAAATCGTTTCTTTTGCATCCCAGACTGACTTGTTCCCTATCACTCCTGCTTCTCCAGTGTAACCCTGGGGTGCCATCAAATTCATCATATTCTATGATGATTTCAGAGGTCAGCTGGAAGAATTAAGAAAACATGAGGTCTTATAAATTACAAAAAGAAAAATATAAACAGTCAGGAGTGAACATGCTGTAGGTCACTGGAACTTCAAAACTGTTCCAGATGTTGGCCAAAGGGCAAAACTCAGCTCTGACTCAGCTTTATACAGGGCAGATTTATTGCCAGGAACTAAATTCTAACCTTTTTTAAAAGTCAGTAGGACTTCTGCCATTGACTTCAAGGGACCAGAACTTCAGCCAAGACAGGTAATGTACAAGCAAACATGCTATACTCTTTGGTAGATTTATTGTTGGTTTTAGTATTAATATTAGTATTATTTCATTATTGGTATTACAGTAGCTCTTAGAGACCTGAAATAAGACTAGAACATATGACTAAAATGATACATGATCAATGATTAAAACACTAGCATTAATGTGGCATAGTACTACATTTTAATTTCCCTTTACAAATATATATGTTTTGTTCTATATAGATGTGAGGAGAAGATGCGTTCATTTTGCTTTTTGCCAGTATTCAAATATTTCCCTTGTCATTAGGTAATGGTTTGTGTGTGTATGGAAGCAATATGATGTCCTGGCTCAAAGCTTGTGCTCATGCAGCACCAAATTCAGGCATTTCTTTCCTATGAGTAATAGAATTAAGTTTAATATGAAAAGAAAATGTGGTGTCCTTAAAATAACACTTGCAAACTGCAAGTTCTTGCTGCTCTGGATGCTGAAGACCTAGTAGTATGTTTACAAGGTAGCATTAAAATCACAAGGTCAGTTTTGTTTTACCTAAAGTGATGACAGTGCTTGCAAGCACTGCAAACCCATCAACACTAACACACATCCAGTAGCTTCTATTTCTAGGAAAACAGCAGGAAATTTCTAAAAAGAGTTTCAAAGTAGACTAGATAGGCAATGTCCAGACTCAGGTAGATACCAGGGTGTCTGAGTTACAGTAATGCTCAGCAAAGCCTGAAAAGAGGTCCTCAACCTGCCAGAGTGCCATTGCTGGCATATTCAGGCTCCTTGGCAAGACTGGGTTTATGTGTATGATGTGTTTGGCGTTCCCTTGGTATCAAGAACATTACTGAAACATAAAAATCTTCTATTTAATGTCTTGAAGAAATAAAATTATACCAGAAGTGAGGTAAACTCCTAAATGGCCATAGCTACCTGGCTACAGACAGGAATAGGACCAACCCTGGAGCAAAATCCGGCCCAGCCCGTAGCTTGCCACAGGGCAGTGGGGTCCCCAAGGGGCCCTGGAGAAGGTGGCTGCAGAGACAGTGTGGGCACAGCCCTGCAGCCATCTGCATCAGAGGGGCTGGTGCCCAAGGCCTGGGGGTACTGTGAGCATCAGCCTGTCGAACCACAACTGCACTGTTCTGCTGGAGCACAGAGGGGACAATTTCTCCAATCGATTATTATTTAATCTTTTCTACAATGAACAAATACAATCTACAGTGTAGTTGCATCACACTCTCCAAACATTTTTCTTAGAGCCCCAAAATAGGATGTTTTTTAGTGAAAGAAAACAAATCTGAGCAGTGAACCAAGTCTTCATTAAATAGAGACATATTTTCTAAGTAATCTTCTTGAGGATTAGTATCAACTTCGGCAAAAGCTGGACGGATGACGTGCTAACGTCCGCAGGAAAACTGCCCCGGCGGCCCCAGGGCGGTTCCTGCTGAGGCTGCAGCCGCCCGAAGGGAAGGCGCTGCCCAGCTTCTCCCTGGGACTCGCACTGGGAGGGCGCTTCGCCCCGGCGCTGACCCGCCTCCCATGGCGGCCCCGTGGGGGCGGCGCGCTGTCGACGGCGTCAGCCCGCCGGGCCCAGCCGCCCCACCGGCCCCTTCAAGCGGCTCCCGGCGGGCGCCCTGGAGAGACGCGCCGCGGGGGAGCGCGTAGCGGCGCGGCGGGGTGGGCTCCCCCGCTGGGAGCATCGGTCAGGTTTCGGGGGCCGCTGGATGGGAGCCCTTCTCCGCCGGGCACGGCCGCTCTCCACCCCCCACGCTGGCTGCGGGAAGGAGGACGGCAGAGCATGCCACCGGCGGGGCGGTTCCGCAGGGACTGACATGCTGCTGAAGGAGGGAAGGCGTCAGCCCCTCCGCCTCTCTCCGCGGTAGCGAAGGCGATGCTGCAGGGCGCTCCCCAGGCTATCACCCACAGCAGCCGCGATCGCTGCCGTGACTAGCGCAGCCCCGGGTGGGCCGAGGCGACGAGCAGCGCGGGCCTTCACCCCTCTTCAGGGAAGGCGCTGCCTGCGTCCGCGGGGCCCCGCGCGACGGGCATCTCCGCGCGGCGGATGCGTGTGCATGAGCTCTGCACCGAGCGGGCGCAGCAAGCGCCCCCGCTCCGCCGCCTCCATCTTCCAGGGCATCAAGACCTCGCCGCACGGCCGCGACGGTGAACGCCGGGGCAGCGGCTCTGAGAGCGCCTACCAGACCCAGAGAGCCCTGGATGACTGCAAGATGGTGGGTACCACAAAAGGGCTTGCCTTAATTTTTATATTTTCTGAGTGTTCTCGTCGCTGGCGGCGGTGCCGCTCCTCCCCTCAGCTTGCCTATTCCCATCACGTGCAGTTGCACTATTTTTAAAACTGCAGTCCCCGTCGGGGGTGCTGCCCTGTAGCCTAATTCGTAGTGGTTCAAAAACGGGAGAGGGGAGGGAAAAACGAGACCTGTGGGGAGCCGGCTGGGTGCTACAGGACAGGTAGGGCAGGGACCAGAGCCAGGTGCCTGGCCCTGCAGGAGCAGGAGCCCTCGCCCCAGCACATGCTGCCTTCGAGGTGCTGCCAAGCAGGTGGAGTTGCATTCTGCTAGATCTGGCCAAATCTGTCCCCAGACTTGCACTCACTGCAGCCTAAATAGGTAAATAGTTGCCTCCACTTCATCGGTGCACTCTGTGCTTGCTGTCTTGTGTGCAGCAACCACACTCTTGCCCTAAAATCCTTCTAAAACAGGATTCAGAATTTGAGGCCCCAGAATTCTGTCCCTGACATACATGGTACCTGTTTCCAGTCTCCCCGGAGTAGCTGACTGCAATTGTAAAATCTCAGATCAAACACCTGCATCCATGTTATTTTTTTACTGTCACATTATGGTATGACATTTTTCTCCATTCATGTTCAAAATGTTTGGATCCTGACACTTTCCTTCAAACCAGCACCATACACCCCATATCTGGCTCCTTGGGCTACAGTCAGCTGGACATTGGGCCCCAAAATTACTCCTCTCACCAATGATAGAAATAGAAAACAAATGAAGTTGCTGCTACTTTACTTGAAAAATCTGGATCTTGCTACAGCTCTGTCCAGTAGCATTGGAAATATATCATCTGCTACTTCTGTTCTGCTGGATTCTGGCAATTTTTTTCCTCTAATATTGCAAACTGTGCTGGCAGATACCCACTCTGATACTTCAAAATCGAGAGCAACTCCCAGTGCACCAAGGAACAAAAGCTGCCACAGTAGCTCTATAAATATACCCAACAAGTGGATCCTACTGGGTCCTGCCTTTTTTCTCATTCCCGACAGCATAATTTGGTTAGTTAAACAGAAGTGCTAGATTTGTTTCTTCACTGTTTATCTGGTATAATTCACTGATTAGAAATAAAATATGATTTACAGATGGATTGTCAAGATGCACTAAGATTCAGGAGATAAAACCAATGTTTTTTTTCTTTTTCTCTGTCTCGATGCTGCAACATCAGTATGGTTTTGTTTTCCTTGGCAATGCTGAAGTGGCTAAATGTGTCCTCTATTTAGACAAGAGATATCAGGCGAGAACTGTCAAAATGTGTCTGGCGCAACCAGTTACCAGTTGCAGGATGAGATGCTTTTCTCTTTTTCTTAATGCAGAATAACACAATGTAGTAAAATTTTTTTTCCTCCATTGTTTTCATGCATCCTCTTAAGCTACAGAATGAGAGTCGAAGCCAGGTTTAGCAGAGTACAAGTATTGTGCTTGGGACTTTGTTTGGTGTGTGCTTTTTTTTTGTTATGGGTTTTGGGGGTGTTTTTTTTGCAGATGTATCAGAATGCATCAGGATTGTTTTGCTGCTCCAGAAGCAGAGAAACCTATTTGCTACTCTTACAATGAAACTTAAGAAAGCGTGGCCAAAAAATGAGTCCTGATACTATTCTCAGTTATACAGAGTAATTACAGTGGGATGCATGAAGAGCCAGAATGTCGCAGGAGAAGTGACTCATTTATTTTCTGAGTATGAGAATTTGAGGGCTTGACTTTAAAATTTGGTAGATCTGATAGAATCCAGGTGCCAGATCCAGGTTTTTAGCATGCTTGTATGTTGGGATATGTTGAACTCCTGGTGGTAATGATGGCTGCAGAATTATGAGCAGTTACTCTTCTCTGTTTTTATGTAGTTTGGAAATTGAGGTCAAATTAGCAAAACAAAGATAAATAAATATTCTGTTCTATTGCTCCCTGCCTTCCACCCTCGCCACCATGTGGAGCAAATGGTCTGATGTGCTTTCTTTCAGAAGACAGCAAATGCTTTGTTTCCTTAAAATATAATCCCACATAGGTGATCAGTGGAACTAAACAATAATGATCTTTCCATCACTGTAAAAGTTACCCATTTATCCAACAGTATCCATGTGTATCTGCTGGATATTAGATTTCCGTGAAAAGGTTGAAGTGTTTATTTACTTCTTTGGTTCCCCCCCCCCCCCCCCCCGGAAAAAGTGCTTTCTAGAATCCTAACTGGAAAGTGCCTATCTATCTGGTACATCTTCTCAGCCAATAGTTTCTGATCAGTTTTAAGTCTGAAAGTTGGGTTAGAGGCCAGTGACAGAACAGAAATCATTACAAAATAAATTAGCAAAATCTCCAGTGTAAAAGTGAATGCTACATTATAGTCCCTAAATGTGCTGTTAATCAGGAAGCAGGAGGAGCAAAGGCAATCATTTCTGGAGATATTTTTGTCTTTTATGATAGCAAAAAATAACCTCATGCTACTAGTAAAACAGCTGTTTTTTTGTCTGCTTAATATTTAAGACTAATAACTCAAACACTTTCAGAGATTAAAAACAGAAACACTACTTTCCTGCAAATGAACATTTATAGCTCACAGAAGAGGCAGCTGGCATGGAGGCATTTACTAAATCTTAGGCACTTGATCCTGTATGCCATGAAATTGGGAGCAGCAGGAACAAGCCCTAGATTGGGCATGTTTTTTAAAAACTTGATTGTTTTTATCAGTGTAGTTAAATTTCTCATGTAAATAAATCCTCTTTGTTTTTCAGCTTGTCCAGGAGTTCAATACCCAGGTGGCTCTATACCGGGAGCTGGTCATTTCCATTGGGGATGTTTCAGTCACCTGTCCATCTCTGCATGCGGAAATGTACAAAACTCGAACCCGAGGATGTGAGATGGCCTATCAGGCTCATCAAAAACTAGCAGCAATTTCTGGGTAGGAGTCTACTTATGTTTAATTAAAGCTTTACTCATATGCACATCTTTGCTAAATACTACATTGAGGAAACTTTCAGCAAAAGCATTAACTTGTGTTTCTGTTTTAGGCATAGAGATGTATGACCACAAATTCTACATGATGCTCATATCCTTATGATAGTGCAATTTTGGGTCAAATCCTGGTCCCCTTACCAAGATGGTATCTTACTGATTTCACTGGATGCTTTTATGTAAGATGAACAGGATTTTACTCTGTATCACTAGACAACTTAAAAAGATCAAGGGGAAGCCTTGCCTTTCAAGGATGAAATAGCAATAGCTTTCTGCCCAATCCTTCATCGGGTATACCTAATTGAACAGTTAGAGACAACTAATTCAGCTCAACTAGAGACTTAGCAAAATTAGAGGAAAAAATAATTAGGTGAAAATTACATAAGGGGGGGGAATACAAATACTATTGTGAAAACTTGTGTTTACATTCTATATGTTTTTAAATCCTTATTTGTGTTGAAATGAGGATTGAAGCTTTGCCAGCATATAATGTTTGAATTTATTCTTTGATGAACTTAGTGTATTACATTATATACATTCCTTTCTATGGTGACAGAATGTATCATCACATACTTGAGACTATGCCGCAGTACAAGATAAACCAGGATAAATAGCTGTATCTTATAAAACATGAATTCATGCTGCTTACACAAAGTCTAATTATTTGTGGGTTCTTCACAGTATGGCAACTGGGGCATTTGTATTAACACATACCTCCTGAGTTTTGTCTCTCTGACCACACTTCGTCAGAGCTTTCTGCACCTGACTTATCCAGCATAAACCATTGTGTGCCACTGGAAAAAAACTTTTTTTTGCAGCTCTGCCTAATCCCCATTGAAGTTCTTTCATCAGTTTAATGTATATGAGAAATCTGTCATAGGTTTAATATATAAGGGAAGGCCACACTAAAAAAATAAACAGAAGAAAACACTGGTTGGTCATTTTAGTAAACTGTTAACATTTTCAGATGTGATTTTGTGCGAAGACTCTTAAGTTGATATTACAGCCTCTGATTTTTTCCTCAAACAAAATACATGCTTTTAAGTTACTAAAGTCTGTGAGAATTAAAAAAAAACCCAAACCAACCACAAGATATGGTTCTTTTTAGCCAGTATACACTACCTCAATACTGTAGCACTGAAAATGTGGAAATGAACAAACAGCAGTGAAATTGATCTTGTGCACTTTCAGACTCAAAAAAGAGACTAATACAAACCAAAATAATACATCTGAATAGCAGAACCTAACTTGGATTTTTTTTTTCTCATAAAGAAAACCATAGACACATGCTCATTTAGAAGTATGGAGCTTTTTTAAGTAATCATTTTACAGTTGGGAGTCTGTCATATACACAAAGATGTCCTGAAGGTTGTGCAGTTGCTGTGAGATTGACATTTAGCTAATCTAAAACTGTTTTAAATAACTATGATAATAATGTGATATCCATAACAACTGGTAGGTGTTAGAAGCCCTCTGGAAATTACTTGTTTAGTTTGATAGACATTTTACAGGATGTGCTTCACATCCTCACCCTCCTACAGCTGAGGAAAGCCATGTGAGCCAACTTAATTTTTTTGGTGTATCTATCTGTGAGGAAAGATGGGAGATGAAGGTGCAGCAAGGCTTCAGTGTAGAAAACAAATAGAAGGAGAGGAGTAATAAATAGTCTCAGAGGTTCAGTCTTTAATTCAGCAGGAAGAGCGATGTAGTGCATATGGCATAGGATCTGGAATGGGAACCTAACTTGGCAGGAAGAAAAAGTATCAGGAAGAAAAATATTTAGGGACAGGAATGTATTAAATCATCCCCAGTATTAAATAGTCAGGAGGGTAGCGTATTGCTCAGAAATCACTGGTAGTCAGCAGATGGGACAAAGGCTCATTTAATTCACTGCTTTAGTTCAAAATGCATAGCACTGTACTGTGCAAACTCCTGGGTAACACAACCAATTCCATCTTCCAAAGCTTGTTAAAGAAAGCCTATTGCTTTCCCAGCCAGGGAGAATAATAACAATTAGATAATTATGTTACTAGACTATAAAATTTCATTACATATCAGCATTCTATTAGTTAAGGTCATCAATAATATTCAGTTAGTCTCTAAGTGACCTGAGCTGTTGCAGGGCACTCTGAGTTTCTTTCAAGAAGTTGGCATTGCTGTCTCAGACAACATTAAGTTCATTAATCTTGTTTCTGCTGATGTCTTCCTTGGAAAATTAGCAGACAGCTTCATTTTATGCTTCCTGTTTGAATACATCAGGATTTGAGACTCAAACACACTTCTGATTCAGGCAGCTAGAAGAGGCACCTATTTCCCTTCATAACTCACCTGTTCTACCAGACTAGGGAAGGTAACAAAGAGGAAAGGTGCAAAGACTCAGAAGGAAAGAAATAGGAACAGATCCACTAGTGCTGAGAAAGGCAGCTCTGGAAGAAAATTTGGGAACTGTGGGAAGGGAAAGAAATGCTGAGGTGGAGATAATACATTAGGAACTGAACAGGATAGAAGTTATGAGGAGGAAAAAACTTTGATCATGGGCATATCAGTTCTGGAATATTAGATGGACATCAGAGTAGGACAGTGGTATAATATGAACAAGATGACTGTAGTTGTAGCTGTAGGAAAAGTATACACTGATAAGCCATCAAAAGGAAATTCAGCTAGGGAAATGGAGGGAGTGAAAGCCACGCTTACATTTTAAAAACAGAGAAAGAAAACCAAAGGAGATGATGACAAAGATAAGGAAGTAGCAAGGAAGCATAAAATCTTATGAAGTCTGTACTGGATTAGACCATATCACCCCAGCTAGCCCAAATCTGACAGCTGCCAGTAGCAGAGATTTCGTAAAAAAGCATATAAAAACAGGCTGTGCATAGAACGATGTCTTCCCTAGTATACTTGCCACTACCCAACAATCAGTAGTTTAGGGGTTTCCTGAACCAAAGGCTGCATCTGAACAATTCGTATCTGACAAATATGAGCTCTCACAGAAGATTTCAGGATTTGTCTAAATATGAAGGTCTTTTACTCAGAAAATGCTGTGGATGAATAATGGCATCTTTACACTATGGTGTGTTTAAAAATGTCACAAATCAATTAAAAAAAAAAAAAGATTAAGTTTATTGAGAAGGGAAACTTCAGATTCCATCTCTAACCTAATAGGGCCTCATAGCTATTGCACCCTCTTCTTAACTTGCTCTCTTATGTATTTTTCTTGTAGAAATAGGTGAAGTTTTATCAAAGAGCAGATGCATGCCTGAGATTACCAACGCTATCATGGTTTTCAGGGAATAAAGATTAGAAATAAAAATATTTTAAATTGAAATATTCTAGTTCTAGCTGATGATCTTTTAGGAATGTAAGTCAAAATAAACTTTTTTTCAGTGTTGTTATTCTCAGGACTTCAAGTCAATTCCTGCTCAACACGCTCATACTATAAATTCTTAGTGATTTTTTTAATGAGACTGTCTTCTGAAGAAAGTGAGCAAGGTTTTGTTCTTTCATTACATTTTCTGCTGTATTCATTTATCAGAAATTAAATGTCTCTAATTACATTGTGCACCCTTGCAGTATCAGAAGTCGTGGTCAAAACTGGAGAAAGTAAAGCAGCAAGAAAATGCGCCAGCATGATTTTTTCCAAAGGAAAAGAAAGGAAAAATACTTGGAACAACAGGAAGATTAAAAGAAAATGTGCAAATCTCTGTTTTGAAAGGGGATCTGCTTTATGGGATGATAAAGATTCTGGTGATATTTTAGAAGTCATCAAATAGAGAGACAGCTTTATAGGTGAAGTACACTATGTTTGGGACGTAAACAGAAAGATAACTCAGAACTGTATTTTAAGATACAGGTCTGCGCAACTGTGTACACGCTTTTGTAAATGTCCCTTTCATATTCTCAAGCACTTGATATGCTTACATAATGCAAGTACTTCTGTGTGCACTTGGCACAGTGAAACCAGAACTGGCAGTGTCTCTGTGACAGTCTGATATATATGTTGACAGTGGCTTTTTTTTCATGAAATGAAACTATGTGAGGAGCCCAGGGGTGCATGGCAATGTACATCTGTGTGAACCTAGCTTTGAAAGCGGTTGTCCTCTGTTGTTCAGACTGGTGTTGCAAAGTCCTGAATCTAGGGAGGAATAAACCCGTACACCAGTACAGGCTGGGGGCCAACCACCTGGAAAGTAGCTTTGCAGAAAAGAACCTGGGGGTTCTGGTGAACACCAAGCTGAACATGAGCCAGCACTGTGCCCTTGTGGCAAAGAGGGCCAACAGCCTCCTATGTAGGAAGTGTTGCCAGCAGGTTGAGGGAGTTGATCCTTCCCCTCTACTCAGCACTGTTGAGGCCATATCTGGAGTATTGTGTCCAGTTCTGGGCTCCCTAGTAGAAAAGAGAAAGGGACATACTGGAGCGGGTCTAGTCAATGGCCATGAAGATTAAGAGCATGCAGCATCTGACATACAAGGAGAGGCTGACAGTCCTGGGATTGTTTAGCTTGGAGAAGAGAAGGCTTGGAAGTAGGATCTTATCAATGTGTATACCTGATGGGATAGTGTCCTGGTTTCAGCTGGGATAGAGTTAATTTTTCTTCCTAGTAGCTGGTATAGTGCTGTGTTTTAGATTTAGGATGAGAATAATGCTGATAACGCACTGATGTTTCAGTTGTTGCTAAGTAGTGCTTACACTGGTCAAGGACTTTTCAGCTTCCCATGCTCTGCCAGGTGCACAAGAAGCTGGGAGGGGGCACAACCAGGACAGCTGACCCAGACTGGCCAAAGGGCTATGCCATACCACATGACATCATGCTCAGGATATAAACTGGGGGGAGTTGGCCGGGGGGCAGCGATCGCTGCTCAGGAACGGGCTGGGCATCGGTCGGCGGGTGGTGAGCAATTGTATAGTGTATCACTTTCTTTGTATATTATTATTGTGTTATATTATTATTATTATTACTATTACTACTATTCTATTTCATTTTACTTCAATTATTAAACTGTTCTTATCTCAACCCACGAGTTTTCTGACTTTCACCCTTCCAATTCTCTCCCCCATCCCACTGGGGTGGGGGGAGTGAGCAAGCGGCTGTGTGGTGCTTAGTTAAACCATGACAGATAGCATAAAGAAGACACAGCCAGACTCTTCTCAGTGGTATCCAGTGACAGGACAACAGGCAGTAGGCACAAACTGAAATACAGGAAATTTGATTTAAACATTTTTAAAACCCTTTTTTACTGTGAGGTTGGTAGAATATTGGAACAGGTGCCCAGAGAGGCTGTGGAGTCTCCATCCTTGGAGATACTCAGAACTCGACTGGACATGGTCCTTAGTGACCTGCTCCAGTTGACACTGCTTTGAGCAGGGGGGTTAGACTAGATTAGCTCTAGATGTTCCTTCCAGCCTGTGACAAAAGTCACCGTAAATTTTCTCATTGGGAAAATTCCAAGATAAAGTTTCCTTATTTTACATTGGGGTGCATCCGTTACTTTTATAATACAGTTGTTACATGTAATTTCCCCTGAGTTCAAGAAAAGTTAAGGAAGTAGTCCTAAAAATCACATTCTGATTGCATTCCCTTCTTTGTTGCAGTGCACAGAAATGTTACCATAGTGTTGCTTTAAGTATGTAGTTTTAGTTAATTTCTACTTTTGTTTTCCTTTGCAATCTACAGCAGATTTCTGATGTTTTCATTAAGCAATAGATCTAATTAATATTAGATCAGTTCCTAAGGTTGTTTCAAAACACTCTATTGACACCCAGTTGTGGCCAATTTTTTATTAAAATGTCTGAATATTCCCCAAATTGTGACACTTTAAAATGATTATCTGCTTTCTAAAGCACACAAGCTAACAAAAAAGACTGCTCCCAAATATTTTACAAATTAAGAGAAAAGGAGACTTCAGGCTTATAACATGATGAGAGCTGCATTAAGACAGACAGACATAATAGAAATCATTTTAACTGTTTAACTTAAGATGTTAAATAAAGCACTGCTGGCAGGCAGTATAGCTGAGCAGAAATAAAGCATAGCAACACTTAGCTCAACAGGGAAGAATTTTTATAATTATGAATCAAAAACAAGGTAATGCCAGCAGATAGAGCAACAAACTAGAGCTCTGCCCAAGCTAGATACCAATCATGCAGCGTGTATGGAGATCTCTGCCCTCCCTAAATGTCTTTGCAGTCACTGCTATTTTACTCCTCTAACCATGTGTGCCAGAGGTAGGAGAGTGATGTTAATGTTGATCCTTGGAGTTCTGAATTACAGGCACTGCCCCTGTATCCTACCTCAGTTACAGTTAGCATTGTTTCAACAGCCAGATGAAAAGTTAAGAATAAGGTAAGTGCTTCACAGAGGTTGCACCATGATAACCAGAATGTGGCCTGTTGAGAATATAATTAAATATTAAAAATAATGTAATGACATGTAAGAAAACAAAGCAAGCAGTCAATATTCACTGCAAGAATCAATACTGTTATACATGGCATACCAACGGCATAATGCTTCCTGAATTCATATGGTGTTTTTTTGCTAAAATATTGCAGATATTTAAAACATTAAGAAGTTAAAAATCTGACCTTAAAAATCCTATTAAGTACAAAATGTTGAGATTCTGCACTTCTGAAAACTGTGGGAAATATAAAACTTCCCATTTGCACTCACAGGCGTATACTACAAATCATCTCAGTAAGTTGTTCCAATCTGGCAGGCCAGATCCCACAATTCTTACAATCAAGGCTTACCTGCAAGTTACCTTACTCAGCAAGTTGTCCTGACGACTTGACTGGGACTGTCCAAAATGAGAAAAGTCAGCGAGATCTTTTTCTTCCTCCAAAGAAGAGCTTTCAGGATCTGGAGCAAGTTCATTACTGAGCATTCTTATCATATAAAGTCTCATTTTCCCTCAACCTTTACATTCAGCTTCTGTAAACATTTACTGTAGCTTTCCTAAATGCTTACAATTTTCTTGTGATTTTGAGCATATCAGATTCTAGGGGCAAATTCTGACTGTGTTTTTACCACTTTGTTTGGAATATCTTCACTGATTTCCAGACTTATTACTGTATATAAGAGACTGCACTTGTTCCAGTGACTCAAATCCCATTTTTGACTAATGGGAGTTGGTCTACATGGGAATGTTTTGGGAAGTAAGCTCAGATACAGATATTTTGTGAACATACTCTTTATGGACAAACTAGTGCACAATAAGTATACCATAGCTTACTCCTTTCTCAAGAGGATAAGACACACATACATTGCTCTCACTAGTTTCCTTTGCAAAAAATTCTGTAATTATACAAGCTAAAATGATGGAAAGGGACATTGAAAAGGTAAGACCATTTTCTGCGGAACTGAGTTAAGGTGGGTTCTGTTGTTGAGAATAAAATCTATTTACTCAATTTAAGCTGCAAGTAGAAAAAGAAATAATTTAAGACAGATGCCTCAAGTTCTAATAGGTGAATTCAGAAAGCAAATAATGGAGGAGAAAACAAGATTACTTACTAAAACTAGAGTTCTCAAAATAGCTAACCTCCACAGACTCACTTTTGCTTTGTACCTTTGTCTTTGGAACTGTGCTTTAATAGGCAGTTGGGACTTAAAGATACAAGGTATTAATATCTCCCTTTATAGAGCTGTCTTTCATAACTGGGGGCCAGATTTAGTAAAGGGCAAACCTGCCTAAATCTGAATTTAGCATTTACTTCTCTATTTCCAAAACAGCAATTCCGAAAAGCCTGAAAGTTCTACATCTGCAGTGACACAGTGTAACTTAGTTTTGACAAAGTGGAAGAGCTTAGCACCTTGCTTAACAGTAAACCTAATCAGCAGGCAGAAGTGAGGCATTCTTGCTTGTCCAAGCTCTGATGAACTTGATCCCATAGGTGCTGTCAGAGCATCCTCAGAGCCTAACACACACTGACAATTTTGGACTCCTCACAAAACATGGGGCACCTGCCACTTTCTTTTAAACCAAAGCCAAAGGTGAGTCAACTTAATTTCTAGAGCACTTGCACCTACCTCCCATAAAAATGCCCTGACTTCCAGACTACAGTCAGGGGGAAGTGGGAGATAAAAGCAAGATGGACATCATCTTTGTCAGTCACTTATTTGCCCCTTTCTTTCATCTCACACTCAACCAGCACATTCACAGCACCTCCCAGTGCAGCACTGCCACTGCTGAGACACTCAAGGACCGCACATGCTGGGTAAGCCAGGGAGGCAAGTCTGCCTCTTATGTGAAGGGTCCTCAGAAGAGAAGTTGTGTCCCAGTCCAGCAGCCAGGGACTCTGCCCCATGCTCAAGGATCACCACAATTAGGCATATTCTCCCTGGCAGAAATAGAGCACTGTAGCTTTTCCTCTGTGACGTGACCTGAAACTCTGAGGTAATTGCAGGGAAGGAGGGGGCACATTGCCATCATCTGACCCAGTGGGCAGAGTATTGTGCACAAGGGAGCAAAATGGTGTAGAGGTCTGCAGTCTATTTGTGTTTCAAACAGTGCCAGTGTGGGTAAACATTGAAGACTGTCAAGGAACTTCCTTGGTGGTAAGGAGAACTTGTATTCTAGTCCTTGCTCCCATTATTTTTTCTGTGTTTTAAGCAGATAAAACACATGAAGATGTAGGGGAGCAGAGATCCAGAACTCATGAATGCTGAGTTCTTCATCTTTAGCCTGGTGAACTGTAAATTCATCTACACAGTACCTTGGTCTAGGGTTGGAATAGGCTGCAGGTTTAGGGTGGTTTGGCTTCCATTTTGACATGTCTTCTGCATTCAGCACTCCATTCTGGGTCCCAAACTCCAGCCTGGAAGAGGATAACAAAAAGTAAGGTGCTGCCATATTTTAAGTCCTCCACTGGAACGCTTTTCTCTGCTATGCATGAGCAGCATTCCACTACGGTTAGATTCCAGGGGGTTTGTTTCTCTAAATCTAACTTGGGAATAGTGGAGTATTCTGGCTAAAGGTGAGCCTATGTATCTGTAGCAATGGTTGAAATAACCACTCTGTTTTACACTCCCGTTTTGAGCTATACAAACCTTTTACATCACAAAATTGAAGTTAAGGAAAACAACATGTAGCCAGAGAGATTTGGAGACTGAATTAGTTTGGCAGGGTCCCTTTAGAAATGCTGCAGCATCAGAGCTGACGTTTTTTAGACAATTCAATGTTTCTGCAAGCATTCTCTAACTTCATGCACTTCTCTTGCCCCATTTTGTCCTTCCTTCAGAATACCTGCTATCACTGTTGGACATAAAAAGCTTTTCAGACTTCTTCTATGAAAGCAATTTTCTTAGGGAGTAATCAGCCAGAGGATCCAGCTGTTAGGTACATCTATAGAAGCAGGAAATGTGGGGATTTTGAAAAGCCTACAAAACTTAAGTGTTGACTCTTTTTTTGACAGTTGCTGTTACCTTCGCTTCACTCCAAATTTTCTCATACCCTCTTCTCCCTTGTTGTCATCCTTTTCTTCAGTGTTTCTGTTTCTTGCTTTTTTTTTTTCGCCCTAGCCCATCTCCAAACAGTAACGAAATTAATATCACATTTGCTGCTGTCACATTAACTATTTGGAAACTCTTCAGGGCAGAGACCCAAATGTACTTTATATAATAACAAGCCCACTGGAATTCATTTTCCATTAGATCTGTGGCATTACTGTAATAAACATGATTAACAAGAAAAATGAGTGTTTTGAATATTTACTTTTTTTTACGTTTTGGGAAAAGTCTTTAAAATCTTTCATTCAACCTCTGCCTGATCCTTTAGGTGAATCACTTATTAAATAGGTGTACCAGTACTTATTATCTCTGAAAAATACTGTGTCTATTATTTAATGCTTTTACATCATATTTCAGTCTTTCAAGGGAAGGCATAATATTCAAATATCCTATTTTATTATTGCTATAGTGTTTCCTAAATAAAGCATGTGAAAATTACATTTTTATCATATTGTTTTCCTAAGTTATTTCTTCAAAATTTTATTTTAAATTATCAATTTGCTGGAATTTTAGGCCCTAACACGTAACAGCACATAGCAACTCTTGTATATATCTTAGCATGTCACAAGTGGAATCAGTCAATAAGCTCTTCCTGAGCAAAAACCTGAGTGATACTAACTTATATCTGCAAATAGTGCTTTATAAAGGGATTTAGAACTAAATTTTAAAAGGTATTTAAAGATTTACAAATGCAGCTTATTATGAGTCTTTCATGTCATGATAATGACCCTATGTTCACAAAAATTAGGGGCACCACAGAAGCCTACATGGGTTCAAAAATAATGTTAGACCAACCCAAACTATTTTTTTTTTCATTTCAGTATTTCTGAGAGAAAATTTCTTTCTTGGCAAAATTTTGCAAAAAACACATTTGTTGAAAAAAAGTGTACTGAAGCTTCATGCCTAGCTTCACAGATGTGACTGAAATTTGCAGTTGCACTGGTAAAGAACTGTCCCTATAACCAAGACAGTCAAGTAGAGCACCTTTATGTCCGTTTAGGCCCACTGCTTTGAGATCTGTCTCACCAGCATATTTCAGTAATTTTCTTCTCTAGATTTCTACTGAAATACAGCTGTGGCCAAAGCTGAGAATTTAGTCATGAGTTTTAAAGTGCTTCTTTCCTGATCAT
Organism: Platalea leucorodia; assembly: GCF_965183815.1. Classification (NCBI taxonomy): domain Eukaryota; kingdom Metazoa; phylum Chordata; class Aves; order Pelecaniformes; family Threskiornithidae; genus Platalea; species Platalea leucorodia. Next base: position 10,721,673 of record NC_138859.1, on the reverse strand, counting down.
TTTCTTAAATACCGTTTGATTAAGAAATCCCACATTGCTGTGTTAGACACTCTGCTTACTTTGGTACTGTATAGCTTTGATTATATTGTTTTCAGAAAATTACTTCTGATTCTCACTCAAGTTCTTATAAATCCAGACTATTTTAGCAATATGTTCGCATATCTTCAGAGAAGTGAGAACATGAAATAATGAAGTTGTGCATTAGAAAAAGACTTTAACGTGGGCTCTTAGAATTCCACATATACAGGGTTTTGGCTTCTGATTTCTTAACTCCTTTTTAAGTTTTAAACTAAAATTTTCCTGTTAACTCAAATATTTTTACTAATTCTCAGTAGTTCTCAACATTCTGAAACACTTTAATTAGAAAAAACAATTTTGATTCTGTGCCCCTCACTGAAATCAGCCAGTGCAGTTGCTAAGTTAATTGTGCAGGACCATGCAATTAAGTGCGTGTCCTTCTCACTACCCATGTTCTGTCATGCCCCTTCAAGTGCTAGACTTCCTGCAGAGTCATCTAAGAAAAGTCTCTGTATTGATCATGAACTTTGGTGCATGGAGATTTGCTCTAGTAAGATGTCGAGTACCAAACAATAAAGGATAACTGCTCTCAACAGCATCATCAGTAACTTGTAAGATCAGTCTCCAACCAAGGGAGATCTCAGATCTGTCAGGCTTACACAGGGAAAATTCCAACCAAATCCAAATTTATTATAAGGTGTGTAAAATCTGTTCTAGTCTTTCTAATTGCTTTGTAGTTCTGTTTCATAATAATTAAATATTTGAAACCATTATCTAGGCATTAAGGTCGCATCTGAACAAAGCATTAAATTAGGCATTCCTTAATCAGGAATCCTTCCAGTACTATCAATTAAATGATGTTTAAATTCCTGTTTTAAAATTAAACATACTGAAGTGCTGGCTATTATTGAATACTATATCCTCTTTGCTGGATACATTTGCAGATCTACATTTAGATTTTCTACATAATTTTTAACTATAAGAGAAATAATACACTCAGTTATTTGTACATGAACAATTATTCACTGTAGTTCTTCCTTTTCTCTCTTATGTTCCATTTTTTACCTTGCTGTTCTTATCTTTCGTATGAATACTTTCTGCATGAACATTTCCTGCCAGCAGATTTGGCATAAGAATTCAAATACTGTCATATTATATTAAATGATGTGCTCAAAGTTGTTGAAGAAACTGCCTTCCCCTTGCAGAAGAAAACAAGTTTGCATTTATTGGTGAGCAAAGAAAAGCTGACACTTCATATCTCTGTCTATCATGGCAAGACAGATCATTGCAAATGTACTGTTGGTAACCTTGTCAGTGTGGGAAATGGTTAAAGTGGCAAAATATTAAAAAGTGCCTTGTTTATACAGCAGCCTCCAATTATTTCCACAAGTTCTGGAGCTGTTATTGTGGTGAAGCAGAACTATCCACCCATATGCATTTACACCCCCCTCCAAAAAAAACCCACCAACAACAAAACAGAGATTACGGTACTTTGGGATAGTATGACAGCTGCAACCATAGCCCTGTACATAGGCTGAGCAATGTGAAGCTGTGTGCTGAGGGAGCAGTCCTTTCATGCAGGTTGAAGAACACCAAGACCCCAAAGTCGTGGGCATTCCAAAGTCTGGGCATTTAATTTAGCTGCAGACCTACTCAAAGTAATGTATGTACAGCCTTGCTATTCATTTTACATCATTCAAGACGTGGAAATGAGTAGTATGTCTGTACGGCTGCTAATACAGGATACTGGATGCCCAAGGAAGACTTTGTGGAGGCACCCTTGCTTCCTAAGCAGAAACAGGCATTTCAAAGAGGAAAAAAAAGCAACACCAGTTCACAAAGTCAAGTGGAGACTAGAGCAGGATTAAAAAAAAAAAAAAAAAGTGAAAAAAATGCAAAGTTCTTTATGCTTCCTGAACACATTTTATCAACAGATGGTTTTAAAAATTTCTTTCTCCATATATGAATTTAAATGTTTCAGGAAGCTAATCTATTCCTTTTTTTCTCTTTTTTTTTTTGATACATTAAAGTTTTCTCACATTCTCTCAGCTGTGATTTTTAACTTAAATACTCATACAGTTTTGATCTGTGAAATATCTTGGCGGAGCTGTGTGAGATACTTCTACTGACATTATACCACAATTTCTTTTTCACTTGGAAGACTTTTATGTGGAGGTATTTGGATATTTGTTTTTAAAAAGATAAAAAAATACTCCAGGGCATAAGAATGACCTGTTCAAAACACTCCTAGAAGCATTTGATACATCCAGAATCCCAAATATTACCTTATTTGAGCAATCTAGTAATGATCTGCTTGGTGGACTGTTTTCCTTCCAGTTTAGAATTGTAGCAGTCACATTGCTTGACTTCAAGAAAAAAAAAGGATTATGAGAATGTATGGATCTTTTCAGTAATTGTTAATGCAATATGGATCTTATCCAAACCCCAGTGAAGCTAACAGAACATTTTCCCTTTAGTTTCAATAGTTCTTAGACCAAAGTGTTTTGTCATCTTTTTTGAGGAAATGCAAATACATCGTTCCTTACTGCTTCTCATTTTACCATCTCTTCACATATGCTCTGTTTTTCTCATTTTGAAATAAGGAAAACCAGAAATTTATGTTACAAACAGATAACAGGTATCCAGATCACACAAGTGCTTTATGGAATGTCCTTTGGAAAAATGTTTATATTTGAATTTATATTCAAAGTAGGTACTAGAGACAGAAAAAACGGGAAAACAGAACTGTTATAAATCAAAGCAGTCATCTGTTTTAGTGTCCTGTGGATGGTCAACAGCAGATGGCATCACTTGCCTGCAGCAGAGTTCCTTCCGAATCCCATATGTTAGTAGTTATGACCTAGATCCTACAGCAGCAAATACCCGAAGCATTTCATTAATTTTCAAGCCTTTCTGGGAAGTCTGACCCTATTTGTCCACACAGATCAGAACAAATTTCATAGATCATCCCGCATGATATACTTGTTTTGATAGTTTTCAGACATTCTCTTTTCAACTATTAACCAAAGGAACTATACAGGAGCGTAGGTATGAATTCTTACCATTTAAATTTTGCAGACTTTTGAAAGATAGAGTTTATAAATCATTTATTAATGAGTAGTAAGTAATTAAGGGACATTTTAAAGAACTTAGAAGCTTAATTCAACAAGGCTAAGTGCCGGGTCCTGCACTTGGGTCACAACAACCCCATGCAACGCTACAGGCTGGGGGAGGAGTGGCTGGAGAGCTGCCTGGCTGAAAAGGACCTGGGGGTGTTGGTTGACAGCCGCCTGAACATGAGCCAGCAGTGTGCTCAGGTGGCCAAGAGGGCCAATGGCATCCTGGCTTGCATCAGGAATAGTGTGGCCAGCAGGACCAGGGAGGTGATAGTGCCCCTGTACTCGGCACTGGTGATACTGCACCTTGGGTACTGTGTTTAGTTTTGGGCCCCTCGCTACAAGAAGGACATTGAGGTGCTGGAGCGCATCCAAAGAAGGGCAATGAAGTTGGTGAAGGGTCTGGAGGACAAGTCTTATGAGGAGTGGCTGAGGGAACTGGGGTTGTTTAGCCTGGAGAAGAGGAGGCTGAGGGGAGACCTTATTGCTCTCTACAACTACCTGAAAGGAGGTTGTAGGGAGATGGGGGTCGGTCTCTTCTCCCTAGTAACAAGTGATAGGACGAGAGGAAATGGCCTCAAGCTGCACCAGGGGAAGTTTAGGTTGGATATTAGGAAAAGCTTCTTCACCGAAAGGGTAGTCAGGCATTGGAACAGGCTGCCCAGGGAAGTGGTTGAGTCCCCATCCCTGGAGGTATTTAAAATACGGGTAGATGTGGTGTTTAGGGACATGGTATAGTGGTGGACTTGGCAGTGTTAGGTTAACGGTTGGACTCAATGATCTCAGAGGTCTTTTCCAACCTTAACGATTCTATTATTCTAATTAAAATCAAAGGGGAAATCCATAGGCAGCATGAGTTTCCGCTGTATGCAGTCAAGTTATAAAAAGCAATATGGAGGTATACTGGGCTTGAGCCTGTTGGCTGGCACAGACCTGTCTGTGCTCTCACTACTCGTTTATCAAAGAAACTCATTTGAGAACAACTTGCAGATGCTGATAAGGCAGGGTGCTGAATAGGAATTTCTTTGGGAAACTTAAAAATTGTTGCATATACAACTAATCTGACTGCCTCCTTCTTGGTTAGCACAGATCTTTTCCGGAAGGTCTGTGCTGTGGTTTGGGTTTATCTATTATTTAGTACTATCATATTTGAGCCAGTGAGGCTGTGAGTCAGATATTTTGTCCAGCTGAGGCTAGAGCTAAGCAAGGCTGACTTGAGAGCTCACCCAAAGACTTCTTTTATCTAACTTGACACCTCCTCTTCTCAATAGGGAGCCTGATAATGTGCAGAGAGAAAGGCCCTGTTCAGCTCATCTTTGGCTAGTGCAGAGGTCTTATGGATTTCCCTAAAGTAAAGGCAAGGGACAGCCAGCTGAAGAAAAGAATGATGGAAAGGGGGCTTAGAGTTAGTTTCTGCAAAGGTGTGGTGGTCAAGCCCTGCATTTATTTTTTTAAAATCTTAAAGTAACTCAAAAGCATAATTAAAGATACATGTGCAATTTCACTTGGAATTCTGAGTGCTTAGAAGTATCCTGTCAGGGATTTTAAGCTTAGCTAGTGTGGAGGGTTAGCCTTGGCCAACAGCCAAACTCCCACCCAACTACTTGCTCACTCCCCCCTCAGCGGGACATGGGGAGAAAATAGGAAGAACAGGAATGAGAAAGCTTGTGAGTCAGGATAAAGACAGGGACATTGCTTACCAACTACTGTCGCGGGCAAAACAGGCTTGACGTGGGGAAGATTAACCTAATTTATTGCCAATTAAAATAATTACTAATTCAGGTAGTGGGAAGCAAAAAGACAAACACTAAAACAACACCTTTTCTCCCCCTTTCCCATGCTCAACTTCACTCCAGACTCCTCTATCTACCCCTGGAGCAGTTGTGGTTTAGCCCCAGTCAACAACCAAGCACCATGCAGCTGCTTGCTCACCCTCCCCCCTTGTGGGATGGGGGAGAGAATTGGAAGAGTAAAAGTAAGAAAACTCATGGGTTGAGATAAGAACGGTTTAATAATTTAAATAAAATATAATAATAATGATGATGATGATGATGATGATGATGATGATGATGATGATGATGATGATGATGTAACAAAAAGGAAAACAACAAGAGAGAGAGAGAAACAAAATCCCGGAAAAACAAGTGATGCAACCGCTCACCACCCGCCAACCGATGCTGAGCCAGTCCCCAAGCAGCGATCACTGCCCCCCAGCTATTCATAGAATCATAGAATCATAGAATCGTCAAGGTTGGAAAAGACCCTTAAGATCATCGAGTCCAACCGTTAACCCAACACTGCCAAGTCCATCTATACCATGTCCTCGAGCACCACATCTATCCGTTCTTTAAATACCTCCAGGGATGGAGACTCAACCACTTCCCTGGGCAGCCTGTTCCAATGCTTGACCACCCTCTTGGTGAAGAAGTTTTTCCTAATATCCAACCTAAACCTCCCCTGGTGTAGCTTGAGGCCGTTTCCTCTCGTTCTATCACTCGTTACTAGGGAGAAGAGATCAACCCCCACCTCGCCACAACCTCCTTTCAGGTAGTTGTAGAGAGCAATAAGGTCTCCCCTCAGTCTTCTCTTCTCCAGACTACACAACCCCAGTTCCCTCAGCCGCTCCTCATAAGACTTGTCCTCCAGACCCTTCACCAACTTCGTTGCCCTCCTCTGGACATGCTCCAGCACCTCGATGTCCTTTTTGTAGTGAGGGGCCCAAAACTAAACACAGTACTCGAGGTGCGGCCTCACCAGTGCCGAGTACAGGGGCACTATCACCTCCCTGGTCCTGCTGGCCACACTGTTTCTGATACAGGCCAGGATGCCATTGGCCCTCTGGGCCACCTGAGCACGCTGCTGGCTCATGTTCAGGCGGCTGTCAACCAACACCTCCAGGTCCTTTTCCGCCAGGCAGCTCTCCAGCCCCTCTTCCCCAAGCCTGTAGCGTTGCATGGGGTTGTTGTGACCCAAGTGCAGGACCTGGCACTTAGCCTTGTTGAATCTCATACGGTTGGCCCTGGCCCAATGATCCAGCCTGTCCAGGTCCCTCTGTAGGGCCTTCCTACCCTCCAGCAGATTGACACTTCCACCCAACTTGGTGTCATCTGCAAACTTACTGAGGGTGCAATCGATCCCCTTGTCCAGATCATCAGTGAAGATGCTGATCACATCCATTGGGATTTGACGACATCCATCTTGCCATTTTATTCCTAAAAACTGGATCTCCTGTGCAGGTCCCTTGACCTTACTTTGTTTTATGGCAAAACTGGCCTCCAGAAGGATTTGGACTATTTTCTTCCTTTTCTCAGAAACCTCTTCTGCTGTGTTGCCCCATATGATGATGTCAGTATGAATGTATTGCAGGTGTTCTGGAGCTTCACCCTGTTCCACTGCAGTCTGGATCAGTCCATGGCAAATGGTGGGGCTGTGTTTCCACCCCTGGGGCAGTCGATTCCAGGTGCACTGGACGCCCCTCCAAATGAAAGCAAACTGCGGCCTGCACTCTGCTGCCAAAGGGATTGAGAACACATTAGCAATATCAGTTGTGGCATACCGCTTGGCTGCCTTTGACTCCAATTCGTATTGAAGTTTCAGCATGTCTGGCACGGCAGCACTCAGCAGAGGCATGGCTTCGTTCAGGCCCTGATAGTCTACTGTGAGTCTCCACTATCCATTAGACTTTCGCACTGGCCATATGGGACTGTTAAAGGGTGAACGAGTCTTGCTGATCACTCCTTGGCTCTCCAATCGACAAATCAACTTATGGATGGGAATCTGGGAGTCTCGGTTGGTGCAGTATTGTCGCCAGTGCACCACTGTGGTGGAGATTGGCACCTGTTGTTCTTTGACCCTCCTCAACCCCACAACAGAAGGGTCCTTTGAGAGACTGGGCAGGGTAGACAGCTGTTTAATTTCCTCCGTCTCCAAGGCAGCTATATCAAAAGCCCACCGGTACCCTTTTGGGTCCTTGAAATACCCTCTCCTGAGGTAGTCTATGCCAAGGATGCATGGAGACTCTGGGCCAGTCACAATGGGGTGCTTCTGCCACTCATTCCCGGTTAGGCTCACTTCAGCCTCCAATGCAGTCAGCTCTTGGGATCCCCCTGTCACTCCAGAAATACAGATGGGTTCTGCCCCTTTATAGCTTGATGGCATGAGGGTACACTGTGCACCGGTGTCCACTAGAGCCTTATACTCCTGTGGGTCTGATGTGCCAGGCCATCGAATCCACACAGTCCAGTACACCCGATTGTCCCTTTCCTCCACCTGGCTGGAGGCAGGGCCCCTCTAGTCCTGGTCATAGCATTCGTTATTCGCTTCTTGTAAATGCAAGTCAAAAGTCCCTTTATTAAGATCGGAAGCCAAATCAGCCCTTCTACCCTGTCTGGGGAACTGTCCTCTGGAAACTGGAGCAGCAATTTTCCTGGGAGAACCCCCTTTTGTAGTTGTTTTTCCTTGCAACTCACATACCCGTGCCTCTAGGGTCGAGGTAGATTTTCCATCCCACTTCCTCAGGTCCTCTCCGTGGTCACGCAGATGATAAAACCACAGGGTGCCCCGTGGTGTGTATTCACTATATCTTCTCTCTTGAGCAGAGGGAATCTTACTCCTAATGGCTGAGATACTGGTCCGTACAGGTGGGGAGTAGGACATATCCTCTTTGAGTTGCTGGAACTCCCGGGACAGTTTCTGCACAGCTGAGACAAGGGAGGAAGAGAGACTTTCTCCATGTTCCCAGAGCTGGCTAGCCAATTCATCCACTGTCGGTGGCTCTTCATCTTTCCAGGTCTGTATTGCCAACGAGTTGGCATACATGGGTCATATGCACCGGACTTCATCTGGATCTTTGAATAACTGCTCATTGTTCAGGTCACCATAAATCATTTCCCGCACAGCTAATTCCCTCAGGTACTGGATACCTCTCTCCATGGTGGTCCACTTGCCTGGGTGACATATAACATCTTCCTTGAAGGGATACCTTTCCTTCATACCTGACAGGAGTCGCCTCCAGAGGCTGAGGGCTTGTGCCCCTTTTCCAATTGCTTTGTCAATGCCCCCTTCCCTAGAAAGGGATCCCAGCTGTTTGGCTTCCTTACCCTCTAATTCCAGGCTACTGGCTCTATAATTCCAGCATCGGCGCAGCCAGGTGACAATGTGCTCGCCTGGACGATGGCTGAAATCTTATCGCATATCTCACAGCTCACTCAAGGATAGGGATCGGGTGGTTTCTGTCTCGTTTTTGAGTTCTTCCTCTTCTTCCTCCTCTCCTTGTGATGGCCTTGCTTTTTTATCATCCCTTTCTAAACAAGCTGACTTCCGCTTTCAGTGTTTCTTCTTGTGTATAGGGGTGACTGATACCAGCATGGGTTTGTTCCCTGGTTTATCCACAGTGCCTGTTGCTGGGGTTTGAGTAGCTGCAGTGTGTGTCGCAGGGGTTGGAGTAACCGCAGTGCCTGTCGCTTTATTGTGAGATCCAGAGACCTTTTCTTCCCCTTGAGCTTACTGAATAGTGTTGAACAGGGCTCGGTAGGCATGGGCCAGGCCCCAGCACTTTGCAGTGATTTGTGTCTCTGGAGTTGCCAGGGTGACAGCATACTCTTTCCAAATACTTTACTAGTTTTTCAGGATTCTGCACTTGTTCAGGGGTGAAGTTCCAAAATACTGGAGGGGCCCACCATCCTAGGCATTTGCCCATGCTCTCCCACACACCCTGCCACTTATAACTATCCAGCCTTGGGGCAGATCTCTGGATGATATTCTTAAACTGCTTATTAACCTTAGACAAAACTGAAACAATATTCCCAAGAACTACCAATAGATGTATCTTAACTACCCATGGATGTTCAAGATGATACTGAAAAGTTGTTGTAATGAAGGAGGAAACATAGAAGAAGGCAGCCAAGGCGCCATTCGGTATTTCCTACATAAAAAACCTCTCAGAAGAAGAGGTATAATTGCTAATTGTCTCCATGAGGTGGTACCCAAAGTACAGTAATGGCTTCAGTACAAAACCCAAATACCAGATAAAGCTCAAGGCCAGTGTTTTAATAACAAATCTCCCAGGCAAAGCATCACTAATTACTGCAGAGCACAGCAAACTGCAAAACCCAACATCAATCTTTAACACATACTGCAAAACCAAGAGCACGATGCAGATCAGATAAACTAATATCGAGAACAGATGAATCAATATTGTGACTGGCAGCTGTTAAAAGATACAAATTCCTTAATACACTGGTTAATCTGTTATTATCTCAAACCCTTTGTGCCCCACGTTGGGTGCCAAAAGGGACTGTCATGGTTTAACCCCAGATGGCAACCAAGCACCACACAGCCGCTTGCTCACCTTCCTCCTCCCCGGGTGGGATGGGGGAGAGAATCTGAAGAGCAAAAGTAAGAAAACTCATGGGTTGAGATAAGAACAGTTTCATAACTGAAATATAATATAATATAATATAATAATAATAATAATAATAAATGTAATGAAAAGGAAAACAACGAGAGAGAGAGAAACAAAACCCAGGAAAAACAAGTGATGCAACCGCTCACCACCCCCCAACCGATGCCCAGCCACTCCCCGAGCAGCGATCACTGCCCCCCAGCCAAGTCCCCCCAGTTTATATACTGAGCATGACATCATATGGTATGGAATAGCCCTTTGGACAGTTTGGATCAGCTGTCTTGGCTGTGCCCCCTCCCAGCTTCTTGTGCACCTGGCAGAGCATGGGAAGCTGAAAAGTCCTTGACTAGTATAAACAGTCTGACAGTTATTAAGCAATATGCCAACTTGTATGGACCTATAAACTTTACCCTACATGCAAAATATTTGCTTAAGCACATGTACACCCATCTCACTATTTCCCCTTCCTCATGTATGGGAACACGTGTGTCTTGCAGCTTCACTGGCAAATCAAGAGGCTTTTTCAGAGCAGTAGAATTCCATAAATTGTATCTTTGGTCCCTCCCTATATGGGCCATTCATTGCATTCATCTTGTGAACAGCAGCAGTGCTCCCCTGTCAGATGAAGTATCCCCAAGAAGCTACAACCTGTGTATCCAAAGCCTCTAAAGGTTATCAGTACCTCTTTATCTTACCTGAGTGGATAAGGAGAAGCAAGAAAATTTCTGTTCTACAATGGATGCAGGAAGTGAGCACAATTCCTATTCACAGCCTTGTGGCAGCTGTTCTCAGAAGCCAGCGATAGGAGCTGGTCTTTAGCTCATAGGCAGGTGCTTGGTGCTGTGCTAGCTCTTGTATGTCCAGCTGCACTTAAGCTATTAAACAACTCTGTTGACAACACAATTTTTATCACAGTAGTTGTATGAGATTGTGTTATGTGAGATTTCTCTTAAATATCTAAGTGGTCTTCATAAAGAAATCAGCTGGACTAACTGAAACAGAGGTAGCTGATTTTAGGGGGTAATAATACAAGTCTGCATGAACTTTTCTATGTAAATAAATACCAATTTGGTATAGAGCTATTTAATAATAAACACATAATCAGCATGCTGAAAGTTGTCTGTTCTAGTCCCCTGTTTAACATTTCTCATGGCATGACACTGAACATATAGGAGTAGAAAATTAGAGAGAAGTGAAACTGATGATTCTTTAAAGGGAAATTTTAAGCCAACCACACAGAATGTACATCAGGGATTATAAAATAAATCTTTATGTGCATTGGCATCAGAGCATATGGCTTTCAGAGATGAAAATGAGGCCTATATACATGCATAGGAGAAAATTGTTTGGTTGGAAGCTAATGGAATTTTTGTGGTCACTATTGTAATTTAACACTCATTAAACAGTTTGAGACAATCAGCTAAGTGATCACAGATCTAACAGCTGTAATTCATATAACAAATAGATTGGTTAAAAATGAGAATGTTAAGATTTAACTCTTGTTAAACCAGTACTAGATACTATGGATTAAAGCAATGTAAAAAGTACTAGATACTTAATGCAAGATAAACAAGTATAAAATATTGCAATATACAAAGTAGAACCTCTAAGTATCTGAGGAGTCTACAATTAGGTACAGTTTTTAAAATTTCCAATTTAGTTTATCCCAAAGTAATTTTGTGTGCATGTATGTATGTTGTATCGCTGTGTGTCTTCTAAGCATAATTTTCAGTGTTTCAGAATTAGAGTTCTTTATTCTGTTATACTGCTGCTTATGCAGTCACTAAAAATACTTATGCTCATATCCTTTGAAAAGAATGTGAGATTTGATCCATTTCCAGCAAATATGTGTTTTCATATGCAGGATTTGACTGAATAAACAAAAAAATTCTGTAAGGTAGCTAATTTTTCAGGAAAAATATTCAGGGACTTAAGGCTATCAAATGTTTTCAGAGTTGGAATCACTGAGAATAGGAAGAAATATTATAGCAAGCACCTGAAAAGATATCTTTAAGGTATTGGGGAGGGAATGCTTTTTGTTCTGCCACTATAGTTTTATTCTGTATTTACACTAAGATGCAGGAAAGACCATATAACGTATGGTATAATTTTTCAACAAATGCAGACTTCACTTTAAAAGTGAAACTAGATGTGGCTTAAGAGAAATGAATATATAATAGTCTAGCCAAAAGAAATAAAGCTCCTAGGATGGGCAGGTTTATTATCATGTGCATGGTATTGCTCACAAAGTAACACAGACCACAGCAATTGCAATTTGTACTCCAGTCATTTCCTGCCTTTTTGATGAGTTCTACTTTGTAATGGATTGGCAGGTGGGACCGATCTTCCTTTGTCCCTTCTAAGTCCAGCATGATTTCTCTTCAATCTTCAGTCTTTTCCAATTGTCTCTTTTTTCCTTTTTGGCTGCATTTTTTGCTTGTTTAAGCATTCTCGATTGTACAGCTTACCACTACTGTGATTCTTACCAGTTTTCATTGGCATGTACAAACATCAGTAGTCTTCCTTGATATGCTGTGGAAGTGCTAAGGTTGTTCTTTCCTTTTAGGAAGGTTCTGGCCAATTCTGTGAAACCTTCATGGTCCCATTTGATTTCTGATGTCACTTGGAGGGACAGGAACCCTTGAGGACCTTGGAAAACCACACAGTTTCTCCCTCATTGGAGACAGATTATGGCAAGTCCTTGCATCAAATATTCCTTTGAGATTGCTCCCTTTTCCTGCCCACTGAGCCACATATACAGAAATAAACCAGGGCCTATCTTATACTGGCCCTGTCTGTTTTCTTATCCCAGGATATGACTGAGCATATTCTTCCTTGGTGTCACTGAAATCAGTGGCAGAAGGTACATGCTTTCTAGGCAAGGTATGGTCTCCTTTGTTAGAAATTATGGTGAATCTCAAATACAAGAATTAACAGGTTTTAGTATGCAGTATTCATTTGAACTGAACTTCAGTAAAATTGTATTAGCACAAACTGATAGGATTTTCCTTAAAACAGAGTGTTTAAGCTTTGTTCTTGACAAAAGAGCTGGACTTAATATTTTGACTGGACCCTGGATCTAGGTATAAATAATGACCTCTTACCTTAGGTCAGAAAGAACCTATTTTACTAGTTTAAATAGACATTGTCTGCTGTAGGTCTTGCAGTGTTTGGTCTAGATTGGTATTAAGAAATTATTTGAGCATAGCAGCCCAATCTAGTGTTGCTGCAAATAATTTATCAAGTAAATTGCTTTGGTGCCTGTGAGGAAATCCACAAGTCTAATTTTATTTCATATGCAGGAGGGTCATTTGAAGTATCACTTTAACCACAGGAAATTCAATCACTGTAAAGAATGCTAGCAACCTTTTATTGTGAAAGCTTCCTTTATATATATATTCATAGGCTAGAAATCTGAAAACATGCTGAATTTTTTTTTTTGTTTGTTTCTTAGCAGTAGTATTCAGAAATCCCATTCAGAAATCCCAAAAGTGAGTTTCTCTAGTTGTTATAAAACCCAGTTTTGGGGGTTGTCTTGCCATTTAACATCATTATGTAGCAAACCAATAGCAAGAATGTCTGAACATGAAATGTCTGAAAACCTAACTCTTCAATCTTGCCACTTACTGCCTATTGAAAGTACCTTTGGAAGGGGCATTGAAAACCTAATTCTCAGGTAGGACTGGGCAAATCACTTCTTTAGCACTCACAGAAACAGTTAAGTTTATAAAATAGTATGTTTATTCCTGTGCAGCATTCTCAGCCTACAAAAGTGAGACTTGATGTCCAATTTTACAGCCAGGCATGAGAATTGGTTCCTGGATCTGGGTACATTATTTTCTTAGTGTCCTAAGCAATTAATTGGAGGTGTAGGATTACTCTTGATTTCAATTTTTATTTTTAAAATTGTTATTTTCTGAAAAAAATCTTGAACCTTCCATTCTCCTCACAGTGCAGTATTACATGACTAATAATTTAAACACAGGGGGGAAAAAGGAAATTCAGGCAGAAACTATAGAACCAAAAGACTACAACTGACTTCTTTCTGATTAGAGTGTCTTCAAAGTAGGGTTGATTATGCCTGATCCGGGATTTGTAACCTAAACAGTGACCATGAAAGTGACCCTGCAAACTCCTTCTGCACCAGTACCAAGGGTAACTGGATGGCAAAAGAACCCTTCAACCTACCAGAAAGTACTTTGCCAAAGCTTTTAAAGAGGAGGAGAGAGCTCAGTCACTTATTTACCCCTTTTCCAAAAATATGCAGAGGGGAAAATAAGGACCATGCAATCTTACCAAAGACAACCCAAGTTTAGCTGTTTTAAGCCTAGAGCTTTATAGAGTTAAAGTATTGTTTCTAAATATAGTTTGGTAGAAACAGCTTTTTTATCATATATGCATCACTTACTAGTTTATGAAGCATATTACGATGTGATTGCTTGAAACAGTAGGGAAGTGGATTTGATGACCCTCAGGTCCTCCCAGTCCCATTTCTAACTAAAATTTTTCTCTTTTATTGCAGTCCAGAAGATGGTGAAATTCATCCTGAAATCTGTAGATTATACATCCAGTTGCAGTGTTGCTTAGAAATGTACACAACAGAAATGCTTAAGTCCATATGTCTGCTAGGATCGCTGCATTTTCATCGGAAAGGTATTGAATTGCACAAATATACAGATGCTGATTTAAAAAAAAAAAGAACAGTCTTTTGGGGCATGCGTGGGTATTCATGAAAGACAAAGCACCAAACTGTAAAATGAACTATACCACTGAAGCTTTCTATTTCATTATCATCATTCTTACAGAAGTGTGTCATATTAGGCATGTATCACTAATGTCCTTATAATTTAGAAGGCTGAAAATTTTTTTAAAAGAGTGGTCCCAAACCAAAAGTTTTAGCTGTCATTAGTCAGATCAGTGAGCAAGCTATCTTAGTCATTTTATTAGAGTAACTGCTGCAAAATGAAAGGTTTTGAAAAATTTCAGTTCATGCATATCATGGTGTTTTGTTTCAGGTCAGGTTTCAACACTAACATGTGTTTGCTTTGTTATGAGCTTTATAGGAGTTACAGCCAGGATGCCCTGTGTCCATAGAATCATAGAATCGTTAAGGTTGGAAAAGACCCTTAAGATCATCGAGTCCAACCGTTAACCTATCACTGCCAAGTCCACCACTAAACCATGTCCTCGAACATCTAGCCAGACTGTAATTCCAGTCATGCTCAGTAGTCAGAGGATGTCAGTAGGACAGTAATTAAAATAGAAGGTAACAAGGAGCTTGACCTATAACACAGGCTGCCTAATGATTTAAAATCCCTTTAAAAGTCCCTATCTTCTGTTTGATACATCATTGTTAAATAAGTGTTACTCAAACTAAAGTTTTCTTTTTTTCTGTTCCCTTTGCAGCATAAGAGTTTGTTTTGTTCCATTATTTTGAATTTATGCTTCCAAAAATTACTTGCATATCCTGAATGAACCATTTTAGGGGCTGTCTAATCAAGTCACTGTGCTTGCCATTTACTTTACACAAATTCAAGCGCTCCAAAGTCTCAGATTATACTACAGACACAGCATTTGCTCCTCCTACTCTGACAAAGAAGGTATGAGAACACACAGATGACTTACGGTAGTAAGGAACTTCACCTCACATTTCATACTAACGAGCAAGTCTCTCAAATATTTTGGATGACTCTAAAGTATCATTTCCCAGGTGGGCTCCTAGGAATTGTGTAAGGTGATCTCTGATGGAGCTGACTCTGGTCCTGTGTTTCCAGTGCTGTGACGTCAGTATTTCAGCTGCTTTAGCCACGCTGTCTTTCAGGCTGAATCTACCATAGTAGTATCATAGAAATCCTGGTTCTCAATTGTCCTCCACACACAGTATGTATGTTTTGCCTCTTGTTGGCCCACATGTAATAAGCTACTGATGAACAAAAGGAGTAACTGGTATAACTTGAAGAGTTCTTTAAAATAAGCAGAGCAATTCTGATCACACTGATAACTGTACTGGTGTGAAAAATTTCAGTCTAGGAAAGAAACAGCTAAGTCAGCAGAAACTGATTACTTTAAGCATAGTGACCGTACTGAGGTATTTGTTGGGTAAGATATTTGAGGGCAAGTGTTTGGTGGAGCAATATGGCAGGGTTTTAGTACTAAACTGATCCCTTACTATCCCTATTGTTATTTATCCAGCAATTCCAGCTTATAGCAAAAGATGGATAAATATTAAGAGCATCTTATGGTTAAAAAGCTGCCCACCTTTATAAAACTAGATACTAGATTCAGAACTGAAATCTACCCCACAGAGTATGTTTACACACAAAGAAGATGTCCTTTCTTTAGTGAAAATGCCTCTCTCTAATAATTTCATGTTTGATTAGCCATCTACTGAAAGGAAGATGTAGAAATGCAGATAATTTACTGAACAGGTTACTCAGTAACCTCATTACTTTGTGATGGCACGCACTGATTGGGACTGTATTTGTGCTAATTGTAACTACTCTTTTCCCAAATAATATCTCAGAAGAATATACCAGGTAAAGACAAGACAAAGTTCTGTAATGAACTGTAATGAAGGTCTTGTAATTAACCTTATGTATTTTCTGTCACGCTGAAAGATCCCATAATGTATTTTTCACATCTAGCTATAGGATATAGCTAAAGCCAGTGATACTTTTTATTATGAAAATAAGAATTAGAGGTTTATAACTGCTCAACTGAGCTTCTCAGTGATTTTCTCAAGTTGAAAAGAAATATATAAAATATGAAGACACAGAATTAATAGAGCCATCGTATACCAAGATACCAGTAGCTGCTAAAATGAATCATCATTTTTAAAGACAGATTTTACTACACTTCTTAGCGTTGGCTACAGTTTACAAACCACTGTCTGTAATTGCGGAATGAAAGAAACTTGAGGTGACCTGAGTAACCCCAATGTGTCTGTCTCTCCTTTTTGCCTCTGGATGGAATCTACATGATTAACTTAAACTAAACATCAACCTATTAGATGTCTAAAGTTATATAAGATGAATTACATAAGATGAATTATATTTCAGGGTCAAAGTTTTTCATTTTTCCTTATAAAGGACTTCATTGCATTTGAATGTGTAAACATAACAGATAAAAGAGCTTTGCTGATTCATATATCTACATTAATAATATATTACTTTCATTGTAAGGAACTGTAAAATATTACTGTTATCATTGGATCATTATAGCATGACACTGTGGAAGTGCACATTACCGAAGTTTAATGCCCATACATGTTTACATAGAAACCATCAATTTCTTAGGATCATCTACAGATTTAATTGACTTGTTTGGTTATATAATTACATATATTAGAAAATGTTTTTTAAAATCCTAAATTGCAGATTGCAATCATTCTATTAGCTAGCTATGCAGCATTTGAGCAAGGCACTCATTTTTCTAATTAAGGGAATAAGCCCATATAACAAATCAAAGAAAAGAGGGGGCAGAAATTTTGAAGGTTAAAATGAACTGGAGGTGTTTTCCAGAGTTCAAAACATGCTTTAAAAATAGTTAAAGCTATCTTGTCAAAAAAGTACAAGGATTGAAGCTGGTAGCCATTTATGCTGAATTTGAACAAAATAAGTCTGCTCATGTACAGTTATAAGAATATATTATTCTTATGGTCCAGAATCAAGTGAACCTACTGTATTGTTTATAACTTGTTTGAAAAGAAGCGTACAACCAAGGAGAGGTAATTCTTGCTTTCAGTTATATACACATAGCTCTAGTCATTTTAATAGAATTTGAATATCTATGGGAAAAAATGAGTCTAGGATATATTAGATTCCCAGAATCTTGCAGTTTCTTTTATGAAATGGTCTCAAAGTCTTATTTTTTCCTGTGTCTTTTTCTAAATGATGTGTTTATATATGAATAATTTCTCAGAGTAAGATGCAAAATACTTTAATGCTTGTGACCTACATATTGTTTATTCTTACCACAAGTCTACTGGGAAGCCTTGAAGAAAAAATTACAGTTCTATCACTGTAATTGAGATGTGTGGGCCCCATCTGACATGTATAAACATAGCCGAGGGCAGAAGGATACCAGCACTAACCAGAGTGGTAGGTACCTGAATACTTAGGTAAAAAAGGGAAGAATTGAGTCTTATGGGAAAATCATGTGTACATACTATGGACAGAAAACATTAGGCTTTTGGGAATGGTAAAAGGGAAATATTGCAGCCATTTTTAAAAAGGGTAAAAGAAGGACCCTGGGAACTATTGACCTGTCAGCCTCACCTCTGTGCCTGGGAAGATCATGGAACAGATCCTCCTAGAAGCTATGCTAAGGCACATGGAGGACAGGGAGGTGGTCTGAGACAGCCAGCACGGCTTCACCAAGGGCAAGTCCTGCCTGACCAACCTAGTGGCCTTCTATGATGGAGGGACTGCATCAGTGGACGAGGGAAGAGCTATGGATGTCATCTATCTGGACTTCTGTAAGGCCTTTGACATGGTCCCCCACGACATCCTTCTCTCTAAATTGGAAGGATATGGATTTGATGGGTGGATTGTTCAGTGGATAAGGAATTGGCTGGATGGTCGCATCCAGAGGGTAGTGGTCAATGGCTCGATGTCCAGATGGAGATCGGTGACAAGTGGTGTCCCTCAGGGGTCCGTACTGGGGCCAGTGCTGTTCAATATCTTCATCAATGACATAGACAGCAGGATCGAGTGCACCCTCAGCAAGTTTGCAGATGACACCAAGCTGAGTGGTGCAGTTGACATGCCTGAGGGATGGGATGCCATCCAGAGGGACCTGGACAAGCGGGCCTGCGTGAACCTCATGAGGTTCAACAAGGCCAAGTGCAAGGTCCTGCACCTGGGTCGGGGCAATCCCCGGTATCAATACAGGCTGGGGGATGAAGGGATTGAGAGCAGCCCTGTGGACAAGGACTTGGGGGGTACTGATAGATGAAAAGCTGGACATGAGCTGGCAATGTGCTCTTGCAGCCCAGAAAGCCAACCGTATCCTGGGCCGCATCAAAAGAAGCGTGGCCAGCAGGTCGAGGGAGGTGGTTCTGCCCCTCTACTCTGCTCTGGTGAGACCCCACCTGGAGTACTGCATCTAGCTCTGGGGTCCTCAGCACAGGAAGGACATGGACCTGTTGGAGCGGGTCCAGAGGAGGGCCACAAAAATGATCAGAGGGATGGAACACCTCTGCTATGAGGAGAGGCTGAGAGAGCTGGGGTTGTTGAGCCTAGAGAAGAGAAGGCTGCGGGGAGACCTTATTGCAGCCTTCCAGTACTTAAAGGGGGCCTACAAGAAAGATGGGGATAGTCTTTTTAGCAAGGCCTGCTGCGACAGGACAAGGGGTAATGGTTTTAAACTAAAGGAGGGTAGATTCAGACTAGATATAAGGAAAAAATTTTTTACGATGAGGGTGGTGAAACACTGGAACGGGTTGCCCAGAGAGGTGGTAGATGCTCCATCCTTGGAAACATTCAAGGCCAGGCTGGATGGGGCTCTGAGCAACCTGATCTAGTTGTAGATGTCCCTGCCCATTGCAGGGGGGGTTGGACTAGATGACCTTTAAAGGTCCCTTCCAACCCAAAGCATTCTATGTAAATTCAAACTGAACTCATTCCTGCATTGTTGGTACATCAGAATGATACCAAATCACAGGTAACCATGTATCGTGTATCATATACCATACAAGAAGTTCATAGTATAATTGTTGTTTTTCCAGTATGTTTTGTGAAAACAACATATATTTCCTTAAAATAGTACCTGAAAGCCTGTGATAGCTTATGTTACAGATTACAAAAAGAAATCCTCGATTCAGTGAAGGGATTTTTATTTTATTTGGCTTTGTTTAAATTACATGCTATTTAGAGTTTTGAAGGAGAAAGGAAGGATTGTTTAACTGATGTACTACAATCTCAGCATTCTATTTAAAGACTGGTAGATATGTGTAAGTAAGAGGGATAAGATGTGAGAGAGAAAAGAAGCACACAGGTGTGGAGAAATAAGCACTTAAAAAAATCCAGAGAATCACCCATTCTCATGTGGACACTGTGAAGAGGACAAAATGAATAGAACAAAAACAGGCATGGAAGGAGGAAAACACAATTTCCACCATAGACTTCTTGTTCCCATTGCATTTTCCTTGATAATAATATTTCCAGTAAGACAATATCTGAGTTCTGCAGATCCCAAGTGTAAGTCAGGAATGAAGTTCATCAGACTGTTAGCCATATTTGCCACGTTTCTTTTTCACTTTCTGCGTGATTCTTTCCTATTCCCCTTTTTATGTTCTCTTCATTTACTTTAGCTGTGATCTAGAGCTTGTGCAATTATCCTTAATTGCCAGGTTAGAAATCTAACTGATACAAATCCTGCCTTCTTTTTGAGATGGGTTCTATCAGCTTTGTCAAATTCTGTTATTCCCCTCAAAGATCTTTCCAATTCATCTGCAGTGAAATCTAACTAGCTCTGAGGGACCTATAATAGATTTTTTTTCATTACATAAGTTTCTCTGGGAAGCAGGTGATGACTAAGAGTAGGTGCATAGAGTAGCATGACAGAAGCAAACACAGAGGTCACCAAAGAAGCAGTAAGGAGCACAACAGGTGAGGAACATAAAGCACAGTGATCATAGGTGATGTATGTAGCCTTCCTGAACTGATCATTTTCTACTCTCTTATTTATCATCACTCAAGTTGGATCTTTGGCATTATTTAATTCAATGAATTTAATTTCATACCAAAGGCATTTTCCACTTAAAGAGATATGCTGAATTAGAGGCTAGAAGACAAATAATACATCAAGTTTTATATTAAAATTTCACAGTAAAAAGAGCCTCTGTCTAGTCAACTGGCAAGAACAGCAACTGAATGTGGACACCTCTGAAAACACTGTGTACATGATCAAACTCCAACTGAAATTAATGAAAGTCTTTCCACTGAATAAATTGAAAGTAAAATTTAGGGTTCATATCCCTATTTTAAGAATGTAATACAAAATATATCCTTACCCCCACTAGAAGGATAAGAAGATTAAAGAGCTTTTGTTTCTCTACAGTCTATGTCATGTAGTATAAATGTTAAGCTTGTCATATACATTATTCAAGCAAAGCCTTTATTATTAGCTGACTAACTGTTTTCAAGTGATTGAGCAGATGCTCTGAAATTCAAGGAAGGCTTCATGAATTGTTCACAATACAACAGAATTACTGGTAAAGAGCTCTTTTCAGTTAAAAAGAAATCTGTGCCGTTCATTCTGCTAAATCTGCAAGAGATGATTGCCTTTGTGCTAACAAAAAGAACGTTACAGTCTCAGTGCTTCTGTTCTCAAGTTGGGAAAAAGAACCTTTACTGTTATTTCATCTAGTATTGTTATTGCTTCCATTGAATCACACTTCACATCCCTGAAGGATGCATCTATTGATACAAAAATTCACGGCTGCTTCTCCTCACAGTCTGAATCCCCCCCAAGGGAGAAACGGAGTATTCAGAGAGTCCTTTACTGACTTAAATCACTGCAACATCAGAAAACTATTCACCTTTTATTTTTCCTTTTGTTGGGGTAATCTACCATTTGATGGGTTAAAGTGGCTCACAGAGGCATCTTGCTAAGCAGATGTTATCAGTGGATGCCAAAGTAAGCAGCAGAGAAAGGACACAGGACATCATTCTTTTATAGATGATAAACTTGTTATGTCAAGTCATGCCATCTCTTGGAATTGTTAGATGACTTAGTTGGGGGGGAAGCAGGGAAAAGGGCTTCCTATTGACTTTAAAGGATAATGAAAACATTAAGGAAATATCCTCTGTAGTATAAGTAATGTCTATTTGACATTCAGACAAGTAGCTAAGAAATATTTTTTTCAACAAAGGAATAATTTACCAGAATAAAACAGTTTAGAGAACCTGCCCCAAAAGAGTTTATTAAGATCCAGGAATTTCTAGTTTAAAAAAAAAAAGGTTACAAGCCTGATAGCTGGGATACTTATTTGTGATGTGGAAAAGAAATTGTCTTGATACAAAAATTCACGGATGCTTCTCCTCACAGTCCGAATCTCCCCAAGGGAGAAACGGAGTATTCAGAGAGTCCCTGAAATGAAACTCAATAGCAACGAAGTTACTGTTAAGCAGGTATCCTTTATTGCAGCGCTGGGCAGCACTGGGGATTCTCCACCATAAGTGCTCCACCGATCTGGTAGACTTTCAGAGATTATATACTATAAAATCCTACATATTCACAGGATTTCCGAGAAATCATTTACATAAACATGAGATTTCCTGGAACTTATTAACATATGCAAATGTCCGATCCGCATGCGCAGTCGTCTCCCGTGGTGGTCTTCAGGTGGTCTTTGGGGGTCTTCAGATGAAGGCTCGTAGTCTTCTTCACTGTGTTCGCCGATTGACCTTTGCTTCTGTGCAAACTCAGTCCTAGGATCACGTAAACGGTGTCCTTCAAGGCGGCTGTTGTCATTCTTTTGTGACCTCCTATCTTCCGTGCATTTGTTCTCCCAAGGCCCAGTTGTCTGGGATGGGATTATCCCGGAGCCCCCTTATCTTGCAACCATTCTAACTACTCTCTAAATCCCAAAGGCCTTTCTTTTGTTTAGTTAAGTGACTAAGATATTTAAAATATCCTCCTTGCCCCTAGGCTTTAATTCTTTCAGGAGGCATTTTGATGCAGTGGCTTTGTCTATCTTGGCTTTAACCCTTTCAGTCTACAACCTTAGTCTCTAGTGTCCCAGAAAAATGGGCTAAATAACTACTACTCTATTAGCTGTTCTTGTTCTTACTGTTCTTTGTCAAACCTTACAGGAAGTACTCAGGTTTGTCCTGATGTGAAAATTTATCAAATTGCAAAAATTGTGAGATGAATAAACATTTCCTACTCAGCTCCTCATACCACTAGTTTAAACATTGATGTTGTTTTCTCTATTTTTAGAAGGCTTTATTTGTTTCTTTCTGAGAATTGTTTACTCCATTTTGTAAGAGACCTAAGAGGGGAAAAACTTTAATTTCTCAATAACGTGTCTGGGATGCACTACAATTTGAAAATTCTCATTTAAATGATGCTCACAAAAAGAATTTGTCCCATCCTGTACTTGGTGCCACCGCTCTACTTGCCACTGCAGAAAAGGAATACCATCAGACAATCCACAGGAGGTTTTCAAGGATACAAAAAAATCCCACCAGTACTTAACTGTCTTGCATGTTCCGCTATCATGGCCCACATTCTTTATTCCATTGTCTCCCTGACAAAAGCCCTGGCAGATCTGTCATGAAGTCCCCACTCAATTCCAACACTGCATTTCATTTTCATATAGTAAGCATGAATTAGGCAAGTGTAAGCATGGAAATTCAGAATATAATGCATATTGGGCTGTGAATGGTGGTGACTATGTATTGCTTTTAAAATCATCAAGTACAAAACTGCACATTTTTGTCCTTTGTTTTCCCTTAGTATTGCAGTAATACTAGGAGACATGGATTGCAATGTTCTTTAATGCCAGTTTTTGAAGTTGCTTTCAGAATGTATGCTCTAGTTCCCAATTTATTTTGTTCTGTTTTGTCCTCTGGCTCTTATTTTGTGCCACATGTGAGCCACTGGAGTTTAACTGAAGCTCTTCATAATACTAAGTAAAATTCTAAGCTCCACACATGCCTGCATGGGATTTCTCTTAGTTTTGTTTGGTAGAAGTAACATATAGCAGCACTCTGATTAGCAGATTGGTGTGGTCTGCTCTTTTTCTGAACAGTTCTTACTCAGTGCAAGATCAAGCTCAAAACATCAATGATATAATCTGAGCATACATTTTAATTAATAAATAATGGGGATACATGTTTTGTTTAACTGTTTTAAAGGAAAAGAGCCTTGTGCCCCATCCAAGATCCTAGATACTAAAGTGGAGGAGAGTTCCAAACTACCTATTTTAGAAGACACGTCATCATCACCAACAGATATTCAACAGCATTTATGGCAGGTTTCTACAGATATTGAAAACACTGAAAGGTATGTATAGAACTTAATTTCTGTCTAGGGTTTATTTAGTCTTTTCCAATTAGGCAGTCAGTATTGCTACTATAAAAGGTGTTAGTAAATTAAATAGCCTGTTAACATTTCTGTTACATTTAACATATCTGAGAGCACCTCCTAAAAGAAGGGCAGAGAGAAGTGACAACCTTACCAGAGGGTAATTGTCAAAAACAAAGGGTAGGAAATTATAGTACTAGCAGGCCAGGTCCTCTAAAAGAGGCAGCTTTTGTCTCATCTTAAGTGGTTATTAATTTGTACCTGAAATCTGCTGGCCTGTGGTTCTGCATTCATAAATCGAAAGCACAGAATCTAGTTCATGTCAGTTGTTTCTGCCTGCCCATAGTTATGAATGTGGAAGCCTTAGGAGGGGAACATCATCCACAGATATGTCAAAGTGGACTTCTCTTACCCTCTTAACTGTGCAGTTGAAAGACAAAACTGAGACCCTTTAGTAGGGAACAATCCTGATGGCCAACATTTCTTTGCAAAAAATGCCTGTTTTGATGGCTTTGTATATTAAGTTGCTGCTGAGATTTTAATGGTTACCATATTTATTTATATAAAGTTCTGTTCTACTGAGAGAGTAACTCGGAGAATAAAACTGAGCAATAAGAAAGTCATGCTGCTTCATTTCTAAGAACTATTTTATATGTAGATGAATGAGGCAAGAACACATTGTTTTTAAATCCTGAAAGCCTTAAGACATTACAAGCCTGCACACAAAATTGCTGGTCTGCCATCTATCTGTAAAACAGGAATCTTTTTGCAACGTATGGCCTCTCTCAAAACATATCCATATATAACTTGCTTTGTGAGATGATATTTTGTTATCATAGTTTCCATCTTCTGCCTTTTAGCAAATTTCATGCCAAAGTCCTCTTAAGAGGGGGTAAGAGTGACAGTGCTGTTTCTAAAATTTGCACTTAATGTGCAGGGAGCTTATGTGACATGGATTAGCTACGTGTATTATAATTTCCTTATAAACAATGAAACACATTCATGGCACAAGCTACAAAATGCTTATAAGGGGTATTAAGCCAACATTAGTACTGGCTTGTGCTAATTTTAAGGCGTATTGTGTATTTTGCCACTAGGATCACATTGTGCCCACCAACTCATTTAATACTCAAGGGCCAGAATAGATCATAAATTTGGACTGGATGCTACTAGTTAAAATCAGACTGGCTTAAAAGTGCTCCCTTATTAAATCTACTGCCCTTTATTTTGGTATGCGTCTTCTGATACATGTATT
Organism: Platalea leucorodia; assembly: GCF_965183815.1. NCBI lineage: Eukaryota > Metazoa > Chordata > Aves > Pelecaniformes > Threskiornithidae > Platalea > Platalea leucorodia. The sequence goes on along the minus strand of NC_138859.1, from coordinate 10,696,847 downwards.
TGAACCAAATGCTTGCCCGATAGATTTTTCTATTATTTAGTTTGGTTTATTGCTCCATTATTTCAGCATATAAAGCTATACTGTGAGCCATTCCCCATTCAGTCTTCAACTGCTGTTCTACTGTATCATCTCTTTCAACTTTTGTTTCCACAGAGATATGAGAGAAATGAAAAACCTTTTAAGTAAACTCAGGGAGACTATGCCTTTACCACTGAAAAATCAAGGTAGGTTTTATATTTTCTTCATGTAAGGAAAATTAAGACAATTAAAGGTTTTACCTTCCATTAGATCTGAAAAATATAGGGTTTTTTGGTAGAAATTACAAAAAGAAAAATCTAGGTGAAGTCCCTTCCCTACTGATTCAGTGGAGCCAGAATTTAATAAGTGAACTTTGTCCTCTTGAGTTTCACATGAGGCATTCTGGAAGTTTATAGATATGATATGATATGATATCTATAGATAAAATAATAGACTTTTCCTGGTGACATGAAGGCAGCAGCACAACTAATTCCCTGTGTCAGGAGGCTTTCTTTTTTCATAGGTGATGAAGGTATAAATTGCACAGACTATGATAGGGATCCTGCTGAGTGATGTGGTTTGCTTTACCCCTGCAAGGCTTGTAGCTTCTGTGATATGACACACCCTATGCAGAAGAGATACTTGCCTTGAGACTGCTAACAGCTTGCTCTTCCCAGTAGCCAGCTATGAGGCACCCTATACAAATGCACAGGGGACAGGATCTCCACCCTATGCGTGTATTTAGCAATGGGCCTTCATTTTGTGGCCCAGCAGTCTTAAATACTCCACATCTACAGGGACTCTCTTCATGTGAACAACATTAAAAAGATAATTGTTTTCCTTTTTTGTTTCTTCTTGATAATATGTATTTCTTAAAGGCTGTGTAGTCCTTGCACACTGGCAGCTGATGAAGTATGCCTAATGTGTCCTAGATCTTGTCCCAAGTAACTAAGCAGTCTAATGTTCATCATAATATGGTAAAAGATGAATATAGAATGGATGGGTGTATATATGTCAGGATGGCTTGATAGAAAACTATTTGAAAGAAGAAAGGGAATTGCTTATGATACAGATGTGCCATTACAGACACTGGAAAAATGCCATAAAGTCTGTGCCTAGCCTAGAAGAAAGGAGCATGGTGGAAATAAGGAAAGAAAAGACAAATTTAGGGGGTATAAAGCATATACCAACTTGAATTTAGAACAGAGAGAAAGGCATACAGAATTCTTCTCTGCTGTCTGGTGTCTACACCACCTTCAACACTGGCCAGAAAATTGCTGATCACCTGTGCAGCAGGATGGGAAACATGTCAGCTAGAGTTGAAAAGCTCTGAGACATGCCCCAGGATCAGGGAATCATAAGTGGTGTTTTTGCTGCTCCCACAGACTACAACTGTGATCATAGTTTACAGATGACCTCTGAGAATTGATGCCTCAAGAATGGACAGTCATACTTATTATTCATACAGCACTTAAATTTTTTTAAATATTCCAAGACCTTTAATAAATTAAACCTAGATAACAGTGTAAGTAAATAGGACAAACAAACAACATTATAGGTAATTAGTATAGAATAGAATAGAATAGAATAGAATAGAATAGAATAGAATTAGAATAGAATAGAATAGTTTAGTTCAGTTGGAAGGACCTACAATGATCATCTAGTCCAACTGCCTGACCCCTTCAGGGCTGACCAAAAATTAAAGCATGTTATTAAGGGCATCGTCCAAACGCCTCTTAAACACTGACAGGCTTGGGGCATCGACCACCTCTCTAGGAAGCCTGTTCCAGTAGTCTGGACTGTAATTTTTACATTTATATGAATTATAAGCACGGTTTAAGAGAATGATTATGAGATGACTGAATGCCATTGAATGAACCAATCTTTACAAGACCTGATCCTGCTTTCAGTTAAATGAGTGTTTTGCTGTTGATTTCAGTGACAGCCAGAAAGGAGGTGACTGTAAGCCCACGAAAGCTTTCCATAATGTTACTGACTGCTCACAGACCTGGTTTTTTTTGTATGGAATTCTCGTAAGTGACAGCAGGAAAGTTACTATGCTAAGAAATTCAGAACTCTTACCTATGTTCTTATAGTTAAGTATTTGTATTACAGTAGCATCTAGAGCCTACAATCAAAACTAGATCCCTGATGTAACAAGAATAGGAACATAATGAGGCATAGTTCTGAGCCTGAAACCATGCCTGAAGATGGCTCAAATTCAAAGTAAATTATAAAGATTTTTTGAGATAGTTCGCCGACAGTGCATGAGTTAACATAAGTATAGGTAATAATTTATAAATTTTGTATGAATTTAAAAGGAATTAATATACCAGGTAGAAAGCTAACCAGAAGCAGGGTGAGCATATTGTGCTAACTTTCCCAGACAAGTGCTTTTAGTCTTCATATGCCAAGATGTTCCAATGTTGGAGTTTTAAATGGAAATTCTCACTGATGTGCACAAACGACCACTCAATAATATTTTTTTCATCTTTAAATTAAGCCAGAATTTAACCTTAGGATCAACATTTCTGAACTTGCATGTCTTAAAGATCTCAAACTATTTATCTTTAGGTTTTATTTGGGACCCTAATATTATTCATCCATGCAGGAATATTTTGGCTTAGGTCTCCCAGTACTGAAGGTGTAATTTTCTTTAGGTTTCATCATTGAACTGGCATTCTTCTTGCCAAAATTTCTATTGCATTATCATGGAGATCCTGATAATTAATATTTTAAGACTCTCATATACAAAAATATTTATTATTATTTTTATTATTTGCTCTATGCCTAGAACAATGGGATCTACTACTTGATCTTGTAGGTGCTGTTAGGACACATAAATGATATAAAGTCTTTTGTGTATGTGCATGTGTACATGCTGTATTAAAATGTGGGTTTTTCCATCACAGATGATAGCAGCCTCCTAAACTTGACTCCTTACCCATTAGTAAGAAGACGGAAGCGAAGATTCTTTGGACTGTGTTGTCTTGTCTCAAGTTAGAAGATTAGATTTAGAAACACCAAGAAAATCATAACTTTGATTAAACCACTATCATTTGACCATTGAAAAGATAAACATTGCTACTTTTGATTATAAAGTATATTTTCTACACTAGCCTATTGCTTTTTCTCTTCTTCTCCATCCTCCTTTTCAAAACAAGAGTTTTAATAGTCTAAAGTTATGGTGGTCAAGAACCAGCTGTGGAATAGATCTAGCATAACTAAGAATGTTTTTAAAACTTTTTAAAGTATGTTTTGCATGCTTACTTTCAACCACTCAGAGTAAAGACACACAAATTATGGATAATAGCTCATTTTTAAGTCTTTTTAATTGTTTGAACTACAGCTAAAAGTTTGTGCATAGTACAGTACTCTTATTAGTATCATATTGAAATACTTGATCATATTCTAACAGTCTTTAAGCATAGAAAACTATTTAACAGCAAAAGTATTATAGTTCTAAAACATTTAAACAATATTGTAACAGAATTTGCACAAAATTTCCAGTTGCTTTTTGTGCTCTCATTCATATTTAGTTATCCACTATATCTCAATTTAAAAGCTTCATAGAAAAATATCTTAATTTATGATACACAAACCATATATGAAAATACTTAGAATTTGTAAATACAGAGAAATCATAATATCTACATACTGTACAATGCATAGAAGTAACAGATTTCCTTTTAAGACAATAGTATCTCTACAAGCTTTTGGAAAAAAGAAATAATTTATTAAAAGAAGGTGTATTAAAATAAACAATGTAAAACACAACACCAACCCATTTTGTTTCCAAAAGAATTTATAGCATGATGTCTGCATATCACTAAGTATTAACTTATAGGGCATGACAGAATTATCTCAGACTGTAAGATATTACATGTTTTACATTGTTAATAAAGTTTTTTATTTAAATTAAATGTTGTCTTGTTTCTAGTTACATTGCCAAAATATATATTTTTTTCTAATTTTGTTGTCAGAGTGCTACAAAAAGTTTTGGTAATTTTTCCATTTCAAGATGTATGTTTACAACGACAGACAAAAATGATGATGAATATATAAATGCTAAAATGACAGCTAGTAGCAGCAATAGATATGAATGTCAGACTGATATTTCAGGATGATAGGCAAGGCACCACAACTAAACTTGTGCTAGACTGCAACACTATGAAACCCATAACAATCTGTAACTGCCATATAGAGCAGGTCACCATACCCTTGTAGTCAGTAATACATGAGGAAGGTGACTATGAGTCCTTCTGCCACTCCACCATGATCCAGCATGTCAACAGGAATGAAATTCCTTCTTACTGCGTAAGGGTTTAGTGGTGGGTAAGGAGGTATTGTTTTCTTGTCACAGGAAACATCCATACAGTTATATTCTCTGTGTTTTTTTGGTAGGATATTAGTCCACTCCCAAAAGCAGTTTTTTAGGTATAGCTATTTGCTGAACTATATCTGGCACCTACAAAGTTTGATCTGACTGATTTTTCTACCATTTTTTTTTTCTCCTGGAATGCTGTTTGCTGAAAAAGGAAGGAAACACCTACATTGTCAGAAATATTAGTGTACTGTCTATAGCAAGGCCCAAAAATTGAGATCTAGTTTAATCCCAAGAGGAGAAGGCAGGAATTTTTCTTTTGGAACAGTGATCCAGTCAGAGCCACACCATTCCAGTTTTAGGAAGTCATATAACTGAGCTTCCAGCATTTCTCTGGAAGGATATTTTCCTTTTCACTCAGATACAGCAGGGTGTTTTGGTTTTTTCCAGGTTGGACTGATCTGTTCACCTTTCAGTCTCCCAGACAGAAAATATATTTTTGAATAATCACGCCCCCAAATAAATACTTTAAATGCAGTGAGGACAAATAAATCTAAAATGCCCTCATGGAAATTGTGTTTCCATAAGCAAAATTAATTCCATCCAAGGAATGCATGACTAAATACTAAAAGAGCATATAGCTGCAAGCACAGTAATATTCATTAAATAGCACAGAAAAATGTAACTGCAATGTGTTATAAAATTTCAAGTCACAAACTATTCTTCAAAGTACACAGCATTTAACACAGGGAAACCACTATACACTCACAAAATAGTGTGTACTTGTGAGCATGAACGCATTTCTAAGAAGAATGGAATCAAAGTCCACAGCAGGATGTTTTTTCAAAATTAAGTCTTTGACATTTTCCCCACATCCTTCATGAACAATGTCCTTGTTAATCAGATCCTAGTTTTCCATAATAGTTGTTAAAGAATGTCCAAAAGATGGCAGCACTGACATGTTTTCATTAAAAGTCTACAAACCAATAGACTTGCTCTATGATTCCATCCCCAGAAATATAACAGGTTTTGCAACTGTTAAAACTTTGGAAAAATAACTCCTGATGTCTAATGGCTATTAAAAAATATTGTCTGAGGAGATGATCTGTCATTACAATTGACCAATTAATTTTGGTTCATCATAAGTTAAAAAGCCAGGTTGATACTATTTTATTAATCCTGTGGACATTAATGACAAAAAAAGTGTATGAACGCAAGACTGTATATGCAGCAATGCTACAAGAGAGAGAAAGGGAGAAAGAAAATAGCCTTTATACATCTTTCACATAAGCATACTGTGTTAATTCTTTAAAATCTTGTTATATTGGTACACACAGAGAAATTGCTGTATCAGGTCAGTGTGATATCTTTTTTTAACAACTACTTTCAAAGGAAGATGGATAGGTTAAAGCAGTAAGTGTGTCTAGTGCAGTACCTGACCACATATCATCACATCGAAGTTAACATGCCAAGTTACATGACAGCTCATATATCTGTATTTTTATTGCATCTATTGTGATGGAATATACATTAATGAGACAAATGTATACATGTTAATTATTTATGCAAAGCTCTTGACATCAATCATATCTCATCACAATGAGTTGCACAACTTTAGCACATCCTGTGATGGAAACAGATTTACGTATGTTGTCTTTAATGGTTCTAAGACCTTTTTGTTTGCACTGTTTTAAAGTGTATAGTAATATGCACATCCTTGTATCTTTTGTTATTCTGGAAACTAGTTGTGTCTCTTCTTCCTGAACTAAAGTCTACTAAAATTTCAGTCTTTACTCATTTTGAAGCCTTTTCCATAGTTCTAACCAATTTTGCAGCTTTTCTCAAGCCCCTTGTATTTATTATACCTTTTACTAATCCTAATGGACACATGCCTTAATTCCCAAGCTTTATGACCACTTAAGGAATATCGGTGATCAAGGGCAAATGGAATGTCCTCCAGTTATCTTTTAATAGATAGTGGCCATGAACCAAGGCCTGGTAAGTATCTCAGTTGAAGAGGTGTTAAGGGATAAATTGGCTTGGTTAAGAATGCAGAGGATTATCTTTCACTAAAATTCAAAAGGAAACAAACGAAAAAAAAATTTAAGCCCCAGAACATCATGTAGGTCCAAGAAGAATAAACATTAATGATATTACTACATTTTAGTTTATTGGAATAGGGCAATGTGAGATCAAAGTTAAGAAGAATCCACAACAAAATTATGTACAAATCACTTTGAGATGATAAAGAACCATTCTATTTGCTTATTTTCCAAGTATTATAAAAAAAGACAACTTTACATTGATAAATGCCTGAATGCATGGAAACAAGCAATTTAGGGAAAATACTGGGGAAAACAGTATTTGCTTTCTAAATCCTTAATGGGGTTTGAACATTTTAGTTGAAGATGCAATAGGATAAAGGCACCACAACTCTTTTGCAGGGTAAGAAACAAGAAGCGCAATTTCTGTACCCACCAAATATGCCAATTTCCACCAACTCTTTTTTATTAAAACTTTGTGCAGCTCCTGCTTTTCAGAGCAAAGCCAAATTCTTTATAAGCACCATTCACTTGTAGTACCTTTCTTCTTTTCACAGATATTTCACGTTATACAAAATGCCGGTCTAAAAAGTCAGTTATCTATGTACAGTGTAAAGTTTTCTAATGTTGTGTTGTCTCCCAAGAACAAAATCTAATCTAGCCTAATCACCTAGTCTGTCCTTCCACTTCAACTGGCTTTTTCTAGCCGAGTCCTGAAAACCTCCAAAGATGGAAATTCCACAGCTTCCCTGGGCAACCTATCCTAGTGCTGCACTACTTTCTAGTGAAGAACTATCAAATATAACAGATTTCTAATGCTGTGTCATCTCCCAAGAACAAAACCTAATTTTAAGTCAATACTCTTAACCTCCTTATCAGTTTTTGCACAAAAAAAAAAAGATGAATACTCTTCTTTCAGTGCAAGTGGATGGTAATAGCTAGCCACAACACAAAAAAACCCATAGTTAGTAAATGATACTATAATCCTTATTGCTGCTTTCCCATATTTAATTTCTATATTACAATTTAAGCATTTCTGTGATCGAAGGAAGGTCTTTCCACTTGACCCTTTCATACAACTTTGAAAGAAGACAACTGGGTATTGGAGAATTGAGAGGTATCTTTGAATAAATTTCCTACTAACTCCTGTTTTTTTATAATTTCTAAGGAAGGCTACCATCTCATTCCCTACAGATGAAGCCTTTTAACACCTTCTATTAAAAAAAGACTGCAGAAATCATGTCTACTGATGACTTGTTCAAAATTTCTGTTCTTAGTGGAAGAGGAATCATAACATTTAATGTAAATGCTGGTTGGTGTGGCAAAGAACAGTTTTCTGCCATTTGAGTATTTCTGTGTTCCAAAACCCTCGGATTTTATGCATTCTCAGCAAAGATTTTCTTTTCTAGCATTCTTTTCTTCTAATCAAGACAACCAGCTGGATACAGAATTTGGCTAGCTATTTCAGTTTAAAAAAACCCCAAACACATGCAATATAATGTATCATCTCTGATATCTGAGATCAGATCTTCTCTTGCGTAGAACAGAAACAATTCAGGTGTGACAGTCTTTTTTTATCCAGCCCAGATCATGTAACTGTTCTACCATGTTTACATTTTCCTTGGATCACAGAAAGAATGAGGACAGATGTATTAATAACTAACCTCACTGACACTCTGATGTCCTTTTAGACTGATATGAAACACTATTTTGTGTGAGCATGAAAAAAGTTTAAAATAAAAACTATTACAAATGCATTTTTTGAGGAAGAGAAATATCCAATTAATAAGGAAATTAGCACACATTATGAGGTGTGGGTAGCCTTCACAAGGCTATAAGGCTATAAGGCTATCATGAGGCTATAACAAACAGTGTGATTAGGGAAATGCAAAAAGTGATTGAAATTAGGGGCCTTGTCAGACTTGGGTGTTGCGAGGCAAAAAAGCTGAAGACAGCATGTATGTTGGCGAGCTCACCACAGGCTGGAGAAGGAGTGGAACTGGAAACCTCACATGCTGTTAGTATTCATTCTGCAGGTCATACCATCCTTTGTTTCAGCTTTTGTCTGCCAGTCTGCAGTGCCAGTCTTTCAGCAACTGCCTCTATGTAGATATAACTTCCATAACTTATGTAAGTGCTTCTTTACAGGCAGAATCACAGAGCTATCATCGGCCTAGCCGGGAACAGGCTTCTTCGTTGAAGTGCTTCACATATGGTTGCTTGGGACTTCTGCACTATTGTATTACTGCTATTTGGGCTTTTTGAGTTTAGATTTAATAACATTGGTGGTGTTCACCCAGAACTAGGTGTGATATTAGGTGTATATCCAATCACCTGTTGTTATCTCGAACCCTTTGAGCCCCAGATAGGGCACCAAAAAGGACTGTTGTACTCACAAACCTAAAACACAGCACCATACGAGCTACTATGAAGAAAATTAACTCTATCCCAGCCAAAATCAGTACATCATGCCATCGTAAGGAAAGTTTAAAAATACAACTTTAAATTCTACTTTTATCTTGATTTGAAGTTCAACTTAGAAAATCTGTGTCAGAAAAATGGAAAAAAGAAATAACCAACTTTTATCCCATTTCAAGAATAAATGCACAGTGATGCACTGATGTCTCTAAAATGCCTACTGGTGTCATGTCAGTGAGATTCCTTATTATCTATGTAAGAGTGATTTCCCCTCCCTGTAATGTGACAACTCTAAGGATCTAGGCCTAGGCTTTTTGTGCAGCTACTTTTTAAACCTGTGTCACAGCTAAGCTTCCTTCAGATTTACCACTCCCTTCTTCAGTTTTTAGGCTGATCCTCAGGCTGATAATTGTCTGTTGCTGTTCTGACCTCTTCAGATGTACTTTTATTATCCCTTCCTCCTCACTAGTACTTGAGACTTCACCTTATTTCCTATTATCTGTAAATCTTCTTGGTGTGATATTTATATCCCTTCCATTTTTTTTTAACATAGTTAAGTATCAGTAGTAATAGGAATTCTGGAGTCCAAAAGACCACCTGGTTCTATTTGTCCAGTCTGTTGCTGTATCTTCATTTGAGCCATTATATGTACCAAGCTCCATCTTTCAAAAGTTGTATTTCTTGCTCTTTTGGGACTTCCGTCCTTTGATGTATAAAAAGTTTCTGCCAATTTTCAGCCTAAATTTATTCCTGGATAGCTAATACCAATTTGTTTGTATACTTAAATTATCTTTTAAGTGTTCTTTCTTTGCTGTTGTTTACTTCTTATCCCCTAATACTTAGGGAGGACTATACCCTTATAAACTTGCATTTTTCTAATTGAAAAATCAAGTTTTTCTAGTTTTCTCTAAACATTCCTATAGCAATATCTTCAGAGTGAAAATGCTTTCCTCCTCAAAGACTGAGTAAATACCAATTTTCTTCTTTCTGTTTTTGAGTTCCTTCAGTAATAGTTTACTGAAACAAGACCTAATACAATGTACTTACCAAATTTAGAGGGGAAAAACTCAGTAACTGAAGGCTTTGTTTAGAAATATGAAAAATCTGTTTAAAGCATCCAGAAAAGAGCAAAAACATCCTTAAATTTAATAACATGAAGCGTGTGATGTTTCTTCCCCACTTATATTAGGAATAGCTTATTAATTTTCAGCCATCAAATGAAAAGTAATCTACACATCTAATCAATCAGAACAGAAGATAAATGTTTCTTCCTCTGCTTTTTCTTACTTTAATTTACTTAGCTCCTGTATTCTCAGCGTTAGCTTGGAAAATTCTTTTTTAGACATCTGGGAAAATTTAAAGAAATCATTTGTATTGTCAGCATTGAAAAGAGACTTTTTAATCTTTTCTGTGCTGCAACTTAGAAGAAAAGGTAATAAAGCTTCCAAAGCTGGGGGGGGGGGGGGGAGGGGGCAAGGGGGGAAGAGAAAGTTGCTGATCTCAAGAGCAACACTGTTTTGGCCTTCTTTTTTCCAGATTCAAACCATTAATCTCTTTCAGTCAGGAGAAGATATGTTAACAGCAGAAACAGCAATTGCACATGGAACAGATCTGGCAGATGTTCTAGGAGAGCATTATTTAAGATTCAGAACACTTTAGAGATTTGGAAAGGTTTGGAAAAGCAAATTAGTAGAATTTAAATGTAACAGAAGAGATTTCCTTAAGGAAGTCAAGGTTATATATCTAAAAAATTATATCTTTCAAAGGATTAAAAGTCTGCTTTTTCTCCTTTGAAAGAAATATGTAAGTTCTCATCAGTACAAATCCACAAAAAGACTTTTTTTGTTAGATCCCAATCTTTCAACCTCCTTCCAGTACCTTGCATTCCTAGTCCCTGGCACAAGCAACCTAGTATCTTAGAAAGAAAACTTCATCCTCCTCATATTCCCTACTTCTTTTATTCTGAAGTTGAGCTTAAAACCACAGTAACTTCTTTAATTCCAATACCTCACTAGAGAGCTGATCTGAACTGAGGAAGAACCTCAAAGGGAAACTTAGGCATCCTGTAGTAATTGTTAGGCAAGTTAGCCTTTCTATAGCAAACCATCATGTACTGGTTAGCTAAATACAGAAATAAAATTCTTGAGTCAAGTGCCGTATTAGGAAAGTTTTTAAGATATATGCCCAGGTATGTCTGAGGTCTGTGAAACACCTATCAGCATCCGAATTTCTTACACTTTGTTTTAAAACGTTTCTGCTACATATTATCTGAAGCCTATTTGAGACAGTTCATTATTAGTGTCCAGTATTGGAGGCTTCTTGTTGTCTTCAAAAATAGATTTTTTTCCCCTGCAATGATTACCTTATTTAATTCTTGAAAGTTTGTAAAAAACAGGGCTTTAAAAGTGTAAATGCCCCTGGACCCCTTGCATAAACCCAAGTCAAGAGTTTAACCCATTCCTTTCGAAACATAATGTGAAAAACTGAAGCCTGCACAGTGAATTCCATGTATCATGGAGGGTAGAAAGGCTCTACAGAGGGATCTGGACAGGCTGGATCTATGGGCCAAGGCCAACTGCATGAGATTCAACAAGGCTAAGTGGTGTGTCCTGCACCTGAGTCACAACAACCCCATGCAACACTACAGGCTTGGGGAAGAGGGGCTGGAGAGATGCCTGTCTCTTTTCCCAAGTAACAAGTGATAGGACAAGAGGAAATGGCCTCAAGTTGTGCCAGGAGAGATTTAGGTTGGATATTAGGAAAAACTTCTTCACCGAAAGGGTTATCAAGCGTTGGAACAGGTTGCCCAGGGAAGTGGTTGAGTCCCCATCCCTGGAGGTATTTAAAGGACGTGTAGACGTGGTGCTTAGGGACATGGTTTAGTGGTGGACTTGGCAGTGTTAGGTTAATGGTTGGACTCGATGATCTTAAAGGTCTTTTCCAAACTAAACGATTCTGTGATTCTATGATCATGTAGTCCCATTTCCCCACATTTCTTATATATATATGGAAAAGGAAAACATATCCTTACCACACTAGTTTTTACAAGTTTTGGGTTTTTATTATTGTATTTCTGTGACTCCCATCTTTTGTGTGTAATATTTCAGCCAAATTAATATTTGTTTTATTTGGATCAAATAATTATTTTTGAACTTAATCTGTTTTCTTAACAAGTAGAATTAAACCCCAAATCACAGAAAACTCATATTTTTCAGAGTATAACAGGTCATTTGTTCTGGAATAGATGCTTTCCCTGCAAGTGGAAGAAAAGAGAGATAGGAGTGATAAAGTAAAGAGAGAGAGACAGGAGGGATGTAACATCTGTAAATTATTCCTTGGTGTTCTCCTTTGGAATGCATACAGTCCAGGATCAGTTAAGGCATAATTGTCTCTTCGTAAACTGACTCTAAATTTTCCTGCAGACTAGAGCACCAAAACTTTGTTTAAAACATTAGTTGCCACTACCACCAAAATAATTTCCATTACGTTCATAAGTCTGGAAAGTAGTTCGCACTTGGTTTGGCTGAAGAAACAACTGGTTTTTATGGCCTTTGCTGAACTTTCTGTAAGAGGACAAATGACTTACAATAGGAAAATGAGTAATCAATAGGAGTTTAAAATAAACACTACAAGCATGGAGCATAGCTTAAAGTAGTATTTCTGTTATATTTAAAACAGTCTTGAAACTCCCCTTTCCTCAGATCTGGGCTGGATACTAAATAATCTATGATCAGATATTTTGAAATAGAAGTACATATAAAAATTGGTTGCTGAAGTTGATCAGCTGTTCTTGTTTGCATTGCCTTAGGACCATATGTCTTCAATTTTAAATTACTGTAGTGGAGTTGTCCCCAAAATAAGCTATAGGGTTTTTTTTAATTAAATGTAGGAGTTCTATATAGATAAACATTGTAGTTTGCGAACTATATCTTCAGAATATCACTGCATACTATTGTATGGCTTCCTCACACAGGAAAGCTTTAAAGTGCACTGGGACAAAGGGATGCTAAAGCAATATTCATATACAGTTATTATACAGCCTGTTTCTTATAGCTCAACTTCATTTTTTTGTTGAAATGCTCTGATGGTCAAAATTCTGCCAGGATATTTTATAAACTATTGCACTAAGTTAAAACCTCAGGAATATTTATATAAAATATAGATAAATGAGGATTAATCATTCTTCACTGTACACTTTATCCGTGGGACAAATATTTAGCTTATACAGAAAACTGTAAACAATAGTTAGTCATATTTTTAATACTATGACTGGAGTTTAAATAAACTCTACTAAATAGCCTGTTTCTATTATAGACTTTTCTCCTTTATTGCTGTTATTTAAACTACAGCATTTTAGGAGAATATTTGCATTTCTAGACAAACATTTCCCTCTGATCTTCTTTCTCAAATAGTTTTTTAACATGACAATATATCATATTCTTGACAGGAAAGGATTTTACTGTACTGGATAATCATTGGTTCAGACTGCTTGTATCTTTTCCATCCTTGTACTTGTATTTCTCCAATCCCTTTGGTTTCCTCATTCCCGTGCCTCTTCTGCAATTGCTTACTTTCTGCATCTCGTGTTCTTCTTTATCCCCTAAATTCGTCTTCATGATTGTTATACTAGAATTTCTCGTGAACAGCTTCAGTGTTCTGGCATTTTTATTATAGAAGCATTTTTGGCACATTTTTCTATCCATCCTTGTTCTTATTTATTGTGATTTGCAGCTGAGAGTCTCCATTAATGCCCTTCTTGGGTACTACTGCCTTGAGCCAGAGAAATTGCGATAAGAGGCACCAAGTGTGTGTTTTGCCTAAGAGTCTCTGATGTACAGTAATTTTGACAAGTTAAGATAGGTGAGTCCCCAAGACATGGCAATATCAGAACTACTTTCCAACAGCTTTACTTCTGGCTCTACTGTGGAGACTGCAGGGCACTACTGAATAATCAAACACTATTAATAAATTGAGTTAGAAGGTTTGTGATATTTGACATTCTGCTCTGTGTAAATACAGATTGCTCCCTTTTTTGGCTGGAGAAGATGTGAGGAACTGCAAAAGATGTACTCCTGAAAATGCAGCTCAGAAGTTACTGGAACTGATTATTGTATGAAACAGAGAACAGGCACCATCTCAGGTTCATTACTCATGATACTCCTGGAGTGACCTGCAGATATGACTTGCTTTGTTGTTGTCAACTATAGAAGCACTGAGAAAATACAGAGTTCAATATGCATTGATTATCTCAGCAGCTTTGATCTCCTTAAAGATTAAACCTGTAAGGGTACTCAGTGTGTTCCAGGTTCATAGTTAGACCGTGCAATTTTTTCTAGCTATAATTCCTTGTTGCAATTCTGAGCTATATTATGATTCTTCTCTATGATTTATTGCTGAAAGAAAAAAAGACAAAATCCTTCAGTTTTAGAGATGTGTAATAATACTGTATCACACAATTTATTTTTTCTTTTAGTTTTAGATCCACATCTTGGGTACCTATGGCTAACACTTTTGTTTGTCCCTCATTTATGCTCCCTTGCAGACTGCACAAGAACCAACATAGACCATTGAAGAGAGCTCAGAATACAACAAAACAAGTACCTGACTAACCTGCAGAAAATATTCAGGAAAAACTCCTGGAAACTACACAAGCTGACACTACTGAATGCCACAATCTAAAAAATGTAAACTTAACGAGTGATGGTGTAATATTCATACAAATTTTGATGGTAAAGGAGCATGAGCATGTAATGGTATATGGCACCATATTACAAGAGTTTGCAGTGGTTTTATTTGTTAATATTGACAAAATAGAAAACTGATATTAAATTGTTAAAGGATTAGTGATGTACACATCACTTTTCTCATGCTGCAAATTGATGCTAGTAGTAACTAAAATACTTCAGAAGTTTAAGAGATCATGAAGATAGCAAGTATGTTCATATTGATAAAGTGCCTTTAAACATAATGAAAACTATTAAGCATGTAACTTTAGCAGTCTAAATAGAAAAAGATTATTGCATTGTTGTTCAATCCCCCTGCCAGTCTGACATGTATTCAAATTAAGTTAAAACATGTTATACAAACTTATTTGATTGTGTTGAAAATAACTTTACGTTACTCTAGGTACATAAAAAAAGTATATACACTCTACATCGTGAAAGAAATTAAAGGGTTTTCCATGGTGTCTCACATGCTGCAGAGAATGGTGAAGCTTTAATTTTTGTGCTGTAAATGCGTATTTCCTTTAGCTATTTGTAAAACAATAGCTTAATTCAGCTTTGGTTTAGTGAATCCAGCCTTTGGTGCATTTTATAGCACAGTGTCTGTTCCCCAGCCAGTAGGTGGATTGCAGATGTGCACGTTTTTCTTCTGCTATCTGGGAAAGAAGACTGAAGGAAACACCAGGTATCTACTTTGTTTCCTAGTGCCTAATGATAGAAGTTGATTTGCATTCCAGAGCTTATTGTAAGGCATATGGAGGTTGTTGACTCTTCATTATTCTATCAATTTGGCATGCCCTTGCCTTCATTTCTTTTCTTGATCTTGCCCCATATACTACTCATAGGCATTATTTTTGTCTTTCTTTCTGAAAATAGGCATTTCATCCTGTAAGTGAGATATGTGTATTGGCATCACTTTCATATTGTAAGATCTTTGGTGTTTGTTCAGTAGTAGGCATACAGTCAATATCTTGGGCCTGTACAACAGCAGCAGTTACATCAGGCATTGCCCTTGAAAGTGTGATTCATGAAAACTGAAGCTAATAACACTTGATAGGAGTGAAGAAATACCTGAGTTCTAATATCAGAAGTCTTGTTTTGATACCTAAACTTGCTGAATGTCACCTCTTTTTCTGGAACCAGAGTAGGCATTTTGTATCAGGCTGAGACTCAGGTGAAACAATAACATTTGTTACAACACATCAGACTCACTAAGATTATGGCTAAATCAAATAAGAAAACCAATATAATATTTATTTTGATATCACTATTAAAGATTAGCAAATATTGACTTGGCAGAGAACTGTTCATTGCAGCATCTCCTTGATATGTCAGTTAATATAACTGAGATCTTGAGCATTTTACTTCTGTGGCAAAATCTGTTGACTTTAATGTACATCTTTGTAAATAAAATGGGAATATGGCCTGAAAAATAAGCTGACACATGATATTCTCTCTGTTATATGAATACATGAATTGAGAGAATAGTGACATTTAAATTGTTCAAATTAGAAAAGCCTTTTTCTAATATGAAAAAGTATGTATGCTATTAACAAGTGGCAAAATGTGAACATTGAAATTCATGCCTTACACTCTTGTACAATACACCATTGTAACTAGGACTGCTGTAATGATACATGGAAGGTAATTGCACTGTCATTTAGATAGGTAAACTTTTGATTTCAACAATTAGAACTAAAATCTCAAATGGCTATTTAAAACTACATAAAAGTATAAGGAGCACTACTAAAATATATACCAGTTACTTTTCTGAACTTTAAGCCTCTATGCATTCTGTAATTTTTCATTAAATACAGTTTGATGGACAAATTATACTTACACATAGAGATGTACTAACTCTAATAAGGGTTGCTTAATAAACTCTTCAGTCATTCTGGTATAGAAAGCTCAGTAAAATTTCCCTTCAGTTCCCTGTCTTCAGATGAAGTTTTCAAAACCAAGAAACAAATAAGGTACAAACTCCCATTCCCCAGAGCTGGCATGTCCACAGAGGATCATGGAAGAATTACATATGAGCTCTCAATTCCCCTAACTCCAATAACCCTTCCAATCTCATTAAGTAAAGAACATTTTAGGGGAAAAAATTGCAATGACTTGTGTCTTAAGCTGTGGCTTGATTAAATATTTCCTTTGGCAACAGTACTGGCTTAAGTAGCCTGCAACTCCCCTGTTGCCCTCTACAGAATGACTGGCTTAGAGAATTAACCCAGTTAAAAATAAGCTCTAACAGCCACAGCAGTGCTAAGGAGACTGGAGTGAACAGGGTGGCAGAAGCTGTTAAATTAGTACTTACGAAAGGAATGTTCCTTATACTATGCACAGGTATCAGCTAATTAAGGAGTCCGGTCTTTCTTGTTATATTATCCAAGCCCATCCCAGAAATCATGGTATATGACATGAAAAAATAGAGATTGGACCAAAGCCACTAAGAGCAGATGCAAGGGCTCTTGCCATCCTCTACTGAGAGACCTACATAGAAGGTTACAGATTATTTCTCTTTGTTCTGTGGCTTCCATGAGTATTTCAATCTTTAATGTTCCCTAGCACAGCATCTACAGCACAAGTGGAGTTGCCCAATAATTAGGGTACTGGTCTGGGACATACAAGTTTGAAGGATGGAGTTAGATCTAGGTATCCCACTTTCAGGCCAAATGCAGTAACCACTAAAATGCCATAAAACTTTTTGTACTAACTCAATGCTCTAACACACTGTGAAAAACATAGGCAATGGATATCATTCTTAAGAAAGTTTAGGTGTTGCTCTTCCTCATCTTTTGACTCCCATGAGACTTAGACTGCAGCTGTATGCCAAGCTGCTCAGGTGGAAGCAGTTCTGTGCCTAAACAAAAAACAAAACCCCAGGCATGAAGAGCATTTTCAAAAAGCTGTAAATGTAGGCACTTTGAGGTTTAGGCTAGGATAGGGTGGGATTGTACACCTAAAATCTGCTCAACTCAAAAGTATCAGTCTTCTTGAACCTGTATCCTACTACAGTGCAAGATATACATTGGATCCCCCAGAATCCAATTATAAAATTTTGACATGCTTAACATTGCTCCCTATAGCAAAAGGTAAATTTTGCTACCAACTTCAACATGATCAATTGCTCACTTTCCACAAGAGGGGTTTTTTTGTTTGTTTTTTAACTTTTCAATGGGAGTTTTATTAGAATGAATTGAGACTTCATGATTCTTGTCAATTGTCAGTCTTTGGATTTCTGTTTCAGTTCATGTAGGCATTAATCACCACATACTGTATTAACATAGTACTTAGAACTTTGTAAACAATCTTGCTGAATAGTCATCTAGTGTTAAGAAGTGGCACTTTATATCTGTGTCAAAGATGAAATGGCCATAACTGTAAAAGAACAAAACCTAGGCAGAAAGGATGGACTTTGAAAAATGGATAGCTTTTGTTTGCTTTTGTTTGTTTTCAGCTTTCTCACAGTGATCCTGACAAAAGAATGTGTAATTGTGTTTCGCAGTCTGTTAGTAGATTAATTTTAGAAGATTATTTTGAAAGAGCAATCTCTATTAGCTTCTCATTGCCCATTCTTTCCCCTCTCTGGACCTGAACGCTATTTCATATTTGCACTTACTGATTAGCGTATGTAAGTAGAAAATGTTATGCAAAACATATCTATTTAAAGAATAAAATAATAGAAAATCTCATTTGAATTTCCAAATTTGATTCAACCATTCCAACATTAAGCATATTTAAGTCCAAATCTTTCTATGCAAACACTTGCAAACTGAAGTTTACCATATCCTAGTGTAAAGGATTCAAAACATGACTAATCACAGCTGAACTAAGAATAAGAGTAAAGAACTAGTTCAACTTGCATGGTTGAGTACTAATAAACTTGAAATAGAAGAGCAGGTTTTTTTTTCCAAATGGTCCATTTAATAATTTGAAGCACTGTTATTTGCAAATAGATTTCTTAAAAAAAAATATATATATCTGATTTTAAAACAGCAGCATTGCAAAGCACAAACAGATTAGATTTGAAAGGAAAATCATCCTCTCCATAGAAGTGAAAGCAAAAATAGGCCAGCACCTCAATCATTACTAGAACTGTCTGAACTATAAGATGAACTTTTTTCCTTTAGTCTCTTCTTTTTCTCCTTTTTATGATTTTTTTTTCTTAGATTTATTCTTTTTTTCCTTTTTCCTTTCTTTTTTGTGTGATTTTTGTTTTTTTGACTTTGGCCCATCCTCTTCAGCAGCACTTGATGAGGAAGACCTAGTTAAAAAAAAATACAGCTTGATAAGTAATTAAAGAAGGAAAATGTCACAAGAATAATGTTTATTTTTTATTTCAGTATTTATATAATGTCACAAATCAAATTTAGTGTAGAATTCACATAGTAGCATCCACCGGAAAGCTTATGATATCTGAGTCTGCATGTTCAACTGAACGATGACTTTTCTAACTAGACTATTGTGCCAGAAAAGCACTGTTTATAATACAGATTAATTAACAATGGAATAGGCAAATTGTGTGGTTTTCAACCTTCAGTAAGAAAAAGACTAAGAGTACAGACCTCCAGACAAGTGAAAGTATGACAGTAAGATAGAGCTTCCAGCTTTCAAAATATCACGATTAATAAGAATGCTACAGAAATGCCTTCAGACAAATCTTAATATATTTCTCTCATACAAAAATCTAAGAGAAATGGGTATGACAAATTTGGATGCTCTTGCAGCCAGTAATATTTGTCTCTAACAAGCAGTGATGAGGGAAGTGATTACACACATACAAGAATTAAGATGACAATAAAAAAACCCTCCCAATTATTATACTCAAGAGGACAGTTTTGTACTATTGTTTACATGATTAACTATTAATTACTTGCATGTAAAGACTACAGCCAGCAGACTGACTCTTCTGTACTGTACTCATAAGTTAGAGCTACACTATGTAAATAAGTAAGGGGAAAAATGCCAGTATCACCAGTGTTTGCGGTGGGTTGACCTTGGCTGGATGCCAAGTGCCCACCAAGCTGCTCTGTCACTCCCCCTCTTCAGCTGGACAGGGGGAGAAAATATGACGAAAGGTTTGTGGGACGAGATAAGGACAGGGAGACCACTCAGCAGTTACCATCATGGGCAAAACAGACTTGACTTGAAGAAATTAATTTAATTTATTGCCAATTGACAACAGTGTAGGATAATGAGAAATAAGAACAAATCTGAAACCACCTTCCCCCCACCCCTCCCTTCTTCCCAGGCTCAACTTTATTCCCGATTTCTCTACCTCCTCCCACTGAGGAGCGCAGAGGGATGGGGAACGGGGGTTGCAGTCAGTTCATCACACGTTGTCTCTGCTGCTCCTTCCTCCTCACACTCTTCCCCTGCTCCAGCGTGGGGTCCCTCCCACAGGAGACAGTCCTCCACAAACTTCTCCAACATGGGTCCTTCCCACAGGCTGCAGTTCTTCATGAACTGCTCCAGCATAGGTCCTTTCCACGGGATACAGTCCTTCAGGAACAGACGGCTCCAGCATGGGTCCCCCATGGGGTCACAGGTCCTGCCAGCAAACCTGCTCCAGTGTGGGCTCCTCTCTCCATGGGGTTGCAGGTCCTGCCAGGAGCCTGCTCCAGCATGGGCTTTCCACGGGGTCACAGCCTCCTTCAGGCACATCCACCTGCTCCGGCATGGGGTCCTCCATGGGCTGCAGGGGGATATCTGCTCCACCACTAACCTCCATGGGCTGCAGGGGGACAGCCTGCCTCACCATGGTCTTCACCAGGGGATGCAGGGGAATCTCTGCTCTGGCACCTGGAGCACCTCCTCCCCCTCCTTCTTCACTGACCTTGGTGTCTGCAGAGTTGTTTCTCTCACATATTCTCACGCCTCTCTCCCGGCTGCTGTTGTGCAGCAGTTTTTCCCCCTTAAATACGTTATCACAGAGGCACTACCACTGTCGCTGATTGGTTCAGCTTTGGACAGTGGCGGGTCCATCTTGGAGCTGGCTGGAGCTGGCTGGAACTGGCTCCATCCGACATGGGGACAGCTTCTGGCATCTTCTCACAGAAGCTGCCCCTGCAGCCTGCCCCCCCCCCACTACCAAAACCTTGCCATGCAAACCCAATACAGTGTTAAATCCTGTTTCTTTATTTCTGAAGAACATCTTATTGTGGTCTCCAAATACATTACGCATTTCCTAGCTCTCAGAGCGGTTCCTGGGATATTATCTCAACAACAGTGCTAATGACTAACCAGTCTATAGTCTCATCTAAAAATCAATCATCAGCAAGCCAAAACTCAGATTCACAATAAATTTGGTTATTATGACATTTTCTTTTGAAACTGGAGTAACACTTTTTTTTAGGCTTCTACAACAACAGGAACATTAAAACTCAACACAGTTCTGTAAAACTACAGAAGTTTTCCTTTTGAAAGTTACATGTTACTCAGAGCGTGCATGTGTGTGTCTGCACACATGCATGTGTGCACACAGGGAATCTTAGGGTCTGTGAACTGCAAGGAGGCTTCTCCGTGTGAGCTAAGCTGGGGACCAATCCCATAATCCTTCTGACTCCTTGTTCTCCTTTTCCCACCACATTTTGCCCAGTGTTGGATAGTCAGAGGGAGCATTGCTTTCTGAGACCTGCAGACCTCCAGAACTTCTATGCCTTGCTAGAGCTTTCAAGACTTCCGTGGTCCTAACTCCACAGCAAAAAGCCTGTGGCTTTACCATTACTCAAAAAACAAACAAGTTCTTACTTGAAAAGAAGAAGCTTTTCAAATCAAAGATGTACTTGAAAAAAACCATTGGATCCAAAGAAGCAATGTTTTCTGAAACATATCCCAAACATCAGAAAACTTTCTAAAGTTCTGTTTTGAAATTAAAAAAGGTGTGTGATAGAGTTACCTTTTCCTTGGTCTCTTTAATTTTGTTTTTTCTTTGCTTTTTCTTTTTTGTTTCTTTTTTTCTTCTTCCTCATTTAAATCTATGGATAAAAAGTTGAAGTTTACAAAACACTTGTCTGAATTAAGATCAGCATTAAAAGAATGGCTTCAACAGCAATGTAAAGTTATTACAAAATTCTTGTTAAAAGTTTTTCTTTTCCTTCCTCCAAATTCTGGTCTAGTATAATAATTTCAGAAATATTTTACATAGTAGCAGAACTTGTTACACAACTTACATTCTAAGGACTTAGAATCTAAGCACTAAGAATAAAGGAAGGCCTGTGAAATGTAGCAAAAAGTTGTGACTTTTCCTATGTGTTTACATCAGCTTTAGGTTTTCATGTCCATTTGTCCTGGTTTGGCTGGGATAGAGTTAATTTTCTTCTTAGTAGCTGGTATAGTGCTGTGTTTTGGATTTAGGATGAGAATAATGTTGATAACACACTGATGTTTTGGTTCTTGCTGAGTAGTGTTCATACTAGTCAAGGACTTTTCAGCTTCCCATGCTCTGCCAGGTGCACAAGAAGCTGGGAGGGGGCACAGCCAGGACAGCTGACCCAGCATAGCCAAAGGGCTATGCCATACCGTATGACGTCATGCTCAGCATATAAAGCTGGGGGAAGAAGAAGGAAGTGGGGACGTTCAGAGTGATGGCGTTTGTCTTCCCAAGTAACCATTATGCATGATGGAGCCCTGCTTTCCTGAGGATGGCTGGACACCTGCCTGCTGATGGGAAGTAGTGAATGAATTCCTTGCTTTGCATGCGCGCGTGGCTTTTGCTTTACCTATTAAACTGTCTTTATCTCAACCCACGAGTTTTCTCACTTTTACTCTTCTGATTCTCTCCCCTATCCTACCGGGGGGGAGTGAGCGAGCAGCTGTGTGGTGCTTAGTTGCTGGCTGGGGTTAAACCACAACACCATTCTTTTGTATTTTAAAAGACTTGCCCAAGTCTGAAAACGGGTCATGTAACTAGAATGTACAAAAAAAAAAAGAATATTCCCTTAGGCTTACCTGAATTACTTTCACACAGCCTCATTTCACACTTCACAAATAGCTATGCTATATAACTAAGATAATTCTGAGTTAACTGACAATATACTGTTGCCCTGGTTTCATCTGGGATAGAGTTAATTTTCTTCCTAGTAGCTGGTATAGTGCTGTGTTTTGGGTTTAGGATGAGAATAATGTTGATGATAACACACTGATGTTTTAGTTGTTGCTAAGTAATGCTTATGCTAAATCCAGGACTTTTCAGCTTCTCATGCTCTACCAACTGAGAAGGCTGGAGATGCACAAGAAGCTGGGAGGGGGCACAGCCAGGACAGCTGACCCAAACTGCCCAAAGGGCTATTCCATACCATATGACATCATGCTCAGTATATAAACTAGGGGAAAGCTGGCCGGGGGGCCACTGCTCAAGGACTGGCTGGGCATCGGTCGGTGGGTGGTGAGCAATTGCATTGTGCATCACTTGCTCTGTATATTTTTTTATTATTATTACTATTACTATTTTATTTTATTTCAATTATTAAACTGTTCTTAACCCACGAGTTTTCTCACTTTTACTCTTCCAATTCTCTCCCCCATCCCATTGTGAGGGAGTGAGCGAGCAGCTGTGTGGTGCTCAGTCACCAGCTGGGGTTAAACCACGACAGTCCTTTTTGGGGTTAAACCACGACAGTCCTTTTTGGCGCCCAATGTAGGGCTCAACGGGTTGAGATAATGACAGATCTGACCAGAGCACCTTAGAAGAAATTTGTTATAAACATTCATTATATTAGTTTGATAGTCACTGGTCACAATGTTGATTGATTTGCTCTCAAAGTTGTTGTGCTTGTTCTCAGAGTTGTGCTATGTAACACCTTACTTGCAGTATATGCTCCCTGTTGTGCTGTTTATCACTGCTGGGAGCTGGGTCAAGGTTATCATTTTGCTGTACTTAGTAACACTGGCTTATGATATGATAAAATGGCTGGTTGTGAGACTAATCTGGTATTTGACCTCAGCATTGCCATCATCTCCGTACTTCGGGAGCCATCTCTAAGAAACTATTTATAATTACACTCTTTACCTTTTATCCTCGGAGAGCCAGTTTATGGGGGAGACACCTTCCTTGACATTCCCCTTCTCCTCCAGGCTGATTACAACAGCTCTTGAGAATTCTGAATATCCTTGGGATGTTCAAACCAGCATGGTCCTATTGCTATGTCTCAGGTATGTCTCAGGTAATGTATTTCAGGTCTTGTTTAAAGTTAAACATCTATTTAAAAATACCACCCCAAGTTCTGCCCCAAGGCTGGATAGTTATGACTGGCAGGGTGTGTGGGAGAGCATGGGCAAGTACCTAGGACAGTGGGCCCCTCCAGTATTTTGGAACTTCACCCCTGAACAAGTGCAGAATCCTGAAAAACTAGTAAAGTATTTGGAAAGAGTATGCTGTCACCCTGGCAACTCCAGAGACACAAATCACTGCAACGTGCTGGGGCCTGGCCCATGCCTACCGAGCCCTATTCAACACTATTCAGTACCCTCAAGGGGAAGAGAAGGTCTCTGGATCGGACGACAAAACGACAGCACTGCGGCTACTCCAACCCTGGCGACAGGCACTGCAGTTGAACCAGAGAACCAACATGTGCCAGTATGGGCTGGGCATCGGTCAGCGGGTGGTGAGCAATTGCACTGTGCATCAGTTGCTTTGTATATTATTATTACTATTATTACTACTACTATTTTACTTTATTTCAATTATTAAACTGTCCTTATCTCAACCCACGAGTTTTCTCACAAATGTTTCACAGGAGGTATACCTAATCACTAGAAGAAACTACCAAAAGCAGCAATACATTCTCCACGTTTTCTTGTCTTCACATCAAGACTAGATGCTTCTCCAAAAGATATTCTACAACTGAACACTAATTCTGCCTTCACAAAACACAAATTACTGGGCTTACAAAAAGGATAAGTGGGACAAACCCTGATATACAGAACGTCAGACTAGATGATCTAATAGCTCCCAAAAATCCATGCTACTTTTTTTTCTCTTTCTAGTTTACATGATGGGAAAAAGGAAAGTTTCACATGTTTCCACACTGTTAGCCAAAATAAACATACTTCCTTGCCAAGCATTCAAAAATCTATAGTGTCCAAACTTAACTAAGATTCATAGACCAGAACACAGACCTTTGTATAAAAATGAAACGTGTAAATGGTAGATTTTTTTGACCAAAGTCTCCATCATGTACGATTCTCTTTGAACAATCATTAGTTTGAAGGTGATAGAATCAGGCACCATTTATTCATTTATACACAGAGACAGCACAGTCTACTCTAACACTGTAACTCTGGATAGTTACCTACAAAAGAACTGGAAAGCAAATACGGTGAAAATCCTTTGGATCTACTGTACTTTCCAAAGCTGTTTTAGAATATTTGAGCTCAGATATTTGGGAAATTTAATAACCCCCCTGGCTACCTGAGTTAATGCCAGAGTCTTGCAGATGAACAAGGAAATATGCTCTTCCAGCCTTCCTAAAGACTCTGTGTAATCTATGAAGGATATGTGAAAAATATTTGGCTTTATAATGATGAATGCAAGTAAATTTCATATTCTTAAATTAAATGGTTAGATCTCACTCCTGATCTACACATTTTATGAATGCATGGTAGACTTTTCTTTTCAGAAGACAGATACAATCTTTTTAATAAACAGATAAAACTCCTTCTATCCTCTTCTGCACAAATCTGACATATTTGATAGAAGAAATATTCCTGTGTCTAATCATAACTCTGAATCAAAGAGGACTGCTGGACTTTATGAAAAGAAAACAGTCATTGTATTTGTAAAACAAAAGAATGAAGATAATCTCCAACATGTAAGCAGCAAATTAAGAAAATATGCCTGCTTAAATTTTTCTTATTTTTGTTCTTATGATATCTCTAGTCTAGTTCACAGATGTCAGTCATATAAATGAGGGATATAACAACAAGGATGGAATAAAACCCTAGTAATCTATTTTTTTCAGATATTCTGAAGCAAACGGTAGACTTCTAGGCAGCATGGTAGCAAAGGATGTATTTAGAAAAGCACATATAGTAAAGAAGTGAAGAGAGAAGCAGCAGAATAAAAGACAGCTTTGTAAGCATGCTAGGGAAAGGGAAAGCCAGCTGTCACGTTTCTAGATGAAAAACTCTGAAAAAGCCTAATTATAAATAACTAGGTTCTGAGAGTAGTCTAACAGTTTTCCAGAAAATCATGTCCAGGTAAAACTCTGACATGACAAAAAAAAAAAAAAAAAAAAAAAAAAATCCAGATAGAACAGTGAAAATACATGTATGTGGCAGTACCTCAGCACAGTCTTTCTTAAAATAAATCTTGATAAATTCATGAAAGGGATTGTATAATTTGGTACCTGCAATAGCAGGGGCCTGTTCTGAGTGCACTCGAAGGTCCCTTTTATACCTCT
Organism: Platalea leucorodia; assembly: GCF_965183815.1. Lineage (NCBI taxonomy): Eukaryota > Metazoa > Chordata > Aves > Pelecaniformes > Threskiornithidae > Platalea > Platalea leucorodia. The sequence goes on along the minus strand of NC_138859.1, from coordinate 10,670,920 downwards.
GTTCTTAGATTCCTAAATGCTCCCCTGCAAGCAGAATAAAATAGGCCTTTGTTTACCCAAGAATTTCCTGGCAGTAAGCATATATTTATTAAAATCACTTACCATGTGACAAAAGAATAAGCACAAACTTTACTGTCTTAAGAAGATAACATTTGCCTCTGATCTATTTTTATTACTCATTAACAAACAAATGTCCCCCCTTTCCCTGCACATGCTTTACAGTCTATGGTGAAAAGCGTAAGGTTTGCAGTTCTAACATGGTCATGACATTAGTAATTCTTAATTAAGACAGTAATGATAATCAAATATAATACTACACAAACAAGGACAAGAAAGATTTTTATCCCACTTATATACAATTTGTTGGAGTTCTTTCCTTTATAGAATCAGTGATTGAAAAAGAAGGGGGACAGAGTATCAGGGAGGCTATGTCACTCTTCTCAGGTAGCATAAAAAAAAAATCCTTTCTGTCAAATCTTGAGATAAAGACTCAAAATGTCTAACTGGGTATCATAAGGGAGTTTCTCCACAGGTCCAACTGACATGAAATTTTGGGACTTCTGCTTCTTGCTACAGATTTTCTCTAGTACACTATGTGCTTGAGTACTGGTGATATATCTTTCACTATGTGGAAGAATTAGAAGTTCTCACTGAGAGTTCGCATGCCTAATCCTGTGTGTCACTGCAGAACTGCTGCTGAGCTCCTGTTCACTTGCTTCCCATGGAGCTCAAAGCTTAACTTGGCATCTCCGAAAGTTCTCACTGAAAATGGTTCAAACTGTTTACCATCACATCCTCCCACACACATGCAAAAACCCAAAATGTCAAAAGTCATAGATATTTTAAAACAAACATTTAAATTATGAAATCCATAACTCTTATGACAGCCATGACAAAAATGCAGTTTTATTGATGGGTTGGCAAAAAGTTCATGTAACCCTAGACTCTTCTGTGGAGGGTGTTGGAGGGCATATAATGGTTCATTTTGCATCATGGAAACGTTTTCCTGTTTTATTAGTTAGAAGCACTTAAAGCTTGAAAATACCATCGGGTGCACATGAATTCCATTTTGGCATATTTTTCAAGAAATCAATATGAAATAAATCAGGTTTTAAAATGTTCTGCTATAAAAAAATAAAGCTATAAAATTAAAACAATGAAAATATTTAGAATTTGTGATAGCATACATTTAAAATCGTAAATCAATCTAGGCAGTGGATAATATAACTTATCACCAACTGGAGAGAAGCAGGAGGAAACAGAAGAAAAAAAAAATCTAATTATTTGTGATAATGCTCAATATGAGGTCAAAGTAAATCAGACAAAACTTAAATAGGAAAGAGAAAAACTGGGGAGAGAAATGAACTATGCAGATATGAAAAACAGGACAACAAGATCTCACAGTGGCAGATTGCTCAAAAAGCAAAGCTACAGCAGTAGGTATGCTACAGAAAAGAAAACATAATTTTCAAGTAATCAGTAACTTGTCTAGCTTTCTGTTCAAAAACTTTAAGGGAGAGAGGGAAATCAACTTTAAAAAAAATACCTCTTCATTTCGGGTCTACCTGAACCCAACAAAGTGAGCAGAATCTATACCATGTAAGTCCTAGAAAGCACATTTGAAGGAGAGAAAGCATCTGATGATTTATTTGAATTCAGCATGATGGATTCATCAAGTAAAATAAGTTCCCAAGGAAGTAGTGGGAAGAAACTTGCTGTTCTGCATCAGGCTATCCTCCTCACTATTGAAAAAATGGATTCAAGCGTCTGCACAAGAAGTGGCAAAACTTTGACCATATAAGCTTCACTGATGTACTCTTTCATTCATATTGAAGTGGAAAATTTTGTTAACAGCAACATGCTATGAAAGAATATAAGGCCTCTCAGGTTATTACAAGAATGTCCCTCAATTTCTAATGGCAATAAGGAAATAATGTTTAAAGGAATTGAAAGATACTATTCCCCCACCACCTTCTTTTAATAAACTGAGGTCTCCTGTCTTTCCCAGGACATACTATTACATCCTACTATTGCAGGACTGGCAGATGCAGTAGAGAGAGAAAACTATACATCTGATCTTAAATTAGGGTTTTCTGTACCAAATAACTTGTCTGGCATTCCTCCTCTTTTCCAGGGTGAGTGCTCCAATAGCAACAATTCTACAGAAATGAGATTATTTCATATTTTTTCCACAAAGATTTTCTATCTCAACATCACAACAGTCCACATTTCTCATTCACAGTTAAATAACACCTCTATCTATAACTATAATAAAGATTTAATGGAAAGGTAAAGTTAAGAAAATAGGAAATTATTGAATATGCTTTAATACAATTTGACAGCTGGAAACCAAGATCATGAAATACTACAGAAACTGTTTGAGATTTACCAGTATGCATAGATGAAGGTCTCATGAACAGCTCAGCTGATTTAATAGTCTGCTGACACTGAAAGCGGAAGGTCTTGCACTACTGTTCCCTCCTAATCTGCTCCTCCTTCCTCTACCACAACATCTAGTTTAGTCAGCCTTATTCCCTTTCCAAAAGAATACTTTTCATGTCTTTTGCTCAGTTAATTTTCTTACAGGAAAGTGAAATAAGTCAGTGGGATTCTGATGAGGGCTGGAACAGGCGCTCACAGTAAATGGCAAAAATGTGCAAGCAGGAGCTGGGGGTATGGGGGGGAGTCATTAAAAAGAGTTAGGTAAATTAATCCGGTCTATAAAACTGCAGACCTGCTCATTATTTTACAAGGAATTGACAAATTTTCATATTCACTGAGCAATCTGGTTACCCCTCTATTGTTTAGGTTTTTAGGTCATTCTTTAAATCCTCACCACCAGTAAGCTAGTTTATGGTATTTGTCAGATTTGTTATCTGTTCTGCTTCTGTGTACCTACATTGAGGGAACATACCCTTTTAGCATACAACCACAAAACTCAGAGATAAAAAAAATACATGTGATTAATACTTATATAATGAATTTATGCTATTGGGAAGTTCACTTAATTGCACGTATTTTATATTTTTTCAACATTAAAATCAAGATAAGTTTATTTTTTTTAAAATCCTCTCTTTTCAATAAATATAAACAACCTCTCATATCAATGGAAAACCTATTTCCTTTAATTTTAGATCCCTAAGAATGCAAGAATAAGAATTTTTTGCTCTTTACATCAATGCTGGCATAAAATATATTTCTTGGCTGATTTATAAGGAGAAAAAGGACAGATTGTAGGAAGATATCTTAAGATATGAAATACATTGCTATACTGTGAAATATGAACCGCAGAAGCTGAAACTTTTACTTCTGTTGAGAGCTCCTTAAGACACTTTTCCAACAACAGTCCTCTGTGACCATTTAAGTACTCATTTTGAACACAAGTTTTTTCTTTTCTTGGTAACTATAAGGCTTCAAACTGTAAATTAATATAACCAAAACCAAAATTAAGCATGAAAAGAAAGTGCAAAGGAGCATACTTACAAAAGGGCAAAAAGGGCTTGGAAAAGATACTACCAAATGTCTTGTCTAGTATCAGAATGATCAATTAAAGATCCCGTGGTATAACACCAGATCTTTTGTCCTAGAGGGGAATGAAGCCTGTGTATGGCAAAAATTTTGATTGGTGTGGACAGTATGTATTGTTGAGCTTGCAAAGCTTAAGATGATTGACCCTTGCAGAGGATGCTTCATAAAAAGAATCTCAGCTGGTATACGAAGGTTTTTACAACTTTAAGTCCTGTCCTCTGGCAATGCAAGAACCTGTGGTTTTGAGGTCAGAGTTCCCATAACTGCAGTTTTTGAGAGATTCTCTTGGCAGATGGAACATCCCTCCTCCACTCTTTGGGCAAAGATGGAATGGGTGATGTGCCATTCTGTGTAAGCATACATTACTGTAAGGCTGAAATGTCCCATTCCAATGTAAGCATACATTACTGTAAGGCTGAAATATCAGTCTCTGAGAATTCCAGCCTTCAGTACATACTAAAATGTTTCAAGAAACCCACAGAACATTTTATTTCCAGAAGTATTTAGGAGCATGCATTTTTATAACACTATATTAACCACAAATAATACTTAATTGTCATAAATTATTTAAATCAAGTTGAGTATCTTTTGGAGTATTTTAGCAGAGCTTGAATGAAACAATGATGGCACCAAACCTTATCTACAGTTAGCCTGAATGTAAGAATTATATTACTCAAAGATTTGGAGGTTTGAGAAAGAAAGGAACTTATTATTTAGCCTTTTGTCATACAAGTTTGATTACGAGTACTGGAAATATACTTATTTAATAATCATTACATAACGCCTTGCACTGTAAGGATTAGATGATGCCTTAAACATTCTGGCATCAAAAAATAACATATGAAAGCACAGACACAGAAATAAAATCCCATGATTTGTAATTGTTTCAAGAATTATTTTATAAAACAGAACAGTACAAATAAGTAACGTTTATTGTGCAAGATGCATTTAGAATTCATACTTCCTAATATGTACTAATGGATGAATTAGCTTGTAAATAAGAATTCTGCTGAGCAATACATGAAGGATAATATAGGTTTTCCCACCCTCAGCTCTTAGGGCTTTTCATACTGTCATAATTTGTCAGCAAGTTGTTCCCATTAACAGGAGACAACATTGTCACTTTATCTTAGCAGGCATTCTTGCTGATCCTCCTCAAAACCCTCCTTTTCTGCCAACAGGCTGCAACTACCATTTCAGCAGTCAATGAAAAAAAAAAAAACCAAACCCAACCAAAACCAACACAGTGAGCCTAAAGGTTACTAGGCAGTGAATTTGTGGAGGAAGTGCTTGAATGAAAACAGAGACACCTGTGAACACATTTTTCTCCCCCAATATTCTACAACTTTATTGATTACACAGCTATGAAAACAGCTGCTTAATCCTTTAAACTTCCCATCAGAAAATGTCTACTACAACAACTTTAAAGAAGCTTTGCTATAATCTTAAATTAATATCTGCAATGGACAAATTGCAGATACAATTTTGCAGATGCAAAATAGACATAACTATTTTGTATGACTTAGAACAAGTTAAACATGCTCATCTTTTTCCTTTAACTTTAAAAGTGGGAGAACCCAACATCTATTTATGTAATAGTCAACAACAGTTCCTTTTTTGCCTGGCCACTGGAAATTTCACAGGAGAAACTTCTAATCATACAAATTATGGACAGGATTTGAGGGACATCCCATAATATAGATTGCTCTCCAGGTCAGCTTTGTGTGACTGTTAAAAAATCATCTCTGATTAAGGATGATCATATTATTTTGACCATCTTTGTTGAAAAATTGCCAAACAAAAATAAGAAGATTCTAACAGTTTTAATAGTAATAACAATCCTTTAAAAGTATCATTGGGTTTTGATTCATACATAAAACAGTATAAATATTGCTTTCTTGGTAGGTATAAGTCTTTTTTCAAAGAGGTTTGAATTCAGTTATTCAGGAAGGGTATAAAGTGGTGTCTCAATGTTGCTTTAAAATCAACTAAAATTCTTTTTTCTGGGTGGGGGTGGTATTAAAAAACCCAACAGCTTCAATTAAAAAGATTGCTTTCATTGGATCATGCACTGGTTTTTAAAAATAATAATTTGCTTTTAATTCAACTTCTACACTTTTACAGCAATTGAAGATTATTGCCACATTTAATTCAATGACATTTTCAATTAAAAATATTTATCGTACAGATAGTATCCTCAGCATGAAATACAAGAGAGGCCATGACATTCAAAAAATACAGCTATTTTAAGTAACCAAAGATTTATTTTTCATTTAAGCAGTTACTTTTGCAAATGAGAAAAACATACTTTGTTGATGAAGGGTTACTTCAGCTTCAAACATACTATAACCCTGATATACAAACTCGCATTTTAGAGGGCTGAAGTGATTTGTTTGTTTGTTTTAAATCTTACAATCTGTTTTTGTTTGGGCAATTTAACATAATGGCTAGTTTCAGATACTATATCTTATAATCAAAACAGTTAGCAACTTGAACATACCTAAGAGATAGTTTAGTAACTATCTGTCTTAGGCTACTGTGAATGAACAGTAAATTGCTCAATGCTGAATTATAAGAAAAAAATTAGTACATAAAGCATGTATGAAACAATCTGAAACCCGGATCTCATCTTCATTGTATAATAAATCATCAGAATACTCCAAATTATAATTAATATCCCTAAGTAAGCCTTGAGGAAGCTGTCAGTTTGAGTCTTTCACAGATAGTATGCATTAAAGCGAAGAAAAAAAAAATTGCAGTTCAGAGGAAGCTGAACATATTAAGTCCATCCTATTTTCCTGGAGGTGATTGTGCAACTGCTGACCTCAATTCACAATAAAAGTATTTTTTTTTCCCCATTTTGTGTTCTAGTCACTAAAATAGCCATACAACTTACTTGTTTGAGAATGCTATCTTAAAGAGGGCAAATTTATCCATAAAAATTAACATGGCCCCATATCTTCTACCACAACAAAAGCAGCAACAAATGATTGATTCACTAGCATCTATTCCATGTACAGTGACTTAATTACAGTATATATATGCTTTTAAAGAAAAAATTACCATAACAATGTAACAATGACATGCTATGCTTAAAGTCACTGCTACCACTTACCGATTTTTTTCAGAAATAATGAATCACAAGCACTGGTACTATAATAGTATTTAACGTACGTTCATTCAGAAATATTCTCCATTCCATATACAACCAACCACTTCCAAATTAGATGTTATGATCTCTCAATTAATATTCAAATTTGAAATCCATCATGAAAACCTTACCATCATATTCCCTTCTCTGAAGAAACATGATTCATCTTCCTGCAGCCCATGGGGCCAGGAGACCCATCTCAGAACTGCACATGTGAGAGAGAATGAGAAAAACTCATCCTTGTCTTCAATCAGATTCTCCATTACCTATCCATTCTCACTCTATCCTGCTAGTCACTTGAATTTCCTTACTTATTCTCCCAGAAGTCCCCACCCATCACAGTCTAATCCTGGCATTCTCATTCATGTACTCCTCACTGCCTGGTCCTCATATTCTTTTCACATCTTCAATCTTCCTGGTTTTGTCTACCATATTGTTCTCACTCTTCACTTTCTTGCCTGTTTCTATTGACATCCCTCATCCCTTGTTCATAGAATCACAGAATCATAGAATCACAGAATCATAGAATCATAGAATCATAGAATCATAGAATCGTTAAGGTTGGAAAGGACCTCTGAGATCATCGAGTCCAACCTGTTAACCTAACTGCCTGGTCCACCTCTAAACCATGTCCCTAAGCACCACATCTACACGTTTTTTGAAAACCTCCAGGGACTGTGATTATACCACTTCCCTGGGCAGTCTGTTCCAATGCCTAACCACTCTCTCCGTGAAGAAATTTTTCCTAATATCTAATCTAAATCTCCCCTGGCACAACTTGAGCCCATTTCCTCTTGTCCTATCACTTGTTACTTGGGAGAAGAGACTGGCCCCCACCTCCCTACAACCTCCTTTCAGGTAGTTGTAGAGAGCAATAAGGTCTCCCCTCAGCCTCCTCTTCTCCAAACTAAACAACCCCAGTTCCCTCAGCCGCTCCTCATAAGACTTGTCCTCCAGACCCTTCACCAGCTTCGTTGCCCTTCTTTGGACATGCTCCAGCACCTCGATGTCTTTCTTGTAGTGAGGGGCCCAAAACTAAACACAGTATTCGAGGCGCAGCCTCACCAGTGCCGAGTACAGGGGCACTATCACCTCCCTGGTCCTGCTGGCCACACTGTTTCTGATACAGGCCAGGATGCCATTGGCCCTCTTGGCCACCTGAGCACACTGCTGGCTCATGTTCAGGCGGCTGTCAACCAACACCCCCAGGTCCTTTTCCGCCAGGCAGCTCTCCAGCCACTCCTCCCCAAGCCTGTAGCGTTGCATGGGGTTGTTGTGACCCAAGTGCAGGACCCGGCACTTAGCCTTGTTGAATCTCACACAGTTGGCCCCGGCCCAACGATCCAGCCTGTCCAGATCCCTCTGTAGGGCCTTCCTACCTTCAGGCAGATTGACACTTCCACCCAACTTGGTGTCGTCTGCAAACTTACTGAAGGTGCACTCAATCTCCTTGTCCAGATCATTGATAAAGATATTAAACAGAACCGTCCCCAATACTGAGCCCTGGGGAACGCCACTTGTGACCAGCCACCAACTGGATTTGACTCCATTCACCACCACTCTCTGGGCTTGGCCATTTAGCCAGTGCTTTACCCAGCGGAGAGTGCACTTATCCAAGCCGTGAGCAGTCAGTTTCTCCAGGAGAATGCTGTGGGAGACAGTGTCAAAGGCCTTACTAAAGTCCAGGTAGACAACATCCACAGCCTTCCCCTCATCCACTAAGCGGGTCACCTTGTCATAGAAGGAGATCGGGTTAGTGAAGCAGGATCTTCCCTTCATGAACCCATGCTGGCTGGGCCTGATCCCCCGATTGTCCCGCACGTGCCGCGTAATGGTACTCAAGATGCTCTGCTCCATGACCTTCCCCGGCACCGAGGTCAGGCTGACAGGCCTGTAGTTCCCCCGATCCTCCTTCCAGCCCTTCTTGTAGATGAGTGTCGCATTAGCTAACTTCCAGACATCTGGGACCTCCCCGGTTGACCAGGACTGCTGATAGATGACGGAAAGTGGCTTGGCGAGCTCCTCCGCCAGCTCCCTCAGTATCCTCGGGTGGATCCCATCTGGCCCCATAGACTTGTGGGCATCTAGGTGGAGGAGCAGGTCGATAACTGTTACCTCTACGATTATTGGGGCTTCATTCTGCTTCCCATCTCTATCTCCCAGCTCAGGGGGCTGAATACCCTGAGGATAACTAGTCTGACTATTAAAGACTGAGGCAAAGGAGGCATTAAGTACCTCAGCCTTCTCCTCATCCTTCGTGGCGATGTTTCCCTCTGCATCCAATAAAGGATGGAGATTCTCCTTGGCCCTCTTTTTGTCGCTGATATATTTGTAAAAACATTTTTTGTTATCCTTCACTGCAGTGGCCAGTTTAAGTTCTAGCTGGGCCTTTGCCCTTCTAATTTTCTCCCTGCATAACCTAACAATATCCTTGTACTCTTCCTGAGTTGCCTGCCCCTTCTTCCAAAGATGGTAAACTCTCTTTTTTTTCCCCGAGTTCCAGCCAAAGCTCTCTGTTCAGCCAGGCTGGTCTTCTTCCCCGCCTGCTCATCTTTCGGCACATGGGGACGGCTTGCTCCTGCGCCTTTAAGACTTCCTCCTTGAATAACATCCAGCCTTCCTGGATTCCTTTGCCCTTCAGGACTGCCTCCTAAGGGACTCTCTCAACCAGACTCCTAAACAATCCAAAGTCTGCCTTTCTAAAGTCCAGGGTAGTGGTTCTGCTAACCCCCCTCCTTACTTCTCCAAGAATCGAAAACTCCATCATTTCACGATCGCTATGCCCAAGACAGCCTCTGACCACCACATCACCCACCAGGCCTTCTCTGTTCATAAACAACAGGTCCAGCGGGGCACCTCCCCTGGTTGGCTCGCTTACCAGCTGTGTCAGGAAGTTATCTTCCACACCCTCCAGGAACCTCCTAGACTGTTTCCTCTCTGCTGTGTTGTACTTCCAGCAGACATCTGGTAAGTTGAAGTCTCCCACGAGAACAAGGGCTAGAGATCGTGAGATTTCAGTCAGCCGCTTGTAGAATGCTTCATCTGTTTCTTCATCTTGGTTGGGTGGTCTATAACAGACTCCCACCAGGATATCTGCCTTGTTGGCCTTCCCCCGACCTTTACCCATAAGTACTCGACCTTATCATTACCGTCGTTGAGCTCTATACAATCAAAACTCTCTCTAACATATAGAGCTACCCCACCACCTCTCCTTCCTTGCCTATCCCTTCTGAAGAGCTTGTAGCCGCCCATTGCAGCACTCCAGTTGTGCGAGTCATCCCACCATGCTTCCGTGATGGCGACTACCTCATAGTTTTCCTGCCGCGCAATGGCTTCCAGCTCCTCCTGTTTATTGCCCATGCTGCGTGCATTGGTGTAAATGCTCTTCAGTTGGGCTATTGATCTCGTCTCCAACACAGCCATGCCACCCCTAGGCTCATCCCTAGCAGGCCTGGTTTTATCCCCTTCCCCCTTCGCATCTAGTTTAAAGCAATGAGGCCTGCTAACTCTTGAGCCAGAATCCTTTTCCCCCTTTGAGACAGGTGAACCCCATCTGTCTCCAGCAGGCCTGGTGCCATGTAAACAGGGCCAGGCAATGTGCATCCAAACATTTTTAAAAAGAAGCTTAAAGAGATTTCTGAACCATGGGGAATGCTGGTTGTGAATAACACAGAACAGGAGAGAAATTCTAGAGAAGTGAAGGGGGGGGGAATCGTAATGCTATGTCACTATTTATAAAGAGAATATATAACTCATATAATCATAAGCCTAACATTGATAAACTGTTCTTGAGCAAAAATAACATAGAACCATGAAAAAATTACTTTAATTTTATTTCTACTCCTTATGGACATAGAGAAAAGAGAGACTGTCAAACTACCTTGTGTGAAGGAACGAAACACAGAATAATTTCTGACCAAGTTTACACATGACAAAGACTGGGGAAGCAGTAAAATGCCACAAGAGGAAGGTTAATATTCAATCTACTTAATTTATCATACAAAGTTCAAGGGTGATTTGGCCACAGTTTGCAAGCAAAGACGGATGTGCTAGCAGAAGTCTAGCAGACAAAAGTGAAAAGGGGTCTAATGGCTCTAAGATGAAGCAAGGCAAAAGGCAGACCGAAAAGCAGCAGCATTTTTATTTATTTAACAAGAAAGGCAATTAACCAAAGAAAATTTTAGTGGGGTATCTTTCAGCATAAATCTCTACATTAAAATGGAATTTTTTTTCCACCAAAAGATGAGAGTGAGATAAAAGAATTTAAGAGTGTCTTGTGTGCTCTATTAGATAAAACACTAGATTAAATGATCGCAGCAGTCTATTAGTTCCAGCAATCATGACACTTGCAGCAGAAGGTTGGAGAATCTAGCTTGAAAGTGCCATGTTTTACTCCCTTGTTTTCAAATAAACTCCTGTATCCTCAAACAGACAAAAAAATTGAGCTGCAAGAAGTTATCCAACTTACCACTCATTTCAAGCAAGTAATCTCACAGAAAGGAAAATGAGGGGAAAAGAAAACAAGCTCCAAATTCCTTACCAAAATGTAACAGTAGAGATACGTTCATAAAAAAAAAAAAGCTTAACATTGTTGATACTTTATTATGAAAATATTCTATTCTCATAAGCACACAGGGCACTGAAATGAGTTTATGAGCAGGTAATTCATAAATATATATTAAAAAGATCACTTTACAAGATTATAGCAAAATATTAGTCATACTTAATATCCTATCAACATTCTCTGTAAGGTTGCCTCTCAGTACAATGCAGGTATGTTTTCAAACAGAGGTAATAGGGTTTTATTGTCTCTATGACCATAAACTCCATGCACAGTGCTGTATGTTGAGACCTAATACTATTTGCACTAGAGTCATTCAATGTAAAATTCAAGAGATCAGTATAGAGAGGCAGAAACTAATACATATCATCACTGGTTGCATGTCTATGTTGACAACGCAGCTGATCAACTAATAAAAAAAAACAAAAATGGTTACACGTTCTGCAAGTAAAATGCTTCACTGCTTATGCGAAGTATGTGTACTCTTAACTGGGATAGTTACGATTAAGTACGCGTAATCTTAACCAGGACAGTATGCAACCAGAGAGTTGTCATTTATAGCCAAAATAAATTTGAAACTGTGAAGTTTAACAAATAACAGTGTCCTGGGTTTCGGCTGGGATAGAGTTAATTTTTCTTCCTAGTAGCTGGTATAGTGCTGCGTTTTGGATTTAGTATGAGAGTAATGTTGATAACACCCTGATGTTTTAGTTGTTGCTAAGTAGTGCTTACACTAGTCGAGGACTTTTCAGCTTCCCATGCTCTGCCCGGTGCACAAGAAGCTGGGAGGGGGCACAGCCAGGACAGCTGACCCAGACTGGCCAGAGGGCTGTTCCATACCGTATGACGTCATGCTCAGTATATAAACTGGGAGGAGTTGGCCGGGGGGCAGCGATCGCTGCTCGGGGACGTGCTGGGCATTGGTTGGCAGGTGGTGAGCAATTGTATAGTGTATCACTTGCTTTGTATATTATTATTTTATTATTATATTGTTATATTATTATTATTACTACTACTACTACTACTACTATTCTATTTCATTTTACTTCAATTATTAAACCGTTGTTGTCTCAACCCACGAGTTTTCTGAATCTCACCCTTCCGATTCTCTCCCCCATCCTACCGGGGTGGGGGGAGTGAGCGAGCGGCTGTGTGGTGCTTAGTTGCTGGCTGGGGCTAAACCATGACAAATGGTAAAATGATTGAACCTGAAGGATATTATTAATAGTGTTACTATCTCTTACCTACCTAGATAAAGGTTTAAATTGTTCATGTGGAAAGCAAAACACTATGTCATATAATTGCATTCACCCTTTACAAAAAAACCCCAATGGGGAAAAAAAAATAATAAAAGAAAAAATCTAAATTGAGTAACTTGAATTTCTTTATGAGAGCTTTGCAGAAGCAGCCCAAATATTTAACAATATTTAACAAATATGTTTGTGGAAATCCATCAACCAGTAATAACATATTAACAAAGCACAGACTGAAATTGCAACTACTACAATTTACAAAAAAAATTAGGCTGTTTATGGGAGAAACACATACATTGTACACATGTACACATACATTGCTTTAACTTCCATAGAACCTGCTATATAATTTCTATTTAAAACACAACCATAGCCACATCATTCTGGTAGTTCACAGCTGTGAGGAAACAGTATTATTATCACTCAAGAAATCAGAAAGAACTGAATCATAGAGTCACAGAATCGTTTAGTTTGGAAAAGACCTTTAAGATCATCAAGTCCAACCGTTAACCTAACACTGCCAAGTCCACCACTAAACCATGTCCCTAAGCACCACGTCTACACGTCCTTTAAATACCTCCAGGGATGGGGACTCAACCACTTCCCTGGGCAGCCTGTTCCAGTTCCTGACTACCCTTTCGGTGAAGAAGTTTTTCCTTATATCCAATCTAAACCTCCCCTGGCGCAACTTGAGGCCATTTCCTCTTGTCCTATCGCTTGGTACTTGGGAAAAGAGACTGACGCCCACCTCACTACAACCTCCTTTCAGGTAGTTGTAGAGAGCGATAAGGTCCCTCCTGAGCCTCCTTTTCTCCAGACTACACAACCCCAGTTCCCTCAGCCGCTCCTCATAGGACTTGTGCTCTAGACCCTTCACCAGCTTCGTTCCCCTTCTTTGGACACGCTCCAGCACCTCAACGTCCTTCTTGTAGTGAGGGGCCCAAAACTGAACACAGTACTCGAGGTGCGGCCTCACGAGTGCAGAGTACTTTTGCAAGTCTGGATTTGTAAAGTTCACTGCAGAATTTAGTCCAGGAACGCTAACCTATAAATATGGTCCACAATGATCCGTTCAGCAATACTTGAAAGTGTTAAAGATTTAGACCATAAGAACAGTGCAATGCTCAGGGTTTGGTTTGTTCCTTTTTTTGGTAAATATTAACCACAGAGAATAGATTTCTAAAAGTAAAAATGGATATTTTACAAAGCATCTCCTCGGGAAAAGCATGGGTCAATGTAGTATATTCTGGTCTTCAGTTCTAGAAAATATCACTGCTTTTTTGCTTTTAAATATAAAGATCAAGTTGTCTATTAAGCAAGAAGAATAATTGCTTTCAACAAAATTGTGAATTTGATTGCTAGAAACATTGAAGAAAGTTTTATGAAGAATCATTTAATCTGAAATAGCATTCCTTAAATCTAATCCTTAGGATTCATACAATATCCACCAGAAGTATGCAGGCAGCAATGCAGCTAACAATCTATAATTAATATAAATGTATCTGTGAAAAGTCTTGAAAATGCCCCCTTAAAATAAAAGTAGTAGACTAAATGCAACTACCATCGTTAGCTATTAAAGTTCCTCTCAAATTATTTCCTTTACCATTTTCAAAGAAAACAGATTTAAACATGAGCATACTGGCAAAAAAAAGTCTTCAAAATTTCTTCAAATATTCTGTGCCCATATTCATAAGAAATAGGAGAAAACCACAAAGCTAAGAAGGTAAATTATCTGGATACAAATGTATTCACAAAAATCAAACAAACTTTTATACAGAAATTCTAATTATTATTAAGAAAATCTATGCTTATTAAGAAATTATAATTATAATTATTAATTATTCTAATTATTATATTATTAATTATTATTTAAGGACAGTCACCATTTAACTTAAAAATTTCCAAGTGATTTAGAAAAGCTGGTGTATCATAAATGAAACAGCCACCATTTTACTATGCAAATCTGCTCAGCTCACAAAGTTGATAATTTATTTTGTTATTACCAAACTACCAATTACTGCTGTTAACTATTAACTATCAAAAACTTAACACAACAACCTTTTAGGCAAGAATGGAATTTCACTTCTTTTTATTCATGCAACATTATTAATTATAAAGATTTCACAACCAGAATCTGATAACCAACATGACTTGTTCTACACAATATTAAAAATTACCTATTTGTCCCTTTAATATTTTTATTATTTTACATGACTTACTACATTATACCACAACTTGACTGTCTAGTGACAAACAGCAGATGTGATGAATAAAGAAAATGTTTTAACATACTGTAGTCATCCTTCATTGCAGTACCACTAAGCTGTCCTGTTCATATTTACAAAAAATGTATTCTGTAATAGAAACAAAACCCTCAAAGTGTCTCTTCCCATGCTACTCAACTCTGAAACAAAGAAAGGAAACAGAGCATGAACATTTAGCAATTAAAAAGTACATGGCTATATCACTGTTAAATCCGTCTCGTTATGTTACCAAAAAAAAAAAATAAAATAAAAAAAAAAATCACATGTGCAGCTAAACAACTGAGAGCACTCCAGTGCTTTGAAATAATATCTTGTCCCCAATATAGTGCTAACAATTCACTGTATAATAAGGATTACACATTCTTACCTTCCATCATGCTAACTGTGTTTTCACAGGTCATCTACACATCCTTTTTTTCCAGGTGACTAGATGAATGCACAAACTTCACCTAAAAATACATTGACTCTTGCCAAGTAGCAGCAGGATGAAATATACCAAAGTAACAATGCCATCTTTGTCCCAGGCTAACACTATACCTATTAACATGCTTTGATGCTTAGCCAAGAAAAATCTCAGTGCTGGGATTCTGGTTTTTGTGCCCAAACAATCTGGGTTTGTGTTTAATATAGTATAGTCTGCTTTTAAGTTACTGCCAATCATTAACTCTACAAAGAGTATGTCAGATTATTTTTACTTTACAATGAGGTGAAGAATACAGAAAAGTCTACATTATTTTGAGAAGAATAAATGAATTGTGCAATTCTTAGCACTACATAAATGGTCTTATTCAGAAAAATAAAGTATTTCTAAAACCAATTCTGAAGTAATCTTTCTTTCCTGTATGTCAGTTATACATTTGTGAAATACTGAATTTCTTGAACAAAATATAAAAATGCAAATAAAAAAGAACACACTAGCTTAAACTTACAGATAACTTAAGGACTGATTTTTACCAAAGGAAAAGATGATCATTCTTTTCATTTTCTGAAAAAATTAAAAAGGAGCACCTCATCAATTAAAAAGTAACTGATCACCGGTTTTAAAGAAGAGTGGATAAAATTTAAAACATTACACTTAGCTAAAAATCAAATATTATTGCTTTCATTAAAGAAAATTAGTCAGACTGAAGTGTGTGATCTCTCATGCATTGAGGAAGAGTAGTATATAAATCAAAAGAAAATATTAAATGTACTTTAAAAGCATTAGTACTATAATATTACCTGAGAAGATGAGAAAAATCCTAATAACCAAATGACTTGATAAAACATACGATAAGGATTAATACAAAAGTGAGCATCATTCAAGGTTCTAATCCCAGCAAGATGCCATCCCTGATTCTAAGACTGATGTCTATGTATTTTATGCGGTGTGCTGCAGGCAGAAGGTCATGCACACTTTCTATAGCATTAAAACTTGCTTGTCTTTGACAGCTAGCTTCTGGCCCTGGCTTTGTAGCTGACTTTTTAAAATTTGATTTACTGGGTTTGTATGAGAGATCTATTTTACAAGGAACTCCATAAGCAACTATAATACTAATTGAGGCAAAAATGGCAAGAACAAGTGGCCAAGGGGACAGGAAAGGAAGGTGATAATCTCTTGAGACAGCCTTATGAAACAGAAAAAAAGTTACTCAGTCCCAAGGGTAAGGACTTGTTCTGTCATTTTAGCCAAAATATTCCTTCCTCTTCTTTATACTTCATACCACACAATGATTGTCAAATTACCGTCCCAAGGAATTTCAGTGGTTATTTTTATGAACTTTTACTTACATGAATAGTTTCACTGGAATCATTGAGTCATGTAAACATTTGCAGAAGTGAGCAATTTCCATATGACTGTGGATAAATGGCAATTTATATGTTAGCACCTTGGTTTCAAATCCATATTGAATTTATATGCCATAAGTCACTCAAAGCATACTAAATACACACAAATTAATGTGGAAGCATATCAAAACAAACATCTGACATGTAGGTAGGTATGACTGTAAGGTATTATATGGCCTGTGGGCAAGTCTGTGTATGGTATCGTTACAAAATTAGGATATCAGTACCAGAACAAGAGATTCAGAAACCATTCCCTTCTTTCAGACACTCTTGAAATGTATAGGACTAAACCTCTTCCTTTTTTCCTCTTACATCTAAAGTGAATTTGTGTGTGTGTGTGTGTGTGCGCGATTTGCTAGTTTAGCCATAGTCAAGATCAAGCAAGGCACCATAAAAATATCTAACATTCATTTTCTGGGGATGTAATTTATAAAGACACGTTCACAAGCAGACAAAAAAAAAAAGTTCAGTTTATAAATTACAAAGATAAATTAGGTAGAAGTTTATATGTTTATGCTTTTCAAAAGGCAGAAGCTTAAAACAGCTACTACATTAATCAAACACACACTCAACCATGGAACTGGAATTTAAAAGGATCACTTCTTTTAAGCACTAATTTAAAAGAATACATCAAAATAAATTTCCATTTCAGATTTCTTCATGAAAGTCACATTAACTTAGCTTACACCAACACCATTCCCACTGTTTTTTGATACCTAGACAATGAATTCCCACCAACTTGTGTCTGTCCTTTTTCTCAACACCACGGGGGGGGGGGGGGGGGGGGGGGGGCTATGTGTGTGGGTGGTCCCCTTTTATATCGGGTAGCTCCAGCTCACACATTTGCTTACCATAAAGCACAACAGACATGTTCTCTCAGGTAACACAGACTTAAAAGGATTCAAAAGAGTTCCACCTGCAAAGCCACAGGAGGCATGCGTAAATCAGAACCAGTACAATGCACCTTGCATCAACTAGGTATTATACTGTATAATAATATTTCATAGGCCATTATTTTGTCTACTTAATTTCTGACATAATCTCTACATTCTCCAAAACTAGTGTCCCACTTAAAGCATGTCACAACTCTGAACTTAAGCTGAGTTTGGGGTATTTGTGGCAAGGACTGTATGTAGAAGCAGCACCTACACTTATGGAGCAAAACCAGGAAAATGTGTTGATCTTGATATGTGGCAGCAGCTTTCTGTATTCTTATGCTGTAAAGTCAATTCATAATTAATGGAATAACTTAATCCCTCCCTCACAGCTAATACTCCAAACTCTTTACCTCTTTATCTGGGCTGTCTTGTCCAGATTCCCACAGTGTTCCTCTAGTGAAAGAGCATTATTCCTCATGTATAATGAAAATATTTAGGTAGGTGCTACCTACATAATACAGAAATTATATCTCCTATGTCATTGCCAGATCTTCACAGCCAAGTTCACATGCTTGAATTAGTATCTTCTCAAGAATTCATATGATGAACAAACAAAACTGTCGCCTAATTCAGCTACTGTTTATGATCTAGTGTATCTAGGGCAAATGACTAACCTCCTAATGAAATTCTGCTTGGACACAGGTCAATCAAGATACAGAAAAACAGGAAGACTGAAATACTGCCATACTGCTCTGTATTTTCTCAAAGTAGAATCTTTGTCAATTTAAAGTTAAAAAACCAAAACACACACACACACCCCCAAACCAAAAACCAAAGCCACCCAACTTTGCATCGCAGTTGATTTTGAGTGGAAGCTTCATCAGCATATTTCATACACCTAGTACTTAAGACTATATTTTAATATACAACTTATAGTACACTAACAGATGGAGCTCTGGAGATGCTGCTGGTAAACTCTGGCTAAGTACCCAGCAAAATTTCCAAAACATTATGGTGATTATACTAAACCTAAAATCAGAACTCAGAGGGTGAGGAATGCTGGAGACCACTCAGTGGAAGTTTTACATTTACCGTAGTTTTGAAAAGCACAGCATATAAAGTATCTTAATACAAGGAAGCATAGAAGAACAAATTAGAAGTATTCAGAAGTAAAGTTGGTTGGGGTTTTTTTGGTCACAAAATACTCCCCCCCCCCCCCCCCCCCAGCACAAATTACAGATCTCTAGTTACTGTCCTATTTGAAATACAGGCTACACAGAACACAATGAATTAAAATGAAAAGTGTTTTAACTCTATAGCTGCCATTTTATAGCAGTATATTACACAGATATATGTCTAACTTTGTCATATGTTATGTAATCATCATTACCCAGTCTGTTTTCAAACCAAGACAATGTACTTTGAATACACTTCTCTCTAACAAAGCAAAGATAGAGAAAAGTCTAAGTTCATGTCACCATTAAGTAATATTTTTATTCCAGTATGTGATTAAAGCTACTTCTGCATAAAATTAGAATTTCTCAATTTAACCTGTTAAAATCTTTAAAATAGCTTTGTACACTTATTTTAGGGTGGAATACAAAATGGTCCACTTCAAGAAAGTTAAAATGAAACAACATAAATTGGTTTGCTGGTTTATAACTATCGATGGTTCCTAGTTTGGCGCATAATAATCACACAGTGAACATGTCTTTTTTTGAAGTATGGAATGAATGATTTTGAATAAAATACAAATATTTCCACCGTCGGATGAAACACAAGCATTACTTGTTATTCATAAATTTGTATATTTATATTATATATAATATTGATTATATATAATATATTAAATATATTATATATAATATATTAAATATATATAATACATAGTATAAATTAATATTTATAAATTTTTATATTTACATTATAAATATGCAGGAATTCAAAAGTTATAAGAAAATTACATTCAAAATGTAGGCAGCATTGCAACAAAGATCTGAAGGTACCATAATATGAAAAAATACAAGAGCAGGAGAGACTGCAAATGTCAAGGCGATCTCACGCAATAATCTTTTGTAGTAGTACAGTATATCTAGTGATAGATTTTAATCTCAGTTTGGTCCCACCTGACAACTTTTCTTTTTTATCTATTTATTTTTAAACATTTAACAGATGATTTCCATTATTCTAGAACCTGGCACTTTATGGACTTCAGCACAAAAGACCTTTGTATCCAAAGTTAAGAGGTCATGATAAAAGGGCAATAGGTTTGTCTGTATTATAACCAGCTGTAGCTATCATTTTCATTATGTACCCAAAAATTAAAACTAATCAGTTTACATATGCTCATCTCAACATTTAAGTGAATTTTATGGCAATTTTATTGGCAATTTTTTTTTTTTTAAACTGGTACTGGCTTAAATACACACAAAAAAGTACTTCTTGAATCAAGCTAGAGTACAATAATCCCATAAAACTTTCCCACAGAAAAAGCATACTAGTCAACCCCAAAAAGGTTTCAGAGTAGCATGTCGATTCTGACATAATGCTATTAGATAGTTTCTTAGTAGAATTCAACATGAGTTCCTGACTGGTTGCTAACTTGGCTAATTTTAGGGTCAATACAGATAACCCCTCTTATATGAAATCAGGAAAACTTGCTTCCCAGTACTTTCAAGTAAGAAAGTCCTTAAAAAAATGAGCAGTACAAAACAGGCCAAAGAACACCTTCATTAAGTAAGAATTAGGTTACAGAGTTATTGCTTAAAATAGTTGCTAATGAGACATTAACCACTAACTGGAAATATATCTATTCACTCCGGGGAACTCGGTACTAAATCCACTACTAGTGAATCACACAAACTGTCACAGTAGCAAATTCTCCTATCAGGATTGCTTGGCAACCTGGGCTTTCTAAAATAAAATGAAACGAAAGCCTAAGACAACTAATTGCCAAAATCTAGGAAGTAGGAAACAGGATAAATGTACAAAATAGGAAACTAGTTCTTGGAGAGCAGCAACTGAAAATAATCTGGAAAGCCCTAGCAACATAAGCAATCTCAGTGGAATACTGGTAAGAAGGGCTGATGTGGGCATTGTATGAATAAACGGGGAGGCGGAAGTGAGGAAAAAGAATTGTAGCTCTCTGTATACAGCACTAGTAAGGCTAATAAGAGATTACTGATCAAAGCACTCTAAAGAATGTTGAAAAACTGGAGAAGGAACAAAAAGCCATAAAGTGATCTGAGGACTGGAAAAAATATCTTACTATGAAAGACTGAAAGAACTCAATGAGTACAGCTTATCAAAAAGACAGAAAGGACTCAATTAGAATTTAAATAGTTCAAGTAAGAGAAAATACAGCATAGTGCAGTGAACTTCAGAAAAAGGCACAGCAAAAGAAAAAAAAAAAATCATTGGTTGCAAGCTGAACCCAGACAAATTAAAATTTAAAACTGGATGAGGTACTGTTAGTGGTAAGGTACCTAAATACTGGAATAGATTACACTCTCCAACTAAATACGGACCAAACTACACTCTCTCAGTATCTACAAATTATATCTAAATGCCTTTCTTGTTCAGCTGTAGCCAAACAGTGAGCTCAATACAGGGGCAACCAGCAGTAAATAATGGCACAAGATACACAGTTTATCTAATGGTCTCCTTTGGCTTAAAACATTATTACAGAATACCTGAATTTACTATGCAAAAATAGCAGCAGTTCTTTAAGTATAGTGAAGTTCAAAGTCAGTTGCAAAAAGTTTGTACTCAAGAACTCAAAAGCCGTTCTTATTAATGTACAATTTATATTTCCTGGTACTAAACTGAAAAGCAAGGAGACAAGCTGTATTGTTGGACAAGGCCTGATAGTAACAGTTATATCTGGTGTAAGAAAATGCTAGTAGTATTAGAAATATAGTTAATAAATTGGAAATTGTAATTAGCGTGAAGAAAGAATATCTCAGTTCTGTGTAGAAATAGATAAACTTCACATTCCAAAGTGAATGTAGTTGTAAGTATATGGTATTCACATCACATCGCCACTACTTACAAACAACATTCACAAAAAAATATAAAAGTATTGTCCTGAACGCAAGATGAGATACTAGATTAAGTTTAATAAAGTAGAAGCATAAATAAAATACCTAAATACATATACAGGTATCTTAAAAACAATTGAAAAAAAACCCAACAAAACAAAAAACCAAAACAACTAAAGAGCTGCTGGACTTGTTATTCCAGACCTCAGCAGAGTCTAAGGGAGAAAAAAATATTTAAAAAAAAAAAAAAATCAGATCACAGAAGCATTCAGGTCAGAAGGAACCTCAGAAGGTCATCTAGTCTAGCTTCATGCTCAAAACCAGATGATAGCCACTGCTCTCCCCTCATCTTACCTTTGCTAAATCCATGCTGACTATTTCCAATCACCTTTTTCTCCTTCACGCGCCCAGAAATAGCTTCCAAGAGAACCTACTCCACGATTTTCCCAAGGACCAAAGCGAGGCTGACTGGATCATCCCTACTGCCTTCTTTGAAAATGGGTGCAACATCCTCCAGTCAGAGGATTTCCACAACGTTTCAAAGATTATAGACAGCAACCTTGCAGTGACATCAATCTCAGCGCCCTTGAACACATCCCATCTAGTCCCATGGACTTGTATGGGTCAAGATTTCCCAGTAATTTCTGACTCAATCCGCTACCACTATTAGTACTTTCTGTCTTTGAAACCTGTCTGTAGACACAAAAGCCTGGAAAGCCTTGTTGGTGAAGATGTAGGCATTGAGTACCTCAGTCTTTCCTGCATACGCTGTTACTAAATCACCCACTTCATTCGGCAGCAGACCTATATTTTTCTGTGCTTAATCTTTTACTGTTCACGTAGTGGTAGAAGTTCTTCTAGTTGCCCTTTACACTCCTTGCCAGTTTCAACTCTAGTCAAGCTTTGGCTTTCCTAACAGCATTCCTACGTGCCCTGACAATATTCCCATATTCCTCCTTTGTAGCTTGTTCTCACTTCCATCTCCAGCATACATCCATTTTGTACCAGACATCAGTCACAAGTTCCCTGTTTAGCCAGTCTCTTGACACATCGACTTTTTTTTTAATCCCCGAGTACTGGGATAGACCATACTTCTGTTTGAAGACCTGCCAGCTCTCTTGAGCTCATTGGCCCTTCAGAGCTGCCTCCTACAGGATACCACCTACCGGTTCCACAAATAAACCCAAGTCTAATTCTCTTGATGTCCAAGGTCTGCAATCTGCTATTTGCCTTCCCCACTTCACTCAGGAACCACTGATAATGATGGAGATACAGAGATGAAAGAGTATTACTGTCCTCCTTAATTCATTACTAAAATATCTTCTTTAGTAAACCACTGCTAAAATGGGGACACTTGAAATCTTGTAGAACAGCCTGATTTTTTGGTAAGCTAGAATTATAGAAGCTAATTTCTGAGGTCACATCTATCAATAAATTTGCTTTCTGCAGGGAAAACAAAGTTATTTAAAAC
Source organism: Platalea leucorodia (assembly GCF_965183815.1). Lineage (NCBI taxonomy): Eukaryota > Metazoa > Chordata > Aves > Pelecaniformes > Threskiornithidae > Platalea > Platalea leucorodia. The sequence goes on along the minus strand of NC_138859.1, from coordinate 10,647,947 downwards.
AAAGGACTATATTAGACCACAGAAATTGGGGGGGGGGGGGGGGGATGGGGGATGGGGATCACTTTACTGTACTCCAACATATGCAAACAAAATTGTTAATGTGTTCACATAACAATCTTCAGCATATGATGCATGTAACTGCACACACAAATGACCAAGATACAGATCATACACAACAATCCAAGACAATTTTCATCATTGTAAATTAACTGTTTCCTGTACTTCAGCTCGTATCTTTGATAGGGGTAAAGAATCATGGACAATACATATTTTAAAGTCTGCATTCCAAAGGCATTTACAGCAACTTCATGCTAAATATTTTCTGAAAAACTAGGAGCTTATTACTTTTACAGTGAAACATAGGAGCCAGAAGCTGACATCATTTTAAGACTGAAATTAAGAATGTTTATACCTGAGAGATAAAGCACTTATAGTAACACTCAAGCTTGTACCTGTGAATGGAGAACATGGTGATACGCGATGCATGCGATTCCTTCAACAGCAAGAAAATGAGAAGTGTACAAAAAATGTTGCATAGAAATGTAACTGTTATAAATAACAAAGAAGTTACAGGTTTTCAACAATTGCAAAAATTACAAGAATTCTTCCATTCTAGAATTATGGGAGTCTCCAAAATGATTTTTATTTCTTTTCATTATGATGCCTGCATTATAAGCACAAGGTAACAAGTGCACAGTAAATGCATTTAGAACAAAATATTCTACCATATATTATTAATTTATGAATAAAAATTATCAAGTCTTCGTTTATAGCAATTGCAGATTTACAGAAAGAAGAAAAAGTCTTGATTTAAAGGTCTTAAAAGACTTCCATGAGATCACACATAAAATTGCCTTTGGCTGTTCTACACCACAGTACTATGGGAGAGCTTTAGGAAAGCAATCTTGCATGCTCAGTGTGTCAGTGTTTATTCAGATGCTAAGATGGTGTCTTAGAACTATATGCATTTTTATATGTTTATTCTACAGTGCTTTTAGATAACTTTTACTGCATGGTCCGAAATGGACTTAACAAGAACTTGAGCATGTCTGCCTAGCATTATTAAATATTTTTATTACTATTGTGCCTAGATGACAAGATGACAGTGGGAATGTAAGTCATTTGACCAAGTGCAGATATCTGTAAGTAAACTAGTTATTTCATCCTGCCTTTTAACAAATGGAGAAAAAAAAAAGTCAGATGAATTACACCTCAAAAAGCATTACAGACTTTTATTTTGAGGATGAAGCAAATAATTTCTTGTATATACACATACAGTAGATGTCTAAAGCTTCACAAGATTATTTTTACTTTACCTATGACAAGCAACATACATTCTACATACAAAAACTAGGAATGCAAAGGAGTGGCAATATAGCTACTATTAACTACAATAGCAGTTACTAGTAACTACTACTATTACTATTTATCTCCTTATGATAGTCACTGATGGCTTATAAGCCAAAAGAAATGCAATTACTTAGTTCAACTGCACTTCACAGGATTATTAGGAGAAAAATATACAACAGGAAATACAAGCACAGAGTTAAATTCAAGTGATGCTAACTACTCAAAAAGAAGAGTCAGCTTTTCTTCCTCTGTAGTTTAGCTATTCTAGACACCTATTTCATATTGCTATTTAATAGCACAATCCATTATAAGGGTGCAACTGAAATTGTTGACTGTACAGTGAAAAACTGTACAGTCAACTGTACTCTATTTGCACACTGTATGTCTTGCAAACAAGAAGCAGCAAAAATTTTTAAAAGCTGGTAACCACAAATGTGTAGCACCTGAGCTTGACCTACAGGATGAAAACAAATGTAAAAATAATGGTTTTAATTACCAAACTAGAAGAGGACCGTTTATTCCGAAGCCTTCAGACGATCATCTCAAGCCACTGCCATTTTACAAACTTGATGTAATGCTGATAAATTTGATTCCAATTGCAATGATGGCAAACACTTCTTTTATTTGTATACATTCCTTCATGTAAACAGCTATTCTGTATTTTGAAGTTTAGGTTTAAACTTTCTAAAAAAAAAAACCAACAGACCTGTGGAATTTCTTTAACAGCTTGCCAGAATGAGTGGGAAATTCTTTGTCCCCGAGGTTTCGTATCAAATAAAAAATTAGAAAGGGTCTCAAATTATTTTTTAAAACATACACAAAAGGTTCAAATGCATACTGAAATGACCAAAATTAACTTCACCATCTGAGCACCACAAGTATGATTGCATTTAGAAGTGGTAGTCTTGGATCTCAGTACCATGAATTTTAAAAGGTGTCTGCTGTTTCCATATTATTTCTCTGAAACAGATGTGTAAACTCCTGACTTCATGAACGGATTTGTATTAAAAGAGACATGATTGATACAAATGAATACAGATTTGTAGAAAAAGTCATGCATGTTAAAAGACAGTATTCTGAAAAAAAATATTTTTAGTTCAATTATTCTATTAACACATGTAAATATCTGATGAGATGAACAATTCTGATAGATATCAGATGTTTCTTGGTCCTCTGATATGTTAGTAGACATTCCCCTTCAAGCTATGTATGGTGGATCCAACTATTTGTTTGATATTCACACCTCCCACATCTCCACCTGCTCAACATACACTTGGACTACAGGGGGTGGTGAAGTCCCATGAGAATATTATCAATCATCTCCAGTACACTCACAAAAAAAAGGTCACTATTCCAGACAATGAAACTTGATAATGTTTATCTTGCTTTATTTCATCAGACCTCAAAGTTAATAACATCTTATTTATATCAAACAATACTATACTTTTGATTTTCATGCCAGAGGATGCCAGGCTATCATTTGGAAAATAATAAGAGTCTAGAAATTGATGTTACTTGTGGTACTAAGCAGCGTCTCTCAAGGCTATGGCTCCCAACTGCTAAAAACTCATCCAATAAAACCCTCTTTTAAGTCAAGATAACCCATTTGGCTATAATAATACTGCTACTGCCCTAAAAGACTGGAATAACCACAAACACAGCACACCGACCTTCCATGAGCAGAGCCAGCAGCTTACGGAATGCCTACACAAATGTATCTGAAAATGGGATAAAATATCATGTGAGCTTGGGCATAGAATATCTCATTCCTAAGGGTATGCTCTAGCTTTGTGTTCCCTTCACGCTACAAACTTGCTATTATACCTTAGGCAAGTTTGGTTCTAGCAGCCATCCCTGCAAAACCCCACAGACAGTTAAACAGATTGGTGGACTAATCAGTACAGATGTTCACAAAGGCTGGCACAGCTATATTAAATGACTGGAACCTATGCTTTTATGTCTGTAAAGAGCTGAAAACTGCTACAGAAACAATAATTTGTCTAGAGCTAGTTTAATTATTTGAATAAAGTGTTATACTACTAGACACAGACATATTCCAACAGCCCTAGATGGTATTTAAAAACTGATTTATCAATTGCAGTGTTGAAAAAACAGTACACTGTAAGAATGAGTGCGGTGTTAAACCAGACTTTAATAGAGGACTAGGAAGCCTTTACATTCTGTAAGTCTCAATGGTGGATGACCATTATGTGTTACCAGAGATAAAGAAGCTACAAAACTCAATCTTACAACTGTGTAGAAAGACAAAGTAAAACATGATAAATACATATAAATACTCTTCATTTATAACTCATAGGGAAAAATAAACAGAAAAAGTCCCATACAAGGTATCAATAAGTGCCCAGTGTAACAAAAATGTAACTTAACTCTTTAATTTAAACTGCCAAATGAAACTAAGAAATGAGAAAGCAATAGGCAATTTCATCTTCCACAGTCGGGGATGAGGGGGGAGTAATTTTAATTTAATACTAACCTATCAACGTAGTAACTGCAAAACTGGAATTGAGCAGAAAATCTAACTGTAAACAAGCTGAAGGAAAACAAAACAAAACAAAACAAAACATGATACTTACCTGCAACTAGTTGTTTTCTTTTCTGTCTTAGTTTCTTCCTCTTGAAGCGGCTGCTTAACAGTTTCACTCGTATCAATTTTCAACTTTTTGGCAATGCGTTCTTTTATTCAAAATCTCTCACTGCTAGCAGCTTCACCTTCTACACTATCAGCATCTTCATCATGTTCTTCTTCCTCCTTTATTGATTTAAAATGATAAAACTTCTCCTTTAGCTTTTTTTTTTACTACAGAATTTTGAATATGGAAAGGTTTTTTTTAAAAAGATAATCCCTTAAAAAAAACCAAACCAAACAAAACTTCATTTCAAAGCAAACCTTTCAAACAAATATCTCCTTATTTGCTTCAGAGGGAACACAAAATTAGAAATATGATAATTAAACATTTTTTCATACACAAATTAAATCTTTTTTATATCGCTTAAAAAAAACCCTAAAATGGTCTATTCTAGACTGTAAACCCTTAACAGGTCTGCAGAAGACCGCATAGCAATGTGGTATTAGTCTGGTCATTGTTCATGGATCCAAAATTTGATCAAGGCAATACATTAAACATTTCCTTCGTTTCCCATTAAAAGGAAACAGAAATCATTAAGTTTCCTGCCACAGGGCTATGCTACAGTCATGATGGGATGGAAGAGGTTTGCCCATCAGTCTCTGTGAGGAAATTTACAAATACCACATTGATCAGAAGAGGTTGTGAAAACCTGTGGAATCGATCATTCCCACTTGCTATAGAGGTACTATGCTTCCAGGCCTAGCAGAGGAAGAAGAAAGGGGATAAACCACCTCGGTTCAAAGACATTTGGAGGGAGAAATAAGTCATTCCTCTCAGCAATGAAGCAGCAGCCTGACTAGACCAAGGGATCTAAGTTTGACTACTGCACATCAAAGCTTCCCTGAAGAAGGAAGCCTGCATGAATCTTCATGGAAGGATGCCAATTCAAAGACTAGATAGCACATCTCTAGATTTATCTTGGAGTGGTGCTAATTAGCCAAATAGAAAGCATAAGATGCTACGTGATCGTAATTTTAACCACACAGAGAGAAAGGACAGACTTATAAATGGTATTCAAGAAGACTGTACTGTATCCAGAAGACAGCCAGGACATCAGCACTTGGAGAGGAACACTCTAAAGACAACATACATGTCTTGGATGTGACTGACAGGTAGGAGGAGGAGTAGCACAAAGGCCATGTCCATAAACATGGAGGGGGAGAAGGGAGAAAAATAAAAAGCAGCAAGAGGCACAATTTTGGGAAGAGAAGAGAAAAATCAAGAGCTGGATTTCAGATGTTGAATTTGAGTCACTGTTTAGGAATCTTCAGACTACCAGGCTTTGATTTTAAATTTAGACAAGAGAAGACCAGTCAGGAATAAAAAATGAAATCTGTGAACATTCAGCACAGTAAAACAGCGGAATATTGTCGATGAAATAGCTGAAAGGTTGTTGTGGGGGTTTTGTTTGTTCTTTTTAAATATGAGAAAGAGAAAAGTGAAACAGGATCAGCGTTTCTCTTAATTTCCCATAAAGTTATTGTTTGACAGAGGATATAGTGAAACTTTCCAAAGGATTTGCTTACTTGATAAATTATCATGGAGACAGAATGACAACAGACCTGAATGGCACGAGGCAGAATCCAGAAAAGGAACATGACAGGACTGTGTTCAAGGTGTTTAACAGTCAAGGATGAAGACAGACTTCTGGTGGAGGCAAGAGCATTTCACTGAAACACAAGTAGCTGGATAGGAGAATTTCTAGAATAAAAATGGACAACTCCAGACAAATTGCAATTGCTCAGTAGTAAGCTAATTAAAAATTACAGGAACATGAGTAATGGGAGGGGAGTTCCATGGATACTATTTTAAAATGGGAGAGACAAAATAGTTCAACTTGTCCAACTCGGCTGAATCGCCTACTTCCAGAACCTTCCATTCCCCTCACTCTGGACAGGATTTCACCAGTTTCTTCTAAAAAAACCACTGAGAAAATATGGTATAACCCTCCTCCTCGACCCCTTCCCTCCTGCAACTCTTTTCTCATGCCTAGTCTCCTCCTTCAGTCCCTCTTGTGTCCTCATTAACTCCATCTGATCTTGTATCTTTTTAGACTCATTTTTCTGAAGTCTCATTACCAACTAATAGATTTAACACATTTCCAGCCCAGAGTGGGCTACATGACAAGTCAGAAGGGAAGCAGCTGTTCAGGTAGACGATGGTGTTCCCCTAGTGACACCGAAATGCAAAACTACCTGTCTGGAAGCTATACTATTTTTTGCTGTTGTTAACTGAGTGGAGTTGCCCTATTCTTCTGTTTGCTCTTGGAAACAAAACTGTAATGAGAGATTTTGTGTCAGAATGACTTATGGCTACTGTATCTAATATAATTTTGCCATTTGAGAAGATTATTGATTGGGGGGGATAGAATATCAAGTTTTAGCTATCCATACTATTACATGAAACTTACTGTTCATTAACTACCTAGCAAATGGAGAGAGGAAAACAAGTTGCACAGAAAGGGGAAACAGAGGAAGGTCACTGGTGGTAAAAAATGTCTGTCTTGTGAACACGTTACATATAATGTTTGCATTAATGACTTCAGGCGCAAAAAGAGGCTTAACAAATAGCGATGAGGTATTGTTAATACAAAGGATCTGACTCTCAAAGCATGAAATCTATGACCTCGAGGACTGCAGTAAGAGAAACAGGATGATATTTAATAGCATATAGGGAATAATAACTAGAGCTTCTCTTGCACGCTAGGGACTTGTTATTTGGAGGAGGTAGGGAGATCCGGAAGAGTTATTTGCTCATAGGATGACTATAAAACTACCGATGTATTACAGCCATGTAAATGTGAAAGTGATCCTGCAATGCGTTAACTGAAATAAATCCAAGAGAGATGATAAAGTACTAGTACCACTTTACAAGGTTCAGTTAACTGCCTGAAATGCTAGATTCTAGCTAATATCTTTCAATGAAATTAAATCTAAGGAGAGCATCTGCAGAAAAAAAGCCTCTCCATTTCCTACTTCATGACATTATTATAACAGCAGCAGATTAGTTAGGCTGAAAAATTAAAATAAATATACCTAATATGTCCCTGTTCTATATTCCCCGAATCCAGTTCATTTAAAAAAGGGTTACTTGAACATCTGAAGAATTATTAATTAAATACCATTCTCAGAACCCTTCTAACACTTAAATGCTCCTGCACAGCAGGAATTACAAAGGAGAAGAGTCCAAGAACCTGATCTCATACTATGCTTTGTGGAAAAAGCAACAGGAAAGAGTGGAAGCGGACTGTTTTCTTTTTGTTTAGGCACAAAAATAGGAAAGACTGTGTCTTTCCTTCACTTCCGCAGTGCATCAGCTAACAGTGCAGTACCTATGCATAGTGGACAGAGATAGAAAACAGTACTTTTCAGGATTCAGTTTGGGGAATGGGAGATTACGTTCCCAGTCAAATATTGCATCCTTGTCTCAAGAGCAACTCAAAGGACTATCCCCATGACCTATGGCTGGAGGCAAAGACATACTTCAGCTAGCAACATTATTCCGCACCATATACAACAATCTCCTTTTAATTAAAACATAAAATCATAGAATCATTTAGGTTGGAAAAGGCCCTTAAGATCATCGAGTCCAACTGTTAACCTAATGCTGCCAAGTCCACCACTAAACCATGTCCCTAAGCACCACGTCTACACGTCTTTTAAATACCTCCAGGGATGGGGACTCAACCACTTCCCTGGGCAGCCTGTTCCAGTGCCTGACTACCCTTTCGGTGAAGAAGTTTTTCCTTATATCCAATCTAAACCTCCCCTGGCGCAACTTGAGGCCATTTCCTCTTGTCCTATCGCTTGGTACTTGGGAAAAGAGACTGACGCCCACCTCACTACAACCTCCTTTCAGGTAGTTGTAGAGAGCGATAAGGTCCCTCCTGAGCCTCCTTTTCTCCAGACTACACAACCCCAGTTCCCTCAGCCGCTCCTCATAGGACTTGTGCTCTAGACCCTTCACCAGCTTCGTTCCCCTTCTTTGGACACGCTCCAGCACCTCAACGTCCTTCTTGTAGTGAGGGGCCCAAAACTGAACACAGTACTCGAGGTGCGGCCTCACGAGTGCAGAGTACTTTTGCAAGTCTGGATTTGTAAAGTTCACTGCAGAATTTAGTCCAGGAACGCTAACCTATAAATATGGTCCACAATGATCCATTTCTCACTTTTACTCTTCCGATTCTCTCCCCCGTCCCACTGCGGGGGAGTGAGCGAGCAGCTGTGTGGTGCTTAGTTCCTGACTAGGGTTAAACCACAACAGTCCTTTTTGGCGCCCAACACGGGGCACGAAGAGTTTGAGATAATAACAGATTAACCAGAGCATATTACAGAATTTATATCTGTTAACAGTTGCCGGTCACAACATTGATTCATCTGTTCTCAATATTAGTTTATCTGACCTGCACCATGCCCTTGTTTTTGCTGTACATGTTAAAGATTGGTGTTGGGTTTTGCAGTTTGCTGTGCTCTGCAGTGATTAGTGAGGCTTTGCCTGGGAGCTTTCTTATTAAAACAATGGCCTTGAGCTTTATCTGGTATTTGGGTTTTGTACTGAAGCCATTACTGTACTTCGGGTACCACCTCATGGAGACAATTAGCAATTTACGAATATCATCCAGAGATCTACCCCAAGGCTGGATAGTTATGAGTGGCAGGGTGTGTGGGCATGTACATGGGCAAGTACCTAGGACGGTAGGCCCCTCCAGTATTTTGGAACTTCACCCCTGAACAAGTGCAGAATCCTGAAAAACTAGTAAAGTATTTGGAAAGAGTATGCTGTCACCCTGGCAACTCCAGAGACACAAATCACTGCAACGTGCTGGGGCCTGGCCCATGCCTACCGAGCCCTGTTCAACACTATTCAGTACCCTCAAGGGGAAGAGAAGGTCTCTGGATCGGACGACAAAACGACAGGCACTGCGGCTACGCCAGCCCCAGCGACAGGCACTGCAGCTACTCCAACCCTGGCGACAGGCACTGCAGTTGAACCAGAGAACCAACCCGTGCCGGTATGAGTCGCCCCTATACAAAAGAAAAAAAAAAAAAACCACAAGAAAATCGGCTCATTTACTAAGGGATGAAGATGAACCAGGGCCATCACAAGAACAGGAGGAAGAACCCATAAATGAGATGGTAACCACCTGATCCCTATCCTTGAGTGAGCTGCGAGATATGCGAAAAGATTTCAGCCGTCGTCCAGGCGAGCACATTGTCACCTGGCTGCTCCGATGCTGGGATAATGGGGCCAGTAGCCTGGAATCAGAGGGTAAGGAAGCCAAGCAGCTGGGATCCCTTTCTAGGGAAGGGGGCATTGACAAAGCGATTGGAAAAGGGGCACATGCCCTCAGCCTCTGGAGGCAACTCCTGTCAGGTATGAAGGAAAGGTATCCCTTCAAGGAAGATGTTATATATCGCCCAGGCACACGGACCACCATGGAGAGAGGTATCCAATACCTGAGGGAATTAGCCGTGTGGGAAATGATTTATGGAGACCTGAACAACGAGCAGTTATCCAAAGATCCAGATGAAGTCAGGTGCACATGACCCACGTGGCAGAAGTTTGTACAGAGCGCACCATCGTCGCATGCAAACTCATTGAGAGTAATCACATAGAAAGATGGAGAGAAACCGACTGTGCATGAATTAGCTGTCCAACTCTGGCAATATGAAGAAAGTCTCTCTTCTTCCCTAAGGGCCTGCGTCTCGGCTGTGGAGAAACTGCCGGACATGCTAGCCGAGGAACTATCCCGGGAGTTCCAGCGATTCAAAGAGGATATGTCCTACTCCCCACCTGTACGGACCAGTATCTCAGCCATTAGGAGTAAGCGTCCCTCAGAGAGAGGATATAGTGGATACACACCAGGGCCACCCTGTGGTTTTAGCTGTGTGACCGCGGAGAAGACATGAGGAAATGGAATGGAAAATCTACCTCGACCCTAGAGGCACGAGTACGTGAGTTGCAAGGAAAAACAACTACAAAAGGTGGTTCTTCCAGGAAAATTGCTGCTCCAGTTTCCAGTGAGCAGTTCCCCAGAAAGAGCAGAAGGGCCGATCTTACTCCTGATTTTAACGAAGGAACGCCTGACTCGTATTTACAAGAAGTGAGTAGCAAATACTATGACCAGGACTAGAGGGGCCCTGCCTCCAGCCAGGTGGAGGAAAGGGACAACCGGGTGTACTGGACTGTGTGGATCCAATGGCCTGGCACATCAGACCCACAGGAGTATAAGGCTCTAGTGGACACCGGTGCACAGTGTACCCTCATGCCATCAAGCTATAAAGGGGCAGAACCCATCTGTATTTCTGGAGTGACAGGGGGATCCCAAGAGCTGACTGTATTGGAGGCTGAAGTGAGCCTAACTGGGAAGGAGTGGCAGAAACACCCCATTGTGACTGGCCCAGAGGCTCCGTGCATCCTTGGCATAGACTACCTCAGGAGAGGGTATTTCAAGGACCCAAAAGGGTACCGGTGGGCTTTTGGTATAGCTGTCTTGGAGACGGAGGAAATTAAACAGCTGTCCACCTTGCCCGGTCTCTCAGAGGACCCTTCTGTTGTGGGGTTGCTGGGGGTCAAAGAACAACAGGTGCTGATCGCCACCACAATGGTGTACCAGTGGCAATATCGCACCAACCGAGACTCCCTGATTCCCATCCATAAATCGATTCGTCAACTGGAGAGCCAAGGAGTGATCAGCAAGACTCGCTCACCCTTTAACAGTCCCTTATGGCCAATGCGAAAGTCTAATGGAGAGTGGAGACTCACAGTAGACTATCGGGGCCTGAACGAAGTCACGCCGCCGGTGAGCGCTGCCGTGCCAGACATGCTAGAACTTCAATACGAATTGGAGTCAAAGGCAGCCAAGTGGTATGCCACAACTGATATTGCTAATGTGTTCTTCTCAATCCCTTTGGCAGCAGAGTGCAGGCCACAGTTTGCTTTCACTTGGAGGGGCGTCCAGTGCACCAAGTGCACCCAGGTCTCTGAGCAAAAGCAATCCCATGAATGGCTTTACATTTGCCTGAGGCAGGAGTAACCCAGACTGTCTTCCCCAGCATGATTTTTATGTGCGCTACGGGGACTTTATCCCCCTTTATAGTGCGTAAAAGTTTTGATTGGGCAGGGCCAGCTCGATTGGCAGATCCCCTAGTGTTGACTAACCAGGTGGCCTTTGCTAAATGTGTATCCCAGTGTTTGAATGTCCCACCACCCATTGCTCTCATTGTAGTCTGTAACAGTCCATTGTATCGTTCGATTTTCCCGGAGGCTGGTGCACGATAGGGGATGTGATATACCCACTCAATGCCATGCCCTTTGGCCCAGGTGTCTATGAGGTTGTTTTGGAAATGAGTCCCGTTGTCTGGCTCAATTCTTTCTGGGGTGCCATGTCGCCATAGGACTTGCTTTTCAAGGCCCAGGATAGTGTTCCGGGTGGTGGCATGGGGCACGGGATATGTTTCCAGCCATCCGGTGGTTGCTTCCACCATTGGAAGCACATGGCGCTTGCCTTGGCGGGTTTGTGGGAGTGTGATATAATCAATCTGCCAGGCCTCCCCATATTTATATTTCAGCCATTGTTCTCCGTACCAGAGAGGCTTTAACCGCTTGGCTCGCTTGATTGCAGCGCATGTTTCGCATTCATGGATAACCTGTGCAATAGTGTCCATGGTCAAGTCCACCCCTCGATCACGAGCCCATCTATATGTTGCATCTCTTCCTTGATGGCCTGAGGTGTCATGGGCCCACCAAGCTAGAAATAATTCACCCTTATGTTGCCAGTCCAGCTCCACCTGAGCCACTTCAATCTTAGCAGCCTGATCCACCTGCTGGTTGTTTTGATGTTCTTCAGTGGCCTGACTCTTGGGTACGTGAGCATCTACGTGATGTACTTTTCCAACCAGGTTCTCTACCCGGGCAGCAATATCTTGCCACAATGCAGCAGCCCAGATGGGTTTGCCTCTGCGCTGCCAGTTGCTCTGCTTCCACTGCTGTAACCACCCCCACAGGGCATTTGGCACCATCCATGAGTCAGTATAGAGATAAAGTACTGGCCGCTTTTCTCGTTCAGCAATATCTAAAGCCAGAGGCTTTCACCTCTGCAAACTGACTCGATTCCCCTTCTCCTTCAGCAGTTTCTGCGACTTGTCGTATAAGACTCCATACAGCAGCCTTCTACCTCCGTTGCTTCCCCGCAAGACCACAGGACCCATCAGAGAACAGGGCATATTGCTTCTCATTTTCTGGCAGTTTATTATACGGTGGGGCTTCCTCAGCACACGTCACCTCCTCCTCTGGCGATATTCCAAAATCTTTGCCTTCTGGCTAGTCCATGATCACTTCCGAGATTCCTGGGTGACTGGGGTTTCCTATTCGAGCCCTTGTGTGATCAGTGCGACCCACTTACTCCACGTAGCATCAGTTGCATGATGTGTACAGGGGACCCTCCCTTTGAACATCCAGCCCAGCACTGGCAGTCGGGGTGCCAGGAGGAGCTGTGCTTCAGTACCAACCACTTCTGAAGCGGCTCGAACCCCTTCATATGCTGCCAATCTCTCTTTTTCAGTTGGAGTACAGCGGGCTTCGGATCCTCTGTATCCCTGACTCCAAAACCCTAGGGGTCGACCTCGAGTCTCCCCTGGTGCCTTCTGCCAGAGGCTCCAGGTAGGGCCGTTCTCCCTGGCTGCGGTGTAGAGCACACTTTTTCCATCTTGTCCTGCCCGGACTGGCCCAAGGGCTACTGCGTGAACTATCTCCTGTTTAATTTGTTCAAAGGCTTGTCGTTGCTCAGGGCCCCATTTGAAATCGTTCTTCTTGCGGGTCACTTGATAGAGAGGGCTTACGATCAGGCTGTAATTTGGAATATGCATTCTCCAAAAACCCACAACGCCCAAGAAAGCTTGTGTTTCCTTTTTGCTGGTTGGTGGAGACATGGCTGTTATTTTGTCAATCAAAAAGGGATTGAGAAGAACACATTAGCAATATCAGTTGTGGCATACCACTTGGCTGCCTTTGACTCCAATTCGTATTGAAGTTCTAGCATGTCTGGCACGGCAGCGCTCACCGGCGGCGTGACTTCGTTCAGGCCCCGATAGTCTACTGTGAGTCTCCACTCTCCATTAGACTTTCGCATTGGCCATAAGGGACTGTTAAAGGGTGAGCGAGTCTTGCTGATCACTCCTTGGCTCTCCAGTTGACGAATCGATTTATGGATGGGAATCAGGGAGTCTCGGTTGGTGCGATATTGCCACTGGTACACCATTGTGGTGGCGATCAGCACCTGTTGTTCTTTGACCCCCAGCAACCCCACAACAGAAGGGTCCTCTGAGAGACCGGGCAAGGTGGACAGCTGTTTAATTTCCTCCGTCTCCAAGACAGCTATACCAAAAGCCCACCGGTACCCTTTTGGGTCCTTGAAATACCCTCTCCTGAGGTAGTCTATGCCAAGGATGCACGGAGCCTCTGGGCCAGTCACAATGGGGTGTTTCTGCCACTCCTTCCCAGTTAGGCTCACTTCAGCCTCCAATACAGTCAGCTCTTGGGATCCCCCTGTCACTCCAGAAATACAGATGGGTTCTGCCCCTTTATAGCTTGATGGCATGAGGGTACACTGTGCACCGGTGTCCACTAGAGCCTTATACTCCTGTGGGTCTGATGTGCCAGGCCATTGGATCCACACAGTCCAGTACACCCGGTTGTCCCTTTCCTCCACCTGGCTGGAGGCAGGGCCCCTCTAGTCCTGGTCATAGTATTTGCTACTCACTTCTTGTAAATACGAGTCAGGCGTTCCTTCGTTAAAATCAGGAGTAAGATCGGCCCTTCTGCTCTTTCTGGGGAACTGCTCACTGGAAACTGGAGCAGCAATTTTCCTGGAAGAACCACCTTTTGTAGTTGTTTTTCCTTGCAACTCACGTACTCGTGCCTCTAGGGTCGAGGTAGATTTTCCATTCCATTTCCTCATGTCTTCTCCGCGGTCACACAGCTAAAACCACAGGGTGGCCCTGGTGTGTATCCACTATATCCTCTCTCTGAGGGACGCTTACTCCTAATGGCTGAGATACTGGTCCGTACAGGTGGGGAGTAGGACATATCCTCTTTGAATCGCTGGAACTCCCGGGATAGTTCCTCGGCTAGCATGTCCGGCAGTTTCTCCACAGCCGAGACGCAGGCCCTTAGGGAAGAAGAGAGACTTTCTTCATATTGCCAGAGTTGGACAGCTAATTCATGCACAGTCGGTTTCTCTCCATCTTTCTATGTGATTACTCTCAATGAGTTTGCATGCGACGATGGTGCGCTCTGTACAAACTTCTGCCACGTGGGTCATGTGCACCTGACTTCATCTGGATCTTTGGATAACTGCTCGTTGTTCAGGTCTCCATAAATCATTTCCCACACGGCTAATTCCCTCAGGTATTGGATACCTCTCTCCATGGTGGTCCGTGTGCCTGGGCGATATATAACATCTTCCTTGAAGGGATACCTTTCCTTCATACCTGACAGGAGTTGCCTCCAGAGGCTGAGGGCATGTGCCCCTTTTCCAATCGCTTTGTCAATGCCCCCTTCCCTAGAAAGGGATCCCAGCTGCTTGGCTTCCTTACCCTCTGATTCCAGGCTACTGGCCCCATTATCCCAGCATCGGAGCAGCCAGGTGACAATGTGCTCGCCTGGACGACGGCTGAAATCTTTTCGCATATCTCGCAGCTCACTCAAGGATAGGGATCAGGTGGTTACCATCTCATTTATGGGTTCTTCCTCCTGTTCTTGTGATGGCCCTGGTTCATCTTCATCCCTTAGTAAATGAGCCGATTTTCTTGTGGTTTTTTTTTTTTTTCTTTTGTATAGGGGCGACTCATACCGGCACGGGTTGGTTCTCTGGTTCAACTGCAGTGCCTGTCGCCAGGGTTGGAGTAGCTGCAGTGCCTGTCGCTGGGGCTGGCGTAGCCGCAGTGCCTGTCGTTTTGTCGTCCGATCCAGAGACCTTCTCTTCCCCTTGAGGGTACTGAATAGTGTTGAACAGGGCTCGGTAGGCATGGGCCAGGCCCCAGCACGTTGCAGTGATTTGTGTCTCTGGAGTTGCCAGGGTGACAGCATACTCTTTCCAAATACTTTACTAGTTTTTCAGGATTCTGCACTTGTTCAGGGGTGAAGTTCCAAAATACTGGAGGGGCCTACCGTCCTAGGTACTTGCCCATGTACATGCCCACACACCCTGCCACTCATAACTATCCAGCCTTGGGGTAGATCTCTGGATGATATTCGTAAATTGCTAATTGTCTCCATGAGGTGGTACCCGAAGTACAGTAATGGCTTCAGTACAAAACCCAAATACCAGATAAAGCTCAAGGCCATTGTTTTAATAAGAAAGCTCCCAGGCAAAGCCTCACTAATCACTGCAGAGCACAGCAAACTGCAAAACCCAACACCAATCTTTAACATGTACAGCAAAAACAAGGGCATGGTGCAGGTCAGATAAACTAATATTGAGAACAGATGAATCAATGTTGTGACCGGCAACTGTTAACAGATATAAATTCTGTAATATGCTCTGGTTAATCTGTTATTATCTCAAACTCTTCGTGCCCCGTGTTGGGCGCCAAAAAGGACTGTTGTGGTTTAACCCTAGTCAGGAACTAAGCACCACACAGCTGCTCGCTCACTCCCCCGCAGTGGGACGGGGGAGAGAATCGGAAGAGTAAAAGTGAGAAATGGATCATTGTGGACCATATTTATAGGTTAGCGTTCCTGGACTAAATTCT